>NW_027132905.1:49820000-51070000 GCF_026122565.2 Emydura macquarii macquarii
GTAGCTACTGGACCCATGAGGGTTCCGGAATAGTTTACAGCCAGCTCATAGCATATTTCTACTCGTCTCTGGTTTCCAGTTCTTGTCTAATCCCAGAGACAACGGGAAAAGAGAGACTCCCAGCAACTTTCACTAAACTAAAAGACACCCGAACCTCATCAAAACAGGTGTCAATTCGGATTCGCTCCCGCGGAGGCTAGAGAGAGCCTCCTGATAGATTCGGATGTGACTGAAACCAGAATCTGCCCCTCCTCCTCTCTGTCTGTGCTGAGGGAGCCTGGGAAATCTGTGCTTTTCCACCCCTGCAGCCCAGCGGATGGTAGTAGGCTAACGCAAGGGATTGTGAGCGTCCCCTAAGAGATGTCCCTGGGAGGATACTCCACACGCAGGTTTCTTTAAGGTGTCTCAAGTTGGGTAGCCAAAAACGTCGGCCAAAGATGACGTGCTGTTGGGAACTAAAAAGGGACATTTCTTCAGAGCTGGCCACGACTAATTCTGGCCTCTCTGCTCCCCCTGGCTCCCGGGTGGGTTTCCTGAAGAGGGCGAGCAGGGCTCGGGGTCGAAATTCGATTTGGGCCGGGTCTGCGTGGATCCCTTGGAAATGTGCTAACAGAACCAGCGCTCAGTTGGCTTCCGGAGCAAAAAAACTGCTGGGGGCAGCGGGAAAAGGGGAGCTGTTACCAGCCAATTTTCCAAGGGAAAGAGAAATCCAGACGTTCAAGGATAGGCTGGAGGGGGGAAAAATTCGTCCTAAGAATTTATTTTTTGCTTTCCATCTCTACATTTACTTCCATGTGGGTTTCAAGCACATTCTGGCTGCTACTTTCCTCGGCTTCTGCACTAGGTTGTTCCCCCCTCTTTCAAACTGCTTCCCCCCCTTTAGATCTCAGCGTGTTTGCTCTTGACTTCATCCACTAAGTCAATAGTTTGAAGATGCCCTCATCCTCAGAGCCCAGAGCCCCCTTGTCCCCTCCCTGTCTTCTTCGGAGGATAATGGTGCCCTTTTGTTGTGTAATCAGGCTCCTGAGGGGTGGGGAGACAGATATAGATTCTTGGCATTTGTCGGTGAAAATGAAAGCTGGATTAGGCAGAGACGGCTGCACACTCCATGGTAAAGGAGAACAACTATTCCCCCATTGAAAGTCCCATTCTGGTTTGGTTACTTTATCTTTAAAGTTGTTTGTATTTCTAAAGTGACTATTGATGCACTCAGAAAGTGTAGCAAGCTGTAAAGGCTCACTTCAAATGAAAGGAGGACAAAAAAAAAAAAGGAGGTTAAGGGGAGAAAAGAAAGTGAGAAAAAAATACCATGATAGAAAGAGGGGGGAATAGAATTTTTTTTTTAACAAAAAGATCAAATTCAGCCTTGTATAAAGTTTAAAAACTAAGGAGAGCGAGTCATGAAGTCACAGCAGCAGGAAAAAGAGCAGGAGCTCCCGATTAAAGCGTGTTTGGGGTTTTGTTTGGTTATGGGTTTTTTTTAAAGTAGCTTTCCCCCGCCTTCCCTGGCAATTTGAACGCCTCTTTTTTTCAAAAAAATACATTTGAAATATTTGCCCTGCTGCATCATTAGCCTGTTTTTGAGTGGGGAGATTTCTCTCTACCCGGGAAACTTGAGTCTTTGCAATCGAAAAAATCAGAACTGATGCAGATTTTGGTTTTCCAGTGAAGTTATTTTCTTCTTTACAACTGATAATAATAGTGAAAAATTCTCCTGGTCCCAGAATTTGCTCACGGTCTGTTGCCAAGCCTAAATGGGGAAGATGGTTTATCTATGTACTATTAATCTTTAAGCATTTCCCCTTTAGTACGATGGAGCTTGTAACATTGGATGTTTTCCCCAAAACATCAGCGGAATGCATCAATTTCGAAATAATTTAGTTCTTCAGATTCGGTTTAATCCTGGACATTCTCACATATTTGTCTCAGGCAGGGTTTGCTTATTTTTCCTCTTTCCAATCAAAAAGAAGACAGTCCGAGGCTTTTTTAGGAAGAGGGAAAAAAAAATGTAAAGAAAGTTTTCTCCTGTCTTTGCTGGAGTTTGAGGGATGGAAATGGCAGCTGACCCGCTGCCAGGATATTCAGCAGAACGAAAAAGAGAGGGTTTGTGGCTGGAATGAGATTAAGGGGGAAACTCCAGGAAAAAGCAACAAGGTACAAATCAAATATTCGCAACCTGGAGAAAAAAAAAAACCCATCCAACCCAGAATGGGGCTTCAAATAGCGCAATTTGCTGCGTTTTAGCATCAAAGAATCAGCATTTCTAGGGGCTGGGGAGTGGATTTGAAAGAATCCGAAGGCGTTACGTTTCTGCACAGAAATAATGAATGCGAGCAGAAAACTCCAAACATTTCCGCCAGTATCTTTTTGCTCACCAAACCTTTATTAATTGGCAGCTTTCTTGTTTCTACTCCTGATGCATCCGAGAATCTACGGCTCGGATGGATCATTTACAATATAGAAAGGTGGGGTGGTATTATTCCCACCCCTGCATTCCTCGCCATGTCAATGTTTCTCTTTCCTGGCAATCCAATGTGTTGGAAACAATTGCTTAGCGTTTAAACACGAGTGTCTTTTAAAATCGAACTGGCCTTTGTATATCTCACACTCTTTTAAAAAGACCTTTGTCAATAAAAATAATCTGTGCTGTCCACAATTGTGTTTATCTGTCCTGAAAAGCGAGTCACTAAAAATCTAGCTGCATTGATTCGTCTTTATAGCCTGCAAACAAGCGACGCATTTCCTTTCAAAAAGCTGGCTTCAAATACAATTTAAAAATCGACATTTCAAAATCAACTTTAGTCACCTCCTTTCTAGATCTGTTTTAGGACAGTCTAAAATTCCCCAACGTTCCCCCCCCCCCACTTGCTGGAAAGCTGCTGAAAACAGTTTAAATAATCTTGTATCAACTTTTCTTTTCCTCCTTTATTTCCCAATATGTATGCAAATCAATTCGTCCCCATAATAGAAGCCAACACAATTATTGCAATCATCTTCTGACTTTTTTCGCCCACTCCAGATTTGGACTAAAATGTCCATTGCAATAGGTCGGGGGGGGGGGGGGAGGAGAGATTTTCCCTCCAGTTCTTTCGCCAACTGTTCACTGGAGAATAGCAAAATACATTTAAAAAAAAAACCCCAAAGTTTTTGAGTGGAGCATTTTCAGGGGAAGGCACCAGGGGATTGAAACAAACGCATGATTAAAAGGCGTTCTGGCAACACGCGATTTAGGAAGGAGTCTGGGAGCGGAATTTATTAGCATGATTAAACACTGGACCTCATTTCCCATTTCCACCACTTAGTCATGATGACAATTATAAAGGGGAGTTGGGGAGGGGAGGAGGCATCAGATCTGGTAGAAAGCCACAGCCGCTCCACATGGGATGGTGTGCAGAAGAGACCCTCCCTTTACCTCCATGGAGTTTGGAAAGAAATAAGATCTGCCCCAACAGCCGACCTCTTCTGCTTCGTGTTTGCAGAAATCAGCAGCGCCCCGAACTCCCCAGAAGTTCAGCACCCAGCCGGGACAGGAGAACCAAACCCGGAGGAGTTTCAGGCCTAGTTTTCGGCTCCCCTCCCCCCAGCTCTCTCTTTTTAAAGACGCGACCAGGTCACTTTGATCTGCGATCTTTAGGGTCGCCAGACAAAGAAGCCAGTGAAGGCTAAAAGACTCTGAAGTGACCTCCTCCCCCAGCTTCTGTACCTAAACCGAGAAAGGACCCTTGCAAAGAGCTGTGCCCTCAGTTATTATCCTCTAGGGTCAGGCAAAGTGCTTCCTTCCAATTTTAGAAACAGCAACAAAAAACAGAAGAGAGTGAAAATCAAGAAGGGTTTCCTCTCGCGTTCAGAGAGCCCGGGGCAGAGGGACAGCCAACTCCAAGAGGAGTGTGTGTACACACAAATAGTTTGCTCTTCCCTTCCCAGGGATTGCTCCCAGAGTCGCCTCAGCAGCTCGTGGGTAAAGAAAATCTAGGGGCTCCCTTTGCATTCTCCGGGCAGTGGGTCTGGCTGGGAGAGGGGTCTGTCAAAGCAGCTACCACCTCGCACGAGTCAGAGGCCTAGGTGAGACTGGGCTTCCCATCAGAACATCTGGGAACAGGGCGACTGAACGGGGAGGAGGGATCTGACTGATTCCCTTTTCAGGAGCCCTATATTTTTTGAAATGTTAGCTTCTCTCGATGTGCAAAGCCAGCTCCCGTTCCTGCAGCCGCTTGACTGGAAGAGGGACCCAGGAGATACTGCCAAAAAGTTACCTGGCGGCCTGTGGTTTCTGTTTTAAAACGGGGGGGGGGGGGGGGGAGGCTACATTTAAAACGTGACCTTCCCCCCTGGGTTGTCATCTCCCGTGGAAGGAAAAATAACTAGGAATATGGGAGACTTTATAGATTGGATCATTCGTTTATTTTTAAAAGCACTTTCTCTCTTTTTAATCACGAAAAACTGTAACCGAAGCCAGGAGCATGAAGTCCAAGTGGCCGGAGCAGACCCGGCCTGTGTTCTAACTCCTCACCTCTGGAATGAATGAGCAAAGATGCTTCCCCCCCCTGCATATATTTTATGAATGAGCATTAAGACCGCTTCTACCCCCCCCGCCCCCCCAACAAGCTTCTCCGGCTTCTTTGACGATCCCTGCAGAGACTAGAGACAGAAACGTCCCTTTTCAACCAGCCAGCCCCGGCCCCAGAGCCATCCAAGCAAGTAATACGTAGCCTCAGATCTCGCGTGTCCCACAAGACGGAGCGCCGGCTAATTAACAGACAGCGAGTCCTGCGAGCAGCCTAAGGAGTCTGTAATATGATGAACTTTCTTTGTACCGGTGTCACCACAAATGTTTCTGATAAGGAAAAGCATCCAAGGATCAAAGTCTATAAGCTTCTCCATTTCCTCTAGCTGCCTCCACTTTTCCTCACCTACTTTTTCTTTTTGTTGTTTCTTTCTCCCCCTTTCCCACTCTGTGCAAATGCCTCGGCTCCCTTCTGACAACCCCGGCTCTGCTAAGACGCAGAGGGTCAGTCCCGGCGCTTTCCAAACTAATCATGGCCCCGGCCGATTCCTGCTTGAATTCTGGCTTTCCCCCCCCCAGCCCAGGCTCGCACCGCGTCTCCCCAGCTCGGGAAGAGAAACGTCTTTATAAAGTGCCATCAACAGCAGCAACCCTCTCTGCTGTGGAGAAACCTCCACGCCGGATCCGTCCACTCCCCTCGACATGTTCTCTGCCACCGGAGAACCGGGAAGAGAAGAGGAAGGCCAGGCAGACAGGCAGACAGACAGACCCACGTTCAGAGCCGCAACGATCGCTGGGGTGTATACAATAAACACAAAACCGAGCGGCCTTTCGGGCGGCCCCGCACCAGGAAACCTAGCGAGCGCACCTGTCCGCCCTTGGTTAGTGCTAGGTATTTCCCTCTTGGCCAGGCCGGATCTTTTATCGAGCGAGCTCAGAAAATCCCCAGCGCGGGGAGACCCAGGCTTGAAGATCTCTTCGCTGGTCTAGCCAAGTCTTTCAGGTGGACTTTCAAGGAAAGGCCGGGGGCCCCCGTTTTTGGTAGGGAT
This sequence comes from Emydura macquarii macquarii, assembly GCF_026122565.2. NCBI lineage: Eukaryota > Metazoa > Chordata > Testudines > Chelidae > Emydura > Emydura macquarii. Next base: position 49,825,554 of record NW_027132905.1, read on the forward strand.
TCGTGGTTACTTTTTCATGCTCGCCCCTCCGGCCCGGCCTGGGGAGGGCACCTAGAATGGAGATGAAAGTCTCCTGGTCCCTTCCCTTCCCACAGCCAGCAGCCTCAGATATCCCCGCCAGCTATCTGCCCAGCTCTGGGAAGCGCCGGCAGCCCTGACCCCCCCCCCCCACACACACACACTGCCACCTCCAGAGAGCCCACATTTGAGTGCAGTTCAGATTAAATGAGAAGGCAAAATCCATTGGGGGGGGGGGTGAGATGTTAATATGTAGCTACTGATTGAAATGGCTTTTTCTTTCTTTCTTTTAATAGAGAGAGAAGAGGGTGTCTGTCTATAATATTGCAAAAGTCCCGGTTTTAAGAGGGCCCCTTATTTGCTTATTTCGTGCCGAACAAAGGTAATTTCTAGAAAGATACCCCCCCCACCCCATTACCCTAACACTCAAGGAAGTTCCTGACAGCTTTCAGGGTAGCGTTATATGTGCTTTCCAATCCTGCCATGTAAATTCCACTGAAAAATTTGGAGCGTTTCTAGGAGGGGAAGGGGGGATGGATGGGGGGGGGGGGAAGGGGAGGTTAATCCGGGTTTAATGCTATGATGCAGTCACAGGACCAGGGCTAGGCTGATTGTGTTATCTCGTCCCAACATTTGGGTCTCCCATATTTCACCCAGCCAAATAGCTGCGAGAGAAAAGTGCGTATGGAGGCACTCCTGACGCCTCAGGAAAATATGTTATTAATATCTAAATAACTTCCCAATACTGTCTCTAAATCTCCCCTTCTCCACTCCAGATGATGAATTCGTTTGAAGTCTTCTCCCGTCTCATCTTTTCAATGTCTCTCTCTCTCTCTCTTTTTTATACCAGGCTTATTTCAAACTGGTAAATATCTAATTCCTTTAACCGCACTGCAGACACAGCTCCACTCTCTTATTTACAGTTCTCATTTAGATTGATCCATATACAGAATAGAGATAATAAATCCCGTCTCAGCCCTAAACTATTTCTTTAAAAAATATTGTGGGTTCAGGGGCTTGCTAACACACACACACAGAGTCCTAGGTCGGACGGATCCGCCTTCTCTTCTTTCTGCCATATAATTGAATTTACACACACACACACACACACACACACCCATACAAACAAAATCTGTGGGTTACAAATATATATATTCCTTCTATTGTCTTGCCTTTCCCTGGTTTACAGCTGAACCTTCCACTCACCTCCCCATCATGGATCATAACTATCTGCTTTATATTTGTCCTGGCATATAATTGAACCCAGCACCCCCCCCCAAAATGCTGGATTTTAAACATCTTCCTTATATCATTCCTTTCCCTGCTGTATAATTGAACCCCCCCCCTTCCCTCTCCCGCATCCTTGTCTTAAGTTTGTTTTTTAAAAGTGTCTTGTATTTTATTCCCCCTCCAACCTTATCTCGCCTCCTCTCTTCTCTCTTTCCCGTCACACTTGATTTAGGAAGGAGTTTATCTTGCAAACATTTGCCTACTTTGTTTATGTAGACCAGGTTCTGCAGCTACTTGTTCCCAAAAGCCACTGTTTGCCTTTGTAATTGTTATCTGTGTTTATTGTTGTACCTCATTTGTCTCAGCTTTTTTTGTGACATGTAAGCTCTGTGTGTGCTCACACATAGTCCCCCCCCCTTCTCTCCCTGGGTTTTTTCCCCCCCCTCTCTCCTCGCTGAAATATGCACAGAATAACTGAGCCTAAAGCCAATGAATTGCCTGACACTATCCTATCTTTTCCCTGCACCCCATTATTAGAGCTGATCCCACTCAGAACAGTCACAAATCCTGCCTGGTCTCTGTTTGATTAGATTGCCAACCTCAGGTAATCCCTTGATTTGATGAAGTGTCTGTTCCCTTTCCCGTCTAAACATACATTTACAGAGAAGGCGGCTTGTTGGTTTTAAATCAATGCAGATTGCTGGCTGATAAACTGCCTGAGACCCGCCCCTCCCCAACTCCGACCCGGGGACACAATTCCGCTTTCCAGGTGTGAAAGCAAAAAAAACGTTGCAGAGAAAGAGGTGGGGGGAAGCGGGGAGAGTCCCCTCTTTCTCCTCATTCATTCACTCCCCCGGAGCCTAATTAAATTTGGCAGGTCCTTGTACACACAATCAAAACCGCTTCCTTCAGTGTCGCAAGCCTCCGAGAACCGCATTAGCTGCCATTGCTGCTGCTAAATTAAATTGTTACCACCTTGCGGTGGAAGCGTTCAAACATCCCTAGCCCTCGTCCGCACCGCCCCCGTCCCCTTGCTCACGTTCACACCTGTCCATGGCTCCTGCTCGTGCTCTTTCTTTTAGAGACACCCTTTGCAATTCTGCTTGTCGCACGACTCCCCCCCCCCCGTCAGCGCCCGTCTCTTTCCCACCTCTTCCCGACGCGATATAGACACGGGAACACCGAGCTTTGTTTCTGGGACTTTCGCAATAGCAAAACGCAGGTATGGCTCCATTTTCTGACACCCCGTGCAATCCACACACGCCATGACAAATACACCGAGCGGGTTACAGCAGGGGGAAACACGCAAAAACACAGCATCTAATCAGCTTTCCCTATAACCTGGTCAATTTCTTAGGCCGTTTAATTGTGTAATTACATATCTCACACCGATCATCTTCCCGTATAGCCTACTGTAGAATACCGTAGTTATTACACACACACACACACACACACCCCTCATATGCCTAACATAGACAAATATCTATTGCTCAGAATTTCAACGTTGATGCATTTCGCTGTTGCAGACGAGGCAGATAAAGCCCTGCGGGCGTGTGAAAGTGAGGAGTTTACAGCCCGGGGAAGATGTGTGCATCGCTTAGAGAGGCAAAGCACACGAGGAATTGATCTTCACCTGGTCAATCCTTGGCACGCATTGCACATGTAAATATTGCACCCAGATCATCTTCCCGCACACACTATAACCTCATCCACGTCTTGAGCGAGCAAGCCCCCCTATGTCCACTGATTGTGGAGCAACCCGATGCCAGCGTCTGGTTGCAATTAATACCATTTGCTCTTCTGCATGAGGCCTTGCCCCTCCTTCCCCCTCCTCATTAAACGCCAGGCCTCTCCCCCACCCCCTCCGCTTGTGGTTGTGTCCACACGTATCCTCTCCACACCCCCGTTGGACCGCACAGCCAACACTCTGCCCAGAGCCAGGTCCGGTTTGGGGGCGAATTTGCAGCGCCACGTGACGCTCCCTAATGCACCCCAATAACAATGATAAATAATAACAACAACATAATAATAACTCGGCTTTTAACAAGGCTAAAAAAAAAAAATAAGTGAAGCCTCATGAATATATGCCTGGGGCTGGCTGGAGTGAGCCGTTTAAAGATGAAAGTGCAGAGAAAATAAAGGCTCAATTTAATCTGCTTTAAAACCCTTCAACTTCACGTTTGTGCTTGGAACTCGGAGAGTGAGCCCTGATTGGGGATAAATACATTTCTTAGCACGCCTTGGGGCTATTACACCCCTCTCCAACACAGCTCGCTATTCAGGAGCCACAGTTTTCATTACCAGCTCTAATAAGTCTTAACATTATTAAATGCCAAGCAGATGATAGAAAGAAACAGGCGCAGGGTGGAATCTTTCTTTGGCGCTTAGAAAGAGAGAGCGTTTAGGGCTGTCTTCCTCCGGCTCCCTGCAAGGAGGGTCCACAAATCGAGCAAAGGCATTTGTCACGAGGAAAAAGCCCCCAAACAAAGTCCCCCCCTTCCCTTTTCGTTAACCCCCCCTCTCCCCTCCGCATTTTTTTTTTTTTTTGAAAATAAAGACCGGAGCTTTTTGGGTTCGCGGTTGGAAAGTAGCGCCAAGGGGTTGTCAGTCCTTGTATTTTATTTTTAAAAAACTTTGCCAATTTCGGCTCAGCGGAGGTGAGATCTCCAAAGATTGCAATTGTTCATGGGGGGGAACTGAGACTCAGACTGGAAATCTGTCTCTGCGGTGTGTTGAACAGGGGCGTTTACCACTTCTTCCTACTGAAATAACACACACACACACACACACAAAGATCGGTAGATTGCGCTGAGATTGTGTTTGTTTAAAAAATTGCCTGCACTCCTCACAAAGCGTGTGGCGAGCAGGTGAATTGTGCTGGAGCAGTTGCTGACAAGAAGCAGGGTTCCCGTGGCACATTTCCCCCGTACACAAACGGCAGTGGCTCTCCCTCGGTATTTCTGCTGCTGTTACTTATTTATTTTAAAGGTCTGGGGAGCCTGGTCTCTTCCCCTGCTCTCTGAGCAAGTCAGGGTCACCCCTGGTGAAAAGAATACAGAAGGTGGTTCATCATGAGGGATGTTCTTCTGCGGGGAAATAATCAGGCAGCAGTGGGACAAACTGCCTCGGAAGTTGTTGTTGTTTGTGTGTGTGTGTGTAACAGTTTGTTTAGCGAGCTTTAAAATCTCCAACTGTTCCAAAAGTCGCCCTCGATTCAAAATGGACTGGGTTTTTTTCCCCAGAACTAAATCGAGGAACATAGTTTTCTTTGATCCATGGACAAATATTTCTTTGCTTATTGGAATTCATCTACTTATCAAGGGGGCAGAAAAAGCGTACAGCTCCTTTCACCCTTTATTGCTATTTTTGGGTGGGCAGACAGGGAGAAAAAAATATTTTTGCAGCTTTCTCAAAAGCTTCTTTATTTATTAAGCAATGAGCTCAAACTAAAATAAGTCTTAAAAAATATCGCAAGGGGAAAAAAAAAAATCTTAGCCACAATAGGACTGATTTGCAAATGAGCATTGGCTATTTCCAAATCACAAGAAACATTTTGCAACGTCTAACGGCTACCCTTTTTCCAACAGACGGTCCTATAATATTACAAAACTATCTAACAGCAGGGAGTTTTGAATAATTTATCTCCTTTTCTTCCTTTCGTTGGCCCTTTGTCCGAACTTTTCCCCCTCCTTGCAGAATTTTGAATGAGAATAGACAACGCTCCCTCCCCCCGCCCTTTTACTCCATTTTTTTTTAAGGCAGCCCAGATTTTTTTTTTAAACTGTTTGCTTTTGTGGTCAGGAATCTTTTGCTTATAAAGCGTCAATAGACTTGAAGGTCTTTGTAAGTGAAGTTCATCTTCAAGGTTGGAGGGGGAAAAAAAAGAGGATCGGATCCTTAAAATACCCCCTTTTGTGCACCTTTATTTAAAACTTAATGTTTGATCGTGACACTTGGAAGCTTTTTCTTTCCTATTTTACCCTCCCCCTTTAAAAACAAAATCACTGGGTTTCAATATTCCAAGTCACTTGCATTGTCTCAGACCGGGGAAATTTTCTAGCTAGTAAAAAACTGAGCAAGAATAATCTTCCCCGCACACACATTTTGGATGCTTCTGTGACAGAAAATAACTATTTTTCTCTAACCCTAAATTCTGTCACTATTATTTTTGCAAATCGTCCAAAGCAACAGCAATCTCCTTAAAACAAACAAGCCAGCAAAAAAACCAAACCAAACCAATTAATTCAAAAGCGAGCAAGCAAACAAAAAACCCATAGTCCTTCAGAAATGGCCATTTCCAGGTTGCATACCTTTCCACTTATTGTACAGAAAATAATCGAAACCCTTTTTTTTAAAATCCCTTTTTCTTAAATGGACACCTTTTCTCTCAGAAAGCTGGTGAGATCCCTGACTCTGAAAAGAGTGAATTTCCCTTGAAATAAATACACAGGGTCGTCCCCCACGCCCCCATTCTCCTGAGTTAGGATCTAGTTATGATTTAGAAGCGATAAATATCCTGATTGGAAAATCCAGAAATGGATCTTTTCCTTTTCTCTTTAGTGAGATCAATCATCTTAGGTGGGAAAGAAACACAAAGATTGACATTTATACACGACATTCCTCTCTCAAACTTTTTATTTACTCAACATCCATTTCATGCTGTGTATTTTACAGCCTTTCTCATGCTTGTTTCAAGATCTTGCATTGCCTTCCCCCCCTCCCCCCGAACGGTTTGAAATCAAAATTTACAAACGTTTTAGTTGCAAACATTTTGTTTCTACAAACGTATCATCCTCCCCCCACCCCTACAATTTCCCTGGACACAAGAACTACGTGGTTTATATAAGTTTAGAGTTCGCTCCAGTATTCTTCTTAACAGAACCCACGAGAGGAAATTGTAGACGGGAGATTTCAACAAATATTTCAAACCCTTCTCACCCCACACACCGGACTGGCTAAAAAGCCTTTCATCAATAACAGCAGATTTTTTGTATTAAGGGAAGATTTCTGACTGTTCTTCACTTGAGCACAAGCACCCCAAACTGGTGCTTTTGCTGGTTCCCCAAAGCAGAACATAGCCCAGTCTCTCTAATTGATATTGATTACCCAAATCGCTCAGCTGTCAGCCTGAGTTTCAGGGGACCACTTAGAAAGCAGGAGAAAAATCTGTTTAACAAATTCATTTAGGAATCTCTGATTCCTCGCCCTCCACCTATAAATAATTGATCTACACTGACTGCAAGCAAAATACCACCAGCTCTTTTTCTGCATCTCAGATGGGTTGTGGAGGGGGCAGGCACCACATTAATGTCCCCCCCCCCCCCCCTCCACCCCACTCTCCTCTTCAAGCGCCCATCAACGTGCAGTTTCATTAAGGCCCTTTCTCTCCAGTTATCTGCTGTCTTCTTAGATCTTTTCGAAAGGGCCCTGGGGACAGCTTGTGTCCTCGCTATTTTGGTTTTTAGACCGGGGTGATGGGAGTAAAAAAAAAAAAAAAAAGAGGAGGAGGAGGAGGGTTCCCTGGCCCAAACGCTCCCGTAAAGCACTTTATTATCTAGCCATTAACTTTTGACAGTGTTGTTGATTTATGAAATGCTTAATCACTAGACAGAAAAGAGGAAAAAGAAAGGCAACGTTTGGCAGAAGGTTGCTACTGTTAGCTCCATCCTGCTGCGCTGCGTTTTGCCCTTAGATCCCAGGACGATAAGATCGGGCCCAGGCCAACCCCAAGACGAGACAGAGTTTTCGGCAGGTGACAACATCACGCGGAGAGAGCAGACTGGCTGCCCCTCGAGTTACCTTTGTCGCCCAGGATGCCGTCTATGCTGTGCTTGGCTTTTTTCTCTCCGTCTTCCTCCTTCTTGTCACAATCCTCCTCTTCCTCTTTCTTCCCGAACTTGATTCGTAGCACCCGGCTAATCGAACTCACTAAACCTCAGACAGTCAAAGACAAAAGAGCAAGTATAAGATGCTTTGGAGGGCGGTGGGAAGCGAGCAAACGCGTCCGAAGTTGAGCAGCAAGAAAAGCAAAAGAATGCAGCCGGCTTGGCAAACACACCCAGCGCACACAAACTACACACACACAGACATAAAGTTACGCACACAAGCCCAGAAACACAAACACAAACTCCGGCCTAAACTTGCAAACGCAACAAAACTAAACTCATAAGCCCAGACAAACACATTGAGGTAACACACACACACAACCGAAGAAATATACACTAGCATAAACACACGCAACATACACACTCACAAATACACACACAAACAAAATCTGCACACCCACTCAGGAATATACACTGGCAAACACACAGACTCAGAAAGACCCACGAATTCCCAGGCATTTCATGCACTCTCATTACACAAACACACAGATCACACACATCAGGTCACACGCTTTGACACCAATGCCCGCATTAACACAAATACACACTTAGCACTCACCAGTAACAATCATCACACTCATGCATACAATTATACACACCTTAATAGGCATTTACCACACGCCCAAATCTCTCTCACCCACACATTTATCACAGGCAGACACAAATGCACATTTATCACCCACACATACACACACGCGCACATTACAGACACAAACATAGGGATATGTACACACAGAAATACACTTAGCCCTCCCACGCCCCCTCCCTCAATAACACAAACACACACAGGGCGTCTCTTTTTCGTTTTGCTTTTAATTGTGACCATCTTAGCACCGCGGGCCCTTTCTCTTTGCTTTCCCTCCTTGAACTCACTGGGAGTTTGGTGGGGGTGGGTGGCAGGAGTTCAGAATCGGGCCCACTGTTGGTTTCTTTTAAACTCTCGCTTTCGAGCTACTTCCAAGCAGGAAAACTTGGGTGTGAGGGAGGGGGTTTGTCCTGCGGAGACGGGAGAGCCACGGACTGAAACCTCGGTGCCCCTCAAACTTTTGTTTATTTTAAACTGAGCTGAAAGACACTTGCCTCCCCCTACTCCTCCTCCGTCAGCTCTGGACATCATGGAGGGGAGCAACCCGTTGTCTTTCCCTGAGCAGCCCAGAAAATCACCCAGGAGTGGCGGAAAGAAACTCCAGGCTGCTGGTGGGTGCTTTTTATCCACCCTCTTTAGACAGGCTGCAGCTCTTTTACTGAGGAATGGAACATGCAAAGTCTAAACAGAGCAATAAATACACTTGGTCGCCTTTAAACCAGGGGTTTGTTTGTCTTGGTCCCTTTATTTTTAAATGCACAGTGAGAATTTAAATACACACTTCTCTGCTTTCTAGGTTCCTTTCTAGGGGACTTTTAGATGGCTCTGGGTTTTGGTTGTTGTTGTTTTGTTTTTACACATCACTCTACTGGCATGTTTAAGAGAGATAAACTTATTTGTTTGGAAGCCGTGTCTGAAAGGATGTTTTGTAGCCTTTGGACATACGCTGGGTGTCAGTCTGTGGTGGCTGCAGATAATCATTTCCCTAGATCTGTTTCTACTGGGTCGTGGTTTTCTTCTTTTCTGTTCTCCGTGTGTATTTCTCGCCAAGATGCCTTCTCACCTGAGGGGACAGTGCTTCTGTCACAGTGCCCATCTTTCAGGAGTCTGTCTCTGATTTCCCAGCTAAACATCCCTGGATTCTCTCTCTTGTATTCCTCGATTTTCTTTTCCACGTCGGGAGTTGCAACCTGCTTTTGTGATCAATGGAGATCAGTGTGTGTGTGTATGTGCAGAGATGGGGAGGGGGAGAGAGAGAGAAAAATCACTTTTAATTTAAAAAAGAACCATAGACTTTCCTAGACTCCGATTTGCCATCGAGGTCACTATTCTGGGCTAGCAAGGAAGATATTTCATTCCAAGTAAAGGGGCGAGAGAAATCTGTCTACATACTCCCGCCCCCCAAAGAGCAACTTGATGCTGAATATTCTGTTGTCACAAAGATCTCTTCGCCTGAAATGTACAAGAGTCGATTTCCGATGTGCCTGGGAGACTGAGCCTCTCCAGGGGGGGCAGGGGATGTATTGAGGAGGGATCTGTACTCACCTCCACCCCGCGATTTACCCCGTGTAAAGCGTCCCTGAAATGCAAACCGGCTCGCCCCTCGCTGCACGGGGAACCGAAGCAAATGCTTCAATGTGCACCACTTGTTGCATGTGGGAAATCATTCTAATTTATTCATAGCCTTCAACTCCGCACCGTTTTCTACCCATTTGATTCTGCAAATTGCAGCTTTATTAGACTCCCCGCTCCCCCTCCTCCCCCTGCGTACTCATTTAATCGAAACAATGCATTTTAATGGGGGGACGGGAGGGGGGGCGACGGCGCCTCTTGGCTTCTGCCTTTACTCTGGAGGCCAACGCCCCGAGGAGAGAGCGGGGGCATAATTTTGGGAGGGCGGGGGAGATCCGTGCCCAGATCGCACTGGAAATCGGAGTGGAGGGGAAGCGCACGGTGAACGCAGCCATGTGTGTTTACACGGATGGGCCCTTCCCAGGACGCTGATCCGCAGCGATGCAGCGTGAGGGAGTGAGGGCTCCGCCTGGGGAGAGCTGAAGAGGCCGGGCCGGATCCTGCTACCACTGGAACCCGTGGGAGGGAGAAAAGGTATTTTCCCACTGGCTTGAAGGTTGCTTGGCTCGCGCGGCCTTTGCTCGGCCGTGCACTCACCCTGGGTTTGCTCCCTCCGATCGCTCCGGGGCGGATGGAGCCGGTCTCCTGGTACCTGCAGAGGATTTTGGAGACGCAGCCGTGGGAGACTCGCAGCTGCCTGGAGATCACGCAGGGCCGGATGCCGTGGTGGGCCATCTCCACGATCTTGTGTCGGATGTGGTTGGGCAGCGGCCTGCCATTGATGAACACCCCCCCGAGCTGGTTTACTCTTCCCTGGCCCAGAGGAGTCGACACTAGAATTCGGGGGGGGGGGGGGGAGAGAGAAGAAAAGTTGAGTCAGGGGCAGTTTGACCATCTCTAGGTCTGCATCACCCGGCCCTGGGCGTATTTATTTCCCCTCGGTCACATATAGCGGCACGTGTAGGTTGTATTCGCCCCCGTAGCTCCATAGAAAAGTACACGTTTTCCTATCGATAACCCCCCCCCCATTCTTCTCCTCCCGAACGACCTCATATTATCAGCTCAGATTCGGCCCCACATTTTAAATGCATATTTTAAACCTCGCTTTGAAATACAAAGATGTTTAAAACGGGGGGTTAAAAAGTTTCCTTGCGCCTTTTCAATGCCCTGTTTCGTGCTGCAAACCGCAGAAAAGCCCATTTAAAACCAAACCCTCTGAAAAACCCTCTGTGTCTTCCTTTGCTTTATGTACAGCAGGGGGAAGGAGAAGGCTGCTTTTGTTAATTTCACGGAAGCGACGCGATGGCAACAGTTTTCATATCTGAACAGCGACCAGCAAACGTTGGTTCCTTGCAATACACCCTCTGCGGCAGAGAACATCGTGCACCGAGCATCGAACACCCTGTCTGCAGAACTGGCCATCGGGGAACGGGCGCGACAGGCTTCCTAATCCCGCTCTGAGCTCCCCAATTTGTTTTAATAGCGTGCAGTGTATATCTTGCAGATTAATACAATTTCACAGTCTCCGAAATATTGAAGAACTCAGCTGCACGATTTGCAAAGAGGCGATGGTGGGGGTTGACGGATAGCTAAGGCGAGGGGGGATGAGTTTCTCTTTGCAAAAGAACAGGCGATCCAGAAATCGCTTCACGATTTAATAAGAATCATGCACTACTAATTCAAAGTCACTCGGCCAGCACTCTCTGGATATGTCATTACCGACAGATAACATTGGAGTGGCCAATTTTACATTCAAGAGGTACTAAAATCAGCGGCCGCTCTCTCTTTTCATTATTCCCAGTCATGTTGTGCAAATATTGTTGTAATCCTTTGATCCTTTCCCTGGCCGTCTGTTTTACTTCATTTGCTACAGAAAAGCACTCCAGCAAATCCCCGGAGCGTGTATGTTTTGCAGCCTGCGTGGTTTTCTATCGGTTTGAGTTTAGCCACTTGATCACGGCTACCCTGAAATGTTCTTGTTTAATAAATGCGGAGAGAGGGGGTCCCACTTTCATTTTGCCTCTGCCACCCCGCCAGCAGGCTGGGCAGAAATAATAATAATAACAATAACAAGAATAATAAAGGTAATGTGCACACACAAAATGCAAACCGAGAATTTAATGCATCACCGCTGCGGGGTGGGGGGGACTGACACTTAATCTGACAGCTTCAGGGGCCTTCCATGAACTCAGAAGGCCCTAAATATTCGACAGTAGCTGGCAGTGGGTCCATTTCAGTCATTCCAAGGTTGTCCCTAGCAGTGACACCCCCCCCCCCCCCCCGCCCCCGAGAAATGCCCCATTCTGCGGTTCTTGGAACGCCAGCTCGACCGCTTCCGAAGTTGGAAGCGATGCGCTCGGAAACCGAGCCCAAAGTTGGGGAGAAACTCCGAATATTTTCCATCTAAAGGGTGTGGAATGTGGAGGGACCAAACCGGCCTGTGTGTTCATTCGTGTGTGTGTGTGGGAGGGGAGGGGGGAAGAAAGAAAAGAAACCCCAAGGCTAGCTAAAGTCAATTCACGGGCAAAGCACGGGCGGCTGTCTCGGAAAATCAAACCGAATCAAAGGCAGCGATCTGCCGGCTGAACTCCACGGCGGCTAAAAGTTAAAGTGGAATTCGCTGAGGATCACACCTTCAACTGAGAGTTTGCCACCCCCCTGGACGCTGTTGCAGCGGGGGAAATGTCCACACACCGCGACCGGCTGTTTAGAAACGAATCGAGCAAGTCGCTAAAAAAATACAATAAAATAAAATACCCCCCCCAACATTTGTCAGACCTACCTTCCAAGGGAAATCCAGTGCGGGGGTAATTCTGACCCGGTGCGGGGCGCATCATTCTGGGCACCGTCCCCGGTAAAGTTGCCATTCCGAAGTCACTCTGGGGCGGCTGGGTTTCAACCAGACACAAATCAAAGGCACAGCACCCCCTTTCTGGGATGAGCGAAGCCAGGTCCAGCGAGCGGCGGAGGTCTCGGGCTCGCCCTCCTTGCAGGCGAAGGACGCTCCCTCCCAGCCCCTGGGCTGCAAAACAATGGAGAAATCTTTGCTCCGACCGGGGAAAGGGGGAGAAAAAAAAACCCCAGCCCCCCCTCCCGAAATTCTTCTGAAAGTTTCAGTGCTGCGGCTCAGCTGGACGGCGGCTCCCGCTCTGCAGGAATGTAGCACACAGACTGGAGGGGGAAGCAGACACACCCCAGGTTGGCTCAGTGCTGGGCTGGGCTTCTGGGGGGACTGATTTCCTCCCCCCCCCTTTCTGTTTTATTTTGTTGTTGTTGTGGTGCTTTTGTGTGTGTGTGTGTGTGTGTGTGTGTGTGTGTGATCGCTGAGGGGCTGGCTGGCTTGGCGGGCGGGGGGGGGGGGGCGGGAATGTCAGCTGGAAGGGTTGGAAGTTGTTAAAACCCCCAACTTTGGGGAGGACGAGGGAAAGCCCCGAGTGAGCCGTGATAGGCTCCGGCGCCTTTCTTTTATTCATGAGCAGGGAAGGGGGCAATGGTGTGGGGTGGAGGGTAGGGACCAATCGCAGGAAGCAGCTTCCCAGCGCCCAGGCATATATAGAGCTGGGGGGGTTCAATCCAGTCCGCGCCGTGGCCTGGTTCGGAGGGGGGGCTGGGCTGTCTACACCGGGGGCCGGGAGGGCGGAGAAAACTTTGGGAAAACTTCTCCCCGGGGTAGCCAAGTTGCAGCCCCAGTGCGAGGGGCTGCCGCCAAAGCAATCCAGGAGCGCTCGGCTTTATCCTCGGGGAGGGCGGCTCAGAGCCCCCGGCTCGCCTCGAGCGATGTCTCCTTCTCTGCCCAAGCGGGCCGGAGTCCCGGCTCTCAGGCAGGCGGCGGGGATTTTGCCATGACAATGTGACCCGAGCAGCCGTTCTCGCCCCCAGCCCCACTGTGCCTGCGGCTCTGGAACTAGGAACTCGTTTGCCGACCAAACTTCTCCCCAAAGCAGGTTTCAAATTAACCCCCCCACCCCCCCGCCCCCCAGATGTGGGGAGCAGAGAGATGAGCCCAGGACGAATGTGCCTCGGGGGAATAAATGATCCAGTGATTGACAAGACCCAAACCTAACCTCTTCTATGTGCGCCTATAAAACATCCTGAATGCCTGCACCCAGCCCAGCCGTGCAACCCCCTCCCCCGTGCTTCTTTACCAGCCTCCAGCTCCACGACTGAAACACCCGCTCAGGTTGGGGGGGGGAGGTTCTCCCGTCTCACACCCCCAGTGCCCGCAGCGTGTGAAGTCCCGACAGCTCCTCTCCAGACAAGTTTCCTTCTTATGAAAACTCCAGAGACTCTCCACACTAATCTGTGGGGGTGTTTTTTTTTGGGGGGGGATGATAATCCAGGAGTCAACTGGGGGTTGGGGGTGGAAAGCAAAGTCGCTAGGCAGCTGGAGTGGGAAGAGGCGAAGGGAGCTGTGTGCAAATTCTCCTGCTGATCTGGGCAAAGACCGCGCCTTGCCCTACTGCTGTAGTAACCCAGGCCCACCTCGCTGGCAGGTCTCGAGTCGCTGCCCCTCTCTTTGGGTTTTGCACGGAGGAAAGGCAGGTTCCGAACAACCCGATTGCTCGGGGCCTTTCCCCTCTGTTAGTTTTTTCTTCCCGCCCCTCGGCACAAACTCCCCATCGACTTCCAGGGGAGAGTTGCCTCCAGCGAAACAATTTTGCAGGATCGGGCCCTTCTTTAAAAGGGGTTGCTGGGCTCCGGGTGCGATTTGCCACAGAGCTCATTGCTCGCCCGCCGCCCCCTTTTCAGGTGCGATCCACTAGCCTGAAGCGGAGCCTCGGCTTCCCAATGGGCGATTGTCCCGCTGACCCAGGACAGTTTGCACAAATAGCAAATGTTCCCCTGGAAGGTGGCTGCCTTGAGACGTGAAGGGAAAAACTCCTTCTCAGCAGGGAATGACGCCAGGGCTTTGCGAACTCCTTTGTTTGCATCTGTAAAAGGACTTTTCCTGGAAATCACGGGAAACTTTTTTTTTAAAAAAAAAAAACAATTTTCTTTCTTTCTTTCTTTCTTTCTTTCTTTCTTTAAAAAAAAACTTTGTGGCAACCAAAATCAGATCTCTAAAACTCCCGTCCACTAAAGAGGACCCCCTCTGCCCCCCAACTAAAAAGAATATTCCTTTCGGAAAGCCAGCCAGAGGAGAGACAAAGTCCCAAGAAAACAGAGGTTTCTGATCACTTTCCCCTCCTTTTTTGTGCTGTAATAATAATAATAACATTCTTATTAATAGTAATGAAAATGCTGCTAGAGAAAATAGTTATGGGGCTCAATCTGTTTTCCAATCATTCCAGGGTACATTAACACCTGGCCCATCCTATGGAGTATTCCTCTCCAACTATTGATCTGTCCTCAAAATATAGAAAGTTCTCCACGCCTGGGCGTTGACAATCTAAAGGTGAAATCTACAATTAAAGGCGAAACTTCCTCCCCCCCCCCTTCTGCTCCACTGTTTCTACCATTCACACATCTCCCCTGCCCAGCCGGATAGATCTGGGACGCTTTGCAAGGCATACAAGAACCACCTTCCCCCTGAAAAGTAGCCTGGAGTTGAACCATTGCGGCTTGTTGGGGTGGGAGGTTTTCCCCGAGATGATCAGCTCTCAGGTACAGTCCTGAACAATTTAGACGACGAGAAGGGACCCAGAGGCGGCTATGTGACTGGCAGTGGTTTTGTACCAGAACATTATTGGTCAGGAAGAAGAGACACAAAAATCGATCGTGTCAATTCCTTTTCGAAGTGTCAAATGACTTCGGATATTTCCGATCTCAGCCTCTCTCTGCCCCTACAGGTGTCAGCGCCGAAACTTTTAGGAGAAACGCACTGGAAAGTGATGGGGGGAAAGAGACAAAACGGAACAGTTTGAGATGCCTTTAAGCCCGGTATTAGCTGCATTCCTTCAGCGCTGCTTTAATTCATCAATTCTTTTCATTTCAATCGGGCACACTTTTTTTTGGGGGGGGGGGGGGAATGAAGTTGAAAATTAAATGGCTCTGATTTTCTAACGCTCCAGTTGGTTTAAAAAAAATGGGAAAAAATCTTGTCCCCATTAGACCTCTTGCTTAGAAGAGCTCTTTAGAGAGACTATATATATGGACATGGTCATTTGAAAAATGTCCTGCCTTCCAAAGTACTCCGAGGTTACTTCTCTGGGATAAAAATCTCAGATAAACGTAGGGTGTGTTTTTTCTTAGTCTGCCTACAGGAGCAGGGAGAACTGAAGAAGATTGGACACTTAAAGCAGAAACTTCAGCTCCCTCCACCCCTCTATTCCCTCATCCCCGGTGTCCAATGTATTTTGAAAATAATCGCCTGCACACACAATGTGGGATCTCGCTTGATGAAGGCATTGGGGCAAAGCAGGCTGAAACAACAGCGGCTCCGTGCCCACCACGCTCAGGGCTGGGGTGCTGGCATTTGCCATTTGGTTTCCAGCTTGAAGCTCAAAGGATTGCATCGAAGACAAAAGCAATAACCCCAAAGCAGGAGTCCAGTGGCCGCTGGACATTTGTCATAGAACCGAGGAGGCTAAGATGGCTATCTGCTTTCTTTTGTGCTGGCATCTGAAGCAGCCCTTAATTTTTTTTAAGTGTGTGTGTGTGTGAGGGGTAGGTTTATAACGGGGGAAGTAGGTTGTCAGCATCCTGGGAACTCCATGCCTTGGAAATGCAGTGTGTGTGTGTGTGTGTGTGTGTGTGTGTAATAAGCGTGCACTGCTCTCCTGGTGGAAAGCAATTTCACAAATAATTTTTCCAACAATTAAGGAGTGTGCAGGGGTGAAATGGCAATTTCACATGCAGATCTGGGGGTGGGGGATGGCTTGTTACCTGAGCGCCCAAGCGGAGAGCTAAGAAAGGGGGGAACCCGGTTTTTTTTCCTTCCCCCAATGCTTTGCTTCATTACCCGTGTGCACAAAGGAGAACCCCCTTCTTTTCTCTCGTGGGAGCGCTAAGCAATAGATTAAAACAAGCATCAATCAAGAAAAGGACCCAAGTAACTGCTTAAAGAAACAGGACAGAATTCCTCTCGTCTTGAAAGAGACTCCTCACTTCTCTGCGTATCTCCATGGTTTCCTAAGGTATGTTTCTGGTTGATAAATGCTGTCTATCAGTCCTCCCTTTGGAGAGCTGGCTTGTAAATCAGCCCTGAAAGACAACTCCTGAGCAGAAGGGAGTAGGGTTGTTATTCCCCCCCCCCGCTCATCTTCCTTTTGCCTCTGGTGGAACTTAGAGCTACCCACCGGAGGGCTGGCAAATGTACCTTTCGGAGGAGCCGGCTAACGCGATGATGTCAGGGGCTGGTTATTAAGTTCTCGACTCGAGGAAGGCGCACAGGTTAAGCTTGCCCAGAAAAATCACTTAAGCAACGAGCCTTCTGCAAAAGCAAAAGCTGCCCACCTCACCCGCCAGCTCATTCACGGGGCATTCGAGAACCAGACGATTCATTCCGGCGGTTTAAAAAGCAATCTTATTTCTGAGGATGCATTTGCATGTCTGTTTATTTCCCCGTTGCTCCCAGAGATGGTTGAAAGGAGAAGTGTTCTCTTCAAAAGAGAGTTCAAGTCAAACGCGGCCAGGGTGCGATTGGAGAATAGTAAAATCTGAGGACTGTGAGGATTATTTTGATATGTAATCTTTTTTTAAAAATAGTCCCGGGAAGAATTATTTGAGGACAAGTTACTCCCTTCCCAAGAAATGTACACGAAGATTGTGAATGGGCTGGTTTTTCACTTGAAATTTCGGTGTAATAAGATTATTTTAGAACGTGATTCTTCAAGAAAGCTCTCTTAAAAAGGCGATAAACACATCCTGAAAACGGGGGATTTACCAAATATATATATATATATCTGCAGGGCTTTGGCGTTTTTTTTAAATGGGAAAAATCGTAAAACACATCGGTTCGGAAAACGAAGAGGGCGGAATATTTGCTGCGAACATCCAAGGCAAAGGGCAGGAAAACGCGTTTGGTATTTAAACGCGTAGTTCAGGTCTGAAACAGCTCCATGTCCTACAAGATCTGGGGAAAAGCAAGCCAGCTAACTAACTAACATCTAGCCCGGCACATGACACAGACCCGAATTACTCCTTGAGTAACACGCAACACGCCCAAACGAAACTGACACGAATATTTTCTTGCAGAAACTAAGGGCTTGATCAAAAGCCTATTGAAATGTCCCAGTGGCTACAATGGGTTTTAAATCAAGGCCCATACGAGGGAAATTACCTTACGATTTGTGTGTGTGTGTGTGTGTGTGTGCATGTAGCTCTATTCCTTTCTACTCTACAGAGATCCTTACATTATCAGACAGTTTATCATCATAGTAGCTACACCTGGATCCGTGCTTCCTGGCCAAAAAGATCTCCCATTTAAGGAGTTCTACATGGCGGATGGAGTGAGAAGGGGGGAAAAACCAGAGAATGAAAACTTCAAATCCTACTTCCGCTGAACTTAATTCCCGGACTTTAATGCCACCCTTCTCGTTGGTATGGGCAGTGCAGTGCTGGTCTTGAACTCTCGGCTTGTGTTCCTGCTTCCTCGGTCTTTTTTTTCCCCCCCTCACTTGCTTTCTTAGGAAAACAAGGCTCTGTTTATTTACAAGAGATGCTCTTAACTTAATTGCTTTAAAAAAAACCTTCCATGTAATTAGACCCTAGTCTCTTTTCAAGCCCCAAGATGGAAGCGAGAAATAGTTTGCTCTCCAAGATTGTATTTAACACACACACACACACACACACACACTGTTTCCAATTTCTTGCATGTCCCCACACTCTGAAGTGTGTGTGTGTGTGAGAGAGAGACTCAGATTCACAAGGAAGCCCAGTTAGTGTTGCTGTTAATTTGTGTGTAATGGGAATTCATTTATTTTCCCAGGGATTTTCTCAAGGGACAGCAAGACACAAACCCCCGCATAAAACTCCTGCAAGCGCCGCTCCCTGACAGGACCCTGAACAAAAGGCGAAGTGTCACAACACTTCTGGGCTGGATTCCACAGGGCAGCTCGGAGCTGGCTTTCCATTGGGCCAGGTTTAATTTGCCCAGTGTACGGCATTAATAGGATGTAAGCTGCGCCCTTGAACAATTACCTTATCCGAGCATAACATCTATGGAATGAGCGAAGTATTTTCATTAAACAAATCAAAATAATAAGGCGCGCACTGGCCTTGTTCAGTCTTTGAACCCATAAGTGGCTTTAGAGATATTCAGCAGCAGCAGCACACTAACTTCTATCCCATTGGTAGTCCCTGCTTAGTTCTTCCAAAGGAGATTAAATACTCCTTGCTCAATGGCTCAGTTCTACTTGTTGTCAGGGTGCACATCGTAATTGGGTTTGCTCTGCCTACAACATGATTTCCCTCTGCTCCTGCTCCCGGTCCCCCACACCCCGGTCCAGATGGCATGCAGGCAGGGGGATGTGCGCTGGGGGTGCTTTTTTCTTTCCCTCTCCGGGCCTGGTTTATTCACAACATTTTCTGGGAAAAGGGTAAATACCAGAATCTGATGGAACAGGGGGAATAACCAGAGTTCTTGCGGTGCCGGTGAGCGGGACAGGCAGGCGCCGGAGAGGGTGTGTGCGGGTTGTATTGTCCATCGCGCTCCTTACGGAGGGTTGTTGCAGGTTGTGTGTGTTTGGGAGGGGCTGGGGGTGTGAAGGGAGGGACCCGGATGTGTCCCAGCTGCCTATCCGCCGAGGCAGTGTGTCTAATAGCGAGAGCAGGGGGCTGGGAGCATGGGCCAAGATTTTCAACGGTGACTGGGGGTGGGGGGGTCTCCATTTTGGGGGTGCACAACGAGCGATCTTAAAGGAGTCTGATTTGCAAAAAGCGCCGAGCACCTGCCCTCGAAAAACCCAGATATCTCCGCTTGGGCGCTCAAAACCACGAACCACTTAGTAGGGGGAAGCTCTGCCCCTGGCTTCGGCCTTGTCTAGCCTCTCGCTTGGCCCCAGTTCAGCAATTAGTGACCAGCAGCTGGTGTAACTGCAATGGGGGCGAGGCCCAGGCTTCGCCCAGGAGCGTTGTGGTTTGCACTTCCTCCAGCTGGAAGCAGGATCTGGCTCCACTTTTGGAGAGGGCAGCTTCCTTTCTCTACACGTGGGCTATGCAGCGGGGCAGCTACTCCGCTCCGCTGGCCGAGTCAACTCTCTTGGGCAAGTCACTTCCCCGCCTGGGTGAAGTGGGGGCAGCCCTCCCTCCACCCCCTTTAGAAAGCGCTTGGAGATCTCAGCTGCGAAGCGGCGGAGTGAAGTGCAGAGCCTAGTTACACTCCGCTGGGTGGGCCAAAGTCAGGAAGACGCTGGTCCCAGCGAGAAGGAGGATGAAAACTCCGAGGGGAATACGGCTGCGGGAAGGCCAGGGGAACGGTCCACGTGAGTCGTCTGGTCTTCACTGAAGTGGAGGGAATTGGAAGCTGCACATTTGTTTAGGTGAATTAAAAGCACAATCCCTGCTTCCCAGAGGGTCCCTTGGTTCATATTTATGCATTTAGTCTTACAGGTGTAAAATAGGTTCCCTTTATGCTTATATAACCCTTTTTTTTTTCCATTTGAATTTCAAGGCTTTATTCCCTTCTTTGGATTCAAGTCTCCTACCTGAACCTGATTCTCCATATTGCCATTAATTCCCTCATCACTGGAATGAATTCCATTTCATTCTCTATAGTGGTTGTTAACATCAAAAAAGTGCATTTGCAAAGGTTCCCCCTACCCTCGCCCTCGCTCTCTCTCAGTTCCCAGCTCACCTGTGTCTTGAAAAGGCTCCGAATAACCTGGTCTTCTTTATTCATGGTGAGTTTTTTCTCTCTCTCCTTTTATAAATGGGGGGCGGGCGGATATGTTAAAAGGGTCTTTGTTTTTAATAGATCCTCAGGCCAGAAGGGACCATTGTGGTCATCTGATGTGACCTGCTGTATAACACAGGCTAGAGAACTTACCCAAAATCATTCCTAGGGCTGATCAGTTAGAAAAACATCCAATCTTGATTTACAAATCCTCCATGATGGAGAATCCACCACCCCTTGGTACATGGTTCCAATGGTTAATTACTCAATGGTTGTTTTCAGCACTTTACAATTGTGTTCCCATTAGGATGGCCATGGGCCAGAGATCCTTTGCTCCTTTAAATAGCATAGCTCTATTGACTTCAATGGAGCTACACTGATTTACACCAGTTGGGGTGTTGGCCCATTATATCCAGGTACCTTTGCCCTCAATTCTTGCCTTCCTCTCCAATCGATCACTTTAATTTGGACCAGGAAGACACATTTGAAAGCCTCTGGGCTAAAAACAGAATCTAGGTTCTTTGGGAAGTTGAGAGTTGAAGACAGAAAAAAGTTATTAAACTTATGTGCAAAAGAAAATCACAGGAATCCTCTTCACCTCACTGGACAGAGCAGTTGTGGTTATTTATCAGAGTGGAGAGCGAAGAGGGGATAGGAGATTTCTCTGTCTCTGGTGGACTTCAGTTTCCCTTCTCTATATGCTAAACCCACCCTACCAAGAAACAACTTTTATCCCTGGCCATAAAGATTTATTTGCTGAGCAGAATTATGGGCCTGATTCTCCACTCAGTCGCACCACTTTCATGCCAGTGTAACTCCAGAGACCAGGTGGGTAAGCTCAAGAGCTTGTCTCTCACCAACAGAAGATGATCCAGTAAAATATATGACCTCCCCCAACTTGTCTCTCTAAGATCCTGGGACCAACAGGGCTACCACAACACTGCATAGTGTAACTCCAGGACAGCCAATGGAGCTGATGTAATACAGTGGGGAATCGGGTCCTTTGTCTTTAAATGCATCAAATTGCAGGTGATTTCAAGAAAACTGCCCTGGATGAGATATTCCAGGATCCTCCCACAAGAACATTTATCCTCCTTGCCCTGACCAGGAATTACCAACCATCCTCAACTCCAATTGACTTCAATAGGCCAACCCTGAGGTCCTTATTCAGAGTCAGGCTGTGCTCTCAGCTACACTGGGTGTAACTCCAGAGTAACTCCGGGGAGGGTAGTGGCGTTACTTGAGATTTCCGCTGTGATGTGAGTGAAAGCAGAATTCAAGCCTCCGTTCTGACTTGTCTGTCCCTAGTGAAAACTCCAGTTGAAGTTTTTCCAGGCAATTCCTTTTGGTAGTTAGGGATGGAGCAACTGACCCATTGGTCTTCTGGGTCCCTGAGCTACTGGCCTTTCAGAGAAACCCGTGGAAGCCAGGTAGGAGTCTGCAGTGACCATCTGAAACTAATAGAGACCAAGCGAAAGATTCTAATTGAATCCCTGTAATTTCTCTTAACCCTTACTTAGACACATTTACATTGACATGGAGTAAGGAATTCAGGATTTGGCCCTGAGACAACAGAAAGCACACAGCAGCCTTCAGGATCAGGCCCCAAACTTTGCTGTGGTTAGGGCACCTATTGGAGTTGTTGGCAACTTATCCCATGCCCCATCCATTTTGAGCAACCCATAGCTCATCTTTTCTGAATCAGTTTCTGAAATCCCAGGGGCAGAGTTTGAATACGTTTCTCTTCTTGCTTTGTCCTCAGATGACTGAGGACAGCTAATATCTTCAAAGACAAAATTAAGGTTGAGAATAAATTGTCCTTTAAAAGCGAGAATAATTAAAAGGTCGTAGTTTAAAAAACAACACTAAACTCAGAGAAGTCAAGTTCAGCGTTTCCTACATTAGCCTTAATTCTGCCCCACTACCTGTAATTCTATCCTCCTTTATCTGGCAGTTACTGGGGAGGGCAGGGATTGTGGGTAAGATGGCCATGACAGGAATGAGTGAAAGCAGTGGGAACATGTGGTTGTAAAAGCGGTGGAAGCGTACGGTTTCTGGGGTCAGTAACTGGTCTGAGGGGTCTCAGCTCCATCTGTGATTATCAGGCGCATATGTTAGGGCAGCCCTAGAATAGTGTTGTTGCGAGCTCTGGAATCAGTGTAAAGATGAATTGGGCTGGCTGTGTGTAGCTTCTCTGACTTAGCACATTTATACCCATGTGAATCCATGGACCAGTAGCATTAGTCCAGTGTAAATGCGAAGAGAATCAGGCCCAATATTTCATAAGAACTGACATAACTGTTATTTAAATGGCAATATTTCGCAGGACTGAAAGGTGAGTGTCTGCGAACACACAGTGCAACAGCAGAAGGCTGGTCTTGTGGTTAAGGCACTGGGCTGGAACTCAGAAATGGGCTCAATTTTCAGCTCTACCACAGCCTCCGTGTAATTTCTGTGTCACCTCTCTGTAAAATGGGGGGAATACTTCGGTTGTCTGTCTGATCTATTGAGCTCTGTGAGGGCAAGCACTGTTTCTCATTCTGCATTTCTACTGCACCTGGCACAATAATAATAATAATTAACAACAGCTAGTCCTCATACAACACTTTTCATCAGTAGCTCTCAAAGTGCTTTACAAAGAGGTCAGGATGGGTATCCCCGTTATACAGATGGGGGAAACTGAGGCACAGAGAGGCGAAGTGACTTGACCAAGATCACCCACCAGGCCACTGGCAGGGCTGGAAATTAAAACCCAGGAGTCAACACTGCCTGACTCACTCCCTGATTTCACCTGTGGCCTCTGGGTTCTACTATGATATTTCATATGGTTTGTGTATAAAATTAACTCATGTTTCCTGAAGCTTGACCCAACACATAATTTGGCTATTGCTTTGTCAGCTGCTCCCCTAAAACACTGGTAATGAACAGTTTTGCTGTTTATTTTTCCTGGTCCTCTCCCAAACCTGTAAAACCTGTACAAGATGCTCCCAATTACAACATCAGCAACTTGAAGAGCCATGGTCCTCTCTTGGTAGGGTCTGTGCTCACGCTAACGTGGCGTTTGTTTTGTTGTCGGTGTTGTCTCCCTGGGATGTCACCTAATCCTGGCAGCGCCTGTTTTAATCCCCGAGAACTGTAATTCTGTCCTTTGCAGACTGTAATTTGCGAGAGGCTGTGAGCCCCTTTTCGAAAGCAAGTTTGAATGTCAGGAACTTCCAGAGCTGGAAAGGAAGCAATAAGAGGGAAAGAGGTTTAAAGCCCCGCAGAGAACGCTTCAGTTCCCTGCTTTTCATTCACACCAGGTAGCTTCTAATTACTCCTAAAGTAAAAGGTCAGAAGGTGGGCGGAGGATGCCACAATAGGAAAGAAAAACATTTTATTAGCTAGTATATTAAAGAAGATTCCGCCCACCGCCCAGTCAAGAAACACTCTGCATACAAACAGCTCTTCTTGTCTCTAGGAGTTGGAGTCCAAAATAAAGCTGAATGATTTTTTTTCCTAGGCTTAATATTTGGGATGGCAAAATATCCTGCACATCAGGTTTATGGGCCTGCTTCATTCAGCTCTTTCTTGTGTGAGTTTTACACCATGATCACCCTATGCTGGTTCTCCTCACACACCAGTTTCACATGGCGCAAGGCCATTAGCTTCAGCAGACTTACTCCTGATTTACATTTTTAGACTGCACGCTTCCAAAGAGATGGTCTTTTCCTGTGTTTGTGTAGTACCCCATGTGGGCCTTTGGGTGTAATATTTATAATGATGACAATAATGGGGCAGCGTGGCTCAATGGGTAGGACTTTGAATGAGGAGCTCACAAACCTGCATTCTGTTTCCAGCTCTGCTGCCGGGCTTGTGGGGGAACATTTGACAAAATGCTTGTCTGTGCCTCAGTTCCCCATCTGTAAAATAGAGAAAGTGACAGCTTTCTCCTCTGTAACGCACTTTGAGATCGGCTGATAAGAGACGGGGGAGCTCAGGATCTGGCTTTTGTATCTGAGATGCAGTTGGTTTTTTTCTTACTTTTAAAATGTTATTTTAACCATTTTATTTATCATGCCATAATAAGTGTGACACCAGCTCACAATGATACAAAACAATAAAGGAGGGGGGAAAAAATCTCGAAACCTTTTGGTCTGAAAGAGAGAAATTCTCCGAAACATTGAAGGAAACTTTCACATGGCTTAGCTTTATAGCGCTTCATCTCACGCAATTATCATTTCTTCTTGGCTTAGCATAAGAATAAAGAAATAGGTATTAACATTCAAATCAGATGCCCCTCGGATCTAATAAAGACCCTGCTATCTCAACATCTGAACCATAATCTAGAGTACAGGCCTGATCCAACGCCCATTGAAGTCAAGGGGAATCTTGCCACTTACTTCACTGGTTTGGAACAGGTTTCCTTGTCTGGCATCTGGGAGACATCTTTTTTGGTTCTGCTTCTTAAAGGGTCCGATTCTGTCACCCTTATTTGAAGTGATGGGGCCCATCCGTATACCCATGGGCTGGGGTGGAAACCTGGAGAATACAAGATTCCAGCCACATAGATTTGTTTGTAAGACTGGGACCTTGCTTTGCCAGCAGTCCCATTGATTTCAGTGGGACTACTTGTTTAGTAAAGTACTACCCAGTGTGTGTAAGGGTGGCAGAATAGGTTTTTATACCAGAGACAGAGGAGTAGATCCCTACCTGGTGTAAATAGCCCTAGCTCCATTGACTTCAATACAACTGTGACAATTTTCACCAAAGGTGAAACTGCTCCTTACGGGCTGTTTCCCTGCTGGAAAACTTTCATCAGTGTAATGATCTGATTTTAAAAAATAAAATAAAACACTGGTGCAGACCCCCTAATGTAGGCACACTCAAACTGGTTTAAACCAGGCTGGTACTGGTTTAGTTAATTCAATAAACTATTAAGTTAAAGCATGATTTAAACCAATTTGAGTGTGTTTACAGTGTGGGTTTGCTCTGGTATAACTAAATCACTTTGTTTACACTGGTGCAAGAAATCCATGTGCAGACAAGCCCAGTGAGACCGATTCTGATCTTAGTTGTGCTGGTGTCAATCAGAAGTAACTCCATTTAAGTGGTGTAAGTGAGAGCAGTATCAGAGCCGAAGGAATTAAGAACAAACCCCACTGACTTTAATGGGCTTTGGATCAGGCTCTGATGTAACAGAACACTGCAGCAAAAGAAACTTTTGCAGTTAAACATGGAGGAAGCAAGTAAACTAGTTGGAGTCGGAGGAGCCCTTAGGTTTGTATTTCTGCAGTGACTGTTCCGTGGGAGCTCTCTTTAATTTGGTGCTGACTTCTGAACAAAGAAATTCTCCTACTTGAGACCAGGTCAGGGCTCTGAGATGGAAGATAATCTAGTTACTAATGCACCATAAAGTTGAATAAATATCTGCTGACAAGCCCAGAGAACAATGCAGAAGGGTATTTTTCAAGAGTCAATTTTCATTTCCTGAATTTTCATTAGAAAAGTAATGGTGAGGTTATTCCTCTCCACTTTATTATTTTTTCTCCACATATCAATTGTTTGTTTAATATCTGGAGTAGCAGGCAATAAATTGATGCAAACACATCATTTAAAGTGGATTATTTGTTTTCATTTGGAGAACTGAATTTTACATGATAATTGAGGGCCTGCTTCCGGTCTCATTGAAGTCCATGGGAATTTTGCCATTGACTTCACCGGGTGCAGGATTGGGCCTGGATACAATAATATATGTTAACATCCAATCCCAAGATTGCTAGATTCTGACTTTAATGAGAGTTGAAGGTGAGTGGTGTCTAACAAGATTGGGCCCCATTTGTTACCAATGTAGAACCTGATTCTGATCTCAGTTATACTGGCAAAAACCCTGAGTAACTCCTATAGACTTTGATGGAATTACTCTGGCTGGATTTATGCCGTTGTAACTGAGATCAGGATTTGGTCCACGTTTTTAAAATCAGTTTCTTAACATTCACAAGGTATTTTATAGTCTCAGAGAAAACATAATTATAACGGCCCTCTTTCGCCCCTCCCCCCCGACAATTAAAAATATGAAATGAGTCACGATTTTTTCTGTCTTCATTTTGAAAAAAAACATTTTTATGTTTCACTGATTAGATTTTGAGACAGCTCCTTATATTAAATGCTTTTCAAAGCCCATGGTTACATTTCTTTTGGATGATGCCATATCTATAAAGGAAAGTTCTTTTGCTTTTAACATTCAGGTTGTATTTGAATGTTTGGTATTGACAGGAGATAGAGAGCGGCATGGAAATTAGCTTTCACAACCCCCAGTATGGAAAGACAAGTTCGCAACTATGCTCAGCATATAAAGTGACCCATTCCCTTATCATAATCCAGAGACCCATTTCCCTAACATCACCTCTGCTATTCAAGGGAAAGGTAGAACTATCTCCCAGGCTGTAGAGCGCTAGATAGTCGATGAGCCATATACTTATCACCAAGCGCAGCGGGCATAATGGGAACTGAAAATTGCTCTAAAATAAAGTTACCAAGGAATTAACTTCTAAAGGGTGGAAATCCTCAGAGGTGGGGAACGAATAGCACTGACCGACTGGGTGCCATACAGAATCAAATTCAAACCTGAGCCCGCTCCGTCTGCAGCTGCCCCTGGCTTTGTTCATTGGAAATCAGTTAAGGCCCCTCAAGTCAGCAAAGCACTTAAACACGGGCTTAATAGGACTTCCAAGTTAAGCGCATGCTTTGCTGAATCAGGGCTTGACAGCATATCTTTAATTAAAGAGGGAAATGGAAGATACAATGAAATGCAGAGCCATATAATAATAATACTGGCTAGCTACACAGCTCTTCTTGGGGCCAGCCTGCCTGCTAAGCCACTTCCTGCAATGACAGCTGGAAGCGTGCAGCACTTGGCATGAGGTGCCTTCCGACAGGCCCTGTCCTTCCTCCTGAAGGATCTGGCTGTCCCACAGCACTGGGGCTTCACCCCTGCAAGCTCATTCATGGGAGCAGACCCCTTAGGCCTGCGTGAATGAACCTGCAGGAGCTGGGGCCTAGGGACTGGATCCTGCATTCAAATGAATAAGCCTCAAGTGAGCGAGGGCCGTAGGACTTAGACCTGGGGCAGGAATGGTGAGGAACCATGCCCTCAGAGGCAGGCAAACTTCCCATTTGTATGTCCTCCCTGCCTGCAGGTCTAGGGGGCACGGTCTGTCCCCAGTGTAATCACCCACACTGGAGCTGGAGCAGATAATCCCCCTAGGTTTTGCAAAAAGCTCCATGGGTTTGATAGGCGCCGATTCTGCCAAGAATGATTAAAGCACTCGAGTGGGCCCCTTGACGTCCGTGGGAGTCCGGCACCCGTGTAACTTTAAGCATGTGTTTGAACACTTTTCACCCATCAGAGCCCAAATGTGCGGCACTCCCAGGCAAGACATAAGGACGTTTCGGCTTGACACCCCCCCCCGTCGCATGCAGAAAGGGAGAGCTGCTGTGCAGTGTGTGTGCGACCCAGAGTGTGTTGTGTGTGCAGGGACTGGCCAGCCTCGGTGAAGAGAGCAAATATAATTCTACTGAAATATTTTGTGAACCTTAGCTTATTGAAACTTATTGAGCCCTGTCTTCGGCTGGAGTCGATCAGGTGATGTTGCATTGAAGTCAGAAGCTGATTGGCACCAGCTGAAGACATGAACCATTTTTTCCCCCTTCAGAAATGACCCTAAAATAAATTAAGGCCCTGATTAGTGTGCGAATGTACCACCCTGTGCTTAAATGCCCTTTTTGAATGAGGACACTCTCCTGAATAACAAAATAGTTGTGGGGGTGGGACAGGAGGTAAAACTCAGCCACTAAAAAGAGCTAGCACTCTGTGTAAAGTATTTTAATTTCAAGGGGAATTCTTATTTTTGGAATATTCTTAGGCACGAGCCATTCCTGCAGTGACCTGCCTACCACTATGACAATCAATAATCCCACATTTTGAATTGTATGGTTGGTTCATTTGGATTATTTTAAAATACAAGTGATTGATTTCTGTAAGTAATACAAGAGGAACTCTGAAACGTCACACGTTTTTCACAACATGCTTAATAAAGTCCCCTAAGCTAGGGAAAAAGATACAATTTTGTAGCCAATCCACTGAGCGGAGTGCAGAATAAATACATGAAATTAAAAACCCAAATAATAATAATAAAAAAGGGCAATGATCAGAATGGGAGTGAAAGTGTTTAAAGGATACAGGATGGGTCACCTGCTGGTTTAAATTGGTGTAGCACTGATTTACACCAAATGGGCATCTCTCCCATGGATTTTAATGGAGCTTCCTTGATTTGCACCGCTTGGGGCTCTGGCCCATTGACTTCAATGGATTGACAGCGATTTACACGAATTTCGGATCTGTCCCAGAATTCATACTTAGCCGTGAAGGTTTCTGACAGGAGCAGAGTGATTGAGCTCAGTGCTCAGATGTCTTCATTAGGTGATTTCCTTTCCAAGTGTCACGTCTCCTTGGGGTGTAAAAAAGTCTCCCGGTTGTGAAGCAAACACGGCATCGTAACCAGCTCTGCCCCTGTCCACCGCTGCAGACTCAGAGCCAGGACTGTGCGATTGCTGAGATGTGTCTGAAAGGGAAGGAAGCCGTCCCTCAACCCCCCCACCCCCCATCCAAACGAGAGGGGCCGTGCCACAGAACAGGCGGGGTTCGCTGGGCTCGACCCTTCTCAGGCTACGGTTCTTCCAGCGCACCGAAGTTACGCCCCGATCCAGCAAATTACTTACAACTTTAAGCACGTGCTTTAGTCTCCTTGAAGCCACCGGGGCTTGAGGTTCAGCATGTTTTTACGTGCTTTGGTGAATCAGGGCCGTAATGTTGCCAGAAGCAAAAGGGACCCAGAAAAGCAGCATGTGGGGGCTGCTCTCCAGGAGTGACAGATACTCTCCTTGCGATAACCTCGCCTGTCTCCATCGGCTTTTAGAAGGTTGCGAGCTGACAGTTCTGAAAAATTGCAAAAAAACACAATTGGTTTTTTTTGGGGGGGGGGGGGGGGGGGGGGGGGGGGGGGGGGGGGGGGGGGGGGGGGGGGGGGGGGGGGGGGGGGGGGGGGGGGGGGCGGGGGGGGGCGATCCAAGAAACCCAACGTTTTTTTTCAGGTTTCCAGTGCAACAAAACATACATTTGTTTGGGGGCAAGTAATTTTGCTTAGATTAAACGTCTTTTAACATTTTGGGATTAAACAAACAAAAAAAGTGAAAGGAAGTTTAGACGCAGGGAGGAGTTTCGCTGAAAACGATCAAAACATTTTGTTTTTAAAAAAGTCAAAACAAAACTTTGATTTTGCTCCGCTTTATTTTGGTCCAGAACGATGTGGTGAAAGTGACACAAATTCATTTATAGTGTTGCCAAATCTTGCCAAAACAAACAAACAAAAGTTTCAGCCAACAAATTTTGCCCAGTTCTACAGGCATCTCCCTTGGGTCTCAGCTGCCATCCTTGAAGGGAGCATTCGATTTGAAACTCCAGGAGATTCGGCTCTACCTCTGACTCTGTGACCTTGGGTGAACGATCTGTAAAATGGGGATAGCTGCACTCACTCCCCTCCTGTCAGTGTAAGAGTCTGGACAAGGCGTTGGATTATTGAGCAATGAGCAGTGTTAGGAGGAATCTCTGGGGCTGGGACGATGCTGCAGTTTTGCATTGTGAGCAGTGTCCCAACCTCTTAAAAGTCCTCAGGCCCAAAACCAAAGGACACCCCAAATGTTCGGAAAATACTCAGAAGGGGCAGGCATTGGGCGTGGGTGAACACAGCCAGCAACGTCCAGGAGAAAGCAAAGATAAAGAGCAGGAAATAAGACACAAGAACATAACACGACGTTTGCAAATGATGACTCAAGATGATGTCAGTGAAGTAATAGTGGAACCTCTTCGGGGCAGGGACTTCCTCATCCCTCTTCTACAAAGCCTGGCGGGTGCTTTCAGCCTCACGCGTAACACGCCGTTCCCATGGCAGTAAAACGAAGCCTGTGCTGCTTAGGATCAGACACAGGTGTTTCTGCAGCTCCACGCCCTGACTGTGGGACCCGGATCCACTACTGTTGTTGTTAGCTTCAGAGAAGATTCGGTTCACATTTGCTCGAATTCTGGATGGCAGTTTGTCTCATTTGCTCTTTTACCCACATTGGTTTGTCACATTAATTTAAATGGTCATTCACGCTTTATTTATGTATTTATGCTTATGCTCCTCAGTCAAGAATAGGTGTTTGCACGAGTTGTAATACAGCAACTCTCTAAAAGAATAAAACTTTTATCAAGAAGGGAAACGCTGTTTCTTCTCCCCAGAGATCCATTTTATAATTTATTTCTACCCCTCCCTGTGGCCTGCCTACAGAAATCTCTCTGAAATCTCCGGCTGGCTGAAGATCCCCTTGTTGAAGAAATGTACCTTCAATAAAACACGTCCATGGCCCCAGGTGAACAGAGCATTTAAAAACGTGCTTAAGTCCATCCCTGCTCAGCTGGGCACCGAAGAGAAGCTGGTTAGAAATCGGATTCTGTCCTGCAAAAGATGGACTTTAAAAACAAAAGTCCTGAGTTGAGACAAAAAGACAAAATGCTGGAATTGTTCCCGAAATGCATTTCATTTCAGGTCCATCGGAACAGTTTGGTTCCATTTTGACCCAGTTTATAGTGTGCGGTACATGACAGTCTGAAACAAAGTCGTTTTCAAACCAAAACCAAACAGACACAACCCACGTTTCATTCGGAACGGTTCAAAGCAGGACACGGCAAAGACATTTCCCCATTTTTGCTTCACAATGACATGGTCGAAATGGATCCCTTTTTAGTCCAAACATTTTTTAAAAGCGGCTTTGACAAGGCGGCGTTTTCCAATGGAAACCGGGTCTGCTGCAAGTTCTCCGACAAGCGCCAGCCGTTTACACACAGACTTGGAGACCAGGGAACTTACGCACATGCCCAAAGTTAAGCACGGGGCTTAAGTGCGGTGCGGGGCACGAACGGGCTGCCTGGAGCCCCGAAGGAATCACTGTGTTCTGGACGCCAGGTGCCTTGAATTGTGTAAGGTCTCAGAGGTTTATAGCACCAGGACTATGACCTCCCACCCTCCCCTTGCTCTGTGGGCAGCTGACTAGCAGACACTGACCTGCAGAGATCTGACTTCCTTATGCCAGGCTCTGCCTTCCCCACTGCACCATCAGAGAGACTTTCTGGGCAGTCAGAGCCACGCAGGAGCTCTCTGAGCCCCCAGCCCCCAGCCCACCCTCTGCAGCAGAGCAATGCATGGGGCACGTACACCCTGCAGGACCTTCCCCAGGCCCGGTGCTGCAAAGGTCCGGTAGGACATCTTCATCTCAGGGAGGCTAGGCTCGTCCCTGGGCCCCCCAGAAACGGGAACCCTTCTCTTTATCCGCACGAAGCTTGGTCTCTGAAACCAGACCCGTCCTGTTGCAACGGCGGAAGGCTGCTGCCACCTACCGGCCAAAGTTAGCAAGTGCTCTTCAGAGACAGGCCGGGCCAGCACAGCGCCAGGCACCGCTCTGCAAGGTTGGAGGTAGGCACCGAAGTTGCATCGGTTTGACACCACCCCTTCGGGCTTGGCTAGGTGGGGACGCAAGATGACTCAACCGAAATCCACACTTCCTAGTCGACAGGGACACCAGCACCAAGGTGGGCACAGCTGTGTAGCTCGCAGCGTAGCTGTGTTGTTTGGGGAGGTGGTGTTACTGGGCCAGCAGAAAAAGCTCATCTGCTGCGTCTACATTCGTGGGCTCTGCCCGTACAGCTGCACCGGCATAACTGTGTCCGCAAAGCCAGTGCTGCAGAGATTAGCCCTTGATCTTCCTCCATTACAGCAAACTCAGGCCGCTTTGACTCCTGGATGAGAACATCCACTCGGGTCTTTTGCATTTTAACTTTACACTGTCAGTTGATTTTGTCTTAACTTTCCTCAGTGTCCCCATGTAGACCTGGCTCCAGATCAGTGGAACTTGGTGTGCAGACCAGCGCTGAGAGAGATCTTCTTGGCAGGCCCTGGTGCCAACCCTTTGGAAGTCAAGGTGATTCATTATATTGAAGGGCTCCATAGAAGACAGTCTGAGACCCACTGCACTAGAAGAGATGAAACAGGGACTAGAAACGCTTTCAATTGTTACTTGTAGCTTGACTTGGGTCCTCTCTGGGCTCTGTCCATGATCCAGATTGCTCCATCCCAGCTCACCTGCAGTGATTCCTCCCAGCTCTGATCCAGATTTCGCCCTCCTCAGGCAGAGCGGATGTTGTCCAGGCTGAGTTGTCACTGGTGTCTGTCAGTTTGCAGTGTCACTCCCATCAGATGGCACTATGGTCTAGAGTCTGGTTTTAGTTTTGTTCTGGAAATCTTTCAAAGTTTACTTCAGATTTACATCAGCATAGCTGAGAGGAGAGTCTGGCCTCATAGCTACCCTCTCCTAAAGTAAAATGATCCCAACACGTGATCACTTACAGATCACTTACTCGCACTGTGGAACCCTAACCCTGACTGGGGGCTTTGGCTACAGATGCTAAATAATATAATAACAAGGGGCCTGATTGTGGTCACATATTGGTTTGATTTCCAGATGTCACTCTCTCAATTTCAGTGGAGTCACTACCAATTTACACCATTGTAAGTGACTGCACAGCCAGCCCCATGGACAATATGTCCAACTGCTTTCTCTTTTCAGGGAGAAGCAGAAGAGGAGATATCGAGGGGGGGGGCTTGTCCTTTATTGAGAGACTGTCACAAGCTGCAAAATCCTGACTGGCGTATGGATGTGTCCTGTGAACCACCTGATGTTCAGAGGCGATTGATCGAGGGTTTTGACTCCGGACCCATTTCTCTTCTAAGTCCCTGATTCAGCAAAGCACGGAAGCATGTGCTTAAGGCCTCATCGTTGTCACAGGTTAAGCACGTGCTTAAGTACTTTGCTGAAGTGGACCCTAAATTCAGAAATGGGGATTGAATATTTTTTAATGAGGTTTCCTGGTTTTACATGGTGGGGGCAGGTGGCAGATTTGTTTTGCTAAACACACCAGACTCCTCAGAAAAAGAATGGCAGGCGATGGGCTATAGCCTCCAGAATTCTGGCATCCGACCCCTCCCTGACACCTCTTCATACGCACCCCAAAAGCTGTGCCGGACCTGGCCGCTGTGCCAGAGCCCCCTTCTGCTATCGCACGTGCTAACCGGCAGGGCAGTCACACTTTCCCCCGTGTTGTCTTGTAAATCAGGCACTGATTGCACAGAGAGTTCTGAAGGAAACAGATGAGCCTCAAGCACAGCTCACATGTCAGGGGAAGTCACTCATTTCCTGCCCGGGGCTCTCCGGGGAGAGAGACTTCTCTTTGACAAGGCTCTTAATTAGCCAGAAAGTTGGGTCATAACCACTGCCATGTCTCCCCTTGTCATAGCTAGACTGTAGGGGGTGTGAAAAATTGAAACAGTACAATGAGCATTTAGAGAGAAGCTCGTGTTAATTTTAGAGAATGAAAGGGAGGAATTTTTTCCCCGTGGTTGATAATGATTTTCAAATTGTGAATACACCCAAGGAAAGGAAGAAGGGTCTCTCGCACCCTAAACAGCTTTAAAAACACATCCCTTCTAAGCACTTGTGGTTTCAGAGGTGGTGCCTGGCTGTGATGGATTCCCACCCAGCTACTGTAACTAAAGTTCGGGGATGTCTGTCAGGTATTTCCACAGAGCTCAGCGTTTGCATGACTCTTCCTCTCTACACGCTAGTGACAGGCAAGGCTCAGAAACTCCAGAATTCGGGTTTGGTCAGCGGGAGAATCCAACGGAGGTGGAAACAGACCACATACGCTGGGAGCTGTAGTTCAGCCTGCCTGCTGGGAAACACCACCTGGGTTGCCAAAGGTGAGAAGGAGTCTGCAGTCATACCTGTTAACTGGGAAAGACCTCATCAGGTGCTTCATAGAGAGGACATGCTTACAAAACGGACTGCAAGGAACAGTAGCAAGGGGAGTTTGAAGTAGATAGGGTTCGAGTAGCTTCTGTTTGTGACCAAAACACATGGACCAGCTCAAACAAGAAATGTATCTTGGAAGGCCTTAAAGACACTGGGCCTGAGCCTCGGCTGGTAGAAACTGACATGGCAGCATTGAAGCTAAATCGAGTTATACCAGCAGAGGACCTGGCCAGCTGTAGGTATTACCCTTATTTAGAGATAGAGGGCTTGATATGGGTGCCACTCAGACCTACTGGAGAAGAGGGGCAGCAGGGAGCCAGTTGTGGCTGCGAGATCCTCAGCCACTCAGCCTTGGCATAAATGAAAGCTGCGAGGCAGCTGCTTTCATTAATACCAGTGACAAATGAAGCATCCACCAACCCATGCCAGGCCCCCAGGACAACCCTGGCATTCCCCTCTCTCTCCTTGCTCAAGAGGAACAGCTTTCTACCGGCAGAGAGTTCTGCACAGGGGGGATTCTGCACAGGCATAAAGTGCCAGCCACTTTAAGGCCTCATTGAAGCCACTTATGAAATGCAAAGTGACCATAGCAGACCAGAGAATCCAGTTCAGAGAATGGCTCAGATAGACAGGAGTGGACTATTATCTCCGAGGTCCTGGATCAGCCCAAAATTTGGTGAGTCTCCCCCATGTCAACCCTATCATCAGCCATCCCCCTCTCCCCCCCAGCAAACTCTTGGATCTTCCGTTTCAAACTTCTTCCAACAGATGAAAAGCTATTTCTGGGAACTTCTGAGTACCTGCTGCCTGGCCAACATGGAGGAAACCCTGGAGTTACTTATGTAGACCCTGATCCTGCAAAGGGCTTCTGCCTCCAGAGGCCCCCATCATGGCAAGGGGGGGGGGCATGCAGGTACCCCACCCTCTGTTCCCTCCTGAGTCTCTCAGTAACTTTCCACAGTCTAAGGTATTTAACCCAAGATTCCCTTTCTGGGAATTGATTCATTGAGTCTCTGCCCAGTTTCCAGGGGTCCTCCAGGCCTCCCCTCTTGGCTAAAGGATTACATAGCCGCCTTTCAAGGCTTGTACGGGGTCAGGCTTCTCCCTGGTCCCTTTTGATTGTCCTCCGCCAGTTCCACCCAGGTTGGCCACAAAGTCTTTCAAAAAGAAAACTCAACCCCAAACCTTCTTCTCTCACTTGACCTTCCTTTTTCCCCACCTGGGGAGGTGAGTTAACTGTGTCACAGGTGGGGGTCCCTGAAAGGGCTTGTTTCCCTGTGACAGGGACTCACATGACCCCTTAAATCCACATAGAGTTCCCCTTTGGCTTTGCTGGGACCCCACAAAGGCATAAGTGTTCACTCACCTGCACGGATATATGCAGGCGTGGAGCAATAATTCTGATATTAGTTCAATAGTCACTGTTAACCAGGGCATGTAGGTTACATACACTAGTGTCTCTCAACCTTTCCAGACTCTTGTACCCCTTTCAGGAGTCTGATTTGTCTTGCGTACCCCCAGGTTTCACCCCACTTAAAAACTACTTGTTCATAAAATCAGACATAAAAATACAAAAGTGTGACTGCACTATTACTGCAAAATTGCTTACTTTCCCATTTTTACCAGATAATTATAAAATAAATCAAGTGGAATACAATATTGTACTTATATTTCAGTGTATAGTATATAGAGCAGTGTAAATACATCACTGTCTGTATGAAATTTTAGTTTGTACTGACTTCGCTAGTTTGGTTCACCAAAGAAAAAAGAAAACAGGCACAAGCTGGCTAGTTAAACTTAAAGTTACTTGAACAGTGCTGTGTAATTTGTAAACTAGTTTAAGGGGGCATTTGGGACGCACATCTTCTGTGTAAGGTGATCTGAACGCACTGCAAGCATTCGCTCCCTGGGCAGAACTGGTGCTGTATTAACGCTTTCTTTCTTATCCTGTATTGCTTTGTCTTTAGACAACACATTTGGCTGAGTTTAGTTATCTGGTGTCTTGGACATTCTTAATGCCGAGCTGCAGGTATAGTCTATTAGGTGGCTATACTTTTAGTCAATGTCTCCCTGGCCTTAGATGCCATTGCGGGCAGTCCTGGTTAACAAGAGAGTGTGGTTTAGTGGTTAGAACAGGGCCTGGGCATCAGGACCCCTAGGTTATAGTCCCAGCTTTGCCACTGATTTGCTGTGTCACATCCTTTGTTTGTGATGTGCCTAACACACAAAACAGAGGCATGTTCCGCGATGCATCCTAAAAGCAGCGAAACTGATTGTCAAGTCACTGTGGTCCTCTGTTCCTCAGTTTCCCCAGCTGTGGCAAGGGGGTGACAATACTGACTTTCTTCTTGGGGTGGTTTGGAAGCTGGCTTAATTTAGTTCATTAATTCATGTCACGTAAAAGCATTTGAGATCTGTGGTGCCACGAAAGTGCTAAGATGCTCTGCAAAAACTATGTGAGTGCCAAAGACTAAGGCCCAGATCCTCACAGGTATTTAGGCACCTAACTCACAGTACCTTTGAGGATCCGGGCCTGAGTGGTTGGTAGTAGGTGAGCTTTGGAACCCAGGATGTGATGTACTTAAGTTCATATCTCTACATCCTCCTCTTCCAGTCAATATTCTGTGCCTCAGTCCATTGTCGTCTGTGATGCTACGTAATCCATCCTACCAGTTCTTAACAGGCCTGCATCTTCCCCCCTTGCCTGCAGATTGTCTGTCCAGCTCTTTAGTTATATCTGCCACCTCCTGCTCACCCTGCAGCCGGATTTCAGTGAGACCAACCAGTTGCTTTGCCATGTCCCTTGTGCTGCACCAGGACATTGCTGCCACATTCACGACAATCTCATGCGCTCCCCTAGCTCTGCAGTGACCTCCAGTGGCAAAAGGTGGTCGAAGAAAAAGCAGCTCAGCTGTTTACCTGGGCGACTGACAGGAATCCATCATCAGCATCATCTCAGATATTTTATGCAGCACCTGTCAGGAAGGAGAAGAACTGGCCCTCAGGGTGCTTTTTCAGATTGTGGGACACAATTCATAGACAGGACCACTTTGCCCACCACTGATAATAAAGGAAGAGGGACCAGTTAGGGTCAAATAAAGTTATTTCACTTCTTTTCCTTATTATGGTTAATTTCCACAATCCTCTTGGCTCTTCTGAGTTTGGATCAGGAGCAGAAACTAACTGGAAATGCAGACTTGATAAATTCAGATAAACTTTGGCTAAGCATCTAATTTAATCTAATCTAATCTAATCTATCTGTTTATTCTTATGCTTATGCCCCATTGAAGTCAATGGGACTGAAGCACGTGCTTATAGTTAAGTGCTGTCTGGAATCAAGGAATCAGAATCTGGGCCTTTTTTTTGGGGTGTTTTTTTGCAGAACTACATCTGTGATATAACCATCTTGGTGCAAGTGGCAGCAACAAGTGTTGATCATTTGTCTTGGCCTTGACACGCAGCTCCAGTGTGTTCCAGAGAGACAGAGGTGAGGCACTTGTCCCGTACCTTGTATTCAGATCCCATAGCAGGAGACCCAAACTGGACAAATGAGATAATCCTCTCCCCTG
Source organism: Emydura macquarii macquarii (assembly GCF_026122565.2). Taxonomy (NCBI): domain Eukaryota; kingdom Metazoa; phylum Chordata; order Testudines; family Chelidae; genus Emydura; species Emydura macquarii. The sequence goes on from NW_027132905.1 coordinate 49,863,129, forward strand.
GGATGGTGAAAGTGTTGGGAAAGAGGCAGAGGGCAGCGGAAAGAGGCAAGGAAGATGTGTCAAAGGAGCAAGCGGCGGCTGAGCAAATGGGTGAGAAAGGGTGGGTGGAGGAGCGTGTCTAATTGCATTTCTGGGAGCCCCCCAGTGGCGTGACATCATCGGCCAGACGCATTGACAAGTAAATCCCTGGCGCCCTGTGCCCGCCCTCCCTTGCAGATTTATAAGGAAGCAGTGGCACCTCTGTCCGTGCTGAAACCATAGCCCGTCTGCCTTTACGTGAAAGCGTGACCGGAGCGGTAAAAGGAAAAGGCCCCAGAAGGTAGCTCTGGTTTTATGGGGGGTGAAGCAGGGGGTTTACTTTACACAGCTGTGGATCAGGGGAAGGAGCTGTTAAACGCCAGCATGATGTCCCGTGGGGATCGGGCACAGCACCTGTTATCAGCTCTGCCTATGGAATTAGCCACACGGGTTGTGTGTGGAGGGGAGTGGGGAATCCTGGCAGAGGATCAGACGTGGGCAGGGAACAATTTCAAAGAGCGCTTTCGCTCTGCCAGTCCCTGCTCCCTCAGGGCCCATCTCTCACTCCATCTCAGGGCCTGAGCTGAGCACACACAACTCCCACAGCATTTGGCAGGAGCTGGGCTTACCCACTCACGGCAGGTCAGTAGCAGACCCAGGACTCCTGCATTGCACGCCAATGTTCTCTTCACTGCTCTAAAGAGCAGCTATTTTACATCTGGCTGAATTATCCCTTTCTTTAAAAAAAACTTTACCCAATTTAACCTGGTTACCTGCTCCTGTGGCCTACAGGTTTATAGCTTTGAATTTGGTATTTGCATTTGTGATCCCCATGGGAAATTTACAGGTAAGATCCTATGTAAGTAAGTTTAAAATAAGCATAGAGGTTTCAGGTGTGGAATTATCACATACAGGTGCTATATAGTTTGTATAAGACTATGCACTGGCACATGGCATGGAGGTGCAATAACTTTATGTGCTGATAAGTTGTCAGATGCTTGTAGAATAGTGAACAGGGGATGGGTTATATAAACCCCACACGAGCAAACAATGTGTTAACAGGAGCCTGAGGGCCCAATTAGTGCAGTGGCTGGCACCTGGCAGGTGGGCCAGGCCCAGTTTAGTATTAGGCCCAGCAGAGGAGGCGCTGGGTGGTTATCAGAGGCAGGCAAGCTGGGGAAGGGAAGGGAAGCGTGCTCCAGGTCTCTCTGGCAGAGGAGTCTGCAGGATCAGGGAGTGACCCACAAGGGAACAGGAAAGCTTACCTGCAGTACAGAAAGCTGGGTGTCAGTAAGTCTGGGAAGCTCTCTGCAGTGGGCCTAAGAGAAGAGGCTGAGAGCGGCTCAGACATCCCCTGAGCCCAGGGAGACAGGAGATAGGGCGAGGCAGGAAGTGGTCCAGGGAGATGCACATTGGCAGCTTGCTACAGGGTCCCTGAACTGGAACCCAGATCAAAGGGAGGGTCTGGGTTCCCCTATGGGCCCACAGTAAGGATGACTGAAACCCTCCCTGAAACAAGTGGTAAGGACTCTCCGGTCCGGAGTCAGGCTGAAGACCCAGAGTGAGGGTGTTGCACTATCATTCTGCTGGACTCTTGGTTTATCCTGGAAAGGTGAGGACAACCGGGAGAGCCAAGTCCCAGGATGAAGTAGACCCATCAGCAGACTCGAACGGCCGGGTGACTGGAGCAAGAGAAAGAAGACCTTGTAACGCCATGTCCTGCCGTGAGGGGGTGTGCTGACTGGTGAGTCACTTTGTCCCAGTGGGTATTTGGTGCAGGTTTTTTACCTTCAGGCAGACGCGTGGCTGCTATTAGTTCAGTCTGGGCCCAGTGCTGCTCCCTTCAGAAGTCACCAACAAGACTCCCCAGGAGCTAGAATGCAGGAGCAGAACGAGTGTGGCGTCATTCTAGGGCTGGGTAACGCAGCGGGATGGAAAAGGCCTGGGCTTTTAACCCAAATTAGAAAACCCTTCCTGTTACAGACAGCGTGCTGCCTCGTCCGGCCCAGCGCTGGGCCATGCGATGCAGCTCAGCTCTCCTGGGGAAGCTCTACGCAGCCTTCCGACATGATCCGTCTTCAGGCCAAGGGTTCCACCGTGTGTACGCCTGGGTTTTCGACGCTTTGCTGCTGGCGCGTGAGTCAGAGAGGCTGGCTGGGAGGAATGGTAAGATAAGCATGGGGCTCAGCAGGCCTGTACTGATTTCAGGCTCTCATTTACGGGCCACACAAAGACTTACTCCAGGTATTGTGCAGCCTGGGGGAGCAAGAGGAACGGTCCCGTCCCTCCCGATCTTCTTCCAGCTTCTAGTGCCTCTTTCTCAGTCACGTTCCAGGATATCCTGCTCCTCAAGCAACCAGGTGCCTGCTGCCCACAGGTTCCTGGGCCCCCCTGGAAGGAATGCTTTGCTCCAGTTAGCAGAGTACAGGGGCTGCTGGTTGTCTGGTAGAGAGGGTTTTAACCTCTTCTGGGCCAGAACTTCTGTGGGGTCTTCACACCTCCTTGTAGTCAGACAGACCCACCCATAAGGTTTGGCTTCTCTCAGTGGTAACATGTTTCTGAGGGGATGGCAGGGTGGGTGTGTATGTGTGTGCGCGTGGGGGGATGTTAACCAATTTATGACACAGCCAATGGTTCTGAACTCAAGAGCATTTATTATCCAGATATATACAGCGGGGCAACGTTCCAGGGATCGTACTGAAAGGAAACAACTGGGTATTCCCCTGTACTGTCCCATAGCGTCCCAGGTTCCTGGCAGCTCAGCTTCTGTAGTCAGCACTAAAACTCAGCAATGAAGTTAATTGACAATCAGCTTCAGCTATACAAATCTTTACTGCGTAGGCAGCTATGTGATGCTAGCAAACTCCCAGAGTTCTATCCCCCATGCACTGGGCCCAGCGTAAAACCCAAGGTAGACTTCATACGAACAAAACTACTTTGAGATCTTATGTGTGTTGGTGTGTGCACCGCCAGTTCCCTCTGGGCCTGATTTGCTACCAAAACGGCTCCTAGGGTTTGTGCCTATGTGTTGAGGCAGTTGTTATTTTCACAAGGCCCCGAAGAGCAGCAAGGTCTAAACACACTAAGTCTTGCTCTGCACCCCTGCCCCCAAGATTTCAGTGAGACGTTTCTGCTGAACGGTCACAAGATGATAAATCAATTAAATCCTTCCTTTCCACTTGGCCTTTCAGCAAAAGCCAAATCATGATTCCTCATGTGAACTCGCTCACATTTCACGCGCACACCCACACCCCCAGCACACAGTTACACTCTTCTACACAAAAGGCCAAGCTTGGATTGAGAGAGCTTTTTGATAAACAGAGGACCACATTTGTCCCTGGCTCAATGCCATTGACTTTGGTGAGATTACACAACAGATGCATTTAACCTGGTGTGTTTAGATTAAGAACCCCTCTTCATGTCTTTGCAAAGTTTCATTTTCTTGCTCCACTAGTTCTGTTGCATTCCCCTTGTTTTCAAATGGATGACCTTAAGAGCATCAAAGAAAGTCACACGTGTAACTAAGCACAGGAAGTGGGACTTGCTACCCTGAAAGAGTACCAACGTAGCAAAATAACCACATGCCCTAGATAGAAGTAATATTTCTATTAAATTAGCCAGCAGAATTAAATGTGGAATGCAAGAGGGGAGGGGTCTGCACTGGCATATGGATAGACGAAGGCACAGCTGCCTCTCCACCCCAAAAGAGAACTCGCACCCAGCTGATTTACCATCCACAAGACAGTCTTTCTGCAAGGGCAGTGGCGGGGTGGAGACCAGAACAGTGATGTGTGAGACTGGGATAAAGGAGATTGTAGTGGCGCCTTGAAGGTGAGTATGAAAGGACCATTTGTAGCAGGTCAGGAGATAAGGCGAGGCGGGTGGGTCAGACCCACATTTGCAATGGGCTGGGAGATGAGATGCCAGTGGGATGCCAATCGCAATGGGCTGTAAGGTGGTGCCGTGGGGGCAGACCCTTCCATAGACAGAGCGTTTGCTACCCCAGATATTCAGTTTTAAGTAGCAATGCCAGGCACAGACATGGCGCCAAGTTACTGTAGCCTGTGGAGAGATGACCAGGAGAGAGATGGATAACGGGCCATCTGTTCTTTCCAGGTGGCCGAAAAGTAACTGAAATACATAAAGCCACAACCGCTCTTCTGTCAGACAGAGAGCTGTAGGTTTTCAGAATCCTGGACAAGCATTTAACTATTCAGCGCACGGTGACCTGGCAGCCTTCGTGTCACTCAGTGCGATGATGCTGTGTGCGTCGGCCGGGTTGGAAGCTTGCTTAACCCCTTCTGTGCTGTGAATTCTAGTTTTAATTAAAATGGCCATTTGGGAGCATCCTGCCAGCTCTGCTGCTGATAAAGTGTGAGGACTTTGAGCCTGGCTGTGTGAGAACCTCACTGTCAGACGGCTAACTGCGCCCCCCCAGCTCTGGATCTGCCTAACTACAATTCAACCTGTAGTTTGAGTTGGCTCCAATACGCTCAGCTCCCTGTCTTTGAACGTCTGTGTAGAGGTGCAAGGCAGGGTTAAAGCAGTTCAACCCTAAGGTGGATGCATTTCAGTGGTGGGCAAACTGATTCCCATGTAGTCCATTGGTGGAGTTTATAAAGTGCTTTGGGATCCTTCTGAATGAAGGGGGATCCATATCTATTACCGTTAATGCCTCCAGGTGCCAATCGTGCAGAGTCTGAGAGGTCTGTGCTTTTGCCCCAGTGACTGAGGTTATATTTATATTAAAGGAGTACACAGAGGCCCCAACTAAAATTATGGGCCTGTGGTGCTAGGCGCTGTATAGACACGTAGGAGACAATCCATGCTCTGAAGAGCCGACAGTCTAAAGAGACAGAGGTTGGAAGGGTAAACAAAGGCACAGAGAGGTGAAGTGTCTTGGCCACGGTCACACAGCGGGTCAGTGGCGGAGCTCAGTTCTCCTGAGTCCCAGTTCAGTGCCCAGCCCCTGGATGACATTGCCTCTCCCCCAGTGTGCACTATCCCCAAATCCCCCACTGAACACTCTGAAGAGGTGGCTGGTAGCGCTCCCTAGATCCCATCAGGTGTGGGAAATTGCAGTGCTGGTGAACGCGCTCTGCCGCCGTTTATCAGTGTCTGGAAGGACGGGGTCTGCAGATGGGTAATGCCAGCTGATGGTGGGGTCCGCTCAGTAGCTGTGACAAATCGGTGAATAATGCAAAGCAGACCCTCTCCCAGCACGCTCACGGGCTCCCTTCCTCCTGCTGCTTTTGTCTTTCCCTCCATTTATCACCGACAACATCTTTAGCGAACGGATCCGAGCAGGGGAAAAAACAGGCTTCTCCTCTTTCCCTCTGTTCTCATTCACCCCAGGAAAATGGGTGCTACCGGGCTGCTCTGCAAACATTTCCTCTCCATCCTTAGCTCGAAGGCTCCTCTCTCTGGGGGGTCGTCATTTGTTTTTCCAGGAGTGCAGACAAGGTCTCCTTGCCAAGATTATGTCAAAGTGGGAGCGTGAGGGGGAATGCGAGATGGAGCCCTCACCTGTGCTCTCATGTTAATGTCAAGAGGCAGAAAATACATTAGTGTGACTAGATATTGAAAGTGCAAAGAACCAGGTGGGGGGGGGGGACATGTAGAAGTTAACCATTCCCACCATTCATCAGACCTGGTGAATGTGCGTGCGCCAACGGATCCCAGATCAGATCCTCATGTGGTGTAAATCAGCATAGCTCCATTGACGTTGGATTGCACCAGCTGAGAATTTGGCCCACAGCTAAATTGCTACCCTTGCAAAGCTCCCAGGCACTGCAGGAAATCACTTTTCACTGCGGTGTGTCACTACCTGTACCCTACATGCACCACCAGTGTAGACAAGATGTACGGGTGGGGGAATTGCAGAATTCCGTCCCAGGTACGAGGCCCTACACCTGGGGTTATGCTTAGAGAGACCAGAAAGGAGAGTGCGGGGCAGATAGCCCTGTAACCACGACATGGTGTTTGGAGGGAATGCACTGCTGGTGCAAAGTTCACTAGTGCAATGGGGGTTGGTGACCCCTGAGGGCAGGCAGGAAAGCCAGGCACAGCGGGATGCTTGGAGCCAGCTTGCACGAGTGTGTAAAGATCCACTGTGACTTCTGAACAGGGTAAGCGCTACCTGCCCCGAGGACAACGTAGGTGAAAGAATCCTTTCATCTGTCCACAGCACAGGCCACCATGGGACAAGTTTCCCTAATTCTCTCCTAACATTATGTCTCAGCTCGAGCACGAGGGATCCCCCCCACCCACTACCCCTCCAGGGAGTGTGGGGAGAGAATCCCATCTGTTGGGGCTTGGTGTCTGAAATACTCAGCACCCAAAGCTCCAGCTGAAGCCAATGGGAGCTGTGGATGCTCAGCACCTTTGAAAATCATTCAGTCCTTGGCCCCCTGCCCAGGCTGTCATCCAGGGGGAGCCATTAGTGATTGACTCCAGCTGGGGTGGCAGCTGACGGCTGCGGGGATAGGTAAGGGTAACTCAGGGCAGAATTTAGCCCAAAGGCCGGATCCTCGGCCAGGGTAAATCAGCATCACTTCACTGCAGTGAATGGGCTGCGATGATCTACGCCAGCTGGCTTGGAGGCTTTAAACATCCTCACAGCCTCTTACTGAGGCCAAGACTTTGTCCACTCGTCCCCTCTCAGGTCAGTGGGGTTTCTTGCACCCATGTCATCGCACCAGTGCAAACCCCTCGTGTGGCCATGCTGCACTGGTGTAAAAATGACTCGTAGTGTTGCAGCTAGCCAGATTGAAAGCACTTTGTATGCTGGCCCAGCACCTCTCACCTAGGGCTTTGTCCTGGGGCTGCTACATCGGGAGAGCTAAACCGGTGCATCGCTCCTCCCCGCCAGCACAGATAAGCCCTCGGTCTCTGTGACGCTGAGGTGTGTATGTGAAATTCTGTCCCCACCGAAGGCAGTGGGAGTTTTGCCACTGACATCCGTGAGGCCAGGATTTTACCCCAGGTCTTGACTCCCTGAAAACATAGGGAAATCCTCTTCCACATGCGCAGATCAGTTACATTCACCCTGAGTGTTTCCTTTGGGTTCCAGCTACCTAAGTGGCTCCACTTGATAGAGCCTGCCTTACCGCTGGGTATTACTCAAGGCTGCTTAACTTCCCTCTCCAGTGCTGCAACCACAACTGTTCTCTCTTCCTCCAGCCTCATCTCCCTTTTCATCTCTCTCTTTCCCTTTCTCCCGCTCTCCTTCTCCCCATCTCGTTTTCATCCCCCTTCTCTTTATTCTCAGCCCTGGATTCTCACCAGATTGCCTGTATACTATTTGCTTACTTCGCTGGTTCCTCCTTCCTTTATGGGCTCCATGCAGATGGAGCGTGCCTCAGTCTATGTAAACTCCGATTTCAGAGTGTGCAGAGCAGATGATTTGGGGAAACTCCTCCTTTGGTTCAACAGCTCCAACAAGCAGAATAAATCCATGAACTGACTATAAAATTGATCAAAACCAAGCTCTTCAGAACTGGCAAGATGTGACAACAGCCATTTGTCACTGGTGTGGTTTTGCCTAGATTAATTTAATGACCGATGACTGAGGCCTTGTGTTCCAGAACCGTACAAATCTGCAGTTTTGGACAAAGTTTATTTCGGCTAGTAGAAACCTCCAGAGATATGAAATGCCGGCATATGCTTATTTAGGCTCTGTAATAAATTGCACACTCCTTCGTTATGGCTGGGTTGATTGTTTTGAGTCGATGACTTGTCTGCGTGACACCTTCTCTGCCGATGTCCATGTTTTTTGTCTGCGCTTGTTCTCACTGGGCATGCCACGGACACAACGTTTTTTTTTTTAAACTGGAGACCTGGCTCAGAAACTTGAGTTGGAAGATGAGTCAGGGAGAGTCAAACTAGCCAATGACAGATACTCCACTACTATAAATATGGCATATTTTTTAATGATCATCAGATGAGCCACTGGATTCAGAATGGCAGCATTTGGAACCTACTCTACTCAGCCATAAATGATCTCACAAAGTGCAAGGGAATGGAGACAATCAGGCCCTTGGACATCTCTGTGTCTTTCTCTCTCTCTTTGTGTCCTGTAAAAGTAGAGATAAGGATGTGGAGGCTGAATATCCTGACAGCAGATTGTCCTGTAACTTGGGGTAAGCAAACTCTGTCCCAAAATCTGGCCCCCGAATACTTGCCTTTTGGATCTCTCAGCTGCTGAGAGCAGCCCAGCCTCCATCTACTTGGGAAGAAAACGTTGGTATCTTCCAGTGGGTTGCTTTGACAGTCAATAGCAGTTGAGAATCCTGGTGGTATTTCCAGACCTAAAAGGAGCAGAGGGACCTAAAATCAGTTGGTGTTAAATATAAACATCAAACACTGGTTCAAAACAGGGCTCAAATAAGTAGGAGGCAGACAGAAGCTGGAACAGGGCAGTTAAACTGGTTGAGACTAGACTGTATACAAAGATCCTGATATTGGCAGTATGTATTTTTTTTTTCTCCCCCGTTTTATTGGATCACAAAAGCCTCTGGCGGGTCCTGATGTCTAATTAGCATGCTGCCCATCGAACAAAGAGCCATTGTGCGCCAGCATGCCTAGATGCTTGAGTGGCAGAACATGAAAAACATGACTCATGGAAGCCAGCGAGTTCCAGACCATCTGAAAAGAGGCCAATTGATAAAAGTGACAGCTCGCTTCACAAATCTTGCATTGCCTCCAGTGGTGTCCAGTCCTTGAGGATGTGGAATTGTGTTTATGTGGATGAGTGTTTATTTCGCTCTGGGGGAAGGAGGGGAAGCAGGAGGGGAAATGCCGTGTGACTGCAGCTTATTTTATAATTGGTGCGTGGCCTAGTTTAACTCCTCAAAACATGGGCATTCTTGGGAAATAATAATAATATGTGGTTCGCCCGTAGCACCTTTCAACTGAGAGTCTCAGTGTGTATTGTAAACATTAACCAGACCCTCTTGGAAAGCAGGCAAGAGTTGTTAGCTCCCTGGAACTGATGGGGAAACCTGGACACAGAGCAGTTAAGAGTCTGGCCTAGGGCTACAGAGAAAATCAACAGCAAAATAGGGAAGAAAACCCAGGTCTCCTGACACGTGCTCAGTCTGTTACCCAACACCTACTGGTAGTGCTTCTCTGCCCCCTCAGACTAGGGTAATAGGCATTTTGCTTTGGTTTCATGAATGGGGGACTTAATTATTCTCCTTTTCTTAGGTGGTGATGAGGAATCTCCTCCTGACCATCACAATATTACTTATTAACTGAATGGATGAAAAGGTTTTCTGTGTTTTGTGATTGTGCAAGGTGATTTCATTTATTAGGGAGTGCAAAACACTTAGCCTGGAAGTGTCACGTTTGTACTCAAACTTTTTGTGAACTCTCCTGTAACTAAGAAAAGGAGCTGAGGATATCCTGACTGCAGTGACCTGCAGACTAGCCCTAGATATACTTGAGCCCCATAGGCAGAGAGCCATGTCTGCCCTTAGTTGAGAGGTTGAGACCTTGTATTCAGGACTAGAGCTGAGTGAATACATGAATTTTATTAGGTGGCTGAACTGAAATTTTTTTAAAAAAATGTTTTGAATCAACCATAAATGTCAAAACAAACAAACAAACAAAAATTCATTTTGGGTTGAATAAAATGTAGTTTGACCCAAAACAATATTCCACCCCCTGTTTTTGTTTTGGGTGTTGCCCTTTTTGTTTTTATGTAAATCTAGCTAACCATAGAAGCCAAACATCGTTTTGAAATGAAAAGTTGAATCGTTGCTTAAAAAAGGTTGAAACAAAATGTTTGGCCTCCTGAATTTTTATTTATTTTTTTTAATATTTTTTTGGGACTGAAACCCAGTTCAGCCAGAATGTGTGAATACTTTGGTCATCCCAAAACTGCATTTTTCATCAAACTGTTTGTCTAAAAAAAATTCACCCATCTCTACTCAGGACTGCAACATTCTGAAGTGTCTGGCTGATAGATGCCAGAATGGTGCATTAATAGACAGGAGAATTTCCATTTCAGTGTTGAAGGTAAGCTCGAGCATTTTCCAGGAATTCCTGGTTAATGACTTAGCACAGAAGAGAAGTCTGTCTCTTGAATGAAGCAATTTTTTCAAGGATATGGCCAATAGGCACTAGATCACTAGCTACAGAAATGCTATTAATTCCTAAAGAATCAATTGCAGAAATTAGTAAACACTGTAAAAAAAAATTAGTCTGTTATATTCTTTTGAATCAATTCACTTATAATATATGCACACTGATGGATATTCTAGCAAATGAGTTTGGCAGAAATATTGGCCGCAATAGTAAATTTTAAATTAAAAAAATTTAAGGAGAAGCAAATTTAAAATTCATCAAGATGAGAATTTACACCAGAAACTGGATTATAAAAGTTACACCCATCCAGTCAAAAAATGGACACGTCATGTGACCAGTAACTTCAATGGAACTATAGCAACTTGCACGAGTTGGGAAATTGATCCTATGCACCCAGCCAGATCAGCTTTAATGTTGAATATTGAATGGTTGCGGCAAACTGACTGTGATCAGTCTACAGACCCAAGGATTAGCCGCAAAAACTTCATCACAAGTAATTTTGAATAACAAATGGATTTTGAAAAAAGCATAGTCTTTTCACGGACGATTTGTGAACAGAAAAATAAAATGTGTTGAATAAATCGATTGTTACGAATTACTTGCCTGGCTTTAATCTGTGGTTACATTGTGGAAATGTAAGGAAAGAAGCTGATTTATCCATTTGTGTTCTTCTTGCTGAGAAGTCCTTAAGTAGGGTTTACATCAGTGAAAATAATGCTACACATAGCTGTCTGTCAAATACATGGTAGCTAGCCTGTCTATTTAAGCCTGGTTCTGGAAATGCTATTGCATGCATTTCCCATATAGTTAAGTGGGACAAGTCATGTGCTTCACTTTACACAGGTGCATAAGTGTTTGCAGGATTGGGGCTTTGAGATTGTAAATTCTTTGGGGTAGGAAATGTATCTGTGACTCTGTTTGTACAGTACCTAGTACACTGGGGCTGTGATCCGGACTGGGCACGACCAGAATACAAATAATAAATGATGGAATTAGAGATACATAATGGAAGCCTAATGATACAACGCTTGTGCTGAGTAACACTTATGCAAGTAGCCCCACTGACATCAGCTTGAGCAAGTGTTCCAGAAAGAGTCTCCGAGTGTCGTAAACCACGTTGGCACTCACAGCTGCTGGGGATTCTTAAGGAACAGTCTCATATAGTGGCTTGTAAGCTTGCAGACTTACCCCTTACTCACTGTAAGACAGACCCTCAACTGGTGCCAATCAGCAAAGCTCCCTGGAACTCAAGATTTGCCCCAGCTGAAGATCGGATCCGTTGTGTGTGTCCGTTACCCTGTCTGCAATAAATCGTATTTTTCATGAGAATGCCCCATGTGGCAAACTAAAATAAATCATGACACACTTTGTGGCAACTTCCCTTACTTTGTGGTTACTCAGGGTAGGTTGCCTTGATGTGAATTCCTCTTGTATTTCTCCTCTAGCCTTTTCTTGGTTTGGGCAATTGCAGCTTAAATACACATCAATGTTTGGCATGCTGCTAGACATCCAAAGATCTATCATGCCCTTCCTCCGCTGCTCCTTTTCCCCCCTCAAGCCATGCATGTGACTTAGTCTCATTACTGGATAGATCCGTTACTGTAGTAGGGTGGTCACAGTGGAGTTTTCTGAAACTGATGAGACACATGATAGAAAGATGTCAGAAAGCACCATGAAAGCCAGCTTTTCACAGGGTGACCTTGTTTGCACAGAGCCCTTTGTGGACTGCAGCATTAAACAAGTCTTATCAGACCAAGGGAGGAAAGTCTTAAACAACCAACATAAATAATAAAAAGAAAGCCCTCTGGCTGTTATCTAACATGACACATTAAAGGCAGCAGGAACTCAGGCCTTCTGGAGGTAACCGGGGTTTTCAGTGACTGACATGCCCAACATGCGGGAATGTAAGGAGATGCAGAGGGGCTGTAAACAGAAACTTCTAGGTAGGCACAAGGTTATCTTCAGTTTCTTCCCCGTGGCTGCTCCAAAATTTCATTCCAAAATGAGCACCAAAAGCGGTTTCAGGTTCTTTCCCTCCTAGAATCTGCATTCCCAACTCATTCCCTGCATGAACTGTCTGGGTACGTATCTCACTGATCTAGCTCCCTAGCTCAAATACATCACCATGGTAACCAAACTCCAAGGGCCTGGGCCAAAGCACACTGAAGTCAGTGGAAGGACTCCCATTGACTTCAATCGGCTTTGGGTCAGGCTCTGACGAAGTGGGTTGCAGCCCATGAAAGCTTATGCCTGCAGAAATTAAATGTGTTAGTCTTTCAAGTGCTACAGGACTCTCGTTGTTTTTGCTGTATACAGACTAACACGGCCACCCCTCTGGAAGGATTATATTGTTATTGTTATAGGTAAATGTTGATTTCACCACACACACAGAAACCAACTCCAAACCATTTCCATCAATAATAATAGACCTCTACAGGTAGACAAAGTAAGAAAAATGCTTCTTGAGAACGTATTAGAGTTTGATTTAAGGATGTTTATTTGTATACATGAGATGTTGACAATTTGGTTTTAAAGGTTATAAAGTTTTCACTTTTTTAATATTAGCAGCTAGTCATTAAATAATTGTCTGACACCCCCCACTGTCTCCACCCCATAATTTAGCATAAGTGTGAATTTAAAAATCTAAAACACAAATGCTTAAAAATAAACATCAGTATGATCCATCAAAATGATAAAAACTAAAAACTGAATTCTGCCAAACCTAATAATGTCACTGAGTTCTACAGACTAGTTATGTTACAATTACAATGTTTTTCAGTGTCTTGTGTCTCAGTTTCACTGGATGTCTTTTTGTTCTTATATTATGAGAAAGGGTAAATAGGAACATCCTATTTACTTATGTGTATCATTCATTGTTATATCCTTTTCATAAGTTAAATTTGTTAATATAATCCTTCCAACTCACCTTTTACTGTCCTGAAGCAAAAGGCTTCAAAAGCAATATGAAAGCATCCACACTTATTTCTGACAGAAAAAAAAATCCATTTATCATTAACATAAGGGGCATAAACTTCATGCTGCAGAACATAAAACAAACACTCTCAGAAGTTAGGAAGAATCTTCTCAGATGGGCCAGTCACTCTGTAATTGTTCACTAGGTGTTGTTTTACTTTTGCTTCAGTCTTCACTAAGAAGTTTAATTGTGATCAGATGCTTAATACCATTATTATTAACAACCAGGGGAAAGACCTTAGGCCAGAGGAGGGAAAGTACAGGTTAAAGAATATCTTTACTATGTCTACACTTGCCGCCAAATTTGGCGGCAGTTGATGGGAGATATGCAAGCTACATAGAATAGCTTGCGTATCTCCCGTCGACTTCCTAACTCCTACTTACTGCATCGTCTTCAGTTTGCTGTGCTGATGGGAAATGCACTTCTGTTGCAGCATTACTCCACATGGCAGAGGTGGATTAATAGCATCAATTTTCGGGTCAATTGAGCGGATCTCCATTTCCGCTCAATCAATCAACCAATCAATCTGGATAAATCGATCTGACGGTGATCAGTTTAGACATAGCCTTAGATAAGATAGATGCTTTCAAGTGAGCAGGGCCTCTTGAAATTTACCTGAGTGCCCTGAAGGAGTTAGCTGAAGCAATTTCTGAACTATTAGCGATTATCTTCGAGAACTCATGGAGGACAGGTAAGGTCCCAGAGGATCAGAGAAGTGCAGATATAATATTTATCTTCAACAAAGGGAAAAAGGAGGACCTGGGGAATTGCGGACCAGTCAGCCTAACTTTGGTACCCAGAAAGATACTGGAACAAATTACTAAACAATCAGTTTGTTCAAACCGAGAGGATAATAAAGTGATAAGGAAAAGCCAGCATGTATTTGCTAAGAACAAATCATGCCAAACCAACCTAATTTTCTTTTTTGACAAAGTAATTGGCCTAGTGGATAGGGGAGAAGCAGTAGGTGTGATATATCTGGATTCAGTGAGACTTCTGACACAGTTTAATATGACAGTCTCAGACGCAAACTAGGGAAATGTGATGTAGGTGTAATTACTATAAGGTGTGGTGCACAACTAGTTGAAAAATCGTACTCAAAGAATAGCTATCAATGGTTTTCCATCACACTGGGAAGACATATCAAATGGGTGTCCTCGGGGGTATGTCCTGAGGCCAGTACTATTCAATATTTTCAGTTGAGAGTTGGATGATGTGGCAGAAACTGTGATTCTAAAATTTGTGGATGACACCAGGCTGGGAGGGGTTGCAAGCATTTGGAGAGCAGGATTAGAATTCAAAATCATCTTGATACATTGGAGAGTTGGTCTGAAATAGCAAGATGAAATTCAATAAGGACAAGTGCAAAAATAAAGGGCTTAGGAAGGAAAAATAAAATACATCAATACAAAAAGGAGAATAACTGGCGAGGTAGTAGTACTGCTGTTAAGGAGCTGGGGATTATAGCAGATCACAAACTGAATATGAACTAAAAGTGTGAAACTGTTGTGCAAAAGGCAATTATCATTCTGGTGTGTATTCACAGGAGTGTCATATATAAAACGTAGAAAGTAAATGTTCTGTTCTATTCAGCATTGGTGAGGCCTCAGCTGTAGTACTGGGTCTAGTTTTGGGCACCATATTTTAAGAAAGATTTGAACAAACTAGAGGAGATCACTAAAAATGACCAGAGGTTTAGAGAAGATGGCCTCTGAGGAGAGATTGAAAGAACTGGGCATGTTTAGAAGAGAAAGCTGGGAGGGGGGGGGGGGAGCAGGGATCTCAGAACAGTCTTCAAATATGTTAAGGGCTGTTATAAAGAGGATGGTGATGAATTGTTCTCCAGGTCTACTGATGGTAAGACAAGAAGTAATGGACTTGATTGCAGCAAGAGAGATTTAGGTTAGATATTGGGTACAAAATCTTTGTAACTCTAAGGACAGGTAAAGACTGAAACAGGCTATCCAGGGAGGCTGTGGAATCGCCGTCACTGTAGGTTATTAGGAACAGGTAGGATAAACATCTGTCAGGGATGGTCTAGGTTTACTTGGTCCAGCCTCAGCATAGTGGGTTGGACTAGATGTTTCTTGCGGTACCTTCCAGCCCTACACTTCTATTGTTCTGTGAAAGGCAGTTGGGCACCTGACTGTCATTTGTGCTTTTGAAAATCTCCCCCAGCGCTTGTTTGTTGCACTTCACAATGATGCATCTAGAACAGGCCCCCGTCAGAGACAGGATATAGGACTCAGAGGACCATTTGTTTGATAAAATGCAGCAATTCCTATGTTTCAAATGCATTTCAGCAGGGGCTGGCTAAAAGTATGTGCCTATTTTCCCCTTCAAATATCTCTATTTATAGTCTGCCAACGTTGGCATCTGCGAGAGAGTGCTGAGGACTTCCCATCATGTCCCTTTCTCCCCCAGAGAGCATTCATGCCTTCTGATGTACGTTTAACGTGCAAATGTTTGAAGACATGAACAAATGCATCATAAGCTAGAAGAGTGAGTCATCAAACAACATTATTTTAAAATAAAGTTATATATTCCGAAGGTCACGGAATCTCGTTACACAAATATAAACCTGAATTTGCATTTTGCTCACCATTCCCATTTGAAAGGAAAGAGCTCTTACACATATTCCTGCCAGTCCCCTCTATCACCACCAGTGCTTTCACCCCAAACTAATTTGCATCTGAATCATCATGATGTCTTGAAATTGGCTAAAATATTTTTCTTTAGAGTTTTTCACAACTGCGTCACATCGGTGACTCAAATTCAATTTGTGATCCACTAATAAGTGCCAGATCCTTTCTGCAATACTACTGCCTAGCCAAGCTGTCCCCATTCTATACTTGTGCATCTGATTTTTCCTTCCTAAGTGCAGTAATATGCACTTGCCATGCAAAATTGTTGGGAAAAAAAAAGTGCCAATCCAGGTATAACATCTACTAGCCAGCCCTCACCCTGGTATTAATGACAAGGAAGAAACATTATAATGAAAAACCCATTTGAAGTCACTGGTAAAGCTCCCATTGACTTCAATGGTTTCAATATTAGGTATCTTGATATTTCACTTGCACATTTTAAAAAAATCACTTCAATTGAGCAGAAATTTGCAAGGCTGGAGCAGACGTGTTCTTTGATGGGACGGAATGATATTGGTTCAGAAAGTTTTGCTAATACTCTGTCCTTCCTAAATTCAGACATTAGGGGCCTAAACCCGCATTGAATTACACCTTGTGTAATCCCATTGAATTTGATTGTCCTGACCTTTGAGCTCAACCTAGAGTGTTGGGGCGAAGGTAGATTGGTGGGGGTTGCCCAGTCACCAAACCAGTCCCCCGAGTAAATCTGAATGTCGCTCTACTTTACATCACTTTTGGTGGCTTGCAAAGGCTATTTTGGCAGCCAGAGATCCCCGGGAATTCCCTGGCCTTGCTTCTTTTCGTCTGCTCCATCCCCATACACACCTAGGTGGGGAAATGGGGGTAGGGATGTAGAAGCTGCTATGGAGACTGCCCACCTCGGCAGGATTTCTCTGTGCTGGGAGAATCCATCATCATTCAGAACTTCTGGGTGTACAGCTGTTTAGTGATGATAGACTGGCACAAAGCAGCTCCAGTGGAGTTGAGAATCTGGGCTGATGGAACTGACTAATTCAGACAAGAAACTGGGCTTCCAGTATTTTGTATCAGATCAGAGCAACATGTCTGTCCATCTTGGACTAGCACAGCCAGTCTCCAAGATGCCTCAGACAAGGGCATACTTGGCTTAGTTTCTGAAAGCTTCTTGTGTTGGGAAGCAGCTGACAAATCTTCCTTAGGGAGAAGGTTCTAAAGGCCCACTCCAGTTCTATAACTTCTGCTCCGACTGGCCCAGAACCCAAAGCACCCAGATTCATAGACTATAAGGCCAGATTCGATCACTGTGATTGTCTAGTCTGACCTCTTGTAGAACTCAAGCCACATCATTTACCTGAATTAATTCCTGTGCTGAACTAGAACATCTCTTTTAGAAAAAATTGCCTGTGATAGAGAATCTACCACAATCACTGGTAAATCGTGCCAGTGACTGATTAATGACGACTATTAAAAATGTTGTGCCTTATTTCCAGTCTGAATTTGTCAAGTTTCAACTTCCAGCCCTTGGATCGTGCTGTAGCTTTGTCAGCTAGATTGACAAGCCCAGTATTAAATTTTCATTCCCCATGCAGGTACTGACTGATCAAGTCACCCGAAAGAGATCAGAGCATGAGATCAGAAGCTTGGACTGGGGTCCTGAGAATACCCCGGACCTGTCTACGTTACAGAATTAAGTCGACATAACTTACATCAGCATACAGCCGCCGCAGTAATTACGTTGCATGTGCATGTCTACACTTTGCCCCTTGTGTCGGCGGGGAACATCCTCTCCAGGCATGCTTGTAGTGATCACACAAGTGTGGGGCATTGTGGGATGGCTTCTGAAAGCCAGTAACAGTCAATGTAAGAAGCGCGGTGTCTACACTGACAGTGTGTCCACCTAACTACATTGACTGTACGCCTCTCCTCCAGGTGTAAACATCGAAATCGTGAAATTGA
This sequence comes from Emydura macquarii macquarii, assembly GCF_026122565.2. Lineage (NCBI taxonomy): Eukaryota > Metazoa > Chordata > Testudines > Chelidae > Emydura > Emydura macquarii. Next base: position 49,880,790 of record NW_027132905.1, read on the forward strand.
CCCTCTGGCAGTGAAATTGATCATAATAGACTGAATTTGGAAGGGCCTACCAATGGGACTCTTCTACACTGATCATTGCACAGGGGCCAGAGTGTGGGTGAGAATCTCACTCTCTGTCTTGGCCATTCAAAGGATACACCCGCTCTTCCTCCTTGCTCCCTGGATGTGCCAGAAACAATGCCTTCTGATGCTTCTTATGCATCTTTTGCTTCTCCTACATGACCTCAACCCACCTCCATGGAATCAGCTCTGTGGTGATACTTCTGGATAAGGACATACATGCTGTGAATCTTACTCTCCTTCTTTCAAGTGCCCTCCGGAGGATTTAATTTAATCTCTTCCAGGAGAAAGAAACCTCTCCTCTGATACCTTGACTTCTCAGGCATAGGGGTGGAAGAGGAAGGCAGGCAAACAAACAAAGCAGAGTTACAAAGAGAAGAGAAGATCTGTGATGGGGTCTGAATAATTTCCACTATGATCTACTTGTTTTGTCACTAAGATTACCAAGGCTGCTTGGCTGACCATCAGTGATGTCCATTGGTGTGGACAACAGGAAAGCCAGTACCAGTACTTGTCTTCAAAGTGACCAGCTACTTCATATTTGGTGCAGCCCCTAGCCTTGCTGTTAATATGGGGAATATGGTGTGGAGACAGAGCTGTATTAAGAGACTTAAGACAAGATGGGGTGGAGTCCCCTATTCCCTCCACCCTGGTCTCCTCAAGTATGTTGTGTGAATTCCTTTCCAAGTCTCTCGAGTGATATCATCTCTTCTTTTATCTGTCACACGGATGCTCTTTGATTTTTGTCTGCGTGGCTATGCCTCATTGATTTGCTAAGCTACATTTCCTCCGTTCAATCTCCCATTCATTTTATTTCATTTTCTGTTATCTTTCTAGAGAATCAAAGCATCATCTGCAGCAGAAAAGTCAAGTTTGTTTTCCCTGGCCAAGAGCTTCAGAAGAAAAGAACTGCCCCTTATATTCTTGTGACTTTTCAAAATGGAGGGGGAGAGGGGAAGGAGAAGGGTTAGCAGTGTTTGAGTGAGCACTTTTGGGTGAGATCACAACACTGGATGGGGAGACCTGAGTTCTAGATGCAGCTCTGCTACTGATCTGCTGGGTGACCCTGGGCAAGTCACTTCTCTCTGTGCCTCAGTTCCCCATCTGTAAAATGGACATAATGATGCTTCTTGTTTAATTAAATTGATTGTAAGTGTTCCATGAAAAGGACTGTCTCTTCCAATGTGTCTGTACATTCTCTAGCACAATGGGGCTTTGATCTCCAATGGGACCTCCAGGAGCTACAGTTGTAAATACACTCATTCCCTATGATGGGTGAAAAGAGAACATTTTTCCTGGTGAATGCAATCATAATAAGTTACTAAGGAAGACAATGAAAGCAAAGGATATAAACAAGTTCAAGAGACGCAGGGTGAGCTACACTGCAACGTTACCCCACTTGACACTGGTATAACTCCATTGGTTTCAGTGGGGAGCCAGGTCCATAGGCTTGATTCTGAAGGACGGCACTTGGTGAAAATGCAGGAAAATGGGACCAGCTTTAGTCTATAAAAATCAAGTTTTTGAGTTTATTTGGGAGTTTTCCTGTTTCTAAATTTCCTGGGGTGTGTGGAGGAACGGACCATATCACTGGTTCATCTAACCTAGTACCCTGCCTCTGAGTAGGGTGAAACTCACTTCCCCACACAGTATCTGGCTGCTTGGATGATGAGGTTGAAGGGAAATTCCTTCCTGAGCCCACCTAACAGGCGATCACTATCAGATCTGAAGTGTTTGACCGTATCTCTGCTAGCACATAAAACACTGGTCTCCAGGTTTACTGCTGGCCACAGAATGATGCTTTCCCTTTAGCAGTAATGGGAGCTGAGCATCGCGCTGGGATCTTTATTGTCTATTTCAAAGCAACTTTTAAACATCTGTAACGCCACAATATGGACCGGCACATGAGCTGAGCTGGGGTGGGTGTTTCCATCCGTGAAATATTTCGAGAGTTTGAAAAAAAAATTTTTGTTCTGTAGTGGAACCATTTTTTTGGGGCGGGTTCTGTAGCTGCCAGGTGGGAAACAGTTGCCCGACTCTCCAGGGCGTCCCAGCTCCACAGGAGCCTGGCAGGCAATCTTCAAAGGATCCCGGGAGCCAGGACTTGCCCAGTGAGCTGCCCCACAGTCAAAGATACTGGGAGACAAGGCTCCATGGCATTCTGCCCGGTGGACTGCCATGGACCTGGGGGCCATGGAGACCCTAGGAGCCTAGACTGCCAAAGAGCTGTGAACTTGGGATTCAGGGCTCCCAAACTTCCAGGCTCTTTGCTCCCCATCAGCTCACCAGGATGGTTGCCAAGGAGCTGCGAGGGAAAGCGAGAAGGAAACGAGGCAGGAAACCAATGGAAACCAATGGAAATCTGCCTGGCAGGCGGTAGGATTCTGTCAGAACTCTGCCTGGTTTCTATTGGAATTTTGGCAAAATCAGTACGTCCCCATGGCATGTTTCGGTTCCGATGAACTGGCATTTCCAGACAATCGTAGACTCATGGAAATGTAGGGCTGGAAGAGACCTCAAGATTTTCATCTAGTTCAGTGCCCTGTGCTGAGCAGGACCTAGTATCCGTAGACCAGTTTAGCTAACATTTTCTTAAAAACTGCCAGTGATGGGGATTCCACAACCTCCCTGGTCCAGAGCTTAATTATCCCTAGATTTAGCAAGCTTTTCCTAATCTCTAACCTAAATCTCCCTCACTGCGGATTAAGCCCATTAATCTTGTCCTACCTTCAGTGAACATGGAGAATAGCTGATCACCGTCCTCTGAATAACAGACCTTAACAAATCTAAAGTCTGTTTTCAGGTCCCCCCCTCTGTCTTCCGAAGACTAAACCTATCCAATTCTCTTAACTTTTCCTCAGACGTCGGGTTTTCTAAAACCGTTACCATTTTTGTTCCTCTCCTCTGGACCCTCTCCAGTTTTTCCACATCTTTCTTGAGGTGTAACACCCGACACTGGACACACTCCTTCAGCTGAGACCTCACCAGTGCCAAAGAGAGTCGAATGATTACCTCCTTCTCTTCCATACACCACTCCTGTTAAAACACCCCAGAATAATGCAGTCGTGAAAAAGGCAAACATCACATTGTTGGCTCATATTCAATTTGGGATCTGCTATAACCCCCAGATCCTTTTCTGCCGTATGACAGCCGTGCCTGCTATTCTCCGTTTTGTGTTGGTGTATTTACATTTTTTCTTCCTAAGTATAGTACTTTGTACTTGTCTTTATTGAATTTCATCTTGCTGACTTCAGGCGAACTCTCCAATTTATCACGATCGTTTTGTATTCTAATCCTGTGCTGCAAAGGGCTTGCAACCCCTCCCAGCTTGGTAACATTCACAAATGTTATAATCCGACTTTCTGCTCCATCATCCAACTTGTGACTGAAAATATTGAATAGTACTGGACCCAGGACAGGCACGGGCAGGACCCCACTGGGTACGTCCTTCCAGTTCTGTTCCACTGGAAAACTGCCAGCTAGCTCTCACTGTAATGGTAGGTTTATTTGTGGTCTATTATTCAGACACTAGATGTCTCAGTGTGCAGTATAGCGTTTCTAGGCAGGGTATGGACCCTGATAAACAAGAGAGATAAAGCTGGGTCTCAAGCTGTGTGGAAGCCAATTTATTAGTTGTAATAAACACCTCCTATTTAACATGAACTGTGAGTCCCTATGTTATGACATGGACGACACGTTTATTTATTCACAGTGGAAGTTAAACAATGTTGCATTTGTATCAGCCCTTGCTATTATTGTGGTTACTGTAGCAAGTAGAGGCCCCAGCTGAGATTGGAGTCCATCCTGTGGGTGCTGTACATGAACAGAATAAGAGACAGTCCATGCCCTGGCCACCTTTACAGCTAATTAAAAGCTGGGTGGGGAACAGAGAGGTGAAGCCATTTGCCCTAGATCACACAGCAGGTCGGGGGCAGAGGCAGGAACAGAATCCAGGTCTCTAGTGGACCACACTTCTTCTGTGCTCAAGAACAGCCTGTCCACCGGTGATCTTGGGAGAGGCCATGGGTCAGATCCTGTGAGGCACACAGCCCATAGCAAGAGGAGACTATAGAGGGCGTGATTCCACATCCATGAAGTCAAAAGTTGTCTTCCCGTTGACACCAACAAGTACTGGATCGCACACTATAATCCAGCTATTAATAGCTGTTGTGGATATGAATTCATTTAGACCTGGGCAGAATCTTTGGTCACCTAAACCAGATTCAGCTATAGATCTTCACTCCTACATGCCCTTCTCTGTGTGTCTCTCCAAATACAATTCGCCCTGCAGTTTGTCATTCAACAAATAAATTGTTTGCTGCCTTCATTTCTCTGGCGACATCTTTATGATCAATAAATACAATCTGGAGCAATTTATTAACCCATAAAACCAAATTCACTGCACCATAAAACCTCCTGCTACAAATGCCAGAAGGGTCTCCAAAGCCTTCAACAGCAAACTGTCCCCTGCATGGCTTTGGATAATAACCCCACAGCCTCTTGTCTGCCTCCGTGCTCCCTCTACTCGAGACACAGAATGTAAGCAGCCTCTTGGCGCGAGTCAAGTGATCAAGGATTGACAGTGGGTTAAAGCCAGAGAGACCTTGAGGTTGTTCTCCTGGATCCAGCCTTGTTTGGTAGTGGGCGGGAGTTGGAACCATGGGATGGCTCCTTCCATCCCCTGTGTGAATGTGTCCTTGGTCTCAGACCAGCTCTCATGTCACAGACTCTTACACCACATCGGCAGCATCTGGCCGCCTTGCATAGGAACTGCCTACTGGATCAGACCCAAGACTGAGCCGGCGAGGGCTCCATTGCGGCACAGCTGACTGGTGAGAGCACCAATTAAAAGTTCATTGGGATTTTTTTTTCTCTGTGGCTATCACAGGAGAGCAGAAGGACCTTACAGGCAGGTGACACAAAAGGCTGATGCTCCCCTGGGGTGTAAGAGCAACTTCCAGCTAAGAAAGGCTTGGCATGGCACCCGCTAGCTTAGGGAGGAGCAGACTTACCAAGAGGATTTTGATCTGACTCCCAGCTGCACTGGTGTGTCACACATGGAGTGAACTCAGCTACAGGACGGGAAACCCCCGCTGCTTGGTTTACTTCCCTTTGGAGGGTCTGAGCACTGGCTGACAAAGAAGATGTCCTGAAAGAGAAGTTTGATTTGCCAGGTAGATCCATTTTTGTATCATCTCCTAAATTCACAGGAGCCATCAGAATCCCCCTGGTACAATAACACTACTGGGGAAAGGATCAGCAATTGGATCAATTATGTGATATTGTGATGTGATATCCCATCATCCACATAGAAACTGAGCACTGCAAATCATTGATGAATTTATCCTCCCACATCCTTGCGGTAGGATTGCAATCCCCTGTCAGCAGATGGGAAACTGAGGCACAGAGAGATGAAGTGATTTGACAGATGTCCCATAAACGCTCAGGGTCAGAGCCAGGAATTGCACCCTGAGTTTGAGGTTACCTTTGCTACAAAACCATCTTTTCCCTGTGCATATGATGGACCAGTGCCTCAGCGGGCATATATCAACGTATCTCCATTGAAGTCAATGGGCCAAATCTGCAGCTGGTGAAAATCGAGGTAAACAATGAAGCTGGAGGATGGACTCACAGCTGGAACACCTCCTTGTGGCTGGGCATGGCATAGTGGCTCTCTCCCCCTGCTGACAGCCACTTGGTCCTCTGATGGTCCACCTCTGCCTGTGACTCGGCCCTCCGGCCAGGTTATGATTTAAGTCCACCCCTTCCTGGGTAATGAAAAGTCCAACAATTAGAAGTCCAAGATCCTGTGTCAGGTCTTCAGCCCTGATTCTGGGCCTTGCGGTCCTCAGTCCCTTTTGTCTCAGGGCGTGGAGTGTCCTTATCGTCGTCTTGGAGCTGGTGTGGGGTACACGGCTATTTGTAGCCCTTAAACTGCAGCTGTCTCGTGCTTCCCCTCACGGCACGTTATGCACGTGGCTCTGAACCTGCCGGAGACACCCACACAACTCCAAGGATGGATTTCTCCTCCCCTGAACCGTGGTGTGTAACATCTCCCCAGGGCCAGGTGCCTCAGGCTGCTGATGAAAGCCTGAGCCATGCCACTGTGGGCTGCGACCTTGACTGGTGTGAGATGAGAATCGGGCTCAGTGTGTATGGACCTTGCATTGAGAAATCGGCAGGGAAAAGGTTAACTTTCCTTGGACTGGCGTGAAGACCCACAGCTGTGGGCCCTGGGTGCAAGGCAGCAGGGCTGAGTCAGCTGTGCAGAAGTACTGAACACCTCCTTTCCCACTGTATAGGAGGGATGAAGTGTAGGGAGAAGGGGGTGAGCCCGCTAGTGGGAGCTGGGTCTTTAAGAAGGAAGTTGGAGTGGAGAGAAGAACCAGCAGGGTTTCCTCTTCCTCTCTGGAGCTAGGTCAAGTGAAACTCAGGCCTCTCCTTGGCTGTAGCAGGCTGTGCCTTAAATCTGTCCTTTGGCTGAGTCAAGCCATTTGGTTCTTGAGTACATCTACACTGCAATAAAACGCTTTGTTTATACTGCTTGTTTATACTGCTCTATATGCTATACACTGAAATGTAAGTACCATATTTAGACTCCAGTTGATTTATTTTATAGTTATATGGTGAAAATAAGAAAGGTAAGCAATTTTTCAGTAATAGCATGTGTGACACTTCTGTATTTTTATGTCTGATTTTGTAAGCAAGCAGTTTTTAAGTGAAGTGAATCCTGAGGGTATGTAAGACAAATCAGGCTTCTGAAAGGGGTACAATAGTTTGGAAAGGTAGAGCACCACTGGTGTATGTTACCCTACTCTTCTCCTTGACACAGCTTCTGCAGACTTTTGGAACTGGGGTTCGCTTGCCAGGGGATTATCTTTGCTTTCTTGATCATCCCCAGATGGGACATTCTTTAAACATTTATGAAACACTCGTAAAAGGTAAAGAGGAAGTGTGTGTGTGTGGGAGTGTGTGTGTGGGGGGGACGGAAATACAGCTAGTCAAAACCATGTAAAGCTCAGACATGCAAGGAAGTCTTCACTGTCACCAACTCCATCACTCCCCCACCTTTGTATAACCTGTTAATGAGGAAGATCTTATGTCAAATTACATTAAATGTCCATGCATTGGTGGTGGAGGAGTCACTTTTCCACCCAGATCTTGCAAGATGATCCATGCAGATACAGTGTGTCCCTGTGGGTCTGGTTGCAAGGGGTGGGGAGTGGAGAAGAAGGGCGTTTTCAGCCTTTATTGCTAAAAACAGATGCTGTTTCTTAAAAGAGAGGCTGCATCATCGTTCTTTGATGCCTGCAGGTCAGCTGCTGGGGGACCGTGGCTCATGATTCAATTAGTCACTCCTCTGAACTTGGCCTGGAAAACTCTTGGCAAAATTCCTCTTATTTCCTTCTGGCCAGACTGTGGAAGAGACAAAGTTTTGCTAAGATCAGGCTGCTCAGGAATCACTCTTCATTTGTCCCACTGGTTACAACAAAGTGCTGCGAGGTTCGGTTTGCCCTGGTTGGCTAAGATGGATAGAAGGTGAAAGAGAGATGAGCTATAAGAGAGTGGAAGAAGGTGGAAACTGAGACCATAAGGTGGTGGTGGAAAGAATGGGACAAGCCTTAGATGGGAGAGGAATCAGGGGGGATCCGCTCCCTGAGAATGAGGAGATTCAGAATTCACTCGCTTCTGCTCAGAATGAGACAAATGACATGGTGTGCTGAAGGTTAAGGCTCGGATGTCCATTGAATTCCAAAGAGATTTGTTTGGGTGCCTAACTGAAAGCAATAATAACCCTCTAGCTCCCCCCACCCCCTCCTGCACTGACCCAGACTTTGTAATAGAGGGAGAAAAAATAACTTGGTGCCTCAAAGTAGCAAAGAACTCACATTTCAAGTCTAGCTCTATAAAGACTGCCAGGTCATCTGTTTTTAGTCCCCCGATGACACGTAACAAGGATCCAGCAGCCTCACAGTATGACCAGCACTTTTGATTCAGCTTGGGAGATGGGCATTTTGCTGCGACCTCCCAACTTTTTGGCGAGTTCATGCAGAGGCAAAGGAGAAGGAATGCCAGTGAAACTTCAGGAGATGTGAGGACATATAGCCATGTTTGCGACTTGACATGTGAGCCATACACTTTAGATTGGCTCAACTCTTCCAGCTTTCAGCCTGTCAACCCCTGATGTCCCTATAGATTAACCTGGCTAATTCTTTCCCTCTCCTTCCCCTTAGAGTGATTTGGAATGTTATTATTTATTGATTGTCTTGCAGAAGCACCTTCAAACCCCAATCACGGACCAGGCCCCAGCTGTGCTCGCAGCCGTAAAAACCAGAACAAAACAATGGTTCTTGTCCCAAAGAGCTGACAGTCTAAGTCAAAATAATGACAAGTACAGCAGTTATTCAGAAATGAAATAGCGAGGGTCCCGAAAGAGCACACACAACGCTAGTCACCGCATAACAAAACTGTTAAAGAAAAGATCAGTTAGGGAAAGGAAATCTTGTTTGTTCCCTAGTGCAGCCTGCAATTAAACACATACTCACTAGATGGCACGGGTACTCTGTTAGGAGTTGTCCAAGGTTCTCGAAAGATTAGCACTCTATCAGGCTGCATCAGGGAAGCTTTTTTTCTGGCCTGGCCATGGACAGAACTTTGGGATAGCTGTCTCCTGACGGCTTTCCCCTCCTTGATTTTTCTCATGGAATATCTGATCTGAATGCACCCAAAACCTCACAGCGAAACTTAGCGTAGAGCTGCCCCGTTTTGCTGGAGTTCAGTTACGGATGATTTACTCCACTCTCTGCCCAGCCTTCCTCGGAAAATTTGCCAATCTCTGCGACCCTGTCATTTCACCTGGCTCAAGATTCACATAGGGAACAATACCAGGACAGTTCCAGCTCGTACATGCAGCTCTGGTGCAAATGCATTCCCTGAGAGGAGCCGTAAGAGCAACACGTAGGGCCTGCTTTTCAGAAGTGCTGGGCACCCACCACTACAGTTGAAGTCAACGTGGGGTCAGCAGCTTTGGAAAATCACCTGGATCTGAGACGCAGCCTTATCTGGTCCTTTCAGAGCTGCTTCCTCTGCAGTCTGGAGGGTGGGGAAGCTCGTCTCTCCCTCAGATATTGTGATAAACCCTCTACTAGATGCCCTGTTGCTGATGGGTTCCAAAGCCACGAGCAATGGTGTGTGGGATTGTGACACTCTGTATCTCAAAGTAGCACCCTGGAACATCCATATTTACCTGTGTGATATAATTATGGCATGTTTTGTACAAAGTATGCCTTGTGAGGTATCGTTTTAGAAGTCTTGATCAGTTGAACGTTAACATCCTGTTGAATAGTCTGTGTGATCGTTGTATCTGAAGTTATGAAGTTTTGCTATATGTATTACTGAAATATGTTGTGTGGTTGGGAACACCCACAATCATCTTTTCAGTTATACCAAAGGAGTACCCATCAATTGCCGGATGGGTAATTAATGGCTCATCAACACCCAATCCACCATCCCCAGAGACTTATTGGAGAAGGCACGTATGCAGTGGAGACTGCTTGACCAGTGGGGACTGCCTGACCCCCCACGTCACAGCAAAGATCTTTCCAGCAAGCTGAAAGAAAGTATAAAAGAGGGGAAGTGATATCATCACTGGGCTTCTCCACCCCCCCAACACCTGGAAGAACATCTGGAAGACAAAGACTTTGAACTGGGGGAAGGTGATCCCAGCCTGGGTATTGAGGAACAGTAACCTGCTTGTACCATCTGTCACGGTGAGACATTGTTTGATTCAGCTCTTGCTTAGACTAAAAGTTTTGGATTTAGAATGCGTTTACCTTTTATTTTCTTAAGGCATCTATCACTGACCTTTATGTCTACCACTTATAATCATTTAAAATCAATCTTTCTCCTTCCCCCCCACACCAGCTCAGTCTCACCATCACTACCAATGCCCCTGGGGCCACATCTTGCTCCCCCTCTGCTCCCCCTTTACCCTCTTCAGTGGTGCTTCAACCCTTAAAGGGGCAGGGCACAGGTCAATTAACCCTGTCATTCCCCTATGAGTGCTACACAAACACAAGTTATTGGGCTCAATACAGGAGTCACTGGGTGAAATTCGGTGGCCTGGGCTATACAGGAGGCCACATTAGATGGTTTACTGCTCCCTTCGGGCCTTAATATCCATGAATCAGTGAATATGGTTATTCTGTTATTACTTGATTTTCTCAGTGTTATTCTGCTCCAGTTAAAGACACTGGAGTTCTGCTGAAAGGCATGACTGGAGGACTGGATTTACTGGAGACACACATGTTACCACACCTCTATATTTCCATGAACTCTGCCTGCAGCCTGTTACTGAGTGACACATGGGAGTTAGGCACCTAAATACTTTTGAGGGTCTGTTAATAACATAATAATTAATAATCTATGGAGAGAAGTTTTTGAGTCTCCTACTGCCTCTAAGCTAATGGACCAGGTCTTTTAGTTCAGGCCATAGTGGTGCATGCTTTTTGATCCAAAGGTTCCAGCTTTAATGCCTGCAGAGAACTCACCCAGGGGTGTGATTACACTGAGTTTGGTTTGTGATGATTCCTGGGGTATAATAATTGGTTCTCCACAATGACTGCTGGGGACTTGGGAAAGCGTCCAAGAATCCCCAAAGACCCCTGCCTGCGAATGTGAATCTGGAAGTCCTCCCCCTGGAAAGCACATGATGTGTTACTCTCCTGTTTCAAATGGTGCAGTCACCCAGTCAAGAAGCAGAAAAAATGCCATGTGATTTAGATGGCCAACTTCATGACACGAACGAAGTGAAAGCTGCACACAACTCATAGGCTGAACATTAGTCCTTCAAACTCTTTGGCAAAAACTAATTGTGTTTAGGTCTGAAGGGCTTGTGACATATGATGGCCCTATCAGCTGTGCCCACGGTTCTAGATGTGGTTCTCCTCCTCCCCTGCGATGCCACTAGGGCCAGATTCTTAACAGGTGTAATTCAGTGTCATTCCACTGACTACGATGGAGCTGTGCTGATTTACACTAGCTGGGATCTGGCCTCTACTTCGCTTCCTTGTGGTCTTTACAAGGGCCGTGCTTTCATTCCCTTGCCCCCAGCATAACTGATGCTGCCGTCTCACAGCATGTTTCTTGTTGGAAGGAACAATTTCTTGTTCAGAGTGAACCAATAGAGAATTTGCTAAATGGATTGGCGCCAGCGAAGGGCGTGAGATGAATTATGGTCCCAATTCAGTCAGTGGCAATTTGGACACTGACTCCACTAGAAGGAGGGTTTGACCTGATAGGTTTACCCTAGCCCATGTCAGTATAAAGACAGATGGATGTGGCTTAGGAATCTTGTTGAAGTTCTTAACTCAGAGGTTGCATCTAAAATTCACTCCAGGGCACTTTTAGGATTTTCTCAATCCAGGGGGTTGCAACCAAATTCTGGTTCCTTGCAGTGGGATGTGGGGCTTCATTTTGGCTTCTTCTGTACCTAGAGTCCATCCCAAATGAGCACAGGTCACTACTCTTCTCTTCCCGGCAGCCCGACCCCTGGGATGGCAGGAATCCTGAGAAGGAGAGCTTGCTATTTCTTCGTAGGAACTGGGAAGAGCAATTGCATTTTCAGACCGTTCCTCCAGTCGGCACATTCATTTTCGACTAAAGGAAGCGCTGATGTGTGGAAGGGAATGTTGTGGTTTTATGTGTTTATAAACTACTGAAGACATCTCCGATCTGTGCTTTGCGATTTTATTGGCCATAAATCCACACTACAGCAACACTTTATTGCACCATAAGCAGACAGGTGGCTGCCCCTTTTACAACCCTTAAAATGCCGTATTTCTCAGTGTTCGTGCTTTTATGTCCCTTCCAAGAACGGAAATGGGGGTGCTGGACTCTTTTAAGTGCCTTTGGTCAAACAGTTTAAAAATGAAAGGACAGGCGTTACCTCTGTAGACATAGATACAGATCCTGGCTTACATTGCATAGCTAACCTATCCTCCAATTCTTCTCTCTCGGTGCGGGGGAGCCCAGGAGAAGCCCAGGCCTGGGAAAGGAGAGGATACTGCAGATCCGGAGCATAACCGTGTAGGGCCGCAGGACTGGAGGAGGTGGTAGTGCTGCTTCTCAGGACTGAGGAGCAGCAGAAGAGTTGTGTGGGACGGCTCCAGGACTGCAATAACAAGGGAAGGTGCAGAGCAGAAGGGAGGCGCCTTGGAAGAGTTGGGAGTCCTAGGACTGGACTAGCAGGCATGTTACAGGGGAGAGTTTTTGTACAATGGCAGGATCGTTTGGTAGGCCGAGCACTGGAATAAAGGCAGTTAGCCAAGCTGTGGAGGGAATAGCATTGAGCAAACTGTAGTAGATCATGTATTTGGTGACCGGAGCCCTTTATTTTTCTGTTTGCAAATGATCCCCCAAACAAAATTTGTTAAAATGAATTTGCTTGACAGATGCTGCATATGAACTTCAAAGTCTCGTTCTCACCCTACAGGTTGACAGTGCTTTTCATGCCCAGAGCTCAAAGCATTTTGCAAAGGCGGGCATGATCGTTATCCCCATTTTACTGATGGGGAAACCGAGGCACAAAGAGGCGACATCATTTGCCCAAGCTCACCCAGTAGGGCAAGTAACAGAGCCAGGAAAAGAACCCACATCTCCTGAGTCCTAGTCCGCTGGTTTAGCCACTAGGCAACATTGCCTCACCCAATGTCAGTCATTAACTGAGCTTTTGCTGTGGTGGTTTTTAGGGAATGAAAACTCGCCTGGATGTCCGCTTCGGTATCTGTCTATCTTCAGCACTGATCGCCCTGGTATCTAAGTTCTTTGCATGTCAAAACCTACACTCCCATTGAATAGCCCACCAGATATTGAGGATTCTCATACGTCTTGTGGCATTACTCCCAGTGTGGCTCTCTCTTTTGCAGTGTACGTTATTTCTTGCCTCCTTCTTCTGCTTGTCTTGCTGGAGGGGGTGCTGGGAGGAGGAATGGAAGTTATCCTTACGGGAAAACCCGATCGGTATCTGACAAACCCCTCTAGTCTTTTTAGTTTCCAGTCTCTCAGTCATTGGACAAGCAATCCTTTCTTCCCTCTCTCCCGGAAGCCTCTGTGGAGCTGGCCTCCAAGCTGACTTGGGATACTAGTGGCAGAACGTACAGTATTTCATTTCCAAGCCAGTCATTCTCACAAGACGCACCTAGGCTGAAAAAATACTATAGTGTAGGCTGCAGCTTATAGGCAGCGTAGTCCCTGGGTCTGCTGCTTATAGGGGAGGATCTCCCACTTTCAAACTCTCTAGAGCAGAGCAGCGATTAATTTTGCAGTTAATAACAGTGTGTGAGACTGGGAAGGAGAGAGTGTGAAGTGCCTGCACGTGTGTTTGTGCGTGCAAACAGGCCGCAAACCCACTAGGGGTCAGCAGAACCAAAAGATTGGGAAAAGGCCCTGACGGACCAGTTTCGTGGATTGCATGGCTACATGGTACTGCAGGGACTGGCGCTAGGAGAGCGGAGCTGGCTCTTGTCAGGTGGCCATTTATGTCACTGCTTTGTATGACTCTAGCATTTCAAAGAGAAAATTTGTAGGGAACCGGGCGCTGATGCAAGGAACCGGATGGACAGAGCTGAGGTCCCATGGCCTCAGTTTATTCCCAGGGAAGGCACAATGTGGGCAGCAGCAACACCAGTGTCCTGCTGCTGAGGTAGGTCTGTCCCTATAGATGTTAGAGAGAAGTTCATTTTCCAAGTCCATTTGGTCCTTGGCCTTAAAAGCTTAGCTGGTCAACAAAGGTGCTGATTAAGTCAGGGGCCTCTGACCATCCCTAGGTATTTGCTGGTGGGTACCTGACTATAATTGAAAAGGCAAATCAAGGCCACCCAGTGTGCAGATCTTAGAAGACAGGGAGGGCTTGTAACCTCAGGTTCGCGACGACTTGAGCTCTCATGGTTTAGTGTCGGTGGAAGAATAGAGCTTTGTGTAATAATTCCCTGCCTGTCTCGGACACCCTGAAGATCTCCAAGTGCCTTGCAGATGGTTAGGTTGTATCTGCCCTGCCATTGGATCCCACATCCCCGAGCTAGCTTTAATCTAGTTCACACGAGTACCAGTCAGAGGATTCTGCGGCAGCATGGACTTCAGCACAGGCTAGCCGCCTAAGTGCGCAGGGTCCCAGGCAGGATTATCCAGCCCGCGCTGCTGCAGCCTCACTGGTTTTGGTGTCCAGGCTAGCTAGCTCAAAGCAAGCTCTGGTATGTCTACACAGGCTGCCTCTGATTGCAGCATCCACGTACCCAGAGTGAGTTGAGCCTCAGTGAGAGATGGTTTGGGTCAGCCACAGGTGTGGGTAAGTGGCACCTCACACACGGTTCTGTGGCCGAGTCAGGAACAGGGGCCCAAACTCCTGACTTCTAGTCTTGTGCCTCAGCCCCAAGCTCATTCCCCCTGTCTCCAAACCTGTGCTGTATTCCTCAGTCAGTTATTCCTTCTCACTCTTTGCTAGCTTTTAAAGGGGCAGGTGCTTGTCTGCATTGATGTCATGATGCACATAGTCTCGCCCTGTAACCATGGTTCCAACAGCAGCAGCGACTCCGGATCAGCTCTCTTTGCCCTGGCTCTGATCTGGCCTTCTGCTTAGTTGACAGTTTGAACAATGCTTGGCTTGTGAGGGCTGATTTCAAGCACAGAAATTGGACGCCGTGGTGGTAAGTCGGGGGCCCGGAGCAGATGGCATTGCACTTGCCAGACCTTCGCGCTGGCACGGGGTTGTGATTCACTGAGGGAGCAGCACAAACCAGTTGCTAATTAGTAATTAAGCGATGAACTGTGGAAAAGCAGGGGATCAAACCAGCTGACATAGAGACAGGAGGATGGACAAACAGACAGCATCCTAGGGACAGGAAAAGCCCAGGAGGACACAGAGCAGTGCTGGTAATAATATAAATTGGAGATTTGAGAACCCATGTACCCACTTCTAATCCTAGTTCTCCCACGCATTTCCTGAACCGTCGCCATTCAAACTGCTCTAGTTACCAAATGCAACCAGTCAGCTGCACAGAACGTGGACCCTTACCTGCGTGAGCCTCCTTCCAGTTTCCTCAGATGTAAATCTTTGGAAGAGTTGAAGGAGAGTGAGGGGCTGAGAGCACTGGCTTGAGTCTGTATAGAGCAGCCAAGTATTTCTTCAAGCTTCTCCTGCAACAGCTTTGCCAACACATCTCAGTGCTAACCCTGCAGCTCCCCCTGCTACTGCTGGACTGAGCCCCTCCAGGCAGCTCTGCCTGTGCTTCCCACGTCTGACCTGCAGAAACTATGGCTCCGGTGAACCTCTGCTCTGCTCCCCTTCCACCAATGCACACAGTTCTCATCGTCTGTCTGCCTTGCTTCTCCAATACCGACTCCTTGCTTCGTACAGTCCAGCCAAAGCATTTCCATGCTGGCCTGGCGGTGACCCCTAACATCTTCGTCTTGGGCCCTCTCCACCAGCAAACTCCCAGCAGCGCTTGCTCTGGCGTCTCATCATCAAATCATTGGGACAGATCTTCGAGTCCTAGGCCTGGTCTACACTAAAAAGTTAGGGTGACCAGCTCAACATTGCTCAGGGCTGTGAAAAATCCACACCCTTCAGCGACATAGTTAGACCGACCTGGTGTAGACAGTGCTAGGTCCATGGAAGAATGGACCTAGCACTCGGAGAGGTGGATTACTTACGCCGACAGGGGAACTCCTCCCGTCAGCACAGGTAGTGTCTACACAGAAGCACTATAGCAGTGCAGCTGTGCCGATGTAGCATTTCAAGTGTAGACAAACCTCTAGATTCCAAGGGCAGAAGGGATCTCTGTTATCATCTACTCTGCCCACCTGTATAACACAGGCCAGAGAATGTCCCCAGCGTAATTCCTTGAGCGAGGGGCTGAGTGAAAACTCAGTAAAGTCTCTGGACTCAGCCCACTGAAACGAGAAGTAGCTATCAGGTCACGATGTCCTTTCTCTGCCCATGCAGGATTGTTCCTCATGATACATGCTCAGGGCTTTGTGAAGCTGAACTCTAAACCAGCTGAGTGATGGAGATCGCACCACAGCCCTCCCTGTGATGGATGGTCAGCTCACGCTGCAGTCCAGAGCGTGACCGACCCCAGCTAGCTAGCTCCAACAACAGTAGCAGTGAAGCTGCACCAGCATGGGCTGTATAAGCCCATCAGGGACCGGTGTGTACTTAGGTGCTAGTCCACCGCCTGTTGCCACCTGTGCTGATGTGGCTTCTCGGCTATAGTTATTGTAGTTAGCTAGATCAAAGATAACGCAGACATGTCTACATATGTGGCAGTCACAGCTCTGATTGCAGGGTAGACACACCTGTGTGCTAAAGTCCTCCAAGAAGCAGAGTGAAGCTTTCATCTCCCTTGTGTCCTGATGTAACGCCCTTGTAAAGTGCATCTCACATCTCCCTTCAGTGTCTGTTTCACCTAGAGGATAACAATCTACTGGTGTTGGTTGATTTATTCCTTTAGCTCAAATGGTGGAGGCCTGGTCCACAGCGCTGCAAATCCATGGTTCATACCCTGCTAATGTCCGAAGGTGCGGGTTGTTACATAAGGCAGTTTCTATATTTGCACCTAGGTCTGCAGAGATGAAAAGCTAGTTCATTGTTCAGCTTCTTCCTGTCAGTAGTTTTAGAGACTGTTATGCATCGAGGTGGGGCTGAACTGGGATCCTGGCTTGGAACCCCGTACAACTCTGAGACTGTTCAGATTGGAAACCAGATGGCAGTGTCACAGTCTGGGCCTGTCTCTAGTTGCTGATACAGGTTTTAGGAAGAGTAGGGATGGGATAAAATAAAAAAGAAACTCAGTCACCCAAAGCTCAAACCAAATCTCAGCTAATCTTGTGCTGAAGGCTGGAAGAGTTTGAGTCATGCTGTTGACTTGTTTAGTTTTTGTTTTTACACCGTTGCATATAATGGGTGGGATTTTCAGATGTGCTCATCTTGGGCCTGGCTTTGCTCCCATTGGAGTTGGTGATTGAATGTCCATTGATTTCTACCAGAACTTTCAACCCCCGCCCCTCCCAAGAATCCAGCTGGGGCTGGAGGATGAGAGGCCACACTAGGGGTCTGGAATGCCACGGGGGGGCTACCCCTGGATTGCAAAGCTGACACCTCCATGTTGCCATCCAGCAGCAGATGGAACCAGTTTGCTCTCCACTTCCCATGACTTGCTGTGGACACAGACCATGGGCACTGGTAGGTCCACCTCAAAGGCTTGACAGACAGCAGCCCCATGGCTCCTGATTGGCTCCCTGACCTATATAAACCCAAGGGGTGTTCCAGGAAGTTCCCAGGCAACAATGTGGGTTTCCAGTAGCTGCCATGACTGTTCCTGCTCCTTGCTCCTGAATTCCTGACTTTGACTTTGGCTTGATCTGGACTTTGCTTCCTGCCTTGGACCCTGAAACCTGCCTTGGACTCTGATCCTTGGTATTGACCCTGACTATGAACTCCTCCTCTACTCCCAGCCTCAGGTTTGCCCCTGCTCTGACCTGACACTGACTGCCCTGACAGGGAGTGCCGCGGGGAAAGGAAGATGTAGCATTGACAGCGCTCGTGGTTCTTCTTTCAAGAGCCAACAGTCAAGGACAAGGTGTTTTGGGATGGCGTTTTCAAAAGCGATTGAAGTAACTGGGCACCTACCTGCCATTAAAATTCCATGGGACTTGGACACTAAATCCCTTATGCACTTTTGAAAAACGTAACCTTAAAATCTACGTTTCCTCTATAAAATCAGAGAGCGAGGCTGGGATCTTCCAGCGTGAGACAAAGGAAGAAAGGAACAAATGTCATGGAACTCACTGATACTTTGGTTCCAAGTGTCCAACAAAGGAAGGCAAAGATCCCTTGTCTCTAGATGCCACCAGCAATGAGCAGTCCGTAACTTTTCTATCATTTTAATAACATGTTCCTACAAGATCGACAGATGGGGTGGACAACGCTGCCCCGTGGCGGTCCTTGATAGCAAGGCAGATTGGAGTCTAAACACAGAACGTTGGCTAGGATGAGGGGAGAGCAGGAAGATAATAACTCTCTGGCTCCCTGACCTATTTGTATTCTTTCCTGAGCCTTGAAAGACAAATGTTCCAGGAGAATTACTGGCACTGGAGATAGAGACCTTAAAGCTCTAAGGTCTGTTCTCAAGCCGGAGGCACACTGCCATTGACTAAGATGGAGGGAGGAAAATGTTCTCAGTGAGATAAAGAGTGGCAGGCTTGGCAATGCTACCAGTGGAAGGAGATAGTAAATATTCTCTTTGATTAAGGGAATGGAGGAGGTGACTCGTCCAAGTGCCAACAGTTTCCTGTCTTCTGTCCATGCATAATCCATTCCAGGTTCTTCTCTTCCCAGTTGCTAGCTACGTCTGATCTCCATCCAAGTGGGGTCTAGAAATCTGAGTGAAATTTTCCTCCTCCTGTGGGCTGCATGATTTAGAGTGGACACAACTATTTGGTTTAGATTCTAGTCTTCTCTAGGGAGGAGTCCATCTAGTCTATCCCAGAGCCCATTCTAAGCAGGGACAGTAATTCATTTCCTGTTCTCCTCCTCCTGGGGCTGCACTGGAAGTTCATTTTGGGCTGCCACAGAAATCCAGTTCAGGTTCTTGTACCTCGGGGGTTTATGCTAGCTGGACACAGCAATCCCATTGTGGGTTTGCTCTCATTTCCCCTCATGATAAGAGAGTTCTTTGTGGGCTGGATGGTAACGCAGAATTCATTGATACGTTCTACTGGGGACAGTCCCAGGAAAAAGGTCCCATTGCCAGAACTTCTATGGCTAACCGGCAACAGACTCAGCTGTTCTTCCACTGCTTGGCTTTTATGCCTCTGACATCCTGAAAGGGACCGTTGCACCCCCTTCACAGCCCATCTTCTTGTTGGCTCCCTGATGCCAGTAAAGCAAAACAAGAAGACGTGTGTAAAGCGGAAGTGACAAGAGTGCTGAGGCGGCTTTGATTATGTGTTGACGCAGCTAGTGGTGATGGAAGTGAAATGCAATAAGCGCCTAATGGATCTGGACAGTGCAGGGAGTGCTGATGCTTTTCTCACCTACGTAGGCCCGTGCTAAAGCTGAGAGGGAAAACAGCCTGAAACGAGCTTCATGCTCAGTTCCCAGCCAGCAGTTTTAACAAGAATCCTTCTCTTCTCCCTCTCTTCCAGGGTTTTCATAGTTCCTAGCTGGGGGGTGGGAGTTATGTTGTCTGATTAAAATATGACCATGTGTATCATTGTTGCAACCACTGTTATATAATTGCAACAAATCTTAAACAAAGTCTGTCATGTAAGGTATCAAAGGAGGAGTTACAATCTGTCAAATATGATTATCCTGTTTGTATGCATGCATCTTCTTTGTATCTGAAGTCATGGATATTGACTCTTTGCCTGTATTTCAGATGTGTTTGTTCCTGGGGTAGCACCCACAAGGTAGTTTGTATACAATCTAGCCAGCCATTGTGAATGGACTATTCAAGTTGATGGCCCATCAAAGAATACTTAGCTCTCACAATAGGCCATAGCAGAAGCTCATCCCAGCCGGGTGAGCCTTCCTGTGGACATTTTAGCCGGAATATGGGTAATGGCTGCTCCTATGACTCAACAAAGCATGCAAGGACATGTGACTTGCTCATGTGACCAGGGACTCCATCTTGTGCTTGTAATTTTCTACAAGCTGAGACTGAAAGTATCCCATCCACAGGGGAGAAGATATATAAGGCCCTGGAAACATCTCCATTCTTTGTCTTCATTTTCTGCTTCTTTTCTCTGGACTGGATTTCTACCAAGGAAGCTCTAAACAAGGACTGATGGACCCCCAAGCTGTTTGGGTAATCTCCGGAGAAACTCTTCAAGCCAGCAGTCTGTAAGATCATTGCTACAAACCTGATGCAAGAACTTTGCCATGATTGTATGTATATGATTTTCTTAACCATTTTAACTCTCTCTTCTTTCTTTCTTCCCTGTGAATAAACCTTTAGATAGTAGATGCTAAAGGATTGGCAGCAGCGTGATGATTGGATAAGATCTGAGTTATATATTGGCTTGGCTGTGGGACTGATCACTTGGGATTGGAAGAACCTTTTGTTTGATGAAATTGGCTTTCAATAACCACTCATCATAAAGCCTAGAGTCAGGGTGGTGAAACAAGGGCTGGGATATATAGGGAGACTGCATTTCTGACTTCTTGTTAACCAGTGTGGTGAGACAGAAGTTTATTTTTGTTACTGGCTTGGTATATCTTATGGAAAAATAACCACCAGTCTAGGGTGTGTCTGCCTTATTTCTCAGCAGCTTGTCCTGAATCTGGTATCCTCAGCTGTGACCCACTGAAGCATGGTGATGGGGAGGGGCCTAGCAGCAAATGGTCCATGATCCAGTGAATAGAGCACTGGGCTGCTAGTGAGGAGATGGGGTCAATTCCTAACTTAGCCACAGATTTCCTGCAAGACCTTGGGCAAGTCCCTTAGCCTTTTTGGGCATGTCTAGGTTACAAAACCCCCCTGCTCAAAACCTGGACAAATGGGCTAATGACGGTGAGGCGCTCAGGCACTATGGTGATGAGTGTGATATAAATAAGATTAGTCACTGGAACCATCGAGGTTTTCCATTTCTAAATGCCTGTTTCTTCCCCATTCAGCAGAAATGAAAGTTGTAGCTAAACCATACAACTCCCTGCCCTCGCCGGGGCTGTGGGATCCCCAGTTCAGCTGCTTCTCTTGGTGTCTCTTCTGTGCACCGGGGTAGAGTGAAAGGTACCCCTGTGCAGGGCCTATGCACTACATCCGCCTTCCTTTGGGGGCCCATCTGCTGCAAAATCCTTCTCCTGACCCCCTTGGCACAGGCTTGGATTTCATTCTGAGGGATCGCAGGGAGCCAAGACTCCGCTCTGAGCACCTGGCCCAGGCGACAGACTGAATCTAGGCCACCAGGCTTGCATGGTGTGGAAGCCTGTGGCTGACCTTGGTACATAGAAATTGCCTGCTCCCCTCCTGCTCCAATGGCCTCGTTCTGAACCTACTAACGAGCACCCAGGACAGGGCAAAACTGTGCATGACTGTTGAATCCCGCCCGGGTGAGGGTTCACACAAGGTCAGTGACCATCGTCTAGGGTGACTTCTTGTAGCAGTGACCACGCAGCACTGAGCTTCCAGGCCTGCTACAGTCTGAGGCGTATTCTGAGCATCCCGCTCCCTGCCATAGATAGGGGCGTGGGGGGAGGAGGGCACGGTGGAGAACAGGCAGAGGGGTGACAACAGAAATCTGGCCAACCAGGACAAAAATGCACAAATCTGCCTTTTTCTGCTCGGACGCATCCGTCTTGCGCCCACTCTGGTACAGCGTGGGGCAGGGTCCATTTGCAGGGGGTCACTGGTCCGCTTCCACGGTTGGAAAGGGAAAGCAGCTTCCAGTAAAGCAGTTCCCAGGTCAGTGCTGCATTCAGCCGTCCGGGTGTCAGATCTTTGTTGCTGGGGCTCTGGTCTCCACCCCCTTGGGCCAACTGGAGAGCTCTCTTGAAGACAGCGGGCAAGCTCCTGTTGACTTGAATAGGATCAGGACCAGGCCTTTCAGTGCCGAGTGCCTGTGTTGGGCTCCAATGTGAAGCAGCTGCCAACCCCCGCTGCAGCTGTGCATGCCGTAATCCATCACCGAACTCGGCTGCCGCAGCTCAGTGTTATGATCCTACAGCGTTGAAGGTCATGGATGCACATAGATTGAGTGAATTATTGGCGGTGGCGGCTGGTGCTGACTGACCCATGTGAGCTCTTAGTCTGGGGGAAATGGAAGAGAATAATCCAGAAAGCCGTGATCGGCTCAACCCAAGCCTTGGACCCAAAATCTGAACCTGGATTAAAATTTCACCCTTGGCCCCTATTTCTAGAATAGGCTGAACCAAAATCCTGGATTCTGTCTCTCCAGGTGTTTGGATTAAAGTTCATAGCTCAGGTTTATGTCTGTGGCATCTCCAGCATCTGTGGCATCGAAAGGCTAGGGCTTGGCTGTGATGGCTACTGAGGCTGCTGGATGCAGACAGACCCTGGAGTCCTCTCTGGCTCCCAGACCGACTAACCCAGCCTGTCCCTAAAATGGGTCCCCTAAATCCTGGCCTGAACTCAGCACTCGGGAAGGGATTGCACACGTCAAGGTCTCAATCTCCTAACCTGGGAGAGTTGTCTGAGAAGATCGGGAACCCGCTGTTCTAAGTCTTTCTAGGTCCATCCCCCGCCAGCCGGCTGTAAGTGCTTACCCGTGTGCAAACGGAAGAAATCATCCAAGTACTCATTCCCTCCACAAGTAGCTGGACTCTGCAATGCGACGTTTTAGCTCGCTGACCCCTTTTCCAGCTAGATGGGCTTGGGAAGAGGCCCTGACGTGTTGTAAACTGGAGCAGCACCAGTTGTAATCCTCCCAGGCAGTTACTTCCATCCCATATGAAAACATGTGGCTAATTTTAGGGATGTTGTAGCCAAAGTGAATCTGAAACTTCTAACCAGCCAAGAGCATTATCGTAACAAGATTTCATTCTTACTCTGATCTTGCACTAGCTGAATGCTAGCACTCCACCCTTGCCGGGTCACTATGAATACTTTAACTTCACAATACACTGGGGGACTGGTTGGTTACAAAGTGGTAAGCAACTCTGAGTGTTCATTAAGGACTGCTGCAAATCTCTCGACTCTCAGAGTCAGGAGCATGCCAGGTTGGCTTTTGAGTGATCTTAAAGGAACAGTGTCGAGGCTGATAGGAGAAAAATGTGACCCACCTTCTGAAAAATTCTTGCATTGGTTTGCAAACTCCATAATGTTACTCAGGTAGTTGTGTTTCTTCAAAACCAACGCTCTCTGTCTGTTTCTTTTCTGCACATGAGCAACTGCACAATCACGAACCAAAGTGAGCAATCCAGCACTCCTAGGCTACCCTACAATAACAAACCAATATACGCAGTTCAGCACCTGTATTAAGATGACCGTCTCTAGGGCCCAGTTTAAGAATGTTGGGTTCCTTTGCTGAACCACCTTAAGCTCAGATGTTAACACCTGAGTAATCACAGCTGACTTCTGCTTGTTAACTCCAGCCAGGGTGCAGATGATGGTGGAGGCAGGTGGGGGCAGAACACATTGGAGGTGTTGCAAGGAAGTTTTAGGAATGGCTAAGCGTGGACTGAGATTTATGTTTTGTTCCTGGTGTTTGAAGTTGTTATCATTAAAGCCAAACTTCACAAAGGGGGTAAATGTGAACCTTATACACTGGGTATATATAAAGTGTTTGCACTCCCCTACAATAATAGCCAATGTACACAGACCAGCTCTCATGAGTTACCTGTTTAAAAAAAAAAATGAATGCATTCAGTCCAGCACTAATGAGCTACCCTACAATAACAAACCAGTCTGTGAACACAAGAAAACAGACAGTGGGGGGAACCATCCCATGTTTAATAAGGACACAGATTCTGTGTATTAAATGTTATTTTTATTGCCATTTGTTTTTTCAGCCATATAGACCTGCTGTTTCAGCCATCATACATCTTCCCGAATGGGAATGGGAGAAAAAGAGTTAGCTGAAAATGAAATACTTGTAATGGCTGCATTTGAATTACAAATAAAAAGCTCCTCTCCAGATAGGCCTATCCTGCAGAAATAAAACATGTCTGATGCTTGTCTAGGTGCAGATGCTTTTCTTTGTTCACATGGATGTTACCACTTCATCTCTGTTTATTTGTTGAGAGGGGAAAAAAAAAAAAACCCCACCCAACCAGCTGTGTTTCAGCCTTGGAGATCTCTTGTTGCCTTGTACATCTGTCACCAAACTGGCTCTGTCACTGACAAGGCATGTGTGTTGGGAATCGGATACGGTCGCTGAGCTGCTTTTACCGATTGTCAGAGAGGAAGAAACAAGGCTCTTGCAGAAGGCAAGGTGGTCTATTGGGTAGGGGCCCTGAGCTTAAAATTAGGAGACCTGGGTTCTGTGACCAGCTGTGGGAGCTGGGGTAGGTCACATCCCATCTCTGTGCCTGCTTTCCCTCCTGCTTTGTATCTATTTAGATGGCAAGCTCTTCAGGTCAGGGACTTGCTTCTACTATGTGTGTGTACAGCAAGTAGATCTTAGGTGCAGCTGGTAAGCACTGGTGTAAAGCAAATAAAGAATAATTATTATTGTGCTTAGGAAAAAGTCTCCAGTCCATGCCCCTTGGGCTCCACAGCCACCCATGTCTATAAACATGAGCTCATTTAGGTAGGTGCTAAAGATGGTAGTTTCCCTGAGCAAGGCAGGGGGACTCTTTAACCCACATCGCTTCTGCAGCTGTGTTCCAGATGTGCCCATGGGAACACAGCCACCATGCAGCTCAGCATGCCACCTGGGCTGACATGCCCCATTGACTTCAGTGCAATGCAGGGGTAGTGCTCCCGGCAGCATGCAGGTTAAACCCGTGCGACTTGCTGGCTGCATCCTGTGCCTGGAAAATACAGCCAGCCAGGCAGGGTATTAAAAAGCAAAGCAAGCGGAAGTGAGAGGGTGGGAAGCAGGGCTCGCTCCTAACAGCCGTGTGTATTTTATTACGTCGGGTTAAGAATTTTGGGCTCCAGTTCAGATCGCTCACTGAGTAAACATGGCCTGGTTCTGTTAAATATAAATTGATTTCAGTCAGAACAACTGGTCTGGGAAAACCTATCTGCTTCAGCAAACAAACAGCAGCGCTTACAAGGCTGACACTATTATTACTGCACTGCGCGGCTGGAGTTCTTACCTGAAATGCACTCCGCTTGAAAGCTGTGTTGGACAGCGCTGATGGAGCTGGTTTCTGGGTGTTTGTGGACAAGGCAGGGAGGGTGGTTTGTTTAATTGGGGGTGATTTTAGCTCTCATGACGTGGAGGGGTCACTGGCCTGAGGCTGAAGAGGGCAGATGATGAGCAAACTTCCCCCACCCTATAGCTCTGCTAATGCATTTGATTCCTGACTTGAAGCCCTCCCCACTGTTCAGTTCTTGGGGTCCCCTGTGGACCGACCAGTTCAGCTGTATCTTCAGCCGCAACACCCCTGTTGCCCCTCAGCTCTTATTTGCTGTTCCAGGTTCTTTCTCCTGAGCAGATGCTGTTAGTTGTGTGGTGGGTCTAGCGACTGGAGGAATGTCAGGTGCACTGAGACCAGCAAACTCATGTCACTTGTGACCCAAGAGAAAAGGGAACCAGTGATTTTTAGAGGAGGAGAAACCAAGGAGAACGTGGCCAGTGTGCAGAGTGCTTCATCCAGGCGCTGCCTCTGAAACCAACCTGGACATTTATCCTGAAAGCTAGAGCCCTTCTGGAATCCAGGGCCCATTCTCTCAGCCCTCCGGCACTAGCTCTCAACGTGAGCATTCCTGCTGTGCTGGGTTCCCACCCCCGTGCAGGCAGCATCGCCCGCTCTTTGTGGGCAATGGTGGCTCATGCTGGATCTGCTTATCACCATCATTAGGACTAGAGGGATGCGCAAGGATCTTCCCTCTCTTCACATGTGGGGTTAGAAGCGATGCTGCCTCATATGATTCTGCAATGGGTCCAGCTGGGCCTTCCATGGACATTGCCTTCTTGCCGGAATTAGGCAGCCTTCCATGTTATCTCTCCGGGGGGATTTCCGATCACTCCCCCAGTGCCCACTATGGCAGCTCGCTACATTCAAACATGAGCCAGCCCCACCCACAGCTGCACCACCGCTGCCCATGTCTCCATGCTCCACCTTTCTTAGTGGAGCTGAATTCTGGTGCGTGCCCCCTGCCAGGCAGGACTTGGAGCCACAGGTCAGTGGATCTTCCTTGATCTTAGTCCTTAATCTTCCATTGCTCGGAGGGGGCTTCGGTGTCCGGGAGACTCCTGGGAAATTTCCCACTAGGCCAATCCAAGAGTCGAAGTCGTAAGTCGGCAGCTGTCGAGGCCCTCGGTGGTGCTGGAAACGTTACCATCCTCACCTGCATGTAGGTAGTAAATAAGAACAATAATCGTATTTGTGTCAGATTATCTGTTAGCATGGTTTGTTATTTATATTGTGGTAGCACCTAGGACCCCATGGTCTGTTCCAACATGAACACAAGGAGGAGAGTCCCTGCTCCGAGGAACGTCTTACCCAAGCCCAGACACGTAGACTGAGATTAGAGTGGAAGTGAGTATTAACACTCAAGCTCAGATTTAAAAATCCACAGGGTCTGTGCCTTCCATTGCAACCTTAAGTGCAGCAGCAAGTCTAAATGTCAAGTGGTTTCATAATGAAACCATGAATCGTGCGTATCACTTATGGTGTAAGAGCACCATCGCCCCTGCAGTCTGGGTGTCAGGAGCACTTAGTTTCATGGCTCTCACACCTAGACCACTTAGGAGGTGGCGCATTCTTACCCTAGGAGACGCTGGGCCTGACTGTATGCATTAATTTTGAGACACAGCGCGAAAGGCAGCATCCGCTGGAATGCATGTCAGCTGGGTGCCGGTGCGGCATATCTTGTCAGCCACTTGGGTTGCTCCCTCAGGCCTCATCTATACTAGGAAAATTACACCTTGCTGACAACAGGTGTCGGCAATGGGTGCAGCTGAGCGTGGCGCACCCCACTGCTGACATCCGTTGTCAGCAAGGTGCAATTCTCCCAGCACAGACAAGGCTGACATCTACACCTGCCCTCCCTAAGTGACTTTCAGAACAAACATCCCCCACATCAGCCTGGAGTTCCAGACCCCACATTCCTTTATTTCCTCCTGCGATGGCTCATTTTCAGCCACGGGTATCGGCACAAAACCAAAAAGCTGCAGATTTAATCCCATTACCCCCGAGCACACCTGGCTTTGTAGTGCTGAGTGCCAGCTGCGACGTGCACATGAAAAAAGAACAGGCGATCAGTAACAGGGTCCCTCCTATCTCTCCTCATTCCCTAAGTGCCTTCCGTTTCACAGTTCCCTTTAGAAGCAGGCAGCTTTAATTTGGCATTTCAAGTTTCCAGGATTATCATTACATATATTTCTTTTCTGACGCTGTGAAATTACTTTTAACAAGGAAGTGCCAATTAGTGGATTTGCAGCACAGGTGTGAAATTTGCAAGCACTTGGGGGAAGCTGGAAGAGAGATGAAGGCGAGCATTGTCTGCTGTTCCACTCACACAAACACACACACCGGAGCTGGGCATTTGTGTGAAGCCACCTCTCTAAACATGATGAATATGGGGCTGGAATTTCATATTTCCCTCGAGTGATATCTCTGGCCATTAACTGGCCACAACTGGCTTTACTAATTGCTCAGTTCATGGTGGAAGGAGGTGCACAGCTGGTGCTTCTTAAATCAACACCTTCTCTCAGCAGCTTACACCCAAAATGCTTGCAACAGAAAAAGAAAGAGAGAGAACAGTGGGGAATGAAACATGGATCATAGCTAGGATGAGTTATCCAGGGTAATAGGCCCCTGGTGTTCCTTCCAACTAGATCCATCTTCTGCTCCCATCCTCCGAGTGCATTCCAATTAGGCAAAAAGGTCCAGCCTAGGGAGAACTTAAAGTGCACTCAAGAAGCCATCTTTTGGAGATTTTGAGTTTGTTTTAGTTAGCCTGCTACAGGTTAAGAAAAATGATTATGGGACACATCTGCAATGTTCCAGAAGAGATGACAGAGGGGGTCAAAATAAAATCATAATGGAAAAGATCTTCTGCTGGCAGTTATCTTCTCTATAGCTGGTGGCATCTCACCAGCTTATGGCCTCTCTGCCTCCTCTGTCCTCCACAACTTCAGGACAACGGATTAGGGTGACACTGGAAATACCAATGCACCAGAGAGATGAAAAGTGAAGTGCCCTTGCCTTTCTCAAAGCAAAACATGGAAGAGCTCAGAAAAATTAGATCTGTTGGAAACCAGGCTGGATTCTTTTTCTGGCTGGGATGTGAAAGTAGCTGCCCAGTTGCAGATTGTGGAGACAATTGTGATGGAGCAAACAATATTAACTCAGACCGCAGGGGAAAATAATTTTAAGAACAACAGATGACAGTTGATAATCAGATTAGACATCAAACTATCTAAATCCTAGGCGTACCAGCCACAAAAAAGACACCTATTTAATTGTTCCTGTGATTCTGATACATAAAATTCAGGTGGGACTCAATTTACTGTGGCAAGCCCTATTTATACTGTGGAAGATGCAGGCTTTCCCAAGTTTGCCTAGGGAAGGTTCTTTTTATGATCAATGAAAAGATGAGCTGCTGTGACAAAGTGCAAGAAAAACAGGAAATATTTACAGTATGAAAACGGCTTAATTCTTTTTTCAACAGGCCACAGTCCAGCAACTCAAACCAGGCACAGAGAGTTTGCCTTTCTATGCAAGTGACTGGAGACCTTGAGCCAAATTCTTTGCTGATGTAAATTGGTACTTGTCCATTGAAATTAATACATCATTGCCAATTTGCACCAGCAGAAAATTTGGTCCCTGGATTCTATTTTTATTCAAAATCATTTTGGATGAATCCATCATGACTAGATCTGTGCACAGTCAGGAAGGTTATAAGCGAAATCTTGTCACAATTTTGTTTGGGCCACAAATTTTTACTTTTGTTTGTTTGTTTATGCCCATTTGTTTTTCTCACAATGGAGTTTTTGCATTGAAAAGGGAAAACTCATAAATTCACACATTTTAACACCAAATTTGATCTCCAGCCAAATGAAATTTCAAATTTTAAAAATGTGGCATGTTTTGCAGAAAGATAACAGGCCTCTGTGGGAGTGAAAATGAGAGACCAGGATGGTCTTATTTTCTACTGGCAAAAATTTTATTTTAATTATTTTTTTTTGAGTCAGGTTTTTTCCTAAAAAAAAAGAGTCCATTTTCACAAAACGTCAACAAAACACAGATCTCTCCTGTTCTGATGTTTTCAGATTTCACTCTGAATATCTCACTCGGTGCTGAGCTTTCCCCTAATCTGAGCTGTAAAGAGGCCGTACATCTCGGGCCACATTCTGATCTTACATATAAAGGCATAAATCAGGAGGGACGTCATTGAAAGCGATGGAGTTATATCAGTGTGAAACGGGCGTAAGGGGGAGGAGTCTCATGCCTTTATTGTAGGGGATAAAAAAGGATCAGCATTAAGAAGATTCAGGCAGTAGAGAAGTGATGGACTGGACTTGCATGTC
Source organism: Emydura macquarii macquarii (assembly GCF_026122565.2). Classification (NCBI taxonomy): domain Eukaryota; kingdom Metazoa; phylum Chordata; order Testudines; family Chelidae; genus Emydura; species Emydura macquarii. Next base: position 49,910,016 of record NW_027132905.1, read on the forward strand.
AGTGTTACTCAGTGAACATCTATTGTATTTGTTTTCTAATGATCTGCAACCGTCAGAGTAATGGAACATAACTGCTGCCCTGTTTTTCGACACTGAGCACAGAAGGTCTGTTTCTGAGTCAGGTATTACACTGTTGCCACCACAATCAAACACAAACACTGTACTTAAAGTCCTCGTCGTCTATGCTAACAGATGCTATGTGGGGTTGCAGAAAGAAAACCCATGCAGACCTCCAATTAGCGGAGCTGGGCAGGAAACGCTTTTCACTTCCCTTGAAAATTTGCAGGATTTCAAATTTTTCCCCGTTCCACCTCAGAACGAAACAGAAACCTTTTGAAAGTGTTTGTGAAAAAGCAGAAGGCAGGAACCTCCAACACCACCCCAGATTATCCAATAGCCTGGTGGAGCGAGTGATCATGTGGGATGTGAGAGATGCTGGTTAAGTCCCTAGTCTAAATCATACAGAATCTCCTAACCACTGGGCTGTCACATGGTATCTCTGACTGACAATTCCAGCCTGGACCTGAGAACTTCCTAGTGAAAGTTTCATTGAAACTGGACTATTCCCATTAAAAGTTCCAGTTTTGACAAATTGGCATTTTCCGGTGAATCCATCCCCTCCGCAGCTCTAATTATTAGTGCCCTCTACTGACAGCAGTACTGGTCCCTGTCACCCTAGTGTCTGCACACTTCATAATCGTCAATAGATTCAGCCTCACAGCACCTGCCGGGGATAGGACAGGGCTATCTCCACCATTTGACAGCTGGGAAACTGAGTCACAGAGCAGTTAGATGATTTGTCTAAGTCAAGCAGGGAATCAAGCCTGGGTCTCCCAAAACCAAACTAGCACCCTAATCACTGGACCATCACCCTCTTTTACAGGAGGAAGTTGCAACGGAGATCAAGCTCCCTCGTGGCAGGCTCTGTACACAGTAAGAGACAGTCCTTTCCCTGAAGAGTTTATAATCTAAGTCCCTGATTCTAAACCACCTTCCTGCTCCTCTGGTGCTCGGCCTGACCCATGCCCCGGCATAATTATGGCCCCTAGGGACCACACCACCGGCTGAGCATCCCTGAAGCACAGCGTGCTCTGGCTCCACTCTCTCCCATTGCATCCAGGAATGCCCCTACACTGGGGGTCGGGCACTGAGTAGCAAGAGCTGCTATTCCAGCTCTGCGCCACTCAGGGATTCCTGCCAAGCTGACTGCCCAGTTTTCACTATTTTAGGCTGGAGAACACCTACCCCCATGCGCAGAGAGGCCACAAGCGCCAGGAACTGGAGTCCTGATTGCAAGGGATGAATCTCGGGGGAATAACACACCAGAGACAGTGCTGGAGAGAACCACATTTTAATCCTGAGTGTCAGGAGCAGCTCCAGTGGCAAAAAGCTGCGGGTCTGGCTCCGGCCCAACATTTGGATAGTCTGACTCTTGAGTCCCTGTTTAACGAAGGACACTTCAGAAAATATTTGCAGGCTGCTCTGACGCCAGTTGTCCTTTGTGAATGGAAAGGGAGCCAGCAAAGCTCTCCCGCACGTCTATGTCTCCCAGCTTTTAGCTTTCAAGCAGCATCAGCCTGGAGGCTAATTCTCTGCTGTTTCCAGTTGTTCAGCTCCATTAATTGTGCTTGACACTGGGAACGCTCTCTCTATTGATTCTTAGCTCTATTCACTTCCCTCCTATTCTCCATTGACCGGGCACCCAGCATATTCCAGAGGCTTTCTGAGCAGCAATTAGGTATTGATGGTGACAACGTGGTCACCACTGCCTCTGCTTTTCAATTACTGTCATGGTAAATACAACTCACTTGCTTTCTCCACCTCGGGATCTTCTCCTCTGGGAAGGAGGTGAACGGCTCTGAAATTGAACGTTTGCCAGTATCAGCAACTGTCTTGAGAGGGGAAACCTGGGCCCCAGATTAGTCACCACTGATTGACCCTCCACCTAGCTCATAGTTCCATCAGCAAATAAGGCCCCTTATCACTAACGATCCCTTTGATTGGCTGTCGAGTCTGTCATCTGTCCTCAGTCACATTCTCAAGGGTCTCCAGTGGCTTATGACTCTGCTCCAGGTGGTACCCCCCTTCCCCCCCCATGCCTCTCCATTGTTTCTGATTGGCCAGTTTTCACTATTTTAGGCTGTAGCTCACTTGCCTGGATCCTGGGAGAGGCCACCAGTGTCAGGAACTGGAGTTCTGGCAGCAGGGGATGAATCTCGGGGGCAGAATGTACCTGGAGGTAACCACGTTTTGATACTGAGCAGGACTTTGTCTCCAACCTTGGGCTCCTGTACACTGGGTGGGAAGAATGCAGGGCAAAGAGAATGGTTGACCTGGGATCTCAGAGCACTTTTCAAACTGATTTACAAGCTACAGATGCACACGTGTTGCTTTGCCCACTTCTGAAATGCAGCCACCGCTGAAGTGAAACGTGGTCTCTGTGCAAGTGCAGGAGGGTGCACAGTTGCACCCTGTCATCTGCACTGGAGCCTTGTCCTGAATCCTGAATCCCCTCTCAATAAAAGTGTCCCTGGCTGGGCACATCCTAGTTCCTGTAGGTCTGATACAGAAGGTGGAAATGGCTGCAGCATGCAGGGTCTACACAGATAGGCGGAGCAGGGTTTGGTGCTGGCACGGCTCCAAGACAAGCATTTTCCAAACAGATTGCCAAGGGGCACAGGGGGCAGGAGTTGCTGGGTCATCCTATCTGCAGCAGGGAGATTGCATCTGACCCATCAGAAAACTCTTGTTGCTACCAGCGCCGTTCGAGTTCATTGGGAATCTGGCAGGCCCACAATAGGATTTCACTGTCGCTGTTTATTTTCTTTCCATAAAGATTATTATTGGATTTGTTTAAATCTCCAACACGAGGGGGTTTGAATTGGGCCGGATCCAGTTCTCAAGCCTCCTGGTATTTTTCTGTGAGCCTCTATCACTTTTGGCACCGGCTCTAAACCCTTTATCAGCAATGGCCAGTCCAAGTACATTTCTCAGCTCTGCTGCACACTGATGGCCCGGCTGCATTGTCAGTTTACGTTCTGATTGGATTGACACTTCCCTTCTGCAGATAATGCAAAGAAGAGGGGGGAAAAAATTCTAATTTGCCCAGAGCCAAGGGCTTTGCGTGTTGGTTCTTGGAAAACAGAGGCATAAAGGAGGCACGGGCTGTGTTGTCTTGGAATACAGAAGCTCTTACAGGTGGAAGTTGAACAAAGGATTAATGGCTGAAGGGCAAAGAAACTGCAGAGGTGGATGGTAGGAAGGTGTCAGCGGGGAGGCAGGTGCACAGAAATAAGAAGCATGGATGTAGAAATGGCAGATGAAACCCAGGTTCCCTTAATCCAAGTAAACACCCGTTTAAGGGTCTGATTTATTTAGGCTGCAGGCCTGACTTACCAGTTGGGTGCAACTGGCAGCTAGGTATGGTGGGCAACATCCTCTGTGTAACAGAGTGATGCTGAGTGACACGGAGGATTTTCATGTGCTCGGTGCACGATTTAGATGTGAAATATCCATGATCCTTCTGAGGTGCTGAAGACCGACTCTCCCTGCCCATTCTCCAAGTCGTACCAAAGCTGGTAATGGGGAAACTCGTAGATACTCCAAAACCCGTAGTTAAAACTAAAGCATTAATACTAAAACCAGTAAGTGTTGCTAGGTTTTCAATGCCATAGCAACAGCTGCCGCCTTAGGGAGAAGCTCTGGAAGTGTCCTAGGGGCTCTCTCCACCCAGGGAGAGACATAGCTGGCATCCACTGGTAATGAATTCGTAATCCTGTAAGGAATCACAGCCATGTGCCTGTATCAGACTTTTCAGCTACTGCTAGGTGGTGCACCCAGGAGGCTGCCGGTAGGAAAGCGCTCTCTCTGCTGGTGATGCTAGGAATAGGGAGCCAGGCAGGCTGAGAGTTTATTGTCTAGCGGCGCACCTCTGAGAGAACATAAGAACGGCCATACTGGGTCAGACCAATGGTCCATCTAGCCCAGTATCCTGTCTTCTGACAGTGGCCAATGCCAGATGTTTCCAAGGGAATGAACAGAACAGGCAATCATCAAGTGATCCGTCCCCTGTTGTCCAGTCCCAGCATCTGGCAGGCAGAGGTTTAGTGACACCCAGAGCATGGAGTTGCATCCCCAACCATCTTAGCTAATAGCCATTGATGGACTTATCATTCATGAACTTAGCTCATTCTTTTTTTAACCCAGTTATAGTTTTGGCCTTCACAACAACCCCTGGCAATGAGTTCCACAGGTTGACTGTGTGTTGTGTGAAGAAGTACTTCCTTTTGTTAGTTTTAAACCTTCTGCCTGTTAATTTCATTGGGTGACCCTTGGTTGGTTTGTTATGTGAAGGGGTCAGTAACATTTCCCTAAACACTTTCTCCACAATTCGTGATTTTATAGAGCTCTATCATATCCTCCCTTAGTCATTTATTTTCCAAGCAGAACAGTCCCAGTCTTTTTAATCTCTCCTCATATGGAAGCTGTTCCATACCCATAATCATTTTTCTTGTCCTTCTCTGTACCTTTTCCATTTCTAATATAACTTTTTTGAGAGAGGGTGACCAGAACAGCATGCACTATTCCAGGTGTGTGTGTACCATGGATTTAGATAGTGTCATTAAGGTATTTACTGTCTTATTATCTGTCCCTGTCCTAATGGTTCCTAACATTCAGTTAGCTTTTTTGACTCCCACTGCAAACTGAGTGGATGTTTTCAGAGAACTGTCCACAATGACTCCAAGATTTCTTTCTTGACTAGCAACAGCTAATTTAGACGCCATCATTTTGTATGTATAGCCAGGATCATGTTTTCCAATCTACATTGCTTTGCATTTATCAACATTGAATTTCATCTGCCATTTTGTTGCCCAGTCATCCAGCTTTGTGAGATCCCTTTGTAACTCTTCACAGTCTGCTTTGGATTTAACTCTCTTGAGTCATTTTGTATCATCTGCAAATTTTGCCACCTCACTATTTACCCCTTTTTCCAGATCATTTCTGAATATGTTGAACAGCGCTGGTCCGGTACAGACTGTTGGGGGACACCACCATTTACCTCTCTCCATTCTGACCATTTATTCCTACCTTTTCTTTCCTGTCTTTTATCCAGGTACTGATCCATGAGAAGACCTTCCCTCTTACCCCATGACAGCTGAGGCTGGTTGAGAGAGTAATAAAATGGGTTTTCTTGGGCATCAGGTACGTAGGAGTGAGCTACATTCTCAGTCTATATGAAAGCCCGTTGTGGTATTACACCTGCACAGACAATATCACGCATTAAAGCACTGTGGGCCAGATCCTCAGCTGGTGTAAAGCAGTGTAGCTCTACTGAAGTCAGAGAACCAGCTGAGTGTGAGTGTGTGTGAAGCATGAAGCCTCACCATTCCCTTGCCTCATGTCCTGTGTCAGGAGTGAGCAGAGCCGGGATCAGGCCACCTCATGGCCATTTTTCAAAGCTGAAGCTGCCCAGGCAATCCATGTGGGTTCCCAGGAGTTCGTCTGATCAAGGGGTGGAGAGGAATCGGCTGTGGTACCCAGGCTGCGTTCCCAGGGGCGAGCTGGTGGGCCCTTTGGAGAGTCACTGCTGCCATTCCACATGGCCAATCAAACGGGCCACAGAGGAGCAGTGGGACACCAGGAAGCAGTGGCTTGAAGCCCCCCGTCTGCTGCTCACCTCGTCTCAGCAGCTCCCTCCAGTTTTTCAAGCGTGCGTCTCCTTTGGAGTGAGAATGCAGGCGGGAACGGAGGCTGTGACTGGGATGCAGAGTGAGTGGAGAGTCCGCTCAGGGAGGGAAAATCACAGCTGGGAAACAGGTGGACTAAAGTTCTTGTAAAGATCCAGCAGGACCTGTGGGGACACCCAGCAAGAGGAGGTGTCAAGGATAGGAAATCCCCTGCCCACAGTGACTCAATCCCTCCTGACCCCAGGGAGCAGAGCATGCGGCAACAGCCTGACACACAGCAGGGCTGACAAGAAACTGCATGTTTTTCACTATCCCCAGCCGTGTGACTAGGGCCAGGCTGACAATGGTCAATGACCCCGCGTCACACGAGTGACAAAGCAGACAGCTAGTGTGGGGAACTGTATCTTTAAGAGGCCATGAGCAACTTGGAACCAGTTCTTTTGTTACACAGAGGCTCATGTTATGCTAGGCTGTTTGGTGAGAAATCCGACACGGATAAAGCAGCGCTCTTGCAACATCACCACTAGTTCCCTTGTAACTCTGACTCCACTGAGCGGAAGGTTGCTTCCAGCTAAGCAGGTCACCCAAGAGATCAGCTCAGATTCTCGGTACTGTGCTTTTCACCCACTTCTCCACATCCAGATGTCAGCAAAAGTCTTTATTTCTGTAGGCAGGCTGGGACTTTTGTGAGGGGAAGGGGTTCCTCCAAAGTTAGTTATTAATGAGCTGGATGCATGGTCCAGAGCGCTTCAGAGATTAAACGGAGAGCTTTAGACTAATTCTCTCCTGCTGTTTGATTTCTCCAGTGGACTGGGCTGGAATGAAACCAAACTCTGTGTGCAGGGGCACAGAGGGGGAATGCTACCGGGGGGTGGGGAAGGGGAGAATGTTACAGGGACATGTTCTGTGTTGTTGCAGACCTAAGGGAATACAGAGGGGCTGGAGGTTCTTGTGGGAATGTTTGTACGTCTCCTAGACTAGATGTATATTAGGGGTGTGTGTGGGACTGGGAGCTTGAATTTGTGTTTGCCTCTTTCATGGGCTTCTTTTTAGTGGAGCCATGGAAGAAGGTGTCATAGCATAAGATCTTCTTTCCTTATGTTTCTTAAGTCTCCGGAGGAATGCAAGAAGACTAGACCTTGTACTACCTTGGTCCCATCAACGGCTCCTTAAGGCACCGAGAAGGCCGGGGAGAGACCTACACACAAATGCCAAAATATTCTGCTTTCTTAGGGTTTCTATGGAAGCCACACACATACACACACACACGCACACACGCACACCCACCCTCTTGAGTTCTCTCCCTTTTCACAGGCCCCGTCACAAGTGACATGCCTGTGAGTTATGGTGGGTGATGGGCGGGCATTCCCAGAGAGGATGGAGTCCAGTTTCTGCTTCAAACCACTATATTTAGGAAAGCTTCTCAAGGCAAGAACTCAACCTCTTCTTCTTCTGCTCATGTTCTTGAGATAGGATCCAATAACAAATTCTTCTTCGGCTATTTTCCCCTACAGCCAGGACTCTCCTCTTACCCAGACTCTGGGGAGGGGGTCCTGGGTTGGACTCTCCTTGCCTGTTTGCTTCCTCAGTCAGCTGTCTCTTCTTACCCATGCTCTGGGGATAGGTCCTGGACCTACTTCTCATGCAGCCAGCACTCTCTTCCTACCTGAATTATAAGGATGGGATCCCAGACCATAGACTTTCCCCATGCAGTCAGCTCTTTCCTCTTGTTAGCCAGCTTCTTTCCCTTGTATGCCTTCCTTTCTCCTAACCTAGGGAGCAGTCTGAGTACCCCAGACGGGGCTTCTCTGGGATGGCCCCTTTCCAGGCAGCTAGCATTCTCCATGGCTGATCAGAGAGGCTCAAGGATAATTGTACAGTAGTGAAGATGCATAGCCATGGCAAGCAATCAGCGGTAATTGTGCATGAAGCTAACTGCCCATGTGAGTCGTCTGCAGATCAGGTAAATGTCTGCCCCGGGGCTAGTCCTGGAATCTTCACTCTTTGGCAGAGGCGTTTAATGAGATCATAATGGAAAATAATAGTCCTTGGCGGTTCCAGGTCTTGCCTGTTATCTTTCATGGCCTGCTTCAATCTGTCTTAGGCCATTCACAGGATGTTAATGGATTTTTCTCCCAACTCTGAAGGGCTGTTGAGATTGAAGCTACTTGCTGTCCCCCGAGCCATCTGATCACACATCCGGGGTCTTGTGTGTCTGGGCTCATCCCAGTATTAATGGTTCTCAGTCAAACTGGATATTTTCCTCTAAACAAGCACATAACTGAAGCTTTTTACGTGGGAAGCGAAGATTATTTCAGTTCCTTACTGCTGTGAGTGTTGAGATTGGAGCTAATAGAAAAGTGCTAATTATTTTTTCTTGGGAAATCTCTAATTTTTTTCTAACTGTCTTGCAAAAATATATCCTTTTTTCCCCCATCTAAACATTGATACCTGAAAATTTTGGGGGGAGATCAAGGGGATTGAAAAACATTTTGGGTTTAAAAAAAAAAATCAGTTTTCAGTATGAACTATTTCATTTCTGAAAACAGAACATTTTGCCCCCCAAAAATTTGGGGATTCCATTTTTTTGTTGTTGAAATCTGGAAATCTTTGACCAAAATGAAAAGATGTATTTTGGTTGGAAACTCTGCATTTTTTTTGTTTGTTTTGGTTTTGGTTTAAAAATAGTTTTGATAAGAAAATTTCACCCAACTCTGCTGGAGTGGTGAAATTCAGATTTGAAAGGCCTTGTATCTGTTATCTGCCCCCTGAGTTCACCTGCCCTCCTCCTCTCTCTCACCTCTAGACCAACAGGCAATGGATGAATCTCAAAGGGAAAGGCAGTTTGGGTAAGCCTCGGTGTGCTTTCCTTCTTACCTAGTCCCCTCATCCAACCTCCTGCTCTTTGGTGGTTTAGTGGTTTTTCAGGCCTGGAAGGTGCCCTCAGTTGGGATCAACGAGAGAGCTGCAGAGTCCTCGAAACCGAGCAGCCAGGATCACCTGATCTTTGCTGGCAAGAGAGGGAGATTACAGGCGATACGAGTGACCGAGGGCCGCCAGTGTTGAATGAGGTTGTGTGCCCAGCAAGCGGCCGGTTTGGAGGGGCAGCGTTAGCGGAGCTGGGTGGAAGCTGCAGCATGCAAAGGAATGCAAGAGAGGAGGAAAGGACAGGAGAAGCTGGGGGTGACAGGTCTATGCAGGGGTGCTTTGGCAGAGCTGTGTGTGGGGAGCACAGGACTGGACTAGCTGGGGTGCTGCAGGTCAGGACATAAGAACAGCCAGACTGGGTCAGAGCAATGGTCTATCTAGACCAGCATCCTGTCCTCCAGCAGTGGCCAACGGCAGGTGCTTCAGAGGGAATGAACAGACCGGGGAGTCATCAAGTGATCCATCCCCAGCTTCTGGCAAATAGCAATCCCTGAGCGCTGTGGCAGAACCATTTGGGACGGACACCAGTGGGGCTAACAGAAAAGCTCGTTACCTCAGTCTAGGTGAGATTCGCTTGTATTTAACCACAATCCCTTTCATCTGCATTGAATGAGCATTTCTGCAGAGAGGAAGTTTAAGTCTTGGTGCAGAGGGGAGGGTTGAGGGGGAGGCAGGATCCTGACACAGCAATATCTGCTCAGATGTCCCCTTGGAGGGGCAGGGCAAGGATGACAGAAGCTCTGCAGCTATAACTGGGAGTCCCACTGAATCGTTTTTCTTCTTCCTTCTCTACTGACGGCTCAGCGCTTCGGAGAGGCGACGAGGCAAAGGAAGCAGCAGCCAGAGGCCGGTCTTCCCCTTCAACCACCCTTGTGCCATTACGGCCTATGGTCTCCCCGGTCTGTGGGCGTAGCCGAGCTGTTCCGGTAGCTTCTTCCTACGGGTCACAGCCAGAACGAATGGCTTGTCTGGGCCTCCAATCCTCTGGCTTAAGTATTCCCGCTAGGAGCGTGGCAGGGAAATCAAACGTTCCGGCTCTGACATGTGTGGCTCTCCCGGGAGCTCATTTAAGCTGTGCGGGCTCATTGCAGCTCTTCTTCCTAAATGTTAACTGATGGGCCTTCCCAGTGGCCTGGGGAAGGCTCTGTTCGCTGCTCTCCCACTGGGCGGATGATGAAGGGGTCCCATTTAGGCTACAAACTGCCCCAATTAGACGATTGCGTCTCCCCTTCCCATCTCCGTTTCTGTTCCCTGGCAAGGAGGCGCAACGCTGGCTCTGCTGGGAACAACTGGCCTCGCCTTCGCCTCCAGGGCATCTTTCAGTCCTAACAGGGGATTTGATGCTCGCTTGACAGAGGGCTTTGCTCTCCCAGGCTCTCTCTCCTCAGAGCAGACAGCAACCGTGTGGACTGCCACATAGGCCTCAGCCCTGACCTGGAGGGACCTGCACTGGGCTGAGAAGGGCGTTGGCTGAGACTATGGCAACAAACGGGCCAATTGTGACCCTGCATCGTGGACACCTGTCCACTGGGACCCAGCTTGGTGCACCTAGGACAACAAGAGCCATCTGATAGTTACAGCACATCACTTCAGAGCAGGAGCTGTCTTCGGACATACAACCTCAGCTCCCTTCCCCACGACCCATCCCCTGAGTCATCCTGTCCTCCTGCCTGGTGTATTTTTTCCTCCCAGTTCATCACCTTCGTGCTTCAGGCCTATATTAAAATTGGCTCCCCTCTACACAGACGGGGAGGAGAATGGAAAGATAAGGAAGGGATATAAGCCGAAGTCTTTTGCAGTGGTGAAAGAGATGACAAGATTATTTGTCTAAGCACCCAAAAGGAGATCGAATTGTACAACTGCAAAGATTAAAGGGAAGCTTTTGCAGAAACTGCAAAACAGCAGAGCTGTCCCTGAAAAGCTGCGACTGGCTAAGCCGCAGGGAGGCTCCGCAGTAGCTCAGCTGTACATCGCTGGCCCCAGCTGGGTTTGAGCCTCAGAGGGCGTTCTAACGCACAGTGGGACCCAGTCTGCATCCCCTCAGCCACACCGCTGGTGGCAAGAGTTTAATCCACGGCAGGACTCAGGCCAGTGGAATTGTTTGTGGGATTGGAGGCTATGGGGGGAAAGCTGTCCTGCCCCACGTCGACGATGGTGCAGGACCTGAGAGTGAGAGTCAGCTCTGTGTGTGTGGGGACGAGGATGGATTTCTGGAGGACGCAAAGGGATTCCACGTCCTCTACACTCCAGAACTGGACTCTAGTGCGTACACTACAAGGAAGCCTTCCAACCTGTGCACTTGCGACTAACCTTACAGTGACTATCGTCGTCTCTCTGTACCCCAGTTCCCCATCTGTACAATGGTGCTAATGATCCTTCCTGGTTTGTCTGTGTAGATTGCCAGGCTGTGTCTGGAGGACAGGGTCTGCCTCGACGGTATGCCTAGCAGAATAGGGCACTGATCTCAGCTGGGGCTCCGGGTTCTACTGTAATACAAATCTCACAAATTCTTCTCACTGGCCTTTCAGCTGACAGGATGCCGTGTGACCCCGCTGCAGCAACCAGCCCCGTTGCTAATGACATTTTTGAGTCATGCAAAAAAAAGAGAAAGGAAAAGAAAACCCTCTCTGGAGCTGTTAAAGAAGTTTCTCTTTCTGGGTTTCCTGTAAGTTAAAAATGACCTTATTGCTTTCATTTGGTGGGGAAGAAAATTCTCCTTTGGTCTGAGCCCTCAGATGGCAAACTCCAGCCAAGGGTGGATTTTTTTATAGCTTTTCTGATATGTGTTTATGATGCCACCGCTGACACATCCTAAACTATCGCATGGCTATAACCCCTGGAAAAACTCCCTGCAGGATTGAAATAGTGCTTGGCGAACGCTCTCTCTTCACTGTAGCTAGTGAATCAAAAGCCATCAATGGCTTCAGCAAAGGCCGGAGCATAAAAAGGGGAACTTATGCCGGAGTCAAGGCATATTTCATTGCTGTGCTTATTCACTCCGAGCCCTTCTCCCTTCAAACGCCGTGCAGATTTTAATTAAATAGTCATTCACAAGGCTGTTATTCTGGCTTGGAAGCCCTCCAAATGGCTCTGTTTGTTCCAAAACTATCACAAGGGGACATGTTCCCCTCCCCGTTCTCCCCCTTCCCGAATTCTATCCCCCTCCCTCACTTGCCAAGGTTCATCTTCTGCAAATACTGCTAATTATGTTTGTCTGGCTGGAAGCCGGCTCCCCTGATAGCATCTTTCATTAACACTGCACTCTCCACGCTTGCAAGGAGCTGGCTGGCATTCTCAGAGCATTTCCTTCTATGCCGGTGGGCTCGCTCTGGCATGTGATATTTAACCTGCTGTTACCTAGGTGGCGGTGCCATTGGGCAATGCAGCACGGCCCGGCTCAAAGCCTAATCCCTCCTGCATCTGCTAGCTGGATAAACTCAATCTCCCTCCTAGCCTGGAAATGTGAGCTCACCAACTTCTACCTGTTGAGTTTCTGGCCCAAGCATTTATCATGAACGTAAGCGCTACTTGCTAGGTTCTTACACGGTGTCCTCTCTCTGAGAGCTGGGTGCCGAATGGTTTTTTTGGTGTATGGGTCATTTAAAAAAGTCAGGGGGAAATTCATTTGGGGGTCAAACAAAATATTTTGCTTTTCCAAAATTGCTTCAGTTTCGACCACTTTCAAATGTTTGGGGGTTTTAAAAAATCAAATGGAAGGAAATTTTGAAACAAAAAGTCACAGCTCGTCAAAAGTGGCCCCACAAAATATTGAGTTTTTTATTTTATTTTTTTGTTTCAAAACAAACAATTCCGCTAAATTGACACAAATTTGAAAAATGTTTCAGAGTTACCAAATCATGTTTTCTGCAGGAAAAAAAAGCTTTCAACCCGCTCTGCTAACTCCTCCGTTTGTAGACAAGCATCCTGGGGACTTTTGGTAATTATGTTTTTAAATGCCTCTCTGGATTCCAGACTTTTGTGTGGGGAAAGTCTGGAAAGGAATCTAATCTAATTTCAAATGAACTAACTGCTTACATCCCCCGCCCTCCACAAACAGGTAGATGAGATGGGGTATGCTCCCCATACCAGCCCTGAGAGAGCTGAATTAAGCCAGGTGGGCCCAATCAGCCAATTAAGCAGCAAACAGGGGGAGAGATTTAAGCTAGAAGGCCACTAATTAGAAGCTAGCACACCTGTGAGGGAACAAGCAGTGCTTGCAAAGAGAGGGGCAGCAGAAAGAGGGCTGCAGGGTGAAGAGTGGTAGTCCTTCTCCCTGAAGGAAGGAGGCATAGGATTCCCTGAGACCCAGTGGCCTTAGGAGAGAGGGCTCTGATTAGGAAGTGTGGAAACAAGGGCTGAGAGCAGTAAGGTGAGGGAAGCTGCGGACCGTGACTGCTTAGTAAAGGGCCCTGGACTGGAACCCAGAGAAGAGGGCAGCCTGGAATCAGCTATCCCTGGGGAGCAGGCAGCACTCAGCGGTGAGTAGAGCTTCAGTCCTCTTGATTGGCCCACGCCGGGGGAAATTGACCCCTGTGCAGAGCCACAGGATGACACAAGGCCTAGATGATGTAAGTGCCATTCAAATAGGGCTTCACTGGGGCACACAGACTGTTGTGCTGGTCTTTTGCAAATGGGTGAATTTCAGTGGGTGTGACGGGTATATCTATCCAGTGACTGGGAGGTGTGATGCTGCGCGTTAGCCATCCCCGCGCTAACTTGGATCGTGCTAGCTCACTAAAAATAACAGTGACGCATGGGGGAGGCTGCATAGGTATTCACCTGGGAGGCTACTCCATGCCACTGCTGCTACACTGCTATTTTTAGTGAGCGAGCCCGGGCAGGCCTACCCTGGCAGTCCTGATTGCTGTGTAGACACCCTGTAAGAGTCAGGCCAGAGAAATCCTTCAGAGAACCTTTTCTTATGGCATTCCCAGTTCTGCTTTGCAGACTCCAATAGCTTATACACCCCACTGAGTTTTATGGATCCTTTTAGAAATAAATAGCATGGCCAAATATCCATCATGGGTCTTGTGGTATTAAGGAGTTGGGGCTGCAAGAAACACCCCAGAGTCAAGTGATGTGAGACTCTGTTTTCTATTTTCTTTTAAAAGAAAGTAAGCGTCTAATCCTCATGGTTACAGGAGGAAAAAGCTTGAAAATACGATTCAAGTGCACTAAAAACAGAAGCTACATCAAAAGAACTGTGTATTCAATGTCATGCTTTTTAAGACAATCTTATGATTTGAGAGCCTGACTCCTGATTTTTTTTTTTTTTTGGCAAACCTACAATCAAGCCCAAGTGTTGAAACTTGTGCTCATGACTAGGTCTAATCCACTTCCATTTAGCTGAGGCTGAAAAACTATTCCCACAGCTTTCTTGTCCCTGGCACCATCATGAAAGTTCACTTTCCTTTTCCACGAGCGCATATAACCCCCATCATTATCATTAATGGTAGTCATACAAATGTTAAAAGGAGAATCTACCCTAGAATCTCCTTTTAAGGAACCTAGATTCTGAAGCTATTCCAACATTTGTTTTTCTTTTACTGAAGGGCTTTTAAGTCTCTCCCCAGTGCCTCTTACAGTGGCTACAACACAGACTGACTGCAAAAATCGTAATTTTATCCAGATCCACAGGTCTGAAATGCAGCTTGTCACACTTAGCCAAGTGACAGAGGCTCATGAGCCACTTGTGTATGCTGAGGAATTGAGGCACGCTTGGGATTTTTTTGCAGCAAGGCACTGATTGGTAATAGGCAAACCTTAGAAGTTTGGTTGCCAGATGTAGCCAAAAAAGTGAATATTAATCCAAAAATGTGGGATTTGCAATATCCCTTTGCAGATCCTGTAATAGGGTTTTCTCAGGGTATTTCTGCATCTGATTATGGCCATTATCAGGAAGATCAAAGGTATGTGAAAATGCAAAATAATGATGCAACGTTACCTTAACCTGTACTTGATTAACTCATGCAAATGCTAGGAGACGGCTTAAGGCATCATTTATCAAATGGGTGACATCCAGCAGTCATGAGAATAGGCGGTGAATTATATTGGCCTGTGGTGCCCATGCTCCACCAATGTTTGGGCTTAATGACGAAAATGACGTGGGACTGTGATGCAAACCCAGTGGCGTACCGTTGGTGTCTGGCACCAGGAGGCCAATGCTTGCAAACAGACCTGGTGCCCATGGTCATGAGAGGGGAAAAAGAGATAGGCAAATGATTTCCCATGAAATGTTTCTATGATTGTTTGAGTCTGACTCAACCTGGTACTGTGTTAAGGATCAATGGATGGTCTCCCTACTCCCTGAACAATTAGAGTAAGCTACAATTATGATTTTGGGGCGGGGGGAATGTAAAACACAAATCAGACGTGCTGGTCAACAGAAAAATCTTTCACATCAGTTAGTTTAAAAAGATTAACCCTACACACAGTTATTCAAATAGCAAAACAGTTTGAACTGGTGAAATGGCAAATAACAGAGCAGTGGTTTTCAACCTTTTTTCCTTTGCAGACCCTTTAAAGATTTTCAAATGGAGGTTTGGTACAGACCCCTTTGGAAATCTTAGATTTCCAGGGATCTGTGAACCACTGATTGAAACCAGTGACCTAGAGCAACTTGACAAACTTGAAAAACCTGAAGCTAGCTTAGAAACTGTAAACAGCCAGTTCCGTGCTAAAGCCATTATCGTAAAACCTGAGGTCAGGAAAGACCTCCCAGGCTAAGAGGAACATTCCAGTCTGCATGCACAAGGTGTGCAAAAAGGCATATCCCAATAGGAGATGCATGTTCTGTCAAGGACACTTAACAGACTTCAATGGACTGAATTTCAAAGATTGTGTTAGTGTAAATATTATAAATGGTAGGAACATAAAGGATGAATGCTAAATTGTATTGTTGCATCACTAGGTGACACATTGTGCAAAATACCTTATTTAAACTAACCTCAGCCGAACCAGGCAGGGCATTAAAAGATCCTCTGACTGACATATCTGGTGTGTATACGCAAGCTATGTAGCCAGTCCAGATCTGTACATGACGTGGGGAGACATGACATTTGTGGGCTCAGCTGTACAAAAAAAGCTCAGCACCCAGAAATTCCCACTGAGAATGGAGAATTTCAATG
Source organism: Emydura macquarii macquarii (assembly GCF_026122565.2). Classification (NCBI taxonomy): domain Eukaryota; kingdom Metazoa; phylum Chordata; order Testudines; family Chelidae; genus Emydura; species Emydura macquarii. Next base: position 49,925,758 of record NW_027132905.1, read on the forward strand.
TGCTCACGCCATTGGCACCTTTTAGTGTAAGCCCAGGCAACAAGTAGAATCAATCTGTCACTGATCCTAACCTCAAAGGTTTGGATTGAGTTCTGGGCCAAGTTACGAATCAGTCTCTATTTTATCTGAGCACTAGTCTCGCCAACCTTCAGTACTGCCAACATGATCTTGGGACCTGATTTTATGGCTGTCTTGGTCGACTATGGATATCTCTAAGATGCACAGTGGCGATTTGCTAAAAATCCTGTTTGATGGATAAAGGCAGGAGAAATGATCTCACTCCACACTGGGAATCACCTTGAGACTGCCCTGCTGAAAAGAGCTGGTTGCAGCTTTGATGGACAGGGCAGATGAGGAATACAATTTGTATTATTGAAGTGGAGATATCTCCAATCACAATGTTTTCCTTGAGCAGATAGGCGGGATTGGTTTTTTTCCCTCTTGTAATCGGCCTGACATTTTAATGTGGTCTCTGCTCTCAGCCTGGCTGTGTTTATTGTGTTGTTTCACTATTTATTGTTATTTAAACTTGTTTGTGGTGTTTTGTCACTCTGTGATGCACACTTTGGAATTTCATTAAGATCTCCAGCTATTGATTCTGAGTGTAGAACTGTTACATTCACAAGTCTTTGCATTTTGATACATGGCCTCCAATGACTATTTGTCTTCTGACCCTTTTCACATACGTTGGTGAGATTGTTCTGCTAGCTGGAATCTAATCAGTGCAAGTGGAAAAAACCATCACTAACAGGACAATAGTAGCGTCCAGGGGTCTGTACCGGGACCAGGACTGTTCAACATTTTCATAAATGATCTGCAAAAAGGGGTAAACAGAGAGGTGGCAAAATTTGCAGATGATACAAAATTACCCAAGATTGTTAAATCCAGAGCGGGCTGCAAAGAGTTACAAAGAGATTTTACAAAACTGGGTGACTGGGCAACAAAATGGCAGATGAAATTTCATGTTGATAGATGCAAAATAACGCACATGGGAAAACAATCCCAACAATACATACAAAATGATGGGGTCTAAATTAGCTGTTACGAGTTAAGAAAGAACTTGGAGTCATTGTGGTTAGTTCTCTGAAAACATCCACTCAGTTTGCAGCGGCAGTCAAAAAAGCTAACAGAATGTTGGGAATCATTAGGAAAAGGATAGATAATAAGACAGAAAATATCATGTTGCCTCTTTACATATCCATGGTGTGCCAACATCTTGAATACTGGGTGCGGATCTGGTTGCCCCATCTCAAAGAGGGTATTTGAATTGGAAAAGATATAGAAAAGGGCAACAAAAATAATTATGGGTATGGAAAAGCTTCCATGTGAGGCAAGATTAACAAGACTGAGACTTCAGCTTGGAAAAGAGATGATGGGCGGGAGGGGGAAATATGATAGAGGTCTATAAAATCATGACTGATGTGGCAAAAGTAAATAAGGAAGTGTTGTTTACTCCTCCTCAGCTCAAACTAGGAGTCACCCAATGAAATGAATAGGCAGTGAAATTAAAATGAACAAAAGGAAGTATTTCTTCACAATGCAAAGCGATGGATAGTGCCACAACTTGCCAGAGGATATTGTGAGGGCCAAGACTATAACTGGGTTCAAAACAGAAGTAGATAGCCATTGATGGACCTCTCCTCCAGGGATTGCTGTTTGCCAGAAGCTGGAAATGGGTGACGGGGTGAATCACTTGTTCTGTTCATTCCCTCTGAAGCGCCTGCTGTTGGCCCCTATAGGAAGGCAGGATGCTGGGCTGGATGGACCATTGGTCTGACCCAGTATGGCTGTTCTTATGTAACTCAATGTTGCAAACCCCAATGAACTTCTGAGCACCAACACTGTCATCTCAAGAACCTGAGGCCTGACGTGCAAAGGTGTTGAGCACCAGCTGCTCCTGTTGAGTTCAGTCAGTTGTGGATGCTCAACAATCCTGAAAATCAGACCCCAGAATCCCACACTGCTAGCTGCCAGTTACACCATGTGTTTGAGGTCCCATCTATGTTTTACCACTGCATGCCTTTATCACGGCTCCCTCCTTCATGTCCATCCATGTGCTGCTAAAAATCATCAGCTTGTGGGTACCAGCTTTTCATTTGCTTGACAGAAGGCTCCCATTTGTGTCTGTTAGTGCATGACTCACTGCAGTACCTGGGAAGTCTCTATTTCAGTATGATATTTGTTTTCTGTGCCTCTATATCTTCAGGCCTCTCCCTGTCCGCTGGAGGCAGCTGCTGTTTTGTGTTTGGTTCTGACTAAGCCTGTAGCAAAGGACCCCCCCCTCCCACAATTGCCTAAGGAGACTTCCTTTTTCTATCTCATTTTGTTGCTTTCATTTCATCAAAACCAAAAGCCATTTAGATAACAAGTGTACAGGTGCTTTTCTGGTATGGATAACTCAGCATGGTTACCTAACATCAGACATCTGCCCAGCGTCTGGCAGCCTCCAGGTGTTTTCAGAACAGTGCGTCCTCATATACAGAATGTCCCTCATGCTCCCAATCTTACAAAGGTCACCCCGAGCTAAACAGAATGACTAATAATTTGGAAAGTGCATGGCTGGGAGGAGGGGTGATTTCCCATCATCTGCCTGGCTTCTGGTCAAAGCTATTAGTCCCTCATTCTCATACAACCATACAAACAGGAGATGGAAATAATCCATTAGCTTCACGTAGGCTATACAATCCAGTGAACTATTGTTCTTTCTGCTACAGTCTCCAACGCTTTTCTGTTTTAAACCAATTCTATCTAAGGTACTACACTGGCTCTCATTACCATAGTATCTGAGCACAGCGCAATCATTAATGCATCCATCCTCATATGACCCCTCTGAGGTAGGGCAAGGGTATTAACCCCATTGTACAGATGGGGGAACTGGGGCACAGAGAAACTATGTAACATGCCCAGGGTCATGCAGGAAATTTGTGGCAGAGCAGGGACTTGAATCCAGGTCTCCAAGTCTCAAGATAATGTCCAAACCGTTAGATCATCTCTTAGGAGATTCCTCTACAGCATAATAGATCTTGTGGTCAGGCTGGTTGCTGATCAGAATTTCCATACTGGATCAGACATACAAGAGAGAGTCTCATATCAGATGCTTTAGAGGAAGGTGCATAAAATGCCAGTTTAGACAGTTATGGGATAACTGCCCCTATGAAATCTCCGCCTAACCTCCAATAGTTGAAGGTTGGCTTAAATCCTAAATTTGATCCTAAATGGTTCTTTACTTGGTTTCAACCCATCTCCCTTAGTTGTCTCCACTGCCTTGTCAATTACCCTTGTTTTTTTCATTTACACTCTTCAAATACAGCCTTGATCTTGCTAACACTTACACATATTCTTGATTTTATGTGGACGAACAGGTGAATAATGAAGAATTACTTGTACAACTGAAACAATAGAGGAAATTTTAGGGAGACATAACTGAATAACCCAACTTGAAATTTTGGTCAGGACACCTGGTTTCATACTAGGGCTGTGTGAACCATTCTGTAACATCCACAACCCCACCCCGCACACAATCAGGAACCCACACCGACTCTATCACATTTACTAGCATTAGTCCAGGATCATGAACCACTGATTAGAGCTGCGTGATGTTTTTTGCTGAATTTTGTATTTCTTTGCCTTTTTTGCACCCCACCCCACCCCCCCCAAAAAAAAAAAAAAAAAAAAATCAGCAATGCCAAAACATGTTGCAAACTCATGTGGATTTTGCTGAATTCCTTCGGCTGAACCCCCCACTCCTCTGCGAACTTCTAAAAAAAGTACAAATGTTTTGTCTGACCCTTTTCAAAATAAAACATTTGAATTTTTTTCAAATCGAAGCAATTTTTTGTTTAGAATTTTCCTTCCATTTATTTTTTTTTTTAAATAGCTTTAAAAGGCTTGAAATAGAAAGATTTCATTTTGGGTCAAATGTTTCATTTTTGTTTGATCCCAAATGGTTTTTTTCCCCCCATTTGATGAACATTTCTAAGACAATTTGTCTCAATGATCCTCTCTCCACCTTGATTTTTTTCCCGAATTGCTGGCTCCGGCAGCAGCTCGGGCTAGCCACCCTGGGGGGGCAGGCAACCTTGGATTTGGGAGGCTAGTCCTAACCTCAGCTGGAGCCACATCATCCACACTGCTATTTTTAGCACAGTAGCTTGAGTGAGGCTAGCACAAGTCTTTCTCTCTGGGCTGGGGGCCTGCTCCTAGTTGCAGTTGTAGACATACTTTCAAGGCCCCAGGGGAGGGGAACCTGATGATCAGACCATCTTGAAGACAACACTGGGTAAGAAGAGGGCCACAAACTCTGGAGTGAGGGTAAGCCTTTGAGGTGAAGATGAGCATTGGCATGTGAAATCTGAACCCTGCAGGGGCAGTTTGACTCCTAAATCCTGCAAATGGACTCAGCACAATTCAACTGGTGAGAAACAAACCTACTTGGTTCTCCTAGCCAGACTGAGCACGGCTACACAACACATCTCCGCTTTCTCTCATTGCAAACTATGGACCAGGATCCGGGACCATATTTTCAAGGGCTCAGCACCAGAGCTGGTCAAAACTTTTTCAACAGAACAGTTTCCCATCGGATTATGCGGTTGCCTTGAAATCTAAACATTCCGTGGGAATATTGGGGTTCTGGCAAAATTTTCAATGGAAAAATGTCAAAATTAATCACTTTGACTTTCACATTTTATTTTGACAGTTTCAGCTAAGTCTGTAACTTATCATGTGGTTTAATTTCATTTTGACTTTTGTTATATTAAAATATTTGCATTGATAATATATTAAAATACAAATTTTCATATCACAACAAAATATATATATATATTTATAAGAATGAAACTGCTTGATCTCGCTGAATCAAAATTTTTCAGAACTTCCATTACACAGAATTTTGAAAATTTTACTTTTCGTTGTGGTACAGAGTGGGAATAAATTCTGAAATGTTGTAATTCCCCACAGACCAGGAATTCCAATTTCCAACAGCTCTACTCAGCACTGACAATCAGGTCCAGGTTTTTCAGAGGTGCTCTACTTACAGATCCTTTGTGTAAACTCTACTCACAAGGGCCTGTTCCAAAGCCTCTTGAAGTCAATAAACTCTCTCGATTGACTTCAGTGGACTTTGGATCAGACCTTGATATCTTTAATATTACCATTCCCTTGTTCTCCTCCATGACTGCAATAAAATTAACGGCTTTAATTTTACTCCTAAAGTTCCTTTTCCATGGTTAGGGAACCATTTGCTCTTATTAAAGGATTTTACCTTGCAGTGCCTCTTTCAAAAGCAGGTGCAAACTTGTGCAATCCCCTTTAGAAACTCCTTCCAAATCCAATCCCCGATCCAAATCGGAGCTGAGACAATTGGCGCGCTTATACTGTGGCATCTGCTTGACCGAGAGACAGCTGCACTGGCTCCATTAAGGCAGTTGTTCCTATTAAAACTTTTTTGCAAATACATTCTTGTTTTAATATGTTAACTCACTTCAGAATATTGTTACTGTTCTTTTCCTTTCTCGTAGGCTTGATTACAGATTTTAAAAGATGCACAACACCTGATCTTGGTTAGTTTTATTTAATACCAAACATTGCTATTTCTATGGCATTTAGATAATGGGCAAGAAATGGATCAATAAATAGATAGTATCTTGCACTGAAGGTCTTTCATGTTCTTCATTGACTTGAATGGAGTTAGCTTAGTAATGCTCTGTAAGGTAACTAAGGATCACTATCCCCGTTTTACAGATGGGGAAACCGAGGCACAGCGCAGTTACATGACTTGACCAAAGCATGACAGTTAGCCTTATGTGGTTGTACATTTTGGGGGCACAGTGGGGATTGAGCCAGCTTGGAGACTGGGTGCTACTGTAATATAAAGACATTGCAATAATAATCAATGCAGCAGAGGATTTTTTTTTTTAGATGAAGACAATGGATGTAGGGACTAAAAAGGGAGGGAGGGCGGGACAGATCCTGTGGCTGTCAGGGGTTGGTTTGGCCCCAGTGCCTGCTAGTGGATTCCTAACTTTCACCCAGCTGCCTATAGCCATTATGGCCTGCAGGGAATCACCAGGGCACAAACCTCCTTCAGCCACACACCCCCCCAGCCACTCCCAACATGCCCCTTGTACCTGGAGCTCTTGCTGAAGATGAGGCGGGAGCCCAGACACTGTAAGGAAAGCCTTGGGTGCCGGGGGGGCTGGGCAGCCGCTTTGCATAGCCAGCGCGAAGGGGCCACGGGGCAGCTGTTGGGCCAGCCTAGAGCCGGTATCTGATCTCAGTGCTTGGCTTCGTCGCTGGGGCAAAGCGCTCCTTGCTGACGTTTTCCATGGAAACTGGAACTACATTCAGCCTGGGCTGGGACTGGGGGGTATTTCTGGAGACTTCCCAGTTCTCTAGCCTTTTAAATCCTGATCATGCTGCTGGAAAGCGCCGTCTTGGCAGGCCTGGAGGTTGAAGCTGTCTCTTTATTTGCTGAACAGGCATGGCATGGGCATAAGCAAGGCCAGCTCCTCTTGATGCCCTGGATGAGCCATCAGCTGCCTCCGCAGATGAGGGCGAAATAGGGCAGCAGCTGCTGCCCATTCAGCTCTTGGCCTCCCTGCTGGGGCTGCCGAGATGGGGATCTGTGGGTGGCAGCTCAGCTGCTTGCTTTGGTGGTAATGCCTAGGACCATCTCCTACCTCCAGGTACAGCCTTCCGAGCAAGTTGAAATCCAAGGGGTTGCACTGGTGTAAAGACATGAGCTGGATGCTGTGCTTTTAGGAACCAGACTCCCTCTCTTCATCCCCACACTCTAAAAACCTCCAGGCAGTTCCCTTTGCACCCGTCTTTCTGGCAAGATGTAGCTATGCATCACACAGTGCAAAATTACTTTATAGCGGCAGCCCAAATTTTGCTCCACCAATGGCCCCTTTGACAACTTCCTAGGAGCCTGAGGCTACCATTTAATTTGCACCTAAATTTACACCCATTTAAATATCCCCAAAATAAATGCACCCACCCGACCCGCTATTTGCATCTTGTGAGGCCAATGAATGGGCACTGCTAGTGGGAGGAGTTTGCCAGCAAAGGAAATTTACAGTTAGCCAGCCTTGTTCCTCCCCAGCCTCCAGGGACTGGATGGCCCTGGGCTGCTTTTTAAGTAGATAAGGGCTTGAACCAAGGATATGGACCCCCCAGTTTGGATCCTAATGCCTCAGTTGGATCAGCTCTATAGTGGGCTGAACTAGAACCTTGAAATTGAAGAGCCCTGAACTCCAGGGAAGTCTTGGTCTGACCAGGGCCTGAGTTCTGTGTCTCAGGCTCTGGGAGCTAGCTGCTTTTGACCCTTGCATACAGGACAGAAGGAGATGAGAGACCAATCAGGGAGGGGTTTTGAGCTTTACGTCAGACCCTTGTTTGCACCGTGTCTCTGTCTGGCAGCACCAGGACGAAGGGGAAGAGGGTCCCAGTGGGGGAAGGGAAAACTTGTAGCTCCTTGACTCCAAACCGCGGCGAGACATGGTCAGCCAGGAACCTGATGTTGAACTGGCGGCTGACGCAGTAGACCAGGTTGTTGACGACGGCACACTGGAAGCAGGCTGGGTAGGGCGTGCGGTGGGTGGCGCACTCGTACCACAGCTTCGCCTTCGCGCTGCAGCGGTAGACGCTGATGCCCATGCTGCGGTTGAGGTCGAAGCGGTAGATGAAACCGCCGACGGTGACCATTTCGGTGGTCCGGTCCTTGCTGCCGCCGGTGAGGCTGACCTTCCAGCTGTCCGACCGGCTGACGTAGCGGAGCAGCATGTAGCGCAGTGTGCCCCCGGTCACGTAAATCTCCCCGTCGCACACCGTCGCGGTGTGGGCTACGGCAAAAGTATCGTTGGGCAGTGGTGCGGTGAAGGTCCACCGGTCCTGGCGGGGGTCGTACCTCTCCACGGTATAGAGGCACTCTCCCCCGATGGCATAGAGGTACCCATCCAGGGCTACCAGCTTGCAGTGGGGCCTGGCTTGGTTCAGCGGGCAGATCTCCTGCCAGATATTGGTCAGGGGGTTGTAGCAGAAGACTCTGTTGGAAGACTTCTGGAGCCGACCTAACCCTTCGCAGCCGGCCACCACAAAGAGGTAATTGAACATGCTGCAGACGGCACAGCCCCTAGAAACCACCTCCACGGGCATGTGGGTCAGCGGATGCCAGACATCGCCTTCGTCGTCATAGTAACAGAGCCGGCTGGTGTGAAAGCTACGCTCCTGTGTGCTGACATCAGCCACCGTTATGTACTTCCTGCCCTTCATCCTCCTCAGGAGGATCAGCTCCCTCTCCAGGGCGTTGAGGCGCCCGTAGATAGATGGGTTCTTCAGGACCTGGAGATAATTGTCACTCATGACCTTATAAGCTGCCTCCTTGAGACTCTCCAGTTTCTGCTTCTTGGCCAGGCACAGGGCATCATAGCAGTTCCCCAAATCCAGGTGGATGTCCATGGCAGACTGAAAGCTTAATGGGACTTTGAAGAAGTTGGCACCAGCAACGAGTTCCACGCTGGGCTTGTTGCTTGCGTCAGCTTGGAGGCTGTGCATTAATTCCACCAGTGGAATGATGGAGCCTGACTTGGGGGGGCTATCAAGGGAAGTGCTCGAGTCAGCTCTCCTGCCAGGTGGTGTCAAAGCCCCGAACCCCTCCATCTGCACCTGAAGTTCGGGATTATCCGCAATTTGGTGGAAACTCTCTTTCCTGCCGAAGCTGCATTCTGGTTCAGCTGTCTGCCGGGCAGGTGAGAAGGAGCGGCCAGGATCAGATGCACCACCCCAGTCTGCAGGCTCCCAGCTCTCTGCAGGATGTTTGAAAGGCGGGAGACTGGGAGAGTTGGGGGGGGCGTTTGCTGTTGGTGAGGCTCTGTCTTCATCTCCAGCTGCCGACTCGCCAGTTGGTTCTGGGTGCTGAGACGTGTGCAGCCAGGTCTCGTTATCCCGGAGCTCTTCATTGGCTTTGTCGGGGTCGTGGAATGAGCGGATGTACGAGCGGGGCCGCTGCTTTGACACAGACTGCGAGGTGGATTGCACGTAGTAGTCATAGACTTTGCCTCGCAGGCTCGTAGCAGAGGATGTGGCCTGCCCCGGCTTTTCTTCCCTGGGCTGCCTCTCTTTAATGTAGTTCTCCTCCACCTGTATCTGTGCGATGGAAGAGAAAGTGTAGGAGGCGTCAGACTTCTCACTTTGGTTGATCGCTAAACCCATGTCCGATGTAGCATGGATGGTCTGAATCCTCTCCTGGCCAGCCTGGGCCTCCTGCTTCCAGGCCAAACTCTCACTCATGTCTCCTGCTTCCTCCTGCTTCTCGGTGTCTGGGCTGGCTCTGTTCGCTGCTGGGAGCTCAGGAGCATTTCCTGGTTGGTGGCTGAAAGGGGTGTGCTTGCTGAGGCAAAGCTCGGAGTGCAGTGAGGCTATGTCCTGGCGAGCCCCCCTGCTCTCATCTAGAGAGAGATTCAGACCGCAGGTGTTCTGCTTACCCCCTGCTGCCGTTCCTGTCACCCCCTGCTCTGCACCGTCTGCGGTAGCCACCAGCTCTGCACGGAGGATCACACCTGGACTCTGTCCCTCTCCCTCTGAAACAGGTTGCTTTTTGTCTGGTGGTGATTCGGAGACCAGCTGATTCTCTTCCTTTCCCTTCTCTTTCTCCTCCTCCTCCTCCCCGTTCCGCAGACTTTGATCTTTCCTGGGCGGTGTGCTTTGTAGGCCTTGTGTTCCCGCCACAACGGTCCCACCCAGGTGCGCACTTTGCTTCACTTCGCTGGTGACTTGCCTGTACCTGAGTCCCTGTGGCATTTCTGCGCCTCCCCTTCCAGCTCCATCCCGGGCAGCATTTTCCCTCTGCCCTGTTGCATTGCCGGCGTCAGCTTTTATGATCCCGCGTCCCTGCAGGCTGGTGGCCGGTCGGGATTTATAGACTCTATATGCCCAAGTCACTAGGAGCAGAGCTGCTGCGGAAAGTGCCAGCTTCCCAGCTAGCTGCATGTCTGACGTCCAGCCCTGGCTGACTCCAGCCTCGGGGGTCATTCTTCCATATCAGGCCAGCAGTCCGGAATGCGAAGAATCTGATTAATGATTGCCACGCAGGGACAAGCCCAAGGCAAAGCAGGCTGCTTTCTCTCCGCTCCCCCCAGGAGTCTGGGGGCAAGGTGACTTTCACCTGCAGCAGGTAGAATGCCACAGGCTTCCAGCTGGCTGCCGGAGCATGCAGTGTCCGCTTTCCATAACAGCTTTGCATATTTGAGCAAGGTGGGCTGGGCTGGGCTCAGGTGAAAATGTGCAAGGCAGACAACAGGCAGCGAGCCACACACGGAGCTGGGTTTATTAGCCGGGTAAACAGAGAAGCTTAGAAATAATACAAGGAAGTTGAAAGGCAAAGGAGGGTGTAAATAGCTTCCTAAGGCAACCTACAGACTTTTCTCTTTGCCTTTTTTTTTTGTGTGTGGAATGTTTAAAAGGGTTGGTTTGTTTTCAGCTTTTCATGAATGTGGAAGCTGGTGAAAGGGGCCAGCCTATTTAAATCCTGGGATGGTGGGAGGAGCCCATGAAAAGAATGATGCAGGAGAGGCCAGGAACTCAGAATTTAACCAGTTACTGGGGACAAAGAATGAAGTGTGTGTGTGTGTGTGTGTGTGTGTGTGTGTGTGCGCGCGTGAGAGAGCAGGGGGTCACAGGTTCAAATCAAGGGGTCCAGATGGGGCGAACCATGGACCGAGCCCATTGCTGAGAGAAGGAGATAATGGATACCACCTACAGGAACCCGGTGTAGAGCCATGCATGGATATGGGGCTGGAAAAAAGCCACACACATCTTGGCCGCTGCCAGGAGGGGGTTGATGAGGTCTCAGGGCTTTATGGGCCTCAGGGTGGGGAGTGAGGAGAGGAACAGATGCAGGATTGACAGTCCCTCTGTTTACCCATACAGAGCAGATTCCCTTGGAGCTTTGACAAGTTTCCCTGCCTCCTGCCCAGCCCGTGAACCTTGCTCCTGGCCTTGGAGGCACGCCATGTAGTGGTGAGAGGAAAGCCCAGCTTCATGGCCCACCTAGTCCTTTTCCTATCTGCGGACAGCCAGGGTGCCAATTGGTGCCGTTTGGGGTGGCGTTCCAATGAGGTGGATGTCTGCCTACTGAAAACGGGACTCAGGGTGGATGTCAGAGCAGGTGGATCCTGTTAGCTCCAACTTAGAAGTATAAAGGGTTGACTCTTTCTTTGAGGCTGGGTATGTCTGTCCGTCCACACATCCACCCATCTTGGGAAAATCCCTAAGAATAGCCAAGCTCAGGAGAAAGTGCAGTCTGAGACTTGCGTGGCGGTGGTAGTGGTGGTCAAATTATCCATAAAGGCAAATGCCCGGGAGAGGGAAAGTTTGGGCCAGTGTGTGCACATGCTGTTTTAGGAGCAGGGTGGAAATGCCAGCTGCTTACAGCCCTCAAAATCATTCCCCTTCTTCTACGGGGATAAAAACGCAGCTGGGTCTGCCCAGCAGTGGGCAAGCATTGGCTCATCACTCCCAAGTTCAGAGGCAGAGCCAAGACTTGGCATCTTACAACAACCTTGCACCCCCTAGCTTCATTGTGGCAGGCATCTCCCCTAGCAGCAGGAACAGCTCTGGGCGGAAGACTGGCTGCCTCTGACCTTGCAGATAAAATTGCAGGGAGCCAGCTGCTGTCAACTGATGTAAAACTCCAGTGACATGGAGCAAGACTGATCTTTAACCAGCGCGGGATCTGGCCTGAGCTGTTCATTCCCACGTGTGGTCCACAGCTCTCCTCTCCCTGTTCCTCATCCTCCCTCCCCACGGCACTTGCCCATTCCCTTCAGGGGGAACAGGTGGGGGAACTCCATGTTACCCCTCTCTGAGCGCTGGGCCGCCACCAGCCGTGAGGCCATGTGAGTAGGTAGCCATGAATCTTAGTGCCCTGGGCCGGGGAAGGGGGCAAGGGCAGGAGCAGGCAGGGGGAGGTGTTCCCAGTCTTCATCCTTCCTGGGGGGAGACAGTGACCTGAAGTTCAGTAACGGAGAGCGAAGGGAGCTGTTGGGAAAGTCACAAAGCCCCCTCGCTGCCGTGGGCTGAGAGTGGCAGGCCAGTCTCCGGAGCAGTCATAGGCGACTTGGAGTGAAATAAATTATTGCTTTAAAAAAAAAAAAAGTGAACTAAACAAATGAAGACAGGAGCAAAATGAAAAGCTAATTGGAAGACTGTATTAGGCCGTGCGTGCGTGCGTGTGTGTGCCAAGCCTCTCGCTCTGTCATGTGAGAGTAACCAGGGAGCTCCTTCTGTTTGCTCAGGGGGAGGATAAAACAATCGAAGCAAACGCTGCGCAATGCAAACAAACAGGCCTATCTTAAATGAGAACTTCTCCTTTAATCCTGACAACCTTTTGTGACTCTTTGCTCTTTCTTTTCACAAAGCGGGATCTTTTTTTTTGTGTGTGGAGGCGGGCCATGTAATGTGAGTTTGTGATACGCACGGGGAGGTCTGTGTGTTGTGGTGCACGTGGATGATGTGTGGTTGTTGCAGGTGGGGTGGGGCGGTATTTGGTGTGTGTCACATGGTTGGATAGATACCGGAGGGAGTGGGTGGTGTAGCTCTGGGGGAGGGGAGGTGTGCACATGCATGCACACGTGAAGCAAGAGGCTGATGTGTGAAGTGCTGTATCCTGTGCACTTGTGATATAGATGGGTAATTCTGAAAGGGGTGTGTGGCTGAATGATTGTGTTGCACGTGATCCATTTGTGATGCTGTAGGTCTGTGGGAAGTGTGTAGTGTGTAAAGTGTGTGGCCAATCTGTAAGTAGTGTACACAGTTCGTACTTGTGATGTGAGAGGATAAGTCTAGGAGGCTTGTGTGTGTGCATATGTGGCTATGTGTGTTATAGATGTTGTAGAGGTGTGTGTGTGTGTGTGTGTGTGTGTGTGTGTGTGAGAATGTATGAAGCAAAGAAGGCGAGCATTGTGGATACTGTGTGTTTGTGAGGTGAAGGTATGGCTATATTTGTTGTGGTATATGTGGATGAGGGGTACATGTGTGGATACTTAGTTGAGGGGGGGTTAGATTTCTGTGTGTAAGAAGATATTTGATATGTGTGTCTGAGGTGTGGCTGCATAGATATTTGATGTGTGTGTGTGTGTGTGTGTGTGTGTGTGTGTCCCCAGGAGATGTAGGGGGATAGTTGTTTGGTGTGTGTGCGTGGTGCGAGTGGGCAAGTGCCAGTGCATGTGAGTGAAGAGGTGTGTAGGTGGCGGAGGCTGTGCTGGAGCAGGTGTTTGAGTTCGTGGACCAGTCCAAGCGTGTGTGATGTGTCTCTGAAGTGGGTAGATACCTCACTCCCACACTGCGTGCGTCTGTAGAGGCCCACCCATTCGTCTGCCACTGTCTTTGTTTGTCAACGACAGTATAATGAGTAAGCGCTTGGGAACCAGCCCTCTGCTCCGAGTCGGAGGGGACAAATGTCAAAAAGTGACAGACAGAAAACAACGGGGTGTGGGGAGCTCTGCCGGCGCAATGACTTGTTCTGCTCTGCTGCATTAATTGCAAATCAACAGCTTCAGCAGGTGGGGACCCAAACACACAACAAGACCTGCCATGCAAAGCGTTGAATCTGGATGTCACCAGCTATCTGGGTATAGACAGACTCTGAACATCTCCCTAGAAAACTCAGCTCGCCAGCAGGGACTGGACAAGTCAATTCCCTTTTCTTTGCCTCAAGGTATGTCTACACGGCCTTGTAAACCTGGGTCTATGGAACCCGCTTTTGGATTTGGTGTTTCCAAGCCTGCACTTGAGCATCCACTCTGCATAGTAAACCTGGGCTTACGGTATCACAGATATGCTAATGTGTCCCTACTGCACTACACAGACCTGACTCAGCTCTGCTGCTTAATCTATGGCCACATTGGCAAATGGCAGAGCTTGGACCCAACTCACAGCGGGACTCTGGCTCTGACCCACTCCCTAGCAGGATCCTAGGTCCCGGGTCCTGAATGCTTGCTGACCTGTGTCACACTGATTTGTGTGTGGGTGGAAGCATGATTAGGGTGCAAACCTGAGTCAGATCCCAGGTTTAGTGTGCAGGGTAGACAGACCCTCAGTTTTCCCCTCTGTAAAATGGAGATAAATTGATCTCCTTTGTACAGTACTTTGAGATCTGCTGATCCGAAGTGCTGTACAACAGCTAGATGTTGTTGCTGTCACACTTTGATTTATCCCCATCTCAGTAAAAATGGGGATGACATGGGGTCAGGAGCTTCACATTAGGGACAAATATTTTCATCCCTAAAATGTTTACTCATCAAAAACTGCCCCCACCTTTTTATGTTACAAAATGAAACACCATTTTTCACAAAATTTTCTGCATTTTAAAATTGAAATTGCCATCGAAATCTTTCATTGAGCAAATAAACCTGATTATTAGTAAGAACATATGGCTTGGCGTGTGAAAAATTTGAACAATGATTTCAGTTAAACTTTCAGCCCAAAATATTTGGGGAAACTTAAAATAAAAAAACCAAACTCCCTTGTCCCCTGTCTGCCCCTTCCCCCCAAATGGATCAATTTGAAAACTGTGAAATGGAACCAGATTTGGCATTTTTCAATTTTTTTTTTCAAAATCATTTGGCAACCAAATTTGATCAGTATTTTGTGAAACTTGGATTCTTTGCTGGTGTATTAGATCCGGCCTACATACGGATTTTGTACTAGTAGAACCATGTCGATTAGAGGGTGATTTCTTATCAACATCGTCGTTCTGCTACAACACTTAGTGTGGATGCTGTTATACTGGTGCGAAGGTGCCTTATGCTGGTATAGCTTATTCCCCTTCCCATGTGGGAATAAGCTATACTTGTGTAAGAGTTTTTATACCAGTGTGTCCACACTATCGCGATTTGTACTACTTTAACTACACTGGTAGTCTAGATAAGTTTAGTCTAAAGAAAAGAGCACAGCAGAGACCCAAGCTACCTGTGGCTGCCTGTGAACACACGGCAGTAGGACAAACTGTTGGAGTATCCACTTAAGACAGAGGAGCTCTTTATTTTTGTTTAGTTCTGTAATGGACCTGAACCAGAGACCCCGGCATCCAGCACCTCTGAAGTTGGAGAATGTTCTGGGGCCAGGCCTAATCTCCATGGTGTGGGCCCATCTCACTCCAAGCTGTTATATTGGACTAATAGCTTTCCTCAGCTGATACATTTGACCTTAGTAAGCACGTTGCATGTACAGTACTCCTTGGCTGTGTCCTCTGCTCCAGCACAGCTCTGACTCTTCCCAGGCTAGGGTTAAATATAACTACATACTGAATTATGCACTTGGATCCTATTGGGAACCTGAGACAGGTTACATATTTACCCACAGCTCTCGGAAACCTGTTTTTATAGCTGCACAGCAAATAAACAATTCTGGTGCCCCAGAGGAACTGGAATCTTCCTTTAGCGATTTCAGTGTCGCACAGCTCCCTGCTGCCCTTCATGGCATGTAGGAGGAGAGCAAGGATGCAGATGGGGTTGGACTTGGAAGAGAGGAAGGTGATCAGAGACAGTCGGCATGTATTCACCAAGGGCAAATCATGCCTGACCAACCTGATTGCCTTCTGTGATGAGGTGACTGGCTCTATGGATGTGGGGAAAGCGGAGGACATGATATACCTTGACTTTAGGAAAGCTTTTGATACAGTCTCCCACAGTATTCTTATCAGCCAGTTAAAGAAGTCTCGGTGGGATGAATGGAGTATAAGATGGATAGAGAACTGGCTAAATCATGGGCCAACGATCAACGTCAGTTGGCAGCCGGTAACAAGCGGAGTGTCCCGGGGTCAGTGCTGGGGCTGGTTTTGTTCAACATCTTCTTTAACAAGCTGGAGGATGGGGGTGGATTGCACTCTTAGCAAGTTTGCAGAGGACACTAAGCTGGGGGGAGTGGTAGATGCCCTGGAGGGCAGGGATAGGATACAGAGTGACTTAGACAAATTAGAGGATTGGGCCAAAAGAAATCTGATGAGGTTCAACAAGGACAAGTGCAGGGCCCTGCACTTAGGATGGAAGAATCCCATGCACAGCTACAGACTGGGGACTGACAGGCTAGGCAGGAGTTCTGCAGAAAAGGACCTGGGGGTTACAGTGGATAAGAAGCTGGATCTGAGTCAGCAGTGTGCCCTGGTTGCCAAGAATGCTAAAGGCATATTGGGCTGCATTAGTAGGAGCATTGTCAGCAGATCGAGGGAAGTAATTATTCCCCTCTATTCGGCATTGGTGAGGCCACATTTGGAGTATTGTGTCCAGTTTTGGGCCCCCCACTACAAAAAGGATGTGGACAAATTGGAGAGAGTCCAGCAGAGGGCAACAAAAATGATTAAGGGGCTGGAGCACATGACTTATGAGGAAAGGCTGAGGGAACTAGGCTTGTTTAGTCTGCAGAAGAGAAGAATGAGGGGGAATTTGATAGCAGCCTTCAACTACCTGAAAGGGGGTTCCAGGGAGGATGGAGCTAGGCTGTTCTCAGTGGTAGTAGATGGCAGAACTAGGAGCAATGGTCTCAAGTTGCAGTGGGGGAGGTCTAGGTTGTATATGAGGAAAACCTTTTTCACCAGGAGGATGGTGAAGCACTGGAATGGGTTACCTAGGGAGGTGGTGGAATCTCCATCCTTAGAGGTTTTTAAGGCCCAGCTTGACAAAGCCCTGGCTGGAATGATTTAGTTGGGATTGTTCCTGCTTTGAGCAGAGGGCTGGACTAGATACCTCCCGAGATCCCTTCTAAACCTCATCTTCTGTGATTCTATGATTCTATGGGGATGTTTTGCTGGTTGTGAGCCATCCACAGGTAAATTCAGTCACAGCATATTTCCTAGATGAGGTTAACAGAAAATAGATGGACTTATGGGGTATTTCCCCCCAAGCCTACGCAGTTCTAGGTTCTGGCTGGTGGGTGAGTGTCTCGCTCGCTCGCTCGCTCGCTCGCTCGATGCTATCTATAGCCCATCCGGAAACACATGAAAATTGCACAAGGGAGCCTGTGCCAGTGAGATAGCCAGGCTACTTCTGCAGAGTCATGAAATGTGACATAGAGATGGACCCTAACCAAATCCCACTGGGGGAGCTGGTTCCCTTCCCTCCCCCACACTTTCAAGGTATGTGTGTGTGTTGGGCAAGGGACAGAGGTGGTTGGGGATCCGATCCCAGATCTGTCTTTTGTGTCTCAGGCCCATCCCTGGTCTGAAGAGCTCTGATAACGGTCATACGAGTGCCCAAGATTGTGGGGCCTTCCCTGACCTAAACCTCTTGAGGTTCACCCATCACTCAATGTGTGGTAAACAGCAAAGTCTCCAGCCTGGAGGTAACTGCCAAAGGAACCCAGCCTTTAAAATAAACATAATTGTTTCACAGAGCCTCCTTTCCCTGAAACGCAGTGACCTACAACCAACCTTACAACCCTTAGCAAATGCAAGCTGTCATCTTGCCGAAGGTCAGAGCCAGGACCTGAACCTCAGCCTTCGAAGTGCCAATCCAGTGCCTTAACTACAAGATCAACCATTAGCATCTCCCACCTACGGCATTGTTCAGTCAACCAGCTTGTCTCTGTTTCTGGTAATAAGTTGCCTGCAACTGAATGCAATATCAAGGGTGTGTTTGTGCTAGCTGTGTCTTCAGAACAGCGCTGTTCTCCTTATTACAATTTGTGGTTTGCATCGTGGTAGCACCTACAGGGCCCAATCAAAGGATCAGGCTCCATGGTGCGTAACTCCATGCTCCAGAACATGATGACTCTACTTTCCATATGCCTGCTCAGCTTCTGCTGCTCATCTTTAGCTTGTTTCCAGCATAGTTCTATAAACACTAGACTGTTGATTACATGGCTTTTCAGCTAATCAGCATCCATAAGAAATAAAATCACAGCACAACAATCACTCTCTGTCCTGATCTCTTTGTGCCCATATGTTTCTAGAAACAAGGTAGCTTGACATCTCCCCATCCCCCTGAACTCTCAAGGAAGTCTCTGCATTTTCCTTGAACCATAGCAGGAGATTTTCAGTATTAAAAGGAAAAATAAAGCTAGTCTTTGATAGGAATTGCACACACCACAGTTTCAAGTGTCTCTTGGCTTCCTGGGCAGTAGCTGTTTATATGAAAAAAAAAATGCAAAAAACCTCAGGAGCACATTATACACACTGCCACCAGCAATTCACTCAGCACTGTGGCTTGTAAATAAGGAAGCAAACAACTGGGAATCAGTTAATCTAGCTGTATCTAAACACCTGTGCATTTTCATCTCCTGTGTAATAAAGCCCAGAGATGAGAGTGTAGCTGAATCTCTCAATTTTAATGGGAGTCCGACCCATGTTTGCTGTTTTTCGTAAAGCCCCCACTTCTGGAGTCAGGTAATTGCCTGAGAATTTCAGCTTTTGTTTAAAAGAGCTGGCTTCTAGCCTGCAGAGAAGAGTTTGCGGATACGATTCCCAAAGGCTCAAATGGAAAGGACTCAAAAGTTTCCTGACCCTTGAAAAAAATTGGACTCGCTTTCTCTCTCTAGGATTTTCCGATCGTGCTGAGTCTGGAGATGGAGGGGAAGCCACGCTGTTCTAAGAAAATCTGTTTTCATGGTGTTTTCAACTCTACTAGAAGCGGAAAATACTCAAGATCTAGTGGAAACTCCTGTACTCAAGAGTTTCAGCCTAGCTCAAGGGTAATTTTAATAAGATGTGGAGATGCACCCAGACTTTATGGTACTTAAGAGAACCGAAGAGTTTGAAGTTCACTTATTGAAGTGATCTTGTGGATCCCTTACTTATAGGTTCTATGGCTTTTCCTGAAGCTCGATGAACCCAATTTCTGTTTCTCTCACACACACCCCTACTTCCTGCCAAGCAGCCGCCTAGTTTCTTGAATTTAAACACCGCAGGGCCCAGCTATCAAAGAGTAGCACCCAAATTAGGGCACCTAATTCTGTATTTGTGTGCCCAAATCGGTACTGAGATGCCCAAATATCTCTTTTAGGTGCCCAGTTTGGGCCTCCAATTATGGAAATGGACACCTAGGCAACAAGGACTGAAACGTGGGCTCTCTGTCAGAAATAGCTATGCCACCTTGAAGTTAATGATGGCCCCAACCAGTGTGAAAGTAGGAAACCTAGATTTTAAAGCCAGCAGATTATCTAGTCTGGCCTTCAAAGCTTTAAAGGAAGGCAGAGAACAGCCAATGTGCACAAGACACATTCTCAGAAAGCGACTGAGGGGAGGGTTGAATTCAGGGTATGTGGGTGCAGTTTGGGTTTAATGGCCACAATGTGTCCCCGTGAGCGTCTCAATTACTCAAAAACCCAACACTTCATCAGTAACGTAAAGAGGTTCAAAAGCGATGAGTGGGGAGGTTTTCAGAGGCACAAAGGGCTAAATCCAAAAGAAGGCCAGTGAGTGCTGGGTGCCTAGCTCCCCCTTGCACCTTTAAATTCTCTCCCTAGATAATGCTCTCCTCCTCGCTAGTTTTCGTTTTCACACTTTTTCTGTGCGTTCTCCTTTCACTGGGGACTGGGAACAAACGTTCCGGAACATCACAACCCAGGTGACTCCTGCTGTGTTGCTAGCGTAAGGAGTTGCAGTGCACAGATGCTGCAGTGTATTTTCCAAGGCGCCTCATCACAACTCCCATTTATACGGAGTGAGAGGAAAGGCTGAACAGGTCTCGCCATCTTGCTCAAGTTCAGTGCCAATAGGTTACCGGCCCCATGACACAAGATAATAACAGTCTCCCTAATAGAAAGAATGGCGCATGTCTTTGAAGCTGCCAAGTCATTCTTCTTATCAGAAGCAAGACAGCCCAGAATCCTCTGTAATCTCTCCTGAGCTCTGGCATTAGCTCTTAACCAGCCATCTAGCATTCTGTCACCTGCTCATCCTACTCTGGTAAGAGCACAGGTCTTCTGCTATTGAAGTAAAAGAAGGGCTGAGTTCACTGTGCAAGGAGAAAAGAAACCCTCTGAACTAAGGCGGAAGAAGTCTTTTTTTGCATCAAAAGTCAAGGCTGCACTTCAGCTTGAAAGCGTGGGCGACATCAAAGAGTTGAAGTCTGCTTTTCATGGGCGCACATAGTGAGTCTCTTGATGTATGGGGCAGCGGCTTTGAAGTGCTGGATGCGTTAGCCAGGCTTTTGCTGACAAAAATTCCAGGCAGCGAAGAAGAAATTGAAAACATTTGCTAGTGTTGATGACAGACTTGGTTGACACTAACTGCCGGGTAAATGGCTAGGCAGATAGCAGCTCTCTGATGAAAGCGCAGGTGTTAGGAAGCACATGGGGAAGTACAAGGCTGCGGGAGAGGACGGCAGCAACTCAGCTGTGAAAATGGAGATTTTTTAATGACGTATTCAATTTTAACTTTTCAGTGACTTTCCTTCCCAAAAAACTGGGCTGCTGTGTGCCTCTGGAGAAGGTAGGACAGGGTTGTATATGGCGGGCCGTTGTTGAAGGTCAGCAGATAAAAACTCTGATACTGCTTGACACCATCTTTGACCGTGTTGATACTTATCACTTGCCCTATATGGATCTCAAAGCACATTGCAAAAGAGGGGAGGAATCGTGATCCCCATTTTACAGGTGGCCCAGTGAGGGAGATTCAGCAGACTTGTCTAAGGTCATCCTGCCGTGATTCTGTAGCAGAATCACAAACAGAATGGAAATGAGAGGAAGGGTGGATAGTCCCGTAGTTAGGGTGCTAACCTACGACTCGGAAAACCTGGATTGAATTGCCTGCAGTGGCACAGACTTCCTGTGTGACCTGGAGCAAGTCACTTAGTTTCTCTCTGTGCTTCAGTTCCCCCTGGGGAACATGGCCACAATAGTGCTTCTGTACCTCACAGGGTGTTGTGGGATAAAGGTGTGGAAGGTTATGAGGTGCTCGTATATTGCATATATTAACGGGGTCATATAACACTCTCTGATCCTGATCCAAACTTTACAGTGGGCCCTTAGCAATATAACGGGTGGGATCACCACTACCCCCAAGTTGTGGCGGGTGGGAGAGAGGGGCGGAGGGCTATGAATCTGGATCTGAATGCTGGCTCCTGCCCATTTCTAAGTCAGACACAGTAAAACATGAGGCACAAGCATTAGCTGATTTGGAGGATGAGTGAGGAGTCAGCAGAGACCCTGTTTGAAGGGCTTCCTGGAGGAAATGTGTTACAAGGAGGGCCTGGAAGAGGCAAGGTGGGTTGCCTGGCTTAGGGGAAGGGTGGGGGGCTGTTCTAAGGACATACGTGGCATGTGAGTCTTTTGTTTGGGGAGGCTACACCCAGGAGTGCCAGAAGCTCCCTAGAAATACTGTGGCCTTGTCCCTGGTCTGTCCCTTCCCCGAGGCTTCACCCATTGCTCTCTCATCTCCGCGCCTTCTCCTCCCCCATCGCTTGCCCTTAAGGCAGGAAGAAAGCGGCAGGACATAGCTTCTGGCTCCTGCTTTTGGCGCACAAAGGCAGCAGGCCAGCAGTGCATCTCCGAAAGCAGGCGACCCACATCCAGCATTTGCCCCCTGCATGGCTAAGCCTCCCCAAGCCTCTTCTCTGTGCTGCCCATGTCTAAGAAGGAGAGGTGACATGGCAGGCGGCTTGAAGACAGGAGTGGGGGGAGGGCTGAG
This sequence comes from Emydura macquarii macquarii, assembly GCF_026122565.2. Taxonomy (NCBI): domain Eukaryota; kingdom Metazoa; phylum Chordata; order Testudines; family Chelidae; genus Emydura; species Emydura macquarii. Next base: position 49,947,377 of record NW_027132905.1, read on the forward strand.
AAGGTGCGGACGACAGACATGAAAAGGAATTCCAGATGGGATGAGCTGGGGATGAGCTGGGGTTGGATGGGGATGAGCTGAGCTGGTCTCAGTTCAGAACTGGATTCACACAGGTCCATCCCCAGGATCTAAGGGGATCTAAACTCCCTTGAATACTGCTAAGCTTGGGTGTGGAACCAAAACCAGAGGCTCGGGCCCTTCTCTAAGGCTGCTCCTGATGAGTTGGCAGACAGGAGATTTGCTTAATGGGGAGCGTTGCTGTTTCCAGAGCACACGGGTTCTGCTCTGAGTCCGGGCCGTGGTCAGGGTCATGTTTGCACACACATCAAGTCCAGACACACTTTTGGGCCTCTGCTAATTGGCTGTCTGCCTGGCGGGCCTGGCCACCCGTGGACAGACACAACCTCTGGGTATTTTCATATCTTGCGATCATGTTTTTTAATCTGCATGCAGACCTGAATTGAGGGCTCCGAGCTCTCGTGATTCGAGAACCATGAATTATGCATCAAATTGTTAGTGGCCCCATGAACTCAGTTAGGCATTAACTGTGCTTGGTAATTACACGGTGGGGAGAGAAAGAAAAGCAAGAGAATCAGAGAACAAAGGCCCCTATCACAAAATCACTGCACTGCTTGGTACAATTCAGAACAAGCCGATTAGCTCTTATAGAACAGGAGTGAGGTGCATGGCAGAGCTGAGGCACGGGGCAGGAGCAGAACAGCAGGAATGGTTCCGGTAAATACTGAGGAGTGGCACAGGGGCTCGGGATGGGAATAGCAGAGGTGCTGCAGCTGCTCAGGAGTGCGGTGGGACAAAGCTTTCCCCAAGGCACTAACGCCGACATTTGCAAAAGTCTCCACGGCTTCTGAGTTGCGCAGATTTGAGGAACTGATTTGCACACTGAGCGCCCGTAGCGCCAGTTGGTCAATGGGTGCTCTGCACCTCGGAAAATGGGACCTCCTGTGTGTCAAATCCGGAACCCCAAAACCAAGCCACTCAACATGCGTGGATACTTGTGGCTTGTCCTTTTCCTACCCGTGGGCCGGGCCCTGCATTTCTTACACAGTTTTTACTGCCCGTAATCAGGCAAATTCTTAGCGGGAGTGAAAACGAAGGAAGGATCTTGGCCTTTGCCCCAGTGTGAACAGGGAGTCTCCAAAAGTCTCCGTTTGGTGGTAAGCCTGATGTCAGCCCGGCCCTGACAGCTGCACCTGGGAGGGGAAAGGATGAGTTAGCTCAGGGGCATTCTGGGATTTCTGAAGGCAGCAGTATAAGGAAGCAGCAACTTTAATTTGAGAGGGACACTCAACGAGCAGCAGACTGCAAAAGACCAGGCTGAGGAGTGCACGGGTCTCCAGGATCACTCGATAGGTAACTAGAGGGGAGCTGCGCTGTGATAACAATACTCAGCACTAATGGGATAGTGTGCTTACTGCCATACAAAGCTCTCTTCAAAACTTAGACGCTCCTCGCCCCCTGAAAAATAGGCAGATAACTCTGATTATTATTTTATGTGTTATTAGAGGTGCCCCTAGACCTGACTGTCCTCCAACTGGCTTTGCATCCAGATCAGAATGGCACCATTTGCGAACGTCTCCGGTGATTTCACGGGTAGGGAAAATGGGACCTAGTGGGGGAGTGAGGCTATGCAGTGAGTCCGGGGCAGAGCTGGGATTCTGCCTTTGGAGTTAACAGCCCAACAGACTGTGTTTGCTCTGGGGATGCCATTTCCTCCCTTTTATGGGCATCAGATTTACCTGTAGGTGTTAAGAAAAAGACAGAGGGCCAGGTCTTTGAATGGTGTCAACTGGCATGGGGCAACTGGCATAAATCAGTGTAGCTCCATTGATCGCAATCAAAGTCAGCTGGAAAGAACCAGTTTAGAAAAAGGGAGCAGCCTATTTTGTCTCTCGAGTTTTGGTTATTGTGTGTTATCCTAGATTCTAAGAATTATGGTAGTGTTGCAACCTTCCAGCAGATTATCTGATGTTTTTATTTAACCCTGCCTTTGTGTGTATGCCACGAAACGTCACAATTTGGAGCTCTGCTGAGGCTATGGAGATTTACACCAATCTAGGATATGGCCCAGTAAAAAAAAAAAGGAGGCTCTCTTATCCCTCAGAAAATGACATGAAGGAAGAAGGTATCAGCAGACCATAGATGAAGAAGAGAGCCTGCAGGATGGAGCTCCTGGGAAAGGAAGCCACACTGCAAAACAGAGGAGAATGATGGAGAAAGAGATTTAATGGAAACTGGTGAATGGGATGGTCCAAAGACAAGGAGAACTGGAAGCAGCAAGAAGAGGCCGTCTCCCAGCAGAAGATGGAATGGCAGGATGATGAACATAACACCATGAAAACAAGCCTTGTCCCATCCCTGAATATTCTGAAGTGACTTGTGCATTCAACACATTAGAGAATCTCATTCTCTCTTCACTGGAGAGGCATTGCCAGTTCCATATTCAAAGCCTGAACTCACTCCTGGAATTCCATGCCTGGCTTTGGTTGGGTTGAGTGGGATCGGGACTATGCTATGGAGAAGCAACTCAGCCTGTTAGGACGACTGCTAAGCATTTAGCATGCGGCTGCAGTTTCACAATATGCCCTCATGTCCTTGAGTGACGTCTCTAAACCTGCACCAGTGAACAAGGAGGGCGGGGGGAGAAGGATGCCGAGCCATGTCCCAAAAGATCTGACCGCAAGCTCTCAGTTGCACCTTGGAATTATTACCTGGGTATATGCCAGGGATTTAGAGTGGTTATTCATGTCCTCTTTCTGTGTGTATTTTATGTGACTGGGAAGTGTCAAGTGGGTGAAAGACAGTGAAGTACAATATATGATCTCTGGCAAACCCTAAGGGATGTCATAAAGCAAAGCACTCTCTCCATGGGCTTGCTCCAGGTCCTGGAAAGACTTCCAGTGACTCCGAAGAGAATTGAGGGGAGCCTATTTTTTATTGTTGGGGTTGTGGTAGAGCCTAGAGAAACAAATCAGGGACTGAGTCCCATTGTGCTAGGTGCTGTAAATCCATATAGCAAAAAGAGGCTTTCCTGCCACAAAGAGCTTATCTAAGCATAATGCAAGAGACAATAGATGGATCCAACAAACAGACAGTGAGGAAGCACACAAGGTACAGGTGGGAAGTGTAATAAGCAGCAGTCAGAGTGAACCTACTGCCATAGCTATTGTATGTTTTGGAGACACAGTAGAGGAAGAAGAGACTCTTTTTTTCTTTCGATGTTGAGCTCACATCTCAGGTATGAGCTTCGGTAACATAAATAAAACATCGCTGAACTGGAGAGAATCCATCAAAGCAAGTGTAGAAAACATGACCTGAACAGAGAGGATCTCTTCCCTCCTTCTTGCTCTAAACTGTTGCCTGGTGTTTCTTTGAGCGGATAGACAGCTGCTGCAACCTACCCCAGAGGTGGCTGCATTTCAAGGGTAAGGGAAGTGATTTCTCTGTATGTGGGTGGATGGGGATGGGGAGATTTAGGAAGAGTTTGGAGATTCCAGGCCCTTTATAAAGAAAATAACCATCTATGATCTACTGTAAAGGTCACTCTGTGGATGGTCCATAGGGTCATGCAAGACTTTAACCAAAAGCAAGTAGAGGGAATTCTTGTCCCTGGTCAGTGCAAGTGTGACAGGTGGTAATTTGAACTTCACCCCTTGCAAGGGGACAAGAGGGAATCAGAATTTCCCTTAGACCCCTAGGCTGGATCTTAGCCAAGCTAGGGCCAGGCTATTTGAAGAGTACTCCCTCCCGGGAGCAAGAGGTGGGCAGGGAATAGGTGGAAGGTTGGCTCCATGCCCTCCACTCAGAGACTAGAGTAGCTGACCCGGTGCGGGATGGCGTTGGCGGGGGGCATAGTACTGTCCCTCTGGGATAGGCCAGCAGACAAGCATGGCTCCCTAGGAGGAAGTGAGATGAGAGTGGGGGCAAGGGGTGGGGCTGGGGTATTGTGATTGAGAGGCGTGTCTCTGTGGCTTATCCTTGGAGTAGTGGAGTTTACACACCACCCCTTGCTCAGGGCTGTAGCATGATGGAGAGTGCTGGACCCCATAGTGGTACACGGGAGCTAAAGAGATAAGGGTGGGATTTTTGGAAGGGCTTAAGGGAATTAGGCCCCCACATCCCAATGGAAAGTCAATGGGAGTTGGGTGCCTAACTCCATATGGCGCTCCCTAGTGTCTAATGGGAATGGCTGTCTCAGGGCACCCATTGGATAGATCTGGCATGCAAACGGAGCAGCACTGCAGACAGCTGTTGCCTGAGGATAGGCTGCGTTTGGCAGATCGCCGTGTCTGATGCAGGCGGTGGTGTCGGGCAGTTTTTACCTCTGGTTGTGTTACCGTTCCCCTCCCATCGCTTGCGTCCCAGGAGCTGGGAGCACACCCCGCTGCGTGACAAGTGACAAAGAAGGGGGGATGCTTTCCCTCTGAGGCGGCTTCTGGGGAGAGGATCCATTTGGCCCAGGCTCGGCTCTATGCCTCGGCGTCCTCTGTCTGTCTCCTAATGGCTGTGATGTCTCAGCCTTGAGACTGTAATAGAATTTAATTGTCTCCTCGAAGTTTTGCTAAACCCTTTTCAAAGTCCCCTGAAATTAAGGAACACTGATAACGCCGCTCCTTGGGGTTTTCATCCCGCGTCCTCCCTAAGAACAGCGATTAATTTTTCACAAGCTAATCATATCTCTTAGGCAGATTGTCAGCGGAGGATCTGTCATCTCTCATCAATAATGAAACAATCTGAGCAGCTCCTTACCCCTGCGGCCTCCTGCATTATTCACCACCAGGTCTTCAAACAAAGGGGCGGGGGGGGGACCATGGTGCTTTAATTGATGTCCTTTGTAATTACCCACAGAAAGTTGGAATGGAGGGGAAGAGAAGGTTGTTGGGGAAACTGATTTATGATTTGCAGTTAGCACATCTGTCTCTCACTTCCTTTTCTTTCTTTCTTGTTCTCTCACTTTTTTGGTCTCCCTTCCCCACACCCCCTCCTTTTCTCCCTGAAGAAGCCACCATGTGATCACTTTGGCTTTTTCGGGGATCACTCTGCCTCACCAGGAAAGGGAAATAAGCTGTTTGCTGCTGGGCTGGACAGTGGGTGTCACACGTATCCTAGATATACACAATTATATCGAGTGCTACGAGCCAGACACTGAGCCAGGCTCTTGAGATCCTGAGCAGAGGTTGGCAAAAAAGGGCTTAACGTTCTCCCTCGGCTTAGAGGAAGGAGTATGTACAGTTCTTACCTTGAGTGCAGGAATTTCCCGGTGCAGGGCTGGGACACCTGTTAGCAATTATTTAATTAATTCCACCAAGACACGCTGCATCTCCCCTTTCCCCCTTGCTAAGAGCCTGGCATTTTCCAGGGTTGAAGGCTGGCATTGATTGCAATCTGTTGGCGGTGCCTGTGAGCGCATAGAAATGCCTAGCTATGAATGGCTTTAGATAGCCGGTCTCAAGCGATGAGTATATGCCATGGCTGGCATGCCACACCCTCAGCTGGCAGAGGGCACAGAGACTGCTGGTGGGTGAAAAGGAAACTGCTTTTAAGGCATTCTTGCTTTGGTTGACGAGAGCTGGGTTGGGGTGGAATGAGGCTAACAGGCATCGTGGTGAGAAACCAAGCATCTCTCTCTGCCTTGTGGATGAAAGAGAACAGGACTGGCCCACGTATTTACAGGAGCCTTGCGTGGAAGTCACCTTGTGACAATTAGATTCCTGGTCAGGTGCTCGGTGCATCGTCCGTTCCACTTTCAATGGCAGTAGTTTGCAAACCCAACCCGAGAGAAGAATCCCCTCCCAGCTGGCATCCAGCCTGGTAAAGCAGCATAAAAACAGGTGGCCTTGCTACTTTCAGCACCTAACCTTGGCACATCCTTTGCTGTCTTCTGGACGCTTCCAGGCATGCAGTACTAGGGCGGGTCAGTATGCCTTTCATGTGGCTTGACATACTTCCCATTCAGAGCAATGGACTTTCCAGCCCAACTCCATCAGCTTTCTCAGACACACATCTCCATCAGCAAAGGGGGTGGATTTGAGATCCAGATATCGATCTTTGGACCAGCCAATTTATCAGTCATACTTGGGCAGCCCAGCCTTTCAAGCAGATCTGTGTGTCACATCACTTCCTTACTTAGACGGTGAGATTAAACTCCATCTGTGAGGTCGCTTCAGTGAAGCGGAGACAAGGATGGGGCCGCTGTGTTTTTAATGTGCTTCATTTCCAGGCTAAAAGTCACATTTGCATTTAAATGGAGGTCTGGGAGTCTGTAAATCTCCATTTTTGTAGAGAGTGGGCTAATGGTTGTTTAATTATGTTTAGATGAACTCCCGGAGCATTAATCCAGAAACGGGTTGGTGCAACTTTAATCAGGCAAAAAGGGTGAGAAATATCCAACTGGCTGAGAGAGCAGGTCTGATCTCACACGGGCTCTTCCTGGCCTGATGAGAACAGCAGAAGAATCAAATGGGGAAATGAGGAAGGGTGGCCTTCTCCTTAAGTCTCTAGCCTGGCTTCAGTACCTGGCTCTGTCAAGGACTTATGTGATCTCAGGTAACATCCTCTTTGTGCCTCTGTTCCCCATCTGCAAAATGGGGATAGTAACGCTTGCTTTGTCTGATTCTGCGGGCAACGATTCTCTTACTCTGTGTATGAAGAGTGCCCAGCTCTTCATACCCAGAGGATGTGTATGGGGCAGGGGGGAAGAGAGTTGGAACTCCTGGGTCATATTCCTGTTCTGGGAGGGGTGTGTGGAGTCTAGTGGTTAGAGCAGGGTGGTTGGGGATGCTTAGGAATCAGGGTTCCTGGGTTCTATGAAACTTCCTGCCACTAAATACTGAATGGAACAACAAACCCTGTTAGGAGGAATGAACTAGTGGAGAATGGGGTTGAGGTAGAAATGGTCCTGCTGAATGAAAGACAGTGATGGTTCTGGTCTCGGTTTGATCCAATGGGTCAGAGAGAACTAGCTGGTTTGGTACCAGGAGATCTGATGCAAACAATTATATTCTCTAGTAGTTACACTGGAAATCTCATTCTAAGAGTTCCACTAACCCAGCTGAGGACTAGAAAGTACCATGTGAGTAAAGCAGCCAATCAAACCAGTCTGACTGTCTTACACTGAACTGTATGTAGATGAGCAAGGCAGACGAAGAGTTATTTATAGAAACTCTTTTTGACTAAGTAGGAGAAAAATGCAGCTTGTTTTCCGGAGAATTCACAAATGGAAAAAGATGCAAAATTCCTGGTGAGACACCATTTGCCTAATTCAACTTCTATGACACGTATGGGGCAGGGAGTCTAGCATTTCCATAGGGGAGAATCAGAATACTGGGGTTCTACCTCAGCTCTGCCACCCACTTGCTGTGTGGCTTTGAACAAGCTATTGAATGTCCTTCTGTGTCTCAGTTTCCCCATCTGTAAAATAGCTTCACAGGCGTGGAACATGGGCAACGTGCTGTGAGCTTCTCTGATGAATGATGCATAGAAGTCAAGTGTATGGCACTTCTGATATGGTACCTCAGTTATCTCTTCCCCAGGGAAGGAGACAAGCAGCTTTGGATGCTAGCATGCATGGTGCAGGGGAGGGACTGGAACCTCTGGAAAGTTTCCAACCCCTTACAATGTGAAGGTAGGTCTTCCCCCAAAAGCAAAGTGCCTTGTCCCTTTTGCCTGCCTCATCTTGACACAGAAATGCCATGAGCTGCTGAGAATTTATGGCCAAAAGGCAAACCTCGTCCCTTTTTTTCAGCAGGTCATGGCAGGAGTTCCACCACACATCCCCTCCCAGCCAGCAAGCCAGGCTGTGAAGGGAAGGTGAGCTAAGGTGTGGAACTGGTTGCAGCTTCATGTGAGAATTACATTGCAAACACTGCAGACAGTAGAGGTTCCATAGCATGCAGCTGTCATGTACTGGGTCTGCACCATCAGGAACTTGAGAGGGTAGCAGTTCTGGGTATGTCCACACTGCAGAAAAAGGTGTGCTCTCAACTTGGGTGAATGAACTCAGGTCAAAATAACAATGAAGACAGGGCAACTTGGCTTTTAATTTGCACTAGCAGCTCGAGAGAAAAGAAATTGTTCCAGTTCAGACTTTCATTTTTTTGCGAACATTTTCACAAATGTTCTACTTTTCTACTTCTTGGCCAGCTCTAATAGTGAGACACAATATCAAAGTGATGTTTCTGACCCAGCCTGAAGCAGTCAATGTTCAATAAATACTACTCATAATACTGGCTGGGATTTCCAAGGGGTGTAAGGGATTTAGGCACTCAAATCCCATTAGCTTTCAATGGAAGATGGGTACCTAGTCCCCTTAAATACCAGCCACTGTAAATCTCTTGAGAAGTCTTGTTCTTGTGCAATTTCCAGACCCAAATCACAGGCCAAAAAGGTTTCACGGAGCATCTGAACTGGCAAATGTTTATCCACATCCTTTGCGGTTTGACAATCACTAGTTGATGTCAGCAGTGGAACGTGGTAGGCAATGATTAAGATGAATAATAATAATAATTAATACTGCTTAACGTTTGCACAGGGCTTTATCTTTTCAAGGTGCTGTACGAACACTAGCTAATCTTAGGGGATTAATATCCCCCAAGGGATAAGATAGGAGAGGGGAGTAAGTTTGTGTGTGGCTTGTGTTTGCACACCTGCCAGGGAGCTGACCCTTTCTGCCCAGGCAGGTGGAGAGGGCTGGGTGGACAGTGAAAAGTGCTGAACGAGAGAGGGCGTGCTATTCTCCCATAACTCAGCAGGGTGCTGTGCCGCCTCCAAGGCATCCCTGCCTGGTAGCAGGCGTGAGATAGAGGAGCAGGGAGGAGTTGAATGCTTTGTTTGCATGCTGAAAATCACCTGCCCATGTCTCCTGGACATGCCCATTCTCTGCCTACATCATGCTCTCCTTTTTACCCTGTGCCCTTGCAGATGAAGCAGGAGGGTGTGCAGAGGACTGTGCCCAGCCCCGTCCTCACTTTCACCTCTGTTGACGCTTGCCATCGAGCTGGTCACCCATCGCCCAGGGACAGATAAGATCAAGCTCTCAACCCCGGGGGATCGTCATTCTGCTGACCACACTGAATGCTGGATCTTGCCAGAAGATTAACAGTGGCTCTGTGCCCCTCTCCACCACCACCTTCCCTCATCCCCTTAGGACGGGTCTGTTTGGGAGCTCCCACAAGCAAATCCTTGTGTTTTCTCCAGACCCTTCCTTCTGGTGGCCCGGAGGGTGTAGCTCTTTCCTGAGGTGCCTGACCAGATCCGGTGTGTGTCTCAGAAGCAGCCCCTTGCACTCCGCCCACACAACCTTTCTGCTTTGTAATTCTCACTCCTCGCCCTGCTTTGTTTGCTTCAAAAACAAACAAAACAATTAATAGTGGATTTCCCACATGAGCCTGGCTAAGCTCCTGTCTGCCTCTCTCATCCTGCCTAGCTCAAGGAGCAAAGGGGGAGCTCTGCTGAATGCTTTCTTGCTTTGCATAGCCTGGGATGGGATATTTGCATAATGACTAAAAAATGGAATTCAGCAGATAGGAAGCCTGGCTCCAAGCCATCTGATACAGCACAGCTCTGTGCTGATACGTGTCCAGCCTGGGTGGCATTTCCACTCACGAAGGCCTTTTAATGCCTCACCAGATTCCTCCTGCAGGAGGGGATTCAGCCAGTTAAACTCTGGCTTTGTTGCTCCATCAGGCATTAACTTCATTCCCGGGGTTACGTTGAGATTCTGTGGTTCTATCCATGCAGGCTGCTGGATTCCATGGAGCCCCTTAACTCTCCGGTAGGGTTTCCTAAACTGTCCGTGGGATTCCACCAGCTAGTGAATGTAACAGGGCAGGATCCTCAACACTGACGGTAATGGAGCTATGTCGATTTATAGTAGCTGAGGACTTGGCCTATGTACTCTCCAAGAGTGCCCTGAATTTTTGGCTGATCTCTGCGAGGTCCTGAGTATCCCACCAGATGTCCTCAGGTCTCCTGAGCCTTCTGTAGAGTTTTCTGGTTCATCCCAAGACAAAAGTCCGACTAGATGATCTGGTGGCCCCTTTCTGGCCTAAAACTCTATGACTGAAATGTTCTTTGGGTTCCCTAAATAATCCTCCGAAGCACACAGAAGCCTGTGCCTTCGGTGGGATCTGAGCAGCCCAGGAGTTCTCTTATCAAATCCGGTTATGCTGCCTGACTCAGGATCGCTCCTAGATCGGGGGCCTGGGAGTCAGATTGACAGGGAGCCAGCGGGATTATTTTATTAATCTTTATCTTGTCAAATATTTCTCAGTCTTCATTAAATAAACAAAACATATTGTCCGCTGACTAAACAGTTGTGCAAACGCAGGGAAAAGCGAGATCTTCGGAAATAAATATTTGATGATATTAGAGGTGCCTGCCACATGAGTAGCTCAGGCTCTAATTGCAGCTGAATTCCAGCTTCCGTTCTGCATCCCTGCCCCCATTCTCAGTTGCTTCTAACGTTCGCAAATACATTGTTTTGGGACTGATGTTTTCCATGCTTTGTCTCTACCAGAATTGCTTGGTTTTGTGTGTGTGTGTGTGTGTGTGTGTGTGTGTGTGTGTGTGTGTGTGTCTGTGTGTGTGTGTAAAGCTTGCACAAACTCATCAGAAATTTTGTGCACTGATAACTCACAAGTGGCTGGACCGATTTGTTCCAGCGTGGCTTCTCTGGTAGATCTCATTGATTTTAAATGTATATTTAAACAATTACCCACTCTCGGGCTTTGTCCCGTTAGGCAGTTCATGTATGAAATTGCCACAACAGCCTGTATGCTAATAAAGTCTTAACAGAATAATCCAATGACTTGAGGGAAGCCATGGGGTCTGACATTTAAACAAGGGGGTCTGGAGAAAAGCAGAACCTTCTTCCTCCGAGAGCTCCCGTTTCTGGCTCTGATTGAATTGCGGCGGGGGGCGGGGGGCGGGGGACCTGAGCTTTTAAGGAGGTATTTGCAGAAGGCAGATGAGAAATGGGAGATATTAGCTGGCAGGGGGCAGGGTGTTGATATTATTTGTGGTGCATTTCTTTAAACACAAACAATTTTAGGAGAGTGACGTCTGGCCCAGAGACCAGCAACGTGTGATGCAGTCAGGCTGCTGACCTCTAGAAAGCTTTTGTGTAACTGTCCAGGCCGCCCGGGTACAATTTCACCACCCCTGCCATTGGCAGCAAAACAGTCTTCTCTTGCAGGGGGCTGGGAAAACATGGGGGTGCCCCCAAAAACCAACCATCTCCAGAAGACAGACAGGTCTTAGTTCAGCCCTCTTCTCTTGCTAGGCCAAAGATATTCTATGACCATAATGGTCAGAGCTTTTAGATATCCTGCAGTTCTGATCCTCTGTAGCTGGCTTTTCTTTGGTGTCTGCTCAGCCAGGCCTGAACCTATGCAATGTAAACGAGCAGACGAGCTCCCAGCCGGCAGTGCCACAGCTGCGGGGTTCTATGCAATGAAGTTGATGAAATACACAGTAGGGCAAATTCGGAGGGAATCGTTATTGTTCCATAACGGAGGGAGGCGGCAGGAAAGCCCCAGTTCAGGTAGAGAAGAGCCGCCTGTCTGCATTTCTGGCTCCGTCGTGAAGACAGGTCACTGACCTAACCTCACTATTCATGGGGAAAGGCTTATCTCAAAAAGATGTCTTATATTTGGATCTAGATGTAGCCAGACCTTGGCCGAGTCTGACCTGTTCCAGCAAAGTGTTCCATAGCCAGGAGGAGGGGTCCTTGCTGCCTTGCACCTGGAGTAGGCATTACACCTGTGCAACTATGTGTAAAAAGGAATCTTACACCTCCCTTGCACAGGTGTAAATGATGATGCACGGTGCAGAACAGTGGAGAACCAGGCCCTGGTGCCTGATCATCTAAACCTAGGTTTCTCTGGTTTTACATCTCTGTGGATTGTATGTATTGGACAGGATCAGGCAGTCTCTGCGGTAGCTAGATCCCCAGCTGCCATGGAAGCAGCATGACCTAATGGTGTGGGCAATGGATTAGCACTTGGGAGACCTTGGTCCCGTTCCTGGCTCTGCTACTGAATGATCTTGGACAAGTCAGTCCCCCTCATTGTGCCTCAGTTTCCCCATCTGTAATGTGGGGGTGGTGATACTGCCCTCCTTTGAGAAACGCTCTGTGGCTGAGGGACCCTGTGTAAAAAGTAGGAATTTCCATCCATTAAGAGTTTGTAACAGACCAAGACTTTGGGCCAGGTTCTCGTTTCCACTAAGGCCCCTTCACACCACTCTGGCAGGGCAAAGGGAACTTACTGTAAAGGAGAATCAGGCCCTTGGAATCAGGGAGCCTCATTCCTTTCCAAACCTGTTTCTCCTGTTGTTGCTTCTGGGGTCTCCAAGCCATATGCTAACAATTCCTCTGACATTCCTTGAGTGCCTAAGAACTACCTTGTCTGAATTGCCTGGCTCCATCTCCTTGCATCTGACTCCATCCTTGAGTGGCTCCACTCTGCTCCCCTCTGAACTGCACCATCTTTAAGGAAGTAATTCAGTCACCTCTTTCTAAAAACCGCAGACAACGCCACGCTAATCTTTTTAAATGACTCCCCGTCTTGTTCTCTCTACCTCCCACCATTCCTGCTCGGTATCTAGAATGTCCCTTTTCTAACAAGGTGACCTGAATGGCGAGAGTGGTCAAAACGTATCTGACTTGATTTTTTCACCCTTCTGTCCAGTGGTGTTACACAGAGGGATTTGGAGAGGGGCCCAGCATAGTCTATCTGATTTTTCTCCCACTTGGTATTTGGCATTAAGTAGCCATTGAATGTAGGGTATATGCCTTTTCCTTGATTTGCATCTGTCCGCATTACAGTGTCACCACCCCTCCTGCTTTGTTTCCTGAATGCAGGGCTGTGTGAAATAACTTCCGGGGCATGGGGTTTGGATGTAAAATGAAGAGTCTGCACTGTAAAACCATCGCCACGAGCTACCATGGCCTTGCGCTACATCATGGTGTAGTGGTGACATGTTTATCCCATTGGAGAAACTCCCCAAGCTGGCAGCCTTCATGTGTCTCAAGTCTGAATTGGAGTGGAGGAGTCAGCTGTGCTCTGCATCCCTAGGGGGGAAATCCTGGCCCCAGGGAAGTGAGTGGCAGTTTTGGCGTTGACGTCCATAGAGGCGGGATTTCACTCAGAATGTCGATCACTCCATTCGGAACTTGCTATATGGACAAAGCCATCCAATCCTTCATCCTCAGCAAGTTTTATCACCTTATTGAAGAGCTCTTCTCCTGGGGGACATACAAAGGGGCTAAAATCAGCCCTAATTACACTCTGTCTATCCCTTCTTTCCACCGCCAGCTAGTCCCACTTACAAGGAGTGATTTTTTTCCCCTCGGAAGTATTGCACATATACTGAAAGTATAGTGAAAATAATAGAAATCAGATCATCCACTCTGTAATTTGACGTCCTGGGCCTTACACCTTCTATTTCCTAACGTATATGGTGCCAGAATTTTTTTTACATTTCAGGAGAATGAGGCCTGTGTTTTACCTTTTTAAAATGTGTTTTATACACTATTAAATGTATCATTTGAATATAAACGGCAAGACATTTTATGAACCGTATAAAATTTTTATGGCACACATGTACTTTTCCCGGATGATTTTCTGCAAGTCCTGGGCATGAAGTTCTACCGTTCCGGGCATGATCCAAAGCTCAGTGAAGTCCATGAAAGTCTTTCCAGTGACCTCAGTGGACTTTGGATCAGGCCTGTTATCTGGATCATGTACCATACAAGTATCTGAAAGCTGTGAACACCATGGAGGATGGAGAATTGTTTCATATCGTTATTTGCATTACAGTAGCACCTATATGAGATTGGGTGCTAATGGTGCTAGGTGCTATAGAAATATATATACCAAGAGACAATCAATGCCCTGAACAGGTTACTGTCTACATTGTCAGCACAGGCAGAGAAAGGAAAGGAAATCAGAGGTGAGGTGACTGGCTACGGTCACAAAGCAGGTGAGTGGCTCTGCTGGGAATATAACCCTATGTCATGAGTCTTACACCAGCACCCTATTCATTAGTCCTTACTGCCATAGGTTAAAAGTAGGAGTAATGGGCCGACATTCAGAAAAGGAAATTAAACTGAACATCAGAAACGTATCAGTGGGTGAGATCAACAGGATTCTGGGATAGTCTCCCTGCATAGTTGTGGAAGAACAATTGCACAAATCTCTAGAAGATGCACAGTAGGAAATGATCCCACATTGGACTGAGGGGAAGGCCAGAGGGGCCCTGACGTGCAGCTCACATAGCCCTCCCTGGTGGTGTGCTGAATGAAATGTCCTGAGAACCAGGCAGCAGAGGGACTGGGTATTGAGACGGCAGATGATCTACCATGAGAACCTCTGGGACTGACTACCAAGTAGGTTTCCTTCATCTATAATTCCTGTAAAGCTACAGGTCTAAGAAGTGAGGAAATAGCTTCTATCCAGTGATGGGCTTGAGCTGTTTAAGTTTGGATCTGGATTCGAACTCTGGGGCTGGTTTGATTCTGGGTCCACACAAGAGCTAATGTAAAAATCCCACTGTGGGGTTTTTAATTTATTTAATATTTACTCTGCAAAATGCTCTGGGGACATGTCCAGAAATGTGCGCAGTGAGAACAATCTCTCCATTGCCTCGAATTCCTCATGAGAAGGCTTGGCAGAGTTTGATATTTATTTTTTAAAATAATTTTGACGGATAATATCAATGTTTTTTGTTATGCTTTTCCCCACAGTTTTTATGATTTAAATTGTCACAGTTGCAGGAAATGATGTGGGAATCAGGTACAGAGGAGGGTCAGACAATAATTATTTAATGACAATAGATGCTGAGATTCAAAAAGCTAAAGCTGTATAACTTAAAAAACAAATTAGCGAGACAAGGTGGATGAGGTATCTTTTCTTGGGCCAACTACTGTTGGTGAGAGAGACAAGCCTTCAACATCACATGTCAAAATATATAAAGTAAATAACCTTAAATCAAATTCTAGCAAGTTCTCAAACAGCATTTTTCTTATTTTGCTTATCTGTAAATTTCGATTATCATCACTGGAAATATTTTTTGCTGGTTTGTGACATTTACCAACAAAAATCCTTCCAAGCCTACTCATGTGACATTCATAGCGAGGGAATTCTTAGGACGCTGTTTCTGTTTACTGCACTTTTAATCTGTGAATTCCAGAGAGACAGGGTAGCCATTCGGTGTTCACTTTGGCACAGACTGTTGCTGAGGACACACACACACACACACACACACACACACACACACACACATGCTCTCTCTCTCTGTGGGGCAGATTCTCTGTTGCTTTGAGCCTTGTGCAGTTATTTGCACCAATGCACAATAGGTGTAAATCACTACTATTCCTTAGCGTTTGCACACTCACTGTTCCCTGGCGTACATGACTACACAAGATGCTGGTAATGCAAAATCCAGTGTGCTGTGCACTCTCCAATGGAAATGTTACTTTGGTTTCCTCTCTTCATCCAAAATCAAGGCCATTTTTGCTCTTGTCACTGGCAGCAAAGAGTTGACGAAGTCCTCCAGCAGGAAGGGGTTTTATTTTGGTCATTTCTTTGCCCTGGAAAGAGAAGAGAAGCCAGCTTCCCCCCCCCCCCCCAACCGCATATTGCACAATCACCGGCACTCCTCAAAACCTACATCATACGTGCTTGTCTGTGCCCACTTGTGTGTGCTAGCCCATCAGCTGTAAACAAATGGGCAGCCCTGTTTTGAGTCCTTGCTTGGCAGAGCTCGGCAATAAACTCCTGGTGCAGTGCAGTAAAAGCTCCCTTCCTCTAACGTATGCTAATTTGATTTTAATGGGATTCACATTTTCCAACAGTAGCGCGGTGTTCACCATGTAAGTTATAATCATATCTAATTGGTAATTCTAACATAACAACTTTCTAGGATAAATTATTCTTAGATAATAGCCCCTGGAGAACAACTAAGGTAGGTATATATATGTGTATGTGTGTGTGTACATATATATAATTTTAGTGGATCTGTAAAATAAAGAATCAGTCGATGAATGAGTTCAAGAGAAGAGCAGTTTTTAAAGAGGGGTTTATTAAATGAATGTTTCAACTAGGGGACCAGGTTGGTGCAAACGGAACCCATAGCCCATCCCCCATCCCAGATTGACCTGTGCAGTGATTTGCTGGCAGGGCCTTGGAAGGGAGAGTTTCGGGGGATGTGGCAAATCAAAGGAAACCGACCAGTTCTGAATTAAACTGGATGTTGGCCATAGCGCCGATCTATTTTGCACCACTTCAACAGCCTGCAGGACTTGGGCATGATGAGGTAGCCGGAGGGTGGAGTGCGGAGACCCATTGCCTGGCTTCCAGCTGTTTGTGTCAGAAGGTTGATGGGTTATATGGAAACTACACGGCAGTTTTCTCACTCAGTGCCTGTACAGGAGAAGTTGCCATGAACATATGGGACAGGATGCATCTTCAGCTACTGTCCAGCCAGCTAGCACAGACCCGGCTGGGGAAAGTCCATTCCTTCCTCTCAGGGGGGGAGGAGCGCTCCAGCGGGTCATTGGATAAGGCCAGAAAACGGGTGCGCCAGAGTGGCGTGGCACTGATTGATCATTTCCAATCTCTGTCTGTGGCCCCCATCCACATACAACAGCAGTCTTGACGGGGAATCTGGCTACATGGCTGGTTCTCTACACAGTAGGTTCTGTGGTGTGGACAGAACAGAACCACATCCCCAAACCATGCAAAAACCGGGGAAACGTCCAACACCAGGGCCATGTGAAAGCTCATCTACAGAATGGAACCATGTTCTAAGCAAGTCACTTACAATTAGGATTGTGTCCTGGGGAGAGGGGACATTCGGACTCAGTGACTCAGCCACTCACCAAGGTGAAAACGGGGTGAGCTTTACTTAAACACCAGGTACTTCTACTTTGGGGTTTTGTTGTCAACATTGTACTCTAGCTGTGTATGTATAGAATGATCATCAAGGGTTTTGCTAGCCAGAAGAGTACCTTTGCAACAAAAAAAAAGACCCCCCCCCTTGGAAACTTACTTTAACAGCAGGTCAGGAGGTGTGGTACATCCCATGCAACCTATTTCTTATAAAAAGGGAACAGGGTTTCTGCAGCACCCACAGTCCCTTTGTCAGTTTCTGGCGCTGAACCCCATCAATGAAATCTTAACTGCAGAACAAAAGCTTGCGTCGTAGAAAGGCACATTCCTTGCCAGTGAAACCCTTAATGCGACAGGGCTCTGCCAGACCGGGTTGAAACACTGCCCGCTCACAACAGCCTCGCGGCATTATTTGTACCTGTAGTAGTGTGTTGTATGAAGATTTGTTCCACTTTCTACCTGCACCAACTAATCCACCAGGACAGACAGCGAGGGTCAGTTGGAGCCGTGAGCCAGATTCCCCCAGCTCATAGAAATCAATAAGGATCCACCGATTTTCATGATCTGGTCTGTGTGTGTGTGTGTGTATTTTTAATTACGTTATGGACCACATTCCCCAGACAGTGTAGCTCCATTAAAGTCAATGGGCCGGATTCTCAGCTTTTGTAAATTGGCAGAGTTCCATTGATATCACTGGAACTCCCCTGAGTTTCTTTCTGTGTCTGTTCCTGCCTCTTCCCTTTCAGTCCTCTGCTATATACATAGCATCCTGTTCCTACATACTCTGCCAGGGGTAATTAGCACTCAGAGCTTTAAAAATCCCAATGCCCTCATGCAGCAGACAATATTATCATTTCCCGCTTTGCTGACAGAGAAACTGAGGTGTGGAGCAGTTAAATGACCTGTCCAGGGTCACACAGGATTAGAGGTCAAAAATCCTTGGCTCACCAGCCCCCCCTCAAACCATTAACCACTGTGCCAGCACCGGTTTGTCTTCTGGGTACTAGAACTGGTTGGAAATTTTCCAGCAAAACAGAGTTTTGTCAAAAAATGCCAATTCTTTGAACCCAAAATGGTTAGCAGATTTGACAGTTTTTTGGCAAATCAAACAGGTTTTCATGGGAAACTTGCCAGCGTGCTGGGCTGCTAAGACCCCTGTGTCTTCCAGCACTGCAGGTGCAGCTCTGGGGCAGGCAGGCACACCAGGAGTCTGGACAGATGGGCATCTGAAAGCTCTCAGGTCTGCAACTCCTGAGCAGCCCCACCATCTGGCCTGCCCAGGCTGACTGGAAATCCTGGAGTTCCTGGCCTGGAGCAGAGCAGATAGTCCGGCTATCCCAGAGCTGCAGCCCTAGCAGCTGAATGAAACTGACATTTGTGTCAGTTTCACCACTTGACTCTGCAACAGTCTGTCCTCAAGGTGCTGATTTTGTTTCAGAAACACCATATGCATCAGTGCCGGAACTAGAGGTTCTGGGGGTGCAATAGCTTGAAGCACTGGCTTGAAGTGCTTTCCATGATAGCCAGGGTTTACAGTTTGGTTCAATGTACCTCAGCACCCCAACTATAAAAATTGTTCCAGCACCTCAGTGTTTCTAAAATGAAATGTTTCTGGATTTCTCGGGGGCTTTGTGCCGATTCAGAAAGAGCCTAAAATTGAAAATAGGCAAAATTTCTCACAAACCAAAAATCCCACATATTGGCTAGTTCTAGTGGGTAGATAATCATTATGGCAGAAACAGCCTCAGGTTTCCATTAAAGGTGAACACCCTGGATAGGAGAGAACCTTAACCCAAACCTTGAACTGAGCTGAATTCCGAAGATTTTTGAGATTTGGAACATTTTTCTGTGACATCCACAGCTGTTTGGCTTTATGTGGGACTGGAAGCAGATACATTACAATATAGGTGAGGGCTGTGAGATTGCCAACCTGGCTAAAGCCAAGAAGCAATGAAAGCTAGCAACCAAAACTAACACAGCATAAGAATGACCATACTGAATCAGACAAATGGGCCGTGTAGTTCAGTGTTCTATCTTCCTACAGTGGCTGATGCCAGATGCTTCAAAGGGAATGAACAGACTAGGGCAATTTATCGAGTGATCCATCCCATCAGTCAGTCCCATCTTCTGGCAGTTGGAGGTTTAGGGACACCCAGAGCATGGGGTTGCATCCCTGACCATTTTGGTGAATAGCCATTGGTGGACCTATCCTCCATGAACGTATCTAATTCTTTTTTTAACGCAGTTATAATTCATAGGCTGTAAGGTCAGAAGGGACCAATATGATCATCTAGTCTGACCTCCTGCACAACTCAGGCCACAGAACCTCATCCACCCACTCCTGTAATAGATCCCTGACCTATGACTGAGTTATTAAAGTCCTCAAATCATGGTTTAAAGACTTTACGGTACAGAGAATCCACCAGCAAGAGAGCCATGCCCCATGCTACAGAGGAAGGAGGAAAACCCCCAGAGCCTTTGCCAATCTGCCCTGGGGAAAAACTCCTTCCCCACCCCAAATATGGCAATCAGTTAAACCCTGAGCTTGTGGGCAAGATTCACCAGCCAGACACCCAAGAGAGAATTCTCTGTAATAACTCTGAACCCCCCCCCCCATCTAACATCCCTTCACAGGCCATTGGCATATCCACCAACAGTAGTCAAAGATCAGTCAATTGCCAAACTAGGCTGTCCCATCATACCATCCCCTCCGTAAATTTATCAAGCTCAGTTTTGAAGCCAGCTAGGTTTTTTGCCCCCACTGCTCCCCTTGGAAGGCTATTCCAGAACTTCACTCCTCTGATGGTTAGAAACCTGTGTCTAATTTCAAGTCTAAACTTCCTGATGGCCAGTTTATATCCATTATATACACATTCTTGTATCCACATTGGCGCTGAACTCAAATAATTCCTCTCCCTCCCTGGTATGTATCCCTCTGATGTATTTATAGAGAGCAATCATATCTCCCTTCAACTTTCTTTTGGTTAGGCTAAACAAGCCAAGCTCTTTGAGTCTCCTCTCATAAAGCAGGTTTTCCATTCCGCGGATCATCCTAGTCGCCCTTCTCTGCACCTGTTCCAGTTTGAATTCATTTTTCTTAAACATGGGGGACCAGAACTGCACACAGTATTCCAGATGAAGTCTCACCAATGCCTTGTTTAATGGTACTAACACCTCCCTTTCTCTACTGGAAATACCTCGTCTGATGCATCTCAGGACACATTAGCTTTTTTCATGGCCACATCACATTGGCGGCTCATAGTCATTCTGTGATCAACCAATACTCCCAGGTTCCTCTCCTCCTCTGTCACTTCCAACTGATGTGTCCCCAGCTTATAGCAAAAATGCTTGTTATTAGTCCCTAAATGCATGACCTTGCACTTTCCACTATTACATTTCATCCTATTTCTATTACTCCAGTTTACAAAGTCATCCAGATCTTCCTGTATAATACCCTAATCCTTCTCTGTATTGGCACTACCTCCCAACTCTGTGTCATCCACAAACTTTATTAGCACATTCTCACTTTTTGTGCCAAGGTCAGTAATAAAAAGGTTATAAATAAGATTGGTCCCAAGACCAGTCCCTGAGGAACTCCATTAGTCACCTCCCTCCAGCCTGACAGTTCACCTTTCAGTATGACCCGTTGTAGTCTCCCCTTTAACCAGTTCCTTATCCACCTTTTAATTTTCATATTAATCTCCATCTTTTCCAATTTAAATAATAATCCCCCATGTGCAACCGTATCAAATGCCTTACTGAAATCTAGGTAAATTAGATCCACTGCATTCCCTTTGTCTAAAAAAATCTGTTGTTGTCTCAAAGAAGGAGATCAATTTGGCTTCTACCTCGGATGTGGTAATTTCTACCGCCATATCCTCATTCCCATTAGCCAGACTACCACTATCCCCAAGCTCATCATTAGCCTCATTAAAAACGGAAGCAAAGTATTTGTTTAGCTATTTGGCTATGCCTATATTATCCTTAATCTGCACCCCATCCTCAGTGCTTAGCGGTCCCACTTCTTCTTTCTTTGTTTTCTTCCTATTGATATGGCTATAGAACCTTTTACTAGTGGTTTTAATTCCCTTTGCAAGGTCCAACTCTACTTGGCTTTTGGCCTTTCTCACTTTATCTCTACATGTTCTGACCTCCAAGAAGTAGCGTTCCTTGCTGATCCCCCTCCATCCTTCACTCCTTATAGGTTTTCTGCTTTCTCTTAATCACCTGGCTGAGATGCTTACTCATCCAGCTTGGTCTATAACTCTTGCCTATGAATTTTTTCCCCTTCCTTGGGATGCAGGCTTCAGTTAGTTCCTGCAAATTTGAACTGAAGTAATTCCAAGCCTCCTCCACCTTTAGGTCCATGAGTTCTTCAGTCCAGTCAACATCCCCAACTAATTCCCTTCATTTTTTTAAGTTAGCCCTTTTGAAGTCAAAGACCCTAGGCACAGATCTATTTTTGTTTATCCTTCCATTTAGTTTGAACTGAACTAGCTCATAGTCACTCGAACCAAGGCTGTCCCCTACAACCAGTTCTTCTATGAGGTCCTCACTGCTCACCAATACCAAATCTAAAATGGCATCCCCTCTTGTCAGTTCAGTAACTATTTGGTGAAGGAATCTGTCAGCTGTCACATCCAGGAAAATCTGGGCCCTATTATTAGTACTAGGACTTAGCCTCCAGTCTATATCGCGGAAGTTAAAGTCTCGCATAATTACACCATTCCCACTAGTATTTACTTCATTAAAAGCCTTAAAGAGGTCTCTATCCATGCTCAGATCAGATCCTGGTGGTCTGTAGCACACCCCAAGCACTATCCCACAGGAAACTCGAGTAGTTTTTTCCCCCAATGTGATTTTTCCCGAGGCAGACTCTGTCTTATCAATTCCATCACTTCTAATTTCTTTACAGTCTACCTCATCACTGATATACAACGCAACTGCACCACCTCTGCCTTTATATCTGTCTTTTCTAAACAGCACAGACCCTTCAATACTTGTAGACCAGTCGTGACTGCTGTTCCACCATCTTTCTCTTATCCCTAATATCTGGTTTCAGTTCCTCTACCAGTAGCTCTGGTTCCTCCATTTTGTTACCCAGGCTCCTCGCATTGGTATCCAAACATCTTAATTTTTGCTGCTTGGCTTCGCTCACGTTCCTTACCTGATTTGGCACCGTCATTCTCCTGCCAATACCACCTATATCCACACTATCCTTCCTCCTAATGGCCATTCTGCTCCCCACTGCTTTGTCCTTTCTTACTTCATTTTCCTTCCTCTCAATGCTAAAATCAGGCCTGGAGATTACCTGGACATCTCCCCCAACACCCTAATTTAATCAGTTGTGCCAGCCTCCATCCTAGAAGTGCATTTCCCTCCCTACTCAGGTGAGGTCCATCCCAAGAGAACAGCCCTCTGTCCATGAATGCCTCCCAGTGACTAGACATCCTAAAGCCCTCCTCATAACACCACTGCCTGAGCCATCTGTTGATCATCAGAATCTTGTCACAACTTTGTTGTCCTCCACACATTAGCTGCTAAAATTCTGGTACCCAAAGGGCAGAAATCGAGTGAGATCAGTAGATCCTGAATGGGGGAAAACTTGTACCATCTTGGGCTAAAATCTCATGCCAGTGGTTGTAATGGGGTGCATAGGATACCATCAATGTGCTATCACGGGGGTGCTGGTGCGGGCTGTACTCAGTGAGCAATAGATATTTTCCACGGCTGGTTTAAAATTTTGTGACAAAAAGTTTTTTTTGAGCTGAAAATGTGGTTTGGTCACAATCAGAATTTTGTCACCAAAATGTTTGCCTCTTTCTGACATGCCATTTTGAAATGAATGAAGAGGATTCATTTTGCAGTGCCCCTTGAAGTGAAAATGCCAATGGGGAACAAAATGCTTCGGTTCGAATCGATGTTTCGTAGCTACTGAAAAAAGGTCAAAATTCCATTCTGCCACGTCAGTATCACAACGTTTTAGTCTACAGAAACATTCACTGGGGTGACTTCCTGTCCTGATGTGTTTTCCAACCAGCTCTCGTCTTTTCTGTCACTTACCACGCTCCGCCATCCCACAGCCATCTTGTAATGTATGCCCTCACTGGAATTCTTTGTCTACGGCCTTGTGCCAAGTTCATATGAATTAAGTCAATAGCCTTCAGAAAACTGGTGACACCGGCAGTGCATTTAAATGCAAAACCTGGCGCGATGGCTGCTAATAAATCAGGCAGTATTGCAGTCCCTGGTAGGCAGTCATAGGCAAATCCCTTTGTGACACTGAGCTATTGTTCCAAGAAGGCTGTTTTATACCACAGTGCAGCGGGCGATCTTTAAGGTTGCCTCCGCACAAGATAACAAATGGGAAATGCTGAGGCCCACTGAGCAGGGTGACAATGAGTGGGGAGTGATTTAATGCTGGGGTTTTCTGCACCCATGCTAGAGTGGGGTACGAAGCAGCATTCAGCAGACCCCTCAGGGGCAGTCTCATGTCCATACACCTGCCTTGGAATCTAATCCATATGGGGAGAAGGGTGACCTCCAGGTGTGGTTTTTTTTTTTTCCTGCTGCTTCTGGTGCGACTTTGTTTCTCTGAACGGTCTGTTTTTGCTGTTGCTTTGTTCTGCCATCAGCCCCCTTTATCAAGCATGGGGGCCACTGTGGCACTTACTCGGGGGGGGGGGGGTCGCTCCCCTACCACAGAATAGAATTTGCACGCAGTGCATATTATTGACAATTCCAGCTTCATGCAGAATGGAATGAACTGGCTGCTCGTCTGGTAATAGTGGCTGGGAGTTGAAAAGGGACCGTAGGGACGCCAAGGCATTATTAGTATTTCACATTTCTGTTGGCGTGGCACGTACCAGCTTAGAGCGCCATTGGGACCAGCACTGTAAACACAGCCAGTAAATGCCAGCCCAGGCCACAAACGCAAGGCCACGCTACGCCAGGTGACTGAGGCGTCTGTGGGGCAGGTGGAGCTAGGGGAGGGAGGACGGGGGTAACCAAAATAATAGGGGGGCTTTAGTACAGCCAGGCGACGGCTGCAGTTCTTAGCCCAGCGGGAGCAGCGAGCACAATTCACCATCTGCTGCGCCACTGTCAGCTGGCAGTTTTCTGTGTGCAGCGGAGAGTTTTGAGGGGAGAACTTGAAGGTGCTGCTTTATTATTATTGATTCAGGAGTAGTTGGGTGAGGTTCTGCAGCCTGCAAGGTCAGACTAGGTGACATGATGGGTCCTTCTTTTCTTAAAATCCCTATTAATTTGCATGGCAGTAGCACCTAGGACCCAGAGCCATTGCCCAGGGTCCCACGCTGCTAGGTTCTGTATAAACACAGAAAAACCAGATGGTCCTTGCCCCTAGCAGCTTACAAACTAAGTATAAAACCAGAGCCAGCAGATGCAGGCAAACAGGCGGGCAGTGCAATGAAACAATGAGCCCATATTGGTATCAGCACACCAGCTTCCTCACCAGCGCCAGTATTTTGTGGGCATCCTGGCACAGAAGAGTTTTGAAGCACAAGGCCGTAGCTTTCCTGATGTGCACAGGGCATTCCTGCCGAGTGGGAGGAGCAGCATGGGCGAAAGCCGGATGTTTCGTGTTTGCAAATGGAGCAAGCGCGTGATGGCAGGCTGGCGTCACTGGCTGGTCGGCGGCAGGAGGCAACAACTTGATAGCAAATGAGCAGCGGGGTGGGGACAGGCCGGGACGCGTGGACTTTGACGGGGGTGTTTTGCCATGCGTGCAAGAGGCAGCATGGGAGAAAGCAAAAGATGTGCATGGGAGCTATAGGCAAATGGGGCTGGGATCATTGGTAGAGTGATGGCAGGAGTCACCCTGCCAATGACAGGGCAGATGCAGAGAAAGGGTGGAGGAGTTACAGGAGGGCTAGGGGACCAGGGAGCCAACGGGCAGACTTACGGCTGGACTGGGCTGTAGTCAGCGTGACGAGCCGGGAAGATGACCATTTTGACTGGCCTGGCGTGGGATGTGAGGGCGGGCGTCGAAGCCAGCGTGGAGGCGGGTGCATTAGCCACGCACCACGTGATGAGGCATGGAGCAGCGTTGTGGCTGGGTGGGGCGAGAGGCTGTGGCATTGCTGTGCAGTACAGCGTGGCCAGACTCAGACGAGCTTGGCTGGGTGAGTCAGCCGAGCGGGCCAGGGCAGAGATGCAGTTGCTACACGAAGGGTGGGGGAGAAATGGGGCGCGAGGGATGAGCTTTGCGGGGCTCAAGCAGCAGCTTGGGTCGGGTTACGTTTCAGTGGCTGGCTGGGCATCCCTGAGGGGCTGTCAGCAAGATGGGCTGACGTGCACAGGCCTACCCCCATGGCTCAGAATCACAACTATGTACTATAGGCCCTATAGTGCACGCAGCTGAAGGAGAGTCTCCTTTAGCTCACCTGGTTGGGGGCCTGTGATTTTTGCCGGAGGGGATTCTCTCACAATGTCACGGGGGCGGGGGGCGTCTTTGTGCTATACAATGCAGCTCATCTGTCTACATCCCAGACTAACATTCTGAGGCATCTACTTGCTCTCAGCTGTCCGTCTTGCTCTAGTCCATGCCATTGTGCTCATCACTCCGACTCTGAGCCACTCGCCTTAGCATTACAGGGTGCGGCAAAGCCAGCAAGCCCTAGATGCGGTGCAAGCCGACGCTAACAGGGCAGGATGGCGCCAGCTGTAAATCTGGGACTAGCGTCTGCTCCATGCCAAGTCCCCTTTCTGCCACTCCAGCAATGCAAAGGGGACTTAAAGCCGCCAGCCATGGGCTGCTGAGGATTCCCCTAGAGCGGGCGACTCCCTGGTTGATCCAGCGCTGGCATAGCCAGCCTTACTTGGCCAACATAGGAGGCCCCATGGGTGGCACAGAATCATAGACGTGCAGGACTGGAAGGGACCTCGAGAGGGCGTCTAGTCCAGTCCCCGGCACGCGAGGCAGGACCAAGCATTATCTAGACCAGCCCTGGCAGGTGTCTGTCCAACCTGCTCTGAAAAATCTCCAGTGACGGAGATTCCACAACCTCCCGAGGCAATTTATTCCGGTGCTGGACTACCCTGGCAGGTAGGAAGTGTTTCCTAATGTCCAACCTAAACTGCGCTTGCTGCACTTTAAGCCCCTTGCTCATCCCATCCTCGCAGGGTAAGACAAATAATTTTTCTTCCTTCTCTTTGTAACAACCTTTTATATACTTGAAACCTGTTATCATGTCCCCCCCTACCTCCCCGCCCCCCCAGTCTTTGCTTCTCCAGACTAAACAAACCCAATTTTTTCAATCTTGTTGGGCTGTTGTGATCCCTGTTGTTATACCAGGGGCTGTTTCAAACCAGTGTTGTTTCACACAGGCTCTGGGCTGCTCCAAACCAGGCTATAGATGGGAACAACATAAAACCAACTGCAGGACAGTGGAGCCATAAATGTCTGGTCTTTGGCATGCCAGTTTAGCAGTGTCCAGCAATTACTAGGCAGCACTGAGGTTTCAGCCCTTGGAATTGCTGTGCCTGCATGAGAACTAGCATGACTGTGCTGTGCTCAGTAGGCCCTTATGCTAATGTCCAAGGAAGGCAATGGGGGCATTTCCATGGACTCCACTGGGCACTGGCTCAGCCCTATGTACTGTGGTATAGAAGATGAGGATAGTCATATGGGGATCTCGCTGGATTTGTAGCTGGACAAAAAGCTATTCCCCTCCTCCCTGGGATGCACTAGCGGTGCCAAGGCGCCCCAAACTCATCAGTGACTGAGCGGAAGAAGCCCCACGTTGTTTGCGGCTGTGCCTCAGCAACTCCTCTAATAAATATTCTATTTGTGTTTGCACAGAACAAGGGAAATCTTACAGGCCTCACTGCTTTTCCCCAAGCGCAGTGTGTTTGCACAGCGTTATTGCTAGCTCAGAACCGGGCTGCGCGCGGAACACACTAAAGCCCCCCCCCCCCCCTTTCTCCCTGGAGCTGGAACAGCCAGGCGCTTACGCGCCAAACCCCAGTTAAACAAAATCAAGGAAAAAATTGCAGGTGTCGGAACAAGGAAATTAAATATTCATTTCCAAGCAGGGTTTCTTTGTGGACGTGAACGCGGCAGCATGAATAAATGATGCTGGAGCATAATTAAGGCATTTTGTTTGCCTATTAAAATGAGTTTTCGGGAAGTGACCTTTGTTGTTCCTCCCCTCCCTCTCCTCTTGGAATAGCTGCGGCTTTTTATTTTATTAGCCTGCTAAGCATGTGCCGGCTTTCCAATCTGTCTAGTTGGCGCCAGCTACGCAGGCAATGCAGTGCAGGGATGGCGCCAAAATTCACCAATCTCCAGCCCAGGGTTTACCTCCAACTGTCCTGGATCTAAGGTGCAATTTAATGAAGTCGGCACTCGAGACTGGGTCCAGGTCCTGGAACCATGACGTCTCCCATAGACTCCAGTGGATGAGCATCTAAGAGGAGGGGTAGTTTTGTGTTTAAGTCACTGCCCTGGGACGTGGGGGGGATTGCCATCTCTGGCATGGCTCTTGAGCAAGTCATTTACTCTCTCTGCTCAGCTTCCTCCGCTGTACAGTGGGGCTACTAATACTTGCGTTCGCCTATTCTTTGTCTGTCTTGACGATTTAGACGGGGGGGGGGGGGCTCTTTAGCACAGGGCGTCTCGTTATGTATGTGCAATCCCTGGCACAATGGGACCCTGACCTTAATCAGGGCCTTTGGGTAGAGCTGGTTGGGAACTGCCCCATGAAATGTTTTGTTGAAATTGAAAGCGTTCGCGGGAAAGGGCCAGGTTTGGTACTTGGTTTTTGTATGACTAAAACAAAGTTTTGAAACTGTCAATATTTTGTTTCGCTATTTTCCAAACCCAATCTGGATTTCTGGTTTAAAATGACTTTTTTGTTTAGAGATTTAAGTGAATTAGAGAAAACAAACCAACCAACCAAATTAAAATATAAAATGATGGGTGCAATTGAAAACAAAATGTTCTGATTGACCAAAGTCAATGTAAATGTATATATTTGGTTTGCAAAAATATTCAGGAGTTTGGCTTTTTGTCCTGCCTTGGGATGGGAACACTTTTCTATGCATCAGAAATGTTCAAGGGACAAGGACAACTGTTTCTCACCCAGCTCTCCCTTTGGAGGGGGGCTAATGTCATAAATGTAACAAAGAATAATAACAAAAGCACATGGAATAAGTACAAACTTGGGCACTCAGCAACTGAGAGGAAAAGAATCTGTCCTGGGCCCTAGAATTGGCCTCTGTTTTGTGCTAAATAAACACTTTGCTACTACTAGCTTGCTCTCCTCTTCTCACAAGAGCCTAATGACCAAGCATTAAGGGGGGCAAACAAATATAGCACGCCTGGTGTAACGCCACTGAAGGCAATGGGATTGCAGCAGAAGTGGATCTGGCCCTAAGTGCAATAAATGGAAGACAATTCTATTTGTCTTCCTTTTCTAAGACCCAAACCCGGGACAAAACATGACCATTTCCAAGTTGTCATTTTTGTGTCCTTTTGATTTCAGGAAATGATGTAATTTTATGACATCTTGACCAATAAAGAGGAAGAAGGAAGCACCCAGGCTGATTTTTAATGAGCAGTAATAATAATAATAATAATAATAATACTTTGCACTCATATATAGAACATTGCATCTGAGAGTCTCTAAGTATAATAGTATATGCTCAATCTGCAGAGAGGGAAACTGAGGCAGAGAGATTAACAATGCAAGTTTTCAAAAGTGACCACAGTTTCTGAGTATCTAACCTCAGACACCTGGCATCTTATTTTCACAGGGGCTGAGCATCTATAACTCCAACTGCAATCAACGGGAGTTCAGCGCATTTGGAAATTTAGGGTGTGTACCCAAAAATCTGTGGCTACCTTTGAAAATTTTGACCAAAATGACTTGTCCAAGGTCATGAAGAATGGGTGACAGAGGTGGGGCTAGAACTTAGCTGTCCACACTTCCAGCCCCACCCTTTACTAGACTTTCTGCCTCCATATGGCTACATGGGGTGACTTTTGCCAACATCAGTTCCTAAGTGGGATCTGCAAAATATGCGCCTGGATGCAGTCCTGGTACGTGCGTTTGTGTGCTATTACCGGCCCTTGCTTTCTATATGCCAATGATTACATACGGAAAATAATACGCACAGCCTTTTACCAGGGGAAAAACTTTTCATTTTAATTAAATCGACTGAGGAAGCCAAGACACAGACAGAAAGAGACCGAGAACAAGACTGTAAATAGTTTAGAAAAAAAGAAAAGAAGAAAAGAAAAGAAAACCGACTGACGGAGATGTAAATGCTGGGTGGAGCTGTTTGAGGGAGGAGAAAGCGGCGAATCTTCACGTCAGCTCCAGGATCACTGTTAGGGTGAGCATCAAAATTAGTCTGAAGCCATTGTGGCCGGTCGCTGAACCTAGGCAGAACATGGAAGGGTTAGGGGGACAGATGACTCACGCCTCCTGATAGCGGGGGTGGGGTGGGGCACAATGTAAAGTTGGGGGGACGTGCGACTGCCTCACATGTTGCTTCTGGGAGGAACTTCCAGCCCCACTTTCCCAGGCCAGGGCATCCAATCCCGCCAGCTCCTGGGGAGCTGAGGCCACAGGAGTGGGGAGCACGTGCCTCTGGGCCTGGCTGGGGCCAGCCCGAGCCTAGGGAGACTCATAGCACCAGTGGCCCCAGGAACGCTCGTGTAGACACCTCGGCAGGCGAGGCGCGCGGGGAGCAATGCCCCTACCTCCAGCTGAGCAGAGGCCAGGAAACCAGCTCCTGGCACCTTCCTCAGTGACCCCCCCTCCCCCCCCATGCTGTGCTCAGCCTGGGGAAGGCGGTGCTCACCAGAGTTATCTGTCCTCCTCCCGCTGCGCCCTCCCCCGTCATATTTCTGGCTCGCTCAGCCACTCTCCCTGGCAGCTGGGCCCAGGTGGGGAGCAAAGGGGACGGGACAGAGCCGCTTCTCATGCCAGGGGAGGGTGGCTGCTCCAGGTCGTTGCCTCTGTGCAGCGTGGCAAATGCCTGAGAGAGAGCCCGGCTGGAGAGGCGGCGGTGGCTCACCTCCTCCACTCCCCGCTGGGGACAGGGGCTGACGAGCCAGGAATGTGCTGGGAGGAAGGGGGGGCACTGGCCTACTCAGCCGGTCCCTGGAGGGTGGGCCCAGGCCGGGAGCAGCAACCTGGAGCATCCACCCTCAGCTGGCATGAGAAGTGGCTCCTTCCCCCTCTTTCCGCGCCCCGCCTGGGCCTGGCTGCACCGGGGGGCAGGCGCCCTGTGAAAAGGACAAAGCCCCTCTCATTCCTCCTGCCCCCAGCAGGCCGAGCGGAAATCTGGGCAGGCACTTGACTCCACACGCCCCTGCCATGCATTACCTATAGTTGGATGTTATGATCAATGGTGTCCTGTAGTTATATGCGAACTAAGAGACTGTTTACATATAGATATATATATATATATAGATATATATAGCACCAGACCTGGCACGTGACAGACAAGCTCTGAGGTGCTGACAGCCAGAAAATGTTTGGGTCCTTGGAGCATGGAAGATTCTTGACCATAAGACTAAGCACACAGGGGAATGTTTTATCTATGCATGGCCTCCTAAGAACATAAGGTGTGCAGTTCTGTCCATCCATCCCACAGGCAGCTCAAAAATTCAGTGTAATTTATGATGAAATGCCACATAGGGTCCAAACTTACCATTTGAGTCCTCTGTTCCTCTTGGAATATTTGGGTTTTCTAATTAAACAAAATATACATCAATGCTAATTAGAATTATATGCTAATATTAGAATGAATAACATCAAAAAGAGCTTTTACGTGCACATTAATCTCATGGGATATGGAAAGCTAGTGCCTCTTTCACTCCACTGTGTTTGTCTGCCTTTCTTGATAATATGGGTCAATCAATGATCAGTGCCTGACGAAGTGGGGAACCCTAAAAAGGGCGATCTTGGGCAGCCCCAACTCCTTGGATTTTCTTTCATTGTTGAGTTTTGTCAGCAGGAAGGGAAGCTCATCTCTGTAGCTGCATCTGACTGCAGATCAGAGAGGAATTGAGGTCTGATTTTTTTACTCAAGAGCTTTCACCGCTTCAGGTCAGTTTTTAGCCTCTTCTCTGTTCACCAAAGAAAAGTGGTTTCCAGAATCCAACGGAAGGTGGTTTCCAGACAGGATCTACCACACTTTCTAATTAGGCAAAATCCCAGCCACATTCCTCCACCTGGCAATCCTGCGCATGAAACCACACCCGGGGAGACAAATCCCGGTGCAGCTCAGGATTGCGGGCCTGCTTCTCAGGCTATTGTATCACTGGAGTTACTCCTGACTGATGCTGGTGTGAGTGAGAAGAAAGGAGTGGCCTGAGAACAGTCTGCATATATTCCGGAGGCTGTCAGCAGTAAGGAAGGCATTGTGCAAGGGGTTTTAATTAGCAGGAAGGGTGCGAACTAAAGGATGGAAATTTAAGATGCATATGAGGAAGGCTTCCTAGTGGTGAGACCATCAGACTGTAGAACAGTCTCCCAAAAGAAGGTGGTGGAAGCTCCGTCATTCAAATTTTGACCAGACAAAGCACTAATAAATAGCCTGCATTGGCTAGGAGGATGGACTGCAGCACCAAAAACAGGTCTTTTCCATCTCTAATTTCTGGGAACCTTTGATGAAACAAGGACCACTAAGGTGAGGCCCTTTCCATTCTCTATACTGTTGGGAGGACAAAGGTTAGCAAAAATTAATCCAGGGCTTCTATATGCATGGTCTCTCAGCAACCCAATGTATGAAAAAATGTGTTTTCAGTTGATCTGAAATGAACTCCCCTCCTCCCCCCGGGATTGGCAGGGAACCAAAAAAAATCAGTTATTGTCCCACATGTATTATAAAAAAAAACTCCCACAAATGTCATTTCTTGATCATAAATTTTTCGGGACAGAGACCCTGGGCTAGTTATTTGAGTTGTAAAATAAATAATATTAATGGTTATTCTCAGCTAAGGGCCTGAAATGTGCTGCTGGCAAAGGCTCATACAATCAAAATGCCAGTCACACAAGGACAAGGAGTCGCAAAGAGCAGATTATAAAGCTGCACGGATGGGCCAAATGGAAAACCAGTTTCTAGGTGGTCAGAAGGAGATGAAGACATTCTGAACCAGCTGGAGTAACATGGGATGGAGGAGGATTCCTCCCAAGGGTGTATACCGTACCAAACACGATAAGCCTGGTGTGGGTGTCTGTGGACCCCAGGGGATTCTGAGCAGTGCACCGGTACATGGAGCCGTTTAACTCCGGGGGCACTCGTTCCAGGACCAACTCCTTCCCGTCGTGCTCAGCGCTGCCATCTAGAAGCCTGCTCCCGACACGGGTCCAGGTGAACAAGGGCTCGGGGAAGACTTCATTCTGCAGCCAAAACGGGGGAAACAGCTTTAAATGTACGGGCTATTTTAGTAAAATGGAGCCATTTTCATGACTGCAAATTCTGCTGATCGCCCTGATGCTAACAGAGAGCTAAGCACTGGCATTTCAGAGAGCACCTTTCTCCTCCCAAAGATCCACAGAGTCATATGTGTTAAGGCCAGAAAGGATTAGATCATCTAATCCAGGAGTTCCCAAGTGGTGATACAGGTACCACTGGTGATATCTGAGCCTGACGTTCCATCCGTTCGTTCCACACCAATACTTTAAGAAGGAGGTACGTGAACCAATAGAGTTTGGGAACCCTGGATCGAGCGTCTGACCTCAAAGATCCCAGCGAACTCTACAGACCCTCCAGCTGACAGCATGGATCGACCTCACCACTGACATGTCAGCACTTAGGGTTTGTCTACACCGCAATAAAAAACCCCATGGTGCCGAGTCTCACAGCCCAGGTCAATTGACCTGGGCTTGCAGGGGTTAGTCCGGGGCGGCTAAGAATTGCAGTGTAGCCATCTGGGCTCGGGCTGGAGTGAGACCCACCCGAGTCGCAGAATTTTGTTTATTGCGGTCTTTTATTGCAGCGCAGCCCTTCCTTTAAAGGCTCTATAGCAGGGAATAAATTAAATGGCCTGGTTAGATTTTAGTCTGCTTAGCTGTGTCAGACACATAGGCACGAGGCAGATCTCAAATCCTCCACACGTCATTTACAGTTAAAGGAACGGGATAAAAACTTAGCAGGCAGCAGGCGGTGTTCCCAGGCAGTGGCTGGTTCTGCAGTGCTTTGCACCTTGAGTTTGTGCAAAGCGAGAGATGAGTGGGTATGAAACGCTGCCACCCACGAGAAGAGGAGTTTGGGGTGGGGGGCCACTTTACAACTCCTTTGCCAATAGCTGCACAGGCCAGGGAGAATCTGCCCTGTAATAACAAAATCCTAGAGCATAACTCTTGTCTGCGCCAGGGAAAAAAAAGGTGTGTTCTTAGCTTGGGTCAGCGAACATTTGGTCATTAATAAATCCTAGTGAAGACAAGGCAGTCTGTAGTTTTCATAGGTGTTGGCAGGTCAAGGCAAACTCTACAGTCCCCCATAGTCATTACGTCAACCTGCCAACGTGTGTTAAAACTACAAACTGCCTTCTTTTCCCTAGGAGTTTCCCTTGTGTGAGCTAAAATGCGTTAAGAACACATCTTTTTTCCTAGTTAAGATATACCATAGATTTAAAAGCCACATATTTAATCTGTAGGCAGAGCAACCACCTCTAGGCCATTAGTTCTCAGGCTAGGTTCATAATTACTGCATCATTCATTTACAGAATAAATACTCCAGGCCAGAGGTATGGAGAAGCGTGGACATTTGTTTAGTGAAGTGATTTCTATTAGAGAAAACTCTAAGTGACAACAAATCAATTTCTAACTGAGAGACAAAATAGCCAATTTCAAGAGTTGAGGGTGTAATTGAGCATGCAAAATCCATGAGGAATTGCACGCCTTATTTACGTGTGTAGTTAGTATGAGTGGACATGCAACTCAAGGAACTTTGCAGGCCAACTGCCATCATTATCCGTCTGCATGCACAAATTCCCAGCTTTATATGTGCAATCGCAGAATGAACCTGCCAATAAAATTAGCGGCTCAGTTAAGTGCCTGACTTCTGGAAAAAAAAAAAAAATCAAACCTTAAAGTCAAACTAACCCAACCACTTTGTAGCACTCCTCCTCCCACAACCTGCGCCTTTGCCAGTCTGTATAAATCTGCTGCATAGGAAGACGTGGCACCAAGCAGACTCCATCTGTCAGTGCACCAGATACCAGGCCTTATTTTCACTTATCAGACCGAAGCTAAAAAGTCTGCAGACCTGAAAGCCCTGCACCACGATCCGAACTGTGTCTCCAACGCGGGCTCTCGTTGGTGTCATCATGATTTTCGGGCCCTTGGGAGCAACTGCAGAGAAAGAGGAGAGGAAAGAGAATGGATGTCAGCAGAGCATTGAGTCCTCACCATAGACAAACACTGCCACAGAGAGTAGCCCATAGAGGTTAATAGTCGTACCTTGAATAGTCGTTTAGGTGGTGCAGTACCACAAGGAAAAGTGTGGTGTCAATCCCTAGATGATACAGTAGATCTAAAAAATACCTATGTGAGTGATAGAGGGATAGACAGCTGTCTACATGACTGATAGACAGATACCTTCTAGATGGATAGACAGCCATCTACATGACTACATGACAGTGAGATATCTTCATGACTGACAGAGGAGTAGATAGATGCCTACATGATTGATAGATAGGCTGATAGATAAGTACCTTCATGACTGATAAATGGGTAGATGTCTATATGATTGTTAGACAGACAGATAGCTAGACAGCCAGATGCCTGCATGAGTGATATAGGGACAGAAAGGTCCTGAAATGCTTAGCCCCTCACCTCCCTCCGATCAGGACCTGTTGATGAACAATAATTTTTAATTACATATTTATTTAAATTAGATTCTTACTGAAACAAATCAAGCAAACATCTCTTACAGCATCAGAGGGTAATACAAAAAAAGTTTTAATTACAAATCTTTTTTTAAAAGGCAAACCTCCAGATTTTGATACCAAAGCCCAACAATCGCTCTTACAGATATAAGGGGTCACGCCTCGAGTCAAGTCCATGAGGCATTTAAGATAGGAAAAAAAGCCTCTTTAAGAATGACTATGCAGGATTCCCATTGAAATCAATGGATCAATACTGATTTCAACAGGGGCGGATCAGGCCCTTGCATAAGTCCATCGATAAAAAGAATACCAATCAGCCCCACTGTTTATTGTTCCTTCCTCTGGTTCCTTTTCTGTCTCCTTTGGTCACTTCTCCCTTCTGACCTTTCCCTCACTCTCCCCGTTTCTATCGGAGTGGTGATACCATGAATTTCCCCCCCCCCGCCCCATACAATCGCTCTCACGCTGTGGCATTCAGGGTGAGGACAGGCAGATCGCATCGTCTTTAAACCGGAGGCTTTCTGTGAGCTGTCTCAGGCTACCCAACCCCTGCCGTCCCTGAGAGCTCTGCCACTTGCTCTCACCCGCCCCATGCTTAATGCCTCCTTCTGCAGCCCTCTGTTTGCACAGGTGTCGGATTCTGCTGCAGGCGGCGCCGCATGAAACTGGCACAGTGCCCTCACCTTGGGATCAGCCCGGTGACCACCCCTCCTGCCAACGCCGTCTGCTTTTCATTCCTAGTGCCTCGCAAATGCTAGTTCGTTATTAAAATAACCCAGGGCCAGGTACTTGGCCGCTGAAGGGACGCCGTGACCCTGCGTCCGTGGTGACTGTCGCTGGGCACAGGTAATGGGCTCTGCTCGCTCATTAGCACGTTGCGGTGGACGGCGCTCAGTGCGGAAAAGAGGAGGAAAGAAGCCAAAGGTTCGACTGGAAAGGTTGCCTGGGCCATTTCCATGGCAACGCAGTGACAACGTCTCCTCGTCCTACTCCTGGCTTACTGGCTGGGGCGTGTTCAGGTTGAGATGAAGCAGCCTCCACGTGCTGAGAAGAGGCCTCAGTCGTGCTCTGCTACCACTTGGCGGGAGAACTGGCTGGCGGAGTGAGCGGGGGACATTGACTCTTTGTCCCGCCTTCTCTTCCCATTCCACGCCAGCCTGGCCCATCCGGGCCCTCTGACAGCTCGCCTTGTAAGTGCCACGCTCGGGAAGATGGGGTGAGCGTGAGCGATGCTTGGAGGGGGGAACCATGTCTTCTGGCCGCTTTCTCCCTGGGTGTGGGCAATGCACCTGGCCATCTGTAGAGGTGGGGGCTGTCTTGTGCCATGCAGCAGCTCGCCCCCAGTGGGTTACGGCTCAGCATTGATAGCCTCCGCTGGTACTGTACTGGTAGGGGTCTGAGGCCCAGCTCCTCAAAGACCCTGAGGGTACTGAATCCCCATTGATTTCAGAGAGAGCTAGGAGCCTAAATACCATTGCGGATCTGGGTCTAAATGTCTCCCAAGTCCAGGGGACTGCGGGGCGTTTTCAGAAAGTGAAAATAAAAATCAACCCCCCCCCAAACGCTCCTCTCTTCTGACCGGTGTTTTCCGGCACCACCACCTGAGCTACACACACATACACACCCAACTTGTGCTAGAGCAGGACATAGTCACAAAACGTGCCCGACTCTGTCCTGCAGGGGGCACCAGTGCCACAGATCACAACATGCAGAAGCAGCCTCTGATTTTGGCGTCTCCGTTTTTCTCGGCCGTTGGACTTGAGCCAGCTTGGACCTGATTTTTTCAGCCGGGCCGAGCACCCCTCGCTCCCACTGACTCCCAGTAGTGTTGGGGGGAGAGGGGGGGGGTGTTGTTCAGCGCACGGTGTCGCAGGCTGGGCCTTCGCAAACCGAGGCACTGCAGCGCAAACCCCCCCCCCGGACAATTTTGGCCTTCATCTCATTACACCCTCCCTACCGATGAGACGCCAGACGTGAACTCCTCTCTTCCCTCGGCCCACGCCACCCCGCTTGCTCCTCTCCTGTGCTAACCCAACCAGCGAGGGCTTGATCCTGAGATTGGGATTAGGTTCTCCCACTGGAGGACAGGACACTTCCACCGGGCTGCAACTCCAGCATGGCATTTGACGGGTGGCCCCCCCCCCCAAAACTAGCCCTTGCTCTGGTCTTTCACGGGCAGGGTCCCACGTGGCAAGGCCATCGTCCCTGTGTGCATCGGAGTCACTCTTGAGAAATGCGTGGAGTGAGCATGTCTGCATGTGCATCGATTGCCAAAACTAACACCTCGGAACAGCTCGGCCGGCTGCGCCTGTTGGTCACGTCCAGTTAAAGCGGCAGTAAAGACAACGTGGTGGCCAGTCAGCCAGTGACAACGCCCCAGGTGCTGAAGGAGCATGAGGCCAATGGAAGCGTGGATCAACGCCACAGCTTGTCCTGAAGTCTCCATTTGGCCGGGAGAGTTTTATGTGGCGAAGGTGCTTAACAGCTCCTTGGGAAGGAGGTGCCAGGACCCGCGTTGGGCCAGGCGTGTTGCATTTCTCAAGCTCACCAGCCACTCAAACAAGACTGGCCAAGGCACAGCACTATGCCACAAGCACAGGCTATGAAGACCATGCCCCTTCCCCAGCACAATACAGAGTGAAGGTGCTGAACCTCAGCCACCCTCTCCTCCAACCTCCTCGCCAGTACAGGGCCCCGCACAGCCAGATTCCTGTGTTGCTTGGCAGCTGGATTGGTCCAGAGCACTCACCCAGTCCGCCTTCTTTTCTGCAAGCCACAGGTTTGCCAGGTCCATGAAGTAACTTTTCTCTCCTTGTCACTAGCAGGGCTGGGAATTCCAGCACCGACCGACCGTGTCTCCTGCATTCCCAGGTCTGCAAAGCCCCAATCAATTCCCTTCCAGGAGACAACAGCGGAGCACTCTACAAGGCATGGCTCTGAATAAATCAGAGCTGGGGAGTGGTGTGCACCCTGCCTGGCCTGTTCCCGCTGATAGCTTCTGGCAGCAAATTTATTTTAAACACGGCCTTTAAATATAAATGGCACCAACAGGAGGCTGCCTGGGGACAGCGGGGCCTCGTCAGCCAGCGAGGCGGGCAGGGCTGGCAGAAGGCTCTGCTGAGTGGGACCGGGTGCATATTCACCAGCCCAGGGGATCCTCTTCTGTCTGACAATGCGGCTGGATCCCGGGCTGTGGCTGGCCGTTTAGGTGCTGCATGGAACACGTGGTGTCTGGGAGCATACTGGTCCCTTCAGCTGCTGCACAGACATATATGCCAGGTAGCGACCAGGCCCCTTATCCCCCCGACTCCACAGTCAGAGAATCACAACCCCTCAGACTGCACGCTCCGGGCCTAACATTGTGAGTCTGTGGGACATACTAGCCGTACAGGCTGGTGAGCCCTCTGCTTTCCTGTACAACAGGGGCATCTCTGCAGGGCCTCTGAGGAGCATTTCCCATCCCTCCTTGCTGTAAATACAGGACATATGTATGGGAGGCGCTGCAGAGTGAGACAGGATGTGGAGGGTCGGGGGCACCAGGGGAATAGGGATTGCAGGCTGGAGAACTTGGTGGGGGGGTGGAAAGAAGCAGCAGCTTGAATGGGTGCAGGAGGAGGGGGGGAGGAACTGCAACAGGACACATTCTGCCCTAATTTATACCCCATGCAGCCGCCTGACTGCAATGAGGTTGGGCAGGATGTGACTTAGGGTGTGGCCCAGTGTTCACCACATTGGATCAGCCCAGTGGCCCGGGCGGCTAGTACCAAGTACTTCTGAGGAAGGTGCAAGAATGCTGGTGGCCAACATGCAGTGACATGCCATAAGGGAAGTTATTTCGACCCCTGACACTTAGTGCTAGGGTGATGCCCTGAAGCATGCGGATTTTATCCCATTTTTTTTTACCCCATCTGACATGATTTGGGATATTCTCAGTATCCTTATAACGTGCTAACCGTAAACTCTCAGCCTCGGTGCACCTTGTGGCAATGAGTTCCACAGGTTAATGACTGGTTGTGTAAAAATGTATTGCCTTAAACTGGGCTTAAATGTGCTGCTTTTCAATTCTCACTTGTATCATAGGAAGGGTGACTAAGGGCACCCGCTTTACCTCGTCCATGCCATTCATTATTTTATACTGCTCTGCCACAGCTCATCCCTGTCTTCTCGTGCCGGCTCCCCACATGCAATATACTGAAAACATTTTCATATTGTAGGTTTTGATGGCTGGCGATTTGCCCTTCACAGTCCCCGTCTGACAGTTGCACTTTTCTATTGGCGTCACCGGCGTGGCAGTTCCCCTTTCTGAAGGACCAGTTTGGCTCGAATCATTTCTTGTTCCCTGTCAGAAGCACTGTCGGATTTCGTCCCTTCTAACAACCACTAAGTGGTTTCTTCAGTGGGGAGGGGAAATCTCAAGCCCCCAGAATCTACAGCCCCAATTACCAAATCCTCCAGTGCGCCCGGTGCGCCTGCATCCTACATCCACCTCCCCGAGTCGCACTGTCGCTGCAGGGGCATGTTCTATTGTTCGGCCCTCCCTGTCCTGGAACGTTTGGGGTTGGCTACAGTGTTGTGATGGCTGCCCTGCCACACCCCAATCTGCAGTTCAATGAAGGTGGGCGTGGGTTCGAAGGGAGCCTTGTATGTGTTTGGTATAATGCGACATGTTCAAAAGTGCCGCACTAGCCCCACCCTCCAGGAGCATCTGTCCATTTCAGTGGGCACCGATAGCTGTCTGCAGTCACCCATTCTGGGGTCACAAGTGCCCTGTTGCACAAACAAACGTGCAGGCTCAGTTGTACACACAAGTTATGGAGTGCAGTTTTACACGTCCATTTTTTGAAACTTCAGCCTATCACTTTCAATGCAGTAAAGCATGTGACACCCACCAAGGTCGTTATAGAAACTAAGATGTAAGAGTACGAGTTGGTCACAGAAGCCGTGACTTTAACAGCGCTTTGTGACCGCTTCAGCTCCCTGCGGCGGGGCTCGGGCTTTGTCCTACCGTGACCATATCCTGGTTTTATGATGACTGTTTTGTGAATTTTGCCTAATTTTATCGTGACAAAAATCATATCCATCCTAATAATTAGCTAAACAAGTCCTGCTCCACTGAGTCAGTCCACAGATGGATATTTGGTCCCCTTGCAGATGGGATGACCCATTTTCAGTTGGGGAAATATATCCACCAGAGTCTCATCTCTCTGACCCACCATAACGCTCTGAATTCAACCCCTGACTCCTGATGATTGAAACCAGCGTGCGTGAGCGTGGAAGCAGTTTCCCGGTATCCATGTTAGATGACTATATATACACAAAGACTAAGATGGTTTTCCTCTCGCTTACATCGATATAAATCAGGACTAACTATCATTCTCATTAGAGCTACACAGTGCAGACGGGAGAAAACAAACAGGCCCGATACATTCATTCTGAGTTTGCCATCCTACGTTTCAGCCAGCAGGGCAGCAGCGATTGTTCCATCAGCACACCAATCTCTACTGTACAATCCATGGGCTGCGGGGTCTCTGCTTCTTCTGCGGTGCCCCTGTCACACCATCGCCTCCAGCAGATCCTCTTCTACCTAGTGTCCATTAGCAAACAGGACGGACCTGGCAGGCCCTCATGGCTGGCTCTGAAAGTAGCCAGGTTGTGCAGCTCGACCTGGGCTTTTAAAGAGCCAAATTCTGCCTTTCCCTTCCGTGGGGCTGGATTGGCACCTTGCTGTCTGCCCTGAGTATGGGGGCAACACAGAGTTGGGCTGCCTCAATGGCCAGGGCCCAGATTTTGAATCCGAATCACCCTGTTTCCTGCGCCACAGGGGACATAAGCGATGCCAGCCCTTTTCCCATCAGAGCCCCACTCTGTGGGAAGGAGCACAGCAGCTGGGCCTGGAACTGAAGGTCGCTTCTGCCAGGCTCCTGCTCCACCGCCTCACCCCCAATAATTCCCCTGAGCAGGCACGCGGTCCGGCGGGTGGCACAATGAGCGCTGTTATTCAGAGAGTCCCGGGGGCCTGTCCTGAGATATGGCCCCCCCCCTTTGAGCCCAATGGAGATTTCACTCCCTTGAGACTCCAAGACCGTTTCTCTCTACCAGCCTGTGGTTCTTTTGGTGTAAGGCTGTGCTGTGTACTTGGTCAGGCCCCATCACAGCCACAGCTGAGCGCCTCAGACTGGTTCATGTCTTTATTCCTCCAACACCTCTCTGAGGCTATTAGCCCCATTTTAAAGATGGGGAACTGAGGCCCAGTGAGACTGTGTGACGGGCCCAAGGTCACACTGGCAGCCTCTGGTAAAGCAGGGACTTGAAGCCAGATCGCCCAAGTGCCTTGACCATGGGGTCACCCTCCCTCAGCTGGGTGACGTAACCCTGGCTAGACTGTACCGCAGTGCTGGGCTGTGATGGCGGATTTCAGACCCCAGGAGTGTGGAGCCTTGGAAAGAAACGGAGAGGAGGGGCTTAGTCTGTTTGCAGAGGAAGAGTAGCTCCCTCCTCCTTCACTTGGTCCCATGCGATAAGAACAAGGGCCAGTCCATGACATTGATGGCAAGCGGATAAAAGCGAAGGCTTCTTCATGCCGCCTGAAATCTGCTGGTGGGATTCTCCGTAGAGTCAGTTACTGTGGCTGGGTATAAAAAGGAGCGGGCTAATTTTTATGAGTATTAACACTGGTGCAGTAGTTATTTAGGTTAATAAAAAGCTAATCAAATTTGATGCTGCAGGGTATCAGCAGATCACGCGTGGGACTGAGGAAGGACATGGAGGGCTATACACCCCCAATCACAGACACCCCAGCCAGTGGGCGACCCGCCCGTTGCGATGGTGGGATGCAGGTGGGCTAGGCGATCTCCCCTTGCAGAGCCACTGTGTTTGCCATGCAGCCAAACACCAGAGGAGCAGGGATTTCTCAGGGGAAGCTGCTGAGCCTGGGCAGAGATCAGCAGGGACATGCTAGCCAGAAACCATCAGTCTCGGCGATGTCGTCAGCGCTTCTCGTAAGCCGGCTGCCCTATTAATAAACAGGAGAGCGAGTCGCTCATTAACTAGCTCTGGCTTTCAGAGACAGCAGGCGTTGGTGAGCTAATGAGGCGGAAAGTCCCACCCCGGCCGCAGCCTGATGGGCGGTTAATTGCCTGTGACGGCCTGACATGATGTCCTCTGGTAACAGGGAAAGGCGCCGGCGGGATAGTTGCCTCCGTATCCATCTTCCCAGAACGCGCCTGTGTCCCTTGTTCCCCACTTCTGAGACGCAGCCCTCTGCCTCCACCCTCCACACACACCCGCAGGGCTGTGATCTGAGCCAGGGCTCCTGAAGTCACAGCAGCAGGAGGGCGCCCAGCCAGGTACATGTGCACTAGCAGGAAAGAACACATGGCAGCCATCTGGCCGTGCTCCCCACGGTGAGGGCCCTGGCTCGCTCTGTGCCACAGCCGCCCCGGTGTTTGGCACAACTAGCTCATCTCTTTAGCTCACCGCCTGCCTCCTGAGCATGCCGGGCTCGGCCCAGGCTCCTGCCATTTGGGTGCCTGGCTCCTCCCGGAGCTGGGGGAGCACTCAGGGCTGGAGCTGGGCACACATTTGCTGCTGAAATGTTTTTCGGGGGCGGGGGGGGGAGGAGTGGGAGGGACGAAGATTTGGCCACACCGAAACAGTTCTCAAATGTTGTGTTGGTTTCAACAAATTGCTCCTGTTGAAACCCCCTCCCCCCCTCCAAATTGTTGCTATTTTTTGGTTCAAAGCGGTTCTTTGTTTTTAAATGTCTTTCAATTTTATTTAATGGTTTAAAAGAAAAATGTTAAAAAAAAACCCACTCAAAATTGGAACAAAAAGTTGGAGGGTTTTTTATTTTTCCATATGCTGAATATTAAAAATAAAAAAAATCTGTTTTTGGTTCCACCCAAGCCCATTTTTTTCCCAGATTTTTCAGCATTAGCAGCAAACTCAAATCCCCATCATTCGCCCGTCTCTCCTCAGGACGTGGCGGTTGCTAAATGCTCCTGCCCCTGCTGAGGAGAGGAGGTTGCCCGGCTGGGGAAGTGGCAGCAGTTCAAAGGCAGGATGCCACCGGCAACCTGGCTATGAAGCACCAACGGCAGCTCCCTGGGCAAAGCCCGTCTGCCTGGGGAGCAGGGCTGGCCTAGCGAGCACTCCAGCACCGGGTGCAGGAACGTGCTGGGTGCCTGTGGGAATTTCCAGATGGAAGTTCTCACACTGGTTCCAACTGGGGCGATGAGAACGCCGGTTGGAGGAGTCTAATGTAGTCAACTGGGCTCTCCATTAAGGCCATTATTGCCCAACAGGTCGGCTGTCCAGGAAATACCTGGCAAGGGGAAATAGCCAACTGCTGCCTCCATGCATGGAAACGCTGCTCGCCTGCAAGACGCAAGGGCGTGGGGAAATCCCGGCAGCAGTGCAGCCTGTGATCTGCCAGCATGGAGTGGCTGCACGGGCAGCATCAGTCAAGCTCCCGGTACTGCACTGCTGGGCTAGTTGCTCTGGAGAGGATGGCTCTAAAATCGACCTAGATCTTTGATCTGTTGCCAGCACACGGTCAGATCGTGCCAGTCCCAACACAGGCTCCAGCCACAGCCAACCCAGCTCACTCAGCCCTTCCTCTCCACGCTGACTTCCATAGAGCAGAGCAGGTGTTTGGTTAATGTAAATGAGCTTAGCCCCAGGGTAGCCCAGTGTTCCTCTAATCCTGTAGGCGAAGCACTGCGAGAGCCTTCATCAGAGGTGGCCTTTCTCCTGTGGGCGCTTTACAGGCAAGCACAGACACAAGGCAAAGCTCAGGTTTGTCACATGAACAAGTAGAATAGAGG
This sequence comes from Emydura macquarii macquarii, assembly GCF_026122565.2. Lineage (NCBI taxonomy): Eukaryota > Metazoa > Chordata > Testudines > Chelidae > Emydura > Emydura macquarii. Next base: position 49,990,984 of record NW_027132905.1, read on the forward strand.
AGATGCCCAGATGCTCCCAGGTGGGTGGCTTAGATTTGATCCTCAGACCCTGCCTTTCGGCTCATAAAGTGGCCAGGGCCCAAGATGCTCAGCCCCAGTGCTGTGGGCAGCTGTAGGTGTTGCTGGATGGTTTCTGGGTGCCCCACCCAAAGACGGGCCTGAGCTGCAAAACTCAGCCCTGGAACCAAACCCCAAGGTTCAGGGCTTGGAGGTTCCGGTTCTAGTTCAGCTGCAGGCCTGCCTCCATCTGGGAACATTGGGCTCAGAACTGGCGACTTTTCTCACTCAAAACTCCCGCTGACGCTGAGTGACGGCTGCAGGGCTGGGAGCTCGGTGTGGGGGCAGGAAGGGGTGGCGGGAGCGGAGAGCACTGGCAGGTGCGTTGGCCTGTCCCAGGCTCACACTCATGCACACACCTGCCCCTTGGCAGGGTCCGGATCGGTAGCAGGAGCATGGCGCAGCTGCCCTCACAAATCCTGTTCTGCACTGACTGTCGGCGCGGAGGTGGGGCAGGCCTGGGGTGGAGCTGCTCCCAAGTTTTCATTTTGCTGGGCTTCATTCTCTGCAGAAGCAAACCACCTCTTCAGCAGCAGTCTCTGCCTTGGCATCGTGGTGAGCAGGAGAGACATTTCCTCATCTGAATCCAGCTGCCAGCAAGGGGATCATCAAGTCCCTGGGGATGTTCCTTTGCCAGACTCTTTGAGCAGCTAGTTGGCTGGTTTCAGATAGCAGGAGAGCTCCACTGCTTCCTTCCCACTCCACAGGCTGTGGGCCCTGGGATGACGATCGGTCTCAGGGGGTGGGAGGGGGAGAGCGATGGAAGCTGGCTCCAGAGGAACCTTCTGACACAAGATCTGGATTGCAGACTGGTGAAGAACTCAGAAGCTTTGGTCTCCAGGACCAGGTTTGAGTCAGTCCATCCTACACAGATTCCAGTGGCTATGCCTGTCTCTCCCCATGTTAATAATTCACCTGGGTAGGTCCCAGGGCTTGCGTCCCAGCAGAGTGCTGGACCAAGCTTTATAATGGAGAACAGGGGAACCTTTGGCAAGTCCTCTCTCTTGCCGGCAGCTTCTAATCTTGCTCTGCATTAACTCATGCTGAGTTTACCCACCTGTTGTAACGCAAAGCTGGCCATGTTACCCCTGCCATTGGGCTGAGGGGGAGCGCCTTTAGGTGCATGTCAGAGAGAGAAGGCACCTTCAGGACCTACGGTGGCGTCCACACTCAGAGCAGAACAAATCTTGGGGGAGGAGAAGAAAGGAGGCCACACACAGAACTTCTCACGGGAACTAGTGAGGAGTTAGAGTCCCACGGTTTGGAGAGATACTGTGTTGGGGAAGCGCCTGATCCAAAGCCCACTGAAGTTAATGGAAAGATTCCCATTGGCTTCAGGGCATTTTGGATCAGGCGTTAGAAAGGTTGGATACCTCCAGGGCGCCATTCCCTGGTGTGAATCTAATCCAAGATGTGGCACTGACAGAAAGATGTTATCCTCTGATAACGCGATGCCGGTCTACGAGCAATGAGTTTGGTGTCCTCCACGCAGTGCTTAGGGAACCCACAGAACCGGCTCCTCGACCATCCTAGTGTAAGAATTTCACCTCAGCACCAGCATTCTGGGATATTGCAAGTTGGGCTAATATACGTGCATGGCCAGTGCTGGAAGAGCAAGAGAAAGGTGGAAAGCACAGAGGAAGTTTGCCCAGTCAACCACAGCTGTTTCCTTTTGAAAGCACCATGGAAATTCACTCCCTCCAACAGTTAGTTAGACGGAAAGAAATTAGGACTCCAGATCAGGACTCTCCTTTACATGGGACCATTAAAAATACAGTCTTTCCCCATACACTCCAGTCAGCCAGAGGTTGCACATATTGCCACAAATCATAGCTACTCTGGGGAGCATCTCCCCTGTTAATTATTCACTCCCTCGTTCATTATTCAGAGGCGCTATAAAAGCCTCTCCTTGTCCTTCTCTGGTTCTCAGCACCCCGGACTGACAGAACACGTTGGAAAGTTATCCAGGCAGGTGTCGGCTTGAGTTTTCCCTGCTTTTGACGGAGCAGCTCGCGGTGCCTGGTGAAAATTCTGCTGGGGTGTTGGGTAATATTGCCCGTCTCTCCGTGCTGGCAGAGATGCGATGAACAAGCATTTGGCACCTCTGACGTGGCGCTCATTGAAGCGAAGGGAGCTCCAGTTGACAGTCTCACAGCCTCTTCTTCACCGGTTTGGCAACGTTTGCTTTGCCGCGCCTGCAGACGCTATGGGAGTTTGCGTAATGGCTGCCGCCTTGGTCACCGGCAGTGACTGGACCCACGGTCTCCAGGGTTCATGCCATGAGTCACTCCAACATAAACCAAAGGATTACGCTATCTAGTGGGCAGCTGTGGTCACAACGGTGAGAGCAGCAGGTGGGCTGGACACCCCCTTACCCATGGTCTCAGATGGGACGGGATTCAGGGTCCCCGCCTGCACCCCCACAGCTACACTGCAACCGTTAGTGTTCAATCAGAGCTAGTGCCGATGTGTTCACGTGAGCTAGAAATCAGACCGCCCACTCCGGTGTCGCCACACCCTTTGGCTCCGGCACGGAGAGTCTATTTATACTGGAAGCGCTTCAGGCAGCGACTGTCTCTTGCTATGTGTTTGTGCAGCTTCAAGCACAATGGAGGGGGGCGTGTCTAATCTGGCCAGCAGCATCTAAATGCTGTTTGGATATAAACCGTATTAATAAAAGGGTCAGTTTGCAGAGTACCAACTGGCCATGGAGTTAACTGAAGGGGGCAGGGGAAACAATTCAGAGTGCGGGGGGGACCCAGCTTTTCACTGAAATGTCACAGTCTCTGTTTATCTCCTTTCCCAAGATGAAGCGGCTGTGGATCTTTGACCCATCTGCCGCCTAAAGAATCCACAGGTGTGCTGAAAAAGAACCCGCCTGCAAAGAATTTCGCTCTTCCGTGGGAGTCCATTGTCAGCAGAAGGTGGCTTTCCAGCCAGGATTAACATACATGGTCTTTTGTCTTTAATGTAGATGCTGGGGCCTGGCAGACTCAATGAACTGTCCGAGCAGGAGACTCTTCCCGGGATTAGCTCCTTTTAGAACATCGGCAAATCTTTCTCCAGCCATGGCAAACGCAGGGGGTGTCCGTGGAGCTGGAACAGGATTTATCTGAAGACTTTTCTAAGGGGATTAAAGCCTCATCTTCCTGAAAGCTCTGCTCTGCTGTCCCGTGGATGGGCCCGGAGCGGTGACGGCTCCCAAGTGGCCGGGGTGGGATCTGGTGATGGATCTGTTCGGGAATGGCTCGCAGTGACTCAGGCAGCCTAGCAAAGAGCGAGCGGCATCTCTTCTCCCTACATAACTGATTCATGTGCTGCTGGCTCAACCGACTGTGTCCGGGAGGGAAGCAAGGACCTGTGGTGGCAAAAGCACAGGCCTCCACAGCTGGAGGTGAAGGAGGATAGCAAGAGCTCTCTTAATCTCCCTGCAGCCCAGCCACTAGATGGCAACGTGGTCACACACACTGACCTGGAATGTTACCTGATCAGACGCGCCTCCCGCAGTCTGCACGCTAACGCCATTGAGCGTGGAACAGGAGCGGCAGGGCAGCGGCGCCTGCAGACCCAGCTCCCCCAGTGCAGGTGGGAGGCGGGTTGTTTGGATTCTGCTGCTCTCCTTTGCACTATGACGACGACACCAGGCACATGGACGAGGGGAAGAAAAACAGGCGAACACGAGGGGTCTGGTTCACCACTGCCAGCTCCGTGGCCCTGCTCAGGAGCCCCTGGTGCCGGGGCCATTCCAGATGGGTTGGGAACAGCTGGGGGGCATGTCGGGGACAGGACAGATAGGAGATGGTGCGTTCTGACACCCCACTGATTCTACGCAGCTGCAGCTGGGGGGGCCAACCCTCCAGGATTGCCCTGGAGTCTCCAGGAATTAAAGATTAATCTTTAATGAACGATGCTGTCATGTGATGAAACCTCCAGGAGTACGTCCAACCCAGATCGGCAACCCTCGGGTCCTTGGGCAAGGACACGAAGGATGGGATATCGCCAAGGCTGCTGTCGCTTGCAGCCCCAGAAGCGGCAGAGTGCAGGCTGCTGCACTAGCGCAGGGAGGAATCCCCCTCCCGAGCTCCAGGCAGAACATCCCCGTGTGCGGCCGGCTGGATTTCCACCAAGCAAAACCCCAGCGACTGCAACGAGAGCGTGTTCTCCGGGAGACACAATCCATCCTTGCCAAACGCAAGGCCAGGGCTAGTGGAGTTTGGTTTTTTTTGGTTGAAAAATCTGAAAGTTTGCAGGATAAAATGCCTTAAATTTCCCAAGGAAAACAATTAGCCTATTTTTGGCCAGTTCTAATTTTCACAGGATTCTGGTCACTTCGACTCCCAGCTGGAAATTTACAACATTGAAAACTCAAATGAATAATCTGCTCCTCTCAGCACCCCTATAATCATAGAAGATGAGGGTTGGAAGGGACCTCAGGAGGTCAACTGGTCCAACCCCCTGCTCAAAGCAGGACCAACCCCGATTAAATCATCCCACACCTTAAAAACCTCTAAGGATGGAGATTCCCCTCAGTCACCTGAACATGGGTTCTTCTCTGGTCTGCATATCTTATGGCCGGTTATCTACCAGAATTCTTACAAATGCATCACGCCTGGATGAATCGATCCAGTCAAGCCTTATCCTCAAGGGATACAAGGGGTTAACTACAACTTCAACAGATCCAGAGTTTCATTATCCAAAGGGGGGCTGCACCATTGCACTTTGAAGGGACAGGAGATTTGTGCTGAGGGTTGCTAGTGTAAAATACTGTCAGGGCAAGGGAGATCAATGGACAGTTTAAGTTCTGTGTCCCATCTCAGCCAGCTCATTTAACAATCATACAGTGACCTTTTCATTGTGGAGTGTGCCTGCTGAATGGGATTTTATATATTTTTTTGCTCCAGCGAGAGGAAAGAGATAATTAATCTTGGGTGCAGAAACCTGAAAAATTAATGAGACTGGCTTTAATCCTATGTGGGCTGAAAAATAATGGGCTGAGAGGTGCAACTTTTGCCGTCTGATATGGTTGGAGAAAACAGCAAGGATGCAAAATGCTTCCCCTCTTCTTCCTTTTGAAGCGCGGGGGCTGTTTTGGAGGGGTTCTCATTGCACAGCAAGTTGTTTTTCAAGGCAGGGGGGAAGGAACCACTTTCATATAATCAGCATGACTTGGAGCCCATCAGCCCTCGTTAGTTCCAGCGTTAGTTGCGAAAGACCACAGAGCAGAAGATTCCCCTCCTGCCATAACTCCCTTGTTATCCTGAGTTTTGTGTCATGGAGACAGGAATGTGTGATGATAACTGTCAGTCAAGACTGAAGGGCGCTGTCAGCCAGGGGGATGGACGGCTCAGCTGGTCGGTAACATGCTGTGAAGCTGTTTTATTCTGCGGTTGCTGGTTTGAATCCAGCCTCGTTGGTGCCGAAGGGAAGGTTGCTACCGTCTGCTGGCTGTGATAGGTGCAATGGGTCCTGGGGGGCGGATGCTCTTTCTGGTTCCTGATTGGGAGAGGGCCACATCCCCCCAAAAAATCAAACATTCCCCTCTTGTTGGTGGGCGTGAATGGATCTGCCTCTCGGCTCCCGCAGCACACATGGACTCAGGACAGCCTTCGACCCTCGGGCGGGGCACACCTGCAGGGTTAACCCAGAGGGTGGCAGTGCTGCTGCTAGCCATGCTGTGCCCGCTGTAGGGATAGAGCAGGGCCGACCCAATCCGTGCTACAGCCACCATGCAGGAGGGTGAAATCCGTGCCAGGGAGGATGCATCGCTTCTGTTGGCTTCTGCTCACGGAACGAGGCAGACGAGCGAGAGCCGCTCAGCACGGGGGCTGCGTCGCCGGGTGAGATGACTGGAATTCAGCCCAGCGCAGAAAGCCAGCGGGCCCCAGGTAAATCCTCCAAATAGGAGTTCCTGGCCTGTCTGCCCAGGGCAGGAGGGTACCCAACGGGAGTGGCAGAACAGTCTCCTAGAAACTGATGGGTGGCCAAAGCACTGAGAGACGGGTGGATGTGGTGCAGGGCGGGAGGAGAATAGCGAGGTTTCAGGTCTCAAACATGTTCCTGATTTCCCGGGTGAGCAAAGGGTTAACCAAGGGGGCTCTGGGAGCGAGCAGGCAGCCAGAAGTAAAGGGGAGTAAAGATCATGACTGACTCCGGGGGTATCCCACACAGGCGTATAGCCGCTCAGCGCGCACCCACGGTTAAATGCGACCTCCTCTGGGGAGCATAACCGCACAGCAACACGACACAGGGCTTCAGGGCAAAGGAGGGACCCCGTCGGCGCCACCAATGTAACGCCCTCTCGCAACAAATGCCAGGGATCTTTCACCACTGCCAGTGGTCAAGAGCTTGGTTTTGTGTCTCATGCAGGTCACGGCCCCTCCAGCCGCATGGCAGCCCCAGCGCCCCCACTGCTGAGGCGTTAGCCCCATCCTGGCTCCGAGGGAGGAGCGTTCTCTGATGTAGGTCTGGCATTACTGCCCCTTGCATGCCAGGTATGGTCCTTGGGGACACCCAGCCAACACGGCTCGGCGCAGGAGAGCTAACGGACTCACAGCCCGAGGTGCAGTTCCTCAGCATAGCACATAGCTCTTCTCTAGCCCTTTCCATTAGTAGGCCCCAAAGAGCTCCATGGAGGAGCAGGATCATTATCCCCATTTGACAGATGGGGAAACTGAGGCACCGAGCGGGTAAGTGTTTGGCTCCAGGTCACACAGCAGTACAGCTGGGCATAGGCCCAGTTTCCTGAATCCTAGTCCAATGGTTTATCCTCGAGGCCATGCTCCACTGCAGTGCGCACAGGGGAGGAGGGAAGTGGCTTGCCCCGATTTGGCCCCGAACCCAAGAACCGCCCCTCCCCCTCCCCGCCCCAGAACCCCAAAACCCAATCCCAACTTCCTAAGCTTGAGAGCCCGGGTTCCAGCTAGAGCCCCCATGTCCACAGTGCTGTTTTTAGCCTGCTGGCACGAGCCCCGCTAACGTGAGCCTGTCCGCCAGGGCTCGGAGGCTCACTCCCAGCTGCAGTCTAGACGTAATCCAAGTTCCTGACTGCCCCCCCTACCGTAGCCACCACACCCAGAGACCCCAAGAAACCCCTCCTCCCGTGGCCAGGCAGGAGTGGAAAGAACTGGCATGCAAAGCAAAGGGTGGACAAGGGAGTGGGCGGGGGAGGACACGTGGCGGGAAGAAGGCGATTGCACGAGGTGTGGTAGGAAAGAAAGGGTGGGCAGAAGGGATCTGGAGGAGGTGGGATGGCAGAAGGAAAGCAAGGGGATAAAAGAGCGAAGGAGGGTGGGGCGGGAGGGCTCTTCATCCCCATCAACCTGAGAGACCAAAGCTGAGCGTCCAGCTGAATTACAAATTACGCCACGTCCCTTCACCCCCCCCAGTGGGCCGCCGGCAGGGGGAGCACGCGGGCCTTACCTAGCGTGACCTCGGACTGCATGGGCATGGAGAGGGCGGGGTGCTTGACTTCGCAGCTGAAGAGCGCCTCGTTGTCTAGCTGCGGATTGAGCGTCCACATGAGCATGGCCCGCACCTCCACGGTGCCGTCGCTGACGGGCATGTGCGTGTGGTGGAAGTAGTAGACGGGCTCCATGTTGTGGACCCACCTCGGGAACTCCCGGCTCACCACAGTCTCTGGGATAATCTCGGTGGCCGGGCTGAACAGAAGTCCCTGGTCCGGGGTGAGGTTCTTGAGGGGTTCCTCCGTGTAGGGCCGCCCGCCCCGGTCCTCCCCGTTGAGCAGAGACAGGGACTTCTGCATCTTGGTGTCATCCAGGTCGCGGTTCAACAGATTCCGAGACGCTCGGCCGTCCTGTAACCCGGCGGCGCTGGCGGGAGGCTCCATGAGGGGCACGACCTCTATCAGCTCCCCGTCTCTCTTAAAATACACCTGGGGGGGCAAAGAGGGAGCGGCATGGGTTATGACTGGCCACCCATCCCCCTGTGCCAAATGATCCCCCCCCCACCTGCTGGGGAGTACACAGGATTCAGAGGAGCAGCCAGCGTCCCGGAGAAGGGGGGACTCCGCGGTGCTGCAGCCCAGAGTGCGGGCAGCTACTCCTTCCTGCGCCAATGAGCCTGCTCCTCTCTGACCTCCAGGACGGAGCCAGTCAGGATGTTGATGGGAGGGGTGGGGTGTTTTTTCACACCGGCATAAGTGCTAGGATAGACCTCTGAGTGGGTGTGTGAGACACGGGCGTGTGTCTGTGTCACAGAGTAAGAATGAGTGTGTGCGAGAGCAAGCGGATGTAGGAATGCTAGTGAGCAGGGGAGTGTGAGGGGGAGGTGAGCGGGCGAGTGTGTGAAGTGTGGGGGGAGATGTTTAGAATTCAGCTGGTAAAAGAGGAGGTGAGTGTAGGTAAGTGCGTGCGAAGGTGAGTGACTGCGAGGGCTCGTGTGGGTGTGAGATGTGAGTGTGTGCATGCACGTGTGTACATAGGAGGTAGGTGAGTGTATGTGTCGGAGGAGGTCTGGTTGTGTACGAGTGAAGGCGAGTGTGAGATCCCTCTGCTTGGGTGTTGTGTCCCTTTCTCCCACCCTCTGTCTGTCTTGTCTGAGTTTGTAAGCGTGGCTCTCAGGATGTGTTTGTGTACCTCGTAGCACAATGGGGCCCTGATCCTGCCTGGAGCTTGTAGGCACTGCTGGGGATGCGACCCAGTGTACTAACTAATAAAAGTGCGAATGAAGGGGAGACCGGGTGTGTGTGTGTGTGTGTGCAGGAGTGTGTGTGTCTAAAAGGTGAGTTTATGCACAAGAAGGTGAGTGAGCGTATGCGTGCATGTATGAGGGGGTGCAGGTTTCTCTGAGAAGGTGACTGCATACATGAATAGGGGAGTGCGTGTGTGTAGTGTGTATCTGAGAAGGTGAGTGTGTGAGGAAATGAAGGTGTGTGAGCAGGGTGTGTGTGTGTGTATATGTCAGAGGGCAGCAGCTGTGTGTGCGCCTGTGCGTGCTGAGAGCTGAAGGTAAGACACAACGCCTATGCAGGGCTTTGGAAAGTCTCGCTGCAGCAGAATTGTATTCCATTTCAAAGCGCTCCTGGAAAGTCTCTGAAGTCTCCGCGTAATGTAAAGGCTGCAGGACTCTTTGGAGAGAAGTGTTTGAAAAATAGCAACATACTTTTATTTAAATGCCTTAAACATCAGAATGAATAAGCAGGGATAACTTCTGCTCCTTTAGGAGAGCAGAGACACTCCCCCACCCCCCGTCTCCTCCGGGTGTTCATTTAAAAGAAAATCATTCAAAAGAGAAGTTCAGAGCCTGCCTTGAAGCCTAGACAATAAACTCTGCAATGAAACACGGCCTTTGCTGCGAGCCTGTATGTTCATGGGAGTGCAGAGTGAACCAGGGCACCTAACAACATTTTCCTGGGGAAATGGGGGGGGGGCCCGGAGGCTGGAAAGGAGCAAAGAACCTTTCACTTGGAGGTGCTAGCTTGAGTCGACAATGAGCATGTAGCACATGTGAGATGAGTTTGGTGGATCTCAGCCTCCTTCCGAGCGGGCAGGTTTGCATATCAGTAAAACCTCCATCATGATCCACCCTTGGCTGTCGGAGCACACGCATCCTGCCTATTCGCCTTCTGCAGGTGGGCCCGGGTTCGGGAGACGCAGACCCTGCTGCTGTCTAGGCCTGACCTGCTCTGGGCCACTCAGACGGCTCAGACTGGTTCCTTTCCCCAGAGCTAGGCTCAGCTGAAAACGACCCAGGCTTCTCCTGGAGAAACTCCTAGTGCCCTTCCTCTACCATCCTCACTGGTGCCCACGCCACCCCTCCTTTGCCTGCTCCCACCACGCATAGCTTCTGCCATCCCCACTCCATCTACGCCTCCCATCCTTCCTGGGACTGGCAACAGGGTGCTGCCTCTCTCCTCCCTCCCCAAGGCAAAGGCAATTCTCCCAAGAGCCTGTGGCCACGCTACATCCCACCTAAACACCCATCCACCCGCACCGTACGAACGCTGCAGCGCATGCATGAGGGCCCGCATTGCATGGCCATGGCTTGCAGGGCTGGAGAGATGGACGGCGGGGCAGGCAGGCAGCACCAGGTCTGCATGGTAGGAACCAAGTCACCGGCGTGTGCTTGCTCTACTCACCATCGGGGCCGGCTTCCCTCCAGAGACGATGCAGACCAAGGTGAAGTTCTGCGCTTGGTAGCGGCTGAAGGGGGCAGGCGTGTCGGCAGCAATGACCGAGATGGAGGTGGGAGGCGCTGTCAGGGAGAAAGGCCAGGGTTATTACGAACAGAGCCGCACCAAACCAAGATCGTACAGCGGCCGTGTCCTATGGGAATCACCAGCTGGGATTGGGACAGGGCGCTGCAGCTGGACAAGGGGGGGAGTGGGTTGGGACAGGGCTAACCCGCCAGGAGCATGTGAAGACTCAGTGCACTCCCTGCGCCCCCCCCTCGCCAAAGACACACCCCAGCCCTAGCATGCAAACGCACACATACACACTCCTGCTGACACACACCTCCATGCATCCCACAAACACAGGCAGAGACCCATTTCCTCCCCTCCCCCCACAACGCATAATCACGTGTGTGCGTACACTGTGTACACAGGCACAACACGGTCGTGCACCACATATGCACCCCACGCAAGTCTGTGTACACACATCCACACACCTGTATCCACAACACAGGCACCCATATATAATACCGCATACAAACATGGTGCACCAATACACCTGCATACACCATGCCCTGTCCCTTCCACCCACCCACACACACTGCACACGCATGTCCAGAATGAACTGCATGACCTCCCCAGACACACACGCCTTCTACAGACTCACAGCCACGGTACATCCATGCACCGCCTACGCGCAGGTGCCCGCACACACTCCCCCACCCCTGACCCCTTGTTCCTCCCTCCAGTCCCGTAGCTGTGCTGCAGACCAGGCGTTCACAGCCTGTGCAGTTCATCAGGTTCACGGGAGAACAACAGTTTCCAGTTGTACAGACCGTGACGCCTCCCAGCCCCGAATGAGTGGGGCGCATGCATGCTCCTCTCCCGCCATTCCCACGTTACTCGGACGTGACAGTCACAGCGTCACGGCCAACGGCATTTCAGAGATCTCCCTGGGCTCTTCACCAGAGGGCTCCACACAGCCTCACCTCTCAATCAGACCCAGCCTGAGCCTCGGGCTGCCCTAGTAAAGAGATGGTGCGGGATGGCTCCCACTATCCAACCTGGCCATCCACAAGGAGGAAGGTGGGCAGGCAGCCTGCCTCCCTGTCACCACAGGCCCTTTCTGAGCATGCATCCCAGCAGAGACCCCCCTGGAGCCAGCCCAGTTTCACCAGCTGAGGACCCAGGCCTTCCTCTCCATATGTACAGGGCCTCCCAAGTGCTGGGTGCGGCATGTAAATAAAAAATTAAATCAGGGGTGATACAGGGCTGCAAAACCTACAAACCACGGACGGGTCCAACTGAGAACAATGGATCTGCACCATCCCGAACCCTGCGTTCAGATCTAGATGGGGCAGTGAACTTTGCACCCGGGGCCTGCCTCCGGAAGGGCTGAACCAGATCCCAACGCAACTGGACTTGGAAAAAGTTTGGCCTCAGGTCCCAGTCCAGATCCAAACACCACTTGGGCACGTGAGTAATGGCGACATGTTATCGGCGCCCCAACGTGTTTTCATGGCTTCTAGCCCCACAGAAACGTCACAAGGAAGGTGCTGCCTGGATCCCACACCCATCCACTTCCTCAGCGCCCCACACAGTCACTCACCTGCACCTCCGCCACTCCATTTCCCCCCCCCCCCCCCCCAGTAGGCTCAGACAATCCAATTAATCTATCTCCACAAGGGCACTTACTGACAACACCCTCCCTTCCCACTGCGGCAGCCTCCTGCTGCAGGGTGAGCGTGACGGCTGGCACCCAAGCGGCGGAGGAGGAGGAGAAGGGGAATGATGCTGCAGCGGATGGCGGTGGGCTAAACTCTGATGCTGGGGAAGCAAGGCCCCACCCAGAGCAGCAAAGTGCACATTTAAAGCTTTAAAAAAAAAAAAAGGCAGATCGGAGGCGTCGTCTAAAGAGAATGAAAGAAGCCAAACAAAACAAAACGGGGTGAGAAAAAAGAAAGCCTCAACCCTCTGGTTTATGTGAAAATTAAATATTGAACTGAGCAATAACAGCAGTCGAGCCGGGGCCCCAAATGACGGGAGAGATAAACACAAACTGCCGCATCTGTAATCGGCGGCAACGGCTCCTTTTATGTGGCAGCTGCTCCGTAGCATGTGCAACCCCTCTGCTGCAGGCTTCTACCTCCCCGTGTATGCAGCCCCTCCTGCCAGTTAATTACCGCAGCCCAGGAAAACTTTTTACAAGGGCTTGTAAATTTCTCAGCTCTCTCTACCTCCACTGGTGGGTTTGCATCTCCCAGGCCAGGGAGAGAGACATCTCAGAAAGGATTGTTTGCCCCGTGGGAGCCAGTGGCCCATTTCTCCTTCATCCATGCTCTTCATGCGTCCCCTGAGCTTGCAGCTTTTATGGGCCAGTATAATGGCAAACTACCATAAATCAACACACTCTGCTCTCCCCCCCGCCCATGGGGGCCTTCTCACGTGCCCCTTCCAGCCCCTCTGGGCAGCAGGAGGGGAAGCCTGACGATGGCGTAGATCAAAATGGAAACAACAACCAGAGGCTCAGAGTTGCCTTCTCTCATGAGCCATTTGCTCTTCCAACGCGAGCTCGAGGGCCCTAATTCACAGGGTGCTGGTCTCGGGGAGGCGAGGGGGAGATACACAAAGGGGATGGCAGTGCTGACGGGTGGGAGCAGGACTGGCTACTGGCGAGTGCTCTCGGTAGTAGGGTGAGAGCACCAGGGCTCTCTGGTGCTGTGGGGATCACTGGCACACTCTGACTGGTGGCAGGGAAGGGGTGGTGCTCCCTGATTGGTGTCATGAGACAGCCGGCGCCCTCTGATCGGCAGTGCGGGACTGCCGGCGCCCTCTGATCGGCGGTGCGGGACCGCCGGCGCCCTCTGACTGGTTTCACAGAATTACTGATGCTGCGACTAGCATGTCGGCCTGTAGCCAAGCCACCTGAGACTGTGGTTTCACCAGATATCACAGCTCTAACCAGGGTGTTTGTTCAGGAGTCGGATAGGAGGTACCCCAGGGAAATCCCTGCTGCTGGTGCAGGCGATAAGTCACTAGGGGACACTGTACTGACCGACTGCCCCCTGTTGGGCCACACCCACAGACAGAAGCCGGGGGGACCGGTCTTTTCTGCAGAGGGGCCAAACCAGAAGTCTGGGGTGATTGTGTCATCCTTACTCACACAGAGCAAAATCCGGGCGTCCTTGGCTCAGACGCCCGCGGGAGTGCTGCCTGCGTAAAACCCAACAGCTAGTTTGCCATTTGTGCTAATGCGCATAGGATCAGCCCCTGAAAAAAGTCTTTCCGCTTTTGCAGAATAGTGCCTGTGACCAGTCGTCCCCCTTTGCGGTGCATAGCAGGACCCTTATATCCAGTGGGGTTGCCATGGGCCAGATCCCAACTGGTGTAAATCAGTGCACCACCGGTGAAGGCCAAGACGCTACGCTGAGGATCTGGCCCTGTGTGTTTTCCCCACTATTAGGATCGCTAGCTGGATTTCCTGTGACGGAACAGTTCTATTTGACAAAAGATTTTAAAGGTTTTTTTTTTTTCCTCCTAATAAAATAAATTAGCAACCGCAAAAGCAGCAGATTGTTCCGCTTGGCAGTCTCCTGAAAGACTTCTCCTGGGCTTTCGTTTGGAGCAGTCTGGTTTGAAAGCAGGCAGGACGATGTGTCGTCGTCCTCTGAGCGCAAGGAGGATTCGTCTATTTGGGTGTTGACTTCCCAACGATTCACTGTTCCTCTTCCACACCAGGGGCCGTGCTCCACTTGTCTCCCAACAAGCGTTTGATTTCCCAGAGTAGCGCCCCTCCCCTGGTGGTTAGCTGGGAACTTCATGGACTTGTTCTGGTTTGCTTGGAACGTTTTTCTGACTATGACAGGCAAACATATGGCCCGATTATTATTAGGTATAGCACAGTGGTGCCTGGAGACCCCCTGTGCTAGTCGCTATACACAGATGTAGCGAGAGAGACAGTCCCTGCCCCAAAGATCTTACAGCCTAACTAGATAAGACAGAGGGCAGGAAGGGGGATCACCGAAGGGAAGCAACTAGCAGCAGAAGGAGGAAACAACCTAACTAGTTTTAAGATGGAGCTCGATCAATTGATGAATGGAGTTATATGACGAGGTTGCCTGCAAGAGCAGATCCTGGATTTGTTAACCCAGGAGGTCCCTTCCAGTCCTACATTCCTATGTTTGTGTACAGCACCTTGCACAGTATAGGGGTGCTGGGGGGGCTGCCGCACTTCCTGGCTTGAAGTGGCTTCCAGCACATATAGGGTTTACAGTTTGGTTCAATGGCTCACCCCCTCTTCCCCCCAACTATGAAAATTGTGCCAGCACCACTGTTGCTTCTATCATCAGGTGTGAGGCTGAGCTTCCTTGGCTCGTCTCTCCCTTTGCCTCTGACTTCAGAGCAGGAAAATGATGTTCACCTTCCATCCCAGATTCTTAGGTATAGCCTCATGCGTGGCTCGAACGGCCTCACTCCACCTTTCCTACGTGTCTTGCTCCCCTCCATCTTCCCAGGATGTCTGGCTGGTTAAAGGCACCTGCTGCTGAACAGAAACAGATCAGAACAGGGAGAGGGTCCCCCGACAGGCCGTTCCCAGACGTGGCAGCAGGCAGAAGCTCCCTTGCCTTTGTGGATCATTATCGGTTTTGATGAGATTGGGACTTGGAGATTTCTACCAAATTGTTCTCCAAGGAGGCGCGGCAGCAAACGCAAACGTATGCAGATCACAGAACATGCAAATGCCCTGTGCAGAAGAGATCAGACTTGCTGGGGAAGGCACTGGACCCATGCATCTTCCCAGAGGGCAGGTTGGAAAAGGACAAAGGGGAGACTTAGACATGGCAACGGTGGCTTGGTTAGCAGGGATGAGATGGCCTCAGCAGCAGGAGATGCTCAGAGAGCGGGGGAGGAAGCCAGGGGATGGAGCAGCTCCTAGCTGTCGGCTTTTTAATTAGACGGGTAAAGAGAAGCACCTGCTCAATGCCAACTAGCTTCAGCAGCATCCCAGGAGACTCAAAGCCCCACTTTGGTTTCTGGGCTCTGCAGGTCAGAGCACTGTGGTGAAATGCTCTGTCCCTTCTCAGACCCCCAAGAGACAGGAACGGGGTCAGCCGGCACAGCACAGCACAGCACAGCACGTTCATACACTCATAGACCTCCAGGCCAGAAGGGACCATCATGACCAGCTTGTCTGACCTCCTGCACATCGCAGGCCACCCGCGGCTGATCTTGAACCCAGAGGGCAAATCTTGCAGAGCCGTCCGCACACCAGGAAGCCCCCTGAAGTCAGTGGGAGCGGAATGCAAGAAACATGCAGCACCTTTGCAACACGGCTACGTGGGCGTTCGGCCCTTTGGGATTTGGTCCAGCGGGATTTCAGCTGCAGACACCCTGTGGCTGGAACGCCCTCGCTGACATCTGCTGCTGCCATGGGGCCAGGGTTTAACATCGAAGGCACAGCGCTCGCTGTAACCATCACAGCATAACCCCTAATGCCAAGGGGTGCCTTGCAGCATCGTTGGCTTGGAGAGCGACCCTTAAAGGTGGGAGCCTGCATCCTGGGAAAAGGAGAGGCCAGGGCTGGTGGGTGCTGGTCTGAGTCTTCCAATATCCTCATAGCATCACAGTTAGCATCTTCAGCTGGATTTCTCCATTTGCTTTCTTTTGAAGCCAGGATCCTCGCATTTCCCCCTTAGCCTTCAAAGCCCCACCTTAGAGACCCGCCCTGCAGGGGGAGACTGGGAACGAATCCCAGTTTTTCTTCACGGGACACTGGCATGACAGATGCTAATCATGCCGCTTAGCCCACTACCAGGGTATATCTGCCCTGCAGCCGGCGGGGTGAGTGGCAGCTTGTGTAGACATAGCCGCACTAGCTGGACTCTAGCTAGCTCGCTAAAAGCAGAAGGGAGGCCAGCGAGGAGCGTGCTTTGGGGAGGACCGCACAAGCACGCTTGTTCCTAATGGGAACTCACTTGGGCAGCCTGCACTGAAGCTGGCTCCGGGGCATCTGAACTGCTATTTTCAACGAGCTAGCTGGAGTACAGCTAGTGCAGGTAGGTCTGCGCGAGCTGCCGTTCCTACCCCTGGTTGCACTGGGGACCACAAACATGAACATGGCCTAAGAACCCGAACGGAAGAGATTCATTCTGGCAGCTGCGTGTCTCATCCCTGCACTCATTAAGCGATGCACCAAAGTGTGTGTTTGTGCTCCTGGGAGATAGTGCGTGTGTTTGTGGAGGCGCTTTCTCCTCCTGCCGTCAGCCACCCAGGGAAGAGCGTTATCTCCCGCTCACACGAATCTCCCAAGGTGTCTTGCCCACCTCTACACAAACAGCATTAAGCACCTTCCCTCCCCTCTCCTGGCGACACTCCCCTCCAAGCACTTCCCTCTGGGAGCACAAATCCAGTGGATATTACAGATGCCGCACCTGCCTTTGGTGTCCCTAAGCCAAATTCTCCGCAGCCAACAAAAGCTCACCCAGGTGCTTCAGTCACAGCAGGGACGGGAGGAGAAGTTTCACTGGTCGCTCGTTTCTGACAGAGGGAAGGAGGAGAACAGAAAAATGCAGGGGAAGTTGCTAAGGGATTTTTGGTTCCTTTGTCTCCACTGATGCCTGCAGTTTCATTCATCTCTGAAGAGCTTCCCTGAGGAAGAGCCTGCCTTGGTCAGGGGGTAGTGAGCAACCCCACTGCCAGAGACACTCCAAAATCACTCTAGTGCCTTTGAGTGTGGAATCCTGATCAGAGTCCCTCACCTAGAACCCACAGGCCAGCTGAGGCATGACATTTCCAGAGCACCCTGTCCGGTTTTCCTTGGGCGGTGGCAGGGACCCACCTGATCTCCATCGGGAGCACGGACTGAAGGAGTCTCTGGTGGGTGGGAGCTGGAACCCAACACAACCTGCTATCAGAACAGAGCAGCACTAGAGATCACAAAAGGGATTTGCTCTTTCCTCTCCTGTCGGTCACTGTCTGAGCTCCCGTAGGGAGAAAGGAGACTCCACCCATGTTCCCAACAGCAGAGAAGAGACTCATCTGTCTTGGGGTTACTGCTCTGGGAAATCTTCTTTCCAGCAAAGCAGCTCTTGGAATAATAAGGGCTTAAACCATCTGCCAGAAAAGAATATCAGGGCGATCCTCACATGTTCTGCCTGGGGCAGAGACTTCACTGGTGTCAGCGCTAATGCAGGCTGGGAACAGACACCTGGCCCCTGTGGTTGCACGTGTTCGTGAGGACCAGGACATGGATGTCAGCAGCAGGTGCTAATGTGATGCCCTGGCTCTGGGTGGTCAGACAGCATCCAGGAGAAGAGCCTGTTCCTTGCTCACACGTAAGGGTGATGTGCTCTCCATAGCGCAGGCAACAGGGGCTCATGGTTTTGGTGCGAAAGGTTGCCAGCTCTGTCCCCACTGGTGACTAATAATGTCTGCATCTATACAGCCACAGAGTCTTTACGATGTGGATTCCATGGACCAGAGCAAAAAACCAGAGTCCTTCCCTGGGAGGGGCCCACTCATGTTTGGGGTTGGAAGGCCAGGAAAGAGAAGGATTCAGCTTCTACAGCTGATTTGGTGACCCATGCATTATAGACATCAATGGAAGCATCTGAGCAGCAGGTTTCCCAAAGTACTGACCCCAGCGTAAAGTAACACATGGTTTCTTGCACCTTCCTTGAAAACATCTGGGACTAGCCATTCCTGGTGGGGGAATACCAGACTAGACAAGCAACTGGTGGTCCCATGCAGTACTTCTTACGTTCTTCTTCTTACATGCCTAGAAATATCCTCTCCAGCTTCCAGAGCAGGACTTTGGGATAATCAAAGCAGGGACCGTCCCCTAAGAATCCATTCCAGGATGCTGTGCGGCTTGGACACTGCTATACAGATGTCGAGTCGCGCTCGGTAAGACAGCTATTCTTTTGGGGAATCATGACCCTTCGAGTATTCATTCCAGGCTCCTGCTGGCCAGAAATACCAAACCTGGCGGTAGCCAGGTAACACCTCTCCCCTGGGGAAAATAAAGAGCTCTTCCTAGTGACAGCCGCTTGCGGGGAGAGGAACCCCTGAGCAGAGCAGACGTCTGTTCATCTCACATATATCCCTGGGACAACTGGACGTGCTCACGGTGCAGTGGAGAGAGCAGGCTGTGGAATAAAGGAGGAAGCTGCTCTTCTGTCTTATGACAGATGACAGGAGCTTGCTGCTCAGGATGAGACATTCTGTCACGTCAAAACCTTCTCCTCCGGAACCTTCGGTAACAAATAACCCGCTCCCTCCTCCTTCGGATCCAGCACGGTGCAGGCTCCAGAATAAAATCCATTGATCTGTGTCACAGCAGGAGAAAGATGGACGCAGTGAGACAGGAGAGAAATCGCTCCAGATAGCGAGGGAGAAAGGTGGGAGATGGATATATGGGGAGCAAATTATGGCAACAAACGGGAAATACAGACACCAAGACAGAGGAGATGTGAGATTTTTAAATAATCTAACTGCCCCAGCCTAAGACTTACCCTGCCGTGGAACATCACAGCTGCTGAGCAGCCGCCTCGTGGAAGATTTGTGCTGGTTTAAGCAGCCAGACCTGATTTTATTTTTTCAGTGTGATAGCCATCACACTAAGTGCTGCATGCACACATAATGAGAAAGAGCTCCTGCCCCAAAGACCTTACAGTTCAAATAGAAGTAACAGAGAACATTTGTGGGAGAAGGGCAATAGTCCTGTCCTCATTTTAAGAGATGGGGTGATAAGTCACAGGTAGAAGAAGGTGTCTTGTCCAAGCTCAGGTAGGAAATCTGTGGCACAGCCAGGAGACGAACTCCCATTTCCCCAACCCTAGCCCAGCACTTGAACCACACGAGCATCTTTCCACACAGCGGGTAAAAAGAGCAAGCGCAGAACCCAGCTGCCTCCCAGCCTCTCCAGACCCAGATGCTCTTCCCATTGCCAGTGGCTGGGTACGGACCTGCTCCTGCCAGCCAATTCCCACCAATGTCGGTGGAGTTGACATACTCAGCCCATCGCAGGGGTAGACACCTCTCAGTGCCCAATAAGAGTGAAGGGAGTGCAGTGAAGCTTGTTAGGGCTTCCCCAAAAGCCCAAGATAAATCCCCAGCCGATAGATACTAGCCTGGCATTTATAGCCTCTTGTAGCAACCAGCTCCGCAGGAGGATTGCACGCTTCACGAGTTATTCCTAGATTCCCAGCTGCTAATGCCAAAGAGGTGTCCCCACAGAGGGATCCTTGCACCCACGTGAAAAGCAGCTCATTGGCACAGTGAAATACACCACCTCACGGCTTAGCTAAAACCACCCTCAAGCGGGCAAAACAGCCCTTAAGACAGCCTGCACAAAGGGGATCTCTAGCAAGTGGGAGGAATTAACCAGCCCTCGTTGCGCCATGCTCTGTCCCAGCACAGATAAAGGAGACAGTGGGTAACTGGAGAGGAATGGGTGACCGATGAGACCTTTGTGGTCTCTGATTTTCAGGAACCAAACAGAAACATAAACTCAAGGCCTGGCTCCTCAGCTCTTGTAAAACTACATCACACCACTGATGTCGATGGAGCTACCTTCCTTTACGTCAGCTAGACGATCAAGTATCCTGCGTGTTGTCAAAACTGGCACCTCTCCTGTAGCCAAATAATTCCAGACAGGTTCGAACAAGAGATGCCAGGTTGCTTAGCTTCTCATCAGCAATTAGCACTGGCCATATGGGAGTGGCGAAGCACGGCATTGCCCGGAACTGGTTACGATGAATCCTTCAGTTCAGGCTTCTCTTTCTCATCGTCTAGCTCTGTCTGCGTATCGCCATCTCTTTGCTACATTGCCTGCAACTTTCTCCTTCCACTTCTCTCCCTTAAATCACCCTCCCTCCCCTGCAGCCGTGGTCCGCAGACCACAGAGTCACTTATCACGTACAATTAAAGGAGCCATCCGGAGGAAGGAAACTTTACCTAATGCTGAGACCTCTAAATTTAGAGCCAGCCGGCAGGGAGCTGTAAAGCATCTCTGCTGACCTAAGAACTGTCAGAATTTAATGATGTAGCCATCGGCCTTGCCCAGGATGAACTCAGAGAGACTGGGAGAGAAAGTGAGTGGAGAACAAAGGCCAGTCCCACCGCTTGGGGAGGTTTTTCCTTTTGTCTCTCTGTGGGAGCAGCTCTTGATCAGAGAGGAGAAATTTTGCTCTGAGTTTGCTTCTACCACCAAGAGATATCTGAAGAGAAGACTGAAAAAAGGATAAGAGTTTCTCTTGGATTCAGCAGAATTCATGACTTCAAACACTGTTGATTCCACCGAGAGAAGGCTGTTCTCATGGAGGAAAGATGGTTGAGACGTAGGAGAGGTCAAGAGAACAGGATTTATTCCTGATTCTGCAACAAAATGTCTCACCTGGGCACTTTGTAGAGGCGTATTGATCCATGTTAGCAGATCCCCAGTCAGTCCCAGGGCCCTAATGTGGTGTGATGGCCTCTAGGAGGGACCAGCATCTGACACAGCAAAGGAAGGAAAATTGAAACCACAAGGTACTCACTCAATGTTGTAATGATGGAAGAAAAATCCCTCCCTTCTCCCTGTGAGTGATCATTTTATGCCCTGAAGCATAAGATTTGATTGCCCTTATTATCCCAGTTTGCATAGCTGGCATAGCTGCAAATGTTATTAGCAGTCATAAAATTACCCAGGCCTTTTTAGAATCCAGCCACAGTATTTGTCTCAGTGACCTTCTACGGCAGCGAATCCCACAGGTTCACCACACACGGCATTAAAGAAGTAGTTCCTTTTATTGATTCCAAATTTTCTGCTCTTTAATTTCATTTCAGCATCCGCCTGCTCTTAAGATTATGGGGCGGGGTGAAAGGGAAAAACAGGCATGGATCAGTTTTCACAGTGTGCTTTATAATTTAAAAAAACCTTGCTCAAGTTCTTCCGCTAAATAATCTTTGATCCAATTTTTTCAAACGAAGGGGCCCCAAAGTTAGGCACCCAAGATCCAGTGGCTGGAAATTGAAGCTAGATGAATTCTGATTAGAAACAAGGCACAGACTGTTAACAGTGAGGATCAGTAAGCCTTGAAACAACTTATCCAGGCTGATGATAGATTCTCCATCACTGGCCATTTTTAAATCAAGATTGGGTGTTTTTCTGAAAGATCGGCTCTCCTTCCAACAGGAGTTAGTTCAGGCAAGACCCAGGCCTGTGTTATGCAGGAGGGCAGACGAGATGATCACAGGGGTTCCTTCTGGCTTTATAATCTATGAATTTCAATGGGACTTGGGTATCAAGTGCCTTATGGCCCTTTGGGAATGCCAGCACCAGGGGCCTAACTGGCAATATGGGCTTGAAAATGTCGGCCTGGGTCTTGGCAGTTGTAAGCCCCACTGTGCCTCCAGCCATCTCTATTCCCCTTCCTAGTGAAACTCTGACATCTTCCTTACAGTGAAGGAAACCAGATCTAGACACAGCGCATAGCAGCGTGCCTCCCTGTTCAAGAACCACGTCCTCTTCTCTGTGTTCCTTCCCCTCCCATCCAAGCACTCTGCTGGCTTCTGTACCTGCTGCTGCACCCAAATAGATGAGGCGGGTTAGACTGGATTTGCCACTGAGCAATTACTTCTCAGATGAGCTCAATGGCAGCTTGCCATCATGTCCAACCCCCACCCCCATCCCTTCCATGCCTGCCTTCCATTTATCCTGGTGGCACAGTAAACAGAGCACTGCTCTGGGACTCTAGAGAGATTGGTTCTATACCTGGCTCTGCTGCTGGGTGATCTTGGGCCAGTCACAGCCCCTCTCCGTGCCTCAGTTTCCCCATCTGCAAAACGGGGATAACGATACCAACTATCCTTTGTAAAGCCCTTTTGAGATCTGCCTGTAGAAAGTGCTAGGTGAGGACTAGGCATGGTTCTTGTTATATCAGTGACTGGAGCAGAAGACATGTAGGGGCTCCAAAGGCTATAAATGGCACCCACTGACTTCAGTGAGGATAACTCCGTTTCTCTGTCATGGAAATCAGGCCTTGGACTCTATTCCCAGCTCTGTCACTAACTCGCCAGGAGCTCTCACGCCCAACTCCACCACCCTTACAGTAAGGAGCATCTTGCCATGTGATTTCAATGAGACCATTCACCTACCAATGTAAGGATGGCAGAATCAGGGCCTTAACCGCCGTGTGCCTCAGTTTACCCATCTGTAATCTGGGGATTGATCATATCTGCCTTGCAGGAGGGGTTGCCTGGAGCCAAACCAGTAATTAGCCAAATGTGGCTTTCCACTTTCTGGTATAAATCAGGTGTCATTCCATTATCACGCACTGACAGATTTACTTCGGAGTCACACCTGGATTAATGAGAGCAGCATGCGGCTCTTAGTGTTTGTAAAGTTCTTTGAGATCCTCCGATGGATGGGTTCAGTCCTACTATTACCATATGCCTCATTTTCAGAGGCGCTGAGTACCAGATCCTCCTACTTTGAAGATCTAGGCCTGATCACCCACAGCTCCCATTGATACAGCTGGAAAGGAGAGAGCTCAGCATCTCTGAAACTCAGATCCTGTGTGACTAACCCTAATGAGTTAGAGCCATCGGCACCTGCCCCCCTGCAGATACCTGTCTGCGCAGGCCCTGTCTCCCCCTCATAAGCAGTTCCAGCAGGAACCTGAAGCTCGTGCTAGTGATACACACGAGGAAGCAACTTTTAAGATGTTGGCTGACGTCTAAACACACACTGAAAAACCTTAGACATTCCGTCCCAGCGCCCGGCAACGGAGCAGCTTCAGTGACCCCCTTTTCTCTCTGCTGAAGAGGATTATTTTCCCAGCAGGGCCTCTTACTTCATTACCGAGAGGCTTGTGTGTTTAGAGCTGCAAAAATGGAGCACGAGGCAGGGTGGCTTCTTTAATTTAATAGGGGCTTCCTGGATTATCTACACGCTGAGCGGCTTTTCTATTGGTGATTTGCCATGGCACCCCAGTTTGAGCCGGGGGTGGGGGAAGAGAGAAAGAGGAGGAAGAAATAAGGAGAGAGGCACAGGAAAAAAGAAAAAAGGGAAGGAGAAAGATCAAGGGGGAAAGAGAAAGGAAACGGGGGGGAAGGTTACTATCCTCACAACTCCCACGCACACCCTCGCCCAGGACTCACTTTTGAAAGGCAGGCTGAGGCAGGTGCTCCAGACCTCCAGAGACCCGCAGAGCACTGCTTCCTGAGGAGCGCCAGGCTGCGCCTGCGAAGAGAGAGGCCCTACAGAGGGTGCTCTTCAGGGCAGGGACCGTCTTTTGTTACGGTCTGTACAGCACCTAGCACCACGGGGCTCTGATCACTGATCAGTGAGCCTGGCTGCAATTGCAATGCAAAAAATAAACAGCGTCATTTAGCCTGCGTGCGGTCAGTGCTTCCCTGCACCCCGCTCTGCTGCTCTCCTTCAAAGCCGGTGCGGCCAGACTGTGCCCCTTCTGCCTTTTCCCCAGGAGAGCTGCACACAGAATTCCTTAGTGTGCCGCTGGAAACCTGCCGCCCCGGAGCTCTATTAGCACATACGCCCCTGCTGCGTGGAGCAGCTGCCGCTGCGCTGCTGTGCAAAGGGGTGGGGTGTGGCTGCAGAAACCAACGGTTGGCCTCCATTGTGGAGAGGGGGCAAGTCCGGCACAGGAAAAGGCTGCCGTTTACACCAGGATCTGGTTTGGGAGTCACAAGTGACTCAGACATACGTGAGCTCTCTTTGCTCCCATAACAAGTCCCCCTCATACCGAGGTTCTTTCACACTGCACCTTGCCTTCTCTCACATGAAGACAGAGCAAAGGGTACATTTAAAAAAAAATAAACAGAGCCCTGCCAAAGCAAGACACCGCCCCTGCCACACGCGTCTGCTCTGGGGAGAGAAGAGAACACACACGGCACATTGCTTGATGCACGGCTGGAAGGCTCCGGGATGCTGCGAGGATGAGCGCAGTGTACGGACAATATAGAATAGAATACAGCCTCATGGCTCCAAATCTTCCTGGTCATCCATATCAAAAGGGGAGTGGCTCAGAGCAAGGGTTTACAGGTGGGTATTTACTGGCCCAGTGCAGAATTACTGGCAGATGCTGCTCAGCAGAGCAGAGGTGGGTCCACAGGCAATCCCTAGTAACGTGCATTGGCTGAGCTTCGTGAAAGGCACAGGACTGGCTTACTAAGGAGACGATTATTGCTTATTCCTTGCATTGCAGTAGCACCTAGGGGCAGCGACCACTGACCAGGGCTCGGTAAAGACAGGCAACAAAAAGGCAGTTCCCACCCGAAGCAGCTCACAAACTGGTTCGGTCTCTTTGCAGAGACAGCCTCCTGCTCTTTGCTGGCTGCTAAAGATCAGGAGTGATGTGATGTGCATTCCAAGGCTGGGCTGCAGGGGTAGGGGCTGGTGCAGAGGGGGATAGAGGAGGTGCTTTGGTAAAACTGTCTGGGAAACCACGGAGGGGCTCTGGCAGGGCTGGAAAAGCAGGGGGTGCTGCAGGCCAGGAGTGAAGGGCTTCGGCAGAGCAGTGTGCATGCCGGCACCGTACTCAGAATACTAACTGCTGTTACCAATCGCCTGCCTGTCATGAGCAATGAAATCCGCCTGATCTCCTCCCTTAAAACCCTGCAAAGAAGAAGCCAACGCCCGGCGTCCCGCGCTCAGCCGCGGAGTCTGCCTCAAAGCCAACAGACAGCCGGGAATTGCAGCTGGCTTTGGTTCTCCGCGTGCCCTTCGCCTCCCAGGAACCTCTCTTCCCCAGAGGGGTGCGTAAAGAGCAATCCCACAGTGCAACCTCTTGGAAAGGGCAGCCTGGCCTCTGGGAGAGATAGAAGGTAGGGGAGGGAATGAGGGACATCAAGGACCGTGCAACCGGCGGTGCATCAGGACTGGGTATTATCCTTTTCAAGAGTTTGCCGGCCCTCTAGTAGTGGTTTGTGCTGCCAAAGACAAACCACAACCGGAGACCAAGATGTTGCGGGGCAGACGGACCAGAATTGAGAATGTTGTAGTCCTGCAACCATGCTGAAAGGGACATCAACAGGATAAGGCGGGATTTATTCCCACCGCACCAGTGCACAGCAGGGTGCATTTTGCTCCATCCGAGGCCCTACCACTTGTGGCTAGACTTCTTTTGCATAAAGTTTAGGCCCTTCAGAACAGGATCCATTCCTCTTTACCTCCGTTTTACAGCACCTAGCACAGCACTGACGCTCCCTGAACGGTAATTTAATGCATCCGCAGTCTGAATGACATGAAACTGACCTCTTCTTTTCAAGCCTGTTGCCTGTGGGGCTGGCATCTGGCTCTGTTTACTGGCCCTGTCGCGCTGGATCCCATGGCCTGGCCATGCTTCATTCTGTTCTCTTTCCATCAACCCAATAACGAGCCCTCTTCTGACTACAGGAACTTTGTTATCTGCGACGACAAATGGGGCAGAAAGGCCCCAGCTTGACTCTCAGGTCGCAGGTGAGTTTGCAACACAAACAATTGGGGGAGAGGAGGGAGGAGGGAATACACTTGCCTTGTAATATGAGTGAATTTGGTTTGATCTGGAAATCAACCAGGGGCAAGAAAGGTGGGAGCCCGACCCTGCTTTCGCTGAAGGCTGGGGGAGCTGACGGCTGGCCTGAGTGGAAGCAGCTGAGGCCCGGTAACTGCAGTTTAATGTTAAATGGTGCTAAAGTGGGGAAACCACGGCCCAAGCCTTATGTGTTTAGTGAGGATGGGTCTGAACCAAAAACTGCGACCCACTGAGTATCGAGAAACCTATGCAAGCTTCGGAACCCGGCCTGGCGGCTCAGCTACCCGCTAGCGGGGGGAGCTAGTTTTCTAACTGTCTCGGTATCTAAGGTCCCTAGTACTATCGTTTTCTGAGCAACTCACAACACTCCTCTGACTCTGAGTTAGGGAGGTATCATCATACCCAGGAGGAGCGAAGGCACAGAGAGATTAAGGGACCTTCCCAAGGGCACACAGTCTGTGATAGGGTGAACAATGAACCATGGTTTCCAGGATAGACCCCTAGCCACTGGATCATCCTTTTAGTTTTTTATTTGCAGCCATCCCATGGAAGCCCTGCTGCTCATCTCGGCCTGACGTACCCACTCTCCCCACCCCACCCCTTCTTCAGAAGACATTAGCTTCTTGGAGGGGGACAGAGTTAGTGCTTAGCTGGGAGATGACAGCCTCCTAAAAGGAAAGTTGTTATTTAAAAAGGACCTTTTAAAATGGAAGGACCTGTCCCATGAGCACCTCAGTTAATTAAATCCTTTGCTACGGCCCTGTCATGCTATTCAGAAATGAATCATTTACCGCAGCTGCCAGCTAGATCCGCGCCGTGGGCCATTCGCCATTCTTGGAGACAGAGGATGGCGGAGAAGCTGTAACTTTTGAAGCAACTCACTCAGAGAGAGGTTAACAAGCGGTAAGCACATCGGTCACGCTTTGCATCAAGGGTATATACCAGGTTAATAAATAGTTAATAGCTGTTATAAGCCCATTCCAGACATGAGCAGTGTATGCTATAGAATAAATGGTTATTACAAGCACATCAGTAAAGGGTGCTATGGATGGTTATAAGCAACCTTTTGACCTCTATAGCCATTGATCAACCATTTATTTAAGCATCTATTAATCATTTATTAATCCTTCCTATAAAGAGGGACCACAAAATCCACAACTCACAAGGATAAAGCCTACAAAAATCATGGCACAAACAAGACACACGCTAAACCTGGGCTCTTCCCATCCCTCTTGCTTCCCCTGTAGACAACAATCCTTTCCAGGGCAGCCACATCTACCCCGAGACTGAGAGACCCTTTATGGCAGCGCGAGACAGCTTAGGACGTTAGTCAGTCACTCACTCCAGGAGCAAAAGAGAGAGCCCAGGTTTGTCTATGTCCAGCAGCCTCCATAAAGAATTTGCCCTGTTTCTATTACACACAGACACGCAAGTAAACAAAAAGGGAATTACACTACAGGGGATACATCAACCCATCTAGATCTAGTCAGTCCAAACTACAATTTCATACAGACAAAATGAGAAAGTTAAGCCATGTTTCAGTAAGAGCGTGTGACACTTTTGCATTTTTATGTCTGATTTTGTAAGTACGCAGTTTTTAAGTGAGGTGAAACTTGGGGTGCGCAAGACAAATCAGACTCCAGAGAGGGGTGCAGCAGTCTGGGAAGGTTGAGAACCATTGCCTTATTGGCCCAGCACTAGAGGGCAGCATCACTCACTCATCTAGACAAGGTTGTACATTACACATAATGAATGGAGATAGAACGAAAGGTGACAGGCCCTGGCTCCTCCACCCAGGGTCTTCATCAGATGAATTGGCCGAGGCGGCAGGAAAGGCTGGGAGCTGCTGTGTGACAGGGTTATTGCTCCCAGGCCTCGGGGCTGCCACTAATGGATTTTGCTCTCTGAAAGCAAAAAAGGCAAGAGGCCGCCAAAGCGGACGCGGCTGAGTCTGCGCTGATTTTTCTCTCCTCTTTATACAACTTTTTATGATTAACTGAAGTGCTGTAGGACACAGATGAACTTTCTTTGCTCCGTAGTCATTATTGCTCCATCTTCCTTCGTAGAGAAACTGCAGGCACGCTGACGACGGCTTGGAAACTTCTTTGCTTGATTTGACCAGAGCTGGCTCCAGATCCCTGTGCCAGACGCATGGGCTTTCCTCTGGGTCCGGTGGAGAAGGCACAGCCCATCCACCTGGAAGGGCTGGGTTACATCACAGGGCTGGCTGGAGTCTGATCTCAGTTACGGTGCTTTCAATCCAGAGTCACTTCCAGGTGGGCTGGAAACATGCCTCTGGGTTCTGGGGGGTGGGGATCTGAAGACCAAATGCCAAGCCCAGGTGGTCTCAATACCTAAATCTTGGAGATGTATCCCTGAGCTCAGGCAAACCCAATATTAACCCTGAAATCACAAGGTAACCCCCTGGTGCTGGTTCTTTGGAAACCCAGGGCCAATCTGCAGAGCTGATGCCACGTCAGTACAGATTCCTGCATCCTATGGATAATTAGAGATTCTCTCGGAATGTCAGAACTCTTCAGGGATGGGGTGGGGGGGGGGGGGTGGCAGAGAGAAGCAAATATGCCTTGGGTTTAATTTGCTGATGATTATATCACATCATTGAACACACATCTCTCCCCCATAAATAAACATACCCCCCGCTGAGGTGCACCAGATCAGCAGCTCTTTTTCCATGCGCTGCCTCCTTTCTCCGCCGAGGTCGGTCACAGACCCTGACTCTCCGCACACGGATGTAATTAATAAAGAGCTTTTCCAGAGACAGGCCTTCCTTTAATCACTAAACACACTTCCCTGCAGACAAGTCTGGCCCAGCTCCCCTGTGTTTCCAGCATGAGCTGTCTTTGTAATTTCGCTAGGAAGGTTAACTAGCCGACTGCGTAGAGTTAATTTGTACATGCAGAGCAGCCTGGCTCTAAGCACCCTGGGAGAAGGCAATGAGAGAGGCACTTGCTCTGAGCGGGAGCACCTGGAGAGGGAGGGAGATGGAAAGCAGCCTCTCTCCTAGCTGGTTCCACGAAAGGCAGCTTTGATCGAGGTGAAATGGATTTGGCGAGTTCTGCAGACATGTTTGACTGGACCCTCTGCTGGGCACAGGTTGCCAAAAGCTCCAGATCAAGTTGTTATTTACCCAGCGTGGTGGGTTTGCTGGAAGAACCAGCCACAATTAGATTCGCCTAAAGTTGCAGGATTGCCTCCTGTATGGCAGTGGGATAGAGCTGTAGGAGGTGGATTGTAGGAGACCTCGGTTCAAATATCATGACAGAAGCATGCTGTTCTCAACCTCATCTTTACAGAGTTCGGTGCATTTGTCAGTAGAGCGGAGTGAGAAATGGTGTTGCCAGCTGGCAAAAATTGTTGATATTAAAAAAAATTTCCTATTCCCAAAATGGGACAAAATTTAAAAAATTTTCGCACACTGAAAATCTCTCCCAAATTTCAGTTCAGGGCAATCAAAATATTTCATTTAGATTTAGGCTTTTCATTGTTTTTTTAAACTACAATTAACATTTGAAACAAAATGTCCTTTCAAACCAGAAACCTGGGATTTTTCCATTTAGGAAATGTCAAAATGAAACACTTTGATCATTTCAAAACTTTTTAAAAAAACATTTCACGTTAAAAATTGATCACAACCGACCCTTGCCTGCGAAAAGCTTCAGTTTCTATTAATCAGCCTTTTCTGACAGAAAGAGTTTGGTTGAAAAATTCCTGCCCAGCTGTATTTGTTAGCTAGGGCTGAGGCTGAAACAGAAAGAAATACTGCATCCCTGAACTCAGGCGTGTTGGCAGAACTCTGAAAGGGGCACAAGGGGAGAACAGCAGATGGTGATACAAGTCAAGGCTGCAGAGCGGGGTGGGAAAAGTTTCCGTTTCCCTGCTTGTGCTCTGAGTTCCTTTCAGCACGGCATTCCCTGTAATGCAGTATCATTTTTCGTTGTATTTTTGCGGCTTTAATTGCCAATTTAGTTTGCCTCCAGCGTGTGAACTGAACACAATGAAACTGCTGGGAGTAGACACTTTTTAGTTAATGGCCCCGGGAAGAAAAAGAATCTCTGCATGAACTCAAATGGGCCTTTTGTATCAAAACTGAAAGGTTTGCAGCAACACCTTCAAAGTGTCTTTGGCTGCGGGAATCTGTATTGACCTTAACTTTTCCAGACTAGATTCGGTTGCAAACTAGCAGGATCCGGCAGTGGATATTTTTTGCAGCTGAACTAGCTGTAATCATTTGGGGAGAGGGGATGATGGAGACGTTAGCTGCCCCTCCTCCCAGCTTTTTTAATAGGCCATTGGTGTCTTTACTTTAGTGGGGCTTCAGGACTGACTTCCATTCACCCCCACCAACCCGTTTTGTGTCATGTATCATCAACAACTGGGATTGAACTGGGGACCTCCAGAGCCAAAAGCACAGGTTTCTGTTACCTGAACTAAAGCACTGGCTGTAACAGATACGTGTCCTCTGTAGATTGGGGACAGACGATGATGCGGAACATACACTGACTGTTTTTCACATGGGCTCTCTCTGATACACTTGCAGAAAACAGGGGTCACCTTGGAGCAAAATAAGTGCCAGTGCTCTCAAACTCCTCCCACAATCCAACCTCCTCCCACTCAGGGCAGCCAAACGAAATACCATTCAGTCGATGGCATCTGGCAGGCTTTGCTCGCGAGTGAACGCTGACATTTGGGTCGGCGTCAGTAGGCTTCAGAGTTGGCACCACCTCCAGCTGACCAAGGGCAGGCCTCACTTGTCTCCGAGGTATTGCCTCAGGCCACCTGCAGACTTGAGCAGACTGCGCCCCCGATGGCGAGACCTGCCCTTTCAATTCACCCGGTGAATGCATGGCCCCCAGGGCTGGAGAGATGGACGACAGGGACCCACTACCGCAAGGCCCAGGGGGTTAGGTCCTACCCCTGCTATTAGAGGGAGACACACAGCAGACTGCAGCCATCTCTTAATAAAAAATAAATCCACCTCTTCTCAGCAGCTTGGCTTCTGCAGCCTTATCCTGTCACTCACGGTGAGCGATTCGGGGGGATTCTCCCAAGTGATGTGAATCATTATCAGCAGTAATTCTCAATTACACCTCCTGGATGGGCTTTGGAAATGACGGAACTCCGCAGAGACCACTGCCGCTGTCTGGAAAGCCAGCGTTTGGCACCTCACACACTCCTGGAGGTGCCAGCTTCAATCCCAGGCTCCTGACACCTCTGCCGGCGGGGAGAGCGCACGGAGGGGGCTGTGCTGAAGTGAGCCGAGACGGAGGCCTGCAGCCTGCACAGGCAGGAGCTAGAGACGAGGGGTTAGGCCGACACTGCGATAAAAACCCCATAGCAGCGAGCCTCAGAGCCCGGATCAACTGACTCGGGCTTGCGGGGCTAATGAGAGCAGTGCAGACAATCGGGCTCGCACTGGAGACCGGGCTCTGAAAACCAGCACCGGGAGCAGAGCCTCAGAGCCTGGCTCCAGCCCGAGCCCAGATCTCGACATTGCTATTTTTAGCCCCACAGCCCGAGCCCCACAAGCCCCCGTCGGTTGAGATTTGCTGCCGTGGGCCTTTTATCGCAGCGCAGACATCCCCAGTGCTAGGTTCGGTCTCTGTGGTGGTGCAGGGTGTCAGGAGACCTAGGTTCTAGCTACAGCTGGTCAAAACATTTTGGACTGAACTGTTTTCACCTGTCCCCACTCGATAGATGGTGGGGAAGTGCACGTTGGGAGCAGGCGGGTGGAACAGGGCAAAAATAAGCCCCTGCCCAAGCAGAAAGACTTTGCTTTTCGTGACAGAATCACACTAGCCACAGGGAGGCTAAGTGACTCACCTCAGGGCATGCAGGCAGTCAGTGGCAGAGCCAGGGATAGACTTGCTGGGACAGCCTCTGCTCTGGACACTAGAGGATGCCGGGTGAGGGGCTGGCCCTGGAGCAGCCTGACAAGATGCAGGTTGGCTGCAAGGTGTGCACCGCGACACGGGGCGGGTCCGGGGATTGGGTAAGTGGGGTGAGCACAGGGGGCAGACACGCTCCCACCGCAGGCAGTGCTGCAGCTCAGGGCGGAGATGCCCAGGCAGCATCTTGTGGGGCTTCAGCTCTAGACTAACTGGTGGTGACCAGGACTGCGTAGCACTGGCCAAGCGCTGCATGGGGGTGCTAAGGGCAGCCTAGCAGGAGGTCCTGCGGCTCTGGAATGAGCTGCGTGGGCAGTGCTGTGTTGGAGCCACAGGCCGGGGGGACAGGTAGTGTTGAAGGGCAGGTGTGGAACACAGCAGAAGAACTGAAGACCAAAGCAGCCAGTGGTGCTGATGGCTGACAGGGGGCCCAGGGCTGAGCTGTCGGTGCCATGTCTGGCCATTTGCTTTGTGAGGGGCACTGGCAGAGCTGTGTCATGGCGCTCCGGGCAGGAACAGCAAGGTAAAGTCAGCCTTGAACCGGGACACACTGCACTGCTAAGGATCAGAAACAGCCTGAAACAACAGTTACACATAGAAAGGGACCGTGAGAATTGGAGCTGGCTCTGAGTAGAACAAATAGGTCCAAAAATCCCTGGTCTTTGGGAAAGGTCCGACCCAGATCCCAGCTTTGCAAGTGGCCACAATCTCCATAACGGATAGAGCCCACCCCCCAGAGCTTTGCGAAAGTTCAGCCTGAGCTCCCAGCTTTTTAAGTAGCGTCTCGCTCTATAACAGAGAGAGGCAAAAATCCTGGATCCCAACACCCCGACCTTCTGACCTGGTTCTGAACGTGGCTCGTTTGGGGGTGATCTCTGCTAATCACTGCTGTGCCGGTCTTTAATTGCTCAGAACAGCCAGTGCTCTCCGTGGAGCATACCGTAATTTCCATGGCAACGGGTCGCTCAACTCATAACTTCTTAACACGCCAGGTAATTATTATTCTCTTTTCCTATTGTTGCAGAATAGTGGTCTGTGGTCAAATTCCTCCAGTCGCTCATTAACGGCCAAGAAATGTCTTTCCCCGCTGGTCTGTGTTTTATTGGACACGTGTATATGTACTCCGAGTGCCCTAGAGTTTAGTTAGGATGCAGGGAGCTTCAGGCAACACACAGGCAGGTAACTACAGACCACAGGACACCCTGGGTAAAACTGTGCCTACTGACCTATATGAACTGAACCATCCCAAACAGCTGCCAGCAAAGAGACACCTGCTTGTACATAGCCCACACCCATTCCAGGTAGGCACAGGAATTCAGCCCAGGATCCAGGAGGGAACTTGCTTCCTTTCTGGCACCAGCTTGTTTACCTAGCACATTTCAGGCGGGAGAGCTCGGGACAAGTGGACTCATCTTTTGTGACTGTTGGATCCCAAACATGCAGGGTGTGAGAAAGACTAGAGAACTATGGTCAGCATCCCACGCCCATTTCCCCAGAACTCCCACCGCTAAGAACGCCATACTTGTCCCCACAGGGCTAGGCGAGTAGGACGCTACCTCTCATGGTCCAGCAACAGCCATTAGGCTTCGCCTTGGCAAGCCACTCCAGGCAAGGCACCATGCCTCAGTTTCTCCAACCCTCCTTTCCCTGTGTGGTCTATTTAGATTGTAAGTTCTCCAGGGCAGGGACTGTCTCTTACTTTGTGTCTGTACAGCACCTAGCACAATGGAGCCCTGGTTTTAGCTGGGGCCTTTTGGGGTACCTGCAATAGAAATAATGATGCCACTTGACTGACAGACGCACAACTGTCAGGGACGGTAGTGGCTGCATCGGGGTCAGGTTGGCAGACGATAATTACTCAGCATGGAAACGGACTAAGACATAAGTGGTGCCATGCAACCTCCGATACCCACAGGATTACACTCCAGGCAAAAGGCAGCTCCTCCCGCGCAATGCAGCCACCCCTAACGCCATCCAGGGGCAGTCGTTCAGCACTAGCTCAGAGGGAAGAGTTCCACCTTCTAAATCAGCACCATCGTTTAGGTGTTCCTCCAAGGTCTGTCCTCCCACGCAGTGACCCGATGTGGCCCTCCTTAGCTCGTGAGATCTACCAGGCTCAGAGCAGCTTCTCCGACAGCAGCAGAAAGGCTGCAGGCAGGGAGTAGATGGGTTTAGCAAAATCCTGCCTTTAGATGAAGTGTGTGTGTGCGGGGATCAGAACTTCCCCACATAAAAATCCCTGTCCGAACTTCCCCCTTCCTAATCACATGCTGGAGAAGAGCCGTGTTCCGCCTGCTGTCTCTTCTCTGCTTGAGCAGTGATTATTGCCATTGCAGAGGAAGATCCAGGAATCAAACTCCAGCCCTAGCTGATGCCCAGGCAGTCGCTCCCTCACTCTTCTCTGCAACAGGAGAGCCCATTGCTCAGCTCCCGATTTCCCCCTGGTGTGCTGAGATATCAGTGCATCGGCTGTTCTCCATCTGACTGCCCCTGAAAAGACTGGGACTTTTTCCACGCTCCCTTCAAATAACATATCCAGCGAGACCACCCTCTTGGCCACATCAGTCAAGCAGGACATACCTGGCCACTTCAACCATCCCCGGACCAGCTGCTTTCTCCTTTGCTCCGCACTCAGTGACTGGCATGAAGCTAGACTGCACCAGACTAACTTACGGGAGATATGGGCTTCATACCAGCTTTGTGCTGGCGGCACCAGCAGAGCGCTCCAGAGCGGATGCTCTCTGCAGACCTGGGGCTCTGACTGCATCAGTACAGGCGTTTACTTTCTCTCGGGAAGCACAGCATTGCAGGGAACGCCACTTGTGCATGGACAGCTATAGGGTGAGTCACCCCAGCTGGACTTTCTCATGCAGTTTAATGCTCCGTTTCCTTCACATCCCCAACAAAGCATTGCATTCTCGCTCGTGTTTTGGCCTTGGGATGCACACTGCATTCTGGGAGCAGGTTAATGGTTAAACCATCCTGGCCAGGGGTTACAGCAGAGCAATTCGCTACTGGCTTCCTGTCTGCTTTGTGCAGAGATTTCAGAGCAGGATTGATTCCTCTTCTGCCGCCCCCCATAGTTCCCATCACGACCACCTCCAGCCAGGGAAGAGGAGCTTCACTTACACATCACGTTGAGGAATATGTTGCCGGATGCCAGGACCACTTTCTCCCGGGTAGCTCGGTCGTAAATTCCCACATGACACTCGTATGGGCCATTGTCTGAGATCTGAACCTCTGGAAGACTGGGAGGGGGAGACAGGAAAAGGAAACATTACGGTAACATGACTGATGTCTTACACTCATGTAACATCATTCCTCCTTTAGGACTCTGCTATGCTTTGCAAACCAAACACATGCTTTATACAGCAGTCACAACATCCACTACAGACTTACTCCCACCCCTGGGACAGAAGCAGCTATTAAAGAGTGCACTACATGATTAGAAATGAATGCAAGTCACAGAATGCAAGTCCAGCTCAAAAATTCATCAAGGTCAGACTCCTGAATTGCTGGTTGGGGCCACCTCCATACACAGCAGCTTGTCATAGAAGGTGGTAATAAGAGATGGTTGGAAAACAGAATTTTTCATTCTGAATGGAAAGTTGAATTAAAAAAAAAATGCACCATGGAATAGAAATTTAAAAAAAGAAAAAAGATTTGGAAACAAGGAAACATTTAAATTTGATAAGGTAAAATATATATTTCAACAATGCTGAAACATTGTAATATAATAGAAAATATACATCTCTAAAATATTAAAATTAATATTTTAATATAATACCCAAGTCCAAATGAAATTCAACTTCTTGTTTTGTTTAAACGAAACATTTTACTTCATCAAAAACAAAACGTTTTGACATTATCAAAATGAAATGAGAAAGCCGCAATGGTTCTTTATTACTTTCTCCCATTGAAAATGTTGTTGACATCAACACAGCCCTGCAAAATGGTTAGATTCTGATGAAACTGCATTTTCTGCTGGAAAACTGTTCAGCTGAAAATTTTTCAGCCAGCTCTGCTGGTGACCATTACAGTCAAGAGAAACTTCCCGGTAACTGTTCTGCACATTGTCAGGTGGCCAGGACGCTTGGGCTAAACCCTCTGCTCTTCCTAATAGTGTCGAGGCTCAAGCCCTGCTGGCACGATCTATCTCCCCAGGCTGGGAGGCTCACTCCTAGCTGCAGTGTAGACCTACCCCAAAAGACCAAGTGTGGAATCTCAAAAGTGCTCTATACTGGCCAAATGCTACTCATACTGGGGTCAGTAGTAAAACACGCGTGATCTTCAGTGGGTACGACGTTAGAGCAGCTGTGAGTCACACTGAACATCCAACCTAATCACTAGCAACCAGCCCGGCTTCCCCAGAAATGAAAGGGGAAGCATGCTGCCTACCGAGTCACCAGCACCACTTCTTGAAGCACCTATTATAGGTGTGTATGGCCCCATCTCCATAATATTAGAAGGCCTCACAATCCTTAGTGTGTTTACCCTAACGGCCACCCTGTGAGGCAGGGAAGAGTCATTCTCCCCATCTTACAGAAGGGAAACTGAGGCACAGAGCCTTGCCCATGGTCATAGATGATGTCCATAGTAGAACAAGGACTTAAACCCAGGTCCCCTATACCCTAAGTAAATGTCCTAACCACCGGACCCCTTCCCCCATGCCTTAGGTGCTTGATGGGTTCACCGCACAAGGTGGTACAGCTCATTCACAATTAGTAACCCACAAAGCTGCAATGCAGCATCCACAACAGCAAGCTACACCTGTCCATGGTGCTGCAGTCCCCATCGGGATGAGCGGAGACACTAGCAGGATAGGAAGGCGTTCCGTCGGGACAGGTGCCGGCAGCGATCACCTCACCGGTCTAGTTTGCAGCCGGGGTTACAGCCCGTCACCTTTCATCACTGAGTCTTGTGCAACTAGTCCCATTCCTCAGTACATGGGCATATCAGAAAAGCAACCGCACTGGTTTAAGAGCTTCGTTTAACTGCGTGAACTGAAGGGAAGTGCCTGGGATTTCCTAGAACTCTGCCTTCAAAGCGCTCCAGCAGGGTTTGGGAGGGAGGCAGACCCGTACTATAGGGCAGGAGGACAAGTGCACAGCACTGTACCGTGAGGAGATGGGTGTTTCTTCCTCACCAGGCAACAATCACTGAGCTGTCCGTGGTGCTGCAGTCCCCTTTGGCAAGTCATGATCACTACCCCGCACTCCTCTGGCTCCAGCAAGGAACTGACTGTCTCAGGCCCTGCAACTCCTTTTATATGGTCCTCCTGGGACCTGATTGGCTGCTCCCTGCAGCCTCTCTAGGCCGCACAGAGGACTCAGTTCCACTGCTCCGTTCCTGGGATAGGTGTAGCAGGACCCTGAGACTGCCAGCAGGGGCCCTCTGGGCCCAGTCCACCCTGTCACAGTTACTCTAACTACTATCGCTACCCTTAGAATAGTGTGATCCTCTTCTGCCTTATACTGAGATGTCTACCTCAATCATATCCAGTAGCAGGGAGTTCCAGAGGTTAATTATATGTTCTTTAGAGGATTATTTTTCTTGTGTCCTTTCTAAATACAGCACCTCTTAACATGCTAATGCTGCAAAACTCTGTGAGATCTGGGATAGGAGGTGCTTGTGATGGGCAAGCCTTTTCCCAACAGCATGCACGAACGGTTTAACCTCTTCCTTCCAATGCACCTATCTATGTTGAATATCGTAGGTACAGGTCGGAGGGATAAAGTATGTGCAGATGTCAAGGGAAGCAGCAGGCCGCATCTCTCGCGATGCAGGCAGGGGAGTTGGCCAGATACGGTGCATTAACAGAGGGGAGTGAGATAGAAACTTCTGCATGAAGTTTTGGCCAAGGTGCTATTGATTCCAGCAGCTCCTCCAAGCCAGTTCCTGACATTTGTCTGCTCCAGGATTAAATTGATCCAATGACATGGCCTTATCCCAGGCCTGAAGGCAGCGGGCAGGAGGCCCTGAGAAGGTGAATAGAAAATCAAAGTGTGTCTTACTTGTCTCAGCAGCCAACAGAGAAGGAAAATAAAAGTGATGCTCAGCTGAGAGCAAAGATTAAGGTTTATTGGTAAGACGGATCGATCGAACTGGCTTCCTAACATATATGGGGGCATGTTGCTGTGAGTTAATCAAATAAATACCCCCGGGAGACTCAGTGGCAGGAGGGATGAGAGGGAGCTACAGAACTAGAGATATGTCACTCTGCAGCTTAGAACCAGACTGATAAGGGAACAGGAAGCAAACCCTGATGAGGTCTTCAGCGAGGTGAGTCCATCAGCATCAACCAATTCTCCCCTGCCCTGTTTTGTCGTTTACATTCCCTCCCCACCACCCAAATTAGCAATTTTTCACAGGAAGGGAACCCTGCTGCAGTGACTTGATCTGCCGCCAAACGTCCCCACTTTCCGGGGGTATTTGGATCTGAGCTATGGGCCCACCCCCAGGTCAGTGTCAATACCTCATGGCCTTGCACACCTTTGCATGCACGCTGCAGGACGGTGTGCAGAGGAAAAATCAAATAATGGGCATTTGTATGTGGTGTTCCTATGACACCTTTGGTCTGAGGGTTTCCATGTGTCCTCTAAACATTCACCAGGATTCCCCTGTAAGCCACACTAACACAATGCACTATTGGCCAGACTACCCAGGGAAGTTTACGAGTTGGTGATTGCGTCTGCTCTAACGGCCCTGGTGCATTAGCTCAGGCAGCTCCAGAGGTTCCCAGGTTCAATCTCTAAAGATGTTTTTAATGGGGGTGTCGTTGCACAGTGGCTCTCCACCAGAGGCCCAGGGCCCCCTGAAGGGGGGCTGCAAGCAGGTTTCAGGGGGACGCCAAGCGGGGCCAGCATTAGAGTCGCTCAGCCTGGGGCAGAAAGCCGAAGCTCCCACTGCATGAGTCTGAAGCTGAAGCCTGAGCGACTTAGCATTGTGGGTCCCACTGCGGCGTGGGGCGCTGGACAGTTGTCCTGCTTGCTATCCTCTAACGCTGTCCCCGGTTTTTGTAGGCAGAAAAATGGTGGTTGTGGCACAGGTGGGCCATGGAGTTTTTATAGCATGGCGGGGGGAGGTCTCAGAAAGAAAAAGGTTGCGCACCCCTATTGTTGCATGTGCAATTGA
The DNA here is from genome assembly GCF_026122565.2 of Emydura macquarii macquarii. Classification (NCBI taxonomy): domain Eukaryota; kingdom Metazoa; phylum Chordata; order Testudines; family Chelidae; genus Emydura; species Emydura macquarii. Next base: position 50,029,728 of record NW_027132905.1, read on the forward strand.
CCATTGTACAGATGAGGAGACTGAGGCTAAGAAATTTGCCTCAGTTGAGTGGCAGATCTGAGAACAGGCTCCAAGAGTCCTGGCTCTCACCCGAATACAACAAACGTACAGTGCGGTTATCGGAGCAGGGGAGGCAGCAAACCCTTGCAGAGAGGATCAGAGTCCTCACTTTGCCTGCTGGCATTTTCTTTGTGGAACCCAGTTGCACCCCGGCCACGACTCTCACGGGATTCTTCATATTTTCACTACCTAATCTAAACTCCCCCCAGAGCTGCCTTCCTCCTAAAGTGGATTAAGTAGGCAGGAGAGCTTTTTCCCAGGGGATTGAGTGGCATCGATCGGCCAGCTGGTTAGCAGCTGGTATTCAGATAACAGGGGCCTGGGATGGAGATTCTTTTCACCAGCAATGGGACCAGGATCAATAAACTATTCATAACTGCAAAGCTTTAAGGAGAGATCTGTGTAATGCAGTTTAGCAGCTGGAGTTTACCAACACTGACAGCTCCTCAGAAGGGTAAGTAATTGTGTTATGGAAAAGAAAAGTACATGAAAAGCAAGGGCACTGTCAGAGCAGCACTGACAGCAAACACACTGATACTAGTTCCGTTAAACTCTCAGCAAAGCACTCTCTCTGAGGCTGGTGCATCAGAACAGTACTGTCTGAACACTTTCCCAGGCACCAGCGATATGTACAGTAAAGTGCATTGCCTAGACGGACCAGAGCCTTACCCCCCTGCACTGTACGGAGCGAGCAGAGGTGAGCCCAAGTGGTAAAGTTCAGATCTGGAACGAACTCCTCCAAAAGCAACATGCATTCATTGTCCGGGCTCACCCCCTTTCCTGGCATTTGCCTTTGTTAAGTAACAATAAACATCTGAGCTCGGCTCTTCTTTGGTGGTTTTCCCTATGTCCCTCCACATCTCTCCTGCCTCCGGGCTTGTCTAGCCGAGGAGGAAAGGGATGATGGTAGCACACGTTAGCGAACATATTCTAACTAACACATCTGAAGTCTAGTGTGGTCGTGGCCCGCTGGCTTTAACACATACTAAGCTAGGGGTGAGCATGGGCTTCCGCTTGACCACCTTAGCCCATGTTCAAGTCGACACTGCCTTGTCTACACTAGAGGTTTCCAGCGTGTTGATTAGAATGTGCTGGCTAACGCCTGATAACGTCCCGCCTTGGAGAGACTCTCAACCCATTTATACTCTTGGGTTGGAGCTGATGAGGCTCACCTGGTCTGACACTCCGAGCGAGTCTGCTGCATGGCCCTGCACCTCTGTGCAGGATGGTATCATCCGGCAGCCAGTTGCACTGGGATCCCGAATGGTGCATGTTCTCAAGAGTAGGGCCAGAGACAAAGTTCAGGATTGGATCTGAACTCCCTCCCCAAAGTTCTGCCCTAACGGGAACATCCTATAGAACCGAATGGGGCTAAAACCAAGAGCATCCTATAGTGATGGGGTTAGCAGAGAATGAGGCCTCTGCTGTCACATTTTACAGCCCGGCTGATACATCTTATAGAAAACGTATTGTTCCCTGCTGAATCCTGTTGGACTTTCCTATAAAAACTGAATGCGGGTCCTGAGCGCTTCTGAAAATCCAGCCTTACAGAGCCAGACCCACAGCCCCTCCTCCAATGGCGCAAAGCAGCCGGTGTCAGCTGAACGGGTGACCTGGGCATCCCCCTGGCACAAAGAACCTCCCCCCCCCGGGTGGCATAATGCGTCCTCATAGCATCCTGCACCGTGGATGCTGGTTTGACATCTTGCTAACACATTCCACTGCTTTATTACGTCCCCAATACTGTGAAATATACCAGGGCCAAATCCTTATGCTGTACATCCAGAAATAGCCCCAGTGGCTCAGCATCCTAGGTGGCAGAACACCATGGTCCCACATTGCACTTGGAATTATACTACAGGTTTGGGATCCTGCCACCAAATCCTACCCTTTCCTTGCATTGGATCCAGGGGTCCCCCAAATCCACCTGTTTCCCAGGTTCAGTGACTGGGTTGTAAGCCAAAAAAACTTCCCCCAGGTCCCTGGGATGTGGCTGACTTAAATCTGTTTGGTTTATCCGAGCACATTTAAGCAGGGCCAGTTAGCAGGTGAGAAGAAAATAGAAAGGCGCAGCCACTGACACAGCATGAGGCAGCGAGTGTGAGTGCAAAGGAGTGAGAGAAAAGGGATTCAGGACGTTGCAATCAGAGCGTGGTGGAGTCAAGCGTCTTTATTGCTCCTTTCAGGGGTGCTGAACTCTTCTCTTAAGGCCTTCGAAACATCATTAGCATTTCCTCCACCGCCGCCTCCTTTCTCCTGTTTTGGAAAGTGCGACAGTAATAAAACTGCTCAGTGGGTGAAACCGAACCAGAGCATAGGAACAAACCGAGGGCTGTGAAAAAAACACCCGAACAGCCCATCACGGAAGCCAGAGAGGGAAAGAGAGAGGGTGGAGGTGTGTGGTGGGTGATAGAAGTGGAAATGGGGCCGTGCTGCCGGAGATTGAAACACTAATGCACCTTGCAAATGGAGCTGTGTCTCCATAATAGTGCCCCGCTTCCAGAAACCACGGCATTTTCGATCGGCAATTACAGCATTTCAGAGCTAGTGTCATTGCAATTAGCAGCGCTATTGCTGCCGTTCTATTACCGACACCTCATTATGCTGATAGCAGAGCTCCAATGACCCATTAGAAGCAGATTCAGGCTCTCGCCGGCTTTGCACCAAAGGGTTCGTTCCACTACGTCTCTCGCTCATGCACTCGCTCGCTTTCCCCTGCTCCAGGTGGGGGTTTCGAGATGAAGACGTGAGTTTTTACCAAGCTTTGCCACTTCGTTCTGGTTCTCCTCCTCATCGCTCCATTCCCTTCTTCCCTGCTCTTTGCCTCCCCTCCCTCACCAGAGTCCAGATCCTCAGTTGGCGCAAATCAGGGCAACCCCATTGAAGTCACTGGGCCACATCTTCAGTTGGCGGAAATCAGTGCAGCTCCATGATGTCCATAAAGCTTCAATTCTGGTGTAAAACGTCGGCGCTCCCCATTGATCCCAGTGGAGCTCCACCGATTTACATCAGCCAAGGATTGGCCATGCTTGCCTCTCTCTCTGTCTGTACACACAGACCCTCCTGTTTCTTCTCTCTTCCTGCCTCTTCCCCCTGCTTTTCAGGGATCATTTCGGGCCTCTGTGTGCGTGCCCACCTGCCTGTGTGCGCATCTGCCTGCACGCCTGCATGTCTGGCTCTGAATCCCTGCACCGTGGACGCATGGCATTTGTGGGTGTTGTGTTTCTCTGTTTGTGGCGTGTGTGTGCGCGTGCATACATGGGTGTGTGTTAATCAGTGTGTGCATGTGTGTATAGTTTATAATAGAGCATTCTCCCTTCCTCTCTGTAAGAGTTCAGAGAGCTTTACAGACAAATACAATTATACAAGGTCTCAGCCTGAAAGAGCTTATGGTCTTAAATTGTTTGTATGTGTGATTTAATATACAGGAAAGTGAGTCTATGATGCGTGTGCATGTGTGTTGTGTATGGACGTGTGATGTGCATATTTCTGAGGACAATGCCGTCTCTGTGTATAAGTGTATGCATTGTGTATAGAGAGTTGTGTATAGGCCTATGTGTTGTGTAACTGCAGAATATATATTTGTGTGTGTATGTATATGCTATATATGTACAGTTCACTGCATGTGCATGTTTGTGTGGATATGACGTGTGTGTGTACCAAACATCATGTGTGTGTGTTTATATATAGGTGTGCATGTATTGTTATATATGTGCATGTGTGTGTGTTGGGTGGATAATACAGTATCTGTGTATGTTTAGTTGTGCATAGGTGTATGCCTGGCCTAGATCTAGTTTTGTGTATGTATATTCATCATATATATATAGTTGTGTGCAAGTGTGTGCACTGTGTCTATCTAGTGGTATGTATGTGCCTATGTAATTTTGTGTAGGTATATTCATTGTATACATAGTGGTGCGCTGCTGTATGTGTTTGTGTAGAGGTTCATCATGTCTATGCATACATTCCTCAGATTGTGTGTGTGTACAGGTGTGTCCCACTCTGCTACTTAGTCCTCGAGTAGCGAAGGAGCCATGACACAAGACGATGGAAACGGCTGGGTTTCTCTCCCACAATGCACCAGGCAAGAGAGCAAGAACAAAGTCCAAGTCAAGGCTTGCTCAGAGGAAGTCAGTCCCTGCAGGAGAGGCATGAAATGAGCAGCAGATAAAGCAGCCGCTGTGGCGATGTGACCGAGGGGCGCAGGGTCTGCCGGCTCCTGTGTATGCCTCATCCGCTCATGTCAGTTTGACAGACCGTATCCGGGAGGCGGGTGGGGTCAGAGTGTTGCCATTGCTTACAGGAGAATTCGTTACTGTCTCTGCAATTAATGTGGGGGGTGGATTGGTGGATGGTGTGTGGGCTGAGTGCAGAGTCCAACACCCGCTCCGCCTGTCACGCCAGGCCAGGGGGCTTGACACAAAGGTTAGGGCCCTGCTATCTGCCTGTGATGAGGAAACTGACAAGGCTGTGGTGGTGGGGGTGAGTCTAATTTTATGGGGGGAGAAAGCTAGCATCATACAGGTGCTGGAACCAGTTGTGGGGGGGCTGCTGCACCCCCTGGTTTGAAGTGGCTTCCATCATATACAGGGTTTACAGTTTGGTTCAATGCCTCTCAGCTCCCCCACTACACAAATTGTTCCAGCGCCCCTGCTGATAGAAATATCTCCAATGAGACTCTGGCTTCTCTGCTAAACTCCCTTTGTTTGATTATCCCATCTCTCCCCCCCACACACCTCTCGGCTCTATTTGTTCCTTCCTCCCTTTTGCTGCATGGGTGCAGCAGGATGGGATCACTGAAAGCATTGACTCACCCAAGGCCCCTTGCCCGTCAAGTGTCCAGGGTTCTTTTGCCCATGTCATCTTCCTGGGCTGTTGACGGCTTGGGAGTGACAGCTGCTGGCGATGTCCCAGGGCAGGCTCGTGTGCTACACCGCAACCATTGATGGCTGGGGTGGCCTTGTGGATTACAGCAGTGAGTGACACCTCTCAGGATGCATCAGAGTCAGCTGGCATGTCATGTTACCATGGGGGACAGCTCCCCGCCACTCAGAGCAGGCTTAATAACAGCCACTAACTAGGTTGCTGGACAAATTTCACGACTTTCTTTTGTAGGTCTTCTTTTTAAACCACCCACTGAAGCAGTGGGCATGTCATGGCTATGTTAAGCCAGTTCGGTGAATGTTGAGGGATTATTTCAAATAAAGCACTTGATTAATTTTGTGTTATAGATCGGTATCTACTGATGAGGCATCACAGGATCCGTGTGGGGGACATCATCCCCGGGTGACACGTCTCTGACAGTGCAGCATAGTATTGTCATGGGGGACATCTCTTTCACAGTGCAGTGGAGTATTTTCAGGTGTGATGTCAATATTGCTAGACGTCACTCCAGCAGTGCAACACAATATCCTCAGAGCTACGTGACTACTGGCGGACACCTTTCCACAAGTGCAGCATAACAGCCTTGTGCATGACATCATCACACGGTGACATGTCTCTGACACTGCACCATAGCGTCCTTGTCCATGACTAGGGCTTATGGGTGCCGCCAGAATCCAATAATAAATAATTGCAGTGAATCCTTGGGTGTGACCTGAGAGGCTGACACCTCTCGGACAGCACATCACAGCATCCTTCTGTGTGATCTCATCAGAAGCTGGCACCTCTTTGATAGTGATCTGAGTATCTTTGGGATCGATATCATCATGGGGAGATACGTCTCCAATACTGTGCTTTACCTCATCATCGTCACTTTTCTGATGGTGCTTTACAGCTTGATCTCACCCCCAGATGGGGTGACACTCCCATCTGACTGCATTGCTGTCAGGGTGGGTGACTGTCCATTCCAACACACTACATCTCCAAGCCTTTCCAAGTGCTGGAGGGAACAGAGAAAGCCCAGCTCCCACGGCTGTTAGATCTTCGACGTTTTTCCTTTCCTGGCCTGGTTTGTTAAGAGCATCCCAGAGAAAAAGCTTCAGAAAGCAACATTTTCATGCAGTCATTTCATTAGAGAAAAGCCAGGGGCAGTTTATCTCAATGACACCAAAGGAGATATTGTCAGCGCAGGATGCGAGGGGACTTGCCGGTAACTGGAGCTGTGTGTGTGTGTAATGAGGGCTGCGTGCATAACTATCACACAGCATGCTGAAGAAAGAGCTGCGTGGTGCGTATAAATCCAGAAACAACTTCCTGTTTAAAACCTCCCCGGATGGCTGAGCTCTGCTTTTGCTTGGTAACAGAAGGCTGGCTGTTTAGACAGCATTGTTACCACTTGTGTGACATTGTGTTTGTGATTAAATTTCCCCCCATAGAGGGGCTGTATACCTTCCCCTTCCCTGCAAACAGAAGGCTGGTTGTTTCAGCCGCAAGTTTTTGGTGCTTAGGGGACCTCATGTTCATGCTGCAGTGAAAAGCAGCCCTGGATGAGGGAAAAGAGCTGCTGGCGCACAGGAGGACTTAGAACAGAGAAAAGGACGGATGAAGAAGAGCTGGATTTTGCAGTCATTACAGAGTGACTGAAGGAGACTTCTGAAACAGGGCAACAGCTTTCTGGGTCACCACTGGGTTAGAACTGGGGTCAGCTGGTGATGCTACAGTGCATCTTCTGGCGTACGTCAGGGCCACACCTGAAACCCTTAGGGCTGAGAGTGGGAGACTGGCTGTCAGGATGCTGGGTTCTATTCCTAGCTCTGGGAAGGAGTGCGATCTAGGAGCTACAGCAGGAGACTAAGTGCCAGGGCTGTCTGTTTGTTTTGGAAAGGGAGTCTGGCCTTGTGGGTAGACCAAGGGATCAGGAGTGGGATCTGTGGGTTAAATTCTGAGTTTTGGGAAGGCAGTGTGGTCTACTGGCTAGAACAGGAGATTCAGAGTCAGGAGCGTAGTTTTAACTCCTGCGCCGATGGGTAGGTAGCTAATTTCTCTGTGTCTCCATAGACTTACTTCACCTCTGCTGGTGCCAGGGTGGGGACTGTGCCCCAGGGGACGACAGGTGGTATTTTGGATCGTTGCTCTCTGCCACAGGCTGGCAGCTTTACAGCGAAGCAGGGCTAACCAGCTCTGAATCAGCTGTGATTCTCTCCGGCCAGCACTGTCCAACTGTGCACCTCGCCGCTCTGGTTAGCAATGTTGGCTGGCTGTCCGCCCCTGCTGGGCAGCTGGTGCTCTGCGCTCTTGGTTACGCTGACAGAAGCGAGTTGGGACCCAGCTGTGAATTAATCCCAGTGTCTGTTAACTGGATGTTGGGAGACTTAATGACTTGTTTGTAAAGCTCTTTGAGATCCTCAGATGAAAGCTGCTCCTATGAATAACTACTGGAGTGCAAATCAGTGGGCTCAGACGCTGGAGACCAAAGCTCCAAGTTCAAATTGCGTTCGAGATCCTTCTCTCTATCTCTGTGCATATGGCTGATTGCCAACCCCGGCAGTGAAAAGGGAAATCTGCTCCAGATGTATGCACAAGCATTGCTAAAAGCAAAACTGCTGGAAAACACAGCAGAAGCAGGGTTGGGTTTTTTTTTTGATCGGATCCAAAAGCAGTTACTCATAAAACTCCTCCAAGCTCAACTTGTCTCCAAGTAAGACAGGAGCAATTATTTTGTACTGCACTGAGCAACACATGGCTGGACGGGAGGAAAAGGTCAGAGGAATTGGCTCCTGCCCCGAGCAAGGTCTTTGCAGAAGGGTATACGTTACCATCAGTGGTGATACTTCCGTTTTCCCCTGCCTGTGTTGGAGCAGTATTTGGGGCTGGCCCTGAGATGCAGTGGAATTAATGCTGGTCAGAGAAAACGGAGGGTTTTTTTCCATAGAAACTTTGATGCTTTGGCAAAAAACGAAAACCTGAAATATTCTGGATGAAAATAAAAATATTTCAATGTGGAAATCCTGCAATGGGGCCCCATGGGAACTGTAATGCAGGTGCCTCATGGTCCCATTCTCCGTGATAGCCTGGGCTTCCTGTTCAGACTACATCTCCCATGATGCACCACCCTCTTGGTGAGAGGAAGTCCAGTTGTGAAATTCAGCCTACCTAGAGGAGAATGGGGACATGGGCCAACTGAACTACAACTCCCATGAGGCACTGCAGGGGCATTTCTCATTTGAAATACTTTGGTTTTCGGGTGTTCGTTACGACGATGAAAAGTTAAAAAATTCCTTGGGGAGCAGATATTTTTCATGAAAAATGTTCAGTCAAAAACCCAATTTTCCCATTCGAAAACAGGTTAGATGGAAAATTTTTGAGCAGCCCTAAGTGGAACCTTCTTTCTCAAATCCTCTCCCAAAGTCTCTGGATTGTTTAATATGGATTTTAGCAGTGCCAAAACCCTGTTAGAGTAAACAAGCCCCCTGTTAAAGTGAACAGTTACTTGGCAGCTTATTTTAATGGACACATCATTTTAAACTAAGCCTGAGCCATCTGTTCCACCTTCTAATTACCAATGCACAAAAGGGAAAACATTTCACAACTGCATCATTTAAAGAAATAGAAGCGAGAAATGCAGAGTAAGTGATGGAAAGGTCTGTGCTCTGCAGGTCAGGTGGCGAGTCAGGTGCGTGGCTCCTCTCACAGGTCTCTCCTGATGGAGCCCCACTTCTCAGGACAGCGTTTCTTTGGATTCTCTTACGGCCTGGAGGAATTCACTGCAGGGTTTAGCTGGGGTAGTGCTAAGTACGACCGCTCAGTTCTCTCACTGCATTAGCTTCTCCCACTCTCCTCTCCACCAGATCTACCAGCACAGCCACAGAAGAAGCGGCAGGATCTTCCCGCTAGGGACTTAAGGGATCATAAAGACAGTCAGAGTGCTAAACTATAGGGAGGCCATGGGGCTACATCAGAGATTCTACAAAGGGGAGGCTTGGGCGTTAGCATGAGAATTAACGACCGAGATCACCACCAGCATCTGGGGTTTCATTCCCCAGAGGTCCGGGCTGGGGCCGTTTCCTTTGGTTTCAATCCATTTAGGGTTTGCGTCTCCTGAACCTCAAGTCTGAACAAGCCCCAAAGCCTCAACTCAGTGGAAACCGCTGCTTGCCTGCAGACTGTGTGTGGCTTCTCTCCGCTGCCACCATGCAACTCATGGCTGCTGGGAGGCTGGATAATATTGATACTTCCCAGCCTGAGAGGCAACTCTGCAGCCAGCTTCAGGCTGCATAAAGTCTCTGCTCTGGCAGGAGCCTTCTGCTTCTCTCAGCCTCTGCTTTGCTCATCCACTGTGAAGGATAGATGCTTCTTCCCCCTTTCGATCCATCAGTGTCAAACACTGGCTCTGGACTGGGGAAAGGAGGAGCGGCAGCTTGGATCTGGGCAGCTGCAGGTAGCTCAGCTGCCAAAGAAGAAGAGCTGAAAGGTCCCATCCACCTCCGCGTGAAGCTGCTGTCACAACACAGCAGCAAACCCCTCCAGCTTGGGTGACACCTACCACTACTGGGGCTTTTACTATCGCCGGTCAGTTGCTGTATGGACTCGGTTTGCCCAGGAGGTCTGTCATGCAGGCATGGGGCACCAGATGTGAACGGCCCCCAGAGGACCTGGCAGACGGATGGCCCAGGCCGGGTGGAAGCAACAGCATCCCCACAGCACCCGTAAGCCACCATGGGTGTGACTGAATCCCATTTTAAATGCCCTCCTTGTAATAGGAAGACACCTCTTGCTTTCCTGCATAAGCTGCTGGATGTTGCAAAGAGCAGCTTGGTGGGGAGGAGAGTGGGCAGCAATTCAGTACACAGAGCAGATGCTCCCGCTGGCTCAGCCATCCTTGCGCGAGGGCCATCTGCACTGATCGTAACCAGGGTCCCTCTTCCAAAAGCATGGATGGGTCCCATCCCCTTCTGAGCTGGAGAACCCCTTTGCTGCACTCAAAAAGTCCAGAGAGGGCCCAGCTCACCCGATAGTCTGCTGGCTAAGGGCCACAAGGGTCCTAGTTAAAATCCCACGTATAGACCGTGAGTCCAGGCACCAGACACGCCGTTCAGTTTGGTGTCTGGGAACTAGCAGGCAGTCCGGGAGGGATTCTATGGCCCTCTTGCCAGGGGAGGAACGACGCAGGTGAATGGGGCATGGACTTGGACCTTCTGTGTTAGGCTTCAAGTTCTGTCATACAAGCAAAGAGCAACAACTCTCCTGTACCAGGATGAGAAGAGTCTGCGTAAGGGCCTCGGTCACAGTGGGACGGACGCGGAGGAAAGTGCAGGCATTGAGGAATAGAGACACCATCGCTGGGGACACAGAACTGCCAGCACGGGACTCAGGCAAGCGGCTGACATCCCTGGCTACTGACTTATATGCAGATTCTGTCATTCAGTTTAGTGCTAGTGACCTGGAGGCAAGCTAGGTGAAGTGGCAAGCGGCAACTTCTGCTTCCTCTCTGAACTCTGCCCGGCACCCACACCAACCCCCTCTTTGGATGAGCAGGTAGGTCAGGCTCCGTGATCATGTCATCTCTGGCTACCGCGGCCGTTACCAATGAGATACCACGAGGGGAGGATGTTTTGACAATCGCCCTTTGCGATATGAACCAAAGCTCATTACACACAGCCGGCGGAGAGAAATGCGTCATGCGTCAATCACTGTCAGCCAGGGCTGGATTGGAACAGGCAATCCAGAAGCAGAAGGCGCTGTGTGTTATTCCTCAGTCCCTGAGCCATCCAGCCTTCAGGTGATAGATATTGTCAGTCCAGAGACGGAGGCAGAAATGAGACCTAGGAATCAGTCTTTGGCCAGGGCCACCTCATCTTTGCTCCAAGTGCTTCCCTCTCATCCAGGAGAGACGCTTCTTCTATATCCCAGGCCAAATCCTGCGGTCGCCACCAATATTTACTCAGCTAAAACTCCCAATGGGCCTCAGCCCCTCCCCTTACAAAGGGGCTCTGAAGCACCTAGCTGCCAGCAAAGGGAGCCATGGACTGTGCCCTAAACAGCAGAGGATGGGCCAAGCTGCAGGAGATTCTTCGCCCTTGTGCGATGGAGGACTCACCTTCCAGCAGCCCTCAGAGAGACACATTTACCCAGCAGAAGGATGGGGCCAGTCTAGGGTCAATATGCAGAGAATCCTTCTCTTCCCCCACCTGACCCTCATCCGTTTGGAGCACAGAGAAGAAGAGAAGAGAAAAAATTCCATGAGTTTTCCAGCCTGATTCCCCATGCTCAAGAGGATCATGCGCATGCCAAAAGCTCCGGTGGTGCGATGAGACCACCAATGACATCGACGGATCACCCAGCCAGCCAGTCTTCAGGGCCTAACTAGAGATCAATCCAGGTGGCGCCCAATCTACAAAGATGCCATCTTCCTTTGGGATTTGCCTTAAGGCTGATGACGACAATGAAGAGGTTCAGACAGGTTGGAAAAGACTTGGAGAAGCAAACTGCATTTTTAGGAGTGGCTTGAAACCACAGTGCTGTCGAGTCTCGTAATTTTATTGCAAGTCTTGCAATATTTGGTGGGTTGTTTTTTTTTTTGAAGCCCCAGCTCCTGGAGTCTAGTGACTATTAGGGGCTCTCAGATTTCATTAAAATAAAATGAAATTGTAGCCCTCCTAGTTGCAGGAAAATGTGACTTGAGTGTGACCCCAGAAAGCAGAAGGCAATGGAAAAGTACTCAACACTTTTTAATAGTTTCAAAAATCTCATGATTTTTAGGCCAATCTCATGAATTTTTGGAGCATGACTCAATATTTTAGAACTCAGCACTGAAACTGAACCCTTCACACAGCACCAGTCACTGCTGTGCTTCGGTCCAGCGCCCTCAGGCCTTCTCTGGTTCTTCCGATCTCTTCTCACAAGACACCCAAGGTGCATGGCTGTCTTGGGCTAGCACACCCGGTTCTTGTGTCAGATGGCTTTTGCAGCCATCACTCCATGCTTTTCCTGTGTGCGTGACGGGGCACTTTGGGGACCAGCTGGGCACCGATGCACAGGTGGTTCTGACCCTGCATCTTCCCCTTTGGCTCTCCCGCATAGCCCCCGGATGATGCACTTAAGGTAAAGCAACGCTCAACGTTTCAGTCCTTTTTAGTGATGGGAGCCTTGGCAAGGGACTCAGGAGACCTGGGTTCTATTCTCGGCTCTGCCACGGGCCTGCTGAGTGACCTTAAGCAAGGCACGGCTCTGTGCCTCAGTTTCCCCATGCCTCAGTTTCCCCATATGTGAAATGGGGATCACGATTCTGATCACCTTTGTAATGCACTCTGAGATCTTCTGATGAAAAGTGCTGCATAAGAACTAGGGATTATTTTTTTTTATTCACAGTAACATGAATCTTCCTCATCCCCCCTCCGTTGGGCATACAGTGGAATAGGCTGTTGTCATCGAGTCTATTCCATCTCAGGAGGTTCCCTCCCCACTCACCATCCCCCAGCGATACGGTGAGCAGCACCGGACCAGTCATGGCTGAGCATTCACACGGCCTTCCCGGTAATGAGAACTGAAAGACAAACCCTCTTACACTACATCAGCCATCACCGGAGTCTTTGGGAGCTCTCTCTCTGTAAGAAGCTTTGGCTTCCGCAGAGACCTGCAAGGGACATCTTTATTGCAAAACACTCTTCTCTGCACCTGTCCCATGGCATGAAGGCTTGAGGATGCAATGGGCTCCATGCTAGCAGCAGGTGGCAGAATCCTGCATCACATCCAACCCACTCTTCCCAAACCAGCGTTAATCTCCAACCTGATTTCAATATTTATTAACCGATTCCTCTCTGGGAAGTTGCCCTGTGCTGCCTTCACTTGTGATATAACCGGACATGACTAGATCCTGTAACATGAAGTAATGCAAGGCAGCAAGTCAGAAACAATCATCCCAGGGAAAGCCATTCTTTTGCTAGAATACCCTGCCATTAATTTAAATCTCACACTCCTGCGCCTGACATTTCTCGCTTTCGAACAGCAATGGTGCAAAAGGTAAAACTATTCCTGGGAGTTTTTTCTGCTTGGCAGCTGGCCCGCTTTGCACAAGGAGGTACTGATGTGAGGTGAAGGGAGAAGCAGCCACTGTCTGGAAGAAAGGAGAGAAAGAGAAAACGGAGGAGAGGGGAAAGGGTCCACGCAGGAATTCCAAAGACTGACTTGCCAGAACAAAGGTTTGTTCGTTCCCTTCTTGTCACAGTTAAAGCAAAGGTGTTCATGGCAGTGAGTCAGTGACAGCCCTGGTTTGAACAAGAAACAGTACAATTTCCTGGACAGCTCTACCAAAGCACTTCAATCCTGACCCACTGCAACCCCTGCTTTTCCAGTCTTGGGTCCTCACGCAGCTCTGCCAAGACCCCTCAAGCCTGATTTGCTGCAGACTACATTTTCATTCTTTTGCCAGCTCTCTTGACAATCAAGCACTATTCAGCCAACAGTTTATTCCGCATACTTTTCCCTCCATCATTTATCCAATACATTATTAGTGGAAATGTTTTTTCATTATTCAGACAGCTCGAAAGCACTTTGGGTAAAATCCATCCCTGTGCGGAAGGCCAGCCCAAGAGTTAGGACGGAGATCAAACTGGGGGGTAGTGGTACTCCTCCAAGCCTCTCCCACAAAATGAGCTCCACCCGCACCTCGCAGAACTATTGGTCAGAGAATTTACACATCTCACTGCTACTGTTTCACGCTCTCAGCAAACTCAGGCAGATGGCACTGCGTCAGTTTGAACTCAGTTCACGTTTTCAAGGTTTACTTTGTAACCATAAACAGCTAGAGACCGATTGGGGGTGGAGGTGTTAACTGAAAGCTGAGATGCTGGAGAACAAAAGGCAGCTTGGGAAAAGTGTTAAATAAAATATTTCAATCAGCCCCAAATGATTTTTTTAAAATTCCATTTCCTAGGAACTTTCCTTTTTTTTTTCCATCCCATTTTGGAACAGAAAAATATTCAAAATCCTGTAGTTTTCCGTGAGATGTAAAATCTGGTTCTTGACCAGCTCTAACTATTTGCTTGGCCGTAATACTGACTCAGAGGGCAGAGTGCCCATGGAATGCCGCTTTGTACAGCACCTAGCACAATGGGGGTACTGGGCCACGACTGGGGCTCCTAGACTAATACTACTACTTCTAACCTTTCTGCCTCATTTCTCAACTAGTCTTTCTGTTAAATGTTGGGGCTGGCTACACGGATAAAGCCAAAAGGAAAACCAGTAAAACCTTTATGGATCCCGCATTCCGGAGATGCCCCTTGCTTCAGTGAGAAAACTGATTGAGAGTTTGTAAACATTTTGAGCCTCCTCTGCCCCCAACCTTGCACCCCTGCACATTTTGGGTGTGAAACACCCCCAGAGCAGACCAGCAGCATCCTACATCCACTTTACACCGATGCAAACGACTCCGCAAAAGGCTTGCCTATACCGGCAAAGCACATTGTGTTAGAAAAACACGCTAACTCACTATTTTTAACCCGCATGCTGTTAAACAGAAGTTTGCCTTTCATAAGGACAAGGAGAGTCGTGCTTAAAATTGTCAGCGGATTGTGGCTACCCGTCACACCCTCTTGTAGAGGAGAAGGCTGTGGAGAATCCAGTCTTTCTTGGGACCTTGATGCCTTCCTCCAGTTATAAAGCCAGCCTGCCTCAGCGTGTACCAACGTTACAGAGACCTCAGACGCAACAGGACATTACAGCAACCCCTCACAATTACCTAAAATAGCTTTTTTAGTAATAAAAATATCACAGTTTTACAATGCAGCGTCTCTAGACCTTCCAGGGACAGAGGCATACTCTCTGGATCCTACCAGAAAGATAGGAATCTCCCCTTTCCTATGTGAAGCTCAACAGAGTCACAAAATATCAGGCCTCAATCCTATCAGTGGTTCCGAAATATCCAATCTGAGCCTCAGGCCAGGGTAATTTTGGGAAGAATTCCTCATTTGGAGGAGAAGGGAGGGAATACTTCTTTGGGGGGGGAAAGAAAAGGGTGTCTGTGTGAAACTGGTCCGAGGCGTAGCACGTTACAAGCAGTCCCTGACAGCGTCAGTGGCTTTGATATCACCGCAGCCTCAGCTTCTGGCTCTATCTAGATCTTGCATTCTGTCCCCCCTGCCTCTCCCACCCACCTTCTTCCAGCCCCTGACTGAGAGTAAATAATTCAAAGCGCCCCAGAGTAATCCTAAGAAAGTAGCCAGCTCTACGTAGGCACACATCCAATTCCCCCCCAGATCTCACCCAGGCTCAGATCCTCAATCCTGCAGCTTCTCTCTTCCCACCTCCAGAAGCCACCTGCTGCTGTTACCACCCCCGTCGATGGTTTCAATCACTACAGTTTGAGGAAAGGGAGCGGGAGCATGAAGGAACACAGGTGGGGTCAGCACAGCGTCCCCGGGTTACCCAGTGTCTGCCGTTTTTATCTTTAACCGCCGGTGCAAGAAGTTCAGAAACCTCACTTCAGAGCCTTGGCAATCTCCCCTGGACGAGCAGCCTACGGGTATCCATATGAATGCTTTGACATTTCCATGCCGGCCTCACGCAGCTCTCCGTGTTGCAGTCTGCTCTGGGGGACAGCAGGCAGCTAGACCACAGTAACATTGCACAACAGGGATAAAGCTGCGGGATCTTTCACGTCCACCCGGGGCATACACGACTTCGTTTCTAAGGTCTTGTCTAAAGGTGCACACAGCCGTTTGGAACAACGACTGTCTGTCACAGCTGCTGGGTGTTAGAAATCATATCTCCAAACCAGTCCGCAGTCGGGATCAGGGCCCTGCTGTGGCTAGGTTGCTGGACAAACACATTGGAAGCCCTGGGGCCAGATCACGAATGCTGGCGGTGCAGAGGGGCCGTAATTTGGCGGCAGGCAGCCAGCAGAGGATCCCACTATCCGAGGGAAGGTCCCTGCTGCCACAAAGGTGCTGCAGCCGGGTACTGCGCTTGCCCCTTTGTGCCTTCCCAGCACAGGGTGCGTGTTGGTGGAGCAAGTACATCACGAGCGGGGTTGCTGGAGAGGGAGCTGTGCTTAGAGCAAGCTGCTCAGGGTTGGCAGGTGCCCAGTCGTCGACCAGAAAGTCCGGTCAAAAAGGGGGCCTGGAACGTCCGGTCACGTGGCCTGACGGGACACCAAAAGTCCGGTTACCGCAGGCAGGGGGAGGCGCCGGGTCTTTAACCCGTGCCAACCTCTGCTCAGCTGGAGCTGCCTCCTACATGCAGGAAGGCTCCTTGTCAGGCTGCAGCAGCTTCCAGCCCAGCCCTGGAGCAGAGGGAGCCCAAACGGGGAAGGGAGGTGTAGACAATCCAGCAAGTGGCAGGGGAGAGAGGAGCGAGCGACCGGGGGCGGGACCTGGGGGAAGAGGCGGAGCAGGGGCGGGGTCTTGGGGGAAGAGGCAGGGCAGGGGGCGTGGCCTCAGGGGCCCAGTTACCAGCAATTAGAAAGGTGGCAACCCTAGAAGGTCATGTCGGGGCTGAGGCGTCCCCTGTCCTACCCTGATTGACCCTGGACCCTGCCCCAAAGAGCTCAGAATCTCGCGTAACGACATCAGTCAGCTGCAAATGGCGTTTGCACAGATCCATGGCCTCATCAGCAACCAGTAAGCATGTCCCTTTGCAGAGCGACTGCAAACGGTTTGAGATATCATCATCTTATTAAAGGGAATGGGGGAAAGGGGGCGGGGGGGAAATACGGCAGATGGAGCAACCTGATTGGTGGCTGTTCATTTCAAACCAGTTCACTCCCTATTAGCAGCTGCATGTGTTTGGAAAAGTACAGCATGGAGCCGCTGTACCCTTCCGAATACCAGCACAGGCAGGGAAAACGTGGACCCAAAATGTGATTCGCTCCTCTCGTGTTAGATGGATTTCTCTTTCTTCAGAACAGTTGTAAACAGCAGGCGGGCTTCACAAACTCACAGGGGTTCAGGACCCTGCAAAACAACCCGCCTTCAAAAACCCTACATCAGTCAAGCAGACACCCATGGAACTAACAAGCCATGGGCTGAGCGCCACGGCTTAGTCATTTGCATTTCGTTGTCTCCACAGGCCTGTGCGGAATGCGATTAACGGCTGTTTAATTTACCTTTTTTCAGAGGCTGCAGCATAAATCTCGGCTTTTGCTGAAGGAATCAAAACAAATGGCCATTTCTCCTGCGATCGTAGCTTGCTGTCATCACCCGAGGAGCACGGTGGGGGTGGGGGCAGTATGGCCTGAGGAGCGTGGGTTGCAAAGTGCAGACTTCTGCAGGAGTGGCAAAAGGGGCTAAATAACTCTCTGCATGGAGGCGGTCAGGAGCAGATGGTAGCATGGCTCCGAAAGTGTGCAACAGCCATGCCATACTGCTGTGGGGCTTTGCTGGTCCATACAATATAGCAGACGTGTCCCTCTGCTGCACAGCACGTAAGCATTAAAGGGCAGAGTGTATCCCTGCCACGCTTAAGAATACTGCATGGCTGGCACCTTCCTCGACTGTACAGCTCCTAAGACATTAAAGCACAGAGCCATTAATGCAAGGCTTCTGAGTTCGACCTGGCAGGCTTCTTCCCCATCGGCACAGGGCTTGTGCCTCGTCTCTCCATCAGTTGTCATTGCTGCAAAACCTAAATTTGCTGCAGAATTTAGTGCAGCTGTGTCGCATAAATCACAGGACCCCACTGCATCATTTAGATGTATTGCGCCATGCACCCCACAAGGTTTTGGATATATTCTGTGCTCCATCCTTCTTCTGTGTCTTGTGTGACTAGTCCTCAGCGCAGGGACCTTGCATCTGAAGCACCTAGCACATTGCACGCCCCAGAGAAATAACAACCATACAGGAACTTTGCACTTCTGTGATCAGTGCGAGCTGGGGCCAACAAACGACCCTACCACAGCTGTCACACAGCAGAAGGATCTAGGGTTTGTTTGGTTTTTGGGAGGTGGGGGCAGAGTGTGATTCTGAAAATGGGCTCTTTTTATTTCCTACGAAAACTGGCAATATTTCACTGTGAAGAAAGCACGTTGCTGTTTTTCCTCTGAAAAAGGCAAATGCATGAAAATATTTTCACCACGAACAGCCTTAGTTCCACGGTAATTCAGACAATTTGCACAAGCCATGCTGACAATTACGGATGCTTTTAAGTGCTTAGTATTGAGCCAGTGAAATTTTCTGGCTGCAAATTCTATTAGTTCTACAATAGAGAGAGAAAGAGGGAGAGAGATTTCCAAGTGAAGGTGCTTCTGGTGGAAGGAAGTGCTGTGTTAACAGCTCTGGGACCAGGAGAACTTGTGTGTCTATGTAATATGGGCAGCGATGAGGACCTGAGCTCACTCCTTTGCTCACAGACAGCTGGGAGCAGCCAGGAAAGGGATTCTGTGGGGAAGTGGGAAAGGAGCCTTGCATCGCAGTGATTCCAGTTCTGGAGGGCAGCTCATCCTGGATGGGCCAGAAGGAGTCACTTGAGATTGGTGGACTGCATGTCAATAGAGGAAATACAGGCGGAGAGGTTCAAGAGAGGATCCCTACTATGAAAACTGCCTGTCCTAGGCACTTTCTGCCCCTGCTCTTTGTCATTGATTCCAGGTGAGGACTGGTCCACTGTCCTCATGATGCTGAAAGCATCCTAGTCTGCTTGATCAATTGCCTGCGTCTCAGCCATGTGAGGGACCCTGTTTCACTGCACGAGGAACGTGTCCATGTTCAGAGCATATAATTAGCACAGGCTGCCCCCCAGCTAAGCCTTTAAATACCTTTTTGTAACTGGCAGCTTTGGAAACACCCAGGCTCTCTCTGTACCTGAAAGACCACGATAGAAGGAGAAGTTACGCTTGAGGGCATGAGCTGAGAGCACACGCTGGGAAGATCAGGAATATTCCTCCTGCAGCGCCCGTGATAAAGCTTTACTCCTCTAGCTAAGTAGCTAAGGGGAGGGCACCACAGGCATGGCCAGAAGCAGTTCCTGGCTGGCATCTCCTAGTCTATGTAGGAAGGGACAGATGGTGGGTGGCTAAGGGTGGGGATTTGTGTGCTCACCCCTAGCAAAATAGTCCCATGAGGGGTATGGAGACTAGTGATGCATTTTAAAAAGCTCTCCCGGCCCGTCACTGCTCTCTGCCGTTTCCCTTCCTCCTCCCAACTCCAAGGTACTGGCCAGAATCGCAGGCTGGAGGGAACTGTACTAAGCACCCAGCTTGTCTCTAGGCTGCAATCTGCCCTGCATGTGAGCATCTCATGGCCTGTTTTGCACAGGATAATTCAGTGCATTTCTGCAACTCCTTCAATTCTTTACAGAGTACCACAGAGGGATCAGTTCACCCTTCCAAGATAACTTTTGAGGTGCTGGGCATCTGCCTCTCCTACTGTACCAGGTAGCATCAATTTCACGTCACTTTCCTAGGTGGCTAAATATAGATTTGTGCCTAACTATAGCTGCTGGGCTTTCATAGATTATAAAGCCAGAAGGGACCCCTGTGATCACCTTAGTCTGACCTGCATAACAAAGACCACAGGCCTTCCTTGCATTAACACCTGTTTGAACTAGAATAGATCTTTTGGAAAAAACATCTGATCTTGATTTAAACATTGCCGGTCATGGAAAAACCACCACAATTGGTGGGAAGCTGTTCCAATGGTCAATTACCTTCTCCGTTAAAAATACATGCCTCATTTTCAGTCTGAATTTGTCTGAAAATTTCGGCCTAGGCCATTTGTCCCAGACAATACAGCAAGTCAGTGGCACAGCAAGTCAGGACAAGAACCCAGGAGTTTTGCTTTAACAGCTAGCACCCACTGGCTCTCTATGCAGTATTGCTGTGTAAAAGAGGGACTAAATATAGAGCAAAGCAGAAAGACAATGGTTTTCGTAGCCAAAAACCATTTTGCATTGAGAAAAAAACATCTGTCAAGTCAGAGAATGCGTAATCAATTAGTAAAGCCTCAAAAATGCACTCAAAACAGTAATTAGTCATGTCAGAAAATTCTACAGCAATCAGACTAGCAGATGAGCAGAACACACTCTGCCCAGGAAACCAACCTTCTAAAATATAGGAGGAAAAAACCCGATTTCTTGGTGTATTTCTCTTCAGCTTGCAGCTTCCACATTAACCTGGGAGAGGCTGGCGTTGTCGGCGTATATTAACCACTTCACAGCTGCCTCATGAACTGGGCATAACACCTGGGGCAAAATGCATCGCCAGTGCTGACCATGCGCTCAAACTGACGTTCCCACTTGGCAGGCGAGTCGGTGAAACACCCGGCGCCCCTGGTAAGTGTGTTTACGTGGGAGGAGATCCAGATGGGTGAGTGCTTGCATCTGGAGCTCTGCATCATAGGACCCGGGAATACAGACCAGGGCACAGACCTGGGTGAGGTGGCCTCGCTGGCCAGGCTTTTTGCTCTTTAGCATAGATCCCCGATCCATTCCAGACCCTCAGCCAGCCGCCTTCTCAGTGCAGATCTGACTCGAAACCTAGCCCCTCCTGGACAGCCTCTTCCAGCCTCCTGCACCATGAAGACTCCTTCACTGGCCTCTTTGCCAGCCAGGCAACCCAAGCATCCTAGGGCTGTCCCTCCCCACAAGTGCGTGCTGAACAATCCAGGACTGTCCTGGGCCAAGCACGGGGGTGAGATTTTCAGATCCCTCTTAAAGCCCAAGTAAGGGGGGGAGAGAAACAAACCCTAACCTGCCCCAACCCTCGGGCACCGCCACACCTTCACAACAGCTGCCACTCCGTCCTGTGGGCTGGAACAGTGGCCGCTGTCTCTCTCTGGCTACTCTGCAGATGTTCCCCGCCACGAGCCTGGTGCTGCAGCATTCTGAATGACCCAGGGCCGAGGCAATGGGCTTCCCAGTACCTAGGGAGAGCATCCTTTAGGAGGGTGGGGTCTCTATGGGGTGGCTGGCACCCCTTAGACATGCTGGGAAGAAGCAACCCAAGGGGCAGCCTAGTCCAAGCATGTTTCTTACAATTAACGAGCACCCCTTGCCAGTCTCAAAGGGAGCTCCCCCCAGTGCCTCTGATTCTGCCTGCTCCTTTCTCTACATTCAGGTCTAGTCACCATGCAACACTCTTCCTACACACCTGTCCCTGGCTATTAGTCAGCCAGGGCCCCATGTAGCTATCTGACAACGAGGCATGTGTGTATGCACACAAATATATGCATGTGCTCACACACACACTTCTTAGCCGTCAGACACGAATGCACCACGCAAACATGTCCACACGTATGGGGGTGCATGCACAAAAATGCCCACACAAGCAATGCACTTTAAAGAGGGGGGGAGGGGCACAGATGGCTGCAGGGCAGCGGAGTTCAAACTGATGGCCAGAACAGTCATGATGAGCATGGAGGCCATTTACCATGACAGAACCAAGCGCCGTGTCTACACTGACGCTTTGTCGCTAATGGTTTGGCACCAAAAGCGCTACACCTTTCGCTGAGGCGGTTTTAATTTGTCCCCAAATCAGGGGAGTTGGGTCAGCGGGGGGGGAGGGGGAAGGAATTGCAGTACGTGCACCACCACTGTTTTTGTGCAAAAAGCTGACTTTGGTCGACAAAAGTCTCTAGTGTAGCCCAAGCCTTTAAATCATGGTCTTGATAAGGACACTGGGTTCATGGTTTATTACAATCATCTGTTACCCACTAACTCCCCTTTTTGTCCTACGAGTGCAGGCGAGTAATGGACCACTTCACTTCGAGTGGTTCCTTGAAATATGTGTTAACTACTTATGCTAAACAATCTGTTCCACCTTTTCTTTAGCTGTGACACTCTGAGCAGCACGTTTCCCAGACCTGAAGAAGAGCTCCTCTGTGTAGCTTGTCCCTCTTACCAACAGAAGTTGGTCCAATAAAAGATATTCCCTCCCCCATCTTGTCTACAGCCCCTCCTCCCCCCAAATAAAATTACATGTTTAAGTAACAGTCACTTTGGGGAATCAACAATACATTGCCAAGGATAGAGGAGGGTTTTATTACCTGGTGTCGAGAAAACAAGAGTTGAAATACGTTTAGTAAATTCTAATTTTAAGAAATATTGCAAAAATAAATACTTTATCTTGGCCTTTTTAAATTAAATTAAATCTCCCCCTGACATTTTTCAAGCTCCAGTTTTGTTTGTGTAACACTGGCCATAAAGCAAGCGTGTAATTAGTAATAAACGTGACAAGCCTGGAAGTGATTTCTTGCTCGGAAGAGAAGGAAAGATGAGCTTTTCTTTCTTTCTGGCCTTGTTTTCTCAATCTATTTTTGAGGGTATTTATGTAAATTCACCTCCTGCTGCTCCATCCCCAAATTAAGGGATGGACATCGCCTCCGAGGAAAGGACTGAGCCCTTTGTTGTTTATGATCAGGTAATTAGATCCAGGGATTATTACAGCTGTGTACATGGCATCTATCTGGAGCCAGCTCACCTCTCCCCCGCCACTCTCTGGACCACCACCACCATGGTTTAGAGAGTCCAGGTGTTCCTACACAACCACCATCCAGCCCAGCGCTGTTCAGCTTATGAGATCTGATGGGGACACCGACCTCTGCTCCAGGTGGGCTCTATTCGATTTCACTGGTGGTTTTATAGGACTGAAAATCCAGGCATATTCCTTTTGCTTCCCTTCCACAGATAGCGCTTGTCTACTCAGAAGCCTTCGCTCCGAGCAGCTCCTGCCTGACGAGGAAGGAGAACAGTGACCAGTGCAATGTCCCCTGCCAGAGAATCCATCCCAGGTATCACACTGAGCCCAGCACATGTTGGGACAGGACTTTGGGAGTGTAGTGTAGTCAGACAGGGGTGCAGTGCTGGTGAGTCTGTCCAGAGAACTTCTGTAACTCACTGGTGAGTGCGTTGTGTGCCCTAATCCGTGCCCACGCCTGTCCCAGCCCCACTACAGAACCCGGCTCTTCAGCTCAAGCTAGCCTCACATATTTAGCTCTGCAGATTCCTAGTGCTGGCCAAGATGCTGGTTGTCACACATGGAGCCTTGGACAGAAAAATATTCTGAATGTCCTGGCCGCAGGCCTGCTGCTGAGCCTGGAGCCCACGGGGGGAGGTGGAGGCAGAGTACCTGCCCGTGCCTACCGTCCGCCAGGCTGGAGCTTGGAAGGGTGCTGTGCTAGCGTGCCCCGCTAAAACAGCTTAACTAAGGTGGCCTAGGCCTGCAGGGGGAAGACACTAATGGCATGGACTGGCCAGACCCCATGCTCTCAGATGAAGTCACAGCAGAATGAGCAGCTCCAGAGCCCCAGGATTTTGTAAGTATTACCCACAACGCCCCTGGAAGAGCACACTACACAGAAAATAAAGTAGAACTGAAAAATGCAACAGTGTCTGATGAGGAGCCCAAGACCCGGCTTTAAAACAGGGAAACAAGCGAGATGGAATTAATTCTCAGCCTCTCTCTCTCTCTTTATGAGTCTGCTACAAAGCAAAGGACTCTCAGGAAGGAGTGAACAAGAAAGGGCAAAGGAATGCAGGGGACAGAAAGGGAGATGAAATAGGAGCAGAGGAGAGAGAGAAAGACGTGGAAAGGGGGGCTGCTAAAGGGGACGTATAAAGAGTGGAAGAGGTAGAGAGTTAGGGGTGTGGGGGGAGGTGTGGGGAGGGGGGGACGGGGGAGAAGTAAAGCAGGGTGGACAGGAGGCCAAACATGAGAGAGAATGGAAAAAGGTGCATTAGGAAAAGATCATTTCTTTACCGTACTTGAGGAACTGAAATGAAATTGATGTTATCAAAGGCGGCAAATTTAGGTGATTTTATGTCCCTTCAGCAGCTGACAGGCAATTAGGTGGCCTGACGCGCCCTCCCGCCACTTTCCTCTCACGCGGGGAAAAAACCACTTCAGCTCTCCAGCAAGGAGCAGTAAAAATATAAAAGCAAAGCTCCGATTTTTAAATGGTGAGGCCCGTGCAGGTGCTTTTCTCTCCAGGGAACGGCTGAATGGCTAACAAAGAGGGGAGAGAGAGGATTTAATTGTCAACAGTCTGTCGTGCGGCACCTTACCTTGGCGACCTGTGCAGTCACATTAAGTGGAACACGGGAACTGCTGAGCATGTGCACTTGTGTGTGTGTGTGTGCGTGCACGCGCGTGTGCGTGAGCAGGAGGTGTGTGGGGGGAGGGGGGAAGGCACGGGGCGGGGAGGAGGGATCAGTAGGGAACTTATCAGCCACATGGCCACAGCATCCCTCGCTCTGTATAAAGCCTTAATGAGATCACATTGAAAGTACAGAACTGTGAGTAATCCTGCAGTCACCTTATCATTGGAAGAACGTTTGTGAGAATCAAAGGGACAGGTCAGGCCGACCAAATGATTTAGGTCTATGTGGAGTAAGTTATGAACAGGGGTCGGATACAGCACAGCCGCTCTGGCTTAGGGAAAAAGGCACCGGTGCATTTTGGGGTGGGGACAAAACAAAGTGTTTCATGCTGGAATGAGGAATTAAAATAATGACCTACGACGAATTTAAGAATGGCTTGACAAGGCAAGGTGGCCTAGTGGATAGGGTCCTGGACTGGACTCAGAATGCCTGGGTTCTATTCCAGGCCCGCCAATGACCTGCAGTGTGTCCCCTCACCCCCGTCCTCTGTCTGCCTTGTCTGTTTCGACTGTAAGTTCTTCAGAGCAGGGGCTGTGCGTACAGCACCTAGCACAACGTGGCACTGGTCACAGTAACAGCCTTCAAGGCATTGACAAAGATTCTGGGTCACATTTTCCAAAGCACAGAAGTGGCTTAGGCGCCTGAGTCCCACTGACCTTTAGGTACCTTTAGTGCCTTTGTCACTTTTTAAAATGGCCTTGTCTACAGCACAGATGCCTTGTGTTGGTGTAGCTGTACTGGCAGGGGCCCCTAATGCACATACAGCTTATGCCAACAGGAGCTTTTCTGCTGATACAAGAACCCCACCTCCACAAAGGTTATTAGCCATGCCAACAGACGCCCTCTTCTGCTGGTGTAGCAGCAGCTATACTGAGGGTTTTGCCGACACAGCTATGTCAGCGAGGGTGTGTGGTTTTTTTCACACCCCTGACCAACACGGCTATACCAACAAAACGGTGTTGTGTAAACCTGACATGACTCTTAAATCACTTCAGTGCTTTTGGGGACTGTTACCTTATTCAGTCCTGGACGTCTGTGGAGCTACACCCGTTCACAGCATCCGAGGCCCTAGCCTAGCTCATCCTAACCGAGTCAAGAAGAATTTCTGTACACAAAGGGCTAGCTGAAAATACAGGACAAAAGGGCCGAGCTCATTAGACACGTTTACACAGGGAGGATGGGGAGCTTCCGTCTACATTACATGTGGTTAGAGTACCAAGCTCCTAAATCCATTCCTATTTTCCAGGGAGATGTTCAGGTCATACTGGATCACTGGATGCTCTTTCTGCCTTTCAATGGGCCTGTCTTTCCTGCACCAAAGGTCTAAGGTCAGGGAGAAGCAATCAGAGTAAACGCCGTTCTTCCCCCATCTTGCCTCTGAAAATTGCACCATTCCTGCTGTCATGTGTGTTGGTAATCTTCTTCGCCTCGTTCTCTCAGTCTCCCACAGCAAGAGAGGATGAAGCTTTGACAGCTGTGATGCCGGGATTTTCTCTTGCTTGAAATGCATTAATTTGTAAATATCTTCATTTATATGTAAATTCGGAGTTCTTATCCCTGAAGTCCTGTCGCCAGTCTAGCAAAAGCACCAGCAGCTCTAGCTTACAACTTGATTCCTCTTCACGTAATGTTTGGGTTGTTGTCTTCCTCCCCCCGCCCCGTTCCCTTAATTTTATTTTAAAAGCTTTCTCCCTCTCTAATGCCTCCCTTCCCCCTGCTATCTGGGTGAGAACAGGTATGAAATAACCACTGCACCAACATTTAAAGTCCTGACATGTCCATCGAAAGCAGCTGCTCCCATTTCACTAAAAAACAGCACTGCAGACTTTCAGCTGTCATGAGACAGAGGGAAAAGCAGGGGCTGGAGGGAAGAAAGAGGGGGAGCCCTCCGTAAAAGCTCTAGCACCCACGTTTCCAATCAGTGTTTGCAAAGATGGGCAGATATTCAGCACTGGGTCAGGAGAGACAATGCAGAGAAAGAGAGGAAGTCAGGAGGTTCGACAACAGACCTGGCAAAGCGTGAGAGAACAGGTGACCCGCTCGCTCGCTCTGGTCACGTGCTTTGTCATGAGAATGAACATCACGAATTACAATGCATGGGTGGCTTGGCCTCCAAGATGCCTCTGGCTTGTGTTCTCCAGGCGATGGAAGTAGAAGGGGCGGCTGACCAAAGGCACAGAAAAGGTCAGAGTGACTGTGTGTCCTGATTTCAGTGGCAGTCCTTGGAGATATTAACATGCATGACCTGGGCTCCAAAGAGGAAAGCCCTTGGGTACGAGCCTCCGATTCCCTGCACCAGTGAGTGCGCCATGCGATCTTCCAGACCTGGGAACATTTCAGACCCATGGTGCACTGCTGTAAGTGACTGTTCAAAGGGCTGGGCACTGGAGAATCGGGCCCCAGGGGGCCAACACCAACTCCTGAGATCCCATCGCAGGCCTCAGAGGGTGGGGCTCACTCTGTGATTATGGCCTTTTGTAGGGCCTCGGGGACGAGCAACAAACAGAACCCAATTGTTCTGGAGAGTGAAATGGCTCCTCAGGCTTCAGACAGAGACAGTGATGTTCTCTGTAAGCCTCATCCCAGTCTCTGCGGTCTCTTAGGTATTGGACTTAGGCACCGAAACCCAGATCTACGTGCCTCAGTCTGGGGTTTTGTATCCAAATACTTGCGTGACTCTAGGCCAGAGTCATACAGCTGAAGACCACAGGGGACCACCAGATCCTCTGGTCTGACCTCCCACATAACACCGCAGGCCACCTACACCCCCTCCCCACACCAAGCCCCACAACAAAATGAGACCAAAGTATTGCAGCCCTCAGGAGACTAAACCCGCCCTGTGCCACAGGCGGAGAACAGGAGGGGCCAAGGTGCACTAGTGCCTGAGGCCCCTGAATGACGGAGCAGTAAGTGAGATACACCCAGATGATCCCAGCAAGTGACATGCACCCCACACTGCAGAGGAAGGCAAGAAACCCCCCCGGTTCCTGCCAATCTGGACTAGAGGAAAATCCCTTCCTGACCCATGTCTGACAATCAACCACTTCGACCTACGTCTTGAGTATCTGGGACCACGCCCACTTCTGCTGCCTCTGTGGAATGTGGCCTTTTGAGTATGTGTCAGGGGGTGCTGGGTCTCTGTTAGATTGGCTGGGTTGGAATTAGGGTTCTGAACCCCCCTAAACTTTAGAGGCATTTCTATCCAGATCTCAGCTCAACAAAAGCAGCTCGGGCCTATCTCTGGAAATGACTCAGGTAATTCCCTGTTCCACACTTCTGGATTATACCCTACACTCGCTGGAGGCTAGCTGTCTGCGTCAGTATCAGAACTGGGCAAAGAGAGTAAATACATCACAGAGTGTATTATGTGTGTCGCACTTGTCCTAACAACCAGTCCTCTGTGCATGCTTACAATTGCTTCATGGTAGGTTTGCTTGCACACACGTTTTAACCCAGGAGTCTCCTCTGAAATTGATATATCCTATAACTTAGGAAAGTCTTGAGAAACCTCTTCAACAGAGGCGGAGTGGCTTACCGCACTGTCGACTGGTACACCAAATCCTCTCTCCTGCGATAGTTCTCCATGTGCGAGTAGTTGGTGGAGAACATGGCATCAAAGGTGAAGATCTTCTGTTTGATGGTACCACCATCTGTTACCTGCCAAGGACACATAAATGTGCATATGAATTCGATAGCTGGGGTTGTCCTAGCCAAATAAACGGGCAGCATCGTACATTTTCCTGGACCAACATTTGATTCAGAGATGAGTCCAAGCTACCAAGTTTATAACCAACTCCCTCAGAGTCTATGAGGTGTTCAGATCTGGAGTCTTTGTTTGGCTCCATCTCTAGGTTTGAGGCACGAGCTTTCAGGCTAAAGTAGTGGTGGCTTTTTTACTCGTCAACCATGATCTCTGTAGCGACAAAAGAGACCAGTCTAGCTCAAAACCCTGTGCATCAGAAACAGACGTATCCTCAGCAAAAGGTTCTGCCTGGGGCCCCCATGGCTTCCCGCGCACTATCTTGTCTTCATGGTGGAGAAAGACTTGGCGCCTCCTCCTTCACAATGAATGGACATGATCTCTGGTGGTCAGTGACAGTTACACAGAAAATACACAGCTGTGCGGCTTGCTGCACTAGCTCCCATAACTCGTGAGCCTCCCGCTATTTGACCCAGGCGGTCTCTGTGTCCCCGTCGGTGCTAGCTGGTTGTGAGTTTGCTGCCTGCTGTGCTTTACTATCCCCTTCCAACCCAGATCTCCTTCCAAAAACCTTTGACTCAGGGGGAGGGATAAGCTACTTCCTCTAGTGATCAGACACTGGCCCAAACTACCAAGTTTAGAGGGGTTCCAATCCAGAGTTGCTGGCCAGCCTGATGCAGGGGTAGAGACCAGAGTCTGAGGGCATTTAGACCCAACAGTTTGATACCGGCCCTATCTCCAGTAACTGTTGATTCATACGTTTTATAAATCACAACACAGCAGCGCCCATCCAGTGCTTCAGGTGCCCTCGACAGTCTCCGGTGTGCATTAAGACAGGCAGGCATGCCAGTTACCCCGAGATGGAATGGCAAGAACAGAAACGTAACTAGAACTAATCTACCTCCTTGCACAACCCCCAGCCCGGACTCCAGACCACCATTACTCCCAGACAAGGAAGGATGGTCCAGTGGCTAGAGCATTAGTCTGGGTCCAATTGCCAGCACAGCCATGGAGTTCCTGGGTGACTGTGGGCAAGTCTCTCTGGGCCTCAGTTTCCCACCATAATATGGGGCTAACTGCACTTCTCTACCACCCCGGGGTGTTGTCAGGCTGAGTATCCTGAAGATTGTGAGGTGCTCAGATGTTATAGTGATAGGAGCGAGATAAGTCCCTTAAGATAGAAGACAAAAAAGGTGCAAACCTTGATGGCTAGCACACTCAGGTTGTTACAGATAGGGGGAGGAATGGGGTGTGTGGGGAGAAGTATCCCACCTCCCCCACCCCGTCTCTTCTGTCCGCTTTTAGATTTTTATTTCCTTTTCCCACAAATGATTAAAAAAAACCCACCCCGTTCTCATCTGCTAGGCTGTTATCTCCGCAAAGTTTCCAACTATTCCATCACAAGAACAGAGGCCATTTCTCTGGCTTCATTTTCTCCAACTCCTATCTCCAGCCAGCTGGCCTGATTTTCTCGTTAAAGGAACCTTATTGTAAGAGGCTCTGTCTGGTGGGGATTAAGTTCCCCTGTTCTCCCCTCTAACTCCTTCCACTCCCGGTAAAGCTTCCAAGATTTATACCCCCCCCCCCCACACACACCCTTACTTTTTGTGGTTAGGGCTGTTCCAACACAAATTAGTACAAAGTTGAAAAAAGTCAGTGGGGGGTGAAAGAGAGAGAGAGAGAGAACAAAAAATAATCCAGAGGGGAGGATAAAATAAAAGGAAGAAACTTTGATCCACCATTCACACAGCTGGCTTTTGAGGTCTGGCAGTAGGGCTATGATTCCCGCAGACTGCCAGAGAGGCTGGGAGCTCGCCTGTGTGGCTCCCGTGCTGTAAGAAACAGGTCAGAGCTTTCCCAAGATGCAGGGCTGTGCACCCCCACCTTAGAGCCACTTAAATTACCTACCCCTCCGTGCGGCTGCATTTTCCCGCTTGTCTCAACGTCTTCCTGATCAAAATCTAACCCTGAACACTGTGTGAGGGTCCTGGCTGCATGGGGATGGGGGAGATGCCTCTTGGGGAGTAATCCTTTCTCTTGTCAAAATGCTACCCTGAGGGGGAGCACCACAACAGAGCTCCCCGATTCTCTCTTCCCCTGTTGGCTGCTCCTGTCGGTTCACCTACATCACTGCACCGTGGCTCCACCCGCTGTGATGAGATGGAAGGGGCAAGGTCAAAACGTAGGGGAGAGAAAGTCCATGTGTCCTGAGACTCAGCAAGCAATGGGGACCCGAGCTCTCCACAGGTGAGGAGCGATTTGATCATAGCACCCTGTGTTGCGTGAACCCAATGCTGCTGCGAATAAAAGGTGGATCTCTACCCTTTCAATAAAAAGGGGGTCTATTGAGTATGTGGCTCCTTTCTGGCCATCTCTGCAAGCCAGCAAGATGCATTAAGTGATCTACCAGTGAAATGTCCACTGCAGGACTTTAAAATTCCACTAACGCTTTAACCAACTCTTCCACCTCCCCCTTACATCTTGTGTTTCTGACTTAGCTCATTTAAAAATCAGTGAAGGGCCCAAACCAGGACCTGAGATACAAACACTCGGAGAACAGCCGGAATTCAAATTCTGGTTTGATCCATTCGGAATCCATTTCCCTCATATGAATTTCACAACAGGTGTTCATCTCTAAAACGGGCCAAATCGCAACCCAGCTCTTGGATACTGAGCTGTTCAATGGCCAGATCTTGATCCAAATTGTGCATCTTGGGCTCATATCTATTTAAAACAAAGAAGTAAACCCGATAAGGGAAAAGTGCACTCCTGGCTCCTTCTGAAGCTATTTCAGAGTCATTCAGTGGCTTATATTCGAACTGCTTGCACAAATGGAGCCAATAAAATCCAGGAGCAGCACTTTGCAAATACACGGGAGAGGGTGTCAGCCATGTACCTCGCAGGAAACAACATTATACATACAAAGCTTCTGCCACAGAGCGGTGCTGGGAGTCTGGTTATGCTGCCACAAGACATTTTGCAACAAGGGCTTTGCCTGCATGGCAAGTGTGTTTCGCTCTTAATTTTGCAAAGGCTGGATAGCAAACAGTGGCAAATCTAGGGTTTATAACTGAGCTCAGCCGATGGGCAGCATTTGCTCTGCAGTGAGTTTATTACCTCCCGAGTTGATTGACAGTGGCTCCGACTGATTTAGAACCTGACGCTAGAGAGGGGCACCCTATTTTGGCTGAAGTTTTTTTTCCCACCGAGAAATGCAGATTCAGTTTGAACAAAATATTTTGCAAATTTGCGTCAAATTGTTCCAGTCAGGGAAAAAAAAACAAAAAACCCCAGAACAATTGGGAGAAAAATCAAAAAGTTTCGATTTTTCGATGTGCAACATTTCTTTTCAAAATTTACTTCAATTCCCCCCAAAAAGAAAAAAGCTTGAAAATGAAATGAAGCGTTTCATTCTGGATCCAATGAAACATTTCTTTTGACATGAATTTTTCCCCCTCCCCCAGCTTTTTGGTTCACTGAAAATTTCAAAGAAATTTTGTTTTGGGTTAACCCAAACTATTTTTTTATTATTATTATTCAGACCAGTCACTGAACAAAACAATCAGTTATTCACACCGCTCTGCCTAACACCATCCTGGCTCCCAGATCTTTTCTCTTACTGTTCTCCTAGCTCACAGCTCCTATAGTAGAATAATAATGATCAGGGACAAGGGTGGTGGTGCTGATAATGGCAGGAGCAATGACTAGAATTCCAGACAAGGGCTTTACAGACATGACAGTGAAGGTATGACTACATCCAAGGGCAGCAAGAAAATAAAGCCACAAAGAAGCTTGTTGGGAAGGGGCTGGGAGGTCATCAGGGAGCCACGGATGGTCACTAAATGCACTAATGATGGGTATGATCAATGCACTGATGAAGAGCATCAGAAGAGTACAGTAATATTCCATTTTAAAATCAGGCCAAGCACATGCATGGGTGCTTCCAAAGAAGGCAGCCCGTCTACTTCCCATAATGCAGCTGTCCCAATTACTATTGAGGAGGGGAAACTTCCTTCCTGACCCCGATAAGCAGTCAATTTATGCCCTGAAGCCTGAGATTTGATTACCCTTATCTTAGCACCCAACCCTACAAATGCTCATAAAATGTTTCAAGTTCCTCCTAAAAATTATCCATCCTCTGGTTTTTGTTTTAACTCCAGCTGAAACATGCCGAGTCAGCATCCTGCTGGGCGATGTCCATCCATCAATGACACAGCCTTTCTTCATTCTACTCTGAGAGCCATGTGTGGGCTTGGAGCAGGGAAGAGGATTAGAAGAAGAGAAAGCAAAGCAAGAAGGCACTTGCATGTTGGGCTTTCTGCTTGCATCTGCCTTTCTCCTGCCGCAGGTATGGCCCCATTATTTTGCTCTTTAAATGCAGCCTGCGCTACCATTTCTATCTCAAATTTTACTCCATTTTTTTTTTATTACACAGAGGAGGAAAAAAGCTGTCAGTAAAACTGTCTCTTCAAATTTATTTGCCTAGGCAGAGGCTTTTATTACAAAGAAAATACACACACACACATACACGAGATAAAGAACTGCAAAAAGAATTATCCGAGACACAAATCTCCAGCTCTTTGGGGGAGGAAGGGAAGTTTTCAAGGACAGGTCCAATTTCCCTTTGCCTTTATTTACATCTTTTTTTTTTTTTTTGACCAAGCAAATGAACCTGCTCTGGGACCAGTGAAAGAAAGAAAGTTTTACAGTCGCTCACAGAGCCGGGACAAAAGTCAGAGCTCTTCTGTTCAGTATCACTGTGGATTTTCAAGTCACTGGGACTATTTCAGAGACAAACCAGTGTTTGCACATACCGGTAGCTACAGGCCTTATTTCAGGCATAAATCCACCACAGCCCACTCCTTTTAGCCTTTACCCATTGGGATGCGCGTATCTCAGAGACCTCAACTTGTGGCCCGCTCCACAGCCTGTTAAAATTAATGGGAATCAACTTTCCACTGATTTCAGTGAACTTGGGATCAGGGTTATGGGGGGGGCGTCAATGCTCCGATTCAGCTAGCGACTTCAGCACAAGCACACGAGTAGCCCCCCTGGACTTCGAGTGAGTCGCTGGAGGAGGCTGCACTGACTTCAGTGGAACGACCCAGGTGCTTAAAATTAGCCACATGCTTCTGTACTGCAACAAACCAGCCGGCTCCATTGCTGGAGACCTTGCCTCCACCCAGGCGCTGCTGCGGGCAACGGATCTAGGCTGGCGGCGGAGGGCACAGCCTTACCCAACCCCACAAGTAGCCACTAGAGGGTTCCCCCACGCCAAGGCAGCTGAAGTTGGGATTAATTTCTGTATTGATATTCATACAGGAACAGCCAATGCAGAGTCCAGAATGGTAAGCGACTAGAAATAGCAGTGTAGACATTCCCGCTCGGGCTTTCTTGCGGGTGGGCTTGGAGTTCCAGCCGTGCCCTAGCCAGGGTGAGGGCTCGAAGCACTGACCTGCTCTGTGCTCCAGCAGAAGCATTTTAGGGATGTTGGGAGGCCATGGATGCAATCCTGCAAGGACATCCCTGCTGGCCGCGCCAGGTCCACACAGCATACAGAGAATTACTCTCTCTCAACCTAAATGCACAAGTGCACACAGGGCCTCCACATGCAATCACCTGAGCCTGTGTCTAATGCACTGGACAGGGACTCAGCAGATCTGGATTCAATTCCCAGCTCTTCCATCGGCTCCCCTGCGCGACCCCGGGCCAGTCACTTCGGCCCTGATCCACAAAGCTCTTTTGGCTCTGAACTTCTCCTGATCTCACTGGAAGTTTGGAACCTAAATAGCTTCGTGGCTCTGGGCCTGCGTCTCTCTGGGCGTCAGTTCCCCATCTGTGCAATGGGGATAATCCTCCTCCCTTCTCCCACCTCTTGTCTGTTCAGTGAGCTCTTTGGGGCAGTGGCTGTCTCACCCTGTGTTTGTACAGCGCCTAGTACAATGGTTGGCATCTTACGCTAGCGAAAGCCTCGAGGTGCTACGGAGCAACATATAGCCAGAATGCAGCATGAGACTCCCTGACAACACACAGGGCCCTCTCCAGCTCCTGTTAAGATACAGCCAAGGCTCTGAATGCCTCTCACAGCCCCAGCAGTGAATTCTCCTCTTGTTTATTCTCCCCTAATGAAGTTCCATTTGCCGAGATGGGAGCTGGCGGTGTTCCGATAATAGCGTTAGCTGCCCATTGTTGTGCCATTAAACGGTGGAACATTGGATTTTCCAGCGCGTCGCACCGCGCTCTGCTGCAGCGGGGGTACCATGGGGACGAAGGGGAGGGGAGTGTCCGGATGCTAGCAGTGATTCCTGGGCACCTTCCCTCGCGCCTGGATGCCGTGCTTCTCTCTTTAAACGTCAGCGCCGCTGTCGGTTCCGTGTTCAGTCTAGCAGCCTAGCCCTGCCATCCCCACCTGACGGAGCATGTTCACAGTGTGCAGCGGCCTGGCAGTAACAGACGTGAAGCTGGCTGGCTGGATGAGGAAGGAGTATCCTTTGCAGTTAACATGCGCACTTGCTTCTCTCACAGAGCCAGGAACAGAAGCCAGGTCTCTTGACTCCTTCTGCAGTGTCCGACTCACTAGGCCATGCTGTTTCATCCTCGTGGGGCTCCGGTGAATGCCAAGTTTAGCAAAGCCCATGGAGGGGAGGAGGGGGGACCTGGACACCCCCCCTCCAACGAGGCCTGCCGGCGCCCTGCCTCTGAAACCGCAGGGCTTTGTGCAGCACCAGTTGTGATCCCAGCTGGTATCATCCACAGGTGGCTATCTTCTCTGGTCGCCCCGGGCCACATGGTATGGCAGCAGCACAAGTGGTTTCATCCTCTTCTGCTGTATTGGATACGTGAGTGAGGACAGAGGGCTGTGGCAGGGGAGTGAAATCTCCTGTTGCCTCCCCTAGTTACGCTGTTAAGAGAAGGAGGAAATGCCATGGGCCAACACCACTCTGGACCCACGACCCCCTGGTGCCCATCCAAAATGAGATCCAGGGTGGGGGTGTTTGTGGGGCCAGGAGGAAGGCAGCTTGCAGCATTTCGCAGTGGTTTCCCATTGGCCTGCTTCTGTAAGTGCTGCTTACCGAGATGAATGGGGTTCTGCAGCTCATCTCCGTTTTGAGACCTCTCCAATCCGAAGGGTTTCGTGCAGAATACGACAACAAAAGCAAACACCAACCTAAGAGCTGGAGCTGGCCCTTGACTCCTGTCTGATCTGCACGACCGGGTCAATCAGTATATTCTGCATCCTCCACCCCGGCCACTGTTTCCAGGCTGCGTGATGCAGCAGGAGGCATCATTGTGTGGCGAGTCCCCAGCGTCTGAACCCCCAACACGGGAGCTCCGCGGCGTATGGCAGCCTGCTATCGTAGCTTGCAGCAATTTAGTAACCTCAGCATGCTCAAAACACTATCTCCCCGAAGCAGGCTGCAGCAGCTATAACTGTCCCCGCAACAAATCAATATAATCTATGCACTCCTAATCCTCGATCTGCCTACAGTAAACTGCTGATCAGTATAAACTTGCTTCTTCCAACTGCACGGACTCCCTGCAGTATATTGCAGCATGCACCACTGTGCTGCCGCTGATGAATGTAATTTGCATCCTCCCACAGCAGTGTGTCCCTGCAGTAAATTGCCGCATACACACCGGGGGGCTGTAGGAAACCAGTAAAACCTACACATCTTCACTGCTCACCAGCAGCAGGCTGCAGCGCTGAATTTTTTCTCCCCACCTGCTGCCACCATAGCCAGAATCCCAGCATGACTCTGCTTAAGCGTCTCTTTTTTGTTGCATTCATATTTTTCCCCCTATGTCGCTCGTTTCCATGCAGGCTGGGCTTTGCCCAAATCGTCTTATTGATTCTTTCCAGGCTCCCGACACTGCGTTTGAAGATGGAGATCTGAAGCGCGGTAAATGTACTTAGGTCTGTCAATGCAACAAGCAAACGGGACGGTTATTTTCACTTGGCTTGTGCAAACAAATAGAACAAAACACAACTAGCCTAGCGTTCTCCCAACAGCTGCCTTCCAAAATCACTCACCTCTCTTTCTCTTTTTCTTTGTGTTCCACAAAACCAATTACAGGTTGGAAATTGCTGTAATAAACTTGATATCCCACTTATGGCCCAATCCCGCGGCTGCTACAAAGTGTAATAATGGCAGGGAGCAAAAACAGCTTGTGTGTTTTGCTCGAGCTGTTTAAATTACATTCCCCTATTACATACCATTCCTTTCCATCTCGGAACGCTTTCACTATCCCACTAACAAAGGCCAGGCATGCACTCCGGAGCTCGTTGCTGGAGGTATTTCTTTCCAGGAAGGATTTCAATGAGTTGATTAGAATCTCTTCTTAATTCCACATTAAAACAGAGTGGCACTGCCATTTGCTCTAGATTTGGGGTGGGTAATGGGTTGGAGCGTTTTTTTGCACCTCCTCATTTCACGTTAATAACTGACTATGCAAATACTTTTCTCAAAGACAGGCTCAAACAGTGATAGCAACACCTTGCCCTTATGCAGATCTGCTCTTATCCAGATCTGCTCTTATCCAGATCTCAAAGAAAGGATTGCTTGTCATATTACTAGGCAGTAATACTGTGGGAGAACCTAAAGCTGTACCCCCATTGTGCACATGCAGAATGGTCCCTGTCTGGAAGACTATTCCTATTGTTCACATGGGGAAACTGAGGCATGGAGAGGTGAAGGGACTTGGCCAATGGCACACAGCAGGCCAACTGCAGAGCTGGGAATAGGGCCCAGGTCTCCTGAGTCTCCATCCCAGTGCCCTATTCTCTAAGCCATGCTGCCTCCCAGCCTGCAGGTCTCAAGGGGAGCCGTGCCAAAATGGAAAGGCAGGCTGGTGACCTGGGAAATGGGTTTGGACATCCCAATTCTGGACAGCACATGAGACTGCAGGGAGAGAGGAGCTGCAGACCAGGACAAACACTCACTGACAGACTTAACGCCTGCCGTTTGCCTGCACATTCCCTGGTCTCAGTAGGTCCTATTTATCCACCGAGTAGAAATGGCCCAGGCAAGGGGCAGCCACTTCTCACGGCCACGTGTGGAGTTCGGCCTCCACGACCTAGTGAATCCTCCGCCCCGGTGCTGAGATTCCCACAAGGGCGCGGATCAGAACTAGCGGACAGAACTAGCAGGGATGAGGTGTGAGATAACAGGGGGTGCTGCCCGTCCGGACCAAGAGACGTGGGACTGGAACAGCAACTGTTGCTGCCGGTCTAGATCACGGCACCCTGGAAGACGTGCGCGGCGGGAGAAGGGCTGGAAAAGCAAAAGTGCTGCCAGACAGGATTGAGCTACGCTGGCAGACAGGGCCCCCACCTGAGGGGAAAAGGGTATACTTTACCGGGGCCCAAAGGCCCTGGGGGGCCCGGCCCATGGGTGTGTATGTGGGAGGGGGCCCGTGTTACAAGTCTGTGCTGGACCTGAAAAAATTATGCTTGGGCCCTGCTGGCAGAGATGCCCAGGAGGAAGAGGGTAGGACTGGCAGAGCAGAGGCGAGGTGCGTGCGGGGAGGCTGGAGTTCTGGTGGATCTGCCATGCTGTGCCCCGTTCCCCCACAGCCAGCAGCTATTAACATCGCTTCACTCCCCAACGC
Source organism: Emydura macquarii macquarii (assembly GCF_026122565.2). Taxonomy (NCBI): domain Eukaryota; kingdom Metazoa; phylum Chordata; order Testudines; family Chelidae; genus Emydura; species Emydura macquarii. The sequence continues at coordinate 50,067,064 of NW_027132905.1, forward strand.
CAGTGCCCCCCCCAAATCACCGAGGAGCTAGAGAAAGACGGCAGATGAACACCAGCTCGGAACGGCCTGTTCCTCAGGGATTACAGCCAGGTTCCGATGAAAAGGTGCCTACCAAATAGTCTATCTCCAGGGATTAGTCTGATTTATACGCCTTTGTCTGAGCCCCGGGGCTGGCTTCTGAGCGAAATTACATATATTTAAAGTTGCTCACGAATCGACTGCAGGCTCAGGAGCCCAGGCACTTCTCGCTCGCTTTGGGAGGGGAGATAATTCAGGGACTCCAACGTCTCCTGTCGGGCTGAGCGCGGGAAGCCGGGATGGAGCTATTTCATTAAGGCGGAAAACTGATTAGTCTCATTCCACCCTGGGCCCAAATCACAGACTCAGCTCCCCCCTCTCCTAACACACACATCCACCAACACACACAGAGCCCTCCACAGCCCCCAAACATACACACACACACACACACACACCTGCCCCCCACCAATCTGCATACACAAGGACTCATGCACATCTCTCAGTAATTCCACAACATCACATATTCCACACAGCGCACACATTCCCCCCTTCCACACACAACTCAGATGTCACTAAACAACCCCATCTCCCACACACAAATGATCTCCCCCACACTCATCCCCAACAATCCCAACACACACACACCTTCCCCAAAAAACCATGCGCACGCACTTCTAAACGCCAGCACACACCTCAACACACACATCCTGAGCTCACACACACAAAGCCACAACTAACCTCGGCCACAGACTCCGTGATTCCAAAACAAACAAGGACCTCCCACAGGGCATAGTTCCCAACACAAAAAAAGGCACACGCGGCCTCCACAAACCTCCCTCGATAACCCCAGCGCACACCACAGTGCAGGTGTCCAACCCACAAACTCACAACCACCACAGCCACACCCATGCTTCAACAACACACATGTCCACTGAGATACATGTAGACTCACCTAATAACACCATCACATTCATAAACCGAACACACACATCCCCCACCACGACACCCCCCCATTAAACCTCCCACAATATTCCTCAACAACCCATGCACACACGCAGCCCTCAAGTCACCAAAAGACACACTTGACCCTCCAAGCACATATTCCCCCTTTAATGCACACCCTCAGCCGAGCAACGCACACACACACACAAGGAGCCAACACACAAATGAAATAATACCAATAAAAAGAGACATGGAGCGAAAGGAGCATTTAAGGAATCAGAACTGAGCAAAGAATTGCCCGGGGCTGGAGCCTGTGCCATGCATTATTTATAAACCAGAGTGAAAATTGTATTTCTGACAAAAAAACAATTATTTCCACTGTGCCGAGACGCCGTTAACCTCCTGCCCTTCCGTGTTGCCAGAAGCAAGATCCCCTCCCGACTCCCCTCCAGTTACTATCGCTTCTCCATTGACCAGGCATTTTGCTTTCACTCTGCCCCACTCGCGCCATCAGCGCTGGAAGACAGATGAATTGCTCTCTGAGAATCAACGGGGGAGATCTGCTTTTGGCAGAGAAAGCTGGCGTCATAAATTGCCTGGTCTCATCTGGGTCCTCTGCGAGGCGGTGCAGGGAACCCAGTGGAGAAGTTTACAGAAGGATGCAGAGCAGCTAGCAAACCACACCCCAAACCCCACAGTGATGGGGAACGTCACAGGGTGCTATGCGGAAGCCCCTTTTTGGGGATCCCCATAATGTGCAACTTTCCTGACGGCTCAATCCATAGGTGGCTTAGCTGAAGGACTCAAGTAGTCCAAAGCCACTCTGGCTTGCGGCTATGAATCCTCCGCTTAACGTAGCATTGGCTGGTTGGAGAGAAACAGGGAGAGACTCCAACGAGCCACTGAATTCTCAGCTGCAGTGAGAATGTGGTGCATTACAGAGCACGCAGCGACGGTCTGGAGCACTGAGGAGTCTACTAGTGTGCCCTAGTGCATGAAGCAACGGGTGCACGGCGATCACCGTGCACATGGTAACAGTATGGCCCACCCCATGGTTACATGAAATACCAGGACAGAGCAGGAGGTGGTCAGAGAGAGCAAAGAGTGGTTTACAAGTAACAGACCCCTCGTGGGTCATCCCAGGGTTCACCACTTCCTGCTCTAAAAGCGTGGGCCTCTATCACTTCTGCTATAGGAGTAACTTCACTCGCTGTTAGCAGTAGTAGGCTCTTACCCTTGATATTGACCAGTCGTTAGAGGAGGACACTGACTCAGTGGGTTATGTGCACATCACACAGCAGCTGTGCAGGCTACATGGTCACAGTGTCCGGTGGCGGGTGTGGATGGCAAGCAGTCGCCATACAGAATACGCAGTCGCCACCAGAAGCACTCGGGAGCCATTTGTAAGGTTGTCTGTTTGATTTTTTTTTTTTCCCATGGGAAAGTGCCAGAGAGCAAAATGGCAAATTGCACCGGGGTGGGCACATGGCATTTCACAGGTCTGGGGGGAAATTCTGAGTCAGTGCGCCCAGGTTTGTCACTTAGCAATGCAGCACGGTAACAGGACGATCGCCCAACACACGCACTCTGGAGTGACACACTCAGACTAGGCACTGCAGGCTAGGTGGTGCCTTCAGACACAGCCTTGAGCAAGGGGCAGTGCATGTACTGCCCTATCCAGGGAGTAATTCCAGAAGGCCCTGCTTCAGAGACATCCTCCCTCTGGAAAGGGTATAACTTAATCCCCTCCATGCACCTGGTCAGCGTATAGACAGAAGAAGAGATTCCACCCACTCCCTCCCTCTGTCTGCTTCATCCCTGCCCACCTGTCTGCAGGCAGGAGCATCTACTACATTCCATCCAAAAGACCACAGGAGGTCTTACTCAGCCCATCAGGGACGTGTGCAGAGGGTGGATGGATGAGGGCTTACTTCCTGCTCTCACGTGGCTCAACAAGGCCAAAATCTAGCCTGCAGTGTTTTTCAGACCATGCTAGGCTGCCCGTGCTGGACGACATTGCTCTGCACACCCAGGCCAGCTGAACTGGTTGCCTGGCTTTCGCAGAACCAGATTAAGCCGGGTTTTCCCTGGGAGGCTGGGAATGGCTCTGGTCCTCTGTAAGCCCCAGGGGAGGGTTAAAAACTCACATTGCTTCGAGGCACTTTGATAAAACGGACCATTCTGCTCCACCGAGTTCCTCCGCTTCTGGGCCCAACCTCGTGGCGGCATTTCTTGTCGCTCCATGCTTCGACGCATCCCTCCGTGACTTCTGCTTAAGTGGCAAAATCCACCAGCCTGTCACACGCCAGATGAGTTGCTGTCGGCTCCGACTGGTCCTTTTTTTCCAGCCTTCGCACTCCTGGAGCCGTCTGCAGGGCTGGGGTGAGCGGGGAGGGCGACGCAGCCATCACAGCATCAGCTTTCCCTTCATTGCAAAAAGAAATGCAGTGACCCACGGGATCAGCGTATCCAAAAAGAGAGAGAGGCTCCATATTTCACCTGGGAAGTCAGGGCTGAAGCTCAGTTTTGTGGCTGCAAGAACTCCTTGCACAGGAGATCTTTGGGCTAGTCACATCCTCTTTCTTCTAGGCCCCGGGCTTCCTTTTCCCATATGCCCGTGCTTCCTAGAGTGGTCCGGTCTGCAGGTCTTGCGTAGTTCCACTTGCTCGCAGCACGGATGGAGCTCAGGATCTCTGGACCTCAGTGAAGGAGCCTTTACTGCCCGAACTAAAACAAGCCAGCTCCGTTTGCGAAGACTCAGCTTGAAGGAGCCCAAGTTTGAGGGCTCCGCCGCAAACTCTCAGTGTCGTGGTTCCCATGGCAACAATACAGGCTTAGCCGAGCGGAGCCTTCCGTTGGTCAGAGCTCTGCCCTCGGTTACCCCAGCGCCCTGCCACCGAAGCATTGGCTGAAGCCGGCGGCGATGCATGGGCGTGAGCGAGGGCACGTGCCAGCCCGAGAGCCATGCAGAGCCTGAATCGCTGGCTTACATCACCTCCGCCGCAAGAGGAATGGAGAAAAGCTTTCTGTGTCCCGTCACTCGTTCAGCTGTACCTCCTGCAGCGCGCGCGACAAAACCCCGGCTCGCCCGCTGGGACCTGCCCCAGGTCTCACGGAGCGCCCCGGGGTGGAACCCGCCCTGGCAGGTCTCAGCTAGAGCGAGGCTAAGATTGGAACCACGCACCCGGACCTCCCCATGTCCCATGAACTTTGGGCGGGGAGGGGTCCAGAGAAAACCTAACCCATGATGTTTTACAGAAATCAAGCCCACCTCCGCTTTCCCCATATCTAATTTCATCCCTCACCTTCCGCCCTCTTAAATATCAGGGGCTTGATTCATCTCCACTTGGGCAGTTAATTGGGGGGTGGGAAAGAGGGGCAGTTTTCTTATAAAGCACCAGACACTGGCCACGAGATCCTGCAATGGATCTGCTAAAAGAAACTCCATGAGCCAGATCCCAGCTGGTATAAATCAGTGTAAGCTCCATTGAAGTCAACAGAGCTATGAACTCCACCCATTTACACCAGCTGAGGATCAGGCCCCATATTCCAAGTGGTATGTTCTATAGGGGAAGATCAGGCAAGTTGGGGCAAATCCGTCTCAGGTGTAACTCAGACACGTTACTCCAGTCATGCACCTGACTCGAAATACGATGCTCTGCATTCTGCGCTGAAGTGTCTTGGGTAAGATGAGGCTGATCTCTCTGCCATGACATTTATCTCCCTGAGCAAGGAGAGCACTTGAGTGACGCAGCCATGGCTGAGTTATCCCATCGACACTTGTGGGAAGATAAGTGTCACAACAGAGATCAGCTGTCACGTCTCCTGTAGAGTCTCCGGCTCCTTGCTACTAGGCAGGGCCGAAATTGCCTTCGACGACAGCTACAGCGCCACACGTCTGGTTCCAGTGAGGTCTCTGAGCTATAAATGGCCTGAAAGGTGGGGGTCTGCAGAGACACTGTACAGTAAGGCCCTGTGCCTGGACACGGAATAGCTGGGGGAGTGAAGCCCACCTGTGCCTAGTATTCCCAGGAAAAAGCCAACCCAGGAAACTCAGCCATTAGCCGTGAGCAGCCCAGGATGTATTTGCAGTGGCCGAACATCCTTTGCCCATTTCCATCAGCTGTGATCACCGCCTGGAGGATCAGCAGGCAACATCAGTGAGCTGCACCCACACGCCCGTTGGATGACATCAGCTAGTGCCCACCAGCTGCTGTGGACAGGTCTGCACCACTGCACGTGCTCACGGCAGTCGTTCGGCCCCGCGGGTCTGACCTGGGCCCAGGGCGCCAGCTGCTGTGCTCTGCTGTGCTCTGCTGGCCCTGCCGATGGACACACCTGCGCTTGTGCGCCCGCTCGCCCGCCCATCCGCCGCCAGTCAGCACAGTAGCTGAGCAAACCTGCGTAAGATCAGTTTCCTGCTTCCTAGCATTGGCTTAAAGAGCACATTCAAGGGACTCCAAGGAGCAGATAATCCTAAAGCACACCATTAAACTGTCAGATGCTTTACCCTGCCTTCCTTACCTCTCCCATCAGGGCCAATTACTGAGACACGTTGAGCTGCATGTCACGCCTAGCGCCCCGCTCCTCCGCTCTGATCCACACCCTCCTACTCCCTCATATCCTCCGCGATGCCCCCCTCCGCTCTAGGCGTCCTTGCTGCAGGGGAGCGCGCTGGGAGATCCTGCACACACACGGATCTGTCCTGCCGATGGCTGTTGGCTTAGCAGGGGTTGGATCGAACACTGCAGGTGGGTTGTTTTGAATGGCCCAGATTCCTCAGCTGGCGTAAATCAGCATGGCTTAATGGAGCTAGGCTGACTTACACCAGTGAAAGATCCAGCCCAGTAACAACAGTGCCTAGCACTCAGCCAGAGGCACTGGGGAGGTCAGTCTGCAAAGCCATATGGAAGGTGGTGGCCGGGCCAGCCACCTCTGTCTGGGACTCCAGAAACGGAGTATCCAAGAATAGCCCCAAACGGCAAAGGAAGAACAGACCCCGTCAGTACCAAGCACTGGACCCATCCCTACCATTACCACCCCATCCCTTCTGCTAGCATCGTCCCAGTCTCATCTGCATCGAGCCTCAGACAGTCGCTCCCAGCCAAGCCCCTGTCTAGGCCGGGCACCAGGAAAGCTCAGCCTGTCACACCCTCTAGTCAATGACAAGCAAGTCACTTGCGTGGGAACAGCAGCGCGGCACAAAGGGTCTGGCTGCCTCTCCCAGAAGCCACATGCACACGCTTGTGGAAGCCCTCATAGAGGATTCGTTGGAGAAGAGGATCTGTCTGTCTGTCCTTCCATCCACCCGTCCTTATGTGGCTCTCCTTACAATAGTAACTGAGACCCCTCTGAACCTCTTAAGCCACAGAGAAGGGTCTAAACGAAAATCACAGAGGCCAAATTTTCCGCTAAGTGACACCGGTGTCAATCTAGAGCAAGACCATTGTCGTCAGTGGAGTTGCTCTGCATTTACACTACGCCACTGAGCAGAACCTGGCCCCTGATCTGAACTCCCCTGTTCCCTTCCACTCCTGTTTGTTCAGGTCTCAAGTATTTCAGGCAGTGTCCCTTTAAACGTGTTGTTCTCCCGAAGACCAATAGGAAATACCCTGCTTCTCTCCCCATGACAGCATGGCTGGGCTGCTGCAGGTAACATCTGCACTATTCTGGGACAGCTGCCAAAGTAGGTGCATTTGGAGGTCTAACTAACTACCTTGACAGCGACTCTTTAAAATAAAGCAGATTGGGTATAACAAGGCCGTGAGCAGAAACACATTCTCCGGCTGCTGCTGCTGATGCTACAGAAAAAAGCCCTTTCCGCTACCTCCCACCGGCAGCAGCAAACGCGGCTTGCAAAGAAATGGAGCATTTGATTTGTTTGTCCAAACCAGACTATTTGATCCCGCAGTTAAAATCATTACCACTGCGCTTGCCCTTCCCACCACCTCTCCTGCTTCCCCACCTCCCCCACTCCAAATTAAATGGAGATATCAATAAATATAAGGAAGCGACAACAGATTATTCCGTCTCTCCCCCCATCATCTCATCTCATCATTGGGCTGCCGTGCAGATTGGGTCCTTCTCCTAGTGTTCATGCTTTGCTTGCATGCTAAGTGATGCCTGAAAATTACTTGCATGGTCAAATAGATATTACAGCAGTCAAAGGTGCAAGCTTTGTTGGAAGAATGATGTGTAATTTTCAGAAACGCTACCAGTGCATCAAATCATCCATTCATATCAGTCCTCTGGAAAAAAATGATTGATAACCTTATTGCACAAGTCACTTCTTTTTTTTTAAATCCTTGGTAGGTACAGCAATGAAAGTGGTTGAGGCAACTTTAAATGTGGGTCGTAGGGGAAGGAAATTGCTGGTTCATTGTGCTATCATAGTGCTACTATGGATCAGTCCTGGGTTTGATCTCTCCACCCGCTCTCCTGTTTTCCTGGTATGGCAGGTCACAAGAATGAGATGCCACACACAGTAGATCGGGCAGCTGCTCCAAACAGGATCATGCACATTTTCTCAGCTCCACCAGGGTCCCGGAGCTTGGCTGTCCCTCAGCGGGGTCTGACTACGCCTGTTGGCTCCTGTTAATAAAATAACTGGATGAAATAAGAGTCGCATCCAAAGGAGCCACCTGATACCTCTCCATATAATCCCGAGCAATATCGCTGAACTGTTATGATTCAAAAGAGCCAAGAGCTCCCCATTGTCCGATGAAGTCAGCGGGGTTGTACTGGTAAAATTCAGCAGAAGAGTCTTTGCTGCAAGGTTTACATAACTCTCGCTAGGACTGGCTCCAACCTTCCCATCAGGAACCTAGGAAGATCCAGTACAACTAGGGGAATAGCCTCATCTTGAAACCCAGTGTGGGCCCTGTGACCCCTCCGTGCTTAGGGCAGCCACCTGAAAATGCCAAGGTCAGGGCAGGCTGCAAAAGGAGAGCAGATTCTCCCAGCACTGGTGGGTAACACTGAAGTCAGACTTCCCAACCAGCCACAAACTTTGCTTCTGATTCCCCACACTGGTTATCAAGAAGCTAAAACAAAACATACACAGCCCCCCTTACTGCATTTCAGTCTCTGGCTCCCAATCAGCCACTAGGTCCAGTAAAGAGATAAGTTATTTAAAACTCTATGCTCTTTATCAAAAAGGTTCTCCTGACCCCAAAGGGTCAGCCACAGTACCAGATCATTATAAGTTTAGATCTTACCCAAAATACCATGCTGCCAGCCCATCCTTTAGTAACTAAAACTAAAGGGTTATTATAAAAGGAAAGAAACAAACTAGAAGAGAAATGCACGGAACAATGGTGCGCCTTGCAACGCCACACGGGGCAGAAGCCTGGGCAATTAAGAGATGGCAGGTTCCATGCCTACCGGTGTTCAAGATGAGATGTTATTAAAAAAAAAAAAAAAGGTTCTACGAAGAGACAGATTTTGAAGTGGAAGCGTTAGGATGGAAGTCAAAGTCCATGACGTGGCTGATGAAATCCAGGAAGCGTGATGATGCTGGTCCAGACACACACAGCAGACGAATGAAGGGGACCTGGTGAAGATGGCGTGGCAGGACAGGGTGGTTGGAAAAAGACCCCTAGGAAAGGCAAAGAAGCGAGGGATGGATGGAAACAAAGACGAAGGTGAATAGGGAGGCTTTAGTGGCAGCTGCTTGCATTATGACCTGACCCCACTTGACGGGATAATGAGGGGAGGAGGAGGAGGAGGAAGAAGAAAGACTGGATGCCCGGTTGCCACATACAGAGGCCAGGCGCCATTCATTTGGGGCTCATTCGGGCAAAGACCCTTTATCAACCGGGGTGCACAGTGCTGCCCTCGCTCAGCGTTCAATCCCAGATGGTCAGGCATTGTTTTGGCATCTCACAGCTGCCTGCAGATGGGGTGGAGGGACTCCTGAGCCCATATGGGGCCAGGATAGCTGGAAGGCAGCCTGTGACTCCTCTTGTAGCCAGGCGCTCCTTGGTGCCAGTGCCTCCCTCTCCGCTCCCAATCCTAAACACACTCTCTTCTGGGATTGGGGGAGAGGGAAATTACACCAGGGATCCCAGCCGCGCTCCAAACAGGCCGGAGACGGCCCCCTGTCACCCTTGGCATGACCCTGCCCAACATCCCTTCTCGCCTTGAGACATCTGGGAAGGAGCTGGGCAAGATTTTAACGTCTCATTCTCTTAATGGGCTGTGGCAGACAACCCCCCTGCAGGAACTCAGTTTGTCGCAGTCTATCAGGCTGCTGGGAGGCGTGCAGATGGCATCTGCGACGCATCAGCCCTCTCGTCCTGTCCGACGGCTTCTTTTCGCTCACTGGAGCAGGGCTGCCTTCCCCCGACATGGACCAGTCTGACAAGCACGGTGTCAGAGGCAGTTAAAGAGCAGCACGGTTGCCAATGATGCCTTTTATATTAATCCACGAACTCTCTGCTTCAGTCCCCGCTGCTCCCATCACATGCATAGGGCGTGTGGTGAGAAAAGGACGTTTCCAGAGGTTGGGGGGGCAGTACTGCCCAGGGCCCCGGGCTTTCCATATATAGAAGGAAAACTGTCCCATAGTGTGCTGGGGGTTTGGCTTAATTATGCTGAAACAGAGGGGATTGCGCCTTGTTAAAAACATACAGAACGTTTCCTGTTTTGCAATATTGTGATGGGGCAGTTTAAAAATATGTGCCGTGTTTTACTAAATATATGGAAAATTACCTATGGAATACACAGGCAGAGTAATGTGTGTGCGTATTCACCCGCACACACAGAGCACACAGAGCATTCACACACAGAGCACATATTCGCACACACAGTACAAGCGCACAGAGAAAAAGACACAAATGCATTCACATACAGGTGGAGCACGGTATGTTCACACACGCACACACAGACAGAGCATAGTACATTCATTCTCACAGGCATACATATGCAATCACGCACACACAGTACATGCACACAAAGCAAAATACATTCATACACGCACACACACACAGAGCATTCCCCCACCTCCCCAGAGGACACAACACACGCATACATACACACATACAGGACAGGTATACAGAGCTCAGCACATTCATATTCCCACATGAAGCACATGCAGAGAACAGCACATGTACGCTGCAGATGCCATCCAGAGCACAGCATGCTTGCACACATTCAGTACACACAGAGCACAGCACAGTTTATGCATGCACACACAAGACATGTGCACATACTCAACACAAACAATCAAACGTGGTAAAAAACACTACAGGGTTCGCTAGCGATAAGCCTAAGTCCTACAGTGGTCTATTGAAGCTGTAATGTTTTGCACCATTACTGATGAATGCCATAGTATTTTTACAAGGGCATTCACTCTACCCACATCTAGATCCTGCACACAAACACACAGCCAGATATATATGGGCACAGGCCCATGGAACACACACACACAGAGGATGCACAGTATCTACACACAGAGTACACACCTAAGCACAAAACACAGACAGAATATGGAGTATGCACCCCAGGGAGAAATTCACCCCTGCGCAGAAGGACCTGGGCATCACTTTAAACACTATAGTGAGGAATGAAGTGGCATTACTCAGGACTTTTCTGCCAGAAAGCTCTGTTGACGGTAAATGCAGGTAAATTAAGCCATGAAAAGCAGATTAAGCAGGACATAATGAGGTGTGCTATGGCCACCCTCTTGCCCAATCTGCTGGGGATTGAACCAAGAATCTCCCCAACATGAGGGGCTATTGCTTGAACAAAAGTGCCAGGTCTGTAGAGGTGGCAGCTGAAATGCCTCCCATCCCCTGTGGGTCAGCACAGAGGGGGAACCGCTAACACACTCTCACCCGTGGGTTACACACACACAGTCCCAAGAGTACGCAGCAGGCCACTTTTTACAAGTGGTCTCAACTCCCAGTTTTGCACACACATTCCTGCATGCACGTAAAACACAAACACGCTTGCATGGGGTGGATATCTGCGGGGCTGCTTCGCGCAGCCAAAGCCAGTTTGTGCCACTTGGTTACACAATGATTTGATTTTGCAGTGGCGAAGACAAAAAGGAAAGGGGTGGGGGCAAGTTCTGGGCTCGATGGGAAGCTTTCTTGGGCCTAGAGTGATGAGAAATGTTTCCTCCAGTTCTTAGAAATAACATTCAGTATAAACACGCTTTCCTGTTACGGGATTCAATGATTACTCAGCAGCTCTGACCTAGCGCAGGTTTAGCTTTGTGATAAAGTTACAAAAGGGATGATCTGATGAGTTGCCTGTGACATCAGCCACTGGACAGGATGACCCAGGAGCTCCCTTCCAGTCCTATATTCCCTATGATTGTCAACTGAGCCCCGTTCCCACTGAGACACCTAATTAAGAGTTGGCTCACGAAGGGGCAGCAGGGTCTAGTGGATATGGCGCTGGAGTCATATGTGGTGAATCGGGGTTTTCATCCCAGCTCTTCCACTGCCCTCTTGAGTGATTCTGGGCAAGTCGCTCTCTTTTTCCCTTAGCTGTTGTCCAAGCTTTTTGAGTCTCGAAGTATGTGCACGTGCAGCACCTAGCACAATGGGGCCTGGATCGCAATTGGGCTCTTAGATGCTGCTGTCATAGAATGATAAATACCTACCTGTCTCAAGGATGCTCAGTACCTAGCAACTCCCACTGGGACCCCTGGGACCAGATGTCAGAGCCCCTGGAGTTGCAGGAAAGCAGCTAGGGCACCCCCACTTAAGAGGGCATCGTGCCTACATCCAGCCAGCTCTACCCAGGGATGCTTTAGCCCCTGACTTGTTTCTCCTCCCCCCCCCCACCCACCCATCTTGACAATTATTATTATTTATTTGTATCACAATAGCCCCTAGGAGCCCCAGTCATGGACCGGGACCTCATTGTGCTAGGCGCTGTACAGACACAGAACACAGACTGTATTTCTTTAAAGGCAAAAAGAGGGCTGGTTTACAAGTGCTGCCCACAGCAAAGAATTCATGGCCAAGGAACTGTGCCTGTGATATGACCGCAGCTGAACTGTGCAGCATGCTTTTCATTACTAGGTTGTCAGAACGCTGTCTGTGCATACAGACTCGCTGCTCCCAGCTGCCCGGCTTCCTCTCTATTAATACACATCTCTATAGAGTTGGTTGGGTGGTTTTTTTCCTCTAGTTTTCCAGTGCTGTGAAAAGTAATTTCTCCATCCCCGTAACTTGCTGTGGCATGCCAGTGACCACACTAATAAGGTCTCCAGCACAGTTCCTGAGCCAGCCGGGATCCTGAGCCAGCTGACAACGTGATGGTTTTGTGTCTTTCAAGACTCTTTAAAAGGCTAGCTTGCAGGGGAGCCAGTAACCCATCTCATGCTCAGATCCTGCTCATGAAGCTGCAAAAGGTTCCTGAATGAAGGGAAGGAATGATTGGCTAATGGTTAGGACTCTGATTAGGACTCAGGAAATCTGCATTCAGTTCCTGGGTCAGACACGGGTTGTGTGCATGCTCGGGGGCCAAATCAGCCGAGTTTGTCTACATGGGGACACTAAAGGAAAGCTAATTTGAATCAGCTAAGGTTATGAATTTAAAAAGGATTGGTTCAACTACATTAAACTCGTGTGGATGCTCTCATTCAGAATTTAAGTGCTTTTAATTTGGTTTGGTTTAATACACCACAGTGAATTCAGGGGTTTAATGCAGTTTAACTAATCCACTTTTAAAGTTAATTTGGATTAAGGTTCCTGAGTGTACCCATGTACATAAGCACTTACGCTACCCTGTGCTTCAGGTTAGCAAATTCCTTCGCTCACCGGGCACAGCTAATGAGCATGTACAATTGCGAGACGCTCAAATACTCTGGGGCTGAACAGAGACCATTGAAGCACCTGGGGTGGGCTAAAGTGCAGTGGGCAAAACAGGAACCAGATCGAAGGGGGGGGGGGGATTAATATGTTTGGGCAACCGGCATTTCTAGGCCCAACAAAAAATCCTCACTCTGTTCCACCAAGGGTGACCAGATGTCCCCATTTTATAGGGACAGTCCCAATATTCTGGGATTTGTCTTATATAGGTGACTATTGCCCCCCATCCCGTCCCGATTGCTCACACTTGCTCTCTGGTCACCCACCTGTGATTCGCTCATTGCACCCTGGAACGAGAATGTTTCTCCAGGTCCAACGATGGCTCAAATCCTATATTTACTTGTTACTTACAGCTCAGAGGGAAAAGGATACCCATTTTCAGGGGCCCGGGGCCTCAGTCAGAAGCGCAGCCCCTAGGGAACAGCAGGGGGAGCTGCCAGTCAGCCTGAGACGCAGTGGCGTGATCCTAGAGGCTGGGCCAGAATAGCTCGGTGCTGCAGAGCAGATGCAGTGGCAGTTACATGGGGCCAGAAGAATGGATGCGGTGGGCTTGGATTGAGGTGCCCGGGTGCAGACACGTAGGGATGCTTGCCCTGTGTCCGGCTATCCCTCTGCTTGCTGTTAGCAGCATCCTCACTCGCTTTCACTTAGCTGAGAAGCCAGTTACAGGGAAATAGGAAGATCACAGCATGGAAAGTGAGCCCCTGACGCCCCAGCGGATGCTGGAAGACGAGTTGGCCCTTGGGATACCAAGAGAAAGCGAGATGCCTCCTGCCACGCGGCTCTGTCAGGGCAAACACTGCACCAGCAGACGCCGAGCCCTGGAAGTTTGTCTTGTGACTGCAGCTCCGTTTCTCATCTCATCTTCTCATCTCCCCCGTGCCTGGCAAAGACATGCTGCTTGCCTCTCCCCTCCCCATGCCCCCGAGAGAGAGCAGGGAAGAAGAGAGTACTGGGGTGACCTTGCACAAGGCTTACAGAGAGCCGGCACCTGGCACAGTAACTTTCCCACGGGCCACAGGGAGGGGTCACTGCCTGTAGGAGGCAGTACCGTTGCCAGGGTCACTAGGAAAGGGAAGGGAAAAGCTGTCGTGTGTGCAGATTTCCCCGACCATCCATTGTAAGTATCTTCATGCCCCCGTTAGTGGAACTACATCCCCTGGCTTCTGGGGGGTCACACATAGCCACATTACAGGCCACTGGTGACTATTAAAGATGCAACTAGATTTCTGCCCTAGCTGAGGCGTTAACTCCAGTGTCCTGGCCCCAGTCCAGAACACCCCTCTGACAGCCCCGGAACTGAGACACCCACAATGAGCTGGACACAGCTGCAAAGTCTTGTCCCCCCCCCGATTACACTGAGAGTCAACGAGAAGATCAGGAATAGAACCGAGGCATCTCGCTCTATCCACTAGGCAATGCTCCCTCCATAGAGAGACATGCCAGGTGTGGAGAGCGTAACAGCATTGCTGTGAAGCTGGTAACAGCACAATTAGCTCCATATTGCAGGTGGGGAAACCGGCAAAGGGAGGTGACTCACCTGATGGCATCCAGGAGGGAGCTATGCATAAGACCCAGGAGTCCTGATCACCAGTTCCCTTCTGAAACCACAAGGCTGCACTCTGCCTCCTTAACGAATTAATGCTGCCTCACCTGCGGCAGTAATTGACGAGCATCCTGTGTTTTGGGTACTCAGGAGAGCATATTCTGGATTTCGTCCCCCATTCAGGCCCTGGCAGAATGAGAGATGTTGGGACAACATATTCCATCCTCTGGAGAGGAGCAGGGTATAAATACCCCGGAGCATGGACGCTGGAGAAAGCTGTGCCACATCCCCACGGACCGTAATTTCTTCCAAATGTTATTTGACTTGACCATGTGCACTTCGGCAATAAGCAAAATATCCAAAAGCACTGAAGAAGTCAGCAGCCTCCCGCAGAGACACTGCAAGGTAGCAGCTCCCCACATGCCAGTCAGTGCTGGTTTGAAAGAAGGAGGATAGAGTTCTCTCTGGAGGGAGGGTGGGGCGTGGGTGATGGTAGGTCTCAGAGTTCATGCATGCACTGGGGACAAGGAGACCAGGATGGAGAAGGCCTGCTTCCCCACCTGCAAGGGAAACACTGGTTTATAACTAGCGCTTCCCATGTGCTGTCCCCACTGCACTGATCCTCACAGAGACCAGGCCAGGTAAAAGATGGAGCTTGCTTTGCTGCAGGTGAAGGTTGCAGATGCTAAGATACCCAACGTTAGCAAATTAGCCCCAGCCGGCATGAACATCTTCAGCGCTGGATGAAGCAACCCCAGGCACAGCCATGAAGTTCGTTTCTCCAATGTGTCTGTTGCACCAGGCTGGCATCTCTGCAATATGCCCAGTTTACATGCTCCATGCTTCTCTGGTGTGTCTGAGACAGCAGGTAGGGTGGAGGAAATGGGCTCATCCTGGATGTCAAAGGCCTCAGGCCCCTCCAGGAAACAAAATCCCTTGAGCGCATCCCACTGCACTGGGAGCACCCGGGAAACAAACACGGCCAGCAATGTCCAACGTGCCAGACAGGCTCAGGAAACAACGCCGCCCTATGCACCAAGGGGGCCAAAAAACCAGCACAGCCACCAGCCCACCCGGGAAACAGCCTCTTTGAGCATGCCCAGTGCAACCGGTACACTCGGAAACACGTGCCATGCAACAGATGTTGCTTGCTCACATACAGCTGTATTGACGCGTGCACGCACACACACACACACACACACACACACACACACACACACACACACACACACACACACACACACACACACACACACACACACACACACACACACACACACACACACACCCCTACCTCTCTCATCTAGTTACTTATGAGCCATACTCTGCCATCGGCTTCAAACTCTCCTCTCAAAGCAGCAGGGGAGGAGACCTGGGCTTCAATGGCCCTTGGTACCTGCCACGTGTTTTGAAGGCACGACATGCTCTTGTGTATTGTATTGTATTATTCCAGAACAGACACAGGCTCTCGCGTGCACACACCCTTCGATGGAGCTGCGCACACTCTCATTCGCACCGCAACGGTTTGTGTTATTCACACACTTTGCTCGGTTCAACGTGGTTTTACTTTTAAGAGGAGAGTTTGCTTTGCATCGGTCCCTCGTCAAGTCTGGTTAATGACTGATAAAGCCCGAAGGCAAGCAGGGATGAGAAGTCGTGTGCATCCCTGTCTGATCTGCCTGGCAACAGACCATCCCACAGCACAGGAGATGGTATAATTCGCAGGACCCAAGCGAAGTGCCAACTTCAGAAAAATCTAGCGGGGGGGGAAGAGGAGGAGGGATTGTTTCTGTTGACACAATGCACCAGAAGTGTCACTCAAGGGAACCAGACACAGCTTTCAACCAAAGCTGCTCAGTCAAAGACATCATGTCCACTCGTACAGCGTTACTGAAGAGAGATACACACGTTACAGGCACGGAGCCAGCCACCAAGCGGCTGAATGTGAGGCAGGGAGGTGCGAGGTGGAAAAGCTCCAGCCAAGCCAATACTGGAGGATTATTCTGTGTGTCACCCACAGGCATGCTACAGGGCATGGCAAAACTAGCCAGGAAGCGTGGAAAGCAACGTAGATCTGAAAGGCTGTGTACAACCAGGGGATTTTCATTTTAGGTTTATACAATGCACCAATCCAACTGCCCAAAGGATAAGATTCGCCCCAGTTCAGAGATCCCCACATGAGGCCCATGCACCACTTTACACCCAAAGTCTATGCACCATTAAAGTCTCATGTAAACCCCTAAGGCCCTCCACACAGAGGTGGATTTCACCCTGGGTGCAAGACTGCTCAGGGTGAGATACGCGGCCCCCCATTGTGGCCAGGCCACAGAGGATTTGAGTTTATTACAGCTCACAACTGGCTAGGCTGGTTCTTTGGCTCAAGCTGCAGAGATTCATGCTTATAGTTGTGGAAGAGACGGGTTCACTCCCTGATGCCTCAGCCCAGATAGCAGCTGACAGACAGCTGAGTCAAGCAAATAACCTCAAAGGCAAATAAGGGACTGGGCCCCAAACCGAGCTCACAAAGTCAGTAAGTCCCCTACTCTGTGAGAAATCCCCTTACTCCAACCCACCACCTCAACCAACTTGGGCTGGTCTTCGCTCCGACCCAGAGCAATGACTTGGGTGGGGCTGGCTCACTGGACTGCACGCACGGGCTGCTTCGCCAAAAGGATTGACCTGAAGTTCGTACCCAAACCTGGAAAGCAACACATTTCTCCTGGAGCGCACCCGTCCAGGAGCAAGCTGGAGGGGAGTATTAGAATCATAGAGCTGGAAGGGACCTCAGGAGGTATCTAGTCCAACCCCCTGCTCAGAGCAGGACTAACCTCAGCTAAACAATCCCAGCCAGGGTTTTGTCAAGCCACAGCTTAAAAACCTCTAAAGATGGAGATTCCACCACCTCCCTAGGTAACCCATTCCAGTGCTTCACCACCCTCCTAGGGAAAAACTTTTTCCTAATGTCCAACCTAGACCTCCCGCCCTGCAACTTGAGACCGTTGCTCCTAGTTCTGTCGTCTGCCACCACCGAGAACAGCCTAGCCCCATCCTCCCTAGAACCCCCTTTCAGGTAGTTAAAGGCTGCTATCAAATCCCCCCTCGTTCTTCTCTTCTGTAGACTGAACAAGCCTAGTTCCTTCAGCCTCTCCTCATAAGTCTTGTGCTCCAGCCCCCTCATCATTTTTGTTGCCCTCAGCTGGACTCTCTCTAACTTCTCCACATCCTTGTTGTAGTGGGGGGCCCAAAACTGGACACAATACTCCAAATGCAGCCTCACCAATGCTGAAGAGAGGGGAATGATTACTTCCCTCCATCTGCTGGCAATGCTCCCGCTAATGCAGCCCAATATGCTATTAGCCTTTTTGGCAACCAGGGCACACTGCTGACTCAGATCCAGCTTCTTATCCACTGTTACCCCCAGGTCCTTTTCTGCAGAACTGCTGCCTAGCCCGTCGGTCCCCAGTCTGTAGCTGTGCATGGGATTCTTCCGTCCTAGGTGCAGGACTCTGCACTTGTCCTTGTTGAACCTTATCAGATTTCTTTTGGCCCAATCTTTCAGTTTGTTTAGGTCCTTCTGTATCCTATCCCTACCCTCCAGGGTATCTACCACTCCCCCTAGCTTAGTGTCATCTGCAAACTTGCTGAAACAACAGAACTCTGTCTGCCAGCTGCTAGAGAGACTGCAGTGCTGATTTATTTGCTATTCTGCTAAGGTTGTTTAGGCGCGGTGATGAAAAGGGGCCAGGAAACAGGTCCTGAGAGAACCAGGAACCCCCTGTGTAGGGGAGATCTCCCACCATTGTACAGCTGTTGGAGCTGGCTCTGCTCTCGTCCCCTGGTGCAAGGAATGTGTGGGGACGTGCCAGAGGCAGGAATGGGGCCTGGCTGGAACACATCATGTGGATGCTTTTCTCTGCATCCCATGGCCTGCAGGGGTGCCATGGGAAGCAGAACATAAGGTAAAGCAGCCTCAGGGCTGCCCTAACTTACACCTCACCAGCCCCAGAATACAGGACGTGTGAGCCCCAGGCAGTTTTGCAACCCCTGGTATTGTGCTCAGTGCAGGGAAGAACTGAGACTCAGGACTGCATGCGCCAGAGCTTTACGCAGGGCCCAGTCCAGCAGGGATGGGGTGAGGAGGGTCCAGCGCAGGCTGAGTCTGTCCTTTGCCTTATGTCGCTCTCACTCGTACCCCTGCAACCGCAGCTATTGCCCATGGAAAAGTCCTCTAAGGAATGTGACCAGAGGCCGCGAGCTCCCTTTGTTCTTTCTGAGGCAGACACAAAGGGAGCTCGCCCGGCTCCATCTAGCCCCCTTTTCCATCTCTGGCCATCACTGATAAGGGCAGCCGAAGTGCAAATTACAGATCAATGGAGGTTTTATTGTATGAACACGGCTGCCACCCGTCGGGGCGGTCAGTGCCTGGAAGAGGTCTCCATGGCAACATGCAGCCCCCTTCACCTCCGGGGCCCGTCTCTCTGGGGATTTTTTTTTTTAATGGCAAGAATTGTGTCCTTTCACCATCCTATTATCCTTGATGTGTGTACCATTGAGCTACCTTGCAAACACTGGGTGCAGCTGAGAAAACGACTGCCTCGCGGCTTGGAAACCTGGCCGATGGAGAGAGAGAAAGCTCCCGCCGACTCCCTTCCCTCCATTTCTAATATCGGTAACAAGATACAGGCTGGGGGAATAGTCAGAGGCCAGATACAACCTCTTTGTGCCCTGACAATGACACAAAGGACGCACAATATTGGCTTAACCAGCTTCCTGGGAATCTCCAGATAGCCAGCTCTCGGTCACCTCTTTCTGGCCCCTGCGTTGGGAAAACAGCCAAAGGAAGGTAGCAAGGGGTGTAGCATTAGAGACCACTACAGTCAGGAGAAAGTTAGAGCAGCCTTGTGGGTCCTCTAGATTGTGCTGTGGACTAAATCAGGATCCGGATGGGAGAAGGCGGAGAATAAAAGGTGGGAGTCCCTCTCTCTCCAGTCCTATGCCAAACATGAGATCTGACCCTGGATGCTTTGGGCATGATTTCAGCATTCATTTGTAAGGAGCAGTAAGTTTAAAAAAAAGAAAAGAAAATGGAGAGGAGGAGCAGCTCCGAGGAGGCCGACTCGGCTCCCTTTGGAGCCCAGTTTTAGCTTCAGCCCGGTCCAGTGAGCGGAACGGAGCACGAGGAGCCTCGTCACCCTAGATTCTAATCTCCGCTCTGCCACGTGGGGATGGCAAATCGCTCAGCCCGGCTCCGTGTCCCGATCTGTCAAATGAGGACGGTAAGGCACAGCTCACTCGAGGGTTTGAGGTTTAAGCAGCACAGGGATTTAGCTAACTGCAAGGGCTCAGTATTATTAACTTTGCCGCAGACAATGAGGAAGTGCCCAACGTGCTGATTAACAATTCCTCAGGTTTAGCGGGAGGTGAAATGGAGCCATGACGTTTGGATGGAGAGCACATGAACCTGGGCTTTCGGATCAGCTCCTGCTGAAAGAATGGGCCAAGTCTGGACCCGGATCTGAGAACAAAACTTCCCTGAAGGGGGTTTGGACCCATCACTGGTTTTAGACATGCTCACACTCCTCCTTCCACGAAGCGGCTTGAGGATGCAGTCCAGTGCAAGGAGGAGTCCCAGCTCCCACGTCTCCCAGGACCACTGTCGTCTGTCCAATCGCGTCAGTTCCTCCATCTCAGAGCGACCGGGGATTGCTAGCCCCATGCGGCTGCAGCCGCTCAGGAGTCATTTGCCAGTCCCAGCAATGAGGCTGGTGAGCCAGCCCTTGCATGTGCTGTTCACTATGCAGAACATTGTCCTGCCAGGATTCAAGGCCAGCTCTCTCTACCTCCCTTAGGTATTTCTACAGCACCCAAACCGTGGCAGATGAGCATTCCCAAAATAACATGGAGTAGACAGATAGATCCCACCCTGAATCCAGCTGGGCTGTGTTCTGGTACAGTCTCGCTCCCACACACCTCCTGCTGGTTTGAATATAAAGTTATTGGGCCAGAGATCGGCTTTATCCTGAACTCCCAATGGAACCGAACCGCCAAATACATTCTGTTCCCTGCAGCCACACTTCCTTCAAGCCCTTGAAGCTGCCTGGCTTCCAGGGAAAGCACTCGGAGGAGAGAGGAAGACGTGTTCTGGCTTCTATGGACCTGACACAATAGGCCAGCAAATTGAGGAGCTTTGGGTTGATCCCTGAGCAGGTCGAGAAGGAAGCCAAAGCAGAGGAGGGAAAGAAGCCTTCAGGTTTGCTTTGTGCTGGCACTCTTTGTCCCACAGGCAACAGGAGCAAGGAGACGTTTATTTGCTTGCATGGTCAGTAAAATGTTGCAAAAGCCAGGGTCAAAGGATCCCCTTTGCCTGTGCAAAAGGCACAGGTGGGGTGGCTGAAAAATGGAGGATAAGAGCTAGAAGGATGCTGGGGTGCAGGGTTATGGTGCAGAGGAGCAGAAGGGAAGGCTTAGCAGCCATGTAACTCTGGGGCTCTCGGGACAGAGAGTCCAGCGCAGAGAAAGAGGAGGAGGAGGAGCAAGATTATTACTGGTGCATTCTCTGCCACCTCAGCACAGCCTGGGTGAGAACGTCAGGCCCTGATCCCACCATCTGACCTTATGTCCATGAGGAGTCCTGCTGAAATCAGTGGCCCATTGCCCAGCTAATCCCAGTGAAGTCTCAGTGGGGTTCTGCTGGGGAATCCTCGGGTGTGGGGTCCTAGTTAATGGGCTGCAGAGCCTGGTGGGGGAACGTTCTTGTTCTGTAGGTCCGACGTGGAAGAGGTGGTTTTTTCTTTTATTGTATCAATACTCTGTGCTGTTCGTGTCTTGGGCCGCTCCTGAGTGCAGCCTGCTAGTCACGCCAAACCATATGATGGTCCTGGTGATTTAGACAAGCACAGAGCTATGCGAGACAAAGAAAGTCCTTACGCCTTGTTCTGTAAGTCATGATTTGGCTTTAGCTCAGCAAAGATGGCAGGGGAGTGCACCAACCCTGGGCCCCACCAGTCACACAAAGACCTGAAAATCAGAAGAGCCAGAGAAGTTCACCAGCTGCAATATATCAGGACCTGGTTCCTGTAATCTGGGGAGACCTCTTGGGGCCAACTTGCAGAAGGCCCAGGGATCCCCTGGGTCAGGTATCATCACGCTAGCTCACCAAAAGGGGCCATGTAACGTCTTGAAACCTGCGTCACACTAGTCAGCATCATAATCGTGAGTGTGGCTAATATGCAAGGAGTCATGTTTATATACTGAAAATCCTGTTCATAAAGTCTGCGACTTGGGGCCGGGCACCAGGAGATGATAAACAAGTTTCTTTCAGACAAGAGATGTTTCTCTCTGTCTGGCTATGTGTAAATTGTATGGTTCACAATGGACGCCCCTTTTATAGTCTGAGCCGCATGCGAATGTGAAATTGTGGAATCTTCAAGAGAGGGAATTTACGGGAAAAAATAAATCAGGGGGAGGTGGGGTGGGGGTGTTTTCAAGGGACAGTGATGGATTTTTGGACTATAACTGTAAAGACAGGAAGTGACTCAGCATCCTTCACCTCGAAAGCAAGCTGGGGGTGTGTTTGCTTCATGAAAAAAGGACCACAGCCAGGCGTGGCTGGAATGACTTTGGGTGAGCTAACCTTTATTAGACAAGCAGGGTATCTGGTTAAGTCAGTCTAGAGTGTACGTGATAACTTGATTTTATAATCCTTTGCTTCCGACATGTCTGCTTGCTATTACTTGACACTCTGTTCTTGGTTAAATAACAGAGTCACTTGTTTCTACTATATACATCGTTAAGTACTGAGTGTAAAGCAGAGCGGTGAGAGAGTCTAAGGCGTAACTGGTCAAGGTGGGGGGTTCTGTTCCTTTGGGAGCAGGTATTCTGTGAGTGTCTGCTGGATCAGGGGTGGCCACTCCTGGGGGGACGCTTGGAGGACTTGGGGGTTGGTGTGTGCCTATTGCTTATCTGCAAAGAGAGAGCAGGGCCTGCGGAGGTCTGGAAGGCAGCGCTTGTGTTGCCAGAGGCTGTTGGAGCTGGGGAACAGACTCAAAGCAGGCATGGATAAGTCTTCTCATGCTAAGGGCAGGTGGTAGCAAGATGTCTCACAACCCCAGAAGCATCACAGTTCCCTGCCTGGAAAGGGCCTGGGGAGCTACAGAAAGTCAGTGACTGGAAGAAAACAGAGCCTCCAAGACTCCAAGGAAAATGAGACCCAAGAGTTCCATCTGCTACTAAATGAAAGGAGCAGTCAGCAGACCACCTGCCACGGAGAGTCAGGAGGGACACTGAATCACACATCCCAGCCACCCACCCACCCACCCAAGAGGGAAGCTGGAACATCCACCTACTCTTGGAAGCCAGCAAAGATGCTGAGACAAGACGTTAAATCAGTTCCTTGGTCATCGGCGAGTCAGGACAGTCACTGCGGGCCCCACTGCCCAATCACAGGAAGGAGGGGAGCTAGCAGAACATCCAGCAGAACTAGGGAACAGCCGGAAAAAGTGTCATCCAGGGTTTCCATCAGCCACTAAAAATGACAGGGGCCACCATGGGGCCCAGCTAATGGAAATACACAAGCATTCCGCATATACATCTTTGCACATACATATGCCATAGCTAGGCAGCATGTAACATGTACGAGGTTGAGAAGGGAACGAGGCTTTGTTCGTCAGGAATATAATTAAAAGGTCCAGTCCAGTAGCAGTCACAGGAAATACCATCACCCAACAGCTGCTGAGTTTTAGGAGGCTCCAAGAAACCCCATGATCTGGAAGGCACTGTTTGACCGTGGGAAGCCCTGAGCATACGAGGGAGATCAGAATACTGTTTGCAGCATTCCACAAACCCTGGAAGGAAGAGACCAGAGAGCCCGATTCTGTCATTTTCACTGTGGCAAAGCAAGAGTTAATGCCGCTGAAATTAGTGGGGTTACTCTGATGTAAAACTGGAGTGAGGACAGAACTGGACCCATTGTCTGAAAGGAAAAGTCTGGCTGCTCTAACCGAAAGGTGAGTAAAAAGAGGTTTTTGGTCTCAGAATAGCTTTTATTATTGCGTTATCGACAGAGGTAGGCCTGAACCAAAGCCCAGGATCTCAGCTTCAACTCTGAAGCAGCAACGCATGTACAGCCAATCTTTGCAGCTCAGCCCAGCCCCCCCTTCATTTCTAAACAGCAAGCCCCTGGCTTAGTTGACGGCTTTCCTTTCAACACTACAAATCTATTGAGTGGATGGCATGTTTTCGCTCTGTAATAAAAGTCTGTGAATTGTAAAATTGTTCCAGTGCCTCTTGTCAATCCTTGAAACCCATTGTGCCCTTTACATCACCACTCTCCGTTCTTTGGCTCTCTTCCCAGACCCTACTGGGTTACCGTCAGGTGGTGGGAGAGCCCTGCAACTTATCATCCAATGTGAGCTGTACAACCCTGCCACTGGTTCTGCCACGGCTCAGTTTGGTGACAGTATTTCTAAATCCCACCCTTTGTGTGTACCACCTAAATTGTCAGTTTGCATCGGCATGACCCTGGCTTTTCATTTGAATGCTGAAACTCTTGTTCATTTTTCGGCCAGTCTGCAGAGGGGCAGATCGCTGCGTATTTACCAGCTGGAGCTGCCGGTACAGCGGCAAGCGTTGGGCCAGATTCTCAGCTGGTGTCACTGGGATAGTTCCGTGGACAGCCGTAAAGCCACACCAATTCAGACCAGCTAGGGATTGGACCTGCTGTATTTTGAGCCTCTAGCTGCACTGCCAGTGGACGCAAGAAGGAGCCAACGGGCCATGCCAATTGTAGGTTTATCCCCCTTCGAAGACGGAGATGTGCTCAGATGAATTCGCCCCAGCATACCTGCATTGATTTTCTTTTCTTTAACTTCTGATTTATCAAAATGCTCTGGCTACAGACTCATTTTCTTTGCTCAATATTTATTAGCACTTCCCCCTGCTTCGAAACGGGAACCACAGGCGCTCTGATGAAAGGCATGAGATGTCTGCTTTTGCAGGAGCTGCTGTAAGTAGCTGCTTTCCACTGATAATAGCGCACGGCAGGAGGCTGACGAAGGAGGAAGGTGGGGCACAATAGAGGAAAGATGACCGCTTATTTTCCCCTCTCAAAAACCATAGTGTCGCTTCAGCAGGAGCTCAGCCTTTTCTACGTGGATATCAGTTGTCACAGCCAAATCTTGGCCTTCGAGGTATGCATTCATCTCCCACCAGAGGCACCATGTGTTCGTCTGAAGTCTAGAATTCAGCCCCCACAGGGCAGAAATAAACAGTGCTCACCTACTAAATCCATCAGGGCTGAAGCATCCGGCACCGAACCAGGGATACAGCTTGAACTAAAGCTTCCTGGTTGAGCCTAGGGCAGACTAATTTCCTCTACAGATCCGCACAGAGAGTGCCCTGTAAATCACACCCACACATGCCTATGGACACATCCTCAGGCCAAATGGGCGTCCCTCCTTTGCCCCAGCACTTGAACTCTGAGCTCCCACGGTCACTTTCAGCACCAGCACCCAAGCAACCCCGCAGGCGTCTCGCCACCCAGGGAATCGCTCGGGGTTGCCACGAGGAAGGGTCCTTCTCGCGTCTTTAAAACAAAACAAACGAGTGAGAAAGCTGCCATGCACAACTGGTGCCAGCATCTTCCAGAAAAGCACCGTCAAAATGATTTACAAATTGTATAAATATAACTCAACAGCCCCTGCATCTCTGCACCGGCTCACTGGAGAGCATCATTCATTTTCAAGCGAGTAGGAGGCTGTGACTGGAGCTTTCAGCATCTGCCTCGGAAAGGTCCGTGGAAGAAAGAAGGGAACAAAAGAAGAAGAAAAGGCGTGTGGGGAGGAAAGTCACTCCTACTTTGCTGGGTGTCTGGAGTGCAATAAATAGACCATCACAGATTAAACCGGAGATTGGGTTAAAGATTATAGGACCAGCTCCTCAGCTGGTATAAACTGGTGTAGCTCCACTGTCTTCCGTTCACACTAGCCTAGAATCAGGCCCCCTGCTGTGTATATCTCCAATCCAACTGCAGGTTCACTTCGCTTTCACCAGATCAGAATGGCCCAGAAACAAAACGATTTTCCTAGTGAAGAATTTCACACTGATGGACAATACCAGGGAGGGTTTCTTCTCCTCCCTGCCACAGAGGTTAAGGGACATGCCCACGGCCACAGATCACCACTCGCTGAGATTAGAACTCAGCGCCCCTACCTTCTTGCTCATGGCACTATACAGAGCTGCCCTTCGTACTTCAGTCACCCAGAAGAAAAGGTATGTGGGGTAAAACATGCCTTAAAGGTCCTGATTCAGGACAGCCTTCCTATTTAAGATTCTGGGCGCTTGCTGACCCAGTCAGGTTGCTTTGTGTGTGGACAGAAGCGGGACTAGGGATCAAACCGCAGTCCCAGTTCAGGCTTAATGTGCAGCAAAGACATGCCCAGAGAACCAGTAAAGAGGTGACAAATTAGAGGACTTGGCTTTAACCGGCTTTTTTTCTGAGCTAGGACAAGCATCACAAGGAAGCCATAGTGCTTTGGATGCCCGGGGATGCTCTTTACTCCCTATATTTAAAACAACTGTCAGAAGATGCATGGAAAGCTGCCGCCATCCTCACCCTCCTGGAAAAAGGGGAATGTTCGGAGATAAAAATAAAAAGCGGGTTATTTTCCTCCACCTTCTCTCTCGACGGCTGTTCAGAATGAAGAGTGTAATTTGCTTGGCTGCCCCGGCACATCATCTTATCACCAAGGGCTGGAACACGGCTCCGAATGGGGAGGATTATGCAAATAGAAAATCAGCTTTGGAGAAAGTGGGCTAATCCAATATTACAGAGCAGGGCAGCGACTGAGCGGAAAAGGGAACCCAAATGAGAACAGAGCGGGGGCAAGAACTCACCGAGGGCTAAAACCACCCTGTGCAGGAGGCCAGAACGCAGCTGACGCAGCACTAACGCCCTCAGGCAACGCACAGGCCTCCAATGTCACCCGGCTGGGGTGGATGTGACGGAATACCAGGGGGAGAGCGATTTGCTTGACCAGCTGGACTTTTCCAACGCCCTAATTCTGAACCGCGTCTATGCCGCGTGCTGTGCGACAGCTCCTGTCGTGGGGCAGCTCCGTAATAATCCTTTGGGGGAAGAGCTGCCATCCCCAGTGCAGATGGTGGATTCTCTCTCACTGACTGGGATGAGTTGCTGTTGGGAGAAGAGTCCTCAATGTATAGTAGATTAAGGAAAATGGTCTTACACAAAAGCCAATGAATTTATCACCAGCCCAATTAGCGATTTCTGCCGCCCCCATCGCCGGCAAATGTACAACTAAAGAGCTGGGTTTTCAGAGCCAGGGAAACTTTTAGTTGGCCAGCTTCCCCTGATGAAGTCACTTCTCCCCCTCTGTGTTTTTCATGTTCGGTCACAGAAACTCTGCCAAGTGCTATCTGCAGGAGTTGGAAGGATTTAAAGATTGTGCAACGGCTGTAAAGTTCCTCAAAAAGTGGGTCAGGAGATGAACTGCATCCAGATCCCACTGTCCTTCCTAATCTGTCTTTGCTACGAGCCATTTGAATTCGCCCTGAGCCTGTTTTCCAGTAGGTGGTATTGGAGTTTAAGAGAGGGAGCTGCCTCAAATCTAAGCCGCAATCACTACTCTCAGCTCTCAGTCTCTAACATGCAGTTGTTAGGATAATCCCAGGAGGTGTATTTTCTTTGGAAAATGCTAGATAGGCAGAGGATTTATTTCACAAGCATTCACTAGTGAAATCATTTTTCACAAGCATTGGTGTATATCACCCTGGGCAACATTGTAGCAATTATACTGCAGTCGTTAGTGGTAAAAATGGAAGGAGAATTTGCATTCTAAGGAAAAAAAAAGCTAGGAACATTTTACACGAGAGTGAGATTGGATGAAGCATGTTCAACGGTTAGCCAAATTACTTCTGGCTACCTCTGGAAATCCCAGAGGACACAGCTCCCTTCCTTCTCCTGTCGACAAGAAATGGTTTTTAGTGCCCTGTTTAAAGAACCCTATTGGTTTTCTCCCTAGTGTATTTTCTATGGGACTTTTCCATCAGGGTAGGGTCTGGCAATTCCTGGATGCATGCACATGCAGCCACACCCCCAGAACCGTTGCCTTTTCAGCTCTCAACAACCAAACAGGCATGAGCTGGATCAGTCCTTGGAAGCTCCGACATAGGCCTAGGTTGGCGGGACTCATCTCACTGTCCAGACTGAGCCAAGAGGAGATGGCTAAATCTGCATCCAAGCCAGCTGTCGTCGTTACAGATCGCAGGGGTTCAGAATAACAGGGTAACCCCAATGTCCTGGTCAGATTCCACCTTGGAATCGGTCTATCCAGAGGCCTAATCCTATGAGAGGCTGAGTACTTGTGACTCCCACTGAATCACCTCCGAGACAGGACTCCAAAACCCCTCCTGCAGTTTCAACGGACGTGTTCTTTGCTTCCTGTCTGAGGGCCCGACCCTGTAAACACGGTCCTGATGGAGTAATAACTTGACTAACATGCATAAGTATTTGCAGGGCTGGTGCCTTCAATTGGAGTGTGGTCCTTAAAGAGCTGTGGTGTTTCACCCCAGAGCTGGTTGCACCCTCAGCGTTGGGTGAAGCAGCATTTGCATGTCACTGTGGGATGCAAGGGGCTATAGAAATGTCAGCAAATCGACAGACAGCATCAAGGATGGCAGGGACCATTTCGTCACTTTCTGCCTTTTGAAACCAGAGTCCCTGAGAGCAAATCTGATGGCAAAGTCCGTATAATTTTCTGAGGGAACTCAAAGGGAACACAGGGAAGTGCCAGCAATAGAGCTGAGATCAGAAGAGATCATTACGACACGGCCCCGAAGGCTGGTGAGACTGCAGCTGGGATATTTGGGAACCATACTAGAGAGAGAAGAATGAAGAATCGGAAGAGGTGCAGAAGAGGGTAATTGGGGTGATAACGAGTCTCAGGGGTTAGCATTGTGAGGAGAGGAGAGGGTAATTAAATTTGTATTCATTAAAAAAAGAGGAGATTAAGAGGGACATGATTCAGAGGTAAAAAATCCTGAGGACAATGGAGAAGGTGGATGGCACGGATCTATTGCAGAAGGAAAACAGGATCAGAAAGAAGAGGGGGTGTGAACTGAGTTGAAGGCAGGACGGAGCATGGAAGGAGCTCGGGGCAGCATCCTGACATACTGTGTAGTTACGTCACGAAACAGACATCTCCCCACAGCACCTATCATGGCAGAGGCTAATGCTGGGCACATACGGTAGTTGCTGGTGCCTAAGTGAGCAGATGGGCCTCACTAGAAGCATTTCAGTCTGGAAGGAGGAAACATGAGGAGTAGGGGGTGGGATTCAGAACAACTGACTCAAAGCTATTGTTCCTTTAAAAAAATAATTCTAGGGGCCCAGGTCTCATGAGCGACCCTACAGTAACAAACCAGAAGGATTACAGCCCAGCATTCATGGCCAGTCCTACAGAAACAAAACAAACAAAATAGCCTAGCACCTGTGAAAGACTCAACAACATCAAGCCAGTGGGCATATGCAGCCCAGAATTAACAGGCAGCCCGTAGCCTAGTCTTCATAAACAACCCTACAATAACAAAACAGAAGGTGTAAGATGGTCCCCAGGAACAACCCTGCAGTAATAAACCAGCGTGTGCCTTCTTGTGCAGCCCTATAATGACAAATCATAGGACATAGCCGAGCCCCTGCAACAACAAATCAGAGGGGAGAGAGCACAGTATTCATGCAACACTCCAGCAACAAACATCCGAGTGCATGTGCAAAATTCTATAGCAAACGAGCAAGTGCAACCCATTACCCAGGGGAGACCCTACAATAACAAACCCATGGGCATATGCAACAGAGCAGGAAAAAAAATTCTGTAAGTGAACAGATTTCAATTTCAAGCTTCCAAAGGGATTTAAGATAAACAGTAATATGATGGAAAAAATTCCTTCATGATCTCCCTTTAACACTCAGCAACGTTAAGATTCCCTCGGTGAAGCAGACCAGGTGAGCAGCAATCTTAGCTGTCTCCAGAGAAGATGAGGGGATTGGTAATAGGAAAGGCTGCATTCTCCTCAGAGCTGTGGCCTCTGATTTTTCCATGGAAATAGCCAGGACTGGATATTTGGGAATTTTTGCACTTGGGCAGGCACTGTGATGGGGACTCCTGATCCCCGTGGGCTGCCCCAGATCAGATCCTGGACTGTGCAGGATGCTAAGAAGTTGCCCCTAGGATATTCTGACTCCCAGTTGTGCTTTAGCCACTAGGCCATCGGCCTTTAAACTGAGCTCACCCCGGTTTTGAACCTAAGACCTCTTACACAGTTAAAAATTGCCTGGAGCCATCTGGCTTGTTCATCTGTGGGGATGTTACTGAGTGTGCATCTATGAGGTTTTCCCTTTCCACTGCCTTGTCACTTGCCCTATAAATTTTCACGATACAACAACAGCGATGGGACAGGGAGCATCTCACCTCCGCGTTGAATCCAGACCAAGAGGGGAGCGACAAGAAAGCCATGAGGAATCGATGGCTCTGTGGGGCCCCGGGTATAATAGTTTGGTGATCTCGGCTTAGTTGCTAGCAGATTAGGGCTGCCGCATTTAAGTTGTTTATCATCCAGGGCAAACTTGGGTACCTGGATGGCAAAGCCCAGGCCCCCAAAATTATTCAAGGGGCCTTTACTTATGGGCTGGCCAGACTTGGCAGTGCCTCATCAAAATCAGATCCAAGAGGCAAGTGGGCATCCAAAGCACCGTCACCAAGACCGCTAATAAACCTCCTTGCTAGGAGTGTCAGCAGAGAGGCCCGGGGCTGTGTGGACCAGGCAGCCTGAAAAACCATCTCCGCCGTTTCCAAGGGGTCCCTGCAGGTTGGGCTCCAAGCACGTTGGCATGGAGGTTGGGGGAAGAGTGCATCGCTACAGCTCGCGCTGGCCCTGTCCTGTGGATAAATGAAGGACGTGGCTTTTCAGGGCCGTCCATCTACAAACCTTTCATCGGCACTATCTTCGCTAATAAGAAACCTGATCCCCCCCAGCTCACACCTGCTCTCCAAGGACTTGATCCAAAGCCCTTTGTAGTTATTGGAAAGATTCCCATCATATCACTGTGCATCAGCCCAGACACGTTGCATGGCTGGAACAGAGCACGGGCCATAGTGCAATAAACTGGGGAGAAGCCAGGAAGGAGAAAAATCCGAGTTTCGATTTAGCTTCAGAATGAGATTTTCATTGCATCTCTCTTCCAGGGGAGTGCACGTTCACCTTTAATATTTCTATGACGAGTAAAAAACAGCGCTCTTGTCAGTTATACACAGCAGGGCTGAAGTCAGACGGAGACTGCTGGAAATCACACTTACAGGGCTAAATTTAGCTACCTGTGACTGGCCGGCACCGACAGAAACTGAAGACAATAATCCTGGTGTCCTCGTGCCTCACAGCAAACTGAGCTGCGGCTCTGCTGCTCAGAAACTTCCTCCAACACCGTCAAACCCTGGTGACCGATTCTGTCTGGTCCTGTCCCACGTCCCGAAGACAGGAGATTACACAGCGTTAGGCAGCCAGGATTCGGAATGAACTAGGGCCGGTGCCAAGGGAAAGCGTTTTGTTAAAGCATTGAAGAAGGGGAGTCTCTGAGACGGAGATAGTCTGAGTCAATGCATGGGCCTTTGTGGGCGTGTGCTGCACAGAGTGCACGCATCAGCCAAACGGGCATGCAGGAGACCAGGGGGATTGGATACCATCAGCAGGGGCCTTCCTGGATGCAGTCTGTCCGTCCAAGGCCACGGTACTAGACTCTGTTGTCTTAATGCACAGTGACAGTTTGGGACTGTGTCAGCCTCTGCTGTCCTAGGGGATACGAAGTTGATGGCAGAGTTCAGCAGGGAATGGGTACGTACAGCGCCTAGCACAATGGGGCCCCGATTCTGGTTGTTCTCGAAGGGCAACCCTCACACAAGTCAAAAGTAATAATAAAGCATAGTAACAATCAGTCCCTGCTCTCACTCCCTCTGCAGCGGCAGGGCTGCTCATGGCAGAGCGTGTCTGGGGATGGCGTCAGTGGTCACGGGCATCGGGACAGGGTATTAATGGCGGAGTCCAAAAGGAAGCCTCAGACGTTTCACGCTAAGGTGGGTTTGGGATGGACACTGAGCCCACTGCTCCGAGTCTGTATCACGTGTATTGCCCTATTTCCCCTTAGCTGGGGGGCTGGTGAGACATTCCCTGCCACCCCCCTTCACTGGTCCCAAGTTCTAGTCCCTCCCAGAGCTGGGGGAAGGCAAACCCCGCGTGTTCCGCGCGCATCTCCTCCGGTTCTGTGCATTACACGCTGGCCAGCCAAGCAAGCACGACAGGATGAGCCTGCACTGGCTCTTCACTGTGCCAATCACGGGGCCTGCGTCAGACACACACACAGAGCCCTGCGGGGCTGGAGAACTAAGAAGGGGGGGATGCTGGGAAGGGAGGGGGTTTATCACACCACAGAGACCTCTCTGTGTTCCAAGAGGCATCTGGCTTGCGGTGACCCCAGGGCAACAGCCAGTAAAACTCTCAGGACAATTTGTGAGGTACAGGAAAAAAGAGACAAAATTGCCAGGTGGAGATAAATCCTCATGATCCTCTGAAGAGGCTTAATACATTTCTGCAATATAAACGGACCTTTTGGCTTTTCTGCCATCCAAGCGACCTGGAGTTAAATGAGCTCAGACAGAGTTTGCTAATAAGCAATGGTCTTTATCAGACACAGACACCTCTCTCTTTCTCACACGCACACACAGGCAAACAGGTGCACACCTACACCTGCATGGATCACGCGCACGGATCTCACACACACACAATTATGGATCTCACATACCCGGACCACACACATGCACATAAACACAGATCACACCCATGTATTTCTCACAAATGCACACAGCCACAGATCCCACACGCACACGTCCATACACAAACAGATGATGTCCACATGCGCACCCGCAGTCAGACACAGGTTACACACACCCAGATCACGCTCTCTTGCACACGCACGGATCAGCCACAGGCACATCCACCCCTCTGACCCATGCTCCCACGCCCACAGGTGGATTTCTCGCACATGAGGGACTGGCTTCCCAGACCTCTAAAGAACAATGCAGGATCTGTTCCCATGTTTCCTACCGAAGTTCTCTGGATCCTCTCAGCCAGAACGCAAAACACAGAGCAGCAACCCTATCCCCCTGCTGCTCTACACCTCTGGAAATCCTCATCAGACTGATTTCCTCACACGCCGCCACCGTGGGCTCTTTGGAGACGGCAGCCAGGGAAGGGAGGGATTCCCATCAGAGAAAAGTTGCTGGGGGTGTAAGAGGATTGCGGACTCAGTTTGAGGCTGGTGGAGCTCTACTGAAACCAGTGTTGCTGCCCCAGGGATGATCCTAAACGGGTCTGTTCAGTATGTGTTTGGGAAGCTAGGTAGCAGCAGGGGTCAGGGCACCATCTGCCCTTCACCTCCACACACCCGGGCAGGCAGCATCACCATGGAACCACCACCAGATCCCCACCCCTATTACTGCATAGCCTCCGGGACTAGGTGTTAAAGGTGTGTTTGAGATACAGGTGAAGCTGGAGAGGCTCTCCGCCATTATCCCACCCATTCCCAGGGAAAGTCAGATTAAAAACCAAGTTTGATTTCCATTCAAACGCAGGCAAAGGGAGATGGATGAAGTCAGCAAGAACACAAACGACCGGTTCTGGCTGGTGCTCACCTGCGTAGATTTATAGGCATCGGATTTGTTCTTGCTCCCATTTAGACCTAACCCTGGCCTTCACCTAGGATTCTGCACAGCACTGACCCGGCTGCCTTCTCCCCAAACAGAGACTTTTACCTGCTTATGCAGAGAGGTCACTTTGGCCCAACAAGAGAACAGAACCATGTTCCCTGGTCATGGTACAGGTCTCGTGCTCTCATTCTGAGCTGCCTCTGTCCCAGCTGGCACTGTACCTGACCTGGATGTTGCATTACGACTGCATAGGGAGATACATACTTTGCCACCCAACTTCCCTGCCCCCAGTAGGGAAATAACATGCAATGGCGGGTTTAAGATTCTTTTGGCGTATAGGTGAATGTTGGGAACTACGGAACGGCTGGAAGGAAACTCCGCGAGTCAAACGCTGGGAAAGTTCAGATCCAAATCAGAGCTTTGCAGTTGGCCCCTACCCATAAATCGTCACATCCAGACCCCCTGGACTTTTGGGAGCCTGAGCTGTGCTTTACAATGAAGTTCTGCCTCTCCGGTGGGGTAACCGGGGTCCCAGCTCCAAACAGTACGGACACCACAGGGCCTGTCCCTACCAATAATCTTCCAGGCACGATCGCAACCAACAGACTAAAATGCCACTGCGTTTTCCCTTTCTTTGCAAACACCCCATTAGCTCAACTGCCAAGTGCCAAAACCCACCAAGGGCGCATCACAAAATTACTGTAGCGAGCGTCAGGAGGGCCCTAGGGATGATCTCACAAATACTTCTTTGCCCTTCATTTAAAAACCAAACCAAACCTCCTGTCTCATTCCCCTTTCGCCTTTTAGATTGGATGAGGCAGCCATGGCTGTGTGATCGATACTTCTGTCACTGAGAAGTCTTGACAGCTTCCTCTGACATCCCTCAGCTGCACGGCCCTGACCTTACACCACACACTGGACGCACAGCTTGCCTGACCCCGTCCCTGTCCCAGGAGGGGATTTAACGGATGGTCACTTACCCGGTACCAGACTATCTCCCGCATCCTGCCATCCGTCTTGAAGTTACATTTCAAAGTCACAGCATCCCCGACCACCACAGGCGGGAGCGGCTCAATGCTGACAGTCAGATAGCCTGTGAAATAACAGAGGGAGAGAAACAGAATATGAGCCAAGACAGGGCTGGAAAGTGGGGGCGGGGGCAAAGGTCTAAGTGAACTGGAAAACCAATCCCAAGTGGGGTTGGAAATGCAGAACGGCTTCAACGTGCCCATCCTCTACTCACTCCTCCCCCTCCTCCTCCTCCATGCATGATGGCGTCCTCATGACAAAATCATTGAGCCTGATTCCCCTCTGTCCTGCCCCTCGGGGAATCAATTACACTAGTTCAGTGGGTGTGAAACACCTGCTGCTGTGCAGAGACCACAGCCTACCACGCTGGCCAATAGTGTCTCACTGTTCCCTTGTACTCCCCCCATCTGTCCATTTCCATCGGTTGTCGCTTCAGATTGCAAGCCCCTTCGATAGCAGCCATCTTTTTATTCTGTTTGTACAGTGCCTGGCGCGATGGGGGCCTGGTAACGCAAATAAATAATTTTCCCTTCACCCATACCATGGGGGTTAACATTTTCAGCATCGCCAACCCCAAATGTTCAAATATCACAAGTCAGGCCCCCAAAACGATGAGATTGGCGTATGCTCCGGTCCCATTTCCAGCCTTTTCTCCGCAAACAGAGGGCTAGCAAGTTTCAATTAAAAAAAAAAAAAAAAAAGGTAAAGTTGAAAGGCTCATGTAATTACATGACTCCCAGAGCTTGGACTGTAAGTAAAACACCAGCTGTCAAAAGATGCACAATCAAATCATGCGAGTTGGCAATGCTGCCTTTTACACTTCTTTGCAGTGGTTTAAATGGCTACACAAGTTGGAAGCGTAACCCCCTGGTCAGGGTGTGTTACATGTTCCTGACTGTGCCTCAGTCACAGAGGCTCTGGGTCTGCTACTGCTTTCAGTTTAAGAGCCAGGCTCTGTAGCTCAAATTGTGTCAGGTTTATAGACAGGCTTGGAAGGAGTCGATTTTTTATCAGGAAATATCAGTAAACGTCAATTTCACCATCCACACCCAACCCAGAAAAAAAACGTTACCATCAATAATAATTGAAATAATGAAGTTACAGATGGACAAAGTAAGAAAAATGCTGCTTGAAAACTTAGTAAAGTTTGAGTTAAGGATACTGACTTTGTAGATTTTGACACGTGATGTCAAATATTTGTGTTTTAGTGGTTAGAGAGATTTCACTTTTTGAATCTCAGCATCTACTGTCCTTAAATAATTACTGGTTGATCTCCCCCATTGTCTGACCCCCTCATAATTTCCTGCAACTGTGAATATTTAAATCAATAACAGTCGAAAAATAAACATTAATACTATCCATCAAAATTATAAAAAAATTAAAATGGCTTTCTGCCACGCCTGCTTATAAAGCATGAGGTCCCTGTTCAGTCCCTGGTGTGTCAATCACCACACTGAGAAGATGACCTAATGGGCCTGATTCTTATCTTGCACCTTTACACCACTGAATTCAATGGATTTACTGAAGGACAAGCAGATTGAGACCCGTTTCTGTGCCTTTGCAAAAGACCTTGGTGTTGCTCATCAATTCTTACCTTCAGTGTTTCTTGCTTCCCATGATCCCTCCCCACTCTGTACCTACAACCATCTTAGTCCTCTCCCCGCACATTTATCCCTCACTCCTTGCTCTTCTTGGGCAGGCAGTGAGAGCTGTCCAGATGGAGTGAATCTGAGTGCATTGGTCTCCAAATGCAGGCGAGCTGACAGGCCAGTCTCTCTCTCTAATAGTCAGCCTGCACCAGCTTTGCCCATGGTCATGCAATGGAAATGCAGCATGCTGCAAGACACTGCATTGACCTGGGTTCTGTCCATCACTGGGGCAGGCTCTGCTGACAGACAGCTCCAGCATGAGGAATGAGAGCACCTTTCAGTTTTCTCCTCATTGACGGGCCCGCAGATTTTGTTCCACTCTGTCTTGAATCTGAGCTATTCACCTCATGCAGCAGTGCAGGCTGCATATTCAACAGTTACAAAACGAAGCTGACATCTACCAAACGAATAACGCCCAGGCACTCTCAGAAAGGAACATCCCCACAGGAACGCAATCAGGGGAGAGAACTGCCACATGGCCTCCTTGCTCTAATCAGCAGTGGTGCTAAAACCCACCTGCAGACACCCCAGCACAAGATGTGGATTAAAACGCATTGTCAAAGGAACAAAACCAAGTAAGGGAAATAGAGGCATAACTGACTCCTATCCCTGTTTCCATCTGCAAAATGGCTTCCAACCATGGAGATGCTGAAGGGGTTAACAAAACCCTCAAGAAAACAAAAGCCCACCTTTGAAATTAATCAGTGCTTGCAGACTACAGCCAGGAGCTCTCTTTTGAGTGCAGCAACCACATCCCGCCTGTTACCTTCCTGCCAGCCAGGGTGATGCAGGGAAGATGAGTGGTGAAGCTGGGGGTAGGGGAGCAGACAGGGCTATGTTAAACAGCTGCTTCTAATTGGCCATGACAGTGAAACCTTTCAGATCAAACAACCCATCTGTTAGGGGATGGAAAAATTCTAGAGGCTCCAGAGATTCCCATCCCAGTGCATTGCCGGGGAGCGTGTTGTGTAATGGGTACACAGGGTTTCTTTTCTTTTCAAAGCACTCTAGCGCACCTGGGATTTTTCAGGAACTTTAACAGTGGCACAGAGGTCTGAGGCTGCTGAAAACCACTGCATGGCTACCAGAACTTCAAAGTGTTGCTCTCACGTTAGTCTGGTCTGGGTTTCCTCAGCATTCAGACGTGCAGTGGGAATAAAGCCAAGAGGCTTACGCTGGGAGGGCCAATACATTTGGAATTGCCTTTAGACGTTCTGCTCCCCGAGAACTCCTGCTGCTACCACCATCACATGCTGGAGACGCTCAGGTCCTGGTGTTAAGAGTCACATTGTTTCCCAGGACTGTGGGTCTCCAGTAGCTATGAAGCTGCAAAAGAGGCACGGTTCACCTTTATCCTATTGCACCAGTGTTTAATGTGTAGCACGATTAAACGAACACATTGCTTGGATGTAGTCACAGTGCAGTGAATGGGCTGGGCGGTGTCCTGGCAGTCAGCTGATTGGGGTTCCCGTCCTGCCTGACTCTGCCATCGACTCCCTGTGGGTTCTTCGGCCAACTTGATCAAGAGCCAACGCTGATTGCGGGTGCCTTGGGTTGTGGTTGCCCGACCTGCAAGACCTCAAGCCTGTAAGTACTGCGATAGAGTAGACGAGCCGAATTGCTCCTTGCCTCAGTTTCCCCATTTGGGAAACGGAGAGAATGCTGGTGACTCGGCTGAGGGACGTGCTTGGAGATCGTGTTTAAAAACGTTCTCTTGGTACAATGTGAAGAGCTGCCCAGGGTGTTTACCGGCCCAGCCCGCACACTGACAGAGGCTGAGATTCCATGGCAAGGCTTGTCTCTTGAGAGGGGCACGGCTACCCGGGCAGGGGCTACATCCGCCCTGCTCGTAGTCAGTGCTCGGCCGAACAAACCCCTCAGCTCTCTCAGCATTTGGTTCTTGCTCACACCCCGCTGCCTGCAAAGGGCTTCGGGCCAGGCTCCTATTCTGCCAGTAGATTAGCGGTGCTATTGCTCCGGCCGCCCGGCAGTGTCGTATCTGTGCGCCTCTCTCATTTAAAATTTAGGGGAGTCTTTCATTTATTTAGCCTCACCCTTCCCGCCACCCCAGCAGGTAGGGAAGTGCTAAGATCTAAATCCAGCGGGGGAATTGCAGCTACATCTACACTGCAAAGGGAAACCCGCTGCACCAAGCTCAGAGCGGGGGGGTCAACTGACTCGGGCTGACGGGGCTTGGGCCGTGGAGCTAAAAAGAGCAGCAGAGACGCAGCCCAGGCTCCAAGACCCCCCCCCGCCTGGTTTCAGACTAACTGCCACACGTGAGCCACCCTGATGTAAAAAACCAGCGAGGACAAAGCAGTTCAGTTTTACCGGCTCCAGGCCCTCACTGGGGTTATCTCACGCTGACGCCAAAGGGCCTGTTAGTCACTGTGCACTTCCCACAGCGGGGTTCACAGGGGCTATTTACACGCAGGTGAGAAACACAGGGGCTTAGGGGTGAGGACAGGCCCCAAGTAACGCACCTGAGATCCCGCAGGAAGCCTGTGTCAGAGCAAGGACTCACGTGTCCCAGGTCAGCAACACACGCTGCTGCTTCTCCTCTCATCCAGAACCTGCCTCATCTGCTGACCCAGAGCGATGCTGAGGGGAAGGGGATACCTCCACGCTCTCACACAGAGACATTTGTACATTTGATCTTAATCAGGGGGAATGGGGAACGGGGAACTTGCACCCCAGCCCCCTCACCCCACACATACAAACACTAAACCCACGTCCTGAAGCACGAAGCTTGCATCTGTCCCCCTCCTCCTGCCTTTTCACTCCCCCCCACCCTTCCAACAATAACTAACCTGCTCTCAGCAAAGCTGCTGGAGTGGTATGGATGATCCCTGTCTCCATCACTCCAGACCCGCTCCAAAGCCCTCTAAATTGTTTGACTCAGTTTCTCGTAGGAGTGAATCCTGCAGATTAATTAGAGCAGGTGTACGGAGGTAATCCGTTTTATTGGGTCTGCCTGTGTTGCCAATCCATTCCAGTCTGTGGGCCCCCCCATATCCCTCCCCCAGCAACATGAGGCTGGGTGAGCAGACGCGCGACTGATCCTTCTTAACGCCACGCTTCATTATTCTGAATGCCTCCATCACTCTCCCTCCTGTATCTGTGACAACATTTATGGCGCTCCTATTAAGAGACATTTAGTAAAATAACCAGCGATATTTAAGAATTAGACGCAGACATACGGGACGAGCATGGGAGATGAATGTGCTTGGATGTTAAACGCTCCCAGAACGTTGCACAGAGTGACGCTGCAGATCAGCAAGAGGCACTCTGCGTTTCTCTGTTCTCATGCACCTCTCATCTTCTAGACAAGTCCCTTTTCCCATCCCCGCCTCTTTTCCTCTTCGGAAGCTATTATCTGGAAGGGATGAGGAATCAAGATTCCCTGGACCTATCCTCAGCTTTGCCTCGGATTCCCAAACTTGTCACCTAAGCGGTCTGGGCCTGCATCTCCAAAAGCAACTAGAGAGATTTTGGGTGCCTGACTTGCGACACCTTAGAGAGACCTGATTTTCAGAGGGCAAGCGCTTTCTGATATTCAGGACCCTGTAAGATACTACCACGAAACTAGGAGGAGACCTAATGTGGGTGCATTCATTTCAATGAAAATTAGGTGCCGAGGCCCTGCTGAAAATCCCTCTAGGTCCCTGCCTGCTTCTTTAGGCTCCTAAATACCTTTAAAAAGCTGGTCCTTCACTCAGGCTGTGGAGTTATCCACGTGGTTATTCCACAGCTGAGGTCAAATGAGATGATCCCTGCGACCCCTGCCGGCTTTAGAAATCCACGTGTATTCCTGTAAAGCAAACCCAACTGTGCCTGACATTTTAATCTGAGCAAATACTCATAAACAATGTGTTGGGTGGATTTTGCTCAGCTCCCCCTCACAGCAGCTGTGGACAATTTGTCAGATCATGGAGGATGGAAATGCGGGAAGGCTGGCGCTCCAGTAGTAAGGAGCGGGGCGTTAAAATCCAAAGGCCAGCCTGGGAGATCAGGCACTGTCTAAATCAGATGGGCCATCTAGGTAGAATTTTTTTGTGCTTGGTAATGGGAGCTCCCTGCCCCGTATCTCCGGAGCAAAGGGGTCGCAGCCAGCTGAGGAAGACACTCCCTCCATGCTGGGGTAGATACGTAATTACTATTGTAAGACAGACTATTACAAGAAAGCCATCACTGCGCTGGCCTGAGGAGGAAAGCGCTGTTTGAAATCCACCCTTCGCTCACTGTCAGAATATTCTCTGAACTCCTTCAGGGAAAGGTGAGTCAGTCGCAGGAACCGACTTGGATAACCTTTCGCTGGGCTCTCGATCCATCCTCCCGCCCCCTCGTTACATTCCCTGAGCATGCCAGGTAAGCAGATGTTGGGGGGGGGGAGGGGGGCAGGAGAGTACATTTCAAACAGGGTGAGGGAAGGAGGAGGATGGAGATTTGAACTTAAATCAACCCCCCCATAGTAGAGAGAAGTAGCATGGTCCAGTGGCTGATGGAAATGTTTTTTCATCGGTGGGGGGGTGGAGGGGCGGGGGCTGAACTCAACATTTACCGACTTTCAAGCCCAGATCTAAACACCAGAAATAAGGGCCATTCATTCACCCATGGGCTCCCCCATCATTGGTCTCTTTCCCGAGAGACGTATGAGAAGTGACGGAGAAGTTATCCCATCCCCTTCTCGCTGATTGCAAGGTTTCCATCTCCCAGAAGGTTGCGGGGGGGGGGGGGGGGGGAAGGGGAAGCGGAGACAAGGAGAGAGATTTTAAAAATGAAAGCCGGCTGCCACGGCAGCGCATGGAAGGCAAGTGCTGGAGAAGAAGGGAGTGGATCTGAACAGCTGTGCAACTGCACCTTGGGGAAAATACATTATGGATACACAGAGCAATCATCCCATCCCATGCAATCCCATTTCCCTGGGTCTGTTCATGTAGCACGAGCCTGGGTGATTTGCTGGCAATGCAGTGAGTGGCTGCATAAGACGGGAGAAGCCTTTTCTTGGTCTGTGTGAGTGGGTCTAGAGTCCCTTTGAACGGGGCACTGAGGGCGCAAAGGAAACGCCATGAATTTTCTGAGAGAGACCTCAGTAGACAAGAGGCGTTCTCTTTTTTAAACATTCCTCCAGGGCATCTGGTGCTGGTCACCGTAAGAGACAGGATGGCCCCTGGGTCTGATCACGTAGGGCAATTCCTACAGCCCTGTGTTTTTTGCAACCATGAAAAAAAACAAAAATAAAACGGAAAAAAAACCTGACTCCGCAGTGGCGGCTCCCGTCCTGCAGGGCTTGGCCCAGTTCTCTGCTCCGGATGGCGTGCATGGGGTCGCAACACCACTCACTCGGGTTTGGCCTGGCAGCCCCTCCATCACGCGTGATGGGGAGGGCGCTCAGACCAAACCGAAGTGATGCCGCGACCTTTGCGCCAGTCGCAATGATCAGATCTGGGAGCGGGACCGGAGCCGTAGCAGCCACCGTGGATGCTAATCGCTGCTGAGCGCTAAGCTGTGATAGGACTAAGCAATCCCTCTCCCTGGCTCGCTGCCCCGCTACCAGCACAGGCTGACGGGTGACAGTGCTGCTAACCCCTTGGCTTCAAGTTCAACAAGACGATGAGCCGTGTGTGTTGTCCCCCGTCTCTCCCTAGCAGTATTTGGGTGGGAGCCTCTCTCCCTGCTCGCTGGAGGGGCGATGCAATCCCTGCGTCCTGTTAATGCTTTATTAAATGAGCACACGCCAGAGATATGAATCAGAGCACTGCATTCTAGCCGTTCCAAAATGCTTGCTTGTCAGTGGATGGCTATTTTGTTCCATTTCGTTTTCCCATCTAACTTCCTCCCATTGATTGCTGCAAGCAGATTGCAGGCACATTGCTGAGAAGGGGTCACGAGGTCACCCGATTTCATTTCATTTTTTTTTTGTATTTCTTACGGCTGGTGAAAGAGGTTAGATTGACAGGCCTGGAAACTCGAGCCTTTATTTAGCTAAAGAACAGGCAGTTTTCCTCCGCCGCTTATGGCAAGGCACCACAGCTGTAGCTATCTACATTAAGTACTTGTCCGGCCCTCATCCACGCAGTATCTGAGCACCCCACCATCTTTAATATATTTATCCTCCCAACCTCCCTGTGAAGCCGGGCAGAGCTATTATCGTTTCACAGGTGGGAAACTGAGGTAGAGAGAGGCCAAGGGACATGGTCAAGTCACATGGTTGCACAGGAAGTCTGTGGCAGAGCAGGGACGGGAACATGGGTGCTCCAAGCCAGTGGCCCAACCCCTGACTCATGTCTCCTCCTCATGGCACTGACCTGGAAGCAAGCCCTCTTTATGGTCCTGTTAACCTTTGACCTCTCTACAGGTAGCAAAGGCATCCCGGGGGAGAAAGGATGACGACTTTGTGGTTAATAATGTGCTTTTCATCCATGGACCTCAAAGCATTTGACAGAAACGGTCAGGAGCCTTCCCACCATTTTATAGGTGGGGAAACGGAGGCACGGGGAGGGGATGCAATTTTCCTGAGGTCACCCTGCAGGGCAGTGGCAGAGCTGGGATAGAATCCAGGGTAAAATACCCATTCCAGTGAAGTCAAAGGGAGTTTTGCTATTGATTTTAATGGGGCCAGGATTTCACCCAAGGTTTCCTGACCCCCCTTCCACTGTCCTAACCTCTGGGTCTTGCTGATGGCCCTGGGTTGAGATTGAAAGCCTGGAGTTCAATTCCCAGCTCTGTGGGACCTTGGGCAAGTCACGTAGGTCCGGATTCACACAGGTACGTAGGCGTTGTGACACTCAGAATCACAGCGCCCAAGTCATGGGCATCTAGAAAATCACGGGGACGCAGCGGGATTCATGCAGCCCGAGGTAGGTGCCCAGGCTCCCTAGGCAATGGGCAGAGATGGTGTCTCGGCCTGGGGCTCACAAATGCCAGCACGCAAGGCCGGGCACCAGCTGAGCTAGCCCACAGGAGGCACTGGCCAGACAGGTGTGAGCTAAATCCTGCCCCTCTCTCGGAGATAACCCAGATTTAGGAGCCTGTCTCACGCTGATTAGCAATGCGTTAGCAGGAACCTCGCCCCTGCAGGCAGGCAGATCAAGTGGCTAAAGCACTTTCTTGGGGGGTGAGAAACCCCCTCTTCCAATATTTTTTGTCTCCCTTTGGCAAAGAGGGGAGTGAACCCTGGTCTCTCACAAGCAAGCCAAGAGAGTGCACTCACCCCTGGGCTAAAAATGTATACGGTGGGTACCACCACCCCCTCCTCCCATGGCCAGATTTTGAATGGGGCTCCAGCCTGGTAGCAGCCTTCGAGCACGCCAACCGGATCAGGCCCCATACGCGAGCTAGGCGGCGGGACGCCAATGGTCCCCCCTTTGTGAATTGCTCTCTAGGGCTGAGCTGGGAGACAGGGCATCCCGGCGCCTGGAGGGAAGCAGCAGGGCACAGGCTCCGAGGATGAAAGTTAGGCACTGAGGGAACTTTTACCCTGAAAACTTAAGCGGCCCGTGAGTTTGGTCAGCTGCAGCGTTTGGCAAGAGTTCTGTGAATCATAGGGGAACCTAAAGCTAGGAGTTCGGTGCCTAAGTTGGGGGGGCGGGGGGGAGGGGGTCAGTGCCTTTGTGGATCTGGGCTTTCATCCAGCTGCAGCTCAGCTCTCCAACTGTAAAAACAGGGATAACGAGGATCCCTTGTCTGGGTTGTCTATTTAGACCAATGGTTTCCAACCTATGATCCACAGAGCCTCGGGATGCTGTGGACTTTGTCCAAGATTTCCCAAGGGGGGCGCACCTCCTTTCCAAACTTTGTAGGGGTCTGCAAATGAAAACAAGTTGAAAACCACGGGATTTAAATGGCCAGCTCTTTGGAGCAGGAACTCTCACACACTACGCAGGGCTGGACCCATTTGTATAGTGGGGGTGTGGAGAGCCATTGAACCAAACTGAAAAAACCCTGTCTATGATGGAAACCATTTCAAGCCAGGGGGTGCAGCAGCTCTCCCAGCACCCTTAGTTTCAGCACCTATGGTTCTATGTATAGGTGCAGCACCTGGTGCAATGGGGCCCTGATCTCAGCTGGCACCTCTAGGTAATACTCTGAGAGTTGGTTGTGGACTCTCGAGCGAGAACGCTAGTTCATTTCACAGAGACAGCCAAACGGCTGCCAACTGGGAATCGTTTTAGGTCACTGTTAGAGAAGGGTGTGGACCAGAACACTGACTCCAATCCCTCCCTCTCCCCAAACCCGTGGGTACATTCATCTCCCTAGACAGCCAGATTATGGCTCTTTACATCTTTAGCACACATGGAACAATGCAATGGGGTTGGTTTGTTTTTAAATGGCTGTTTGTAGCCACTGTGTCGCCATCAGCCTGCGGCACTGAGAAAGCACAAGATCCGTGCTATGAGAAATATCACTAGTTCTCCAGACGGAAGTGTCAAGCAGAGAAGGTAAA
This sequence comes from Emydura macquarii macquarii, assembly GCF_026122565.2. Taxonomy (NCBI): domain Eukaryota; kingdom Metazoa; phylum Chordata; order Testudines; family Chelidae; genus Emydura; species Emydura macquarii. Next base: position 50,111,289 of record NW_027132905.1, read on the forward strand.
GAGGACCTGAAAGGCACGAGGGAGGTAGAGACATGAGCCACAGTCCACAAGATAAACTAGAAACAGATTGGGCAAATCCCTTTCGTTCTTTATACCCGGGATAGGTTTGTCACTGGCAAGGCAAAACATGATACTATAAATGTCCATAATGAATCCACACTGTAACCCGCAGGTGCACACGGCGCACGCATTCATACCGCAGAAGAGAGGCAGCATGGCCTAGTGGTTTGAGCCTGGGGCTGTAAATCTTGGCAGACTTCAGTCTGAATCCAGACTCCGACACGGTGTTGCTATGTGACCTTGGGCAAGCAACCCAGGCCTCACCTGTTCAAGTAACAACTTATTTGGGATGCCACCGTTCTTGGGACACAGACTTGAAATACCTGGATGTCTGAAGTGGAGGACTGAAAAATTGAGGGACTGAAAATTAACCTCTGTGCCTCAGTTTCCCCCTCTATAAAATGGGGAGAACACTTCAAAGAGGGCGTTGCAAGGACTGGCTGCTAAAGCTTGGGTTTTAGATAATGAGGTGAAGGGACCTTTCGAAATCCTAAAACAGACCAGCTGGTTTGTAAAGCTCACTGGCGATGTAAAACATTTAAAGTGATTTATGCCTTATAATTAATAGCAGCAGCTTGATGTTCTACTTCTAATAAATGTAATTACATTTAAGCAGGGAAGCAAAGAGATCATAGAGAAGGAAAGACTATGACAACGCACATTGGAGGAGAGAGTAGGCAGGCAGAAACAGGCTAGTTATGCTTTAGATGCCAGGAAGCGGCTTCAATTGCTATCATCATGGGGGTCCTACAAGTCTCTAGACTGATAGACAGGACTGTATGGTGACAGACAGCCAAGAATGCACGGCAATAGGCGGAGTGATCGGGGAGCTGATGCAGGTACACTCTCAAGCCTTGCAGACAGTTGCCAGGTTACCTGCCCTACCCACCATCAATTCTTCTCATGCCCCTTCGGGCATGTCGGCTTCATCTCAGACGAAGACGATGAAAAACAAAAAACCCCAGACCCACAGGTTGTATCTGTTGCAATAAACCAAAGTGAAACACTTCAGGAGCAGCAGCACCGGAGTGTGGAATCCAGATTAGAGCTGAAGAGATTCATTTCCTTGCTTTTTCAGCTGCCGCGCCTGTAAACAGCGTTCTGTAAAATTCCACCACCGGAACAGACTCCCATCAGCTGCCCGCTTGGCTCTGCATGAATCAGCAGGCACGTGGGGTGGGTCTCCGCTGCTGAGCAGCTGTCTAAACTACAATGCTGCTCTCTCTCTAGCTCACCCGGTCTCAGCTGTAACTCACCCAACTTGCTGGCAAAATCCAGAGCAGAGCTGGGTGAATAACAAAGAAAACACACAACCGAGAGGAGTCTCCATTGTTATCGGCAAAATACTGTCAAATCCGTGGCCTAAACGAGGTGACACGTGACTTCTGGCCAGCTTTATACAAATGGATTTGCTTGGGGTGATGCTTTAACCTCCAGTAGGGCATCTCGTTCATCTCCCACCGGCTGGAATTGCAGGAGAGGATAGTAAGGGAAGCAGTGGGCCTCAGCGGCTTCAGCAATGGGCTAAAACTCAGGAGACCTGGCTTCTGTTCCCAGCTCTGCCCCTGGGTGACCTTGGGCAAGTCACTTTGCCACTCTGCACCTTGATTTCCTCTTCTGTAAAATGGAGGTCACAATTTTGATCTCCTCTGTAAAGCTTTTGGACATCTATTGACGAAGAGAGTGTTATATATGAGCTAGGGATTATTTTGAAGAGGGATGTTCTGGGCCATCTCCTGCTCTTACTTACATTAAAATAAACCAGGATTAGCTTCACCAGTGCACCTTTATAAATCTAGCATAAGGCCTTGTCTACTGACATCAGCTGTCTGCACTGGCATTGGCAACCTGGTGTAAACAGGCAAAGCTCCTACCCGGTGCTATTCAATCTGGTGCAGTTTACCCTGCACTTTGAGCAGCTGCAAATTGCCGTTTACCCTCTCTATGCTAAGAATATGCACCACTACAGCTAAACCAGGGTGGCCATTGTTTGCCAAAACGCCTAGTGTAGACAAGGCCTAGGGGCACGTCTACACTAGAACTGACGCTGTACTCTCCAGATGGGGCAGACAGACCCACGCTAACTCTGACTGAGCCAGCGTGCGAAAAACAGAAGGGTAGCCACGGTGAGCCACCCGAGTACGTACATAGGGTCTAGCTGGGATCGGCCTCAGGCCTGCTACCACACACCCCGCCATGGCTAAACTTCTACGTTTAGCAGGCTAACTTGGTCACAGTCCGTGTGGGTGTGTTGACCTGAGCTGGGAATTACACCTCCCGCTCTAGCGTCGACGTGTCGTTAGTCAGTATTTGTACTATCATAGCATCTAAAGGTCCCAGTTGAGAATGGGATCCTCACTGTGCTAGGTGCTGTACATACATAGTAAGAGACAGTCCAGCCTGGAAGAGCTTAGGGTGGGAGTCACAAAGGGAGTTAGGCACCCGAATACCTTTGCAAACCCCACCCTTAGAGTCTAAATAGACAAAACAGACTAAGGAGGGGAGGGGAACAGGGACTGGAGGTGACTTGTCAAGGTCACAACGGGTCAGTGGCAGAATGAGGCACAGAACGGAGGTCTCCTGCGTGCCTTTCCGACCCAAGTGCCTAAAGCCAGCTCTTTCCCTCGACTGCCTGTCTCCCGACTGTCTCATTGATTTACCCTTTCCCCCACGTTGCTGTTATCCTTTCTGAAAGAAACATACTGCTACAGAAAAAGGCAGCGTTCTGAATGGGCTGCATGCACGCGTGTGCGTATGTAGAGATTGCGGCCAGCCTTCCCATTTACAAACATCAGCTACTGACGCACTGTCTGCCTCGGATGGAGCTGGCATATAAGGGTTCCATCCCGTGCAGGAGCACAAAGCCCGAAGGAAATCGCTAAAGTATTACAGCCTTATCTGACACACCAGCAGGGACAGAGGGCCAAACCGTGCCGATATGCGTGATAAAACTTTGCCTGTTTGTTAACCAATGTTAGGAGCCGACTGGGTGAGATTACACTTTTTTTTGTTACAGATAACAGGAGCGATTAAAGAAAGGAGGTTGCAGAGTCGGAATTGCCAGGTGGCAAAAGATAATGCTTTAAAAAACAAAACAAAACAAAAAACCAACACGCTGCCCACTCAGAGAGGCCTGATTTGGATTCTGACCGCATCAGAAAATCTCAAGGTTTCAATGTATTGGTTATTCTTCTTTGTATTACCGGCGCACCGATGAGCCTCCATAATGGACCAGGACCCCATTGTACGAAGTGTTGTGCAAACACAGAACCAAAAAAGACGGTCCCTGCCTGTAAAATAATAAGCAGCCTTGGCATTTATAATGCCTTTTGCACGAAGATCTCAACGCACTTTGTGAATTATTATTGAGTCATTCGCAGCTCCTGGGAAGCGAGCATTGTACGTACTGTTTACTCCCATTTTCTAAGGTGAGTGAGCTGAGGCATAGGTGGCTTAAGCAACTTGCTCAATGCTGCAGAGCAAAGCAGCACCAGAACTGACAATACAATGTAAATCCAGTTCTCCTGTCATCCATACCACTGTAGAACCAGAGTAATTCCACAGGCCATAATCCAGTGTAAGTAATCTGTCTGTTTGAGCAGTCTTTAACCTGCTTATCCTCTTAACACCTCTGCGAGGCAGGGCAGTGCTATTTCCTCCGTTTTCCAGATGGAAATTAAGGCACATAATAGGGTCTGTCCACACCGCACACTAAACCCAAGCTCTGACTCGGGTTTGAGCCCAAATCCCATTTCCACCCGCACACAAATCAGTTTGACTCAGGTCAGCAAGCATTCAGGACCCAGGTCCAAAGATCCTGCTAGGGGGTGGCTCAGAGCCCAAGTCCCACTGAGACTTGATCCAAGCCCAGTCCATTTTGCAGTGTGGACGTAGCTCAAGCCGCAGACCGGAGTCAGAAGGGCTGCGCAGTGCAATAGGAATGTGTTAGCAGGGCTGAGAGACCTAGATACAGCAACTGTCAGCTCAGGTTTGTAGTGCAGTGTGGCTGCTCCAGCACGGGCTTGGAAGCACTGAGTCCACAAGGCCAGGTCCCACAGACCTGGGTTCACAATGCAGTGTAGACAGAAACTAAACTCCTGTGTGATCTAGGGCAAGTCATTCTACGGCAGAGCACGGAAGGGAACCCAAGTCTGCCCAAAGCCTGGGCTAGCTCCCTAGCCTCTGTACAATCCTTCCTCTCAAGCTCTGCCAAGGGTTTGCTCTGATTTCAGCCACTACTAGTGTAGACGGGCTACACCGCAGTACGCCACGATTTGCACCAGTGAGCTCGCTTGGTTCCAAGGAGGGGTTAGCCCCATTGCAGCAGACAGGTTTTTCCACTAGAATTTGGCTTCCCGTTCAAGGGCTGATGTTCAAAAGAGCTGCACATGTTTTGGCAATCTGGACTTCAGTGGCATAGTGGATGCGGTGGGGCAGCTCTGAAAACACAGGCCTTCTTTAGGTGCCTACATGGGAGGTGAGAGACCTTTGAAAAAGCCAGCCCCGACTGGCTGCGGGTACCTAACACCAGAGGCGTAGCCGGAACTGAGTTTTTGGCAGGGCCTGTGGTTGACATGGGTGGGCACAAGCCTTGAGTGACAAGCGAAACCGAGGCTGACACAATGCAGGATGAATTGCTTAAAATCGGATTGGGTGGGCCTGCTTTCAAAGTGGGTGGGCCACGGCTACTGCCTAACATTGGAGGATCAGGCCCTAAACTCTTCCAGTCAATAGCAGTTTAGTTTGTCTGCACGTGTGGCTAAGATCAGGGTAAATCCCCAGTGAACTAGGCCTAAAAAGGAGATTCAAGCCCCCCTCAATTTCCAGCTCTGATCACTAGACAGCGCTTCCCCCCAGCTGACTCAAAGCACCACTGTCCTGGTGCCTATCCCTCATCCATGCCTCATCCGCAGATGCCTGCGCCTAGCCAGCTCACTGGAGATGTACAATCTTGGGAGAGATGAGCCCTTTTACTCCCTGACCCGGGCAGCTCCGTGAGGCCGTGATACTAGTAATGGGCTGCTTTGCCCTCCCAGCTTCTCGTGGGTGACCTTGGCAGGGGCTGGGGAGGCTTTTTTGCAATCCAAACACACGCTCCCGGGCCGAGCCGAGGCGCCGGAGCGCTGAGTGATTTGTATGCTCTGAGCAAGTCACCTCTTTTCAAAGGGGAGAGAGGCTGCTTGAAAAGTCATTTTTCAGTGTTTGACACGAAGTCTCTTTCGCTCTCGTGCAAAGCCAGATAATGATCAGCAGCCGGAGCGATTAGGAAAATATATACATGGTCTGGGGAAGGAGGGGCGGAGAATGGCACCGTGGCAGCGTCCCGGCAGCACTCGCTGTGCACACAGACCCTTCGCTGACTTCTCCCTCCGCTCCATTTGCTGTGCAGCAATTGAAGGACAAAGCTAAATGTGATCGTTAGGGCTCGATGCTGATGGGCCTGTGCATTGGCTCAGGCCCTGCCGGAAGCCATTGGAGCTGCTTGAAATCCCTGCACCACCTTTTGGTCCTCCCCTGTATTTGAAGGCTAGATCCTGTCTGCAACCCCGGGAGGGCCTGGGATCCTGGGGGCAGAGAAGAGGCTGAAACCATTTGCTGCAGAGCTCAGCGCTGTATTGGACTCTTTGGCCATGTCCGCAACGGACAACATGCAAGTAAAGATGGTTTTATTGGACCAGACGTCTTTGTTCTAGAATTCATTCCAGAACCCTACCTCTGATCCCTTTAATTCTAGAGGTGAATCTAGACTCTGAAATCCTGATCCCTTTATCTTGGATTTTATTCTAGACCCCCTAAACTTGGACATCTTTATCCCTAGATTTTATTCTAGGCTCTTAAATCTGGAAGTCTTTATTCTAGATGTTTCTGGTCCAGATACCTTGATTCTAGACTTTGTGCTAGATTCTGAAGGACTCTTACTAGACTCCTTGGACAAACCTACAAACAGACATTGTGCAACATTTGAAATGGCACTGCCTCACGCCAGGAGCTGTAACGTACCGGCTGGGGTAGATGTCGTCACGGTGCCCTAGCGGATGGATTAGCAGGGGTGCTCAAGTGTTTCTTTTCAGCCCGAATGCTGCTACTGCTAAAAACTTTTCTAGCAGTCCAAGGGCGTGAGCTAGATCTGTGCTTATGACCATAAAGTCCTGGGTGGCCACAGCAGGTGCTACAATATTATGCATGAAATCCTGGGTGGCCATGGTGTCCATTACACAGTACCAAATGTCAACCCAGCACAGTGCTATGGGGAGATGCACATCTTGTAGGTTACAAAGACACTTGGTCCAGATATTTGCTGATCTCCAACATGGACACATCCACGAATACCAGGAACTTGCTTCTAAAAAACAAATCCCCACCCCCAAAGCCACCCCTCCCTTCTCTGACCCTCACCAACAAGAGATCAATCCATAGGTCACAGAAACACGAGCAAGTCTTATGTAAGAAGCTAGTCCTTTAGAGTTCAGCAAGGCAGGTATCCATCCCCACCAAGCCCTGCTGTATTAAAGAGCTTGCAAGAGTTTAAGTCAGGGGGATGAACTTCGCTGGAAAGCTGCGCAGCAAGGAGAAGAAGAAATAAAGGATGCTAAGTGCATTGCTGTCAGCACAGCACATCGGGGCCTCTCTAGACCCATGGTGAGGACAGTTTGCAGAAGTGACTGCCGCCTCCCTTCTAAAGCAACAAAGAGGGTGACCCGACAATCTTAAACCTGGGCAGCTCACAAAGGGAACGCAAGTCAAAGGCAACGACAAGCACAACGCGAGATGCCCACATCAGACAGGAGCCAGGGAAACAGACGGCCGGTTCAAAAAGAAACCAGAGCAGAAAGAAGAAAGTAAAAATGAGTGAGTGAGAGACAGAGCACAAGAGAGACAGGAAAGGGGAAAAAAAAATAAAAAAAAAAACCCAACAACAACAACAGATGCACCGTTCATAAAGGAGCCAGCCCAAAAATGCCAAGTGGGGGGAAAAAAAGCCAGACAAATAAAAATAAAATAAAAAAAATCCCTGATGGACCCTTCCAAAAACCTGCTCAATGTTTTGATGTGGTTGACGCAGTTTCCCCATAGAAATGGCCAAACAGGATGCCCTGGGCCCTTCTCAGCTATTTACCTCCAACTGTCACATACTCACTGTCTTTCCTAAGTTTGATTTCAGTTCACGCACTTCCCGCTTGCTTTCTTCTTAAGGACATGACACACCAGCATGCATGTACACACCTGTGGCCTGCAGAAGACACACAGTCCGAGATGCCTTGAAATATTCCAGGCTTTCACTCATTCGGCTCTTTAACGGCGCATTTGTCATCATCTGCACTGATGCCAGCAAGTGTCAGCGGATCTAAAAACACTCCAGCCTCCTGACAGTTCGAGCTCCTAAGAGCAAGCATGTCACCTTGCCACCACGTTTAACGGGCACCAGGGCTCCCCAGCTCATTGCCACCCGCAAGGGGCTCTTTCAGGGCAGTTTGGCCCAGAGGACAGGTGGAGAAACCGTGCTCTGAAGAAGAGATCGACTTGCAAAAGCTTTCTAGGACGATCCAGATGTAACAGGTTGAGTTTGAAATATACGAAGCAGCTTTATGATGCCAGGTGATTCTAGTTTCTCCCAGTCATTCTCTGCCCAGCCGCTCGTTACAGGAAATGGAGTTGGCCTCTGAAGTGATCTTGCCCTTGTTATTTTAAACAAAAGGTCTAGCCCTGCCCCACTCGCTTCTCTTACATCACTGAACCTAACAAAGAGAACTCAATGTTCATCTTGGGGATCAGCAGTGCAGGTTGGGCACGTGTGTCCTTTGGTGAATTCATAGCCCCCAACTGCATCGAGATGGGATTCATTCAGTTAACGACTCAGGACTTCAGAGCACCCCTCAGACCTTGGGTCAAATCCTGGACCCTTGTCTGGCAACTTTCTGCCAATCCATGGGGATTTCTCTGGTAGAGCAAGCACACTCAGCCCCCGGCACAGAGGGTGTGGCCAGGGAAAGAGCTATGGCCGAAGTTCCACTGTGAACGGATGACCCACAATAGCCAGAATGACCCTTCAGGAGACTCTACATTTTAAAAAACAATTATTTATGGTTTCCCCAAACCAGGACTAAAAGCCACCCAGGCTGAAAGGGTTTGCTTTGCAATGTGCGGGTGAACGAGCATAGCACTGCCCAAAAGTGCCTTCATTTGGAGACAGCTCTGCTCCTTTCACACCTGTCACGATTAACTTGTGGCAATGAGTTCCAAAGGTGATCACTTAGTAAGTTTCAAGAAAGGCTTGGACGTTTACATGGACACAAGCACACTCAGATCACACTCAACAGCAGGGATTAAAAACAAAACAAGGACATGCCTACACTGTAAAAAAAAAAATAAATAAATAAAAAATAGTGCCTCTAACTCATGTTAGCTAATGTGGGTTAAAATAACAGTGAAGATCTGACAACGGAGCTAACTGCAGGCTGCATCATAGGCTTGAAATTGAACTGCTAGCCCAGGTTAAAAGCTGAGAGATCCTGTCTTCACTGTGTGTGTGTCTCTCTCTCTTTTTTTTTTTTTTTTTTTTGGAGTAACCGGACCACTCAGTGCAACAAAAACTAAGTCCTCACCAGACTGCAGGCTGGGAACTTTCTGATTTATTTAACTGCATCAAAACAGAGCTTGGAGGCGGGGGCAACTCCTGCAGGCTAAATCAGGACATAAGGGAGGGGTGGAGTATGGCTCCATCCATGAGACTCTGGCTAACCCAGTTAATCCTGTCATGATGTTTTACTACAGAATGAACCGGAGTTAGCCAACCCCAGTTAAGAAGATACTTTGTTGTGTTTTTTGGCAAAGGGTGTGTCTACACTGGAGCTGGAGGGGTAATTTCCAACTCAGGCTGACATGCCGGGGCTAGTTCTGATCAAGCTAAACACACTAAAAATAGAAGCGTAGCTGCAGTGGGATAGCCCTTCCCACGGCTCGCCGCCCAAGCACTTGGCTAGTGTTTCAAATGGGGTTGTACCCAAGGCAGCAAACCGCTCCCACCACCGTGGCTACACTCCATCTTTAGTGCACTGGCTAAGTCACAGCTAGCACAGGTATGTCTGTCTGAGCCGGAAATTACAGCTCCAGTTCTATTGCAGATATGCCCAAGGAGTTAGAGATGGGACACAACACCCCTGGCATCAGAGCTGACGCTACTCTACTGAGATCTAGGAAACACTTTTCCTGAGTACAGCGTATTTCTCTGCAACGAGGCTCCCTACATGCACCTTCCTCTAAAGCAGCTGGGGCGGTGACTGTTGGAAACTGGACATCGGGTTGATCCTGTGTGCCAGTTGCCACATTCCTATGGGGGGAGCCCTGGAGACTGTGTCCCTGCTTGGACGTTTACACAAACAATGGCTTCATTAACCCATGGATAAGACGGTAAATATCAGCACACCTTTATAAGTGCATGATTGGCCCATACCTTGAATACCGCATGTTCTGGTTGCCCCATCTCAAAAGAGAGAGATTAGAAATGGAAAAAGTACGGAGAAGGCAACAAAAATGATCAGAATGTGGAACAGCTTCTGGGGGAGAAGAGATCAAAAGACTGGGATTGTTCATCTTGGATAAGAGATGACTAAGGGGCAACATGGTAGAAGTCTACAAAATCATGACTGATGTGCAACAAGTGACTAGAAGTGTTATTTACCCCTTCAGAAAACACAAGAACCAGGGGGTTACCCAATGAAATTAATAGGCAGCAGGTTTAAAACAAACATAAAGCAGTATTTCTTCACACAACGCACAGTCAACCTGTGGAACTCATTGCCAGGGGATGTTGAAGGCCAAAAGTATAACTGGGTTCAAAAAGAATTCGATAAATTCATGGAGGATAAGTCCATCAATGGCTATTAGTCAAGGTGGTCAGGGATGCAACCCCTTGATCTCTGTGTCCCTAAACTCTGACTGCCAGAAGCAGTGAGTGGACGACTGGGGCTGGATCACTCAATAATTGCCCTGTTCTGTTTATTCCCTTTGAAGCATCTGGCACTGGCCACTGTCAAGAGAGTGACCAATGGTCCATCTAGGCCAGTATCCTGACACAGCACGGCCACGCCTATGTTCTTATCCTATTTGTAATTATCAGGAGATCTTTCTTCTTCAGGTGCCTTATTAAGAGCAGACCTTTTGCAGGCTCCTATTACACCTCCTATCACAAATAAAAATGCCACTGTCAAGACGGCCACTGCCAGCGGGAGGCCAAGAAACAACAACTTGAATTAAAACTATCTTCAAACGCAGTTCCAGGTTGAAGCACAGCAGGTGCGGGGAGGCGGCTTTGCTGTGTGAACTCGCACAAAGCTGAACTGAACAAATGGGGGCAGCTTGCTTTGAAATTCAGTTTCCCTCCAGCTCCATCCTCCGTTGCAGAGCAAGGGCATGCCGTGTCAGCTGCCCTACATCCAGGAGCACACGTGCAGATGCCAGTGCAATGAGCACATACGTGCCAGGGGGTGTGCATGTTTTGGCAGGCACATACCTGCACATGTCAGAGAAGTGCTTGCACAGACGTGTGCATCAAGATGCATCAGTGTGCATGCATCCATGTGTGTGTGCCTGCATTCCTTCGTGTCTAGGTGGTTTGTGTGTGTGTGTGTGTTTGCACCCATGTCAGCAGGAAAGCGTGCATGTGCGCACACTCGTGTCAGCGTGCATACATGGATCAATGGGCACGCTGGCAAATCCGTTGGCATACACAGCTGAAGACCCGGGATGCTGGATTTTGGCAGATGAAGCTGAAGGAATAAAAAGGGTTCAAAGACTCAGGACAAAGTCCCGTTTGTTGGAAGGGGTTGGGGTCAGACTTTTCTCTTGTGCCATCTGGGAACAATACCAGCTGCAGCAGCATCCCCTCTGCCAATCCCAGTTAATAGCATCAGATTTTGCCACGTGACTCCGGCAGAAATCCCAACAGAACAACGGAAAGACAATGGGGTCAGTTTGCTGATCAGAGACTCATTCATAGCCCCACAGGCAGCAGACACAGGGAATCCTAATCAACGCCCGCTCCCCTCTGGCAGTGAAGAGCGGCTCTTTGTGGAAGAACCCCTAAACTTTGAGGGGGACTGGGAGGAAAGGGGGGCTACTGGGCCAGTACCTCCCCATGGAAATGGGCACGCAGATCATAGGAGGGAGGAAATAGCAGTGGACTTTTAAAGGGGAAAGGGAAAAACACAGCTCAGGGACCCCAAAGATACGGGACTGAATCCTAGACAGTTAGATGCGCAGGTGATACAGATGTGGCCTCTCACGTGGCTGGGTTCAGTGCCCATTTCTCTCTCTCTCACTCTCACACACACACACACACCTTGTGGCGAGAAATAGCCTCCCGTTCCCTCACCCCACAGCTCTCCTGGTGGGGACAGGAATTAATCCGTTTGGATTGTTTCCTTTCATTAGCTGATATTTGTTAAACTAAAAGTAATTCTTTCTGGGGGGGGGGGGGGGGGGGCAGAGAGGGGGGAGGAGGAGACACACACGACTGACTTCATGGCCCTAGCGACCCTCTCTCAGGCAAGCAAGGCAGAGCTGGAAGGGGGGTCTGGGAAAAGCCCAATTCCTGCCTCCCCTGCCCCATGGCTTCGCTGACAGCACCTGGTCCCCTCTGGCTCCATCCACCAGGCTCAGAAGATCTCCCAGGTTGCCATGGGGCCGGGATGGTTAACGGAGGAGTGGGTATGAGCGTAAGGAGCCATCCCTCCCCTCCCACTACACCCCCCCACGGGCTCATATCCACAACCCCTCCTCCACAGCTCTCCTGATCAGGGGATGGGGCGGGGAGCTCGGGGCAGGGTCTGAATCAAACTGCAGCCGCTAAAGATGGGCAAGGTCGATTAGATCAGTGAGCCCAGCTCCTGTCGGGGCCGCGCGGGATCCAGGCCCCAGACAGAGGATGTATTAGGTGTGAAAGGGACAAGAGCCCGGCAGGGAGCAGGGGAAGGGGGAGGAAATACAGCCGGCGGCTTTAGCGCACTCAGCCAACGCACTGGCCCATCTGAGAGAAGAGGCCTTTAAAGAGACATCATCTTGGACGAAGGGGTGCAGAGGCAGGAGAGCAAATCCAGAAACAGCCCCCCCCCCCCCCCATTTTAAACCTGCTGGCTCCTGCTTTGGTAGCGACAGCCCGGCGCCAGCTGGCTGTCCCTGCTCGGGGCAGAGGGGCTCGGAGTTTTATGGGCAGACAGAGAGAAAAGGCTCCTGCCACCTCACGGGGAGGTGAGTGGGTGAGAACGTGGGGGTGGGGGGGCCTTGCTGGCCTTCTCCCCCATCTGCTCACAGCCCAGTTTGCCATCCCAGCTGGGTCGGGTCCCCTCTGCCCACCCGCCCGCCTCAGTTTGCCCGTCCTCGCTGCCTGGAGGGCCCCGTGACCCCTCTGTTCTCCACACTTAGCGCCACCACTCCTCCACTGATTTACACCAGCTGGGGATCCGGCCCTTCAGCCCACTACGCTGATTTACGCCCGCTGACAATCAAGACCCGTCCGCCACCAGCCTGACCCCTCCCCTGCTGCAGCACCCCCCTGCCAGCGCTTGGCCCGGGGGGAGGCAGCGCCTGCTCGCAGACAGGGTCCAACCCCGCCACGCGCCGCGTGCTCTCAGCTCCCACAGAAGCAAGGCCCCGGAGGGTGCTTGCAACCTGGCGGGACACACCTAGCACCTTGCAGATGTGAGCTTGTGCCAGCCGAGGGAACAAGCAGGGAGCGGTGGCTGGTGGGAGGGCGGCAGAACTTCCTTGAGACGTGGGAAGGCAAGTCAACGCCAGGCTTCTCCCCGCCCCACGGAAAAAGTCAAGAAACAAGCTGCAATCTGAAAGGGTCATTCTGAGCTTGCCAGGCGGGAACTGCGTGGGTAACATGCTAAGCCCAGAAAAGTTGGGCGGAGGGGAAGAAGAGGGCGCTCCGCAGCCAGACAGGAGCAGGGACGGGAGGGGAGGGCGGAGCGCCCCGTGAGCTTTCCAGCCATTTCCTGAGCGATGTGCCTCCAGGAAGAGCCCTTGGCCAGATTGTCCCCATGAGACAGGGCCCAGGGGTCTTGGTGCCCTGAGCAGTAGCAAGGACCCCCCCCCCCCCCGCCAACTCCGCAGGAGCCAGCTGTGTCCATAGAGAGCCCAGCAGGGGCTCAGCTTTGCTCTTCCCAGCGAGAGGATAGGGGTGATTGATTCTCTCAGGGCCGCTGCGTGCAGGGTTCAGGCACGAGGCTGCTGGGAGGCAGGATGAGCTCTGCTCGCCCAAGACCGGCAAAGAAGCGTTACCCCTTTACTACCACCTCCGAGAAACTCTAGTGACTCCCGGGCCGAAGGGCCCTCGGGGCTGGGACAGAACAAGCAGCCTGAACTGATCACAGCACAGAGACCGCCGTGCTGCCCACGGTTTGTGAATCGCTGCAGAGAACGAAAAGCAAACAGCCCGGGCCCCATGTACGCACACAGAGCAATGTTTACACTCCAGCCCCGGAATCCAATTGTATTGATGCCACTGCAGGCTATTGCAGAAGAACAGAGCTACTACATCTCTAGCCTCGGGCTAGAAGGGACTTCCTTCCACCAACAGCAAGGAGGTTTAACTCTCTCTGTATCAAGGAGCGTCAGGTCATCCAGGAGATGCAACTGCCCACCATGAGCATACGGAAGTGGCCACTGAGTTTGGGTATCCAATTTTAAGACAGACATCCAGGTCCTGAACCACACCAGCTCCCAGGGGCTGTGAATGGAGCTGCGCATGCTCAATTCCTGTGGGAATTCAAGTGCTGGGGATGAATGGTCTCAGCTGGTTCTGGGTGCCACAATTTTGGGGGCGGACCACTTCTGCAGTGACAGCATGGGCCTGGCTTCCAGAGGTGCGAGCACCTATAGTTCCCGGTGTCGTGGGTGCTGAGCACCTTCGGAAAAATCAGAGCCAAAAAGTGCCTGAAGTTGGGAGCCCAAGATCTCAGGCACCCCAAATCAGTGGCCTCTTGTGAAAATGCTGGTCTGACGCCGTCAGTCAGCGCCCTGAAAAGCCACCGCTAATCCGCTGTGATTGCGACACATGGCAGATACTTCCCTCCGCTTAGAGCAGGAAATACCTCTACTATCTCCGATGCCACAAAGTGGATTAATGGTGCCTGTCTAATGACAGCCATTCTGCTTGACACCAGCTGCATAGTGGATCTCCATCCCACACTGAATTGTGCTATCACAATGAAGCCAGCCTGTAATCTCTTCCCGCAAAGAACAGGAGACACAGTTCTCCTCACCTTTTTAAATAGCTGAGGCCCTTCTCTCATTCGGTTTGCCCTTGGCTGCCCTCCCTCCATTCCTGTAATGCGCTTTGCTATAATCAGGTGACCCAACCTGCATACAATATTCTAACCGCAGCCTTTCTCCTCCCGTAAAATAGTGCTGGACTAATTTCTTTTTACTGATACTGGACACCTCTCTTTACACAGCCTGGACGCGCACGGGCTTTTCTTCATTCTTTCTTCCTCCAGGTACTACTCTTCCGCCTCATTCCGGGGTGAGACTGGCCGACCGGAACGACAGCTGGGCAAGAGAGTCTGGCCCGCAGGGAGGCAGAGCAACTGTGCAAGAGAGTAGGGACATTCTGTCTAAGACCCCAGGGTCCAAACCTCACAGCACTTGGGCTTTCTCCAAGCCATTGGGCTTCAGATGAGCTGGAAAGGGATTACCCCGATGGGTACCATACTCTAGAGAAGATTTCCCCACCTTCCATATCTCATGGGGGACGTAAGGCCCCTCCAGGTCAAAGTCCCAGTTTAGACCCAAATGGAAGTGTGTTCTCTTCCAGAGCACGTATGTGCTCATCACCACCACTTCCCCAACCTACTCCCCTCCTCTCTTTACATGCCTTAGGTCACGTCTAAGCTGCAGCCTGAGATGTGACTGCAGCTCCGGTAGACATCCCCAGGCCAGCCTGGCTAAAGCTAGCTACGCAGATGTGGGGGATTGGGCTTCAGCAATACACCACTGCCCATGCTGCCATGTCTACACTGCTCTTTTTAGCCACGCTAGCGGGCATAAAGCCAGTGCAGCGTGTCCGCCTAAGCTGTGGTCACGCCTTGGGTTGCAATGTAGACATATCTTAGTCTCTCCCTCTGCCTGACAACTCATTTCCTCTCTGCCCAACAAGAATTCCCCGCTGGGAATCATGACCATTATTGGCGAGGCTTTGCAACGCTTTTAACCCAGTGATTGTTGAATCAACAGATGTATTCTCAATAGGGGTAAGGACACCTCATTCTCTGCTGCTCCAAGCAGACACAGATTGCAACAGGCCAAGAGCTGCTCTAACCTGTGCCAGCAGGCCCCATCTACCAACCAGGGATAGATGGTGCATGTCATGCCCTCCCCACTTCTCCCACCCTCTGTACCATGATGGGGGGCAGTACATGGGAATACCCCAGTTTGACAAGTGCTATATATTTTCATCAACAAATTTCAAACAAAACAACTTTTTTCTTGCAGAAGGTTTCATTTTTTTCCAACAAAACAGAGCCTGAATTTTTGTTGATGGGGAGTTGGGTGTCATTTTTTTACCCCTTTCTTTCCATGTTTTTCCCTTCTGGAGGAGAATAAAAGGCAAGAACGAGGGGAAAGAAATCTCAGCCATGGCAAGAAACATTTTCTGCATTCATGTCATTTCAGTCAAACCTTTTTCATTAAAAAAAAAAAAAAGTTTCCCTGAAAAAATATCAACCCACTCTGAAGTCACTGGACTCCCCCCATGTCATGGGAAGCCTCAGCTGGGGTGATGCAGGCACCTTCAGGTTGAGTGGTGCAAATGGAGGGGGTAGCCCTGAATGGAGAGGAACCATGGTTCATTGGTTAGGCTGCTAACCTGGATGACCTGGAGCAAGTCACTAGCTTTCACTGGACTTCAGTTCCCCCTCTGTAAAATGAAGAGAGCAGCACCACCCTGCCTCAGAGGTTATAGTACATTACAGACTCAGAGCTGCCCAGATCCTTCAGTAATGGGGTCTCCACATCTATCCAGACAGGGGGCTGATGCTATTATTATATAGCAATACATTTCTAGCTGGTTTCCACAATAGCATTATAGACACCTCTTAAAAAAACAAAAGTCAAAACACTGTTTCAGACAGACACTGACACGGCTCAGAGAAGTACAAGCAGAGCCAGAGAAGCTACGTCAGCAGCTGAGCTCCGATATCAGACCACTGGCTATGGACACCAGTCTCCAGCAAATGCCTGGTGTTCCAAAGGAAAGCAGACAAACCTCAAACCACACCCAGTCAGTCAATGTGAGGCATGGAAAACAAGCCCATCCTGGCCCCTGGAAACCAACTTTCACCCTCAAGAGTGAAATGTGATGGTCTCTGTAAAGGTGCTGCACCACAGCCCCTCCACTTCAGCCACCCTCCAGCTCACAAGGACTCAAAGAGCCTCTGGTTTAGCAGTCATTAGAGCAGTTTACTTAGTGTGTGTGTGTGTGTGTGTGTGTGTGTGTGTGTGTGTGTGTGTGTGTCTCTTCCCCCCTCCTTACGATACCTGGACTTCCATGTTCCCACCTTTCTTTCCTCTAGGCAGCATATTGAGCCCTCCTTAGTCAGCCTAGCAGCTGCCTCCTATCTGCTAATCAGGTACAAGCAACTTCTCAGCCCAGTTAGGCAGACAGCTGTCTCCCATTCCCTAATCAGGGACCGGTTCTCCTAACCAGCTCTACTGCACCTTCATTAGCCGGGGCTGGCGTGACAGAGGGTTGGCTAGGGGGTTACCACCCAGCACGCTGCCACAGTCCCTTCGTAGCACAAGGGTAATACCAACCCCTGCATCTAGGGTTCCAAAAACATCCTGGCGCCCATGAGCACAAAACATATGTGCGTTCTCAGGCCGCGAGGAACCCCAGACGTGCATGGAGTCCTCTTTCACCTTAGTCAAAGGGTGACTGCATGCCGAGTTCAGATCTCTGACAGACGTGGCCAGATTTAAAGAGAAAAAACACTTTTCTTTTCAAAGCCTCTCTCGGTCTTCCCCATGCAGTGGTTGTGGAACTGGAGCCAAACTCAAACCCCAGATCCCAACGCACGCCGCTCACACTTCTGGGGAAGTTTGGAAACAGATCCAGACTCCACGACCTGGTTTTCCCTCTCTTCAGTAGGTTGGTAAGATTTTGTTCCATTAAAACAAAATGGTAGAGGGTGTTTGAACCTAAAAATGAATTTTAAAGGTTGTTCTAAACAACGGGGACAGGGGTGGGTTTGTCCCTCTCAGACAATCATCATCGTCGACTTCAATTCTTCAGCATGAGTCGCAACCCAAACGCTGCAGAAGTTCTGGGGTCTGGTTTTTTTTTTCTTTGCTCTTTATAAAGAAGCCGCATTTCACTGCCAAGACGTTGCAAGTGAAATGCGAACTTCTGATTAGATTACAGCCCATGGAAAGACAGCCCTCTGATTAGATCGTGGCCCAGGGAAATACAGTCCTCTGATTAGATTGCATCCCAGGGGAGTAAGAATATCTTTTGATAGCGAGCGGTGGGAAGTTTTGCTAGACGCACTGTAGTGAATGGGTGTGGCCTCCCTCTGAAACTGACAGGGGAAAACAGGCCAGGCCTGTGGAGGCAGAGCCAGAGACTGCCTGTCCACCCGCCCAGAAGCGAGGGGGCGGGCAAGGAAGTATAAAAGAGAGGCCCAGGAGCTCAGTTGGTGGCCAGCTCCTGGAGGGGAAGGATGTCCCTCCCTGCCCTCCAGAGCTGCCTAGTACCTGAGCAAGTGGACCGGGGCCTGTGTCTGGGCACCAGTGAATGAGCAGAGCGAGGCCTGGGGCCCAGAGGTACCCCCAGATCTGACCACCCTGCTGGACCCGGTGATCTAGAGGGGCCAAGACCTGGAGGAGCTGCTGCACACAGACAAGGAGGAGGTGACCATACCAGGGCCAGACTTGGAGGATTTGCCCTTGGAGTTGCTAAAGGATGATGATGAGGCGGGGGCCCTGACAGGGCTGGACCTGGAAGAACTGGACGGCCACCCATCCTATGCGCACAAAAAATAAGAGATCAATATAATGTCCTTTTAAATCAGGAGTGGCACATTTAATAAAAGGAAGCACACAACAACATGCTCCCTGCTTTCAATTATAAACCATCTATGGGGGGAAAGGATACAGGCTCCATACACACCCTCACACCTCCACACCTTCTTAGCTGCATACCAGACTTTGACAACTGCTTGCACGGACAAGGGCTGTATCCAGGGAACGACTGTTCCACCTCCCATTTGCCTGTGTCGACTCTGAGAGTCGCCCGGGCTTCCATAGGGAGAGACAAGGCCTGGAGTGCAGGCGTGGGTGGAATTTAACCCCATGGCATATGCAAGAGGGATTTCTCTTCAAATAAACAAGAGCCAGTGGCCAAGCTGGGAGAACCAGGAAAGAGCTGAGCTGCAAACAGCATGTCTCATTACCCAGATTGCCTCTAGTTCCACTATCTCTGAGGAAGCCCTGATCGATTAATAGCCAGAGCCCTCCGTGATCAAACATGTAAACAAAGGCATTTGCTTCCTGGGGCTCTGGCAGAGACACAAGCAATGGCTGCCATGGCAGAGGACATTTCATTTAACTCCTTCCCTGCTGATAGACCTAGATGCTCTGCTCCCTTGTCACTGTTTTCTGTTCAGTGCCCATTCAGGTTAGCGAGGAGGAAGCCGGGATCCAGAACTGAAGGTCCGTCTCTCACTCAAGTGTCTTGGGAAGGACTAAGTACTGCCAGATGAAGGCACCTGGGGCCTAATTCGCAAAGGTGCTGAGGACCCACAATTCCAATGGAAGTCAGTGGGAGCAGCAGATCCTCAACACCCCCGGGGGAGAAAAAGCCTCAGGTTGGAGCACCCAAAATGGGAATCCACTCATGAAATTTTTGTCTTGCGGGGATACATGCCCAGAGAACTCCCACCCCCCTCCCTGAAATGCAGCCATCTCTCTGGTGGAACGCTGCAACTGTTTAAACAGCAACACGCCAACAGTTTTATCGCAGGAAGTGAAGAAAAATGCTGCATCCAACTGGAACCCGCAGGAGAACTTGGGAGGGCAGGCGCATTCCATCGGGCTCTGATTTAATAACTCCGCTCTTTCCACAAATGATTGGGTTGTCACTTTTCTGTGTCATCTGGAAGCAGAGTGTCCCAAAGCACCAGGCTGGTGGACAGGTTCAGTGCCAGCTCCGGGGGAAGAGTACCACATCCGGATTAAACAGCCACGCTTCCTGCATCACACGCATTTTCCTTGGCGGTCTCTTGCCCAAACAGTGACTACGCCCAACCCCATTCAGACTGAGAGTCCTGGAGACCTCAGTCTGGGGAGATAGAGACCAAGCCCATGTTCCTCTAGCAAGCAACAACCCAGAGGGCCCTTCAAGAGACCCTCGTGTTTAGTCCCACACTCTGACGGCTGGTGAGGGAGGAAGGGGAGGTGGGTGGGACAGACTTGACAGATGGGCTGGCAGCCTCTGGTCCCTTTTGCACAACTCCCTCCTAGAGTATTTGCTGTTTGGTATTTTTTTCATAAACCTAGAGAAAGTGTTAATCTAATATTATTTATTTGCTCACTCCTTTTCCTGTTATTAATTTCTCAGCTGTCGCAGGTTTCTGAAGGCTAATTTCTAACGGATGACAGGGGTAGCTACTTTATACCCTCCCACTCTGAAAGGAGGGAACAATACAGTGGGAGTCACTGTGCCTCTTTGTAAGACTGGAAATCTCTCCTGCACTGGGCCCATCTCCCTGCCCAAGGAACCAGCATCCTTTACTGCTGCCGGGCCATGCTCACTACCTCCTAGGATTCCAGCAGGCTGGTACCGCCTATGCACCTCTGACACCCTCCCTCCCCCCCAACTCCCAGTCCTGTTTGCTCATTGGTTAACCCCCCACCCCATATTTACTTGATTGCTGGTTCTGTGACCCCCTCCCACATTTGAGGGGGCGGGCCTTTTGTGCTGATGTGCTCCACCCACCCATCTAGGCTGGCACTGACGAGTCAGACAGGACAGAAGGCTCTAAATCAGCACAGTCCTGTCATTCCCCTTGGTTTGGTGACGTAAAGTCACCGAGGGAGTGTGAAACATCTGCCAGGAATGCAAACAGCTGGGCCTGGGCAGGGGCGGGGGGGGAGGCACACAAGAGCTCGAGGCCAACCTCAAACTGGTTCCTGCCTGCTTCCAAAACCACCACATTGGTACGATGGTGCCGTGGGACCCGGGTCTGTCCTGAGTGGTCCTGCAGGACAGGGAGAATCCCCGCCTGGTCAGGATAGGTGGCAATCCTCGATCCCTCCCACACACGGGAGTCCGAGAAGGAGCCTGGCTCCCCGGCATGAGTAAATGCACAGGGGCCCCCTCCGGCTGGGGCATCCCAAAACCACCGCTTGAGTCAGCCCCAGCCAGAGGCCAGTGCGGGGAGAGGAAGCCGGACTAAGTCTGGCTGTTCTCCATGTCCCATCCCTGCCCCCAGCTGTCCACAAGTTCCCCTCTGCTCAGGTGACAGAGATAATATTAACACATCATCATTTTAATCAGGGCATGATTAGCAGGGCTCATGCATAATTCACACCAGGTCCTTTGCTGGCTTCCGTGGCTCCCCTTTTAGAGCTGACAGGACAGCACGTGCTCCCCTGGATTGTGCTCCCTGCTCCCCACACCAGTCTCTGCCCTTGCCCCGAGCCCCGAGCAAGGGGAACCAGGCTCAGCATTTGGTGGCCTTTGCGCACCAGGCTGGGCTTGCTCATTAACATGACTAGGATGCCGTTGATGTCAACACTCACTGAGAACGGCAGCCAGAATGAGGAAAGGGGAGCAAGGGAAAGGTGTGTGCGGGGAGGGAGGAACAATGAGCTTTAATGCACTTCCCTTGCCAGCTCCTCTGCTTGTCTGTCTCTGGACGGATTCAGTCCAACCTGCTGCTTCTCTGAGTCTGCATCACTCTGCTGCCATGGCAGCGCGGCTCCCAGGGCGATGACTGCCCAAGATGCTGCTCTCCCATTCACCAGGCATCCCAGGGCTCCCCCAGCAGAGCCTCGGACTCTCTAGATGGACAGGGAAAGCTCTCCACGGAAGGCCCAAAGCAAAGCTCAGCCCCCAGCTGTCAGACAGGAGCCACGTCTGGTTCCCTGCAGTGTGAGAGCAGGTCCCCTGGAGATGGGCACAGAGTCATGGAAGCGAGAGAGTCGGCGAGCATGTGACAGGGCACGAAAAAAGGGCCCTGCAAGTGCAGGATACCAGCAAGAGTCAAAGAAAAGAAAACCACAAGAACAGGGGTTCTTAAATGGGTCGTACGGTTATTATGGGGAGGTTGCAAGCTGTCAGCTCCCACGCATACCATGGCTGCAGCTGCTGGCCGGGTGCTCTGAAGGCCGCGCCGCCCTCAGCAGCAGCGCAGAAGTAAGGGTGGCCTAGCATGGGGAGGAGTGTCCCTTTTTCGTGGGGGGGTCACCACAGCCTGAACATTTTTCAAAAAGCGTCTCCCAGAAAAAAAAGTGTGAGAATCCCCGCACAAGAAGATCCGGAGGTACGGCAAAGCCCTGAACTCTGAAAGCAGGCATGAAAATGGCAGAGCGGGGCCATGGGCATAAAGCAGTGAACACAGCGCATAAAATCGCCTGGCACTAGGGGACAAACAGCGTAGAGCAGTGAAACCCGGGAGTAGCATCTGCCCATGCAAAGAGATCCACTGGTGAAGGGCAAGCAGCATGTTCCATGAGCTGGGCAGAAACCGGTGTCAGAAAATGTACGGGCTTTAGCTTTAGCTTTGAGTAGTTTGTAGGGCCTTGTACTCAAAAGTATAATATTCTCTGTAGTTAGGGGAGAGGGAGGAACCAGCCATCAGCAACATCGCGGGAGTGACGCAGGACGGACGACTCAGAGGACAAGCCCCCAGAGTTAGTTGGGAGAGGCGAGTGATAACCCAGCAGAGAGGGTAGCATTTCTAAGTGTAGTGCAACCTATGTTAACCCTTTCAGCGTCTTCCAGCACATCCTCCCCTCTTTTGGCTTCGGAAAAGCTTATTCAATATTGAAAAAAGCCCAACGAGGTTTAACTCCAGACTTCCACAGGCGGCCAGGGCAGACTTTGAGAGCCTGCTGAGAAGATTATGCTGCTTTCATTCAGCTGGCTATTAATAAACCCAGCATCTTTCTTCTCCCAATCTTCATTTTCTTTTCCCTCCTTTTCCTCCTCTCTTTAACTCCAGGGCCGGCCTCTATCTTCTCATTTCCCTTGATCTTGTGCTTGGCCTCTCTCATCCCATCTATCCCTTTGGCTCTAGACTTAAGCCCTCCCCTGGCCCAGGCTACTTCTCTTCGGCCTTTTCATGATTCTCTTTAAATTCTTGCCTCTCTCTTCCATATTTGCTCCGCTCTGGCGACGGAAGCCAGTAGGTCTAACCCTGGGCTGTGATGCAGGGGGCACTGAGTTGTGAATATGCCTGAAGTGTAGCTAGTAACGATCCAGATCTGACATGGCTGAATCAACACTATTTCCGGGTGCCGTGGGTGTCACAGCGTTAACTCTTTGAGTCCCTTCTAGCCTAGGCACCGCTCCGCTGAAATCAAAGGGTTTTGTGCCTTTTGCTTTTTGAGCAGCAGGGATCCCAAAGCTCTTTACAAAGGAACCTAGGTTTTGCCATCCCAGATCAGTCCATTGGTCCATCAGGGCCAGTATCCTCCTACCTCTGGCCGCGGCTAGTATCAGTGCGAAGGAAGACAAGACGCTCTCCCAATGAGCCAAGTCAAATGTGCAGCGCTGGACAGGGGACAAACCATTCCTGCCCAGCCTGTGCAGATGATTAGCTTACTCCCTTTTCAGAGCATGCACAACCAGCAAGCCACTGAGATGCCAGCAGTGTGCTGGCTTCTGAGGTTAGCACAGGACACATCGCTGGCTGTGCTGGAGCCTTAGAAACAAACAGTCTGGGACATTTACAGAGTGGAGGAACACTAGCCAGGAACCTATATTACAGAGAGCTGTTGGGATGATTCATTTGCACCGGCCGTGGCCAGCAAAGACCTCAGTCTAGCTTTCTACCCAGAGGACATACTGGCCAGGAATGTTAGTTAGTGACCTGCTATTGAACCAGGAACAGGTAAGCACAAATCCCGCACTATGAAGCCCTATGCAGTTGCTAAACAGCTGGGCCTGATTCCCATCCCATTCACACTGTGTGAATCAGGAGTGACTCCGCGGAAGCTCATGGTGCTGTAAGGGGTGAAAGTGAGGAGAACCAGGTAAAATCCAGGTGCACCTGAAGTCAATGGACGTTTTGGAACGGAAGCCAGGATTTCACCCACTGGAAACAAGGTGTGACTCAAACAGAGCAAGGGGATCAGACTCAAGGATGAGATGTGACAACGCCAGGATACCAGACATGACGAGAGAGTGGGGGGAAATCAGGGCATTGAGAACGCAGCACTGCCATTGTATAACACAGAGCCTCCCGCTGGGAGGCATAATTCGAACTCCCAACCTTCTGAGACCAAGAGGCAAGACTGCTGCCAACTGAACCGAACCAAGACTAGAGCAGAGATGGCTAAGTAAACATATCTTGACTCGCAATGCTTTGTAACATCTTGTTCATTAAAGATTAAATGCCAGCAGTTGTTCTCTTTCCTGTGAGCATAGCAAAATCTCTCTCTCCTGCTCTGTTTCTGGCTCCAGAAATGCCTTATTTATGATCTTACAGGCAATTTACAATTCAAACGTGTCACTGCCGCTCATTGTTAACTGGGGGGCGAGCAGAAGAACACATGGGAGGAGGGGGGAATTAAAAAAAAACAGCCCTATCCTGGAAGTGCCAGATCTGTCTATTCTTGGGGTTTTGTTCTTCACGCTCCTAGCTAAAGCGTTTTTAAAGGGGGAATAAATATTTTAACACAGGTTAAATGACGCAAAGTGAAATCAGACGTGGCAGACAGAAGAGGCTTCACACTTCCAAATGAGCTGCTGCTTTTGTAAAAAGAAGGTGGGGAAGAAAACTTGTGTGTGTTTGCTAAAGACTTTTAGCCGGGAGGGTGACAATATGCAAGTCTGCCTCATTGAGTGGCATGGCAGGCTTTGCGCACAGATGCACGAAAGGCAGAGATGCAGAAACGCTACCCCTAGCACCCAGCAGGGAACAGCTGAAAGGGATGACCTGCTGCCCATTGAAGTTAATGGCAAACTTGCATCCAATTCAGTGAGGACAGGATTGGGCCCCCAACTCAAGGATCCTCAACTCAAGGTCTAGAGAACGGCAGCCCCAACACGCTTCCATTTTCAGCCCCACCTTCTCTTCTCCTTCTGTGCTTGTGTCTTGTCTGGGAGCTTCTCATGCTAGACAGCTGCCCAGGGCTTAGTACAATGGAGCTCTGAGCTCAGGGGCGGGTCTCTGTGTCCTACCAGAACACATGGAGTTAATACGAATTGAGTAGCAGTAACATTAGCCTAATATATACCTTGAACCTTCCCCTATTCCCAAAGGATCCCAAAACGCTTCGTAAACTAGACACAATCCATACCACACCGCTGAGATGCAGCCATCTCTGGGGTTCAGGAGAATAGCAACCAACCAGCACAGAGCTGTGTCAGGGGATTGAGGCTAAGGAGAATTTTGGCCAGTCTTGGAGCAATTCTCCCACTTTGATGAAAAATGCCATGAAATCTTTAATGTCCCAAAGAACATCAGAGTTTAAAGACCCCACCAGGATTCCAAGTTGGCACAAAGCTCAGTCTATGGACCTGGGAATGACTTCTCCTCGGCTATGGATCAGGGTTTCAAGAAGGAAGGATGTGGAAAAATGAAAGAAGAGCAACGAGACTGATTGAAGGGTTAGAAAATGTCTTATAGTAACTCAAGCCTAACTTGTGTCTCTCCATTTAGCACAACAAAGAGCAGGTGAAGGGGTGACTTGATGACAGTCTATAAGTACCTGCATGGGGAACACATATTTAACAATGGGCTCTTCAGTCTGCAGAGAAAGGTCTAACACAGG
The DNA here is from genome assembly GCF_026122565.2 of Emydura macquarii macquarii. Lineage (NCBI taxonomy): Eukaryota > Metazoa > Chordata > Testudines > Chelidae > Emydura > Emydura macquarii. The sequence continues at coordinate 50,136,348 of NW_027132905.1, forward strand.
TGTCGGCAACCTTTCGGACACGGCATGCCAGGTCTCCCCACCCTCCGGCCCCTCTGCCCCTCTCCCATGTGCCGTGGGCCCAGCACCCTGGCCAGGAGCCGCTTCTGGCCCCAAGCAGCACCGTGCGATGGCCACTCCCCACTCCCAGCCCAGCCCCCCTCCCAGTGCTGGACCCACATCACATCACATGGGAGAGGGGCAGGGCCAGGAGGAGGGGGGGAGCAGCCGCCGCATGGCGCTGCTATGGGCTGGGAGCGACACGGCTCTGGCCATGGTGCCACTGGGCCCACGGAGGAGAGGGATGGGGCCGGAAGAGGCGAGAGCGAGTGCCACTCAAAATCATCGTGCCTGCCCCACCTTGGGCACGCACGCCACTGGTGCCGACCCCTGGTCTAACAATCCAGTGGTTGAAAACTGAAGCTAGACAAATTCAGGCGGGAAATAAGGCGTACATTTTTAACAGTGAGGGTAATTACCCATTGGAACAATTTTCCAAAGGTGAGGGTGGATTCTCCGTCGCTGACAAGTTCTAAGTCAAGACTGGATGTTTTTCTGAAAGATCCGCTCTAGGAATTATTTTGGAGAAGTTCTAGAGTGCGGGCTACACAGGAGGTCAGACTAGATGATCCCAATGGCCCCTTCTGGCCTTGGGATCTATGCATCTATGGTTCCCAGGGGCCTGTCTATGAATTGCAAATACAATACCAAAGACACTATGCCAAGCCACTTTCTGGCTCTTATGGCAAATTTCAAAGCTTCTCCAGTTCCCACCATTGGGATCCTGCATATAAACTCTTCCCAACAGAACGTGATTCTTGCCAAAGGCCCTGCTGGTGAACCAGTTAAACCAGAACTGGGTCACACATCCATTGCAAAAAAAAAAACCAAAAACACCTTTTACAGAACTCTGTCTGGTGGAGAGTTTGCAAAACTTGCGTAAAATTGTGGCATTTTTGGGGGGGAAAAATAAGCTGATCTGAGCCAAATTTCCACATGAACTATTTACTGCGTGTTGCAAAATAGAAAAGTAATATTTGCTCAGAAGATCTCACTGAAGTGAAAGCAGTCACACGTTGTTTATTCCCATCCTCTAGTAGGCTGAAGAGGCGCTAAGTGATCCTGAGTTCTAATCCCACCTCTGCCAGTGACTGTGCTTTGCAATTACACAGTGTTTTGCAAACGTTATTGAATTAAACCACATGGCAGCCTTCTGAGTGAGCTAAGTCAATGTTACCCCAGTTTTATAGCTGGGAAATCTGAGGTTCAGAGAGATTAAGGCCCCAATTTTCAAAAGTGGCCACTGATTTGAGGGGGCTTCTGTTTCCAGATACCGGATTTGAGACAACCTGGGTTTTCATTTGAAGTCTGTGAGAGTAGCGCGTGCTCAACGTCTCTTGAAAACCAGGCCCCAGGTATCTCAAGATGAGCATCCAAGTTTTGCCATCCACTGTACGCTAAGATTGGGTCTGTGTATTCCAGGCTGATGGACTCGGTTTCAGCGTCCGCCCTGCACTGTAAACCGTGGTTTATAATTGCTGGACCCGGGTCCCACACCTGTGTGAACACATCCAGACTGCACTGCCCAGACTTTCCGACTCACGTCTGTAGCTTGGGCTGCAGCCACGCTGCAAAGACATGGTTTGGACCCGAGTCTCAGTGGGACTCCTGCTCTGACCCTCCTTCCCCCCAGTGGGGCCCTAGAACTCACGTCCTGAGGGCTAGCTGACCCGAGTCAGACTGGTGTGTGTGGGGCAATAGGGAGCTTCGAGTGCAGGGTAGCCATACCCTTGGGGCCTCTTTTAAAAGTCTGCCCCTAAACTACTCAGTAAAACTGCATCACAACCAGGATTAGAAGTCTCTAAACCGCCTAGTTCCACCAGGCCGCAGCATCCTCCACAATGACTCCCGGCACCTGCTTCCCTGCTCATTCCTCAGGCTTCCACATGGGAGCATGGTGTTTCTTGCCTCCCTCTCATGGGCATCCACCCTGTGGTCTTTTGCTTGAATGGTAAAGCTGATAATTGCCATAAGAGCCTGGGAACACAAGCCCCAAGTGGGTACTTGACTGACCTGAGATGCAGATGATACATCTCTCCACCCTGTTCAGGGAACAAAGCTGTGCTCTAGATCCTGGAATTCGGTGACATGAGGTCGAATCACACCGGATGCACCCACGCCGAGGGCTCACGTGCACCAGTGCAACAAGTGACTCGTGTTCCACAAGTGCAAGACACTTTTCACGTGGTCCAGTGCATCTCCCCTACGGGGCTGCCCTCGTGCAGGGCTGTGGGGAGGTCCCAGTCTCTTTGCTTGCACGGGAACAGGCTGCCGGGAGCCCCAGTGCTGCGATAGGCCTGGGAGAAAAGCCTCATTAGCACGGAGAGGGAGAGCCCTGCTGGCGGAGAGCAAACTGCATTAATACTGTGTAAACAGGATATTAACAGGCTGACCAAACAATTAAGAGCTGGTAATTAAAATTCATCTTCCTTCACACCGCAGTGTATTAAAGTACAAACATTTAATCATATGCCTCTTACCTCACTGCTTTGCATAAACGGGAAGAAACACTTATCAGTTTGCACCTCTAATTATTCTTGGTGTGTGTTCAGTGGGCTGGGAGGGGCGAGGAAGAGGCAGTCGGATGAGACGAGGAGGAGGAAGTGGCTTGAAATTAACACCAAAGCACCGGCACGGCAGAGGGTCTTAGGAATGGATCAGACCGCGTGCCCAGGAGACTTCCTGGCCAAACCACTTGCTGTCTGCAGACTTGGTGTCCTCGCGGGTGGGGCAGGCAGGCGAGGGTGGGATCGCATCCAGCAAGGAGCCTGCAGCCTCGGGGCGATTTGCCATGGGCCAGGCCTTGGCAGGCTGTGCATTTGCTAGGTCTCGATAGCCTGGAGGTGTCAGGAATGATAGATGTCTCTGGTTCTAGGGTCACCGTACATCCTGGAATGGTGGAGCTCTGGCCCAGCCCCTGATGGTGGCCCGCCAAGAGCAGGCTGGTCACCTCGTGCTGCTTCCTCCTCGTTTCCAGCTGCTTCCACAGGCCTCCGAGCGCTAACGTGCAGGGGGGTCTGAAAGAGCAGTCGCAAGCCAGGAGGAGAAGCCGTCCAAGCTGCCTCCGCTCTGGGCTGCTGGTGGGTGGGAGCATCAGAAAGGGTACACGGCGCTGCGCTCAGAGAACAGAGCCAGGAGCGAAACGTCCAGGAGAGCTGGCATCTTGGCAGCACTTTGCCAGGAAGTGGGAGGAGCGGAGGACCAGGTGGCTGGGCAATATTTGCAGGGCAGAATAGGCCTGGTGCCCGGCCCGTGTGTGGGAAAGCAGGGAAGACGAGGTGGCTGGGAAGCAGGTGCCTAGGACCAGGGGGACCAGATAGCTGGAAAGCACATGCCAGGAAGCACGTGCCTGGGGGGGAAGCCCAGAGGCAGGGAGAGAGGAAAGGCAGAGACACACGATTCCATTCTGATTAATACATATATATTTAAAGGCAAATCCCCCTTATTCCATCGCACAGCTACAATGGCGTCAAGCCCTTTCTCATGGCTGGGATTTAAATAAGGGGGAATGGGGCAGAACATTTTTCCCCCTCCTCTCTAGGGCTGGGATGAGTCACACTCCACCCCACCCACGCAACTAGAGCTTCCACTTGGGTTTCACTCCCCTTCGGCCCCTGCCCTAAGGGAAATTTGCCATGCCGGCAGTGGCCGCAAGGACGTCGCACGGTTGCCAATGGGGCTGCGCTCAGGAGGAGAGGTGCCCAGGAGACACCCGTCCCTGTGGAGATGTGAATCCAATGGAGATGCCCTGCCACAGAGGGTTGCAGGCCTGGCTGGGCTTGTCCCCCAAGTCCCTGCACGTTGCAGAGTGGAAGGGCTGCGTCTTGGCTACTAGGCAGTGTCCCTGGGAGTCACCATTTGGACCCTGCAAACCCCTCGCCTTCTCTCTCCCCCATCCCCCCAAAAATAAAACCTCCTCAGCGCGTCTGCCTCACCAAAGCAGGGAGCCATCTGGGAGCAGAATGGGGAGACGGAGAATCCTCCACCGCCTGCAAGGCTCCGCTCAGCTAGCTCGCTGCACGTGCCCCTGGCGTGGGAGGCCTGTTTAGCACAAGGAGACCGAGAGGCCAGGAAGAGAGAGAGGCAAACAATAAATCTTGCTTCCATGACTTCACAGCTCGCCCCGGAGACGTTCTGGCTGACGTCCGGCCAGTGGAAACAGTTCCAGGAGCTCTGCCAGCTTTGCACAAAGCAGCCCAGGCACCATTCGGTGCGAGGGGCGGCCCACCTTTTGGAGAAGCGCCAACAGCCAAGAAGCACGGCCCTGCCTCCTGGGCTGCCTTCCAAACCCAGCGCAGTGTAGTTCTCCTCCCCTCAATCTGCCGGGGAAGGTGCCCAGATTGCCCTCTTCTGATCCCCTTCAACCCCAGCTCTGGAGCTGTCCAGGGGCTCCTGCAGAAGCTGCCGTAAACACCGGCTTTCTGCTAGCAGATAGGCCTGTACAGATTCTGCTGCAGTTTGATAAACTAAACCAGGCAGGAGCTCCCCTACCACTCCATCCCTGGGACACCACCGCGTGCGTTACAGAGAGTTGGGCTACGAAGCTGTTAAAGGCAATCGGGGGCCTTAGAGGACATAAAGTGCCTCCTGCAGCCCGCTGGATCAGTGCAATAGCTTGTTTGCTCACGCGTCTCTCTACTCCCTCCCTCCCCCTCCCCGCATCAGCAGGTGCAGGCTGTGCCCTGGAGCACGGCTCAGACGGCGCGCTCTGTCCTTTACGGTACGCCGCTGACCATGCGGGATTCAGGACTCATACGCAGCCTGCAGGCCAGCAGACGTGGACTGCCAGCACCGAGAGGAGCAGAGGTGGATGGGTCATTCTCCCCCAAAGCGTGGGGGCACCCAGTGACCGATGTGTCGCCGTGCAAGGTGTCCCTAACTCCAGACTTGTCCTAAGCACCCGTGTAACAGCTCTGCTGCTCTCCAGCTGAGCTTCCCCATTCCCACAGAGGCAAATGGAAGTGGAAAATGAATAAAAAAGGGACATGAACAGGGGAGAGAAACTCTGCTAAGAAGTCAACAGGATGTTCACAGAACAAGTTTTTCCACTACCTGCCCAGCTCTACTTCTTGGAATCCATTCCCAGTATCACAAGCCATGCTGGCGTTACAGGAAACGGACTCCTAGATTGAGTGGCTAGCTAAGTCCAGAGAGGACGGTCTTGTGGTTAGGGCAGTGGACTAACCCACAAGAAACCGGGGTTCAAATAGTGGCCACTGAGTTTCTATATGCCAGTCACTTATGGTTTTCGCAGGTCTTGTCTACACATGAAGTGCCTTGTTCTAGTTTAGCTTAATTCACCTTGAAAGTGGAGTAGGCCAAACCAGAACAATGCACTCTAACCCAGAATAAGAATGTCTACATATGGAATTATACAGGAATAGCCATTGCACTTTAAAGTCACATCCTATCATAATTGGAATGAACCTTCAAGTGTAGGTTCATTCGGTTTTTACATTAATGATAATACTTCCTTTGTCAGCTCTTTGGAGGAAGGGGTGTGTCTTACTACGTGTGTGTACAGCACCTGGCACAACACGGCCCTGATCATGGCCAGGCCTCGAGGTGCTACTGGAAGCTGAATAATATGGAAGCTGTATTTTGGAGTGAAAGCAGAGGAATGGAGATAGCTAAATGAGGCGAGCAGGCACCTTGGATTGACAGCGTCTGCCTTGATTTCTTCCCCACCAGAGCAAACTAACCAACCTCAGCGAAAACCTCGGCAGAGAGAGAGCAGCAACAGATGCCCAGGGTTCAGCTACGGATGTCTGAAGCTGTTGCATGAGTGAATGCTAACAGGCAGCTGCAGGCCCTAGGGAGCAGGGCCATCCCTGGTGTGTAACTTATTCTTGTTAAGCAGTCGGAAGGGGCAGCAGCAGCCCTGGGAGGAGGTGAGCAGGACCCCCCTCACCCCGCCAGCTTGCAGCAGTGCGGGCAGGATAATTAGCACCTTTCACAGCCTGGTTTTAAATATTAATGGGCTGTAATGAGTCTGTGGTGGATGAAGTGCTGGGGAATGACAGAAAAAAATTAGGGATGCAATGAAACGAAGAGCAGGGCCGGCGCAAGCTACGTTGCCCGAGGAAATGCTTTCTGCTCCACGCTCCCAGTCCGGCCTCCCTTCCCACTCCATCACAAGTCTGCTTTACACTCCCAGCCCCACCAGCCAACAGAGGCTGCCAGCTGTCTGGAGACTCCCTGGTGCTAGTGACTCTCTCCAGGCATAAATCGTGGTCCCACTGAAGGCAAGGTGTCCTGGTCCCACAGTGCAAGCTTGCGTCCCATCTTTATCTAGTCCTGGGGCCGTATGCTTTAGGGATAGACCCTGGGCCTCCACTTCTTTTTTGGTAAGGGGGAGCCATGGGGCTTCACTACTCGGAGACAGGGTCTCTGCCTTCAGCAGCTCCGCTTCTCACCACGGCTCCTTTAGCTGGGTCCCAAAGAGTATGGAGCCGCTGAGAAAGACCACCTGCCTTCCCCCGTCACCCTGGAGAAGCGCAGAATGAGAGAGAAGAAAGGGAGTCCCGTGGAACTGTGTCCAGGGGAAGCTGGTGGCATCTGAAGCTGAGCCGACAAGCCTGGCACATCCGAGTCCCTTGCCCTCCGTTGTATTCCTTGGATGTCTCCTTCTGGGATTAGAGTAGCCCGCTGATGAGTGAATCCTGCCCGGGGCTGGAAGCCGCTTTGAGAGGGCTCCAGGAAATCATGGCGTCTTCTCCTTCCTACGGGGGGAGCTGCCCCAAGTCCAGACACAGAGGCAGAAGAGCACTGGGAGCTAAGAGCTCCTGGAATTTCATCCTGGCTCGGACACTCGACTCCCTCCTGGGGCAAGTCATTTCTCTGTGGCCGTCTGCTCATCTGTAAAAAAAAAATGGGAGGGGGGCAGGAGGCCAAAGTGGGGAGCCCCAAGGCAGGATTTTAAGCACCCCAAAGATGGGAAGCGGTTGGATCAAAGGCCAGTCTGCTAGAGAGGGAGGATCCAAGCTTAGACCCCCCCCCAAGTCCACCTTTAAGTTTGTGGGCACAGGGGTTTGCTTCGGGAGCATCTCACTAGCCAGGTCATTGGAAAGTGCTTTGAAGGAGTTAAGCGTAGAAAGGGATTAGCTGTCAGCCCAGGGTGCTGCACCCCACGCTCTTAGCCAGGCCTTCCTTGACACCCACCCGGTTTAGGAAGCGGCGGATTTGGGCCTTGGTTTGGTGCTTCTCACGCCTAGGCACTAGGTTACTCCTCAACCCCACACCAGCCTGTGCTCTCCTCATCCCCGTTCAGCTTGACCAGACCCTGCTGCGAGCCATGGGGGAGGGAGAGAAGGAGCTAGTGCCTTCCACCCCACACCGGGCGGGGGGAGGAGGCCCCAGTAGCAACCCCAACCCCGTCAGAGCAGGGGTAAGTCTTCTAAAAGGTACAAGGCCTATGTAGCATCACCCTGGGAACCCTTCAGCCTGTGCCACCTTCTCCCATGAACCCTGAGCTCTGCCCACAGCTGCGCAGAGATTTCAAAGTGGCCGCTTTGCAAATCTCTTCTACGGGAGCATTTTTCTGCGCTGGAAGCTGTCGCTGCCGCTCTAGGGCAGATGGGAACAGACTTACAAAGCTGCGAGGAATCCTGCCTCCTCTCTCTGATGCTCTGACGCGCACAGACACTGCGCCTGGAAGGCTACAGACCAGACGCAGGGTCCGCGGGCAGGACAAAGAAATATGGCACTTGTTCAAAAGGTTTGTGTTCAGCAGAACTGTCACCAGCCAGGCTCTTTCCTCTGCCCAGGGAGAGGAGCGGGTTGGAAAGCTCCCATTAGAGACAAAAGGATCTGGGGAGAGGACAAAAATCAGGAGCACTGGGCTCTGGGAAGCACGCGCTCACCTCGTGGCAATCGGCGCACCTCCAGTTACACATGCTGCAGATCTGTCCCGCTCAGCAAGGAGCCAAGAGGCTGCTACCTTCACCCATTCCAACCACGAAGCCAGCTTCGGCTGAAGGACCGCTGGGGCCTCGCATGTCTCCAGAGAAGGGCGACGCTCTGACCAAGTGAATACGGCTTCCCTGCAGCACTCAGGGCAGAGTCTGGCTAGCCTCTGGGGATTCCTAGCCTCTGGGGATGGCTCTGGCGGCTAGAGCAAGTTTCATCTACCCTGCAGCATCTCTGGCCCAGCCCATCACCCCCACTCTGTCCCTGCCACCGGTTCCCTTCGCCTGCCTCTCCCCCCATCATATTTCTGGCCTTGCCTCCTGCCTTCCTGAGCTCGAGGATGTGAATGATGGCTCCCCAAATCACTTTCTGATTAGGACACCAAGTGGTGACCAATAATAAGGATGTAAACACCCTGCTTTCTCTAAGCCCATTACTACCTTCCAGGTGCTGCTAATGAAAACCAGATCTGCACCAGACAGAATCATCCATAACAGTGACACGGTTTGTGCAAGGAACGAAACAAAATCCCATTAACGACTTCATGGCTCCCTCCATAGCTCATGGCCATTGGCAGGTTGTTCCAGCTCACCGGAGCACGGTATGAGGAAGCCGGTCTCCACGAGGTGTCCCACCCTCGCCAGGCCCCTCGCTCTTGTTTTCACTAGATCTGAGCCAACATACAGAATGGATGGCTTCAGAAATTCACCCACCACATGGTTAGCCCACCTGGTTAGACTCTGGCTAGAGCACTTCCCTTCTGGAGAAGGAGGGCTTACGTCTCAAGACAGGACACAAATTGGTCTCATCCTAGTTTCACAGAAGTCATGTTACAGGGCCAAGCGCACAATTTAGCAACGATTAGCTGGCTGCTCAGAGGAAGGATGGTCTAGCTGTTCAGGGAACTAGCCCAGGTCTTGGGAGACCTACGTTCGAGTCCCTGCTCCACCACAGACTTCCTGCGTGACCCTGGGCAAGTCATTTAGCTGCTCCCTGCCTCAGTTTCCTCTCTGTAAAATGCAGATGACAGCACTGGCCTATGACATAGGATTGTTGTGAAAATAAATGTTAAAGATGATGTGGTGCTGCAGAAGAATCAAGAACTGGGGGAGGACCCGAGATGGATTAAAATTTCAAGGAATGGGACAGAAATGGCTTTTGTGGTGGTGGTTTGCTTTTGAGTTTGGTTGAAATCCAGGGAGACGTCCTAAGGCCACAAGAGGAGAGCAGAATGGAAGAGGAGCCCCACAGGAGGAAATGTCATCATATCGATGACCAGTATCACGAGGTACACCGTCCACGCGGACTGTTGATACCCCAGAAGAGGAGAGACTTTAAAGTGACCTGGATAGAAGGATGAGTCACGAGAAGGGAGACCACGACAGGACTGGACCACGACAGGGCAACAGCAGGGGGCACTAGACGATGAAACAGTTGCTATGCTATGCCCAGCCAGGAGGGGTTGCCCCCGTGGTGAGTCAACTCTTCCATGCAACCAAAAGACTTTTTAAGAAGTTTTGCTACCTTTTTGAAATGAAATCAAAATCATTCCGTGAACGCAGCCAGCAGCCTCGTGGAGAAGATGCAAGTACGTGCATAGGTTCTGGCCTACCATCCTCTATCCAATCTACATGCAAATTATTACCAGCCTTGTATTTGCTGTATTGATAACTCTTCTTGATATATTGCATTTTATTAGCCGCTCCCAGTCCCTTCCGTACGGGCTTGGAAACCATCTACATAAATTATAGATTTAATATTTATCTCTCTCCACCGCACAGCTGTGTAGTATGTTTAGCGGCATTTACTCTAGTGTAGTAAAGTTTTATTTATAATTTCTCTCCCTGCCATCAGGGCGCTTAGCTGATCACTGTAAAGCTAACGGAGCACATCCCGGGCCTTCATCTTATTGGAGTCTCTTAACGATGTGGGGTGGGGGAGGGGGCATATTTTACTACCGCATCTTCACATTACTGATTTTGCCATTAAAATATAATGCCTTAGCGCGGTAATAAAGTGCCCAACTGTGGTTTACGGCGGCTGTGATCACTCTAAAAGTGGTGGATGGTTGGCAGAGGTTTCTGGGGAGACTTCTTTTTGTCACCCTGCTCTTCCGCACCCCACCACCCGGGTCTTGTGTCACTCGACAAATCAGCCGGCGGGGGCTCATGTGTTGGGTCTGAAAGCCAAATGATTTCTTGGCAGCCAGGGGCATTTCTTTGGAGACGATGGACTCTCTCTACTGCGCAGATTTTCCCCTCCGCCCGTGAAAACGCGCACACACGCAAACCAAAATCGGAGGGTTTTTTTATATAGGACTTAAAACAAAATAAAACATAAAAAAATCAGAAACACTTGGCCACTCTGCAGCGTTGATACATGTAATAATAACCTAACAGAGGCTTTAGCGAGGAGATCATTCATTTCAGGGCCAGGCCAGGATTTTCTTGGTCTCTTAGGAAGGCAGTTCAGATTCTCCTTCAATCTCCAAGGAGTGGCACTGGCTACCACAGGGAGGGAGCCTTTAATTCCAAGGCCACTGGTTCAAATCCAGCCCAGAGCAGGTTGTTACCCACCCTCCAGTGCCTCTTTGCCAGCCTCTGTGAACCGACTTTGTCCATTTCCTACCAGACAAGGAGAGGAGGATTTTCAAAAGCGTTCAGTGTTGGCTCTCCCAGAACCTGCTGGGTGATCTCGGCCAGGTCACTTTCCCTCTCTGTGCCTTTCCGCTCCCAGCTTTGGGCTTGCCTGCATAGCCCGGCACTGCCTGGCTGTGACTCTACAATGCATCCGCTCACCCAGCACTAACTTTTCGGTCTGGTCTCGCTCAACCATCAGCTCTTTGAGGCAGGGACAGTTGTTGACTAGGTCTGTACAGTGCCTAGCACAGTGAGGCCCTGATCTCAGACAGTGCCTCGAGGTGCTGCTGCAAGACAGAAAATAATAGGAAGAAGAACCTGTAAATTCTCCAGATTCCAAGTGGCACTCGACTGGGAGAAGAGACAACTTGGGGCCCAAGACTAAGCGAGCGGAGGAGACACGACTCCTTCCCCACCCTTTTCAGAGCAAGGCTGTGACATGGGCAGCGTGGCAGAGATCTGTGTTGCTGCTGCCGCTACGTTCTATGGACCCCGGCATCCATGGTGTCCAACAACCAGCCACCACCTTCATTTTAAATACAACCCCACAGAGGAGGCCTTTCTCAGCCAGAGAGGGCAGCAGGGAGGGAGGCAAAAGCAGCCCCTGCCTGGGCCATGCCGTTGACATTCTGCGGTTGGAAGGGAAATAGCTGCAGTAACTCAGCAAGGGCAGGGATGGGGAGTCAGCCGCAAGACAAGGAGGGCCAATCAGATGAGGCAAAAGCCGTCCCATTCAAAGGAAACCTGTAACCTTTGGTAGGGACGCGAGAGGAATAAGGCAGGAGCTGATGTGGCCACCTTGCAAAGGTAGGCTTCCATCCATGGGAAATTGCTCTGGGTCTGCAGAGCAGGCACTAAATGGGATCCTCAGCATTTCACACCTGCAGCATGCTTTGCAAACAGGCCTTCCCCCTTCCGCAACTCTGGCCCCGCTCAGATAACTCAGGGAATTGCAATGGCACAGCGGGGCAGCAGAGCGGATAGACAAGTCTCTCCTCTCCTACTAATGATGGCTCATTCCACAGATGTGCCTAGCTTAGTGGGAAGAGAGAGAAAGAGGAGAAGAGCAACATCTGTAGGAGCTGTTTGGCACAGAACTTTTCTTACCACAGCTGGACTCTATTTCTAAAAGAAAAGTGGGGATGGGTTTTTAGTTGGGGAGGGAAGATGAGAAAGGTGTGGTGCTGCACGGGAAAGAGAAACAAACAGGACCCAGTAAAGTCCCGCATCCCAGTAAAACATGTGGAAAACTAAAGGGAGACTCTTGCCAAATGCACCATCACCAGAGGTGGAAACTGGGAGGCATGAAACACAATCCCAACCCTGAGACCAAGAGATCATGCAGTCACTAACACAGAGGGGAGGATGAGACAAAGAAGTGCTTTCTGCTCCAGCATCTGAAACAGGAGGGATCAGAAGACAGACATTTCCTTAAATTATCAGGCATGGTAACAGACGTCATATTGAAAGCACTGGGGAAAGACTGTGCCTGATCCTAGGAGAAAGGGCAGAGAGGGTGTCGCACTAGGTAATAAGCTGGATCAGGGATGGAGGCTGCTGACAAATGAACACGGGGGATCAAATCGGACCAATGCAGGCCCCGTCTCTCTCGATACACTTGTATCGCTTGTGGTGCCAATAGTGTTTCTTTGGATTGAATTGAAAATGAGCGAGTGCAGGGACTCCACTCTCGGAGATAAGCGGTGTGGTAAACACAGGCCAACTCCAGCCCGTTCTGCCTCTCCCAGCACTGGTCCCATCAGATCTCCACACGCTGCCAACACCTTTATGCTGGTGCTATCTGCCTGCTGCATATTTTCCTAAGGCGTAATTGAGCCAATGAAGAACAGACCCACAGCAGGCTCATGAAATCACTGGTGCAAAACCTGATGGGCAACAGCCAAGGCAAAGATAACCGCCATACGACAGCCACACGCAACATTCAAATACGCCTCGGAGTCCCCAGCCACTTGGACCATCCAGCTGTTCGCTGGGATATGGTAAAGGGGGGTGGCTGCATCTTCACGGTATGGTAGGAACTGTATGCAAACGACCACAGGCCATTGTTTTAAAAAAAAGGTTAACCTGGGCCACTGGGTCCACCAAAGACTTACCCGTCACGAGGTTTGTGTTTTCCCTGCCTCTCTGCTGTCGCAGCAGTCCTTGCTGTTAACGATAGTCACAGGCGGAAACACAACTGGGTCAGACAGGGCTCCTAAATGACCCATTTTCAAATGGATAGCGTGCTCTCTGTTTACATCTATGTAAATCCCGCTCCATTGTTGTCTGTGCAGCATGCTGTTCATTTCTGCTTGGCTACACACGTTGCAAACATGAGGCTGGCTCTTTGAGGCAGCTTTTCACTGATGGAGCCCAAATCTCTCGGCTTCCCCAAAGCATAGATGTTTTCTAGTCTGGACGGGCCCTCTAAGTGCAAGCCACAGGGGCCCAGATTCTTAGAGATACTTAGATAGACTCTCATTGAGGCCTTGTTAGCTTCATTTAACAGAAGGGAAACTGAGGCACAGATCTGTGCTCTAGTGAGTCAGTGGCAGAGTGAACAGAACTCAGGTTTCCTGACTCCCAGCCTGGTTGCTACTTTCTCACTCACACCTATGCCAGTATGGGTGCCGTTGTGCGTTGTTATTTTTTAATTGCTTAAGTGTCCTTATTTCTAAACTAATTTTCTTCAAACAAACTACAGCAACTCATTTTCAGAGGCAATTGAATTGAATCTGCCCCGGGGCCTGATGTTTAGGAGGGGATAAAAGCAGTTTTGGGGTTCTGCAAACCTCACATTCACACGGAGGTCTCTGGGAAACGGCGAAACACACACTTTCCCCACGCTCTGCTTTCTCAGGGAACGCTGGGGAAGAAAACAGCCAAATACAATTAGAATCAAAACTTCCCAAGACAAAGCCACCTCCGGGCTGAGAACAAAAGATGAGACAATTCAGCCCAAGTGGCAAAGCGACGCGAAGGGCCTGAAAACCGGATGTGAGCATGGAAGAGCCTCTGTCCTCAGCCCTGACCGCAAGGCTGGCTGGCACAAGCTGTGTTGCCATACCAAACAGAGGTAGTGCATTCTGCTGCTCTTTTCATCTTCCATCAGGTACAGCCATGTCAGTTACCAGTGCCCCCCGCTCCTCAGCCTTGCCAATTACAATCCTTCATTCCTTGCCCCTGGGAGCAGGTTAATGTCCCTCCTGAACCTATTCCAAACCCAAACCTTCGCCTGCTATGAATAAAACAGCTTTCCTCCAACAACATCCCTCATCGGCCATGCCCTCCGTCAATGGCTTGTCAGCTTGCATTACGCAGGGCTACTACAATCATTAGGAAACCTCCCCCTTAGCCAGAGACTCACCAGAGCGCTCTCCTCTGCTGCGAGGAGGATTTAATCCCTGTCAAGTGGCATGGCACCAAATGAAAATCACAGGGACCCGTGTGAATAAAGGCAGAAGTCAGGGGCCATTCAGGAACATGGCATGAAAGGAGCAGACCCTGAAATCCAAATCTAAGTTTAAATCCTATTCTTGCTAACTCAGGGCTGGTCTACATGGTGGGTAAAGCACTCTACAGAAGTGTGATTTCTACAACACACTAACATGTTGTGCATTAACTGGTCCACACAGACCCTGGTGGGCGCACACTAAAGTTCTGTGTAGACAAGCTCTAAGCCTTTTAAGGGGATCTCTCTAGGTATTTATATGGCCCCTATCAATATTATTTCAAAATACATCCCGTGTATTTCACCTCACAACAGCCTGGGAGGTACAGAGGTGCTATTATCTCCATTTTACAGATGGTGAAACTGAGGCACAAAAAGGGGAAGGGACTTCCCCCAAGGTCACACAGGGAGCCTGACGGAGCTGGGATTTCACTCCAGATCACCAGAGTCCCAGTCCAGGGCCTCTAACCACCAAGTCATCCTTCCTCTCAAAAGGCAGAACTTAGAGGAGAACCAGATCTCCTGCAAGCTGTTCTGCTGGTCTAACCACAAGTCCAGCCATCCAGCCCAGCGACGGCTGCAGAAAGGTAAAAGCTAAGACTGCTCAGTGCCACCGTATCCCAGGGTCTTCTTTCTTCCCGGAGCTCCTTTTCTGTTGGGCTGGTTTGAAAAAATAAAGGGGGATTTGAAAGTAGCTGATTTCCTGGGCGCTCCAGGCAGTACGGCCTAGAAGATCTCATACGGCAGTTCTCACTTACCGCTGCTGACTCCTCCAGGATCCTTCTTTTGAAGCCAATCTGAGTGCTGTGTGTGGAGGGCATGTAAGCCTGAGGTTCAAGCATTCCAGCAGAGCTGCTTTCCTTCCAGCCCCCTGGTAATGTCACATGCTACTGTTTGCACAGTGGTAGCACCCTGGCTTCCATCCTAGCTGACACACCAGTGACCTGAAAGCATGTGTGTGTCTGCACCTTACAATCTTTTCATGCGTTTACCCTCTGAGCCAGGGGCACTCAACTTTTCCAGGCTCCTGTACACCAAATCAGGAGTCTGATTGGTCTTGCGGACCCCCGAGTTTCACCTCACTTAAAAACCACTTGCTTACAAAAATCAGCCACAAAAATACAGAAGTGTCACAGCGCGCTATTAGTGCAGAATTGCTTACCTTTCTCATTTCTCACCATATAATTATAAGATCAGTCAATTGTAATATATGTGTTGCACTCACATTTCAGTGTATCGTAGACAGAGCAGCATAAACAAGTCATTGTCTGCGTGAAATTTTAGTTTATACCGACTTCGCTAGCGCTTTTTCTGTAGCCTATAATAAAACTAGACAAATAGCTAGCTGAGTTGAGGTACCCCCTGGAAGACAGCTGCATGCACCCAGGGCAACATGTACCCCCGGCTGAGAACCACTGCTCTTAGCAACCCCATGAAATAGGACGGTGCTGCTATCTTCACGTAGCGGTTAGAAAGGCTTGTGACAGAGGCTCAGCGTGACTCTGGGTTTGTCCACACTGTAGTCACGAGGTACGATTGCAGCACCGGTAGATGTGAGCTAGCTTGATTCTCGTTCATTCAGCAGCAGGGTGCAGCCAGCCATCTGAGTAAGTTTCTAGGCAGGCTTTTACCACCCTGGCTGATGTGGCTTCATGGCCATCAACACTACAGATAGCTCAGGTCCGTCTACACATGTGGCCATCACACCCATCACCTGCAGTGCAGACATGCCCTACATGCAGGGGCGTAGCTACGGGTGGGCTTGGGTGAGCCATGGCCCAGCCACTTTGAAAGCAGGTCCACCCAACTGGCCGCTTCTGCTGCCGATGCGCCGCGTAAGCTACCCTGGAGCATCAGGCAGCTTTCGGCTGGTCGCTTCCCGACCTTCAGAAGTTCGGGAAGCGACCGTCCGAGAATCACTCAGCTGCCTGACGCGCCGGTTGTAAGGGTTTAGTCAGTTCACTAGTGACACATACTTCCCCACTGGTTGTCAAGGTAGCTAAGTGGAGCGTTGGCATCAGCACAGCCCCAACTTCTGTCGGGCAGCTTCATTTCTCAGCCGGTCCCTTCCCAAACGTCCAGCTTCCAATCACGTGGTTGGAAACCGGAAGTTCGGGAAGTGCTTGTTTTTAAACTTACGCCCACCCGTGTCAGCCACAGGGCCCTGCCAAAATATCGGTTCTGGCTACATCCCTGCCAACGTTTGACTTGCCCAAGGTCATGGGAGGATTCTGTGGCAGAGAAGCTGGGTCTCCCGGATCCCCAACTAACCATTGGCAGCAGGAATTCTCACTAGAAGTCCCATTTCAAAGGCCTTGTGACGCTAA
This sequence comes from Emydura macquarii macquarii, assembly GCF_026122565.2. Lineage (NCBI taxonomy): Eukaryota > Metazoa > Chordata > Testudines > Chelidae > Emydura > Emydura macquarii. The sequence continues at coordinate 50,152,730 of NW_027132905.1, forward strand.
AATTACAACTACCTCTAGGGGCTGGACCATCTCTAGTGTGCTCACACACATAGTCCTAGATGGTACACACATTGCTACATCTCGGCGGCCACCTTCGGGAAGGTCCATCATCCCGTCTCCTAACCACACTTTAAATACTGTTGCCCGGCAAATGCCTCCAGCTGAATTCTCGCAGCAGACTGGAAGTCATTCCTTAGACTACTCTCCATAGCCCTCTCTCCACTCACGCCGCGAAGTAACAGGCGGGTAGCACCTCCCATCAGCCCAGAAGTGATTAATTGGCACCTTCCAAACATAATACAACGCAGGCTCAAGCTGAAGAACAAGATGCGCTGCTGTCCTCTTACACTGCTAACTTTAGCAGCTTCCCCAGGGCGCGCGTGTGTGGAAAATTACATCCCCTCTGCTTTTTAATTATTTTTAATCAAATGGAATGACTGCAAGGCCGGCAGGATCTGCTAATCTCCGCACAAGGTTTCTCCCTGCTGAAGGGAGGTGGAGAGCAGAGGAGAGGGGTGATCCAGGATTCATTGTGGGAGGAAGAGGAGAAGGAGAAAACGTAGTGTAATTCTGGCCTGCTCCAGTCTTTACAGCAGTGGGAGTGAATCTTTTCCCCACCTCGAGCTGCTGCTGAGCTGAGGTCAACCCAGGGGACGGGCGGAGGGGAGAAGAGGGGTTCCTTCGGAGATCTCTTGCCACAGGAGGAGTAGGGGGAGTGTCTCCTTCTGAGATCTCTTGCCACCAGTTTTCCAAAACTTTGCCTGGCAAACAGCTGGAGCTACGGTGCAGCTTCTGCTCTACTCCAAGTTCCCCAGTGTGGAAATGTCATGAAGAAGCCACAAGACTCTGGCTAGTTTCATGAAACTCCCCCAGGGCTGGGGAATGCCAGGGGCCCCCTTTCACTACAGGTTAAGGCTTCACTCCCACCCACTCGAGTTGTCTTCTTCAGGGTGGGAAGGAAGCTCAGTGGCCTTGGCGCATCACCAGAGATTTCCCCACTGCACGCTGGGATCTCAGGCAGGAGGTTCACAGAGGGGCAGCACTCCCACGTGACGTTTTCACCTCCCCCCCCCACGTCCCCTTGCAGAAGAATTGTGGGATGGGCAGCTGGTTCCAGGCTCCCCGTGATCTCCCTAGTTACCACATGGGGTAGAGATGAACGCTCAACCCGCCCTGTTGCTTAGCGGGCTTAGCACAGGCCGCCCAAGCTCAGAAAACGCTTGGCTTTCCCACAGCCTGAAGGCTTGGGATGGAGGGAGTTGGCCACCCCCCTGTCTCCCTGGGGAAGGTGAGTGGGACGTCCCTCACACACCGCCCGCCCAACAGAAGGTTGTGAAAGGTATGTGAGCAGGGAGGGGTACGTACAGAGCAGGAGTCGGGCCGGGGGGCGGGGGGGGGATATGTGGGCCAGGTCAGTACTTGGCAGGTGTGTCTCAGAGACCACCCGTGCAGCACAGAAGAACTCTGTGTCTGAAAGGCCTGAAGGAGATAAAGCAGGGGAAAGGGGAGCCAGGGCTCTGACTGAGGTTCAAGGCACTAAAAAGGGGCCTGGCTCAACCCTTTGGAGGCTGAAGCTGTTTCCCGAGCAAGCACTGGTTAGCGGTGACAGGCCTGCATGTCTCCTTCTCCGTGCCTCAGTTTCTCCATGTAAAATGGGGATCAGCCTCCCAGCCTCTTGCCGTTTTAACAGGCCAAAGCAAAATCCCAGTTCAAACACAGAAGACCTTGGATCAGACTGTGGGTCCATATAGCTCAATGGCCTGTCTCCAACAGAGGCTAGGACCCAGTGCTCCCAAGGAAGCTGAAAGTAGCTCTGGGCTAGCGCCTTTGGGCTGCGACTCTGACTCTCCTTTTTCTCCAGCCCCCAAGCGTTAGAGAGGCTCCGTGCACTTGTTTGTACCTTTAATCAAGAGACTAATTCAGCTGCTATCTCGTTATCTAACCTACGCCCAGCCTGTTCGTGTGGGTACGCGCTCCTTTCACAGTACACATGTAACTCATTAATGCTAATGATATAAACACCCAGCTCCACAATCTGCAAATTACAGCCTCTAATTCTGCACGGAGCCCGGCTCCTTTTCCCAGTCCCCACATTAACGAGCACTTCAGAGGCAGGGCTGCAGCTTTCCTAGCCCTTCGCCTTGCTTTACAGCACTGCCATTCCTTCCTCCCCTGTGGAAACAAAAGTCCTTCCCCCGAGGAATATTCAGTTACAACAGAATCTCCTTACTCGACGCTGCTTTCCTCCAGTGCCAGGCAAGGAACCGTCCTCTGTCTGCATCACCTTCACCCAGCCCCGCTCCCCGCTTTGGGGAAAGAATTCAGAGCAGCCCAAGAGAAAACAAGGATTGCAGGGTAATGCCAAAGGCCCGAGGGGCACTACAAATGAGCCCACCCCCTCTATTAATATCTATTTGTAGTGCAATAGCATCTGGGAGCCCCCCCATGGACCAGGGCCCCACTGTGCTAAACGCTGCACAAACTGAGCAAAAAGTCTCTGCCCCAAAGAGCTTACACACGCCATCTGTTCCCTTCTCACATCTTCTGCTCTATTTTCCCCATGTGGATTATGGAGCTATTGCCCTGGTTTCCTGCTGTCATCAAACGAATGAACCGGCCAGGCAGGGGTCTACAACATAGAATATAAGAAAGTGTTGCCTAGTGGGCAGTGCAGGGCTCAGACAATCTGGGTTCTATTCCTGGCTCTGCCATTGTTTTGCTGGATGACCCTGGGCAAGACACCGCCCCTCCCGGTGCCTCAGTTTCCCCATGTAAAATGGGGATAATGACGCTGACCTCCTTTGTAAAGTGCTTTGAGAACGACAGATGAAAAGCTCTCTCTCAGAGCGCTGTATTATTATAAGTAAGGGCTGCGCTGGTAAGGGTTTGAACTCTTGGGCCATTGGTTTTGAATTTTTATTTTTGATACACCCTCATAGTCTTTCTAAACACACTCGTTTATTTCCAGATTTAGCTAGAACTACAGGGCTTGGAGGAGGGGGGAGGGAAATTAATTTCATCGAAGACTGAGTATGAGGATTTGGATTTAGACATCGGCGTCTTGTTCTGTGCCAAATTAAGAGTCCTGTGGAATAATCAGCTGGGTTTTTATGGGAAGGGCGGGGGCAGCGTCAGAGGACAAATGGGTGGCTGTGGCCCAGCTGATGAATTTTTAGGAAATCCAATTATCCCCGAGGTTTGATTGGATCCATCTCTTTACTAACTATTGATTCTTCCTCCCCCTTGGCATTTTTCATATTTAATGTCTATCCATGTCATTGATTCTGCACATTGCAGTCGGAAACAGATGATTATTCACCCTCCTTTTTAAACTTATCCACAGACTGCATGACCTAATCTGTTTGAAACAACAGTTCACTTAAAGGGCGCTCGGAGAAGAAGGATGGTTTTGTGATTAAGACTCTGGGACACAGGGGATTCAAATGCAATTTTTGCAGCAGGTTTTGGACAAGTCAGTTAAGGCCAGACTGGTATGTTTGGTGTGGAGGACTTTGAAAAATCTTGGCTCCAGTTATTGGGTGCCAAGTAGAGGTGGTTGGAATATGAAATTTTGGCAAAATATGCTGTCTCATCAAAACTGACACATGGAGCCATGTCGGTTTCCATGAAACTTTCATCGGGAAGGTTTCTGGGTCAACAGAAAGAGAGTGAGCAAGCACAGGGTTAGGGCACTGGCCTGGGACATGGGAAATCCAGATTCAGCTCCCTGCTTGGCCTGATTTGGAGTGATCTGGGATAAAACCCTCTCCTCTGAATGAGCAGAGACTTGAACCTAAGGTCTCCTGCATCCCTGGCCCTGGCCCCTTCCTCGGCTTCTCCCCTACTTTTGCAAAAGTGCTCGAAAGTTTTCGTTCTAATGCAGAACAAAAACAAGCTCTGAAAATTTGAAAGCTGCCACAAAATGAAATTGTCATCCTGCCGTCAGCTCTAGTGCCAAGCCCTTGATTGCTCCTTGCCTCAGTTTCCCCATTTGTGGAATAGAATTAATAATAATGTTTCCCTTCTCCCAGCCTTGCCTGTCTTGTCTCTTTACATTGTAAGCTCTTTGAGGCAGGGACTCTCTCGCATTATGTGTACGTACCGCTCCTAGCACAATAGGGCCCTGATCTTGGCTTGGGCGTCAAGCCTCTCATTGCCTTGTAGGATTTGGGTCTGTGTCCCAAAGGGGGAGGGTGTGTGTGTGTCTGTCTGTGTAAAGAAAAAGCACCCCCCCCCCAGTAAAAAAAATATCCCCTAGATCAGAACCTGGTGCTTCCTGTTAAGATGCCCAGCTAGGGACAAATCCCAACAAATAGAGTAAAAAATGGCCAAAGCATTAAGAAACCTTTAAACAATCTCTGGGGTGTTGGGAGCTCCTTGGCAATCTCCTGCAAAGCAACCGCTTCTTAAAGTGGGTTGTGATGATTAGCAATGAGAATGTCCACTAGTGCGTAGCTATGAAACCTGGATGCTTTTAGTTCCCGCGTGCTACACCTTTACATTTCCAAGCACCCTGCCTGCAACCATTTCTTTTTCCGGCACTGCTGCAGCATGTTACAGAGTGACACACACACACACACTGTGCTCACTCTTCAGGGGACTTTACTTTTGTTCTTTCTTCCTTGTGGCTTTTTAAAATCTAAACCATCACTCATTCTGGACATAGATCCCCTGACACTGGGATGAGTTTTGAGGAAGTGGGGGTGGGAGAGGGAAAGACTCTCTCATGAACCTCCTGCGGCGTAGGATGCTTTGGCTTAACAGAGGCAGTTACAATTGCACTCCTTCACTTAGGAGGAACTTGCTAGACCCAGGTTAGTGCACTAAAGAAGGCGCACTAATGCATTTAAAGAGGGGTGTGAGCATCTGTCTCCCACATCTCATTTAAGAGAAACGGGGAGCTACTCCCCCACTTCTTATTTAAGAGGGAGAGGGGACTGCACATCACCTCTGGGGAGCGGTGGTGGAGCTGACCTGACCTACGGCATCTCTGGGAAGCAAGGTGATGCTCTCCAATCCCCCATTTAAGAGAGGTAGGTTGGCAGGTGCGTTGTTCGTTGATGTTCGTTGAATGAGTTTTGGGGGCTGCCCCGTTTAAGGCAAGGGAGGATGCTGCAGAAGCTGGGGTGCTGAGTGACCTCACTCCTGCTTTCTGTCTCTTTACACACACACCCACTAGCTGGTTTCTCTCCTCTGTTTCTGGCTCCCCCCTCCCCCTTCTGCTGATTTCCTGATATTATATTTACAAAATAAAATCAGAGTTCCAGCTGCAGAAAAAGGCAACCCCTGCTGACAGGAGACTGTCAAGGGCATTTTTTTCAGCGAAGCCACAGCCTGTCAGCAAAGACATCAGGGAGGATCTCCTTGACGTCTCTGCTGAACGGGGGAGATGTACAGCAATGACTTAAACAGGTCATGCTGGCTGGCTGATGGCGTTCTGCAGATGGAGCACCGGCTCTGGGCTCTGACGGACGTGTAAAGCGTGCTGTTCTCCTGGCCATACTTTAGACTTCTTTGCATTCATTAGTTTCATTCTCTAGATCTGTTGCACGATCTTATTGAGGGTTGGTTTTTTTTGGCCAGAGGGGGTTGTTGCTTTCCCTTCCAGCTGTGCCCCCACGGCTCCTGGCTCCTTCCACTCGCCATGTACAGTAAATAGCCCATTTTTTTGTGCAAAAAAAAAAAAAAAGAAGAAGAAGATGGAATTGTGGCTTTTACGACAAAAGCATCCTCAGTGGAAAACCCCCCTGCTTTCGAGCAGGGAAAGGAACCTGATCAGAAAGGCAGGAGGAAGAGAGGCTAAGCGCCACTTCCTGAGGTCAGGCAGCAGCCTTCAATAACTCTGACCCTTTTGATTCAATGCTACTAATTGTATTTCACCCCAATTGACTTACCTTATTCTACGCACTCCCTGGGACTGCGCTTCTAGGCATTCATCCAGACCGACGGCCTTCCCACGTGCATTCTCACTGGGTTGCTGCTGCTGCTATAGAACCAATGCCTTTCTCACAGCACAGTCTGTGCGCTCGGTATTCAGGAACCACCGCGTTCCCCACAGCGCATTCCCTCCGTTACTCTTCCAGAGCCTCCATGGCTTGCAAAGCACATTCTTTCCTGTCATTCCTCCAGAACCTCCACACTGCCCCACGCGCTGCGCCGATGCTCCTACATCCCCCAGATTGCACTCCTCAGACTCACTACCTTCCCACCGCTCATACCTCCTTCTTGCTTGGGGTACGTTTTATGGCCATTCTCAACCTGCGTTCCTAATCCCAGCTCCAGCGCCTCGGCTCTGCTGCTCTTTGCATCCCATTCCCAACCGTTGTCTAACACCTCCCGGTTTCCTCTATTTTTGACCGTTCTTCCAAAGCATATTACTAAGGTTTCCCCCAGCCAACAGAAATATGGCCCTAAGGGACTTGTCCAAGGTTACAGAACTAGTGACCGAGCCAGAAACATCTCTCAAGCTTCCAGTCCACCCCCTGCCAGTCACCCAGACACACTCTACAGTCCGCCAGGTGCAGCCTGGGAAGGGTTCCTCTCCTTTCTCTGCAGCATGGGCCAAGTACAGGACCCAATGCAGGATACCAGACAGTAACATACCCTGCCTTTGGCCTGGTATCAGATTTGTCCCAGATGGTACAACGTTGGGCCCAAAAAAAGTACCAGACTTACAGTGGAAAGAGTATGGCAAGTCCTAGGGTCTCCATATGGCATGGCTGTGCCTGGTCTCTGAACCCATGGAGACCCTCCCGCGTTCCTGCTTGTCACTCCACCCTCTCCACGTGGGCGAGATGCACTTTTGACACACGACTCCCCCCGCACCCCTCCTTCACGTCCGATTGTTACTGCCTCACCTCTGCAGTAACTCATCCCGTTATCTGATTCCTTTTCTTCTTCACCTTGCACTACCATGCCCGATATCCATCTCCAGGCTTTTTGTTGACGTACAAAAGCATGATTGCTAATTTGAAGCTACCCTCTTCTCCCCGGTTTACACTCTCTGATTAATAATCCCTTTGCTCTCTCAGTAACGCTGTACCACTAATAAGATTAAAACATATCTCTCCCTCACAGCACCAATTCATAATGCTGATTTACCATTACTCCTCAGCCACTACAGAACGGATGCGCATGGCTGTTACTTTAATCCCGATCCATCGCCGCGCTGCTGAAAAATAACTGCTAATTAATACTTTTCTGTCTCCCAACTGCTTCCAGATATGACTGGCGATCAATATTCCTCTGGCACCCTGCCACCGAGCCGAATGGCTAATACTTAACTCCCAGCCTGTTCACTAGAGTAATATCACTATCTCTGCAAAGGGATTTGCTTTTCCTTCTATTTGTTTTATTTCCCTCCTACGATCTCCTCTTTCTGGAGCAGAAAGAGGGTCTTCTTGCAAACTCATGCCCCCTCTCACTCACGCTAACCTCGCTGTCCTGTCTCATCTTCATCCAGCAGGGCTGTGGGGATGTTGCTGGTCTCACTGCACATGGCTTTGGGGCCACCAGCATGCAAGTCTCAATAGAGAACAAACGCAGCCAGGCTTCAGCGAAGCTGGTTGGACGCCCTTGTAACGGCCCTTCCTCCTGGCCCAGGGATCTCCCTCTCCTCTTCGGAGGTCTACTAAATAGCCGGCGCAGAGGGACAGACTATACATCTAACATCCAGGCTTCTTCAGCTGTTGGACCACTGACCACAACCCAGATCTGGGGGCTGGTTGGCTGGCCCTCTCCTCCCCCGGCATCCTTCTGGAGAAGGAGTGACCAGGCAAGACCATACCCCCCTCCCTCCTCACACACAAAGCCCTTCCAATCCCAGGATATATCTTTCAGGGATAGACTGCCCGCCTGCCCGCTCCCCTTTTTGTAGGTCTCACTGCTGCCTCTCCTCTGGCAGCTTGCCCTATTGTGGGGTTTGAGACACTGTTAATAAATAGTGATAAAAATACCCAACTCTTTTAGGTGCTTTTCATCAGGAGATTGCAAAGTGCTTTGCACAGGTGGTCAGTATTAAGTGCTTTGAGATCCATGCACGAAAATTGCTATATAAGATCTAGGCATTATCATCTCCCATTTTACAGAGAGGGAAATCGAGGCAGAGAGGTTCCCCTCCACCACGCTCCCATAGTTCTGTATCCTGGTCTTTTCTTCCCCCCTCTCCCGCCTTCCAGCTGTATAACAAAAGGTTTTGGCTAAATTATTTTCCCACGTACCCTGGTGCAGTCCCGTTGCCTTCACCGGGGTTGCTCCAGTGTTGCTGGGCGGAGAATTTGGCCCTTGGTGTTTTGGGCTGCAGGATCAGAGCTTAGTCTCACATTTTCCTGGGGATCCCCACTCATTTTGCGGGGGGCACCCCTGTTTTAATCTCTTCACCCCTTTGCTCATGTGTGACTGCTGCAGTGTAACCGGTCACCAGAGGAGGGGGGTTGTCCCCCAGCCGCCATTCCAGATAAAGGGGTTCCCTCCCCTATACCCATAAAACTCTCCCTTTGCCAGCCCAACCCCAGATTCCATTCCATGCTGGGGCGATGGGGCAGGCAATGCCCTCTTCATTTACCAATCTGCATAATCTCCGGTCCAGAGGAAATCACAAGGGCTTTTCTGGGGGAAATCGAGAGGTCTTTTGCAGGGAATCTCTTTTGGGGACCACATGGGATATTTTGAGCAGAAGAGGAGGGACGCGTTCCACTGAGGAAACTTCAATTGCCCTTCCCACAACTCAATGCTGCATGGTTTCCCCGCTACCCCGACCTGCCCTCAGCCCCTCTGGGGAACCCCAACCAATTTATTTGGGCATCTCACACTTTCCCGGGCCGCTGAGTCAGCATCGATCAGGGGAGATCCAACATGCTACCAAATTTCCACCCACCTACGCCGCCTCCCCCGTACCCGAGCCACTACCTCCCCCTCTGCCAGCTCTAAAAACAAACGCGGGCTGCAATCCCACCGCACAGAGCCTGCTGCTTTAAATACAACAGTGGCGGAGGGGAGAGAAATAATAATAAAAACACACACACACACACACACACAAAACGCAGCCTCCGATCTGATGGATGTGGCAGGGGAGAGCGGACGCTCTGCTTTTAATAAAACATAACGAAGCGTAGGATCGTAAAATATTTCCGTTAATTCAGTGCTCCCATGAGGATGGGTAATAGCGGCTTGGTAATGCGGTAGGCTTTCCTAGCAGCTGGCCGGGAGAAATGACTGCTGATGGAGTAAGTGCTCTTTTCCCCATACATGCCCGAAGGCTGCAGTGCCGGGGAGGGCTCTGTAGGGGGCAGCACTGCAAAAACTGAACGCAGAGGGGCAGCGGTGGGGTAAAAAGCCTCTCGCCATCAGTCCTAGGGAACGGAGAGCGCAGGCATTTCACACACTTGGATTGACAGCTCGCTGGGGCAGGGACGGGCTTTTTGTTCCATGTTTGTACAGCGCCTAGCACCATGCTCCTGCAATGTAAATAATTGTCTCCCATTTTATTTATACCAGTGTTGGAATTTAGCAGGAAATTTTCAAAAGGGAGGCGGGTGCCCGAATCCCCATTCGTTGCTGGTGGGAGTTGGGTGCCTAACTGCCCCTTGTGCTTTCAAAAATGTTCCCCTTCGTGCCTAACCCTCCTTTCCCAGCGTGGTGAAATGCAGCCCAGGCAATGACAATGGATCTGGTAGCTCTCACAGACAGACGCTAGGCTGGGGAACTATTGCTGGTGAGAGGGGCCAGGTCGACTGTCCTGCACGTAGCCCAGGAGAGGGGCAGCTGGGATGGGCGAGGCAGGGCGAGCTTCCCCCGCCAGGCTCTCTGCATCCCTGCAACTGATTCTGTCATGATGTTACCTTGGGAGATTTTTCAGAAGTGGCCGGGGGAGTCAGGCAACCACACCGCACTAATATTCACAGGGGTTGGTGCCTACCACCCTTAGTCCTCACTGCAAATCCCAACCATAAGCTCTGTGCCTCCGCTTCCCCATCTGTAAAATGGGTAATAAACATCCACCTTGGAAAGGTGCTATAAATAGGGGTGCTGTGAGGACTGAAATCTGTAAAGGGGTCTGTAGATACAAAGACCAATGCTAATTATACACTGATGCTGCCCGCATTGACCTGTACTGGACATGCAGCTGGGGGGGAATTTCCTTGGGCTAAAAGATGGGGTTGAAATTGATCTCAAGGGTGGGTCTACACTGGAAGGAGGAAAAAAACATCTGTGGCCGTGAGTCTCAGAACCCGGGTCTACAGACTTGGGCTCATGGAGCTTGCACCATGGTGGTAAAAATAGCAGTATAGACATTCCCACTTGGGATCTGAGACCCAGCCTCCCCTTACCGTGGTTCAAGGCCTGGGCTCCAGCCCAAGCGGGAACATCTACATTGCTATTTTCTGCACTGTAGCGTGAGCTTAAGTCTGCAAAACCAGACTTGAGAGTTGTTGCTGGGGTATTTTTGCAGTGTAGACATGCTCTCTGGCAGTGGGGAGGGCTGGTGGGGTAACGGGGGTGGATTGTTTTCCCCCTGCATCTCCCAGGCTGCTGATGCCCGGTAATAGGATGTTGCTGGGTTACCTTTCAGCAGTTTCTGTGAGTTACTGTGGAGAGTGGATGTGTTGTGTTGTCAGAGGTACCCACCCTCCCCGCACCCGACTGTCGATGCACGCTGCTAAAAGCTTCCCGCAGAGAGAAAATAACCCAAACTCTTTAAAATTTAAAGGGCTTATTTAAACAATGTTATCTCTCTCGGAAAGGAGAGAGCATATTTAATGGCTATATTTAGTGCTCAATGTAGGACAAAGCAGATGCAGCAAGATTTCTAACGCAGAGATACCAGAAATGTTAATCACTTCTGCCACAGTGTGCCTAGAGAGAGGGGGAAGGGGGAGAGACAGACACCCCCCCCCCCCCCACACACACACACAGAGCTGATGGATTGGAGAGGAAGGTAAGTGGGGGAAATATACTGGGCTGGCATAGGGGGTCCTCTGATTGTACTGCCATCTGAGCACCCCGCTTTCGATCACCCTATACCAGTCATGATCTGCCTTAGATCATTTCTCTGTGTTCGGGGGACTTGTTGCGCTTTGCTATACCACCTAATAGTATCCCATCTAGGATAAACTTCCCAGACACGGGAACCCAAAGGAAATGTTCCCATGAGCCTCTGATGAATAACAAACAATGACCTTTAGTGCTAACCATTGGGGTCGAGTGGTTTAAGCATGTCTTTAGGACCCCTGAATTAATATCCTGATTCTGCCACTGTTTCATTGTGTGACCTTGGGAAAAATCACTCAATGTGGGGCTTTCAAAACAATCTAAGGGAGTTAGGCAACCAATCCGCATGCTGTCCTAGAGGTGATCAGAAAATGGATTTTCTGTCCCATGGAAATTTTGAGATTTTTTTGGGTGGGGGGAATTCATCCTGAATCAGGAAGAAAACCCAAAATTCGGAAGTTCTCCACAAAACAAAATCTCCCCCCCTCCCGAAATTCCTTTTGTGTCAATCAAAATGTTTCATTCTTATTTTGATTTTTTGAACATCTTACTTTTGTTTTCATAGAAAAGTAAAGTGTGAAATAAAAAGTGGTTTCCAATCGCAAAATCTCAACTTTTCATCCTGAAACTGTCGGGACGAGAATGCTTTGACATTTTCAAAACTGTTTTTCTCCAACTTCTTTCTAAGCAAAATGTCGTTGAAATCTATACAGCTTGCAAAAATGTTCAGTTTAGCTGAAGTGGTATTTTCCGACGGGGAAAAAAGTGTCTTAATGGAAACTTTTTGCCCATCTCTAAACCTATCCTACCATAAGGAACAGAGCCAGCAATCCAACTGGTGGTCCTTCCTCTAGCTGCCCAGTGAAATGATTTCATTGAAGGGTCTATGAGGTTGTTCCCTCTGGGGAGTTTGAGGGAGGGTGGCAGACCCCATCTTAAGCCAAGGTTATTCCACAATGCTAGGTGCACAGAGCTTTCAACATGAGCACTGTTGCTGGAAGAGTATGGATTCACTGCTGGGTACCTGGATGGCTCTCAGACTGGATGAAGAGCCTTTCACCTGGATGTGGGAACATGGCCCAGCTCGGTAGTGTCTGAAAGTCATGACCACCTGATGGCTCTTGGTAACCTACTTTAGTGTGTTGGGATGGCGTCTGTGGTGTGGATGAGTATCTACAGCACAAAACCAGACTAGCTGTGTGTGCCTTAGATCTACAACACAAAACCCACTGCCCTGGTTAGCACCCACGGGTCCCTTCTTGACAGCCTGAGCGGGGAGGGCAAAGGTCGAGGAAGCGTTGGAAAGGGAACCCCCTCATACCAGAAATCCCAGTCACATGCTTAAACCACTAGACCCCACTGTCTCACCACGCAGCTAACAATTAGTGCTAAGTTAAGTGGCTCTGATTCATGGGGACATTTCCTTCGAGTGCCAATAGCTGGGAACCTCTGTTCATCATCAGATGCCACTGGCTCTCCCTCTTCTCCCCACAATGCCACCCAGGAGCGCCCACTCTGAGAATAAGGCCCCTTTAAGGAGTCAAGTCAGGCACTTACCAATCGAGGCACCCAAAATCAGTCGTCACTTGGAAAGCTTTCGCCACTGGCTCTTGGGGTATGGGACAAGGAAGTGACAAGCTGCTGCTGGAATCTTTCCTTCTGCTACTGCAGACTGAATACTACGCGGTCCTGTATCTCTCCGAACAACAGTTGTCATTTGCACATCGCAGCTATAATTATGGCAAAGTAGAGCCTCTCTCTGTCAGAAGGAAATAACGATCTACAGCAAGTTTGCCCATATTAAATGTTTTAAAATACTTTCTTTAAAAAAGAAAGAAATCCCAGACTAAACAAAAGAAAATGCATTATGATATAAATATAGCGAAAAGGCTACATCAGTTACTGCGTCTGAAAACATTACATATGAAAAGTGCTTCAGAGAGACAAAGTTCTGAGTTAATATTAAATGTGGGGGTGTTCCCCCTCCCCCCAACATTTGAATTTCTGGAAATTCAGGGTTAGTGTTCCAAAACACCTTTACCTGCCCTGCCACAGGCTGGCATATATCCCTTACATCTATGTACAGCAGCCTTTTTTGCATTTCTAGTCGGAGTCACGTCAATACCTATTTTATTAAATACGTTTTTTCATCAGTAGCTTCCAAGCACATCACTATTCCCATTTTAGAGATAGGGAAACTGAGGCACTGAGCCGAGAAGTGACTTGTCCAAAGTGATCCAGCAGGCCAATAGCAGAGCTGGGAATAGAACCCAGCTCTCCAGGGAATGCTCTATCCACTACGCCACACTGCCGCCCTACTATAGGCCTCACCCCCATACCTAGGGTTGCCAGCTTGGCAGTATCGGAAAACTGGACACTCCAGCAGGAGTGCCGGAACATCCCCTGCCCCATCTCTTGCCCCTGAATCCTCCCCAGCACCTCTTTCCCCCTCCCCTGTCGCTTGCTGCTCTTCCCCTCTCTCCTTCCCCCCCCAGCCCTCTGCTCCGCCTGGTTTGGGAGGGTCTCGCCTGTGGAGCTGGGGCTGGGCGCTGGAGCTGCCCAATACACAGAGGAGGCAGCCCTGGCTGAATAGCGACTGATGCGGGCGACGACCCGGCGCCTCCACCGCCCGCAGCAACCGGACGTCGGGTGTCCAGTCAGCAGATCTGGCCAGGCACCGTCACTTTCTGGTTGAAAACCAGGCACCTGGCCACCCTGCCCGTACCCCACCCAACAACATGCAAACTGTGTGCTGATGACACAGAAGCTGCCTACGCAACCTCAGGCTTTTCTGCAACCCACCCTCCTGGAGTGAAGTAACAGCCGCCAGTCCTTTTATGCATTAGCTACAGAACCAAGCCCTGCCCCTCCCTCCCCCACACTCCTGCCATGGCTGGGGGACAAGTGCCTTCACCTCTTACCCGCTACATGCCTTCTCCACATACCACCACTGTCTACTGTTTGCATTTATTAAGGCAGGGCCTGGGGACCAATCAAGAACATGGATCCATGTGCTAGATGCTGCACACACTCTGCTCTCCCCGTATCAATTGCACATCCTGTTCTAATGAACTTATTCTCCTTCCCATTGCATAGATGACTGGGACGCAGAGCTGCATGGCTGAATAGCTGTTCTGATCCCATACAAATCCTGGCCGCAGGCCACAATACTCAGTGCCATTCTCTGACACACTTGTATGACTGAATCTTATTCTACTAGAGGACAAAGGAGTCGACAAAGACTTTAAATGGTCTTGACTTACATGGTAAAGCTGACAGTCTCCTGGAAGTCCTGGCTGTGGAGTGGGAGAGAGAGACATTGCCCTCTAGTGGTTGCACACAGAGAAAATAAGGGACCTACTAACGCTGCCAGCTAGGGGAATTTTCCTATAGCTCAAGTGGTAGAGACTTGTGGCTTAGGATCATGGAAGACTTCCCCCCACAGTCCTGGCTCTGCAGACTCTACATTATCACTGCATCTGCTGTACCTTACATTGCAAAGCATGGAGGACGCAGTAAGGCAGGCCAATGAGCAGACTGAAGATGATCTGCAGAAATTTAACTCTGAATTTTCAGACTTTCAAAGGATTCCCTCCCTTCAGCTCCCCAAGACGTGGCCAGAGCAGAATGCCCAACTCCAAACCTCCCAAATCCAAAAATACTTTGGAGAGTTCTGGATTGAGAGCCGGCTCTGAACTTTGCAGCTCACCCTCTTCTCTGGAACAAGCTTGAAAAGGAAAACCACCTCCAAACTCTGCGGAAGTTCACGACCCACCTCCATGACTCCGCGTCCCTTCTCTCATTCTTGGGTCACTTTGTTTTATAACTTTTACCTTCTAAGGAGGATTTTAGCAGAAGCAATTTATTGGAGACTAGCTCAAACAGCAAAGATTTCTAACAAGGTTTGTGCTTTGAGTTAAGACCCTTCTTCAGTACAATTAGATTATGAACCCTTCAGGACAGGGACAGTCGTCTTTTTGTTCTGTATTGGTACAATGGGGGCCTGGTCCATGACCTGGGCTCCTAGGTGCGACAGTGATACAAATAATGAATAATAATACTCTGAATTACATGGCTTACATTCCCTATTTCTCTGGATACATCATGTGATGCACACACTGATAATATCAGAGCACTTCCCAAATACATATCCTAACACCTCTGATGCAGGGTACCATTATCCTCATCTTACAGTAGGGAAACTGAGGCACGGAGCTATTAAGTGACAGACCGCAAGTACTTAGTACAATGGGGTCCTGGTCCATGATAAGGACTCCTAGGCGCTACTGCAATACAAACAAACAAACAAACATAGGGAGTCTATGGCAGAGCCAGAAACTGAACCCAGATCTCCTGAGTCCAGTCCTTCCTGCACCCCGTTTTTTCACAGGAAAGGACAGGAGGGAGAAAAGTCAAATCAGCCTTTTAAACCAGATGCAGTGACATGAATGAAATAATGTAATGAGCAGCCCTTTACCCTGTCACACACACACACACACACACACACACACACACACACACACACACACACACCCCGGCCCCCCAGCTGATACCAAAAGCTGCTCCTCAATTGCAAGATTTTAAAGCCAAATATGATTTGGTTGATCAAGGACCACAAGATGTGGGTCTCCTCCCTCCGCCTCTTTCCCTGCTCTGCTTGGCAGAAGTCACTGGGACAGAGCCGCTCTTTAGCGTGATAACCTAGTGGCCAGACAGCTCGTCTTCCCAAGACACACTGCAAACAAACACACTCACCGACAAAGAGAGGCTGGCTCAGAAATCACCCTGCCGCTAGGAGAGGTGAGACCCTTCCAGTGCACAGGGAATGCTGTGCTTGTCATCCAGACAACCACTGGCCATGGCTATTCCAGGCCGCCTCCCTGTCTGAGCAGTGGGGCAGTCACTCACAGGTTGGGGGGCTGCTTCCTTCAGGCACTGAGCCTCAGGAGGTTTTAATTTGTCATTGAATTTCGTGTGGGTAAAAGATTCCAAGACTGACAGCCGTACGGACAGGAATCCTCTGCGGCAGAGCAGGGCCCCACACAGGGCCCCCCCATGGGGTGGGGGAGGAAAGGTACACTTTACCAGGGCCCGGAGGCCCTGGAGGGCCCGGCCCAGGCTGCAACCTCAATTACCATGTGGAAAAAAAATGTCATGGCTCATGAGACTGTATGTATGGGATGAGGGATTGCGGTACATGTGTGGGAGTGGGCCCTTTGTTACAAGTTTGTCCTGGGCCCGAAAAAATTATTGTTGGGTCCTGGCCCCACACACTGCCCCTTCCCAATGGACTGGCCTGGGCTGGAAGGGCCAGATGCAGAAATGAGAGAGGAGTTTGTTCTACAGGATACATGCCATCCTTGGCGCCTCTGCCATCCACAAGGCGGTCCTAGTCCACTAGCAGCTTCTGGGTTCACTTGTGGCTCAAACCAGGGCATTCTTTTTAGGCCAGCTGTCATGAGGAGTGATGCTTCTTGGTGGGTTGATCTGTGTGGCAGGGACATCGGACATCAATGCATCTGGTACCCACCAGCCCACGCCACTGTGTCCGGCCAGACCCATCCTCACAGAACTCGAGCAGCCTGCCCAGTAGAAGCCCTGGGGAAGGGAAGGTCACACTGGGCACAACACACTTGGGTCCTTTTGGACTGCGGGGTGGGGGAGGGAAGAGAGAAACTTAGCGTTGAGTCTCCCTTGCTGAGAATACCCTGCCCACACCCCTCAGGTAGGTACGTCGGGGGGCTCTGGTTCAAGTGCCTCAGTTGTTGAGCTGATCTCAGCTGTCAGGATAAGACGCAAGTGGACAGGAGTTAAAGCAGGGGGACAGACAGCTTCTCTTCCACTGCCTGGCTGGGGTAAGCAGTGCACCCGACTGCTCCCCCTTCTCCTTGGCTGGGGCACGGAGAGTGGCCCCTCCTGCTCCAATCTACTTTAACCTGTGCAATCACCCCAGCCCTGCCCTCCGCTAATACACCTCGGCCCTGACTGTACATTTATAAAGAGCTTCTACAGGGTAAAATGATCAATAGGTGTTTTAATACATGGTTAATCAATTGCTAAAAAAGCCAACAGATCAGTCGGTTGCTAATAACCTTGGCTTATAGAACACACACGACTGAAGCTTGTAAGATCTACGAAGCAAGTATTAAACCTTGATAATCTATTTATTATATCAAAGAAACATTTATAAAGTGTGGGCAATTATATAACGAAAAGGATACAACCACATCACGTCATTATTACTTACCTATAATGCTCTAGTGCTGGGCACCGTACAGATGGGGAGAGACAGTTTGTGATCTAAATAGACATGACAGACACCAAGTGGGAGGGGAAGTGACCGGACCAAGGTCACACAAATGGTTTGGGAATAGAACTCACATTTAACAACTCTCAATTTAGTGCTGTGCCCATTAGACTGCACTACCTCACATCAGCGACTGCCAAGCAGCCCATTCATCTCACAAGTCCAATTTAAAATTGGATCGTTTTTAAAGTCTCCAACAGATTTGTTCCACTTTTACTCTCCGCCTCTCGCTCAGTTAGCAAGGCCCGCCTCGTTCATGCAATCCCTGTCTACGTGCATTTGGAATGCAACTGCCACAACCAATGTTGTCTGCAAAAGAGCCTAAACCCTCATCGCCGTGAGAAGGATGTTGATAAACTAGGGAGGGTTCAGAGAAGAGTCACCAGAATGATCAAAGTGTTGGAAAGCACGTCTCACACTGATAGACTGAGCTCCTTCAAGCTTAACAAAGAGAAGGGTACAGGGGTGACTTAATTGCAGTCTAGGGGTACCTACATAGAGAACAAACATTTGATAATGGCTCTTCGGTCTAGCAGAGAAAGGTCTAATGAGTGGAAGTTGAAGCCAGACCAGTTTAGACTGGAAACAAGGTGTAGATTATTAACAGTGAGGGCAATGAACTATCGGAACAACTTCTCCAGGGTTGTGGTGGAGTCTCCATCATTAGTCATTTTTAAATCAAGGTGAGTTGGTTTCTAACAGACCTGCACTAGTTCAAACAGGTACTATTTGGGGGAAGTCCTATGGGTGTGTTAGGCAGGAGGTCAGGCTAGATGATCCCAGAGCACCTTGTGCTCTTAGAAGGGCTGAATCTGCTCCCCAGTTCATTGAACATCTCAGAGGACAGGACTAAAATTCCCCTCCCAGGCCTGTCTCAGCTGCTCTGCTATTATTTGTTAAAGACCCGATTCCACTCCAGTTGAAGTCAACGGCAAAGCTTCCGTTAGTGTCAATGCTGCAGGACCAGGCCATATATAAAACTTATTTTTCTTTGTAAGGCATTTGTGGATAGAGTTTGCATGACAGACACTTGACAAATAATATCTTCTATTGTTTTTTATACCTCTGGAGATTTCAAAGCAACTTCTCATCCGTCAAATACTGGCCCATTTTGGGATCCCTTTTATTAAGTGCACCTACCCGGCTGCTTGTCTGATATTCCAAGTTTCCAGCCAGCGTGGTCTCTCTCTGAGCAGGGTGAAACTTGCTTATGAGCTGAGGGGGATGGCATGCCCTGACTGTGAGCAGCAGCAGAGAAACTTTGTCCAACTGATTGCCAGATTGGCAACAGCCCTGGGTCCCAAGGGTTGAGCCGAATATTTGCAAAAAAAAGGGACTACTCTGGGTCCTGTGTGCAGTACTGCAGCAGCGTGGCTCAGAAGGGAAAGCCATACCTCTGAACCTTGGCTGCACGTAGGACAATGTGGGGGGCTTGTTTTGGTCACTCATGGGATAATGCTGCCTTCTCCCTTTCCCCACCTGGCCCGTGAGAGAGGCAGAGAGGAGGAATTCTTAGGATATTTCTCTCCTGCTGCATCTGTTCCCCTGCTCAGCCCCTGGGTAAGAGCCATCATCTCAAATCAAAGTCATCCTGAGTCCGTCCATCGTGCAATACTGACAAACACCAGCCTCTCACTGGCAGCAAGAATCCTGGCTTCCTTTGCTCAAACCCAGTCTCCAGCGTGACAGGAACACACATAATCTGCCCATTTCCACTTCCTGGCTGGACCCTTCTCCCCCGGCAAACTTCACCACAGAGCAGCCCAGGGTGCATCAGAGACTAGGATATAACCAGCTGGGATGTCGTCCTCCCTCCCCCAGCAAAGTTCTTGCTCTCTAAAGGTTTCTCTTCCCAAAACAGTTCTCTGTGTATGTATGAAAAAAGACTGAACTCACTGAGATGCCTTTTCAGGCCAGGATCAGAGGAAAGGGCCCAGAGAGTGGAAGGGGAGTGGGAAAAGGCCTTGTCTTTGTCATCTCCCCCTTTCCCCTGGAGCGCGACTGAGTTCCACCTTCATCTCACACACCCCAGCACCAATGGCTCTCCCACTGCTGCCCCCCTGGGGCTCCCCCTTATGAAAAGGCCTACATTTTCCAAAAATGACGTGATTCTGGGCCCTGCAGTTTTTTGGGAGCCCAGTTTGAGATGTTGTAAAATGGGTGGGAGATTTCCGAGCACCCTCTCTCTGGAGATCCGGCTTCTTTAGGGTGTCTCAAATTGGGCCCCCTCAAAAACCAGAGTCTTCTTGAATCACAATGGGAAATGATGACCAATCTGCCCCATGCCAGAGGCCCTGGCTCCAGCCCAGAGACACCTTCCACGAGCACAGACTGAGATCTAGCTCATAGTCGGATGCTGCTCAGCTACATGTCCAGCCGCCTGAGTACGAGAGATCAGAATTCAGACCCTGGCCTTGGCTTTCTTCCAAGTCCCAGCACTAACTTCACAAGTGGATCAGAAGCAGGCAGGGGCTGAGCGCTCACTAAACAGAGCCAGGGAGTCCTGAGAAAGCAGCTGGTGGGTGCTGGAGAGCTGCGCCTGGATGCTGCAGGGATGAGCACACGCAGGTTGGAGAAGGCAGATAATGTAGCTCAGACAGCAGCAAGGAGCATAGGGCCCCCGGTCCAGGGCAGAGGCTCAGGTGCCATGGTAACGGGCATGGTGTAAGATGCTAGGGGGGTTAATTGCGTGGGCAGGGCAGCATGGACTGAATCCATCACCGAGACTAAGTAAAACCTAAACTCGAGAGGCCTGTTTCACCCCCCAGCAACGGTCCCTCCCCGACACTTTCTGCTCATTTGGGGCCTGATCCAAGGCTCAGTGAGGCCACAAAAGATTTCCAGAAACTTCAGGAGGCTTTGGCTGAGGCCCTCAGAAGCCGGTCCTGCAAGATCCTGAAATGCCCTGAAATCCTAGCAAAGCCAACGTGAGCCCAGGGTGCTGAACAGATCCTGGCCAGTCGCAGGCCAGCCTGACCCACCGCACGCACAAAGAGCGGCCAGCAGCTCCCTCCCCATGACTTGCCAGGTGAGAGACATGCATGGAACCCAGCAGGTTCTGTCCCATCCCTTTCTATGAGTTTCAGCTCACGGCCTACTGTGGGGCGTGTTTCTTGAATAAAACCCCCGCCCCACATGTATGTAAATGAATATGCAGATTAGGCACGGCCCCACAGTTCCTCCAGACAGCTCTCGATGTCGCCTGGTCCCCGCTTACCGGGCCTCTGCAGGGATTTGATAGGCAAGGGATGGAGTAACTATTGCTAATCTTCCCCCCTCAGCTATTCTGTTAAACACCAGTTACACACGGTGAATTATACATCGACACTCGGTCAGATCAGAAAGCAAATCCTCGTCCCCCTGGTGCATTTTCAAACACACTCGGCCTTTGGAGACGCCTTCCCTTTCAGCTGCCGAGGTTCTCACAGATGGAGCGGCGCTTCTCTCTCCTGGACAAACAAAGCCCGTTGTCTTCGGGAGCGGATCCGCTTGGCAGCTCCGTGCGCCGCTGGGAAACGGCGCCCCTCAGACCACACGCCACTGGGGGAACGGAGCCTCTCAGGCCATGGCAGACGCCGCCTCTCTGCCCACACGCGAGCCTGCTGGCCGCACCGCCTCTGGAGTAGGGCAACCAACCGCCCTGAACCAGGTGGGACAGTCCCAAAATGTACATTCCAAATCTCAGTCCTGGGCTGAATGACGCCGGGACAGCATTTGTCCCGGATTCCCTGCGGCGTCGCCCCTGAGGCTCAGGGGCAGCTCCAGCCTCTTCCCCGGGGGGGGGGGAGGTTGAGGGAGGCCTTAGCTCCCCCCTTTCCACAAGGCCACATCCCCTGCTCCTTGTCTTCCCCGACACCTCTGCCCTGTCCAGGCCAGAAGCTGGGCCGCTGTGGGGAGCCCCAGAACCCTGGACCCTCCACCTGCCCTAGGCGACACACTCCAGAGGGCGGGAACACAGGCCGGGGACTGCTCTTGGGCACCCTGGCACCCTGCCCAGGGCAGGTGGAGGGTCTGGGGCTCCCCACAGCAGCCCAGGCTCCTTGGATGGCTCTTGCCACAGCCCAGCTGGCTTCCAGGCTGGTCAGGGGGCGGGGCCTCGGAGGGAAGAGGAGGAGAAAGGGGCGGGGCCACAAAGAGGGCGGGACTCCTGCATGTGTACCGTTTTTGCATTTCGGGAAAAAAGTGGTCGTCCTTCTCCGGAGTGGCTTCTGGGGAAATAGACAGGAAGCGCATCGGAGAGGAAGGCTAGTCTCATGGTAAGCACTGTGGCCTAGCAGACAGAGCGCCAGACTCTGATTCAGGAAACCTGAGGTGACCGTCTATTCCTGGCTCTGCCAGGCAACCTTATGCAAAGTCACTTCCCGTCTCCATGCCTCAATTTCCCCTTCTGTAAAATGGAGCTAATGGCATTGACTTCCATTGTAAAGCACTCTGAGACCTACTGCTGCAAGTCACTAGACGGGGCGAGGGATTTTTATTATTGTGGTCAAAGCAATGGAGTAGGATTCTGATGAGCTGGGTTCAATTCCTAGCTCTGCAAAGAGCTTCCTGCGTGACTTCAGCCAAGCCGCTTTGTCTGGGCTTCAATTCCCCATCTGCAAAACGGGGCTCATAGTCCTTCCTCTCCTGCATTTAGATGGCAAGCAAGCTCTCTGGGGAAGGGGCCGTCCCTTACAACGCACAGCACACAGCACAATCTGACCCTGATCCAGGCTGAGGCCTCTCAAGGCATGTCTACACTGCAGCTGGGAGTCAGCCTCCCAGCCCGGGGCCACGGACTAGCAATAGTGCACTAAAAATAGCTGTGTAGACTGGACTTTGAGGTTGCCGCTCAGGCTAGAGTTTGGGCTTTCAAGCGTGGGGGTAGGATCTGCAGGGACAGGGGGGCTTGATAGCCCAAGCCACAACCTCAAAGCAACAACTACAGAGCTATTTTTAGCACATTAGCGCAAGTCCCGCTAGGACCTTTGGATCAGGTTTCTCAGATGCAGAGAGGACACAGTGCAACACACACAAATCATCTCCTCCCTGCCCGCTCAGTGCACCCGGCTCCTCAAAAATTCAGGTCAAGTTTTCAAACCTGGCTGCCTCCTGCGAGGCATTTGGAAAATTGCTGCCATTGACTTAGCTCACACTGGCTTCAACACAGCTGGGGGCACAGCGCGTCTGAGACATTTGGCCTAAAACCTCTGGGCCACACTTCCCCTGTTATCCACCCACAGCCCTTCCCCCACCTCTCCTTGTCATCCTAGAGTTCAGCACTGTGTTGGATAAAGACAGAAACATGCGCGTCCTTCAAAATCCTGGGATCCAACAAGCTGCGCGGCCAAGGACCAAATCCCCACTGAAGTCGACGGGAAGAATTCTTGTGGACAAGGCAAACAAAACCTGTCTCGATTGTAAATTCTGCAAGGCGAGGATCTGGTCTTAGAATCCAAAGCGCCAGGCACACCTATGGTGCCATAGAAATATCCCTTCAGAACAGAACTGGCTGGAAGTTTTCCAGTTGAACGTTTTCCCATCGGAAAACACTGATTCATCAAAATCCAGACAGTCCATAGGAATGTGCAGGTTTTGATGAAACTCCCACAGAAACTAGGCTAACTTCTGACAGAACCCTGCCTGCTATACAGGCTCCAAAACCGGCCTGGTTACCAGCCACTTCACCCTCCCAGCTCCACAGCAGCCCACCTGGCAGACTGCTGGAGAAACTAGGATCCAAGCACCTGGCAGCTCAGGCTCCCGGGATTCTCAGCTTCGGGACAGCGCACCACATGGTCTGCCTTGGGGTTGGGGTTTCCAGGGTCCCCGAGCCGCACAGCTCCCCGCCTGGCGGGCCGCTGGGAGCCCTGGGCAGATTGGGGAGCCTCAAAAAAAATGTTTCTGAAAGGTCAAAACAAAAACGCCGGTTTCTAAATAAAACGTTTTAGGATTCCTGTTCTGCGGGAATTCCCAGGAAATCCCCAAATGTCATGTTTCTGAATGATTTCAGTCTCTTTTTTTTTTAAATTACATTTCACAATTTCTTGCGGAATGGGAAGCCCAGTTTCAGGCCAGCTCTAGCTAACCCCAGTAGGTCAACTCCCCAAGTCCCTTCGTTTTCTATTCAGCCCCGACAGGTGCAAAACTGTGCTTGGAGTCAAAGGGAGTTTAGCTAGTGGAAGGAGGGCCAGGATTTGACTGTAAAAAGGGAGGGGAGGCAATGCTCCGGCTAGGAAAGCATGCAGTACCTTCGGCATTACTGCTGCAGCCCAGTACCCTTACTATGATGGAGGGGGAGCGATTGCAGGCCTTGTGCTGACCTGAAGAGGTTCTCAACCTTTCCAGGCTCCTCTACCCCTTTCAGGAGCCTGAGTTGTCTTGTGTACCCTGAGCTTCACCTCACTTAAAAACTACTAGCTTACAAAATCAGACATGAAAATACAGAAGTGCCACAGCACACTATTCCTGAAAAATGGCGTACTTGCTCATTTTTACTACATAATTATCAAATAAATCGCAATATAGAGCAAGTCGTCTGTATGAAATTTTAGTTTGTACTGACTTTGCTAGAGCTTTTTATGTAGCCTGTTGTAAACCTAGGTAAATATTTAGATGAGTTGACCTACTCCCTGGAAGACCTCTGCGTACCCCCAGGGGTACACAGACTCCTAGTTGAGAACCACTGCACTGGGGGACTTTTCCAATCAGCCTTGTTCTAGCACCGTTATTCATAGCAGAGGGTCAAATCCTTATGCCATTGACTTTGATGGGAGGAGGAGTCCATCCTCTATTGGGAGCCGTTAAGTCTGACACAGGTGACTTGGTGTGGGAGGGAGAAAGGGGGTGAGGAAAAGCGTTTCCTCCCAGCCACAGGCTCCATGGGAAGGACTGTACTGTGTGCTTCCATGAGGCACTGAAAACCCCAGTGCCCCACTCCTTTTTCAAAAATCCCACTCACTCCGGCTGTCGCGGCGTGATGGCTCATTAATGATCGTCTCTCCAGCTAAATGTGGTGCTAATTACATTTGAGAGTCGCAGCTCAAAACTTGACTCCCATTAGAGCTGTGTAAACCAGGCTTTAACCCTTCATGGTTCACCTTCAAAATCCGCTGTTACAGTGGGGGGAAGCTGCTGAAAGGTAGCGAGATGCCCCAAATCCCCCCTCATTGTGAGACTAGGGGAGGAGCTGGCATCCATCTGTACCAGGACCATATCCCAGAGCCACCCTCGCATCCTCATACTGCACTGGATCTCATCTGAGAAGATACCGGAGGAAGTGGCTATGATTCTCTGGCCTGGGTTATACCAAAGGTCAGATTAGAGGATCGAAAAATTCCTTCTGACTCATCCATTTCCAAGGAGTCGTATTCTCCTACTACAGTAGCTCACCGAACACACACAGACTGTACTCTGAGCCTCTTTAGACCCCACAGACATGCAACGGCACCACAGCACTAGAACAGAGGGGGTAACTGCAGCAGAGCGGTGCAGCCAGAGAGCCCAGGTAAAAGCTTCATTTCAGAAGGAGCCCCTCTTTATGAGGAAGCGCCCCCCTTTTCTCAGCTGCATGTAGCTCCAACAAGGGCTCCTGGGAATGAAAACTCCCAAGAGAAACGGTGCATACCAGTGCCCTGGCTTGGAGAGGAAATGGAGGGCGTGGGCATGCATGCGTGGTCTGATGGGCACGGCCCCGAACTGGGAGTCAAGAGACAGCGGGTCTATTCCTGGCTCTGCCACGGATCAGGTGTGTGCCCTGCTGAAGGTCACCTCCCGTCTGGGCTGACGCTCCTTGTCTGCTCAGACTGCGAGTTCGTGTACGTACAGCACCAAACACGATGCAGCCTTGATCTTGGCTGAGGTCTCTAGGCACCACTCTGTCACACACAAAGCTATTAGAGCTATAAAGAGATGGCTGAAAATAACTCCACTCTCCCCTTCATTCTCTTTATCTTCTCCTTACCCCCTGACTCCCATGAGCCATGTTCTGCCCCCCTCCCTGGCTATTCCTGTTCCGCCAAGTGGTATGACGGAGATTTTACAACACTTTCCTCCCAGATCTCTCTCTCTCTGACATTTGGTACTGGCCGCCAACTGGAGTCAAATCACCTGTTTATTATAGGTCTAGTGCCTGCTTCCAGCTATTGTACTTATAAATACCTGGTTAGCAATAACAATAATTCCACCGAGGAAAAGGTTTGCATCTGGTTATTGTCCTTGCGCTTTGCTACGAGCGCTCCTGCCCTTGGTTCTTGTGCAATGAAGCCGCATCCCAAAAGCGGTCAAAGCCCTGCGCTGAAAACAAGCCCGTGATTGACGGTTTATTTTAGGAAGGAGCCGGGAAAGCGGGAAGGAGATAGTGCCGAGGAGATAATGTAAGCTCCAGTCATTAGTTAAAAACAAACCCCATCAGCACTGCAAGTGCCGCGGCGAAAAGCAAAACAAAAGGGCAAAGAGAGCAACTTGGCAAGGGAACAAAACCAGACAGATCAGCTGCATCCTCCCAGCTCCGCGCCTGATCTCTGCTGGGTGATTTACAAGACTTGCGCCAGCTCTGTCCTCCCACCTCCAGAAAGGGGCTCTCTGTTACCCCCCACCTCAACCATTTCCCTGGCTTCTCTGCCCAGAGGCCTTGCTCCAGCCCGGCTCAAGCCAAGATCAATCTGGCTGGCTTTTATATCAAAAGGATAAAGCTAGGCACAAGGAAGTCCCCCCCCGTATTAATGCAATACTCTCTCCACCCAAAACTATGCATTTAGGCCCATCACTGGTGGATCCTCCCATCCTTCCTCACGGACAAAGCTGCGATTCATTCCCGGTGCTCCGAGGTCTAGGAAGCTGCCGAACTCCGTTTGCTTCGGACCTGCAGAACTAGGCCCACGCTCTTCTGTCGCTGATAAATTTCAGCTTGTCCCCCCAGCTCTGTTGGAACCTTCTGCCTTTGTAAAGGGTTTCGGATTCATGGAAGAAAAAGGCTTTACACGTGCTAAGTATTATTATTTCATCCCTGGGCTGGCTTCAGGATAATTCACAAACCATAGCTTTGTCTAGATTAGGGATATTTGCGCTAGTGTAACTACATCGATGTAGATGCATCTGTACAACCCCTTAATACACACACACTGCCGTCGCACAAACTCCTACTGCAGGCACACTGCACCAGCACCCCCATTTTACAGATGGGAAAAGCAAGGCACGAAAGAAGGAAGTGATTTGCCCACGGTCACTTGGCAGATGAGCTGGGAATAGAAGCCAGAGTTCCACTTCAGGGCACAATCCACCCAGCCACACTGTCTCCCAACAGCTGTGATGACAAACGCAGGTGGAAATTAAAGAGCCCTTGGTGTGCAATGAAGAGATCCAGGGATTTAGTTTGTAAGCTCTTCAGGGCAGAGACCAGATCATCATGTGTGTTAGTACAGAGTCCAGCACAACATGGACCCAGTCCCGATATTCACTTTAACCACCACCACGCTGGTTTGATGAAGTCTCAACATTCTGCAGGAACATATTGATTTTGTCAAAATTGTCACTAAAAGTTATCCAAATGGTTCCACTACTTATTAATGATATTATATGGATCAGAAAAGTCAAAGTGATCATTGAAATGAAACATTCTGAGAACGCCAAAATGAAATATTTCTGGATTGGTTCGTTTTGTGGAGAATTCAGAGCTCTTTCTTTTTTGGGACTTTTTGTGGCAACTTGGAACAAAACCAGATTGTTAAATCTCAGACTTTCCTGTGGAACCAAAGTTTCACTTTTCAACCAGCTCTATCCAGGAGTGATCCGTCTGAAATCCATGGAGCTACTGCCCCTTTGCACAGGTAGAACTGAGATCAGAATTGCACCTGACTGGCACCGTGTTTATGCAACAGCCACCATCTTAACGAACACACCCCAGTGATTGAACTGGGACTTCTAGAGCTAAACACATGAGCTGCTACTGCTTGAGTGGAAGAGCTAAGATTTTGTAGCTGGGGACTGTAATAACTCGTATTCTTGGGGATCAACACAGAAGAGGACCTGTAAAATACACACACACACACAACATCCATCTACATCGGCAAAGACGGGACTCGTAATTTACCATTGCTGTAGCTTTTCTCATGGTAATAGCGCTGGAAGTTTTCATAGGGCAGGTCAACACTTAAAACACTGCAGCTGTACCACTGTAGTGCTTCAGGGAAGACAATCCCATGTCGATGGAAATGCTTCTCCAGTCGGCGTAATTAACCCACCTCCGTCAGTGGGAAAGCCCTCCCCTTGACATAGGGCTGTCTACACCAGGGGTGAGGTCAGGGGCATTGATTTTTCAACCCGAGTGACGTAGTTATACGGATATATTTTTATAGGGTAGACTTGGCCATAGACTCAGGGCTGGAAGGGATCTCGAGAAGTCGTGGCAGGACCAAGTAAACAAGACCTTGCACTGCAGAGAGCTTGCAGCTCCTTTTGTACCCAACTGCTAGAGTCCAGAACACGTAGCAAAATCCTTAGGGACGTGGGGAGAATTTCAAAGGCATACCCAGGAGTTCACTTGTCACTAGAATTTGACTTTCAATGGGATTTGGATGCCCAGTTCCCATTGGTGCATTTGAAAACTATCCCCCAAAGGGTCCAAAATCAGAACCATGAACCCAGCGTGGTGCCCATTCTGAACTCGAGGGCAGAGTGAGTCGGGATGGAATGGGACCGAGATCCAAACCAGCCCTGGGGTTGGCAACGCTACAGCCCAAATGAACTTCCATATAGTCAGACAGAGCGCAGGCTTCGCCTGTACCCAGTCAGCATTGGGTGACGGCTGGGTAGCAAAGCACCTGGAAGAGAAATCGGTTTGGGGCAAAAAATTATTACCCCCTGGTAAAGTGCAGATACAATCCAGCCATTATCATTTGTGGATAACCCTCCCCCGCCCCCACCAATGACACCAATACCCTTATTATCTGAGTGTGGGAATAATTCCCCTGAGACTCTGCTAAACCATTTATTACCATCCCCTCCCAGGGACTGTTTCTTTTACCTCTAATCAGATAAGCAGAAACAGGTCTCCTAAACTCCCCATAATCCCTGCTGCCATTAACCCTTTCACACACCCCTGCCATACAATTTACACCCGCCACCACCACCAGGATTTTAGAGTAACAATCCTCAACACAATTAAAAAAAAAATCCCTTCCTGGGCACAGTGTGCTCCAAACGAGGGGTGGCTAAGGGGGGAGCAGTGAGGGGAGGAAAGGTTTAGAACTGTGTTGTTTTGGTTTTTGCTGTTCAGTGTAATAAAGTTTTCAGAAAGAGCCGGGCATGAATTTTTAAAATACACCATCAATTATTAACACCCACTCCCACTGCCTCCCCCAGACTCAGCTTCCCCGCAGGTGTGATACCATCCCCATCATGCAGCGCTGTGTTTCCTATGCGCCGATGGCTGGCAATGGACCCGTCACTGGCTGCGCTTCTGCTCGCTAGCCACTGGGTTTGTGGGCCAGGATGCTGCAGAACAGCTGGATCTGTGCAGGCTCTGGATACCCCTCGCCCTCGCCTTCAAATCCATCATTGTTAATTGATTCGCAGAGCACATCTCATAAGCCTCAAAAAAAAAGCACTTCACAGGATTAAGCTACAGCCACATGGTGCAGGGAGCACTTTCACCTGGCTGTGAGCTGCTGCGGCAGAGTTCAGCAGCTGGCTAACAGTGCATGGCCATGTCATGCAGCTGTTTGACATCTGTTCGGGGTGGGGGTGTGGCGTACTGAGGACTGTGCTGGGATTGCAAGCTATCACTTCAAGAGGGGGAGCTTTCGAGGGGGCTCTGTAACGAAAAACGAGAGCAGAGTCACTCTAAAAAAAGGGGCAGGGGGCAGGTGAGTTGTGCCTTGCTGCCTTAAGAGCAGTCTGCTTTGTGTGTGTGTCTCTCTCTCTTACTCTGGCTTCTTGTATGTTACGGTTCTGAATGCTCAGAAATAAAGCAGAGTTACGCTGCAATGGCCAGCAAGAGTGTTTATCATTTGTACCGAATCTCTCTGCCTGCCCTGAAACATCACGGAAAACTGGGGCTGTGGAAGAGAGAGAGAAAACAGGCTGCTCTGGAGAAGCAGCATTAAGTGATCGTTTGCAATTCCAGGACAGGCCCCGATACCCCACAGGAGTAACGTGCCCTGCACTGAAGTGCAATCCAGACAGTAAACACTCAAACTGGGCAGGTTTAGCAAAAACCCCAAACCAAACCCCGGGCTCTTTCTAAATCCTCCAACCCAAGCACCAGCTAGGGGTGTCTCGGCTTTGAAAGGCAAGCTGTGTCCCCCCCACACCTGTTCCCAGGCCTAGCCACTGCATTTCCCTTCAACCAGGGCTAGTTTCTCAGAGCTTTACTCAGCACAGAGAGAGAACAAGTCCTTCTTACTCTCCTGCCCCGCCCGGCTCAGGCAGTGACTCTAGGTCAGGTTGGGCAACCAGGGGCTATTGAGCTAATTACCCCTGTGGGCAAGAGAGTGGAGATGAGAGGCAGATGTCTTGTCGCCACTCACCAGCCCCTCAAGTAGCTTTCCAGATCTCAACTTCAAAGAGTATGTCTACAGTGCAATGCAAGTCCAGGTTCAAACTCAGGCTCAAGACTTGCCCCACTTACATCTACACACAAGTTGCACTAATCCAGGTGTCAGGCCCAGGGTCCCAGGATCCCAGAAGGGTGGAGGGTCGAAGCCTGAGTCAAGCTGAGATCCAGGGTTCAAGCCCTATTGCTTTGCAGTGTAGATGCAGCCCACTGGACTCATGCACTGGAAGTCCACCCAAAGTATCTCACAGTCCTACAAGCTGAGTTTCTTGGTCCTCTGGACGGTCAATTTTGGTGGACAGACCAGCTTTCCTACACTGCACCATGAGTGGCCACAGAAGGGGAGGCCGCTACGAAGTCTGGGATACGGGTTGTCGGACTCGGGCCTGCATAATACGGCGAGGAGGCTGGAGCCCTAGGCTGGGACCCAGAGTTCAACAATTCTTAACCTGGGGTTACAAATGAGTGGAGATGCTCAAGTCCTAGGTTAACAAATCCTGGGTCTGCTAACGAGTTCTATTAACCCTGGGCTCACATCGCAGTGTGGACAGATCCAATGGGTGGTGAGTCCCTTATACCGTCCCTTCCTTTGCCAAGCACTGGAGGGGCAAAAACAAACCAAAGGAAAACACAGCCCACAGCTACCTGACGTTTCTCCCAAGCCACTTCCACACGACCCTCCCACGCAAACAAACTCCCCCCAAACCAAGCAACTGAGTAACATCTCCCTCAGAAGGAAGGATCAATACAAAAGCTACAAATTCCTACAAAAACTGGGCCATCTACATTAGAGGACTAGTCTAGGTGCAAGTCCCTGCCCTGTCACAGACCTCTTCTGTGATTTTAGGCACATCACTTAGCCTCTCTGTGCCCCAGCTCCCCATCTGGGCTAACAGCGCTTCCCCCCTGCAACCGCACAGGGGCGGTGTGTGGCTAATCACATCAAAGATGGCGAGTACTCAGACGGGGACCTCAGAGAAACCAAAGCTCTTTATTGGACAAATGTTGCCCTTTTCATGACTGCAAAGAGACCTCGGATTTTATGCATTTGTAAAATAAGCATGAATTGATTTGATGGCCAGCCGACGGCACTAGCCTGATAAGTCCCCAAGGGCCTGATTTTCAGAGACACCCAGAATCCACAGCTCCAACTAGAGACAGGGGGGCCCAGCCCTTCTGCAGAATCATGCACCATGGCTATTCCTTCATGGCCCTAATGTCTGATTAGTCACCCACCTCATGTGGTGGTGTCCACTTCTGATTGGATGCCCCCCACACTCCCATAGGCCTGATCTACACACAGTTTTTGTATTGGTTAGCTGGGTGATTTTTTTTTTTTTTTTTTTTAAAGAGAACCAGTTATACCAGTCTAACCCCTAGTGTGGGCATAGTTATATTGGTATAAAGGGGTCTTATACCAGTATAGATTATTCCCCTTTCTGTCCAGGAATAAACTATAGCTGGATAAACACATTCATCCCAGAATAACCGTGTCCCCAGTAGGGGGAGTTGCACCCCTCATTAAACCAGTGTAGCTATACTGGTAACCTTTTGTGTTTCAAGCTTTCTGGATAGTTGTGGAAACATTTCTCGTCTGAATATTACACAAATAGTTATCTGGGGCTGGATTCACAACCTTCACTCTTTCCACCAGCACTTTTTGCAAACCAACACAATTCTGGATGAATATTTTATATTGGGGAGCCCTTTCAATCCATATCTGCACAGTGAGTTGGTGGTGTCTATTGGCATAAATCCTCAGCGTTTGGGGGAGCGGGAGGGGGGCATATTTCCCTAGGCCTAACATCTACACAGAAGCTGCATCCTGCCTGACTACATGGCTGCCGTGCAAGATGGAAAGGTCAGGTAGATGGTCACCAAACACAGAACTAGGGACCAGGAACTAGACACAAAGTGGGGGGCACCTGGGAGGGGAGATTGTTGTGCTGGCTGCTCTGCCAAAGGAGAGACTGAAACAAGGAGGAACTTCCTACCCCAGTGTCCATAATATGAGGCATTTCCTCTGAGTGCTAAAAGACTTTCCATTACTGGGGGGGAGGAAATGCGTTGCCTTGCCCTCGGAGAAGGGAGTCGAGAGAGAGACACACGTTACGCACTGAAGCAACCCGCCACCAATTCAGAAATGGACAGTGTCTGACAAACGGTCATGGGGGAAAGCCCCCCAAACGATACAGAGAAGCCGTAGCCCGTGCAGATGTTTGATGGATTGTAACCACTCCTGACAGGGACCGGATGGCTCCAGCCCCCTTCTCCGCTTTGGCAACACACGGCTAGATTGTCACGCCCGGGAAGATATTCAAA
Source organism: Emydura macquarii macquarii (assembly GCF_026122565.2). Classification (NCBI taxonomy): domain Eukaryota; kingdom Metazoa; phylum Chordata; order Testudines; family Chelidae; genus Emydura; species Emydura macquarii. The sequence continues at coordinate 50,184,880 of NW_027132905.1, forward strand.
CGTGGACATTTATCTACTAGAGGCAGTGTCCTCAGTGACTGACAAGGCAAGTCATTTGAGGAAAGGGGAGGGGGTGGGAAAGAGGGCACAGATCAATGGGAGATTTCTGAGCAAGGCGTGCAGGGAAGGGAAGGTGGTTTCTCTGCACACGCCCGCTCCTTGCACTCACTCCCCGGGGAAGATCTCTTAAGATAAGGTGATTGCAGATGAAGATAAGGGATTGCAGAAAAGACATATTCTGGCTCGGCTGCGTCAGACGCACATGGATCGTCCTGGCACTAACGGTTCTTCTAGAGAACAGCACAAATGGCTTGTGCAAGTGGTTTGGAGAGGGACGCATGCAGCGCTGCGTACTCTTCACACCGCCTGCACTCAGGACCCTCGCCCCTCTCGGCCTGCTGCCTTCGGAAAGGAGAGGCCGGGCTGGGAAAGGATCCCTGCCATCCAGCACTGCCCCATCGTCCCCTTTCATCCCAGGCATGCCCCTGTGCTACCTGAGAACAGCTACAGACTATCCGGTTACTCCAGCTTGCAAGCACCCACCCAGCCGGTTCCGGGGAGGGTAGGGGGGGAATCAGGACAGCAGAGAAGTCTAGGCTGGATCTCCCCATCCCACAGAGGAGCCTTGTGGAGCTCCCTGCCAAGGAGGTGTGGGTGTGGGAGTAGCGTCTGAGGGGAGTCCCACCCGCCTAGCAGCAGAGGGGAGGATCTAGGCCTCCGGGGCCAAAGCCTCCATCCGCTGATGCAGACATACCTATTCTGTAAGGGCTAATGAAGGCAGGGAGCAGCTCTGCACATCTCACCCACGGTGGCTACGGCTCTCAGCACATCCAGCCAGAGGAGCCTCCAGTCCAGCCAGGCAGGGCCGGATTCTCTGCAGCCCTGAGCCTGGGGGCTAGAGGAGTTTTAAGGGCCCTTGACCCAGCAAAGCAAAGCCTCCTCCACCAGAGCGTGACCGCTTCCCTGACATTGCATTGGATCTGCCTCATCAGCAGGGGAAGGGTGGAAGGAGGGCAGCCTCTGAGCTGAAGGGAACTGGGCATCACATGCAGGCACAAGCGAAGGTGCCGGCCCCAACACCTCTGTCATCCTTGCAGGGGACGGTATAAGGAGGTTAGGAAACTCAGGCATCTAGTTTGCTGACCCATCTTCAAGACCTGCGGCAGCTGCACAACGGGACCTCGAGGGTTAATGCTGGGAGTGGAACAGAGCCTGCAGGCTCAGAGGACGTTTAGCAGAAATCCTTTCCTCTAAACTCTGGACTGGGACTGCAGGCCTGAGTCTTGCTAAAGGCTTACAGAAACTGATCGCCAGGGAGTGGGCAGGCAGCAATCCAGCCCCAGCTGCATTCGAAGTCTGGCCCTTTAAAGCACCCACCGCCAGGCTCCTATCAAACCTTTCTGCAGGACAGTTGGGATTTGAATTGAGGGACACATGCAGGGCTGGATTAACCGGGATGGACAGCAAAATAATTCTCTCCCACACCAAACCCTTCGGTACACAGTGGAAATGGCAGGACTCGATGGATCCAGGAAAGCATCCTTGACCTTCTCAGGGATGCCTCCCTCCTGAAGGATTAACCTCTCGTTTGCCAGATCATCAGGGCCAGAAAGCCGCAGAAGGGGTTTGCCCCCAAGACAGAAAAAGCCCTGGAACCTGCGGAGCCTGTTCATGAAGAGCTGGCTCAGGCTGGCCAGCCTGGGTCCTGCAGGAATTTGTGCCAGCTGCCTGAACCTCACAGATGCTTTTACCTAACAGGAGTGAAGGGAGATCAACAGACCCTGGGACCACAGGATCAAAAGGGCATCTACACAGACTACCAGCGAGGTCTGATGGAATCAGCATGACCTTCAGAGCGGAGTATTTGGAGGGGTATGAATGCGTCTGGCAAAAGGGGCTGCCTCACTACAGGTTGGAGAGCCCATTCCCTGGGAAACATGGAATTTCTGCTTCGCCCTGTTTGATGAGTGGACCTGGAGAAAGTGAGTCAGGTGTCAAGAGAACCTAATCTGGTGGGACATGAGGGTCTTGGGATTACAAACCGAGGCCAGGCTACTACTGGACACACACACCGGCCTCTCAGCATGTAACACTGGCCTCTGGGTATATAGATCTCTCCCCTACGGCTCTGCCTACCTGTGCATCATTTCTTGTTAATGAGCAAGCCCGCTGGCAAAGTGATATATTTTCTTGCTAGACACCCCCCCACCTGGGACTCCTTCTCTACCCTCAGGAACAGAATTCTTATCTCTCATTAGTCTGGGATTCCTGGCTCACAAATACAAGAGGACTAATTCACAATAAATCAGAGCTATTCACAAGGTAATGTTTTGGTTCCAGCTTATTGCTGCCCTACATCATGTGCTGTCATTTACACAAGTGCAATCCAATGCCCCCCCACATCAGAATGGTGGTATTTTGCACCTACTTCGTAAATAGCTACACCAGTGATTACACAGGACATAAGTCAGCAATGAACTAGGCTCTCTGGCCCAGATCTCAAAAAGGTATTTAGGGTGGAAGTTAGAACCCTAAATACTTTTGAGGATCTGGGGGTTCATGTGTGGAGCTGTCCTGGCCAGAGCTAGGTGAAAATCTGAAAATATTTCCTGTGAATGTACATTACTCTCTGATTTTCAAATGACTTTGCTAAAGCCCAGGGACATCAAACACAGCCAAAGCAAAGGAGTTTACTGGCAGGAATGTTTGAGGAAAGTACATATTTTGAGCCAATATTGCAGAATATTGACAGAAAGGGAATTTCAAACTCAAGAGTTTTCAGAAGGCGAATATCAAAATCTGAGGGAATAAACACACCCCCAGCGGTCTGCCTGTCCAATCAAACCATCTCAAACGCTGACTATCAAATAGAATGACTTGCTTGCAAATGATCTGTAGGCTGAGAATTACTTGCAAAAATTATGAACAGACAAGTTAGACAAAAATCACTCGGTTTGTGAACAATTTGCAAACAGAAAAGAAGGTGAAAGTCAATAAATAAGTTATCCATTGTGAATTACTTCACCAGAGCTATCCCTGACCTTAAAGACGAAGTGCAACAGGAAAAACTCCTGTTTATATCAATGATATTCAGACCTCAGGAGCCAAATGAGTGATCAACATTATCTAAAAGAGCCACACTAATGTGAATTCATTGTTTATAGATTCATATTTAAACAGTATGACAGAGGAAGTCTTTAGTTATATATATTAATGTTATTCTCACAGCCAAATGACTCACCAAGTATTATAATTTTATCAACTACAATTGGGTAACATCATAGTAAAAGCATCCTGATTGGTTAATAATTAAATCACAAAGCGTTTTAATGTCATGTGGTGCAAGGAGCTGCAAGAGACGTATTAAATAGCCACTGTTGGTTCTCAAGCCTCAGTCGGAATATCACCGGTTGCTATTAGAGCAGTGCCTAGAAGCCAAAACTGAGGTCAGGGCCCCCTTGTGCCAGGTGCTGTAGACAGTGCCTGCCGTGAAGAGCCTATAATCTAAATAAACAAGGCAGACGAAGAGCGGGAGGGGATGTGGGCACAGAGTGGGGAAGTGACTTGCCCAGGGTCGTGGGGTAGGTTAGGATTAGAGCCAGGATTAGACAGTTTGCAGCCGGCTTGGGCATCAGTCTACCTCACACTAAGCTACCACCCACAGTGTGCGTGTGCACCCAGTTCTGTGGGACGTGTTGATGTACCCGGCTTTGAAAGAGGAGGAGATTAAAGCACACTAGGCACTTGAAGCGTGCAGCAGCAGGGTCCACATGGATACTCAGTGCACAGCCGGCGGGTGGGGGGTTGATTCACACTCCAGCTCTACGGGCTGGTCTACAACAGAAAGTTAGGTCAGTCCAGCTAGGTCACTGGGGGGGGTGAAAAATTCACGTCCCGAGACATAGTTAAGCCGACCTAAGCCCCCGTGTAGACAGCAGTAGGTCGATGGAAATATTCTAGCTACTGCCTTGTGGGGCGGTGGATTTATTAGCGACAGGAGAGGTTCTTCCATCGCTGTGGCGTGCGTCTACACTGAAGCACGACCGCTGTGCCGCTGTAGCGTTTCTAGTGTAGACACGCCGGAAATGTTCATGCAGACAAGCTCCTGACCCCAACTCGGTGTCCAACCACTGGGCCAGGCTACCTCCGGGCTTTTCTTGTGTCCATTACTGCAGCACAGAGATGGCAAACAGCCAGAAGGGCACAGCACAAACACGGAGATGATGATGAGCAGCATGACCAGCAGCGTTCACAGCACACCAGTGGCCTGGCTTGGCTGAGGTTTCTAAAGTGGTCACATCCGAAGGGAGAGGCCCAGTGGTTAGGTCACGAGCCAGAGACTGGGGCTCATTCCTAACTCTGCCACAAGCACCCTGCGTGACCTTGGCCGAGTCCCCCTCAGCCTCAGTTTCCCACCTCTTACATCATAAGGGATAACAGCACTTTCCTCCCTCACAGGGGTGGGGGAAGTGCTCAGACACCAGGATAATGGGGAGGGGGAGCCTTTTGCCAGTCTCTAAATGATAACTGAGAAGTACATTTTAAAAGTGTGCCCCAACCCCACTCTCCACCCCATGCCAGGGACTGTGTAGTCAGGCTGTTTCCAAAATCCTGGTAAGGCTCAACTCAGACTGGGCAGGTTTTGATGCACTTCCCTTTAACCTCTCCCATGTGCTTACCAGACACCAGCCACGTGAGCCCAGACTGCAGGGTACAAGCTGGAAAAGGGGTATGTGGGTGCCGGGCTAGATCACCCCGGTGTGTGACCTGGGTCATGGTCTGTCTGCAGGCCACCAGCCCAGGAAAGGCCATTCCATTGCCCAGGGGAGGAGGAGGAAGTTAAGCAGGAACGGAGGATAAGAGAAGATCAAACCAGATGCCAGGGGGAAATAAACTCAGCACTGAGCAGATAAACCCTGCTTTCCCTGCGCCGGGGCAAGGGAGACCCTGCTGTGACTGCCCAGTGCTGAATAAATGGGGCCTTCAGAGGTCAAATATTTCTCTGGGCTGTTCCAGATCTTCAAACCTTCCAGGGTAGGTAACAGCAACAGCCACAGGCCAGACAGGAAGAGAGGGCAGTTTAACCACAGCTCATGAAATCGCACAAGGAGCAGGGAGGAATGGGGCTCCGCTCCCCCTGCCATCCCCAGGGCGCTGGGGAAGGGTTGGGCTGTGTGGCTGGGTTTGCCAGGACAGGAGCCTCCCCTGGTGCAGCTGGTTGTGCTGGGCACCATCTCCCCTCACGCTGTAGAGCGGCTTCCTCCCCCCCCAGACTTGAGGAGCCAGGCTTCAAAGCTTGTCCCTCCCACCAGCAGAAGATAAAGCCCAATAAAAGATATTCCTTCACCCCCCTTGTGGCTCTCGTATCCTGGAACCAAGCCGGTGCCAAGAACCCTGTAAACCCACTGAGTAATAGGCCTCAAACGCTACCACGGCCAGCGGGCAACGGGGAGGTCACAGCCACCCTCCTTCCTACCAAGCCAGGTGTGTCCCCAGTTAGATCGGCACATGCCAGGCGATCGCTGGGAGAGGGGTCCCGCAGTGGGGCCATCCCCACCAGCGAGACGCTGGGAAACGGACCCTCCCCACACACAGGTAACACGCCAGCTACACAGGCATCCGCTGGCCCGGTCCGGGAGGTGTGGAGGGGCTCTGGCGAAGGTGCCCACGGTAGCCAGCTGCGTCCTTGGGGGATGCTGCGGCTTGCCTGGGATAGAGACCGGGCTTTGCAAATCCCCCTCCCCTGCACGATCCGGTGCAGCGTCGGACCCAGACACCCGCCCATGGGGACAGCAGCCTGGGGCGACTCACCACGCCGATGCCAGAGGGTGGAGGGCAACACTTCCCCCCCCCCACACACACACCCAAACACCGGCCCCAGGAGAGGCAGGGCAGGTGCAGCCGGGGCCAGGGGCCCCGCGGGAGTTTGCAAACTTGGCCGGGTGGGTGCGACGCTGGCGGCTGCCCAGGGCGCCCCTTCTCGGACCTGAGCGAGCATCACCCCCCCCCCCCGCCCCCGACACAAGCGTCTCCAGCAGGACCTGGGGGGGGGGACACGACACGCGGCGGGTGGCTTTTCCCCCAGACCCCCCCTCCCCCCGGCTCGCTCTGCGGGCAGGGAGAAACCCCCGGGGAGAGCAGCGCTGAGCCTGAAGCCATGCCAGGCCCAGAGAAACCCAGCGAGACACCCCCGCCGCCCCCCCGCCGGAGGAGCGAGCCTTATGTCTAAAGCAGGGTGTATTTTACCCCGGCCGGCCGTTCCCAGCCTGCGGGGCCACACCGCCCTCCCATCCCCCCCCCCCCCCCAGCTGTGCCGGGACCCCGGCTTCCAAAGACCGGCCTCTCCGGCCCTGTCGATGCCATCCGCTTGCAGCTGGAGTCCCCTGCACCGCCCCCCCCCCAGATGTTGCGATGCACGGAGAGGCGGCAGCCCGTCACCGTGGACCTGGCCCCCGGGGGCTGTGCGTGCGCGCAGCTTGGGGAGGGGGGGGGGTGTCTGCTTCCCTGCTAACTGGGTAGCCTCCAGCTGGGGGGTCCTGGGCGCCCCCCCCCCCAGGAAGGATGGCGCTGCGCGTCCCACTGGAGACGTTGCCCATTTCCCCGCGATCGCATTGGGAAGGCACACACGCGCGCTCCTGCCAGCTGAGCGGCTCCGGCTCCGGCTCGGTTGTTACACGCGAGCAGAGGCGCATTGAACACAGCGGCCGCCCCCCGTCCGCTCCCCTCTCCGCCGGGCCCCGAGCGCCAGCCGGCGAGCAGGAAAGGAGCGGGGCAGGGGCTGCTCCGGCAGCTGAGCCCCCCGGGCCGGCAGGAGAAGGGGCTGGCCAAGATTTCAGAGCCTCGGCTCCTGGGAGACCGAAAGGCGAAGGGGGCGAGGGCGGCGGAGTGCGGGGAAGACACGGCGGCCAGCTCCAGCCCCCCACCGCAGGCCCGTCGCTATGGCCCCTCCGGTCACGCTCTACGCGGCTTTTGCTCCCATCCGTTTAAACCCGAATCAAGCCAGCTGGTTCGACAGAGGTTTACACGCCTAGCACGTGCAGCTCCGGAGTGTGCGGGGAGGAGGAGGAGGGGGGGGGGGAAGTGGAGCAGAAAGCCAGAGCTCCTTGATAGGATTCAGGTGTTTGACTGGGGGGATTGCCTGCCCCCCCCTCCACACACACACACCCACACACACACACACAGCCTGGCTCGGGTTTGGTTTCCACGCACGCCGAGTTGGCGGCAGGGCCCCGGCTCATCAGCCGCAATCGGCACGGTATTCTTCGCAAAGAGCAACTCCACAATGCGCCGTGATTGGGGCGCCGCTCGCCAGCCGGGAGCGCTTGGCAGCACCGGAGCCGTCCCTGCCGAAGGGGGGGAGGAAAAGGCTGGCGTCAAACACCCACCGCCCCCCCCCAAAAAAAAACACCCCAGCCAGACCAAACGCCGTCAGCCGAAAAGGGGAAGCAAGACAGAGACAGTTCGGGAAAGTGGCCAAGAACCGGAGCCAGAGCGTTAAAAAAGGGGCCAGATCCTCCCCTAGAGCGAAACACCCCGCCCCGAGGTACCCCAGCCAGCCCCTGGGTTTGACGGGAGCCCGCTGCTTTACACCACTGGGGACCCGACCCCCTCTCCTGGCCTGGCCTTGGGGGGGGGGAGGGAATCGAACCCCCGCCCCCCCGGGGGGTGTCACTCACCCAGCACCACCTCCGGCAGGTCCCAGAGCAGCAAACAAAGGCGCAGGTAGCTCAGCATCTTTCGCATGTTGGCCCCCGGCACAAGAACTCCATCGGGTTCAGACGCGTGCCCGCCTGCCGCATGGCGATCCGGAGCGGGGCAGGGCAGGGTCGGGCAGCGCGGGACGCGGGCGTGGGGCGAACATCGCTGCCCGCTGGAGTCCCGCGGCAGGAAGAGGACGGCGGGGTGGGGGGAGGCAGGAGCAGGGCGGGGAGGAGGGAGCGAGAGCGGCTCCTTGCCCGAATCCAGCGGGAGATGCTGCACCTGGTGACTGACGCGTCCGCCGCTCGCTCGCCGGCTGCCCGCCGAACCGGATCAGCTGCCCGAGTTGGGGAGGAAATCTCCACTCAGTGCCCGCCCCCTCCCTTGTCTCTGCCTCTCCGGCGGCTGTATTATGCAGACTTTTCTTTAATCCTTCCTGGGCTTCTGGGCTCCGGTCCTTTAAGCCGATTTATTGCAGCAAGAGAGAGAGAGAGACGCCGGAGCTCGCTCCCCCCCCCCCCCCTTCGGTGGCTGGTTTTAGCTCCTTAACCCTTCCCCGGCTGGCAAAAACACAGACCCCACCTAAGTCTCCAGCCTCCCCCGCCGCCCCCAGCACACGTCGCAGGCGAAGGAGCGCAGATGGAGGGGGCAGGCGCAGATTCGCGGTGCGCTGCGCCCGCTCCCGTGCAAGTTGGGTCGGCAGCTTCCCTCCTAATCCCTGTATGTGCAGCGGGGGTCAGAGCCAGCGCCCCGCAACTCCGGGCATAGCCGCGGCCCAGCTTTGCCCGGGACAAATCGTACACCCAGCGCCCAGCCGCTGGCCGCTTGGTAACCGTGCTGCAGAGGTGAGCTACACACCCGAGGGGGGCCAGGAACTCAGCCCTCCTCGGACCTGTTGGACGGTCCCTTTTATTGTAGGTCACACACGGGACCAGCGGGAGATTGCAATCCCCTGGGGTTTCTTGTCTGGTTCCTAGCTGGGCCTGCTCCCCCCTGCCTTCCACAATGACCCCGGGGCGTGATTTTTAAATCCGTTTCCTTTGGTAGCTGGTGGGGAGGAGCGGTGCCTACTAGTCAGAGAAGAGGCCCAGGAATCAGAACTCCTGGGGTCTAGGCCTAGGTTTGGGAGGCAGGGCTCCCGGGCTTTATTTCCATTCCTAGGAGGGCACTGTGACCTAGTGGTTAGAGCAGAGGGGGCTGGGAAGCAGGACTCCTGGGTTCTAGTGCTAGCTCTTCAGAGAATGTGGTCTGTCCAGTGAGAGCAGGGGAGTCAGATCTAGTGCACCAGAGAAGGGGAAAGGGAGAAGCAGGACTCCTGGGTTCTATCCCTAGCACTGGAGGCAGTGTGGCTTACTAGGTATGATCACAGGGCTAAGTAGCAGAACCCCTGGACTCTGTTATTTATATATATATATATATAGTACACCACCGCAGGAAATGACTTTTTCCCCCCTGAGAAATTCTGAAGAGAAAAAACTGTCAACATTTTCCCACACCACTGAACTTTTATCTATGTATTTATTTAGTTAAAAGGGTTGCTGAAAACCAAAAATGTTTTGTTTTTCTGGTTCCCTGTTTGTTCAACACAAACCCAAATATTTTCGTTGCAAACTTGTTCATAAAAAAAAAATGTTTTGGGCAAAAGCCCATGTCTCAACTAAAAGGTTTTTCCTTAGAAATTGTTTTCAACAGTTCTACCATACAGCGCCATAAATGGTCCCCACACTTTTAATGTAGAAAACAGATAAAAGTAGGTGAGCCCAGTAAATAGATTTACCATCCCCATTAAAGAGGAGACACTGGTATTGTAACAAATCCATAGCACCCAGGACTTCGGGGTTCTCACTATGCTGCTCCCCTTTTCCATTCAGAATTCCCCAGCACCCTGTCCTCTTGCTCAAAAACCCCACGTGAGTTATAGGAGAAACCCTCTGAGCTATTAGCAGTATAGGACCTCAGACCCACAGAAGAGCATTTCTCATTCCAACCAGTGGAGGGCAGTGGTGCATATATCGAGTTGACAGTCCATTAGAGTATTGAGCTGAAATCTATCCCCTGGACGATGTCCCAATTAAGAGGATTTCCCAATTAAGTGGAGTAGGGTGGACTGTGCAAATATGTTTGCTTAAAGAATGTGAAGGTATGGAGCCAAACCAACGAGAGCCAGGGAATTCTGCATTCAATCTGATTGCGTCCTTAGCCAGCTCTGCTGCACCTTCTCATTTCTGCCTGATGAAAGGCAGCGTTAAGATGCAAATACCAACCCTCACTGACAATTTCACGGCTCTGCTCTCCCTGTCACTATCTTAACATTAAAACCAGAGGATGTTTTTAATTTAACAGCTATAATCTATACCTAGCAGTGCATTTCCTCTGTTTACACTCCACTTCAACGTTTCTGCCTACACTGGCCAGTGACTAGGACACCGCACAAGGAGAGAAGAGACCTTTGCTGTGTTCTCGGCTCTCTGGGGTGAGATAGCCCCTTTCTCATCTAGGTGCAGGAACATCAGCCGTGCCAGGCTGGATCCGACCAGGGCATATAGCCCAGTGGCCTCTCTGACAGTAGCCAGAATCACATGCAAGGTGTAAATATCCCCAGTGGGAAGATGTGGGATAATCTACCCCTGCCCCCTTAGGTCTCATCCCCATCTCTTAATAGTCAAAAATTGGTTTAAACCATGAGGTTTAATCGCCTTTCCTTTTTTTCGGTTAGCATTAATAATTAGAGCTCTGTTTGTGTGACTCATATAAATGTGTGACTCATATAAACGTCCCAATCCCTCCCTGAATCTTGCTATGTACTTGGCCTCAACTATTTCCTGTGGCAAGGAGTGCCACAGTCTAGTTAAGCATTGTGTGGCAAAATATCTCCTTTCATCCGTTTTTAATCTGCCACCTTTTAATTCCTCTGAATGTCCCCTTGTCCTTGTTATGAGAGAGGGAGAACAGAAGCTCCCTCTCAACTTCCCTAGGCCATTCATTACTTTAAAGACTTTTATCAAAGTTGCTCTGTTTTGCTTCAATTCAGTTTTAACCCTGATGTGGTCAAATCTGTGAAAAACACTGTGTGGAGACCCGCTGAACTCCAATAGAGCCAAGTTTAAAATCAAATTAAAAGTCTCTATTCCCCCTCCTGCCACATTTAAAAATCACACACTGGTGCAACTCTGAATAGAGGCCTGGCCTCAGTATCCCCATCTGGAAAATAAGTATAATGACACTTACACACATTTGCACACTTGTACACAGATTCTTAAACTGCCTTTATGGTAGCATATGAATGCCTTGTAAAGTGTTTTGAGAGCCATGGCGGAAAACCAACGCAAGTGCTATCATTATTTTAAAATCTTCTAGGTTAAGATTTATATTTTAAATAAGCAAACCCCCTGAAAACCAGCCCCAGAATATATCAGTGTCTAAAGGGGGAAAAAAAGAAACCAATTAGTTCTCCAAATTCCTTCGAGTGAGATGGGTTCTCTGCCCTTTTTTATCCTCCAGCGAAAGCCTTGGTTACATACTGACAGGAATGAGGCAAAGGTTATATGTTAATAAGGCCTAATTTTATTTGATCATAGATTTGATAGTGCTTGCAGGTCCCCTGCCAATGAGACGCTGGTGTAGCTTTGGGATCGTGTGTGTCTGTATTGACACGAGTATAAAGAAACAAAGCAGGGCAAGAAAACAACAATGCTGTCTGAGGCTCTGTTTCAGAATGAGCGGCTTAAAAGGAAATGGACTGTTGTAAGGCAAGCCGGTGGTTAGGGCACCCACCTGGGACTTGGGAAACCTTGGGTTCAAATTCCTGCTCTGGCACAGGGTTCCTGTGTGACCTAGGAGCTAGAGCCTCCGTTCTCCATCTGTACACTGGGGATAATAGCATTGCCCCATTTCACAGAGGTGCTGTGAGGATAAATCCATTAAAGATTGCGAGGTGCTCAGGTAATGGGAGCCATATAAGTTTCTAACATAGGCAGAAAGCTGCACTCAGTTGGGCTTCCAAATGCAATGAAAATGGGGTCTTGCAGGGAAACATCTGACCCCAAATGAGGAAATTTGGATACCAACAAATGTGATGAGAGATGAGCAGGGACAGCTACACAAATGCATACCTGTGCACCTTTCCAATGGGCCGGGTGTCGGCTGCCCTGAAAGTACCACCCAGAAGAGGATATTGCAGCGGTTGAAATGCCAGTTGGACTGGCTGCCCTGCTGTAAGGTTATTAAGATGTGGATCCAAACTTCCCTCTATTGCAGGGTCGTTCAGACTTGAGGCTCTGAAGCAGGCCTGTCTCTGAAATAGAAACACAGGGTTTGCCATAATGGATGAGACCAATGCTCCATCTAGCCCTGTAACCTGTCCGGGCCATAGCATTGATCCTGTAAAAGAAGACAGATGACACCATAATGCATCTTGCCAATTCTGAAGTCTGGTACCACAGGAGAGGAAAATCCCTTCCTGACCCCCACATGAGACCAGCTCCAACCCTGAAGCTTGAAGTTTGATGTCCCTTATCACAGACTGAGCTTGCAGAGATGCAAATGTTATTAGCAATTATAACATTATCAAGCTCAGCCTAAATTTCAGCCACGGTGTTTGTCTCAAGGACTCCGAGAGCCCCAAAATGTCACAGGCTTGGTACCATAATCAGCAAGTGTTTTATCTCCACGTACTCCAGCTTTGCCATGCCTGATGTGCACTAGGCATTTCGTATACCAGCAGTATGGAGCCCAGTTGGAACACCTGTTCTGAACCTTCCCCCTAACCTTTGAGGAAATCCTGATCCAAATCATGACTTGAGCCTCTCTCTGTAACATGATGAGCCAGAAAATCCAAACAGTCTTGAAATCTGGGGAAGTTTGGTTTGGACCAGATCCAAATTTGGGTCTCTCTCACTCTAACAGGGAATGCAGTCCAAAACACCCACAAACTTCAGAGCTGGATCCAGTTCCAGATCCTAATGTCAGGACTCAAGCCCTTCTCTCGTTACAGAAGGGAAACTGACGACTGATGTGGATGGAGCTGGATGTAAACAGAGTGCCGGATGTCTGGGTTCCTCAGTGACCATTTCACCTTTCATCATGTTCCTCCTGCTTGCATATGCCATATTCCCCACTCCTCCTTACCCATCTACCTGTGCTCAGTTTCTCCACCATTACACATGCATTCTCTCCAGACAGCTGGGTTTTTAATGTCTCTGGGAGATACAATTTCTATTGATCAGTTATAGCTCTGAGAGTCTCTTTCTAAAACACCTCAGTGGATAAATGGGCACTTTGAACAGGCCAGTATGCCCCCATCCTTTCCTTGCTTGCTTGAACTCTTATCAGTTCTCTGTCATACACTCATTCCTTTATAAAGGAGGCCTTGCGCGAAGCAGACGGCAAAGTCTCCAGCAGGTAAAAATCCCTGGAACTGGCTCAGAATTAGAAATGCAAAAGGAAGGTTTTCACCCTGGGAAAGTCACGCTGTCCTTTAAGGGAATGCAAATGTGTTGGCTTGCTAGGAAACATGCAGACGTTATTAATGCTCATATGATTTTGGTGGAATCTGCCTGATACACAAGTCCTCTTTAAATCATTATTTAAGCTCTGATCTCTCCCTCTCTCTCTCACACACACACACACCCCACAATGTGAAACAAAACACCACCTGCACACATGGGAAGGCAAGCGTGCGGAGTGTCTCGTCCTTCCATGGAGGGAGATCTGGGGATGGATTGGCAGACCAGGACTGGAAAGGTTCCCGAGAAGAAGTGTGTTGCAGTTTGAGCGTCCTGTTCTTGCCCAGAAGGGCCTTTTCTATGTCGCTACCATTTATTTTGTAGGACACAAGCCACATTCTTTACTCACATAATTCGACTGACTCCAGTAGGATGGCAGCAGCAAAGAATTTGGCTCCATATTTTTTTTGTGGTGGGAGATAAATAGAAAAGAACAAGCCTGAAGCCTGATCTGCTTTCCATGACAGCTTGAGATCGTCACTCCCTGCCTGAGTTGCCCCCTTGTGGCCAGACTCAAGAGGGAACTGAACCAATTAGCAGAGTCTCCTGTTTGGTGGAGACAGTTTATGACTAGGATATGTCTCTTACTGCAGCCCAGGGAAACAGAGACCCTCTTGGTCCGTAAGGGAATCTCCCCTCGGGCAATGCCAGGAGGAGATGGGCTGAACTCATCCACGCTGATGTCGCTCTTTGTCCATTCATGTACTGAGCTGAATCAGGTCTCAGCCAACTCCCCAGTAAATGGCCCTTGGGACAAAACGTCTGCACTTCCTGGTGTGAGCTGCTTGCAGTGCTGCTGGTAAGTAGCACATTCCACGCCAGGGGAAGGTAAGGTCCAGCAGCGGACGAAATGCTCCTTGCACAGGATAGGAGATGCTCTTCCCCCAGTGCAATGGGACAGGCCGTAGCATCCAAGGGACTCCATCGATGCAGTTGGCCACCTTGGTTAGTGCCCAGAAGACACATTCCTAACTGCACCTGGTTGAGCCAGGTAACATCTGGGAGACATGCCCCTAAGCTGGGTTACATCCAGATATGCCTCTCCTGGTGCTGCTGAGGGAACGCCCAAGAGACGCACTCCTCACGCTCTGCATCCAGATGGGCTGGGTGTTGTCCGAGAAAGACACGCTCTGCCAGGGCAGCCAGCTGGGGAAGGCAGACTAGAGCCAAGTGGGCTTTCGCCGGGGGGCAAATCTTCTGGTTCCAGAGAGGGGTGAGCCCAGCTTTCCCAGCCCTGGGACTGCATTAAATCCCCCTCTAAAAATAAAGTGGAGAGAGCATCAAGGCACCTGTCTAGTTGCCACCGGCTGCAGCCCAGTTCGCACTTCGGCTCTGCTGTGTTCCCGCTGCGGCTGCTCCGGCTTCGTCTACAACCTCTGCGCAGGGAAGCTGCAGCCAGGGTTTGCACCGGATTGAAACAGGAGGGGGAGCTCTCGCTAGGCCAGGCAAGGAGGAGAGGGGGTGATGAGGGCCAGCCCTAGACCAAAAGGCACCCTAGCTGAGGAGCGTCTTCGGCGCCCTTCTCCCAGCTCCATTTGTTAAACATCGCTCTTCAATCTCTTCTACACTGGGACCATCGCCACCGCCGGAAGCCTGGTCTATGTTGTTCTGCTGCAGTCATTTGCCCAGCCAAATTGCCCCTTGCTGCAAACTAGAGTGCAACTGATCTCCTGAAGGCTTCGTCGGGGGCATCTTTTATTTTCTACGGGGGGAAACGGACAATATTAAGGAGAGCTAAAGTCCGTGTTCCGCAATCTAAGACAGTCATCAAATGTTACGTGTTAAGCATGGCAAAAGTAGTAACGGTATTTCTTTTATATTGTGGCGCAGAGAGGGATTCGATAGCTGTCTCTGGCCTCTCACTGAACGTGTCCTTTATTACTTGCTACTGACACTCTTCAAGTCTTAAAATACAGTACGCGTACGCAATTACACAATATAGCCAGGTTCACGATATCGCGCTGGGCTCTCGCTTCACTTCCTCACTGACTGACTGGCGACGCCCCGCCCCTTATATACCTGCGAGGGCCTGGCTGGCAAAACGTTCTCGGAGGTCTGAGGAAAATGGAGCTCTCAGAAAAAGTCTGGAAGGTTCCATGACGTTCTACAAAGGTCCAGAACGTTCTAGGAAGTTCGTGAAAAATGAATCCACATATGGAACACCTGAAACGTTTTACTTCAAACCTTTGATTTTCCAGACTTTTGTCACTAACAAAAAAAAAATGGCACCCCCTGCGCCTGGCACCCCAGGCAGTCGCCTGCCCCTAAATCCGGCTCTGGGTGTGATGGGAGAGCACTGCTTACTCCAGCCATTGTGAAAATGGAGAGCTCTGGCTCTGCGTTAGCCAAGGGAGGGCTCTAGCCTCTGATTACAGCAATCCACAGTCTGGAGCACTGTGCCTGGGGCTGTACATTTCCTCACTGTCATCAGCTCCCAAGAGCCTCAGGAGCCAGAGTGCATATGGCTCGCAGAGGTGGGGTTTGGGGCCGCTGCCCACCCCAGCTGCGCTAGCCTGCTCCTTCCATCTTGGATGTTTTCTCTCTCACTCTGCTGTTTCTGGTAGAAGCTGGGGGAAGTTTTCCAGGGGTCATGGAGTGCTGGAACATGTTGTGGGTCTAGAATAAAGCTGGTCAAAAATTTGAACAAAAATGCAAAAATCTGTTCAATCAAAAAAGGCTGGTTTTCAAAATGACCACTTTTTTTCCCTGGACAACTGTTTAATCTGAAATCGTCCAGTTGTTAAAAACAAAACAAAACAAAACACCCCCGTTTCAATTTTTAAAAGAGGCATATTTCTATGGAAAATGTAGGGAAAAAATTAGAATTTTCTCATGAGGAAATACTTCCCCCTTCCCAATCCGCTGTGGTCTGGAATATCTGCCACTCTGAAATACAGATGGGCTGTAGAAACTGTGTTCTGGCTGCTTCTCCACACTTGCAAACTCAAGGCAGATTAATTCTTAATGACTGCATTAATCTCTGAAATAAAAAAAATAAACAGCCCCTCAGATGAAGAGGGAATGCTCCAGAGAGCCATTCCTGAAAGCAACCGATCTCTCACACTTCGAGATGCTGCGGTATTAACCAC
The DNA here is from genome assembly GCF_026122565.2 of Emydura macquarii macquarii. Lineage (NCBI taxonomy): Eukaryota > Metazoa > Chordata > Testudines > Chelidae > Emydura > Emydura macquarii. Next base: position 50,201,171 of record NW_027132905.1, read on the forward strand.
AGAACAGCCTCGGCGCTGGGCTGACAGTGACAGCACCTTCCATGCAAACCCATGTCCATTGTGTATCAAATTCTCCACACTTTCCAGGGAAGGTGCTGGTAAATTCACTACAAATATGGCCCCATGAGAGAACCTAAGCTGCCTATGGCCAAAAAACTGACTTTGATGTACCGCTGAGTCCAGCAAATAGGAAATGATGGAAAATCCATTGTGTCCAGATAACAAACCATACCCAACCCATATGATTTGGTTAGCTTTTGTAGGAGGCATTCAAAGATGTATCCTTAGGGGGAACTTCCTTCCCCTTTCAGTACCCGGCACTGAACCACCATTCACCCCATTCTTCACCCCCGTTAAATAGAAATAATGCTGTCTTACTTTTAGACTGCACCTCTTACCCAGAAGTCATATCTGGGCTGGAGTTGATTTATCAGGCACTGAAATGCAGCTCGTCTATGGGGGTGGGATGTATAGGTGCTGAGAAGTTGGGCAGGAAATGAAGAATACATGTCCGGTGCTAGGGTATTTAAAAGCAGCAGTAGGATTTAATCATCTGACCTGGGGATTTGGCCAGGGTGTCAGGGTTCTCATGCCTTCTCTTGCAGAAGGAACTGTGGGCTCCTTAACGAACGACATGAGTCAGATGTAGAGCTGGTTGGGAATTTTTCATCAATGGAACTTTTTTTTTTTTTTTTTTTTTTTAAGGTCCGGAAGGTTTCCCAGGTCCAGGATGGAATTTCTGGTCAAAACCAGAGAGGGGGGAAAAAAGACCCACCTGACAGCGGTGATTAGGACCAAGGTTCATGTCCGTGTTTTGCCTCGTTCAGACGAGGGACTTGAAGCTGGGTCTGGGCCTTAACGACCACGCTATCGGCTATTCTAGGGTCTAGCTCTCAGAAGGTCTCAGTTTCATCCTGAGATGGAATGGGAAAGATGTTTGACATCTCAAAGGTTTTGGCAGGGTGGGAAAGCCGTCCAAGCACAGTGCCCTCTCTGGCTCACGACTGACTGAACAGGAAGAGTGCCGCCTACTCAACCAACATAACTGCTGCCTGCACTCCCATTCCAAGCATGGGACCAGGCCTGACCCTGATTAACTCTACGGCTCTCTGCCACGTGAGCTGCCTTAGGAAAAGTCCTTCCTTTTCACCATTCCCACAGCCGCGGAAATGGGGCTGCTCCTTGCCTAGCCATTAGGCCCCATCTCCAGCTGGTGGAGAGCAGGGAAGCAGCAGGACAAAGGGGGACTCTCAGCGTCAAACCACCTGGTGACAGTAACAAAGATCAGTGGAGGAAGTGGGGAGACGCTTGTGGTCACCAGAACCCTCCAGTGAAACCAACTCGCAGATCCCAGAGAGGAGCTCAGAACCTGCCGGCTCTTGCCCGTTCCTGTGGGTGACACCTACATCTTCTCTGCCCGGGGCACCAACCTTCCCAGCCTGGGTCTGCAGGTTTATGGGGCCCATGCTAGGGCTCTAAAAATAGCCGTGTAGACAGCTCTTCTGTCCCTTCCCCCCCAGCTTCAGAACCTGAGGCACAACGTCTACACGGTTATTTTTAGTGTGGCAGTGCGAGCCTGACTTTGTGGGTTGTGAAACTTGGTGCCGCGGACAGCGTCCATGTACCCATGCAAAACCTTCCTCTCCAGCCCGTGCTGTGGTTCTTTTGCCCCAATTGCTCTCTAACTTGTCAGCAGAGACCTTTCGGGGTGATCCAGACAATGAAATAGGGGGTCCCACTGGTTGGTTCTTAATGTGAGGGCTGCATCACTCTGGAGAACAGAAACTCTTGCTGTATCGCACGTTTCTTGGCTAAACCAGGAGGTTTAGCTGCCCTTGTGTCTTCGCTAACCACTCAAGCGACTTCGCCAACATTACACAGTGAATCTGCCGTAGAGCCGGGAATCAAACCCAGATCTTCCGACACCCAATCCAGTGCATTAGCCACAAAACCACAAACCTCTGAGAGCATAGCAAGAAACCCAGACCCCAGGGAGTTCGATGTGACTTGGGGTCTCCTTGCAAATGCATGGTGTAGCTCTTATATGCTGCCCTCTCTCTGGGAGCGCTCCCCCACAAACTAATTCTATTACACAACAGCGATCCGCAGTGCAGAGAAGTTTGATATATAGATTTTGTCCCAAAACATTTTAAAAGAATTTGTTGTTTTCCTGCAGCAAACTACCTTTGACAGCCTCCAGCTATACTATTTTAGCACAAGAACATGCCGAGAGAAATGTGCGGGGCATCAACCAAATTCCAGGACATTAAGGCAGACAGTAAGTGATGTAAATTGTTGGGTAAAAATATTGCCGTTTGTATTAGGTGTCTGGCTCGGTTGTTTTCTGCCTGGTTTTTAATTTTGTGTGAATTTCATGGCTGGTGAAAGGAGCTGGATTGACAGCTCTGGAGACGGGAGTCCTCTATAAATCCACAGAGCAGGCACAGGCTGTAGCAAGGTAAGCGCCTGCCATGAGACCTCTCGCCAACATGTATCAATCACCCCATGACCTGGAGTGATATCCACTAGGGCTGAGCGAAGCTTTTAGGTCAAGAGTTTCAGGTCAGTGGGAGCTGCCGGGTGCTCCTGGGTGTTTTCCTGGTTGAAAATCCAGCCACCTAACCAGGGACCTAAATATAAAATGTAGGAACCTAACATTAGGCCCCCTAGAAGGAAATTTTCAAAGCTGCCTAAGGGATTTAGGTGCCTGCTTTGCCTTACATTGGGGGCCCAAATCCCTTGGATTAGGTCTGTGTCGCATACAGTCTCTCACTGCTGAGGGTGCTGATGTTTGGGAGTGTGGATACTTGTCAGGTCCCTGAAAGTGCTGGGAAATTCACCTCCACACCTGCTACAAGATGGTTGTTATCAGCTCAAGGGCGGTGGGGACATGAGCTTTGCTCCCCTCGCACTTGTAATAGCCCTGTTTGTTCTGCCTATTTGGGCTCTTCTTTGACCTACTTTTCACCATGCTCACGTCAGGGGGGCTCTTGGCTCCAGGTGAAAAGGACTCAGACATTGGATGTTGGGCCAGTCCAAATGGGGGAGGTGACTCAAGGATTTCCACTTCTGGCTTCATCCTGCCGGCTTTGAAATACACAAAGCCACCCCATCAGCTGCCTCTGGGAAGCCTCCAGGCGCCCTTTTGAAGGATGAGATTCGCTAGGCTACCTCCTGCCTTATTCCCATGGCTCCAAGCAATCCCGGGTAGCGTCCAATCCAAAGTAGAGAACAAAGGCGGCTTCCAAAGTTCACTGAAGTGAAAGAGGGTCTTTTCCATTGACTTCACTGGGCATTGAATCAGGCCCAGTGAATCCCAGTCTGGGCTCTGTGAGCTCTGCCTTGCCCCGGGCGGAGAGGAGGCGCCTAACCGGGCACTAGTGTGGGATGGCATTTATGACTCAGCACCACGTGGTGTGTCGTCTGCAAAGACGAGCAGCGCAAGGGAGGGTGTGTTGTGGTTCCTCCCTGGCCGCAGATGGAAGCAAGCCCACAAAGGACACTAACCCCGCTCAGGCAAACTCGGAACACTGGAAGTTACCAACACCACCATGATCCGAACACTCCTCTGCGCTAGGAATGGCGCACCCTCCATTACTGCCCCCAGGCTGAGGGTTGGGTCTGCTGGGTTATCGACAGCTGTCGTGATCCTGCTGCAAGTACACCACTGATTAGGGCAGGCTGGAAAACAACAAATTCCCTTGTGAAAACCTTTGAGGTTCTGAAATTTATTTTCACGCTGTCTCAGAATGGAAAGGAGTCCTTTTGAAAAATGTCACGAAGAAACATGCAAAAGAGAAACCCGCCCCTGCATAGCTAATAGCCTGGGGGCTAGGGCACTTGGCTGAGACCCAGGTTCAAGCCCCCAGTCTGCCCGAGTCAGTGCGAGACACGGGGTTCGCTCACTCTAGTTTTGACCAGAAATTCCATTCAGCCTGGACCAGGGAAAATTTTCCCCCTGAAAACTTCATTGAAAGAAATGTTTCGCTGAATCATATTGACCTCAGCAAAATGGCATTTCTCAGCGGGAAAAAAATGTAGTTGAAACTTTTTCTACCAGTTCTCCTGTCACATTACTCAAGTGCTTAATCTAGTCCTTTGTTTTTTAGTAGACTTTTTTGCTCTCTGCGTGAAATGAGTGTGTCCTTGACACCTGCTCTAGGAAGAGAGCAAGACTCAGTAACCAGTTCAAGGGTGGCCTGGGCCCCTGCCCTGGGATGAAAATGTCACCCTTTTTGGGATGTCTTTATCTACCTCCTATCTATTAGTGGTACAGCTAGAACAGTAGCTGCATCTTATCTGATGTAGATTTCAGAGCTGCCCCAACTAGAGATGAGCCAAAACCAAAGCCCAAAATTCAAACATCTCCTGTTGCTTTGAGGATGTTCCAAATCCAGAGGAGAATTTGGTATCCTGGGCCCCTATCTTTGTAGGGATCTGAGCATCCTCCCAAGCTTCCCCTTGGCACATTTGACACAAAAGAGGATGTTGTCGTTCTACTGAAAAATCTGCCATCTCTTGCCTTCTCTCTTCTGACCTTTTCAGAAGAAACCTGTGTACTAATTAGCAGAGTAATAATGTGGCAAGGATACGATCCCTCATTAGCTTTTGAGAGATTCCCAGCTACATGACTGATATGCATCTACAAGAAAATTAACTTCAGCATGAGGGTTCCATAATCAAGATTAATGAGGAAGCAGACAGAGAGCGGCAAACAGCTCCGCTTTGCTCTTTGTCTGTCTCCCCATGCCCTTCGTGGAGCATTAAGCGACTCCCGAAATGGGGTCTTCTCAGGGCTGCCCCTTCACGGGAAAGGCTCGTGCTCTTCTCCTGCAGGGCATAGGTCTTGGTCACTGGTTCAAAGCCCTCTTAGATCTGTAGAGGACAAAAACTTGTTCCTAGCGAGAGGCCCTATGTGAAATGAGTTCAGGAGCTCAGGCTGGTTCCTAGGGAATAGTTATCCACCCCACACTTGGTACCTGTGCTGGCAATCTCAGCTCAGGAACAACAGGCAGTCATAGTGCGCTACTGTCTCAGGAGGGATCCATCGAGATCCAGGTGGAGATGAATTGATGAGGGATGTTGAACAGATCCTTGCACTGAGGTTGCACTGGGTCTTTGAGCTGCAGTCTTCTAGTGCTGTCTCTCCAGCAGCCTCCCACACCCAAGCCGCTCCTTCTTTCATCCATAATCACATCAGAGCTGCAAGAAACTCAGCAGCTTTGGCTGTCGGAGTCCATGGGAAATCTTTTTCTCTTTTCACCTGACGGGGGTTCATGCCACCTGGACTCAGAGCAGAGCTGGGTCCAAACCAGCAAGCTGCTAGTTTGACATCAGCGAGTTTGACACCCCTGAGCTAGGGACTCCCCACTGTAATATAGATAATAGGGCAAACATGTCCCCCACAATTCCTTGCAACTGACTCAAATCTCTCCTTTCCCCTGCACACGCTTTGATGAAGTCACTTTCCATTACTGAAGATGCAGCACAAAGGGGGTAATTAGCCACAGGCAATTCCCATTAGCGTTAATGGGGATGTATCCTTGGCTAATTACCCCCTGCTGCAACACACACCTCACAATGTCCGTGCATGGACGTAGTCCTGCCATCACAAGAGCTGGGAGACCTATGCACCCTTTGCCCTACCCTAGCACCTTCCACCGCAGAACCTCGCAAACATCAGCGAGCCAAGCCTCACCGTGTCCTCGTGAGGCGGGGGTTACCCCCATTTACAGGTGGGGAAACGGCCAGACCCAAGGTTGCACTGGGGGCAAGTGGCCGAGCCAGGGAAAGGGCTCTCATTGCTGGGTGTTTAGTGACAAACCCGTCCTGGCTTTCTGTCCAGTTTGGCTAAGATTCACGGGCCTTTCATGTGAACGTCGGCCAACGTCTGGTTTAGAACTGAAGCTACGCAAGGTGCTGTCCATGTGAAGCCAGGTGCAGCACGGCTGACTCAGCTAGCTGTTCCCTTTGAGAGAACGGGTCCTCTCGAACTCAGGGCTTCTGAAACCCTGTGCAGCCCTAAATGGACGCGGATGCTCCTTGTGAGCGCAAACCCCGGAGCAGTGCCTAGCGCTCTAGCTGACCACCTCATAGTCCCTTCCATGGCCACAGACAGATGGAACAGAGGCAATCTCAGCAGATGGGTGGAGAAGGCAAGACCCAGAGGGACATTTCACAAACCCAGCTGCAAGGGGAACATACGTGCTAAGAAAGGCTGGAATCCTGCCCCTGGATTGACCCTTGGGAGTCTTTTTAGGCCTGAAGACAACCTAACAGCATCTGCCATTATCTGGTGGTAGAACTTTGCAGGGAACTAAACAGCGATCATCTAACATGACAATGTGGCAAGGTATCTGATTCTGCCAGAATGTGCCTGGATAGATGGGATGTTCCCCTGTTTCTCACTAGCTATCTGCCTTCAAAATAACCCATCCCTCCAGAAGAGAAATACGGAAAGCCCAGCCACAACAGCTGCTGTTTTGATAGGACCCACCTTGTTTTTGTGCTTGCTGCTGAGGACCCGGCAGAGGGAGGAGCAAGAAGGGGAAGAATGCGAAGAAATACGGTGTCAGGGAGTCAACAGAACCCAGCACTCCCAGAGCCTTGTCTTAACCATCCTCCCACCGATGCGACGCTCTCCCCTTCCATGCAGCATGGCTGTTCTGCTAACCCGGGGGCAAAAGGAACAATTGTCAAAAAACAGAGCATGCTGGGAAAACGGACAGTGAGTTAGCAGAGACAACGGCAGCAAGACGAGAGGCAGGACCCAGGGTCCCTGCCGCATGTCTCTCCCGCAAATGCCCTGCGGGCATTCAGACCTTTCTGTCAGGCTGGCTCAGACCATTAAAACACTGATGTCTCTCCACCTCTTCCACATCACTTCTCAGAGCTCCACCTACACCCAACCATGACAGGTTTTGTCTTGTGTCAGCTGACTCAGGCTCAGGGGATGTTTAACTGCCGTGTAGACATTCAGGCTCAGGCTGGAACCCAAGATCTAGGACCCTGCAAGGTGGGAGGGTCTACAAGCCTGAAAGTCTACAGGGCAATTAAACAGCCCCTTAGCCTGACCCCGCGTCAGCTGGCATGGGGCAGCGGCGGGTGTCTGATTGCCGGGTAGATATACGGACAGCTGGAACTTGACTTGTTTCCTCAGCACTGCCTGCTCTGCCATTCTCCCAGGATCTCTGGCCAAGCCTGCCTCTTGGCTCCCTTTTCCCAATTCACATGGTAGCAGTGTTTTGGGACGCTCACAAGGGCCCAGAAATAGGATGGGAGGAATATCAGAGGCCTGTTTCTCACCACACTAGCACCCAACCCAACCCTACTAAGCTCTTGGCCTCAATGACCCTGTGGCAACTGGTTAGTAACAACCCTAGATTTTTAACGATCGGGGCCCTATTTTACCTTATTTAGGGAAAAAAACCACAGAAGGGTCAGGGAACTCCATGAGAATGAGTGGAGCGTCCTACAGATTGCTCCGTAAGAGAGTTGAGATTTGCTCCCTCCATGAAGATCAAAATTCAGGCTCCCATGGGCAGCTCCTTAATTGGCATAAAGAGATGAAGCATCAGCGAGGTCAATGGCTGCATTGATTTATATCTGGGGAGGGTCTTTCCCCCCAGGGCCTAGACTGTCCGGGCTGCATCCTCCCTCTGAACGGGAACATGGCTTCATTTGAAATCCAGTTGCACCCCAATGTGAATGTGCGTGTGCAGGCAAGCGTGTTCAAACGGCTGAGTGAGAAGGTGCTGTGTGTGCAGGTGTGGAAGGGGTGTGTGAATGTGCCACACACACAGCACACAGACTGGGGTGGGGGGTGTGCGTGGACAGGCTCTCAGAGCACACAAGTGCTTTTATATGCATCTGAGGAGTCGCATGTGAACTCCGAAATGCTCCCACACAGGGTCCTTTAAACCCAGAGCGCAATAATTGTGCAGAACACGTGAGCGATAAAAAAAATCCATTTACTAAAAATAAGCAGGAGTAGTCCTCTTGCTCTGAGTGCCTTTTTGCTGCTCTGCTTGTCAAGTCATTAAAATGGCATCAAGGAAATTTCTTTAATTTCCTTCTTGGTCTCAGCTGGTGCACGGCCCTGTCTCAGGCACTTAGCATTACCTAGCCAGGTTTTCCCTCTCTGGTCATGAGTGGGAATCCTTTCCAAGACCATTCAAGCTAAAGCTGAACCCAATTAGGGTTATTTTCTTGTTTCCTATCTCCCCCCTTTTCCCTGCCCCTGCATTTTTTGCTAGACAATTCTCTCTTTCTCTCACTGAAGATAGAGAGGGGAGAGGTCTATTGAATCATCCAGTCCGTATATTTATAGATCTCTCTCCCTCCCCTAGCACTGAGATTCTCACCCCCTGAGATACCTCTCTGATGGAATATACCTGTGGTCTAGAAAGCAGTATTTTGTCCTTATTCAGGATGATAAATGGACTTTACAAACATGAGTAAAGATCTACAACAGCCCTGTGAGGAAGCTCAGTATTAATGGATTATAAATCTGAACGAGTCTGAACCTAGATTGCCAGCTCTTTGGGACAAGGCTCTGCCTTTTTGTTCTGTGTTTCTACAGCACCTAACCCAGTTGGTCCTGGGCACTACCACCATACAATAATAAACTGCTAGCTGGAAGGCGACAATTTGCATTGTGCTACATGCCACAACCCCTTGAAACCTCACAGCGACAGCTGGAATAGAATTCAGATCCCGCCAGTCTACAAACACCGGTTGTGACGCTGGCAGACCAGATCGTGCTAGAGTGTATTCAGGTCAATTCACTTGTGTATTGGTATAGAGGAAAGTAATGGCTACATGCATAAGTGTATTGGGTGTTTAAACTTCATGAAAACTAAAGGGACGTTACTTGCATTGTTTTTACTTATCTGTTCCTGTTATAATGTAATAGTAAACATTTACATGGCGTATACCCCTGTAACTATATAACCCATCAGAGAAATCTTGTGAAATGCTAATGAAGGACTTTAATAGAAAACGCAAATTTCAAAGCAAGTAGTTTGCGTAACTTCCGTTGACTTCGTAATGTCCGTTTTGCATGCTGTCTCCACTACCCTGCACCAGTTTAACTACACATGCACTACACATGCCCAGTTTAACCTTTCCCCAAAGGCCACGTTTTCTAAACCCTTTACTATTTTTCTTGCTCTTCTTGGACTCTCTCCAGTTTGTCCACATCTTTCCCAGACTGTGGCACCAGGACCTGGACACGCTACTCCACCTGAAGCCTCCCCAGTGCGGGGTAGAGCAGGACAATTACTTCTCCTGTCTTACAGATGACACGCCTCTTAATACACCCCAGAATGACAGCAGCCTTGTTTGAAACTGCATCCCATGGTTGACTCTCATTCAATTTGTGACCCACTATAAACCCAGCCATTTTTCAGCAGCACGACTGCCCAGCCAGTTAGTCCCCATTTTGTAGGTGTGGATTTGATTTTTATTTCCTAAGTGTAGTATTTTGCACTTGTCTTTATTGAATTTCATCTTGTTGATTTCAGACCAGCTTTCCAAGGTCATTTACTCATCCTGTCCTCCAAAATGCTAGCAGCTCCTCCAATTTAGCGTCATTCGCAAGTTTTATAATTAAACTCTCCACTCCATTATCCAATTCATTAAGTCATTAGTGAAAATACTGACCCAGGACAGAGCCCTGTGGGACCCCCCCTAGACACATCCCCCCAGTTTGACCACAAACCATTGATAGAATCTATGCCAAACATGAGGTCTGAGAAGGGAAGCGTGTTTGAGTCCCTCTCAGCGCTTCCCTTTGCCTCATGTGTATGCCAAAAGAGTCAAAGGGGGATTCAAAGCTCTGAAACCCCTCACGAGGACTGCAGAGCTGCTGGGCCACGGTGTGGCATGGTGGGATTCTCCACTCTATGAGACGTGGGTTGGAATTTAACCTGCCAGGGTATCCCCACCATAGTACCCAGCCGGGTGGGAGGATAATAGGCAGGCAACTATGGGACAGAAAACCATAGAAACACTCAAAGGTTTCTAAGCATCATGGTAACCATGACAATGAACTTCAAGTTGCCTGTGCCATCCAAACCACCTGACATCTACACAGCTTTACAGTGTCACTAGAGTCTTCGAGAACTGGGTTAGGTATCCCCACGGCTGCTTCTTCATGTTCTCTAACATAATAACGTGACAGCTTAACACGTTCCCCTACTAGGATGGGCACAGGGGCCGCCCTTTTGAATTCTCTGCTCTGAAGCAGCAAATCTGTTTTCAGTGGCAATAACTTGAGAGCTGGTCTCTCTTATGGAAAAATCCTAAGGAACGTGATGGGGAGTGATATCCATTCCATGGTGATTATTTAAAACTAGAGCCGTCTATAGGATTTGCAAGCGAATCCGATCCCTCATACAAACCTCTGTTGAGCGGTCAGGGTTTTTTTTAATATGCCTATGGAAAGTTGCTAATCACTTTTCATTTCTATAGCTGCTTAGAATAGTTTCCAGAAAATCCTGTTTAAATGCTAGAGAACTTCATTAGTTTTATTCCTATTAAATTCTACAGGACTGATCCATAGGGGTGTTAATGTTGAGTTTATAGCAGTCTGGTGGCTACAGACTGCTACTGCTACTGCTACAGACGGCTACTGCTACTTGGTTAAATGGATTCTATCTGTCATAGGCATTTAATTTCCCCACCCCATCACCATAAGATCTGAGCACCTCACAATCTTCAGTGTATTTATCCTCACAACACTCCCATGAGGAGCGCAGGGCTATTATCCCCCATTGTACAGATGGGAAACTAAGGCAGAGAGAGACTAAATGACTTGCCTATGGCCCCATAGGAAGTCTGTGGCAGAGTGGAGAATCGAATCTGGATCTCTTATGGTGCAAGCTAGCAGTCTAACTGCTGGACCATCCTTCCCCTGGGCTCCACTCCTTCATCAGACCTGCAGTGTGATTGTGGGCAAGTCACTGTGCCGCTCGGTGTCTCACTTCCACGTCTGTAAAATGTGGGTGATGATACTCTCCCACCATTGCAAAGCCCTTGGAGATTTATGCGTGAAGAGAACAAAACGTTATTCTAAACAATGTGGTTTTCCTCTAATCTAAGATGGCCACCAGCTAAGTGTGTAAAGGGCTGGCATTTTCAGCCCTGATTATTCATTTAAATCTGCTCCAGTGTCTAAAGCTTTTAAAAAGTCCCTATTTCACAGCTCTGATGTAATCTGGAGTCTAGATATTTGCTTTAGTTAAATTATTGCTCTCTGGCGACATGGTGAAATATGACTCTCTCCCCACTAGCTGGCAGTGGGTTTTTGTCCATATACATTATGCATATCTATATAAATAAAAAGACATTAGGGCAGCATTTGAGCTGAGACTTTAATCTCACAGCACTCAGCAAATTCAGATCCATGGGGTGGGCCCTCAGTTACACCAGTATAAATCCAGCAGTGCCACAAACTTCAGGAAAGTCACGCCCAGTTTACACCTGTGGGACATAGCAGAATTGGGCCCGCAGGCACCACAGCAACCCCAGCTCTGTCCCCTTACACACCGGTATCAGAATGGGATCTTATAATTAATGTGCCTATAAGAATAATGTTCCATGATTTTACGACTACGTAATAGATGGTGTAGTCTGACTCGTATTTGCAAAAATAGTCCCAGCATGCAAGACCGTTTTTGATCTGTAATTTAAATCCATAGATTTCACCCCCCTAATTCCTCACGTATGATTCAAGAGGGATTAAATTACTTGCCTGGGATCACACAGAAAGTCTGTGGAAGTGAACCTCCATCTTGCTATTATTTCTACCCCAGGGGCACCTACTTTCTTCAACCTATCTCAGGCCCTCTATGTACGAGACGCTGTACAGACACAGAGAAAGAGACGGTCCCTGGCCTATAGAGTTTAGGGCTTAACTAGACAAGCCAGACGAAGGGCGGGAGGGAAACGAGAGGCCCGGCGAGAGGAAAGGACTTGCCCAAGGTCATGTAACGCAGCCAGCAATGGAGAACTCAGCTCTGCTGACTTTCAGCTCAGCGCCCTACTCACCAGTGTCTCACGCGGAGTCCCAGAATAGCACCTGAACTCCAAGGCCATCTTTCTTCCCCAAAGCAACCTTTCCTGCTGGTTTCCCAGCCACAGGACCCCCCCCCCATGCTGGGGAGCAGAAGTCAGGCTGGCAGCAGCAGGCCCCTGGACACAGCATGTCCACAACACACTTTTTCCTTCCCTCTCTCATCCCCTCTTTCAGCATCGCTCTGTGTTTGCTCCTCACTCAGCAGCTCCCTGCTCTCTTTTCCCTGGATTTCTTCCTCTGGCTGCTCCTTTTTCTTGGTCATCTTGCCTAAGCAGAACACAAGCCCAGGGATGCTCCTGTCCCCAAGTGCTCCTTCACCAATGAGTAGCACAGCCTGGTCCTTCAGCCACAAACACACACCCTTGGTTTCTTTTCCCCCACATTTACCTTTAGTCCCATTCCTGAGCAGGGCAGGACACAGCTTCTCTCCTCCACCCAGCTCCCTCACTGAGTTCCCCCTTTATGCCCCCTTCCTCCCAGTTATATCTCTTTCCATGACTAAGCCAATCACCTCATTAGCCCAGCAATTGCCACCAAGTGCCAACAATCCCCACCACTAACTGCTTGATTGATTCCAGTTAAGCCTGTGCTGCAGCAACTCCCCTGAGCAGGGTAGTAACTCGCATCCTGCCACAGCTCCAGTCAGAGCCGGTGCGGTTCCAAATGGGCTCGCCCCTCCGTAAGATGGAGTAACACACAGAGCTCCCTGCGCAGCTCTAAGGCAATAGAAAAAGGTGCAGCTGCTCCCCTGCAGTGCATCCTGTGCTGACCAGGCCCACTGAGCCGGAATCATGTCTCTAAAGACAACTGTTCTGCAACCGCATCGAAATCAGGCTCCAAGTGGGAAAAAATATCAGCAGAAATGTTTTGCTCCACTAATAGGAAGTGCCTCTCCACGGGACCTGACTCTGAAATAAACATGCATAAGGGCAGAGGGAACATCTCCTGAATGATCTTAATACAAATATGTTCTGGGGAAAAGTCACAGCTTTGAAGTCGTATCTGTGGGTCCTGATAACATCTCAGCCATGAAAGAGGAACATTTGCACTCCTCGACAATGAGGCTTTTGCTGTATCTGTTAAATGCATATCCACCCGTGCGTTGCTCAGTCACCAGCGCTTCCCAGCTGTCATCTTCACAGCCCTGTGCAAACCTCAACCTCTGCACCCCTGCCCTGGGAGAGAGGGGAGTAGCGCTACCCCTGTTTTACCGGTGGGGGGACTGAGTTACAGAGAAGCCCTGCAGAGATGAGTTCAAACACCCTTGAACTTCGAGGAAGTCTGGATACAGATTTAAGCTTGACAAATGGCCCTTTCTCTATGCTGGTTCTGAACCAACCCCCCCCCCCCCACCACACACACACACATCCAAACACCCAAAGTTTGAGAATCCGGATCTTTAGCAAGCCATGCAGCAAGCCAGCGGAAGAGCCAGGAATAGCCTTCAGTGTTCCTGGCTGCCCGTTTGCACACTTCCATCAGCCTGGCAGTTCCACGTTGCTCTGATGTCACCTCTTTGCACTCGCCATGCAGTGCACGGGGCGGAGCATCCTAGCCATGCCGGCCTTCTGATGAGAGGCTGAAACCAAAGGCCCCCCGAGGCTTCCACCATGTGCGGAACCTTTCCCAGAAAGTTGCTGGTAACCCCGACATCCTGGGCGTCGTTATTAGCGAGCGTCCCCTGGCTAACCACATGGATGGGCCTGGGCGAGGCTGTTTGCTGGTGCAGAGCCCATATTGGCTGCTGCATCTGTGCCGGGGGAAGGACATTTTTAATGGAAAAAGAGGCCTCAGCCTCCTCAACCTGGGGCCCACTCTCCGCATATCTACGAGCCCAACTTGCCCAGGGCTTTCCTACACAAACTAATTCCCTCGCCGTTTCCAAGAGGGCTGATTCACAGCACGGGCTAGCGCAGCGATGTTGGGCCTCAGTAGCTGTGGAGGCTCGTCCCCAGCTCCCGCTGCAGTGTGGATGTTTGTCCAAAGCTTCTGCTGCCTCCTCGCCATCTAACCTAACCCACCGGGAACCTTCTCCTCTCCGCAACCCCTAACGGGCCCCTCCCTCTGCTTTAGGTCACGGTTCTCTTGGGGTCAGATGGGGCGAGGTTTCTTAAGGCCTGGCGCTCGCTCACTCCCGCTGCTGAGCTCCGGATGACTGCCATGGGATGGCTCCCGGGTACCACCTCCAGGCCTTCACACAGGGAACAGGGCTCGGCATAACCACACAGCGTACACAGCTGGCATTAACCTCAGCACCATCAGGCGACAAGAAACAAGGTCTAAGAGCGGTTGTGTGCTGGAAGTCAATGAGTGAGTGCAGTGGGCTGGGGAGGGGGGGTGCAGCTCCAGGCTGTATAAGAAGGGGCTACGTGCCCCCCTGCTCTCAGCCGACACCCCGATCGGTCATGGGCTTTGTTCTCTTACAAGTGGTGGTCACCCTCACCGCCTCGCCACCGCGGCGAGCCCACGGCCTGCTATTTCTGTCCCCAATCAGACACGGTGCTGTGATTTATTGATTGCAATAAAGGTAGCTTAAATGCGTGCTTTATCTACACAGCGAGCTCCGTATTTAGCGAAAGGCAGCCCTGACCCCAGGGAGGAGTGGAAATACGGCTGTAAGGCCGAGTGCAGGAAACAGCAAGGCCATGGGGGAGGGAAGATGGAAGCGGGGGCAGTGTTAAATGGATGGCCTCAGTCTGAGCACAGGAATTAAACCTCACTCCGTCCCCTGCTTTATTGCTTTCTCAGCTCGCACTGTAAGAAGGTTCTGCCCAGTTAGGATCAATGCCTGTGGCTCGGGCTTCTCTGCCCAGAGGAGGTTTTACTCCTGGTGTTGTTAGCTTTCCCAGCTGGCTATAGACCACGCTTCCTTGCATGGCACTGGGCTGCCCCTGACTCCTGCTGTCCCAGCCCTGGACCACCACCACCCCCAACTCTGCCGATGCCCCTCACTCCCAGTGTGCAGCACTCCCTGCTACTCCACTTTGGCGAAGGGGATTCATCTGCAACCAGGGAACGCTGTCTGCCCTCCTGGGGTGCGCTTACAGGAGGCTCCGTAGTCTCCACGGGGAGGCAGCTGAGCTGCACACATACCCCATCCATCTGAACCCAGGACGCCTCCCCCATCAGCAGCGGCTCAGCCCATGCCCTTGCCTTGCCCTCCCCCTGCACCTGGGAGCGCTGCAGGAGCAGCAGCCTTGGAACCAGAGGGAGAAGCTCATGTCCCACAGCTCCACCGCGCCCCCTCTGGTTAATCATGGAGCTGGTGCAGGGAGACATTGTTCATCAGGAAGCCGGGACAGTGAAGAGGTGGGAGCTGGAAGGTCTCCAGCTGGCTGGGAAATCAAAGTCACCCCTTGGGTCTTGCAGTTGCATGAGAAAGCGGGAGCTTGCTGTTACTGACTGCAGAATATGGTGACCAGATGTCCCGGTTTTATAAGCACAGTCCCGATATGTGGGGCTTTGTCTTATACAGGGACCTATTACCCCCTACTCCCTGTCCCGATTTTTCACACTTGCTATCTGGTCGCCCTACTGCAGAATCCTGAGCAGATATGATGCCCATAGAGGAATTATTTCCTGTATTCTCACCCCTCTCACGTCAGCTATCAAAAGATCTCCAGTCACTTTGTAAATGAATCCTCCCAGGACCTGTACAAATATAAACCTGCATATCCATATATATATAAATACACACATATATATAAAACACATACGAAAGAGGTATCTTAGAATCTGTATAAATAGGCTGATGACATCAACCAGGTAGATAAAAATAATAAGAAAAGTTACAGGCATTTTCTGTCTATCTCCAGCTGTCACGTTGCATTCTTCAGAACTATCTTCCCCCATCCTTTTCTGTGGTACTCATGCACACATACCTCATTTGCCATGTGCATGCCCACGACCTGGAAGCTTTGCCTGGAGAAATCCACTACTGCCAATTCCTTTCCTGGGTAGGAGAAATGCCTCCCCCCAGAAATATTTCTGCAGAAAAAAAAAGCTCGCTAAAATATGCCAACAGCACCCATTTTGGCGACCTAATCGTCAGTGCTCAGAACAGAGCAGTGGGGAAAAATTCAATGTGTAGCTTTTTCTTAGCCACTTGCTAAGACCTAATAGAGGTCATCTGCAACTGGGGAAAGACGAGGAAGAGAGAGAGAGAGGCACATACATGCAATTTTACTAACTAGTGAACACAGCTTGGTAGCCACCGTTAAAAAGTTCTCACAAACATACCTTTGAACTTGTAAGTGAATCCATTTTTGTCCAGGCTAATTGCTCTTTTGTGCTGTCTCCAGACAGAGCTCTCTGGCAGGACCCATCCCTCAAACATCAATCAAAACTGTCAGGACAACAGCAGAACGGCGGGGAGGTGGGTGAAAACACTGCAAGCTAGTCCAGGAAAATTTTCTTCCCCCACTTTTCCTGTTGAAATTTGGACAAAACTTTTCATCAAATGCCCCATCATTCCATGTAGCATAGCCAGGTCACAAACCACACAGAGGGGAATGTTTGCAAGCAGATATTTTCCTGGTATTTTTTTTTGTTGTTGTTGAAATTTCAAAATTTGAAAAATTTCAAGCAATCCAAACGCCAATCCGAAGCCAACACTAGAGACTTTTCCCGGAGAGCGAATCCAAATTGCCAGTGTTTGCATCTATCATCTGATTCTAAGGGCTGGTCTAGACGCTGGTTTTGTACCAATTTAACAACGTTAGGGGTATAGTTTTTTTACTGAAAGAGTTAAATCTAGACAACGCCTGGTGTGAACACAATTGTAACAGTATCAAAGTGCCTTCTGGGAAGTAATGTTGCCTAGTGGGTAGAGCACTAACTTGAGAATCACAGACTCGTAGGACTGGAAGGAAACTCAAGAGGTCATCTAGTCCAGTCCCCTGCACTTATGACAGGGCCAAGCATGATCTAGACCGTCCCTGACAAGTGTTTGTCTAACCTGCTCTTAAAATCTCCAGTGATGGAGATTCTACAACCTCCCTAGGCAATTTATTCCAGTGCTTAACTACCCTGACAGTTAGGAAGTTTTTCCTAATGTCCAACCTAACCCACCCTTCCTGCAATTTAACCTCATTGCTTCTTGCCCTATCCTCAGAGGTTAACAAGAACAATTTTGCTCCCTTTTCCTTGTAACAACCTTTTATGTACTTGAAAACTGTTATGTCCTTTCTCAGTCTTCTCTTCTCCAGACTAAACAAATCCAGTTTTTTCAATCTTCCCTCATAGGTCATGTTTTCTAGACCTTTAATCATTCTTGTTGCACTTCTCTGGACTGTCTCCAATTTGCCCACATCTTGCCTGAAATGTGGCGCCCAGCACTGGACACAATACTCCAGTTGAGGCCGTATCAGTTGAGGACTAATCAGGAGACCTGGGCTCTCCTCCTGGCTCTGCCACTGGGCTGCTGGACCACTTCCCCTCTCTGTGCCTCAGTTTCTCCATCTCTAAAATGGGGATAATGATACTGCCCCCCCCCCCATTTATAAAGCACTTTGAAATCTACTGATGGAAAGCATTGTGTAAGAGCGAGGGATGATTATTATAATAATACTAGTATAGTTTTTGCCCCTACATTTATGAGAATAAATTACATTGTTATAAGTTCCATTGTACTGGCACAATTGAATCCCCACTAGGAGACGGTATCTCTTTAACTACACTGATTTCATATAGATAAAAGTGAAAAGCCCAGTACAAAACCTGTGCAGAGCAGCTCTTAGAGCCACTCTTACCCAGTTAGAAAACAGAAACAACCAAACGTGACCCAGGCAGCCAATGAAAACAATTTCCGTTTCTGAACGCGTGGCTGTTTGGAAAATGAGGCCAATCCCTGATTCCTGGGAGGGAGCCTCCAGGAATTCAGGAGTATTTGGGAGACAAACACCCCCCTCCCCCTCTGACAGCAGGTGCTAGAGGAATGCCCAGTCTGAGTAAGATCGTGATTTCAAACTCTGATGTGTTTGATGCCACAGTGGAACCAAAGCCCCAGTAGATGAAGGATCCCCCAGCTTTTCCATTCTGCAGGCTCCTGTGTGAGGCAGAGACTTGACTATGGACCCATCTCTTCGAACCCCACACGACTTAGGCTCACAAAACGATTTTTCATTGCAGCCCACCAGTGGCTTCCAGTTTCAAGAGCCGCCACGTTAGATGAAGAGACACACATAAAGTATCATCCCGGACCCTTTGACAGGATTCTTGGAAGTGCCAGCCCCACACATTCAGATAGCATGAGCCAAGCCACGCTCCTCAAAAAAAATCACGAGATTGGATGAACTATCATGAGATTTTACAATGGAGAACTTTGGGGGGGTCTAATAATTTACCTCCTGGCGTCACAGCCTTGAATAGTCACAGCTTCAAGCGTTTCTCCACAACTCTGAGAGCTAGAAACTTACTTTTAAAACAAAGAAATCAGAGAATGAATCTGTCTATCACCACACATTCCCATCAGTCTATCTTAGGGTTTTATAATACCATCCATCATCGCAGTATCGGAGTGCCTTCCGTATCAATCAATAGCAATAGTGAAGTCCTCTCTGAGTCACCGGCTTGTCTCCCTTTTCAGTATCTAAACTCTGCTTGGGATAGGGATGTTTGTTGGGGTTTTTTAGGTTTTATTATTTTCCCCTTTTGGCGGGGGTATGTGGAAGGGATGTCAGTGTTGGGAGCGTATCAGTCACATAGTGAAAAGTTCAAGTTGTCTCTGAAGAGGAAGGCTCTGTAGCCTTTCCTATAGACAGCCAGACTCTGGATTCACTTGATTCTCCTCCGGAAGTTTGTTCCACAGCCAGAACCCATCTTACTAATGTGATTTCCAGGAACTAAGGCTTTAAGAAAAGCACCAAATGTCACAAGTTGGCAACACGTCCTCTTCAGCTGAAAGCCAACCCACCGGGAATCCTACCAACAGGCGAGCAGGGTGCATCGTATGCCTTCACCTGACTGTGTGTCTCAGTCAACGCCCAGAACTAGCATGGGCAGAAAGTCCCATGCTAAGCAGCTGACGTGGGGATACAGAGCAAGCGGGGGGAGACGGGCTTGGAAAGACATTGGAATAACTCTCCCTCCCACACTTCATCACCCCGGGAAGTAAGCCACTGGTGGTGAGAATCAAACAGACATCCTGCGGCTAGTGGATAAAGGAGTAATGGCTCTAAATAGATGAAAACCACGAGGGAGCTAGCGAGGTTCAAGGCAAAGAACATGGAAAAGCGCTGGAGGTCATTTTCCAGCTCAGAGAGGTTTCCCATTAAACCCATTGCGTTCTAAGCGCCTTAAACCTTGCATGCAGTGGGCGGTCACTTCTGAAAGCAAAAGACAGCCTGTCACTACTAAGAGTCGGTCTGAAATGGCAGCGGATTGGGCTGGGAGGGAGGATCTGAGTGTGTGCGGGCCCATGGGGGGCAGATTTGCACGGGGTTGTTATAACAACGGTAATCTGGAGCGTAATGTAAAAAGCAGGCTCTCTCTCTAATGTCATTTGGTGCGAAGGGGGCTGGTGGGTGGAGCTCGCATTTGGTGGTAACGTAAAGAGCAGAAGCACTTGAGAAGATTAAGGGTGTCGGGATGGTTTTGAAAGTGATTGCGGGGAGGGGGAACTGCTGAGTCACAGATTCACAAAGGGAAACAGTTCTGAAAAAGGGAAAACAAGTGCACTTCCCCAAGCCCCACAGGTCCTGTGCACTAGGGACGATGGTGTTTGCGCTGCTTGTGGGGCCGAAGGCCTCACAGGGCTGGTGATGGGCAGAACTAGACGAGGGTCAGGTTTTGTGCAAAATTTCCCTTTGCCCCTCCAGCTCCGCCAAGACCCTTCAGTCCCTACCTGCAGCCCCTTTGTATTCCGGTCCTGAGTTCTCCTTTTAGCTCTGTCGCTGACCCGCTGAGCCACTTTAGGCAAGTCATTTCCTCCCTTGGTGCCTCAGTTTCCCTACGTGTGCAATGAGGATAATGACCTGCAGATAAGAGGAGTGATACCCGTGTGAAGCATCACTACAGGGCAGTCACAGAGGGCTTGTGCAGAGGCTCTGACCTTTGTAAAATCCTTCCTTTTCTCCTTACTCCCTCCTCCCCTCCCCACTTTCACAGCACCCAGACCTCACAGCACTGCCGCTGTTCCTCCAGCTGCGTGGCTCTGCTCTCAGAGCTCTCCTTTGGCTGTGCCCGAGGCACCTGCAGACTCGCTACGCACCCTAAAATCTGTCTCCTCCAGGTAGCTGAGCACGCGCGGATCTGGGAGCACGGGCCCAATCCTGTGCGGTGCTGAGTGTCTGCCTCCAATGAGAATTTAGGGAGGGGCTCATCACCACACAGGACCAGGCCTTACGAGACGGAAAGGCTCATCCTCCTTCAAAAGGGCAAAACTCCTTTTGGCTCCATTGCCTGCAGGCGGAGGCTCTACAACTTGGAAAGGTTCTTCCTGTCTTTGCCACTGATCTACTGTGTAACCTTGGGCAAGTCACTTCCCTTCTCTCTCTGTGCCTCAGTTTACCCACCCAGCCCTTGACAATTTAGACTGTGAGCGCTTCAAGGCAGGGCTCTTTCCCCCTATGTGCATGCACCTAGCACAATGGGGTGTTTGAGGCCTATAGTGCTACTAGTTTATAAATATGGATTTGCATCTTCCCCACAGTAGCCCTGAGCATCTGTCTCAAGGGCATCCACCTCCCTCCAAACTAAAAGTAAAAGGAGGGCAATTACTCTGTTCCTTCAGTTAAAAGGTTAAAAAGGAAAGACCAAGGTCACAGGGCCTAGACGCAAGGTGCTGGCAAACAGCTCCAATCCACTCCTACTCCTGGAACAGGACGTTCCCCGGAGGACCAAAAATCCTTCCTGTTGTCTCTTGAGAGCTGCTGGGCCCTGCTGAACAAACACATTATCACCCTTCCTCGCTCTATCCAAGGCGAACAAATAACAAGGGTTCAGAGATGGAGTAAATTACATCGAACGGGGGCAGCGAGAGAAGAAAATAAAAGTCGAATCCCTGAGCTGAGTTTCCCCCGTCCTCAGTGACTGGAACAAATCCAGAGCCTTGATTGAAACTGTATTAAGTATTCCAGGAGACAAACGCCAAGACCCGGAATAAAGATCAGCTGCTCGCGTTTATTTCCATAAGGTAATAATAACGTGTTCCTTTGCTTTATGAAGTAGAATTTGTTACAGCAGATGAGCTGTAAAAAATTGCAGAGTGAAAAAAAAAATACTATAAATAAATTTGTAATTTTAACGTGCATTACCATGTAATTGAAAGGGTAAGCATGGAGCTGCTGGTACAATCAGGGGCTCTCTGCAGCCTGCCAAAGGAGTCTGACTGGAACGAACAAGCCAGAGGGGTGCTTTCCGTTCAAGGGGCTGAAGGCATTTGGGTGAGAAGAAGGGGGAGCCCAAGAAGGAGCAAAGATGCTAGGAAAGGAATTGGAAGAAAACGGAAGGATTAAGCCCAGTGAAGAATGTGAATATTAAGGGGGAATGGAGCAGATAAAGAGGATTCAGCCCAAGGATATTTATTTATAGGCATTTCTATGGCATTCAGGGCTGCATTATCTGGGTCCTGATGAATACTGGTAAAACGTCCCTCAGTGTGAGGAGTGTCACTGTTATTATTATTCCCATTTTACAGATGGGGAAACAGAGGCACGGAGACAGGTCATGCCTTGCCTACATTTACACAGCCAGTCGATGACCGAGCTGGGATTAGAATCCAGGTCTCTAGGTCCCCCGGTGTGTGCACTACCTCCCTGCCCTTGCGACTGAACGCAGAAGCTAAGCATGTGAGATGAGCCCTTCCAGCCAATGCGCTCAAAGCCCTTCACAAATGCTGGGTATGCTTCTGCACTTGGGGCCTGATCCAGAGCACAGTGGAGTCAGTGGGAGCCTTTCCACGAACGGGATTAGGATCAGGCCCTTTGTAATGCATACAGGGTGGGCAGGCCCCGACTCAGCCCCTGCAGACCACAGAGGATGTAGGAGGGGCAAGCTGGGCCCCTGCACACATTGAAATGGATGCTGGAGGGAGCCCTCTATGCATGCACCATAGGAGCATGGTAGCTAGGTAAGGGGAAGAGCCTAAGGCTGGGTCATCTCCTCCAGGTCTCCTGACGTGTATGGAACAGGGCATTCCTGCGGAGCCCAACCAATTTGTTCCACGTTGTGGAACCCACAAACACCAGTGCCAGTGAAGATCGCCCTCAGAGCCCAGGCAGCCACCACTCTCCACACCTTGCAAGTACCCCTCAGCACTCACCTCTGCCTGCAAAAAATGGCCAGCTGATGCCAGCTAGTCAGGGGGCAAGCTGTGATCTCGACTTCTGATTGGCTGAGAAGCACTCGCACTGCCAGATCCTAATTGGCTAAGAATCGTGCACGGCGTCAATTTGTGCTAAGGCATCCTATATTATTTTCTTCCCCCGTCATGCCCTGTCTATTTCGACTGTAAGCCTTTGGAGCAGGGACAAGCACTTGCTGTGTGTTTGGACAGCACCTAGCACAATAGAGCTCCAACCTGGCTGAGACCTCTGGAAGCTACCACCATGTCAATATTTAATAAAAATAATTCTGCATAGCAGCAGAGTTTAGAAGTCCTGCAGAACTACGCTTCTTTTGGTGTGGTTCTTTCCTCCCATCTTGGTATTCTTAAAAAAAAAAAAAAACACAACAACAAAAAACAAAAAACAACTACCAAGAAATTCTGTACAACAATCTCCGTTAAAGGTCTCAAAGTGAAGCACATACAAATCAGGAAGTGCCAAAAGTAAGGTTGGCATCCACACGGGAGGGGGACAAAGTTAAGGAAAACAACCTTAACTCTGCCCTCCCTGTGTGTATGCTTCAGGACACAATCTTTAATTAGACAGTTGGGGGGTTAGACTAGATGACCCCTGCAATCCCTTCTAATCCTATGATTGTAATCAAATCCTATTTCTCAAATGACATAATATAATGTTATACGCAGAGCCCTTCGTTTTCGGTTTTTATTTTATTTAATTTTTCCTGGGAATGTATCAGTGTTTATCACTACAACAAAAACAGCTGAAAATTGGTGCAAAAAACTATTAATACTTTTTCTGGGTAAATATTGGGGTTTGTTTTGGTAGCTGGAAGGATGGGGAGAAAAACTATTTGGTAGATTAATGCTTTGAGGAAAGGAATTCAATGTGGTTTGCTGCAGAACTAAAACAGAACTCAAACCACAATGCCACCTCTGAGTTTAAGAAAACAATATCTCTATGCTCCCCAAATAAAACTTTTCATGTGAATAAATAGTTTACTGGTGTAGACTTAGAACTACTAGCTAATTTTCCCCTTTGTTTTCATCAGCTTCATCCTTTTCTCCTGTTTTGAAACTTTCAAATACATCCTTGCATTTGAAACATATTCTGATACAGAATTTTCTTCTCATTTTAGCGCGTCAAATCTTTAAGCCATTGTCTGCTAACAGCTTGAAATGTGCACGTGGTGGGCGTGAGATTCATCACTACGTTCAGATGTGCACTCACTTCAGAGCTTGCATCCAGGCCTGTTTTGTTTATAGTGTGCATCTTTTAGCTGAATACATAGCCTTATTTCAACAGGCAGCTTTGCATATACACACAAACTAATGCATTACCGTAATGCATGCATCTCATGCAATGTCTTGTATTTTCCTAATAAAACAAGTTATTTTTTATATATTCTAATTATACAAAATTAGGGTGAAAGTTGGAAAAAAACCAAATAATACTTTTCTGTAAAAGCCAGTAAAGATTGGTTTAAAGTAGGTTGGTTTAGAGTAGGCCTGGTCTACGCACCTGTTTTATACTGGTATAGGTATGATGGGGGGGGGGGCTGTCCCAGAGCTACAGACCCTCCAAGGCAGGGCAGCAGCAAAGTGCAATGATACTTACCTTCCTTTGTAAAGTGTTTTGAGGTTTACCAGTGAAAAGTGCTATAAGAACCAGGTATTATCATTATCCTTCATTCATAAAACCACCAATCTATGTTAAAAGAAAGAACCCCATGGTCTGGAAATTGTTTTGGTTTATTTTGCAGATGATCTATCTATCGTTTTAGGCTCTTGCATAAAAATAAAACCACTCCATCCTCGCTGTTTTGGTTCAACAGCAGCTGGTGAGCTGGGAACTGCCCTGTTCCACATGGCTGGGGCTAGGTGGGGAAGGATCAGAAGGACCCGTCAGCTGCGAGGCGTGGAAGATGCAGCCAGCACTGCGACAAGGGACAAAAGGAAGAAGAGGAAAAACAACCCAAGCAGCCAATGTACAATTGAGGAACAGTCACTCCAAACAAAGCAGGAGAGCCAGCGCAGTGGTAAGTGATTAGCAGGGAAGCAGAGATAAGCAGGCGAGGCTCAGAGCTCAGACGCTGATTAGGAAGGAGGGTTTGGGATTCTTCCCCCCCCCCCCCGAATGAATAATTGTGAAATTATCCATGAAATACATTAAGGGCACCGTGAAACAATCCTGCCTCTGGTTCTGACAGCCATCCCCATGGACTGAGCCTCATTAGGGATGGCCTTCTGCCTGGGGGACGACAGCTTTCAAAATCCAGCCTGGGGTTCTCCAGCGAAGCAGCCCGTGCAATGCTCTGAGCCCATGCATCTCCCAGCTGGCCGCCCCCCGCCCCACTTCTGAGCTGCCTGCTGGTGGAGCACTTTGTGCCATTTCTCCCCACTCCCAGCCTGGCCTGACGGACTTTCCATTCCCCACTTCTCATGATTTTGGTTCAGTATTTAGCTCTCAGAAGCCTAAGAAGCTGTAATGAACCTCTGGTCACAGCGTGCCTGACACCACAGTCATCAGATCCGTTTTATACATGTGGACTAGGGTCCAAGAGTCCAGCTGAAAGAGAAGCTCCATGACTGCTGGAACGTATAGGCTCTGTGGACTTCCAGCCACAAGAGGGCAACCACACAAGTCTGGTTCCAACCTGCCTGATACACACCAGCCATGCCACTTCTGACTCCCAGCTCTCGAGGTTATATTTCTCACCATTGGAGACATTGGAGGGAAAGTCACCTGAGCAGGAGAAAGCAAAAATGTGTTGTTCTCATCGTGGATTTTCCCCAGATGTTAATGTTGTTGGACAGAACACCCAAAGTGACTGTGCCAGCAATGACATTTCTTTGGGAAATGGTAAACTTTTCACTGGGTCAGGAAAATCAAATCCACAAAAACTCATCCGGCTAAGAGTCAGGGCAGTGGTGTGATCCAGAGAACACCTGCGTTCAGCTCCCAGCTCTGCCACAGACTCCATGTGTTGACCTTGGTCACGTCACTTAATCTCTCTGTGCCTCAGTTTCCCGGTCTGTAAAATGGAAATAATAACACTTCCATTGTCTGTGCTGTCCATTTAGCTTGTAAGCTCTTCTGTGTATGGTACCTAGTACCATGGGCCCTCAACCTCCCTTATGGGTCTCTTGGCACTATGGTAATACAAATAATGTCTTTTTCCCTGGAGGATTGCACTTTGCCATTTTTCACCAGGAAATGCTGTGTTTGCTTCCTATTGGACAAACACAACGCTGATGTCACCAAACCACCCCAGCAGGCCCTCTCCTTCGCAGATTCAATAGAGGAGCCACTGTTGATTGGGCCCTGGAGCCCTCTGAGATGCCATTTAGTCGTGCTCCTGTCATGATAAGTCCCTCATCTGAACAATTCTCATGAAGATCTGGCGTGAGTCCAAACTTCCTCCAGTCCCGGTGATATTAGCATACAGGGCTTAGTTTTGGTCAACAGAGGTGGGAAACAGGCTGGTATCTGCAGGTCCCCTTGCGATGGGTGTGCTAGGATCCAGAGGGTAGATGCTGTCTGTCGGTCTGGATTTCTGTGTCTTGCTCCCCACCCTGGACCAGGCCTATTCCTGTATTAAGCTTTCTAAAAGGAAAAGCCAAAGGGGTGGCTGGGCTTTGTGCAGGAACGGGATGTTTTACTTGGTGACATTTGTGAAAGTTAGTGGAACCATTTACTGCTGGCGTGAAAAAATACAACCCACCCTGGCAGCTACTCGGCAGAGTGAACTGGTCACTTCCCCCCAGTTCCAGCGCTCCCAGAGAACTACGATGGCAATTGACGCTCGCAACTGACACCCCACTATGGCAACAGACCCCAGTCTATGGCTGGTCCTGACTGAGAAAAGGCCAACCATCCCTTCCACGACAGGCCAGGATTTAGGGTCAGCTCCAAGGCCCACTGAGGCCGAAGGCAAGACTTCCATTGACCTCCGTGCGCTTTGGATCGGACATTTTAGCAGCACTGACTGGCTTAGTCTGTCTAGGAGCCAGAGAGAACCCCAGGGTCTGTCTGTGGTAGTAGAGAGTGCCTGGTACACACAGTATAACAGACTCTCACTAGACTGACTGTTGACACACTGAGAAGAGAATTAAGGCTGGGAGAGCAAAGCAGGTGGCTAGACGCGTCCTTTCTCAAGACACCGCTGGTGACGTTAGACTGGAGATAAGGTGCAGTGTGCGCACAGTGAGGGTAATTAACCACTGCAACAATGTCCCAGGATCCAGGGTGGATTTTCCATCACTGGCACTTTTGCAATGAAGATTGGGTGTTTTTCTAAAAGGTGTGATCTAGTTCAAACAGGAGTTAATTCAGCAGAAGTCCCAGGGCCTGTGTTATACGCAAAGTCAGACTAGAGATCACAATGGTCTCTTCTATCTTTATAATCCATGACACCCCACTACTCCTTATTATCCACCAACAAAGAGCAGCAGGTGAGAATCCAACTTTTGTACAGAGTCAAGCCTGACCTCAGCAGGCCCTTCCTTACCTGCTCAGGGGTGAGACTCTGGCTGTGGCTAATTATCGACTAGGAAACTTTCAATCCCTGTGGAGCGGAGGAGAAGAAAAGGGATTTCAAAACCAAATGGCAACAATGAAAACAACAAAAGACCCTAAGACAATGAACCAGAAAGGAAATGAAAAGTGTCAGCAATGGGGGAGGGGATGTTGGTGGAGAGAAACAACAGAAGGGAGCTAGGAAAAGGCTCCCCCGGAGTGCAAGCATTGTAAAGAAGCCGCTGTGTGCTTTTCAGAGCCATGACGTCCCCAGTCTCTGCATCTGCATTCAGTTTCTGAGCAGGACAGAGGTTGAGGAAGGGGGCAGGGCATGAATCCTTTTCTCTCCACCCCTACCCACAAAACAGTGGAGGAACTGGGCTCATGCGCTAGGATTTTCCCTGTGCCGAGGCAGATGTCCCCATGGAGGGAGGGTATCTGTGCAAAACAATTACACGATAGCTGGGGTCACGCGGTGGGGGCCCTTGCCCCCACACAGCCCAGGGACATATAAATGAAGCAGCAGTGCACAGATAGTCCTAGAGAACAAGTGGCCATGACAACACCGGGGGAAATGGAGGGGAAAGGTGGAGTTATGGCATCTGAAGGGGCCCAGCAGGTGGAAGGTGGAATGCTAGATTAATTTGCAATATGTTATTCAGCCACTAGATGTCTCTGCATGCTGTAAGGAGTTCCAGGCATGACGTAGGCCCTGATAAACAAGAGAGACCAAGTTGAGACTCAAGCTGTGTGGAATCTGTAGGTTTGGGGCTGTAACGGTTTTCTCTTTCATAGATGCCTCCTGTTTAGGACAGACTATGGCTCCATATACCTAGACAGAAAGGATGCAGCAGCTCCTCAGAGCTGGGCATACACAGGAGCAGGGCTATTCAATCCAAAAAATGTCCCTTCCTCTGAACCGTTTTGTGTCACTCAAACCAACCTCACTTCCCTCCCAGCTGCATTTGAAAGCATTTGTTTAAGCGCCTGGTCCCACTGCCAGCCACTATTTCATGCCTGCAGCGGCCAGGGTAGAAAGGAGGCCAGGATAGAAAGGACGCAGCTGGCCTGGAAGAAAGGAAGAAGTTTCACAGACCCACAGTGCCTCTTGGAGCACACATGGTACCAGAGAAACACAGGGCCTTCGTACAGGGTGAATGGGTAATATCAATGGAGCCTACCACTGGATAGGTTGGTGGGTCCTCTGCAGGGGATGAGAAGGTAATAGGAATGAAATACTCAGCAGGCCCCGGACGTAGTGACCTGAGGCCTACCCTGGGGCAGGAAGTGGGCCATGCAGCTATTCCCTGCCGTGTTGCCAGGTCTCATGACTTTACCAGGAGTCTTATCCTAGCTGGTGCTTTTATTAATGCTCCAGCTCCTGGATTCATGTGAATACGTGAGACTCTCTGCATTCGTTTTTTTAAAAAAGGAGTCCGTTTCTGGTCCTGGTGGCTGCAGCAAAAAGCTTGGAAAGGTGACGACTCCAGGGCTCTCGCCCCATAAACCCAACCCTGGCAGATTTAAGATCTCGTGATTTCCAAGCCCATCTCATGATGGTTTGTGGGCCGGCCTCATGGTTCCGGAAGCGATGATGCTGGTGCCAGGATTCTGGCTTCCTCTGTTCCCTTCACCCTGTTTCGCTCCGGGCCCTATTGCACGCGGACTCATGCAAACCTGACCTTCGATCCAGGCTGTGAGCGAGCAGAGCCCTGGCAACATGTGGGCCTAGATGCCTATATCGTCCTCTCGCTCCCTCACCGTACCCTGCTGGTGTCGGAACCGGGGTGGCCACCCCAGCTGGGGGCAGGGAGGCTGAGGCAGAGCTGTGCCACAGTGCAGGCCTGGCCTGCCAATTAGTTCTGGCAGCTGTCTACCACTCCGCCTACACCTAAATGATTCTGACAACTCTTCAGGAGGAAAGGGGGGGGAAAACACCCCGACATAGGCTCTCTGCCCCTCAGAACCAGGGAGAGGGTGCTGTCCTCCCCTCCCATCCCCCTCGCCCCCAAGACTTGTCTAATCAGGGTTGCACCATTTAAATTAAAATACTTTATTAAAGGGCCTGGCGAGAGGAAAGCCATTAGCGGCCAGGCAGGAGCAGCAGTAGAGTTCAAGCTGAGAAGTAATGCAGGGTAAGGCTGGACCTCAGCAGAGCGGCTCCAGTCTGCCCCCGGTTTCCAGCAGTAAGGATCAGGGATCCCTGGGTAACCCAGCTGTTTTCCACATTATGACCAGGGGGAAGGATTGCTCAAAGCATTACAGCGTCTCTCCACAGCTGGCATTCGGCAGCAGGTAAGCCGTGATAATGATAATACCTAGCACGCTTTCGCTCAGTAGTTCCCAAAGTGCTTTATAAGGGGAGGTTCAACATCATTAGCCCCATGTTACAGGTGGGGAAACCGAGGCACAGAGCAGTGAAGTGACTTGCCCAAGGTCCGGAAAGAGAACGCAGATCTCCTGAGTCCTGGGCTCGTGCTCTATCCACTAAGCAGCATTGCTCCCCAGGAGGCACCACTTCTCCACTGTGGAGCAGAGCTGAAGGGTGGATTTCCTCTCGAGTCACAACAATCTCGGTCCTGGGGGAGTACATCCCCGATCACTATGCACAATACAGAACAATGACAGAAAGAAACCACCCAGGGGTCACCACGAGGCCACTATTTGCATATCCAGCGGCCCATCAGGGTCTAGAAGAGGTGGCACTACCTGGGGTTAAAAAAAAAAAAAAAAATAGATGACAAAACAGCCTCCCCTGGACAAGAATCCCCGAGGTCTTGCACTTGCTAACCTGTAAGGCTATGCAGCACGGGTCCTTCAACTCCACTGGCCAGTGGACATCAGTTTCCAATTATACGGGGCCCTTACTAACCCTCAGAGCACATTACTGAATGACAGATCTTGTATCTCTAGGGATGGCTTCACCCGCCACTGAAACGCAGCCACCTCTGGGATGGACTGTGGCAGCTGCTCAGCTGCCATGCAGCAATGCTGCACAGCGGTGTAATTCAGCATCTGGATTTGGCTCCTTGTTCCACAAGACAAGAGGGGCTTAGCACCATGGGCAGCCCCAGAGTGGGAACTGGGAAGGACTGAAACAGTGAACTTCCATTTCTGAAGAGAGAGCAACACGGCCGGGTTCCAAAGTGCTTCCCGTCCAGTCCTCCTTGGCCACAGGCCGGTAGCCACGGTGCCATGTGGCGCCATGGGTTAGAGAAAGCGTGATGCCAGGGGCTGGTGGAAGACCCCAGACGCCCAACCGGGCAGCTCCTGTCCTTTTGGCTTCTCTTCCTTCCCTCGAACACCCTAACCATCCCGTCCTGCTGCTGAGCCACTTAGCACAGGTGCGGGGCTCCTGCATTTTCCCTCCTGCAGCTTCTCTCGTGCTGTCGCACGCCTGGATGGCTCATGCTTCACTTGGCCTGGCATTAGCGGCTGCTGCTGAGCATCCTGCAGTTTTCGCATCCACTTACAACTCGGAACAAAGCGAGCGGCAGTTCAGCAGGCAGGGGAGCTGCCTGGCTGGCTCTCCCTACCTCCTCTCTCCACTCCATTAGTCATGCTGTCCAGCTTTCTATTAGTTCCTTTCAATATTTTATAGCGGCTCTTTCCCTTCAGGTGGTAACAATGCAAGGGTCAGCAGAACTCACGCCGCAGCTGCTGTCTCCAGCCCCAGCATCTCCGTTAGTTATTTACCAGCGCGCGTGATTATTACTCACTTGCATTGCACAAAGGGAAAAGCCTGTCAAGTCCTTTTTGTGTGTGCGTGTGTGTGTCTCACTTGCTGCTCCTGCGTGCTGAAGGGCTCATGATTATCTCTGTTGTACGGGGAGGTGGTGAGTTAGGTCTGATCTGAAGCAAGTGTAATTATCCCACTGGGTTCCAACCAGACCAGTCTCCTCCTTCGATCTCTGCAGAAAGGCTCTTCCTGGAGTGCAATAACATTAACCCCTGGGGGACCATAGGTGGTGTATTCTCTGGGACCACTTGGTTTTCCTCAGCCTGGCAACTAATGCAACAGGACCTGAGGCACTTGACTCAGGGTCCACCAGGCGTCACTTTTCTGGACAGGTGCGGAACATCCATGGGGCGCCACAGAGGTTAAGCCAGTTAATTTAAAGCTGTGATGCAAACCTGAGCAGTCTAGGCAAATAACCATACCCTGTGGTCCGTCCCTAGCGCAGACCTGTTCTGAACAGCTGGCAACGTAGGGCCAGCTTGGCTGTGCCATCAGTCCAGTCGACGTTCTCCGATGGGGTGGTGTGATTCCAGGGAAGGTGGAAAGACCAACATGGCAGCAAGATCGGTGGCGGATGGATACTGGCGGCATGAAGCCAACTAGTCTCCTGCCCTGACACACAGAACCACTCCACAAAGCACGGAGCCACATCTGGACTTCAGCCTCCCCGAAGTCTGCAGGAGATGGGATCGGGATGGCTGTCTGACTCCACCTTTGAGGGATGGATGTGAGCAGCGAATCTGAGGCCTGGTTCAAAACTTCCCCGAAGTCTGAGGGAGCTGAAATCAAGTGTTCATTCAGACCCACCTCTGCGGTCAGAGACATGAAGATCTACTCTAGGCTAGTCACTTCCCAAGCCAGCAGCTTCCTACTTCCCCTCCACACAATGATCAGTGAGCAACACGAAACCGCTCTGGGATCAGCCGGCGACTTAGAGCATCCTGCTCTTGAAGCCCAGTTAAACAATCCAGTTGTGATTTGTCCTTCTCAGACCAGGGGGTGCTGCTCCCGCACCCAGATTCTGAGATCCTGGGCCGCAGCCACTCAGCGCAGGGCCATCGGAGTGATGGGTTTACGCCTGTTGAGGACTGGGCTCCGAGAGGAGGCGCTGTGGTGACTTATCTGTTGCACTTGTTTGCTTCTTCTCCGCCCACTCTCTCGTCTGCCCCAAGCGTGTAGCTGCCCACCACCATGAAGCAGAGATGAGCCGGAGCCGGAACATTTGGATCCAGATCTGAATTTCCCCAGAGGTTGCTCAAATCCAGAGCTCGGGTCCTGGCCCCTCCCTCCCACGGCCTCCTCTCAGCCTCCTTTGGCTGAAGAAGCTCTGCCTGAAAGCCTGCTTTCCCAAGGCCCTCTGCATCTGGAGCTGTGGGTGCTCAGGACCTCTGAAAACTAGGCCCTTAATGGCAAAGCAGACGGTGAATTCAAGCCAAGCCGCTTTGTGCGGGGTGCGTGTGACCGTCGGGTTAAAAACCGCTCATCCTACTGCTGCTGAGTTACAGATGGATAAATCCAGAGGCCTTTCCATCTGAAAGCCATTTGTCTCACACACGCCCGTGGCTCCTTCTCGAAGCGACACACGCTCACGGCCCACAGAACAAGGAGCCATCGAGCCTTCCTGTCTCCGTGGCGGCGTTGCCTGGCTAAACGCTTGCAGCTGTCTCATCTCACGGAGTCTTAGGGTGGCCAACCCTCCAGCATTGTCCTGTCGCCTCCAGGAATTAAAGATTCCACTTTAACGGTTTTCACGTGTGATGAAACCTCCAGGAAGACCTCCCACTAAAACTGACAACCCTTCGGAGTCTGAAGACGCCGGGCAGCGAGGGAAGAGTTCTAGGCCACACCTTCTGCCCAGTCTTTCAGAAACCTGCCGTGGGTGCTGCTGGAAACGAAGGCGGATGCTCCTGGAGGCTTGTCTTGTCCCCAAAATGTTAGCGGTCGGCTACCTTTTTCTTCACTAATTGTGTGTGAAATGAGTGCTGGTGTAAAACAGGGACGTGGCAAACCCAGAGCCTGGGAGCCTCTAGTCACCCACAGAACCCAAAGAACTGGACTGGATGTCAGGAGACCTGGGTTCAAGTCCTGCGGGCTCCTTGGGAGCGTCACTTAACCTGTGTGCGCCTCACTTCCCCATCTGTGAAGTGGGGATAACAGTCCCCCACGTGTGACGGCGGGGGTTGCGAGGGGCTTAGACCCTACGGGGGGGAGGGAGGAACTGTGTAACACAGAAGCTGCCTCCCCAACACGGTTGGCATTGCAACGGCGCCGAGAGGCCCAATGGAGATCAGGGACCCCTTGGGCTAGGCATGTTCTGTGCCAAGAGAGACAGTCGCGGTCCCAAAGAGCTTGCAACCTAAATGGACAAGACAGGCAAAGGAGAGGAGGGGAGTGACTTGCCCCAGAATAGAAGCCGGGTGTCCTGAGTCCCAGTCTAGCACCTTCTGTGCGTCTCAATCTTGCTTTGGAAGGGTCAGCCCTGGGAAGAGAGGGAGGCACATTCAGTCTCCAGGAACAGGGTGCCCCCCCCCCGTGGTAACTCTGACCAGCACCACTGAACATCGGTTTCTCAAGTGACCGAAGGAAGAACAAAGTAACAGCCATCTAGAATGAGAGAAAAAACCACCGAGAGTCCTGCAGCACTTTAAAGACGAACACGTTTAATTTCTGCAGGCGTAAGCTTTCGTGGGCTGCAGCCCACTTCGTCAGATGCAAGAAACAGAAATCAGATGGGGGTATATATCGACACCCCAGGGTAAGGAACAACAATGGGGAGGGGAGGTGTTAGCAAAGTCCATCCAGTTAGAGTAGACGAGGCCTATTCACCACCCTTGATTAGGAGGTGAGAACGTGTGAGCAGTGACAATTAGTAAGAGGGCCAGCCCCTGGTTGGTCGGTGGTTTCCAGCACACAGCAATATACACCACTGTAACTCACCTCTCCAGGGGGCAGGGGCACAGGGTACCCAGGGGCACCGTTGTACGGGAATCGGCATTCTAAACAGTCCTGCCTGCTCCTAGAAAAAATGTGCATTGCTCCTGTCTAATAAGAGGTCGTGCCCTACCCTCGCACACACTGCAACCCCCTAACACAATGCCATTCTTTCCCCCCAGGAGGTGGTGTATAGCAATTAACCGTTACCCTCCACTGAAACCCTGACCCGCTGGGATGCATTGCGCATATGTTTACAGCACCATCAGGGCAAGAGATCCTTTGTTGTTCTCTGCCTCATTAATTTCCATCTAGTTTCAAATCTCACATGAAAACCTCTCTCTTCTCCTTTGTCCAGGCCTTTCAAGTTCTCCCTGCTAATTTTTATGGCTCTAACTTTCTAACTGGTTTCATGCAATCTGCAGATTTCAACACCAGAAGGGACCGTTTCGATGGTCCGGTTCGACCTGCTAGGGAGTCTCGCCTAACAATTCTCACATCTGGCTCAGTAACTTGTGCTGGGACTAGAGCGTGCATTGAAGAAAGACATCCAGCCCTGAGCTTTATTTAACTCTGCTTTAACTCACCTTTTGTATTAAAGACACCATGTAAAACAGACTTGCATTGTGTTGATAAATTACACCGTATGAGACTTGCCGTTCTTTGAGAGCAGAGACTCTATAGCAACAATAATTTGCACTTCCATAGTGCTTTCAGCCAACATTCCCAAAGCACTTTACAGCTATAAATGAATTAAGTCTCACATTGCCCGTGTGAGGTAGGTAAGTAGTCGCCCCCCCCCCCCCACACACACACTACTTTTACAAGCAGAACTGTGGTTCAGAGACAGGGAAGTGACTTGGCTTCAGGTCACACAATCAGTAGCAGAACCCAGCAGTCCTGCAGCACGATTATGTACCCTAACATTCACCCTGTGTCCCTGAAACTCTTCTACGGCTTGTCACTCCTATACAGTCCTAGAACGTTGATAGCCGGTTAGCAGTGGCTATAAATTATTATATGTCATCAGGGGACCTTTTATAGTGTCCATGTCACCTGGGGAATTGAAGGTGTTGCATAAAACATGGGAGCCTCGAACCAGCTACCTAGCATTTGTTTCTGGTCTAAAGGCTAGTGGTAAATCGTGTCCATTACCTGCATGGGTAGGACTATAGAAATGCATGTAATAGGGAATACAGGGCACAGAAAGTGTATGTGAAGGGAGTGAAGTTTTACTGCCACTGAAGTCAGGGGTAAATTTCCCTCTTATTTCAATGGGCCATGATTTCATCCAAGGGAGCAAATGGTTTATGCTTATTCGCTTTTTCCAGACAGATGGTTTGTTTTTGCTTGGTGCCTCCTGGAATAATCCTGAATTATGCAAGTTTTACCCTATGGCAGGGAGAATATTGGGTATAATTAAGGTAACCAAAGGCTCTGGTCTGTACCTTTAAGAGTACTTTCAGAAGAGGTTTACTATGAATGGTTTGTCCTTTCTGTGAGAGAATAAATAAATAAAGAAGCTGCGTGTAGACATAATGTTGTCCTCTATGGAAGCTAGGGTGAACTGGTACATAGGATTATCATTTATGTCCCATTAAAGAGGAACATCAGAATTGCAGGCTGGATCAGACCAGGGGTCCATATTGTCCAGTATCCTGTCTCTGATGGTGACCAGTACCAGATGCTTCACCTTAGTGATGTGGGATAATTGGTCTCCACACCCTAAGATAGAGATCAGGATGAGACCTAATAGTTCAGGATTGGTTTAAGCACTGAGCACAAGATCTAATATCCCTTCCAAAATTTTTGTTAGCATGAACTATTCTAACACTAGATAATCCTGATATCCATAGACATGTCCAATCCCTTTTGGAATCGTGTGAACTTGTTGGCCACACCAACGTCCTGTGGCAATGAGTTCCGCACTCTACTCATCCTCAGGACCCTAAGGCCTCCAATACTTTTGAAAACAGGGCTCAGGCTCCTAAATCACTTAGACCTGTTTAAAAATTTTCCCCTGAGTGTTTTATAAGCAACAGGAGAATCTAGTTCTGGCTCCCGCTGGAGCACATGCAGCCCGGGGGGAATTTTACACCAGTGTTAGTTCTTAGAACATCAACATAAGAACAGGGACACACTGGCCAATGGTCCATCAGGCCCAGTGTCCTGTCTTCCTCCAGTGGCCAATGGCAGGTGCGTCAGGGGGAATGACCAGAACTGGCGATCATCAAGTGAGCCATCCCATTGCCCATTCCCAGCTTCTGGCAAACAGCAATCCCAATTTTCCAAGTCTTGGGAATTTGGGTCAGGGAAGGCGATGGGGAAGGAAAGTCCTTCAGTCACACCTCAAGAGTCCTTATTTCTTCCTACATCTCCCATTCTCCCCACCCCTCCACCCCAAATGGGCCTCCCTCAAACTCCCTGGGTTGGTCGTGAGATTCTGATCTGGGCTTTTGGTTCTTCCCATTATAAACCTAGGGCTCAGCAGCGACCTTCTGATCTGAATCCAGACCTACAGAGCCCAGAAAGTGGTTGGATCCGGAGTTTTGCTTCAAGCCGTGTCTATATCTAATGGCCTTCAAAACATTCAGAGTCAGTCAGCTAGCAAAGTGAGGGCCATTCCAGCTAGAAGAGTCTCTTCCACGTAGACTCTATCCGTCTTGCTTCCTCTCTGCTTTGCGGATCCAGCATTTCTGTCTGCCCTGCACCGCAACTTCTCCCCCCTCTTCCTGCACCGCCCTCCTCGTAGAGTCAGAACATATAT
Organism: Emydura macquarii macquarii; assembly: GCF_026122565.2. Lineage (NCBI taxonomy): Eukaryota > Metazoa > Chordata > Testudines > Chelidae > Emydura > Emydura macquarii. The sequence goes on from NW_027132905.1 coordinate 50,237,488, forward strand.
TTAATGTGCCTTTATGCAGCGTTACCCCATCATTGCTTTGTCTGCCAGCAGGCCCGCACCGCGAGCGAGATGTAGCAGTGCGGTCTATGTATCCTACTAAAAGATATTTAATAAATATGCAAATCACTCCCTGTGTCTCCTCAGGCAGGTGAGGTGTGAGAACAGACTGTAGTTAAGTATTAAATCTATTTACTGCCAAGTACCTCCAGAAGAGCAGAATAAGCTGGAGTTCACTTACAAGAGGAGACAGAAATCCATCCGGCAGGGGCAGGCAGAGTGCAGCGTTAACCCTTTGGCTCCCTAACTGGGAGCGTGGAATGAGGACCGGGTGCTGGCAAAAGGGGCGGGTGTCAGGGTGTGGTGAATGCTGTGGCATTGCATGGTGCATGTGGCCTGTACGCCGACGGGGTGTCAAAAGGCACACGGTGCATTTTGCAGGAGGCAAACGCATCAGCTCTCGCCTTTGGGAGGAATCAGCAGAGATGGTATGAGCTGAGGCAAGAAAGGGTCACGCTGTTTTCCAGGCATCCAGGACGGAGCCTATCAGGTCCTGCTGCTTCATCCTTGACTTGGTGTTTGCCTCATTCACCCTCCGCACCTCCAGCTAGGCATTACTGCATTAACTTTACTCTTTGGCCGAAGGGGGGATTCTGCCCTTTGCCTGTATGATGGCCAGTGAGACTCTGCTTGAGGGAACAGAGGACTTAGGAGAGAGGCAAAGTGCAGAGATGAACCTGAACCAACCCATCTCCAAATGTTGGGGGGTAGAGAGCTGAAAACCAGATCGAACTTCTCTCAACTACAGGATTTGGAGTCTTCTACCTCTACCTCAGTGCTCCGAGTACAGGCTTAGTTGGTAGCCACCACATATTGTTACCAGGTCCTGCATGAGTTAGGTAGCGATCAGCCCATGCTAGACCCAATTCCCTTCAACCCTCCCCGGATCAGAACCAGCCCTAATTCCTGGTTTGGACTTGCAAAACCAACACCATCCCAGGTTCAACTTAGCTCAGCAAAATAAGTTGGTGGTCTCAGACCACATTGCTGAGACAAATCTAGTCCTCTAACATCCACAGTGGTTGCCCTACTTGTGCCATACAGGTGCAGAAATTGCAACAAGGTTTGCATGGACAAAAGAGGGGGACTGGAACGGCGCATCCTTTCCCAGTTTCCCGATTCAGCAGTGCCACAGTGGGGTTTGCCGAGTCCCTGTATGTCAACATCGATGTGAGACTCCATCATCATCGTCAGTCCTGCAAAGACTTAGGTTCTTGCAGCACCAGTTCCCGACAGGCTGGAATACATGGACCATGCTGCACAGAGTCCCCTGGAGCAGTCCAAACATCACCATTTCAAACACAAAACGCAGCAAAGTATTTCTGTAACACAACGGATCACGAGAGGTGAAAGCTGACATAAATCCAAATTATTTTTTGTTTCACAACACACTGTAACTATTACCAGGGCCCTGTTTCCAAGTATCGGAGACACATGTTTCCACCAGCTGCCTGATAATACACTTTTATAATAGACTCCTATGTACCACAGCACCCACCTGACTGGATTTATAATTGTGGGGAAAGAAAGAACTGGTCTCATGGAGGCTAGCACTTTGCAAATCATCCTGGTTTCTCAGATGCCAAAGTCCTATGCAAATCTCACTGTCTTGTTTACAAATTGATCAGGAGAAGGGCATCGTCATACTGATTACATACGTGAACTGATCTTCCTACAGACTATTCACCTTCTCTCCATCTGTGTTCCTGGGAGACATGTTTTAAGGGTGTCAAATAAATAAAAAAAGGATGCAACAAATCCATGACTACTTAGTACTTTATTGTCGTCATCATGCTACACACCATGACCTCTCACAACAGCAACACGGCTAGAAGCTCACATCTTCCTGCTCCAAAAAGTACAAAACCCTACCACTTGTTTCAGCCTCTCCTGGCTGCCAGTGGTATGGAGTCTATGACACACAATCCAGCAAAGGGCTATGTTACTCATCCACACTAATCACTACAGTACTTCCCATTTCATCCAAGGATCTCAAGATGCATTATCAGTGTGAATTAAGCCATTTGTCTGTGTCAGGGCATCTGTACCTGTATTTCTACCTCTAGGCTTCTGCCTCCCCAGCTGTTGACTCTCTTGGATGGAGATGTGCGTCTCGTTCGCCCTTCTGACCAAGGTATTTCCAGGCTGAACATTTCCCTGCCTGTCCTGTGTTAACCCCAGCCAAAGACAGGCTGCTTTGCCTTCTCTTCAGAGAAGGTATAGAGGGTAAATGCCACAGTTAAGCTATCACATTGCTCTTTCTAAGCAAGCACATTTTATTCTTAAGGTAAAAGCGATACACAGAAGACATATTAAAAACAAAGGAATGTACACGCGTGCTTACCAGAGATCACTCCCATACCAACAGGACACTGCCTGGGAATCAGCCTTTCCCAGCACACACAGAGGTTTTGCCTCTGGTTACAAGTTCACCACAGCTTCAGCTCAGAAGAAGCACCCTCATGACTCTTTTATCCAGTCTGGGCCTTTGACAAGACCGTGACTCAGTAATCAACCAGACGCCGGGTAATCAATCAAACATACTTTTTTTTTGTTCCAGGCAAAGTTTCAAAAAGTGGGGCGAGTCACTTGAGTTCTCCTCATCACCAAGTATTTCTTAGGAGATTAAGTTCACACCTATCGTCCCCCAAAACCCCTAGATTTTCCTAATATTTCCCAGAGATTCATTAGTCACATCTCCTAGAGAACTTACATAGAATTGCACAGCACTACAAACAATTGCATTTTTAATAGAATAGACTCCTAAAATACTTAACTCCATAAGGTTTGTCTAGGGTATTGTCACATCTGTCAGGCCTCTGTCTCCAAGGAGATAGGCTATTACTTGTAACGGCAACCAGCCAAGATCCCTCACTCATAATAAGAGACCGTGTCTTTCCTCAGTAGCTTACAATCTAACGTGACAATACAGACAAAGGAGCTACTACTATCCCTCTTCTAAAAGGATGGTCCAGTGGTTAGGGCCCTAAAATAGGATTTAATAAACCTGGATTCTGGATTGTTCTGCCACAGACTTCCTGCGTGACGTCGGGCAAGTCCCTTAATCCGTCTGTCCCTTGGTTCCCCAACGGTACAACGGATCTAAACACTGAGATCACAGTGCAACAATCAAGGGGTGTGTGCGGGGCAGGGGGGGAAGGGTTATTCTGTTTTGTTTAATTCCATGCTGGCTGGAGCTTTTGGCAAGGCACAGACAAATTGCCCAGTGTGGGGAATGTGTTTTTTCTGCTCAATATAATGCAACCACGTAACAATGGCTGCTGCTCTCACTCCATCACATTTTAAATTGAAATTCATTGGGAAGAGGCAGTGGTGAATGCAGTGCAGGAAAAATAAATTCCCCTTTCAGGAAGCTTAATCTTTGCAGCTACCCAGGATTCTGCTCCCCCTTCCTGTCTCTTCATTCTGCTGTGTGCTTGGCCTTCTTCCTCCTCCATACTCCTCTTGCTTTAACGATGCAGCACTAAAATACTGTCTCATGCACTCAATTCTGGGCTTACTGGAGTTTTCACCTCCATTCTATCTGCATATTTATCGGTCCTTGAGCTCTGGGCCATTCCACATCAAAGAATATGAAAAAGAAATGTGTTTAGGGATATTTCTAATGCGTCTGAGCTATATTTTCGGACTATATCTATCAAAGGGAAATACAAACTCCAGGCTTGGCATGAGCGGAGTAAAAGCACTTGATTATGACATGGTTGCATCAGGGACCATCGGGGGAGCCGAAGAAAACAGTTTGAGAGACAGCCACAGCCTATTGCATGTGAGAAAAACTGCAAAGAACTGACTTTTTGGTTAGATGACCAAACCAAAAAAAGAGGGAGGGGGGGGAAATTGTTTCAGGACAGTTCCTCAGATTTTCCACCTCAACCGAATGGCTCAGGTTTGGAAATCTCCCTTACATCCTCAGCCGTGAAGATTGATGCAAAGAATTCATTTAGTTTCTCTGCAATAGCCTTATCTTCCTTGAGTGCGCCTTTAGCATCTTGATCGTACCATGGCCCCACTGGTTGTTTAGCAGGCTTCCTGCTTCTGATGCCCCACTCTGTGCCTCAGTTTATCCATATGTAAAATGATTGGGGTGCACCTCTGTGAAGCAGTGTGAGATCTACGGATGACAAATGGCTACAGAAGTGCCATCTATTACTGTTATTAAGAACATAAGCATGGCCATCCTGGGTCAGACCAATGGTCCATCTAACCCCAATATCCTGGCTTCCAATGGTGACCCGTGCCAGATGCTTCAGAGGGAATGAACGGAACCGGCCAATTATCCAGGGATCTATCCCCTGTGATCCAGTCCCAGCTTCCACCAGTTGGAGGTATAGGGACACCCAGAGCATGGGGTTGCATCCTTGAATATCTTGGCTAATAGCCAGTGATGGTCCTATCCTAGTCCTCAAACCTGTGATGGCTACCCTCTTGGCCAATACACTAGGGCCATCCAGAGCTGAAAGCGTGAGCTGCTACAAGAAGAGATAAAACAGCCAAGAGTCCATAGCCAGGGGCTGTAACAACTCACAGTCTTGGTCATCAGCTCAGACCAGGCTATCACACACTTACCAGCGGGTTAGCACAACTCCCACTGAAACCCCTGGGAGATGTGTGAGGAAGGGCTGCAAGGGTTAATTTTGTCTTGGAAGTTTTTTTAAGTTAGTGGCAAATGTGCTCACCACCAGGTGACTGTCCACTTGAAATGCTGACAAATATTGAGCAGCGACCTCTTAGACAATTTATCATCATCTCCCTTTGGTGCCAGGTGCTCCAGGATAAACCAGAGAGAAGCCCCATCACACCCAGCTATGCTGCCCCAGTCTCGGTGGCACCTGGTAAGAAGAGGTCTGCTGTACCTCCTGTACAACTCCAAATAATGCTGTAATTTTTTTTAAAAATGGCAAAACCCATGTTCAAAGCCACCCACTGACCAGCGTTTCAGATTTTGAAACCCAAATTATGCATCGATGTAGTTTTCGTTGAAAAGCAGAACATTCCTGCCAAAAACAGATTAAAAACATGAAAATGTGTCATTGCTTTTGAAATGTTTGGCAGACGAGACAGGCCACTACCAAAAGGACTGTTGCATTGTTGCTGGAGGATTTCTTATCCTGCTAGAGCTCAACACGCTTCCATAGGGGTCTGGCACGGTACCAACAGAACTATACTGGTGGAGGGGTGATGTTGCTCGGGGAAGAGAAATAATTCTGCTGGCAGAAGTGGAGGATTTTGTCAGTAGGACATAAAATTAAGTGTGGATGCTCTGATGTACTGAAAGCAGTCTTACATTTGTAAGTTATTGCTTTAAATCCTCAGGGGTTTTCCTGGTCCGCCTTGCAGGCTAGGGGACTCTCTAAGGAAGCATTTGATCTGGGACTTGTGCAGTCCATCTGTAAACAGCCACTTTAGAGCAAGGTGGGGGCAAGTTGTGTATCTCTGCCTTAGGCAGCAGCCTGCTTTCTCTGGGGTTGTGGTTCTTCTGTGTTAAGGATCTGGATTTTAAGAAATAAAGTAGCGCTATGTCACAACCCTCCTGAAAGAGTATTGTATGTTTTTATCTAACGGCTCTGTTGTGAGCAGAACAGATAACGGACACAACCAAAAGAAAGCAAGTTTTACAGGTAAAAATCTTTCTAGTGTGGGCCAGTGTTTAAAGTGGCATTATTGAGATGAGAAGGTAGATCCTCTGATGTCCCATCCAGGACATTTTCAACGGTGTGTCATTTTCAGACAGCTTTTTTCTTTCCCTTACAAAAATGGAGAATTGTGAAAGAAACCTAAATGTTTATTTGGGGAAAAAAGGGGGCCGTTTTTTGTCAGAAAAAAGTTTCAAATGAAAGACCTCAAACAGGTCTCAGCTCCTGCTTCTTGGACAAGCACGTTTTGATTGCTCCAGTGAAACATCAGCTAAAAGAACAGAGCATCTCCCCTGGAATGCTCCATTGTATTGGTAGTGCAGGATGAGCACCGCGAATGGGCTTTGAGAAATTCAGTAATAATAAATCAAAGAGTCTTAAAAAAAGGAAACCCACTAAAAAGCAGAAACAAAAGCGCAGAGCATACATAAGCACATGGCCTGGGAACAGGAGAGAAAGACACAATGAGAGAGAAGGGAAGGCAGGATGTGAGCAGGTTGCTTTTCATTGGGACATCCTGTCCCTGATGCGAAATCATCCTTCCCATGGCAGTGGGACAGGGAGAAAGATTTAAGGGCCTGCAAGATGATACAAAAGGGGTCCTTGTCTGGGCAAATGAGAACACATTCCACAGACCAGGAAGGGGCTGGTTTCTTGTGGATAATACAGGGTTGTACCCCAATGGGTCCTCCATGCTTAGTGCAAAGGGCTTAGGGCAGATACCCTTTCAATACCCACCCCCCGACAAGCAAACAGCAGTGGGCACCCTTGCATGCAGAGCGCATTGGTACCTCCAGCTGACAGCTTGACTCCAGCCCCAGTGGAATTAGCCACCATCAGGCTGGGGCTGCCGAGCTCCTGCTAGACAGAGACAAGCGTGGATGCAACCCAGCGCCTCCACCTCAAGCCAGCTGTTCACCTGCCTGTAGCCGGATGGGGACACACCTACATGGAGCGAGTCCAGCCGAGTCAGGCGGCCTACGGAGCTGGCTCCCAGGCAAGGGGTTCAGCAGCATTGCCGCCCCAGCAGTCATCCCCAAATGGGATTCAGTGGAGAGGGGGATACCACGATGAACATATCCTGTGGCCGGGGAGGGGGGGGCACTCAGTTCCCCCAGTTCTGTGCCCACCTTCCTGATGTGTGCGTGGGGGGGGAGCTACAGGTCAGCAGCAAGGTACACCAACAGAGCTGGAGGGGAGGAGGGAGCCAGGACTGCAATGAGCACCAGACAACAACTGCACAGACTGCAGCTAGTCTACATTTAAAGTAGACAGTGACCCAGCTGGGCACCTGTAAGAGCGCTTGTGTAGCCGTGTTATGGCAGTCAGTGGGAGAGAGCTCTCCTGCCGACATAATAAAGCCCCCTAAACGCGGGCCGGTGGTTGTGTCGGCGGGCGAGTATCTCCTACCGTCGGAGCGCTGTCCACAGAAGTGCTCACGCCAGCAAAATTTGTGTCACTGGGGGGCGGGTTTCACATCTCTGAGCAGCAAAAGCTTTGCTGGCATAAATGCCAGTGTAGACAAGGCCTGAGCTGCAGCAGATATGGAATAACAGGAGGAGCCGCAGGTGGAGATTAAGGTGTGTGGGGAGGGCTGACTGTAACAGCCGGGGGCGGGGAGAATGACGGTGAGACTGGCTGAAGACAGCAGGGTATTGGCAGCATCCATTTGTGTCCTTTCATCAGCACTGAATTCACTGTCACATTTATTGAAAGAAGAAGAAACGGACAATTAGAGAATGAAAGAGCAGCCAGAAGAGATGTGCTTTCCTTCAAGAGCAGACTGAAGAGACATGGAATGGAGTCCTGGTCTTTGGTGGATTCGGGGCACTCACAAAAGATTGTCTTTCTCCAGCTGTTTCTCAGCGTATTGAGCACTTGTCTTTCCTACCACCCTGGCTGGATTCTGTTCACAGCTATAGAGTCCCGTGTTGGTCAAAGGCTTTTCCCAGAATTCATCAGGAAAGGACATTGGCCCGTAATGGGCAATTACAAAAAATAAAGCACTTTGTCACTGGGTTTTTGTTTTTTTAATTAAAAAAAGCCCTTTACCTGTCTCCTGGATGTGGCCGCTCAAGGCAAGCTGCTTGCTCTCGATTAGTCTCTCATTCTCCGTGACAGGCAGCCAAATAAAACTGTCACTGGCGGAGCCATCTTCTCTGAGATTCCCCATAGGACCTCTCTCTCTTCATATCCCCATATGACCTCTCTTCATCATCTCAGGCTGACTGAGTCCTTCCCTCTCTCAGCAAGGTCAGAGGGACTGGGAGAAGACCAGCAAATCTATAAACGAGACAGTCACTGACACTGGCCAGAAGTGGGCAAGGAACTCACCCCTTCCTCTGCTCACTCACCATCCTCTATGGCCCTCCTGAAGGAGTCACATGGGATGTGGCTAGTGCGCTGGGCTCAGACTCGAGACTTGGGTTCTTGCCACATCTTTGCCACTGACTGTGAAGCCTGTGGCATGGGCGGCCAGGCTGTTGCTGGAGTCCGAAGAGCTGGAGACAGAAGGAGAAGCCAAGCCCAGGATCAAAGCCGGAGTCAGTAAGGAGACAAGCCAGAGAAACAAGAACCAGCCACAAAGGAGGATCTGGCCTAAGGAGGGCAGAAACATCAGGAGTCAGGGTCCAACGTGGCAGCCAGATCGGGATCCAACAAGCTGCTTGGACAATGTCCTGCACCTCCTTCTGGCTTGATTGTTGGGGCTGGATGTCTCCCCAATCAGGAGCTTTGGGGGTGGAGTTCTTGGTGAGCTAGACCTCTGGTGGCCCCCTTCTCCACTGGGTCCAGCGAGCTGCTGGGTGGTGGCCATCAGCTAAGCACTGCCCACGGGCCTGGCTTGGAGACCTGCCAAGTGACCTTGGGCAAGCTGCAGCCTCGGTGTTTCTGTTTCCCCTCCCATCTCTTAGCTCTTCAGGGGAGGGACTGTTTCATGGTGTGTCCGTGCAACACTTCGCACCACGGGGCCCTTATCTCAGCTGGTGCTAGGACGACACACACAATACGGGCTGAACCCCTGGCTATTCATTGGTGGGCAATGCCAACTGGCAGTTCTACAATCAGCCACGCCCTGCTCAAGCAGCGAGGGGGGGGGGAATCCCACGATCCAGCAGCAGAGATGGGTTATTCCCTCGATCTCTGCCAGGCAGGGTCGCTGCTTCCCTGTTGGTCACCGTCCCCCCAGCACTAATTCATGCCAGCAGCCAGAATAAAACGAGGTGTTTTTTTTTTACATAAAGAAAAGACTTCCAAATGGATTTTTATCTCTTGGGGGAGGAGAAATGAATGAGCACATCCCCATGGCTGAAAAAAGAGGCACACATTTTAATGGGCATTTGGAGGGGACCGGGGGGAGAGGGTATCTTGGCATTTCCCTCCTGTGAAAGAGCATGGCTGTAAAACTGCCAGGGCAGAGCATTAAAGGAAGACCATAAAGCCAGCTGTCTCTTTCCATTTCTGCTTCGCGCATGAGTTATGGTGCGATTACCAAGGGTGCTGGGCTTATCGCTTCTGATAAGACTTCAATAGATTTGGCTAGGACATTCAGGAAAGCAGTAATTACATTTTAATGCACAAGGAAGCGTGTGTGCATGTATGTTTGGGGAGGGAAGCTGCGTCTATAGTTATGTATTTAGGCAAGTCAGCAATAAAGCCTGAGGAGTGTTGGAGGGAGGGGTGATTGATAGTGGGGTTTTATTAGATTTAAGTGAAAGCGTATGAATAAAATCTAGAGACAGATGAGGCTTTCTAACTCATTATTAGAAAGTGTCTCAGCCTTGAAATGTCTCTCCATTCTTGCCTGATGAGTGAGTTGCTTCAAGATGCAACTGCTGGTTGTTTAGAAAATACTTAGCACTGACATAGTCCCCATGCAGCACTGAGGGCAGAATGATCCAGTCGCGGATAGGTTCCTGGACAGCCAGGAGGCCTGGAGTGTAGTCACAAACCCTGTTCCTCCAGTGAAAAAACGGGAGGGAACTTCTTGAGGAGAACCTCACAGCATCCCCTTCTTCCCCCCATTGGAACGTCCCAAGCAGAGGAAGTGCTGAAGGCTCCTGGCCAGGTTTTGCACCTGACCCGGTGTATGCTGTGACGGGACATTAGGCGTATTCTAACCACTCCACTTCTACATTCACCACCAGCCCAGCTCAATACTGCCAGTGAAGCGGCTAGTTCTTTACTCATACGCCAAAGCCCAGTGTATTAGTTGAACGTTCTCAGGAGCCTCTGAAATGGAGCTGAAGGAAGCTAGAAAGTAAGGGCAAGTAGCCAAGAGCTTGCTGCTTATCCACCCCTGAACCTAACCGGCCCAGCCTCTTGCTGGAACTCATCTGTACTGAGGAACAGTTCCCTATTCAGCAGCTGCTCTGGCTTTTTTCATACAGACTTTTAACCATTCAAACCAGTTGGGAATTTCTCAACAAAAACTTTGGCCAAAAAAAATGCCTGTTTGTCAAAACCCTTCATGGGTTCGGGTTCAACAAATCACTTGACTAAAAAAAGAGAAAGTTCTGAAACTACCAGAACAAAAATGTTTTGTTTGGGGTTTTCAGTTCATGAATCTTCCTTGATCGGAAAAAAAATTCTCAAAAAAATGTTTTGAGGCCTTTCCCACCAGCTCAGCTAACTACAGACCAAGGGCAAGTCTACACTTAAAACTTACAATGACAGAGCTGTATCGGTACAGCTGTGTCGCTGGAAGCGCGCTTGTGTAGCCACGTTATGTCAGCAGGAGACATCATAAAACCATCTACACAAGCGGCGGTAGCTATGTCAGCAGGAGCGCCTCTCTCACCAGCGTAGCAGTGTACGCACAAGCCCTCATGCCAGCAACACTTTTGTCGCTCAGGGGTGTGGAAAAAAAAAAAACTTCCTGAGCAACATGAGTTTTGCTGGCTTAAGTACTCGCGTAGAGAAGGCCTACGGTGAGCCAGGCTATTCCTGAGGACAGATGAGATCTTGGGCAAGACTCATTATCCTCATCCTACTTTTGAGTATTTAATAGTCTCTTTTGATCACTGGCACAATTGCTGCACAGGCTTGTTAGCTCCAAAGAGATCAGATGAGAGGGAGATGAGCAATTTTCAGGTAGGAGGTGCAGGATGTGAGGTGACAACCCAGTTTAGTCAGGTGCTTAATCAACTCTGGGCACCCTGACTTGTCTCTATTTACAGGGCCTATTACTCCATTATGCTGAGTGCTTTGCTGTCTATAGGCTCCAGCCTTCCAGTCCTTAGAGGTAGTTATCTACCCACAATGTAATTAAAGTCTAGTGTTTAATGAGACAATGTGCCACTAATTATTTTTCACTGGTTATCAGGGTGGGGTTTTTTTTTTGGGTTCTTCTGTTTTGCAATAAAGCAAAATCTAATTACACCGATTGCAAGAGAAAGGAGCAGGGTGCGTGGGGACAGGGAGGCATTAATGGGCCAGACTCCCCAAACAGGTCGGAGGGCTCTTAAAAACAGACAGAGGAGAGCAGAGGACTGGTCCAGAGATGCAGTGTAAAGCCTATTGGCAATATTCTTCTCCCACATTCACTCTGTGGGTTGTGTCTATTGCACACTGTCTTCTCTGCTCATCTCGACTGGCCCTGCCGAGTCCCATGCCCAAAACAAGTGCATGAGAGAATAGGGATTTTAATTGGCCATGGCAGGATCTATGTCCCTGGAAGGCAAATATCTTTCTTCCCTCCAACTTGACTGAGCATTGTGGCTGGCAGTAAAGAACAGCCAAGCAGGTAAAAACCACCTAAAAAAAGCTAGGCACTGTAGCGTCTAGGTATAGCAATGTGTGTCATTACAGAAATTAGCATGAACCTTGGGCAGAGTGCCATGGCAGAACGTTGGCACATGCTTCTGTTGCCTCCAGCAGACAGACATTTTGAGTCTCCCTTTGATTATGCAGCATTAAAGCCACACAAGTAAAGGGATTGTTCACACAGAGGGCATTGGTGCACTAACACACTACAATATTAACTTCTGTTACACATTAAGCCTCTCTCCAGCTCAGTGTAACAGTATTTAGTTAGAAAAAATCGGAGTTCTACACGATTTCTAGCAGAGCATCATTAATTTCTGAAGTGACATCACCACTCAGCAACAAAAGAACCATGAGTTACACATTCATTATACTAAATACACACACACACACACACACACACAGAGCATGCACTTTGCAGAAATCAACTGGTTTCTAAGGAACCATGCAAGGGTGCAGCTGCAAGATCTAGTGTAGAGGGTTTAAAATAAATTAATAACAATAAACTAACTCAGCAACAAGGAGTTCCTGCCAGACCATAACGCCAGCAGAACCAGCATCCTCCACACAACCCTTCCACCTGCAATTCTGACTTCAGCTGGAAGCCAGGGAGCTTTATAGAGGGCTTCCCTACCCAGAACCCTTTGCAGGGAAGGGAAGTTCCACCCCAGACTCTTTGGGTGATTGACAGGCCATCCAGGAAATGAGTACTCTTCCTCTCATTCCATAAGCTTAACCCAACACAGGGACAGTAATGCAAAAATCAGCAAAACAAGATACAACAGAGAGCTAACCACCCACATAAGTTACCTCCTCACATATACTTACCCCAACTCACAGACTTATTAGATCCCTCACATGCAGCTTGCACGCACAGATACAATTATAAATTGTGCATTCCCCTAGGAAACCACATACATTCACTTAACAGCAGCCAAGGTCACACCCAGACAGCCTTAACTCTACCCTCTTTATGCAGCCAGAGTATTCATCTTTATTTCCCTCTGTTTGTGGTTTTAAATCTGAATTATTCCCACTTCTCCAGTTATAAAAGTGTGTTCATTTGTTTGCAAGATCAGTACTCTCAACAAGGCTTTGAGGATCGGGCAGTGGACTGGGACTCACAAGACTCGTGCATCATTCCCAGCTCTGCCACTGGTTTGTTGAGTCACTTCATCGCCCTGTGCCTCAGTTTCCCCAGCTGCAAAATGAGGATAACGATCCTGACCTTCGTAAAGTGCTTTGAGAGCGACGGATGAAGCACTATATAAGAGCTACTTAATTGTCAGTATTTGTACTTTCTGACAGATCTGTGCCATAATGAACTTAATACATATTTTGTATGCATCCTGTAAAGACTTTAAGATGAGAAACCTGTACATAAGATAGCATGTGGAAGTAGGTTAATTGGAGTGTTATTGTATGAATCTGGGGATATTCGAAGCCATGGCGAGTACCGCAGATCACTAAATGACTGCCAATAACCTTTGTGTAATGCTGCATCACCCTGCATTCTGTACGCACCACATCCAGTTCATTTTATTTAAGTGTGTACATTGTAAATGGGTAGGCACCACGGGACAGTCATTTACTTACAGGAGTATAACCAGCCGCCTGCCACTTTATACCCGAGAATGTGTCTTAAAAAGACCCAAGCAGAACAGATTTCGCTAGTGATAAACTCCGCTTCCAAAAAGAACTGTACATCAGCTCACTCTGGAGATATCTGCCTTTAAATTGGTTTCTAGAGCATGACTGAACCTGCTCATCCTGCTTCTGAGGCTAGGGTAGTTTTGTGAGGAAAAATCTGAATGTGAGGAAAACTGAATTTGAGGTTAAGAGGCAACATGGGGAGAAAACTTCAGACATCAGAGGAGTCTTCGGTTTAGCAGACAGAGGCTGAAGAAGATCCAATGGGTGGCAGCTGACGCTAGACAAATTCAAACTAGACACGAGGCACAGATTTTTAACAGTTGGTGTAACTAATCCTTGGAGCAACTCGTCTAGGGCAGAGGTGGGTTCCCCATCACTGGAAGCCTTTCAATCAGCACTGGCGGTCTTTGTAAACCATACGCTCCAGCTCAATCAGAAGCGATGGGCTCGAAGGCAGCTGTTTGAAAATGCTGATGGGATTGGAATGCCAGAAGTCGTTCCGGCAGAGGTAGATTACAGGGCAGAATGCAGGTGAGGTAGTCAGAGGAGTGCACCAGCAAGGACGTACACACCCTCTTCTGCCTACCGTCTCTGCACAGAATCTAAGTCTTGGTCCTGGGATAAACAGCCATGGAACGGGCTGTTGGCAACTCTACGTGAAAGGCAAACTTTCTGTTCCGAGGTCCAGGCTGGGAGCAGCAGCCGGCCTGGTTGCTGATTTCCTTACAACACTTTGACATGACCCAGTTATTATTTTGCTGCTGTCACAGAGCCCAGAATAGGAGGAGGACTCCAGCTGCCAGACGCAGACCAGATCTGTAGTAAAGGCATCTGTCCTGTCAACTCCGAGCCTGGTGGCTACTCTAGCAAGGACATTTCTCTGGTGACAGGGAGAGATCCCAGCTCCATTGTGCTAGACTCTAGACAAATTAGTCTAGTAAAGACCGTCAGCACGTTACCGTTGTCCATTTCCCGCTGTCCAAAGCTTTTCTCTATCAGTCTCTCTCTGTTCCATCCTGCCCTTTCGCTCCTCTTGCAGGACTCTACCCTGTTGGGACAGGCCTGTTTGTCACCAGAGCATGCCTTCAAACAGGGAGCCTTCAGTGGTTGGAGCCCCTGAGACCACTGGTGAGAGACAGACAGTATTGATGACAGCTCAGATGTGGCTGGAAACCCACTGGAATTCGATACTCTCCCACGGCATTCATGCACATGTTTCTTTGAATGCCACTCATTCTAAGAGCTTCTTGAGTGAGCCAGCACCACAGGAATCATGCTGAGAGAAATTCCATGATGATTGCCCGTAATGCAGGCAAAAAAATTAGGAAGGAGTGAGAGAGAGAAAAAAAAACAAAAAAACAAAAGAGAATGAGCGGAGGGAATGAGAGAAAACAAGTGAGACCGGAGGAAGAGAGGGAGCATGAGATGGTGAGAAAGGCAAGACAGAGGGAGGGCAGAAGACAGAATGGAAAGAGAGTGAAAGGAAAGAGAATGAGAGAAAGGAGGGAGAGAGAAAGCAAGAAGGGAGAGTGAACAAGGCAGTCCTCCTTCCGCAAATCACCCACTCCTCACATCTGCATTCACAAGCCAGTCCCCAGAAAGCAGATGTGCTAACAAGATTTTGCTGATCTGCTGTCCGGGGCGCGGGCTGCCAATGGGCGGGAAAGAAAGGGAAGCGAATGGTGGGCGAGAGGCACTGGTAATTATTTCATGGGAGAGAAGTGTGGTTTGAGATGCACTTTGAGACCCTTTGTGGATCTTTAATGAACCTTTAAACATGCTAAAAAATGGAAGGGAAATAAAAAGTTCTCATTAAGGGTTCTGGCAATGTCTAATTAGTGGCTTTAAAGAGCCCTAAACAGCCATTTAACGGGTAAATCCTTCAGCAGCCAAGGAGGGAAAGTTGAAAACACAATGGAAAGAGCTATTTTCTTGTTGCTTTTTAGAGTTGTTCCCTTCCCCCACTTGTTCCCACCTTCTGGTCTGTCTTGTCCAGTCCGAGAGATGACCTGGTCTATTTGGTACCCGTGTGCCAGGCAGATCCCCACCCCAGAGTAGGATTGCCAGGAGAACCAACCAAAACCTCCCTCCTCTGCAGAGGGATCAAAAGAATATGGGGGGAGGAAGGGAAGGAGAAGGGTGTGTCCAACTAAACAGCTGGGGACAGGGATGGAAGCGAGGTCAAGGATTCAAAATATGGGATCCAGAGGGGAGATACGGAACTGAGAACCACGGACTGCACCCGGGAGACAATCTGTGCCTCCCAGAGGAACCCTGCCCAGACGCATGAATGTAGTAGCACCAGGAATTAGGCCCCACTGTCACAGAGAACGAGAGCTGAACATTTGAGATTTTTGAATCTTTTCCTGTCCCAAATCAGGATTAAAGGTCAAAATTTTGAAAATTTCAGTAACCAAAAATTGCAAGGGGGGGGGGGGGAGCAGGTTAGGTCATTCAATTCATTTCAATGTCCACCATTTAAAAAAAAAAATTTAACTGACGTATAACCAAAAAGAACAATTTTGAACAGGAAAAACCAGCATTTTTTGTTTAAAAAAATATCGAAACAGGACACAGACAATTTAAAAAAATAAAATAAAGAGCCAGGTGGAGAAATGTTTTGACACCACGAAGAGTTTTGGTTTCAATGAATTGGCCGTTTTTTGATAAAAAATGGTTGTGTCAAAAAATGCCCAGCTAGCTGCACCCAGAGCGGTAGGCCCGTCTGGCCTTGGAATCTGTGACTCGAGAGAGAAACCCTACCCAACTCTCTGAGAAATAACAGGCCTGTCAGTCTAGCACAGAATCCCGTGTCTTGCATCAGGAATCAATTTATTCAGCACCTTCCATCCCAGCAGCTCAAAGCCCTTTGCAAACATGAATGTGATTCAGCGTTGCAGCCTCCCCATATCATGTAGGTGGTGTTATTAGTTGCATGATGGTAAGTGACTAATAGCAGCATTAGGGAGCAAGGTGTCCTAGGCGCTGAACATGTAAACAAACCTAATGAGAGACAGCCTCTGCCCCAAACAGCTTACAGTTTGAATAGAGAAGATATCCCACGGGTGGGGGAAAGGGAGGATTATTATTCCCAGTTTGCAAATGGGCAATAGCGGCACAGAGCAATTAAGAGACTCGCCCAAGGCCACCCAGTCCGTCAGTAGTACAGTTCAGAACTGTCCCCAGACCTGCAAATTCCCATCTAATGCTCCACCACAAGATCATCCTCCCTCTTGAGGCGTTCTGCTGCCGTCTCCATTTTACAGATGAGGAAATCGAGTCAGGGAGAGGTGAAGGCAAATGTTTTCAAAGTTGGGTGCTGAAGGTTAGGCACCTCCAGCCCTATTTAGGGCTTGTTTTTTTTAAAAACTGCCAGGCACCCGCAGCTCCCACTGGCTTCAGGGGTAGGTGCTCCACTGCTCTGAAAACCAGCTTTTCAGTGCCTAACTGGGAGGTTTTATTTAACAGGTGCTGGGCAGTCACAACTCCCGTGGACTTCAGCAGAAGCAGAAAGTCCTCTGCACCTTTGGAAAAAAAATCTAAATGAGCAGCCTAAATACGGGTGAAGTTTGCCCAAGCCATCGAGTGAGTGGCCGGCTGGATAAAGGCAGCCATCTTTGGATACCACCTGTGGAAGCGAGTGAGACAAAACAGGCAACTGATGGCATCTGGTAACAGCGAACCTGGTAGAGGGGCTGGCCTGGAATAAGAAGCGGGTAGATGGATGTTCACTCAGCAGCAGAGTGGGGCAGTTCTACTGCCTCTCGTGCCCATCTCCCCGCAAGGTAACGTCTGGGGGAGGTATGGCCTCTCTGCATTCCTCTCCCCCCCCCCGGTCCAGTGCTGGGCCTGTTTTCTTAGCTCCAGTCAGCAGTCAGGGGTTCTGAGCAACCGACGGCCTTGGATCATGGTCTCTGCTAACGTCAACCCCAACGAGTTGGCAAGGGGCGATACGACGTTGCCGCTGCCACCACGGCCAAGTGCGGTGTCACTGATTCGCTTCTGTCCCCGTGCCAAGGCTGGCAGCATCACTGCGATCTTTCAGCTGTCGCTTCGTCCGCTGGGCTGCTGCCGGATTTACTGGGGTAGGTTACACAACCCTGAGGGAGCCTGACGGCTAAAAGGTTCAAATGCCACTCGACAGCTAATAGGCTAAACACTGCTCTTCCCTCGGAGCCGGTACTGATCACATGCCACAGCGCGCATGGGCCTAGGGGGCGCGGGGATGCGGGTGAGGCCGTCTCTTGGTGAGACATAAGACTAACGCGCAGACATTAATACCCAAGACAGTTCTGGCAAGGGGAGTGGGTGTTCACTAGAGAGGTACCCAGTCAGACAGTGCAACGGCCTTCAGACTGAAAGGTTTTATGGGAACGGGTCAATTTTGATGACATTTCCAATGGGAAAAAGTCAACATTAAATCATTTTGGTTTCCTTGTTGAGTTTCAGCTTTAGCATTTCAATTCGACGTATTCTGCTGAGATGTTCATTGTAGGGTGATTTTACAGACATTCCCTGCAATATTACAGACATTCCATTCGATAGTCTATTCTGGTGTTTTGACATTATCAACACGTTCTGATGGTTCTGATTCAAGAACATTGGGAATTTTCATTTAATGGGAAACTTCAAAATTTTGGCCTTGCATTCCGGTTGGTGGGGGGGAAAAATGTTTTTTAAGTGTCAGGACTTCCTGTAGAATGGGACTTCCAGTTTCCAACCCGCTCTGTCGTTTCCCTGGGAGTTTTGCCAGGACACTGAGGCAGTTATTTAGGTTCTGCCTCCTGACCCTCCATCTGCTGGTTCAGCTGCGCGTAGTGTTCTTCACATCCTGGCCAAACTATTGTGCTGTTGCTGTGCATTGTTAAGCAAAAGTTGTGCTCCACCCCAGAGGTGACAGCATTTCAGTTGCTGATATTGTGGTCACCATATATAAGATGGATGCAGGTATTTTTGCCACTTCTGAGCTGATCTGTCATAACTGAGTCAGGATGGTTGCCTCTATTAGCTCCCACACTTCCCACCCCCAGGGAAATCACTGACAATAATTCCAACCTGTCTTCAGTTAATTTTCTCCACAATACCAGGGAATCTTTCTGCACCCACCAACCTTCCAGGCTGAGACTGAAGTGGGAGTTGAATGAGGGAGAGCGGAGCAGGGAGAGAGTTGGGGAGGCGGAGCTGCAGATTTCTTCTGCAGCTTCACTTTCCTTCCCAAGAGTCTGTATAATGGAGCAACAGCAAGACAGACACAGAGAGCTTCTTGCTGCGGTTACTGGTGCCCTGTCCCATTAGGCAGGCTTAGCAAATCTGCTTAAATCCTTTGTGTTTTTGCTATCGCAGATAATGCTGTCTGGATGGCTAAACTGGGAAATGCTTTTGCGGACTTGTTTTGCTAAAAGAGGCTGAAATACACAGAGGCAGGCAAGGATTCACAGACACACACACAGATTGTTTGCCAGTGCACCAGACTTGTATGCGTGTGCCATGCAGAGATGTGAATGCACATACCCCCCTCCCAAACACACGCACAGAGCTGCAAGCACATTCAGATTTACATTCCCGCAAATACACGTGCGCCTGCAGAAGGGATTTTTGTAGCTAAGTTAAAAATTGGCTACACCTACAGGAGGTGATTTTTTAATTAGCCCCATAATTGATTGCCGTGTTCTGCAATACAAACACCCACTGTAAGAGAGAAGTGGGCAGGGCGTTTGTGTGACAGTGGTAATGGGGGGGAGGGAGGTGGTTTCTGCTTCCATCTTTTCAACTTCGGTGCATCCTCCCCCACCCGCTGCTTTGTATCTCTCCTCCTCCCTCCCCTAAGCCCACGCAGGGATATTGAGACAAGGAAACCAAGTGCCTGACTTTGAGGGGAACTTTTTGCATCATTACTGTTTGCGCTGGGGGAGTGCCCAGAGGCTCCAGCCAAGATCAGGGCCCCACCGTGCCAGGTGTTGTACAAACACAGGGTTAGAGACGGTCCTTGCCCCCAAAGAGCGTAAATAAGTGAGACAGAGGCGAAGTGACTTGTCCAAGTTCACACAGCAGGTCAGTGGCAGAGCTGGGACCTCAAGCCCAGACTCCCCAGTTCAGTAGTGCCCTTCCCACTAGACCATGCTGCTACTTATTTCCATTAGTGCCAATTACTGGTGCTATTAACGTCTAGCGTCATCTCTCTCACCACCCAGATTCCCCTCCTGTTTGATCCTTTACCGGACTCAGGATCCAAGCAGAACTTCCCAGAAACGCCCGGACCATCCCCCGCTGGAGGTGGGGTGCAATGGAATTTACACACACCGATCAGGGAACATCTTTGCTGGGGTCCAGGAGTACAGTTCAGAGCCCAGGGGGCTGCCGTTGTCTCCCCCGGACCTTTCCGGGACATGTCCATCAGATACGGGGCTGACCATGCTGAGTGTTATACCAGGGGTCGAGGCGCTCTAGAATTTATGCTGCCCTCGACAAATTCTGCCCCTTCCAGCCCTCAATTACTTGCACACCACGCTCCCAATCCTGCAGTCCTCACACAGGCAAAACCCCCATAAGGGCTGCCGGATCAGCCATCGGGGGCCTGATCTGGAGCGGCGCTTAGCCCATCCCAAGTCCCAAATGGGAGCAGAGCACCCGCACTAGAACTACAGCAACCACAGCAATAATGCTGTTCCTCAGCCTGGGGTTGTGGCACCTCTGCCCTTCCTAAGCGGGAGGGGACCCCAGCTGGATGTGAGGAAGTTTGGAAGTAGGAGATGGAGGGTCCAGGGATGGAAACGTTTGGAACCGTGGCCGTACTGTACATCCCTGAGGTCATTCCTGCGCTGCATCAGCTTCCATCGGATCCCAAAGAAGCAACCACCAGAGGTGAGACTTCCAAAGCCAGCCTGTGAGCTGGGGGCTGAAATGGCGTCCGGACGGCTTTTGCAGGTCCCCATTTAAGCCTCACTCTGCAGCAGCCTGAGCGCTGGGGCCATCATCCAGAGACAGCCACACTCTTGAGCGCAGCTGAGCAAATAACTTAGAGCGACTCATTTACTTGGCAGATTTAGTGGCTTTTTTCCTGCTCACGCAGTGTTCTGGAGCAGATTGCAATCTCCTCCGATTTCCTCATTATTCAGAATTACTCGGCATTTTGACATTTCCTTTACAGTTCCCTTCAGTACTCAACGCTCCACATCTGAAGCTGTTTTGATTGGTCACATAAGTCACATTGTATTGTTTCTATTCCCTGACTGGGCAAAGGGAACTCCCCTGATGAAGAGACAGGTTTAAATAAACCACTGAGCCCTTGTTGACTCTCTCTGGGAGCAGATAAGCCGGAATTGTAGATGATTTGAAAGCTTTTCCTTTCTGGGTCACGCAGGCCCAGCCTGATGGCTCAGGCCTAAATTAGGCTACTGAAAGATTTATCGGCCAAGCGCAAAAGCCCATTGAAATTTAATTTGCCCTCAGCACATCCACCCCCTCGTAATTGTCTGTACATGCACTGTCCTCATGGGAAAGGGTGCGATCAGATCCGTGTCAGGTCTGCTTAAACGAGCAAGTGACAGGGCAAGTGTCTGGTGAGGGATTTCTAGCAAAACGAACACCCAACCAGTTGCCCGGCTGGCATTTATTATGAGCCCTCTTTGTAGGCTGGCTGCAACAGTGATAACACACAATAACAACACACACTGATAACAATCTCCCTGGCAGCGGCCTCATCTCCCCCCCCGCCAGACTAGTTTGTTAGTGAAGGCTTTAAATATTGTGAACACTGCAATGCATTTGACTGGCCATGCTCATTCTCTCTATTAATCATTCATCATTCTCTTCACTTCAACTTTCTCCATTTCATCTTCCCCTCCTGCCTCCCATTGATTAGGAGACCTCTGTATGGCTCTCCTAATTAAGAGCACATCCAGCGGCAGAGTAACGCAGGACAGGAGACCTCCGGATGCACTCTCAGAAAAACAGTGACCCGTATTGACCGTGTTCCATCTCCAGAGCCACAGCAGGGCCTTTTTAATTAACGGTAATGATTTTAACTGATGAGCCCAACAACAAGACAAAACAAAGCACCAGCATCCTGAGTTAGATGGCCCCACTTTGTTCTAGGGTCAGCTTTCGACCTGAAAGGTGTAGTAGACACCTGCAGTCACAACTCTTAAAGCGCCCCCGGCCAGTGACACAGACCAGAAGGTATTAGCCTATTTCTTCCAGTGTGACTAGGCAGAGAAGCCTCCATTTCTGAGTGCCTCAATTTGGGATGCCTTAAAGGGACCTGATTTGCAGGGGCGTGGGGAGATTACACTCAGGACTTTCTGAAAGTCAGGCCCCTGAAGATATCCCAGGCTGAGAGCCCCGAAAATTGAGCTGCCCACTTCAGAAAATGCAGGTGATTCAATGTTGGATGCCATCACCCCAGGATGATAATTTACACTTGGGACTTTGCTGCTTCTCGGTGCCCAGAGCACCGAGGATCCTGTCAGCATCGCACCACAGACATGTCTTTGCAGTCCCTACCTCTCTCACTCCCACAGTTACTGATCCTCCAGACCCAGGGTTCACTGGTTCAGAGATTTTAAGGCCAGAAGGGGCCATCAAGATCCGACATAATACAAGCCGCAGAATTTCATCCCCTAATTTCCGCCTGTCCTACTCACCAGCCCGGAGCACCTCCTTGTGGCATGACCCCGCTTTGCAGCACCTCTGCCTCCCCGGGGATTTCTGGGATCCATGCGGTGATCTGGCCTTCCAACCAGGTCGCATTAAAAGTTCCATCCCTTCCAGGATCCTGGCATCCAAACTCGAAGAAACCAAAACTCTTCCACCCTTCTCCATCCTTCACAGACTCTTTGCTCTTCTCCCAGGCTTCGCAGAGTTCTTACAGAGCACGGCTTCTCAGGGCTTTCTCTGGGGACGCCCAGCTCTTTGAGCTGTGGACCCTCAGGGGTCTCTCTTCTCCCCTGGAATCCCTCTTCTCCCAGGACTGCACTAGAGTCTCCTTCTCCTCAGCAACCCACTTTCTCTCGTCAGGGAGAATCCCAGGGTACAAGCTCCTTCCGGCAAGCCCCTCTATGGTTCCTTTCCCAGACAGCAGAAACTTCCATCTGCCTCTCTCCTAGGTTTTGGCTGCCTGCACTCCTTCCTTTATCAGAGCCACCTTGTCCGGTTCTCCCCAGCTGAGTCTAATCCTTACTTATCTGTCTCCTCTCCAGGTGCCAAAGAATGTGTTAATTGGGCTCTGCAGTTCCCCTTAACCCTGTCACTGCCAGGATGGGGTTTGTGCACCCCATCACACTGCACCAAACCCAGCACTTCTGGTTGAGCTAGAACCAGGGGGTGGGCGACTTTCCCTCAGGAGGATGGAATCTATCCTCCCAGTGACACACACAGCCACATGCATCCAATGCACGGCGTGTACCATTAGCAGGGGCAGCGCCACATAGAGAAGTGGCAGTTTGCCACCCCCCCCCCCATTTAAAAAGGTCTCCAAACCAAGAGACGTTGCAGCCTGGTGGGCGAGGTGGGCGTGCCACTCAGGCTTGGCCCGGTGGTTTTTAGATGGAGCGGCCATCAGGCCAAACGTGAGTGGGGCTGCAACTCCTGAAATGAGAGTGGTTCTGCTATGCGTACAATGTGAAAAATGTCTGGGGCCATGCTTGCTGCGAATGAGCATACAGCAAGCACCCAATGAAGTCCCAATAAGTTACACCAGGAACAATTTTGGTCCTGTGTCGCCCTTTCCATCCTTGGCCTTCAATGTCCTCTGAGCTCCTCTTCATAAAAAAGATTGATTAATTCAGAATTAGTCGAACTCCTTTTAGCCAGCTCTGGTTCCAGCACAAAATAAAAGAGGGAAGAATTACTGTCCCCGAGTCAAACATTTACCCAATGAATTCTTTACAAGTTATTGTTTTGGATTTCAAGTATTTTTTAGTAATGGTGTGATTAGCCCTGCTCTGCTTAGGGGAGTGACACTTGGTTCTAAATCAGAACCTGGAGAAATGCTTTCCGGCAATTTGGTTTTTTTCACAATGTATCTGGATGTGGAAAAAGAAATTGAAACCAGCGTGGGGAGCAGAGCCCCTAAAACTCACAAAATGCCAGTCTGGAGCTGTGGAAGCAGGGCACAGGAGGTCAACGCAGCAGAGTAAATGCAATGGGAGCTCTGCAGGGCAAGCCAGGAGATTTTGGCTGATTCACACTCTCTTTCCTTTCGATGTTTATTTTAAACTCTCTTTGGCTTCCATTTCCGTCCTTGTTCCCAGGAGGCATTAAAAAAGCCAGGGATGTGACAGTAAGAAAGGGGGCTCTGAATGTTGCCTACAATGGACTTGAATAAATCTTTATTCAAAACACAAGAATTTTTTTAATAATCCAGACTGGCAAGAGGCAATCTGCCGCGACGGCCATTTTGGACCATGTTTCTGCACAGCACCCATGGCTGCTCTTTGGGAGAGCTCCTTGTCCCAGCAAATTTGCCGACAGCCACCTTGCAACTTCCCTTCCTCAGAGTGACTCTCCCCCTGGAATCATTCCTCCACAGAGTGACCGAGCAACCGCAGCCGCCATCTTGGAGCCGCCTCTCAGAGCTAACGTAGCTGCGGTGGCCATCTTGGAGCCACTCCTCAAAACTACCATGACGGCGGCCGCCATCTTAGAGTCGCTCCTTCTCAGAGCTACGGTGCCCGCGGCCACCATCTCCTTCTGAGGGCAGCTTCCTGTTGTTGCTGTCATGTTAGCACCACTCATCAAAGAACCAGTGCCAAGTGGAAACTCCAGTTCAGCTACTTCCAGTGGTCAACTGGGCTTTGGAATGGAGCAACGGGTCTATCAGGCAACTGGTTCCTGGAATTATTCGTCCTTCTACTGAAGGGGACAATAGAAATCAATAAAGAACTGGGGAAATCGGAGGCCAGTGGAAGTTTTCTACTGGAATACGTTACAATTTCTGCAATGGATGTGTTGCCTTCATCCTGGAATCATTAGTTCTCAGACAGCAGTTGCTTTCTTATTTCTCCCTTAAAAAGGGTTTTGAATGGGGTTGCATTCTGCGCCCCCGGGGTCAGGGGTTTTCTGGGCTCCTGGCTGTTCTGAGAATTCACACACAGCTGCTCCAGAATGCCTCACTGCTCAAGAGATGGCTCCAACGCAGGGAGCCGGCTCGTGCACTTGCTTTGCCTCATTGCTGCACCTTTTGCACCTCTGGCCATGCCATAAAGATGATCTCCACCAGCATTGCTTATAATACTGGGAAGGAAATTGGCTCCACAGCCCCTGACGGTGGCGGCGCTAAGTGGAGTGCCACCGCTTTTCTGCCTGCTCTCACCACCACGCTGGTAGACAACACTGCCTCCTCTTTTGTTTTTGCCCACATTGCACAGGTTACATGGAAGAAGCAATGCACCTTCTCTGCTATGGTCTTTAGGAAAAGAGAGACTGGTCCTGGTAATTCAGGTCTGTCTGCATGGGGAAATGGCACAAGTTTAAATTAAACTGTGTTTTAAACCGATACAGTTGGATCAATGCAACACCCTGTGCGGACACTCTTGATTCAGTTTAACTTATCCCAATCCCAAGGGTTTTTCTACACTACAACTACTTTGCTAGTATAGCCATACCAGTATAACTCTGCCTGCAAAGCCCCCTGGTGGAGACACGACGCATGCTGACAAAAGGAGTTCTTTTGAAAGCACAGTAAAGCTATGTCGAAGGGTGGAGGGGTGGGTTGTTTTTTTCGCACTCATAACTGACAGAGCAACGTCAGCAAAAGTGAGTAGTTTACACCTGCCCCAACTGATTTAAGCTAAACCAACAAAGCCACTTTCAAATGCAAATATGAGCGTTTAATCCATGCAGGGGGTGGCCCTGGTTTAATTTCGTAGGTTTAAACTCATACCTTATCTTAAACATTTCATGCGTAGACAAGGTCTCTTGCACTAGACTAGGTCTGAAGAGATCTGGGTTCAGTTCCTGGCTCTGTCACAGACTCCTTGGACAAGTCACTTAACTGACCCCTGTGCCTCAGCTTCTCCATCTGTAGACTGGGAATACTAATGCTTCCTTCCCCCCCCCCAACATTCATCTGGCTTGTCTATTTAGATTGTAAGCTCTTTGGGACATGCACTGTCCCTTGCCATGTGTACGTACAGCACCTGGCACAACAGGGCCCTGATCTCAATAAAGGTCTCTAGTTGCTCCTTTAATAACACTAATAGGAAGTGCCATATGCACTGCCAAGTCACATGGGTGTGCACAGTTTCTCTGAAGATTCTGCCTGGATTGGACTCCATCACTGCCATGTTCTTTCAGTGCTGTCTTTGTAATGGTTGGAGGACTTAAAATACAGACGGCGACAAGGAGAGTGGAGAGATAAAGAGAAAGGAGTGGAAAGGACAGACGATCATTCTAGCGCCCGCTGGCCCATTGCCACAGCCTTGTGAAATCACATTAGACAGCCATTGCTGCACACCACCCTTCCGCAGAACTGCTGCTAATGCATTAATGCTCCACTTAGGATCAGGACCCATTGATTTTTTCATCTCCAAATAGCTAATTCACTACTTGATTGGTTAATGCAATTTCTCAGAACTCGGAAGCCTTTTTATTATCCATCCACCCGTCGGTCTTCCCAGGACATCACTCTTTGCCATTTATGCCTTGTCTTTCTCTGCACCATGTCAGGCTTGCTGCCTGCTGGGTCTCGGTTTGCTTCTGTCTCTGTGAGCCTGCACAGCATTGTTTCTGTGGGTTGCAAGGTTAATTGTGAAGAACTCAACCTCAGAGGAGGGTGGTGATGGATCAGAGGCTTTCTTTTCAAATATGCATGGATGGTGGGGAAAATAATGAGGACTAAAGAGTTAACAAAGGTTTGCTGCAGACAGGCTGGCTTTGGGTTGTACTGAGAACTACACCTTCTTCTACTGGTAGCCTGTTGGTTTACCTCTAGTCTGTGTTAGACTTGAGTGAAAAAACAGATTTTTCAGTTTATTGGCAATTCTGAAATATGAGTGGGGGGGAGGTGTTGCAGGTCAAAAATGTCAATGACTTGAAAAGTCTAAAAAAAATGTTTCGGGTCATTTCATTTGACCTGAAACACAAATGTTTTCATTTCAATTTTCAGCATTTTTTGACATTTTTCAATTTTCTAAAATAAAATTACTAAAAGCAAAAAAAAAAAAAGTCATGTCAGATTGAAAAATCAAAACGTTTGGATTCTTTTGGAATCTTTTAAAAATCAAAAAACAGCTGGTGAAATTCACATGATGTCGTGAAACGTTTTGGTGTTGCCAAATCTGCATTTTTTTTTTGCCAAGAAAAAGTTTCTGCTGAAATATTTCACCCAGCCGCAGTCAATAGCGACCAAAAGCTGTTACCAAGATGGTCCTAAACCAACCCCCCTGACTCAGTGCATCTGCAGCATGGAGAAGATCTGATCGTTGAGATTTGCGCCTGGCACCAAACCTGTGGTTTTCAACCTTTGGACCCCCAGGTTACAAATGAAAAAAGGTTGAAAACCGCTGCTAAAAGAACCCGAATGCAAGATGAGACAGTCATGCTCACAGTCTCGTGTTTTTATAGCACCACCACTTCTGGCTGCACTCTCAGTAGCTCCCAGAGGCTCTGCAGAGTCAGGCTTGGCCACTATGAGGGTTGGAGCCAATTAAAGAAACCCCAGGTACTGCAGAACCCACTGATGGGGCTTTAGTGGCATTCTTCCAGCCACATCAACAATACTAACTCTGCGCTCCATCATGGCGGAAGGGGTGCCCAGCAATCAGAGCCGTGCTGTCTTTTACAGGAGAAGCAAATTCTAAGTCCCGGCCAGTTCTGGTTGTTAGAGATCCCATTGCACTTCGGGGGTCTTAATTTTGGTGTGCTGGCCCATTCCCAGTTCCGACAGTTACGCCCTTCTCATCTAAATTCCCCCTCCCCCTACAGCATCAGCTGGATGTTGTATTCTTTCTCCCGTGCCGTCCAAAACAGTTGTGCAGCGTTGCTGTTCAACAGTTGCCAATTAACTTTCCACTCCAGAGATGATTGCATTGCACTGATGGGTGAAGCAATTCCTCTATATACACAGCTTATAAAGTGCTTTGACGTGAAAAAACGCTAGATAACCATATGATATGATGATGGTTTTGGACCCGTGTCAGCTGTCTATAAATAAGGAATGAGAAAACATGACACGCCAATCGACGAAGGAGCCCCAAGCATAAAATTCCTGGCTCTGAGGATGGCTGTGCTCAGGGCTAGGAAAGAAGAGAATCCATGTAGATAACAACCAGAGGACAATCAAGCTTGCGGGGGGTTGTGCTGGGGTTTCCAGTCTATTGATTCCAGCAGACCACCTGATCCCTGACCTGTCCACAGTAGCTCCATTCCTGTGGCACAATCGATTGATGGTGAAGAAATTCAGCGCTTCTCATTTTGGCTCTCTGCAGCATGGTAAGTGTCGGGTTTATAGACACCGTGTTCGGCTCAGCAGTTAGGAACGGTCTTCTGCTGCTCACCCTGGGAATTCTTTAAAACAGGACACCGATGGAACCCGCAGCCACTGAGATTTAGCGTCAGAAGGGTCTTATCTGCCTTGCGGGTATTTTGTTGACTCCTGATGACTGTGCAGAGCGAAGATAGCCGCGGATGCTCCCTCACACGTGGTCCACCATGTGATGCAGTACTTGGAGGGCCAGGTGGTCTTCTGGTTAGTGCAAGCTGGCCTCCAATCTCTTGTCTCTGTGTCGGGGCCTGGTTCCTGACCCCAGGCCAGGAATGTGTGGCCCTCCCCACTGTGTCTGGGCTTTTGCCTGTAAGTGGGGCATGGTGGGGGACTGAGGCACCCCTTTAAACCAGGACCCAGCCCAGGGCCCTGTGGGAAATAACACTGGCAGGTTCCTCCCCATAAAAAGTCTAAATCTGCCACCCTGGGCTACTTCCTACCTATGATCTCCTTCAGTTTGGGGCATGGCCCCTCTAGTCCAAACACGTAATAGCTTCACAAAGTCCAAAAGAGCAGGGTCTTGCAAGACCTGCTGGTTTTCAAAGGGGGGTGGATGGAGAAGGCTCTGCCTGGGGGCCTCACCCACTCTGTGGTCCTCTCTCAGGCTACATCCTGTGTCTGGCTTCTTGGAGAAGGCTTCCTCTCCCCTGCAGCCTGTCCACCACCACTCAGCTGGGATTGTGAGCGACTTTTAACCCACTCCACCAGCTGGAGCATGCTGGGCTAGCCTGTACGTGCAGGGTTACCTTGGCCCAGGATTTCAACCCCTTCAGGCCCAGTGCAGTGTCTCGTTCTTTCTCCCGGCTCCAGTCTGGTGTCTCTCATTCCTTCCACGTCTCTTCCCTCCACATGGTCTTTCCTTCTTTCCTCCTGCCCTGTGTTTGTTTGCTTTTAAATTCCTCTCCTCCTCCCAATCCCAGTTTTTCCTCCTCCTCTCTTGAGCCACCCTGACCTGCTGGACAGAAGAGATTTTCCTTCTCCTCACTGCGAACCTGCTGTAATGTTGCTATCCTTGAAAACCCAGGTAGGCTTCTTCACGCCTCACCGCAAGTCTTCTGTGCAGAGCTTGTCGCTCTGGGGGTCCGTCTACACTGCAATCAGAGGTGTGATTGCAGCATGGGCTGGAATATCTATGTTCGCTTTAATCTAGCCAGCATGGCTAAAACCAGCAGTGAAGGGGCAGCAGCGCAGATCCTGGTGCAACCTGGTAATGTGAACATATACCTGGAGGTTTTGGTGGATTTATGCAGCCTAAATTTAAACCCAGATTGCCACATCTTCACTGCTATTTATAGCCACACTAGCTAGATTAAAGCTAGAGCTGGGGTATCTAGTTGAGCTGCTATCACGTTGCCGATTGTCGTGTAGACATATCCTCTGGCTGCTCTTGTTTGACAGTCGCACGCATGGAAGAGGCTGCTTAGACATGCAGCTCAGGGACAGGCGGAGAACATGCATTGGTCTGGCAGGGACATTGCTTCTTATCACACTGAAACCTGGGAGGGCGAGGAGAAATTGACTTTGCAGAGCGTGCCAAGGCAGCGGTGACTGCGCGCTGATAGATTGATGAATTCAAGCCATTTCCCTTGGCAGGGGTTTTGGTTTCAGTTGACGTGAACCTTCACACTGTACGCTCTTTGGGGCAGGGACTGGCATTTACTACCCGTTTGCCCCCCCCCCAGTTTCTCTTTGAGTTTCAGGGTTTGTCACGCCTCAGGAGTCAAAGTGAAAGTCAAAATTGCTGAGGCTCCCACGGAAATTACGACTGGACCCACGTTGCTGTGCAAATCACGACGACAGCTGAAGGCAGAGATGGGCCCACATCCCTCTAGCTGGGCACAGAATCAGATCCAGAGTGGAACGTCCTGAAAGAAAGTTAGTCAGCCTTCTTGCCTGCTGCATTTACAGAGGTTACCATAGAGCTGAAGTTTGCTGCCTAGATCTGGATTCAGCACAAGTGCTCCCAAAGTTGACTGGTGGGGCGGGGTAGTTAGTCCTGGCGGGCAGGCTTGGGTCTCTCTGTACTTGCCTGGCTCCTGAGCCTTATCAAACCTTCCTGCAAGCCTCAGCTGAGTTTGTAACCAAACCAGTGCCCGATTGTGCACGTCCTCACTGCAAACATTTCTCTCAGCTCTTAAGTGACTGTTTTTAAATGTTTCATTATTTTCCCCGGGGCTGCTATCAGTATCAGATGTGTGGGGGTGACAGGAAAGATTAGACTTCAAGGGCTTCAGGGCAAGGATCATCTTTTTTATATGTCTGTGTACAGCACCTAACACCGTGGGGGGGTCTTGCTTCCTAATTGCAGCCTCTAGGAACTACTGAAATAACAATAAGTAAGAAAGGGTTGGTGATTTTGAACAGGGAAGTTCCATTTTCAGATATTCAGAGAGCAAGATATTTATCTGGCTGCCGTCACCGTAACAGCCGAGCACCTCACACTCATTATTGGATTCACCTTCCCAGCATACCCTGTGCTGTAAATCAAGAATTGTATCCCCATTTTACAGATGGGGAACTGAGGCAGAGAGAGGCTAAGTGACTTGGCCAGGGTCATGCCAGAAACCTGTGGCACATCAGGGACTTGAAGGTGGTTCTTTTCAGATGCAGGCTGATGCCTTCACCACAAACCAACCTCTCTTGCTCATCGACCAACCCTTACAGCTAGAGCAGAGAGTAAAACTTCACCTGCTTTTGACTCATCCGTGCGAGTAAATGTGCTGAGGAAGTGAGCAAAGGGGAATAAGTAGAAGTGGAAAAGTCAATAAAGAGTTTCTTATCTGCCCATAAAGCTGGGGGAATTGGCTGCTTTTGGCTCCGGTGCTGCAGAGAGACAATTACAGAGACTGACTCTTTTGGAAAGAGAGTTGGGCCTGTGCGTTGTTTCCAAGTTCCTTTCACAGAGCTGAGGAATCTGTCATTTAAAACAAAATGACTTCGGTCAGCCAGCGTGAGCCGGCGGAAGGACAACCTGTGAAAATGAATACGCCAAGCAGCACTTGGGATGCGGGAGAAGAAATGAATTTGTTCACGGGAGTGGCTTTGGGGGAGATGGAAGAGGGCACTGGCCATGCTGTGAAACCTGATTTTGTGGCAATCCAGAGCTGAAAGGAAATGAGTCTGCAGGGACTGAATTTAATATTGCGTTGGAGCCTTTGTCTTCATTTAGGGCGATGGAATTGCATTTATTGTGCTTTTTCCCCAAGTCCTCTCTTTAAATGTATTTTTGGATTTATTCACTTATGAAGCTTTGCAACAAGAAGTTGAAATAAGTAAGTGGACTCCCTCCCATCCTTTTCTTTTTTTTTATTTCCTGAGCTACATTAATTTCCAAACACGATTTATTCCGTCTAGTTTCTCTCCTACGGTTACTGATGAACCGCTCCGGCAATGGAACTGCCGCTGGAGCATTTGCTGGGCTCCCTTATTTTATTACCGGAGAAGAACAATGGAAAAATTGGTTATTAGGGATGTGATGGAAGAATTTTTTCAGGCTTTACGCGTTAAATCTTTCAGCAAATTCCTCTCATCAAAGTTTTAATATTGAAAAGGAGAGAGGTGCTGAGGGACAGAGGTCAGCGCTTTGGCCATGGCATTCAAGATTGGTTTGTTCAATTTCAAGTAAGACTGAAGGATCAGGGATGGATCCTGAGCCGGTGTAAATTGGCATCACACCACTGACTGCAATGAAGAGAGAGACCGATTTGCACCGGCTGTTTATCTGGCCCAAAGTCTCGAGGGCTGTCTGGCAGGCGAATGTCAAGTCGGTCCCCGTTGCTCCCAGAGAGACGAGGGAAGCAGAGAGCTATAAGTCTTTGCTGCTTCAGTAAAAAACAGAATATGAATTTATATCGCAAAATCCCATTTTCGCTCCTTCACTCAAGCGCTGGATGTCGTGTGTGCTTATGTATGCGGGAAACGTTGCGGGAGCCTCTTCGGTGTTTGCATAATCATCTACCCTGCAGTAATTTTTAAGTCCTCCACAAGTTCCCTCTCCTCTTGCATTATTTCTGCCGCTAGTGGCAGCTGTGGAGGCTCAGATCTATGGGAGCCACCACAACAGCGAGTACGCGGGATTGGGGTGCAAGTCATTGCAACCTGTATTCAGGATAGCACCGGGTTGTATCTGTGCAACATTCCATGGCAGGGAGGCAGATGGAAGCTATGTCCACATTACCGTCACCAGTATGAGCTTCAGTCTGGGTTAGCCATCCACATCGTTACCCAAGGATCAGCTAAATTACACCCAGCTGGGGTTCGTCACCTTGACATGCAATCGCCCCCTGTGACTGCAGGCTAGGCAGGCCCTGTGGCTCCAGGGAAGCCATGCTTAAACGCCAGAAGCACGACTCCTATCCCTGCAGTCTTGTGTACCCACTTCTGTGCCCACGCAAAACCCCGCCTCTGTTTTGTGAGGCAGCGTGGCCTAATGAATAGTGCACCGGACTGGGATTCAGGAGCCCTGGGGTCTACACCCAGCTCTGTCACGGGCCCGCTGGGTGACCATACGCAAGTCACTTCCCCACTCTGTGCCTCAGTTCCCCCCCTGGAAAATGGAGATAATGATCCTGACCTCCTTTACTGGCAGAACGTGCTATGGAACAGCTAAGGATTATTATGAAAATCAACATTTTCCCCTCCCAGCTTTCAATAATTGAGGGCCCAATTCCCATATGGCCAACACTGCCATGTGTCAATCTCCCCCAGATCATGAGATTCTTAAAACCTCTCACACATTTAGGGTTCTTCATATTTGGCTTCTGGCTTTTGAACCTTCAGGAGTCGCATTTTCAGGCTCTGCAACCATAAGGGCTAGAAACCCATTACTTTTTTTTATAATGAAAGCTGAGATTCTGGGGGTATTCACCTGACTCCAGGGGCTGGAACTTTGAGACAAAACACCACGAGAGTCATGATAAAACTGCGAGAGTCGGCAGCACAGCAATTCTGCAGTCCTCACTCACCTTGAGTCACACCCGCTCATAGAAGGCATGGAGGGAGGCTCACGGAGTTTAGCGCTACTCAACGTAAAGAGCTGCAGAATCGGCTCCTAACCATACCCAGGGTGGGGAGGGTTAGAGACTCTGGGTAGAAATTGACTCTTTAAAGTCAATTTCATTAGGCAGTGAAGTTAAAAATGATCACTTGACCCAGCTGAAGCGCTGGAATTGGAGCTGTACTTCCCTGCCCTGGTGACACACACCCCAGCCAGTGTTGGTGGTTCAGATGCTGAGCAGGAGTGTCCATGGACCCTGGGTTTTGAGGGTTCAGTACAAACTCTATTGCTATGGCAACCTAGGCAATTAGGCAAGATGCACAAAATACACAGCAGTGACCCCCCTCATTTCTGTCACCCTCCCCTATGGTGACCAGATGTCCCAATTTTATAGGGACAGTCCCGATATTCAAGGCTGTGTCTTACATAGGCGCCTATTACCCCCCACGCCCGTCCTGATTTTTCACACTTACTATCTGGTCACCCTCCCCTCGCCTGTATCTTCCCCCCCACCCCAGGGCCTGTGGCTTTCAAGAGCCCCCTGATCTCCACCCCAAATTCCCAAGGCCTTCTCTATTTAAGATGACGCCATGGGGAGAGGTTCTCCTTTCCTGCATGATGCGTGTTTGGGACAAAGCCTTGGTATAACGAGATCCTAGAATCAGGCTACAGTGCTGATAACAATGGGTTCCCGCCCACCTGGATAAGTCGAGGCCCTGTTATAACAGGAGCAGGCAGCTATCACGCGGTTATCACACAATTCCTTTCTCCCCATGACATGAAATCCATAGCACAGATGGTCTTTAAAATGCATCCTGCCGAGTAAGCCTCTTGGCTGGGCTGGGACAAAGCAATGGGGGTAGGACGAGCTGGCCTCCTGAGGTCGGTTCCAATGCTAATCTTCTATGAATACCTGGCTATGCCCTCAGGAAGCCGTGCCACTGTGTCAGCAAAACTCCGCCTGAAAGGAGAACATGTCATCACAAAGGAGGGTGCTGTTCACTTTGTTCCATCGCCAGGAAACCTCCGGCCAAGCCAGAAACGTATCGCCAGGGGATTATGCTCTATAATTTTCCTGAAACTCCTTCATTAGCCTTCCCCCGACATGGCACAGGGAACCCAGCAGCCTTGCCAACACTGGCGTTACAATTACAAGCAGAGCCCCTGTGAACCAGGGGCTCCAGCCGGCTTCCTGGCTGTAAATCATCCCACTCGCCTTTGTGCTGGAGAGAGAGCCTGGTGAAAAGGAAAGGCTGATTTAAGTCTTATTTAAACATTTTGTAAGTCATTTTGGTGCAGTTAAGTCCTTCTTCATCTTCTTTCAAGTCTCTCTCTTGCTAAGCCCTTGAAAGGAAGACAAATAGCAGAAATAAAGGCTCTAATTGGCAACTTTTTCCTGTCTTTGGCCAATTCCAGGACTTAATAGTGATGAATACGATTAAGACCAGAGCTGAGAGAGTGCTAAGCAGGCAGGACTTTCCCAGCAGCTGGACCTCGGCAATGGAACAGACTCCTGCAAGCAGCAGGAATAGCCGTGCGCCCACGTGCATTCAGAACAAAGTGCTTAATGAACTTCCTTCCACTCACCCTCCCATTGAGAGATTCAGCACAGGAGCCCCCTCCCCCGCCTCCCCCCAATACTCCTTTGAAACTAATTGAGATATTTCGCCTACAGGCTGGGGGAAGGGGAGGGAAATTATTTCGGGTTTAAACACTCAAGGGGTGCTTTGTTTTCAGTTTACAGTTGGGAGACCTCTGAGTACCTAGACAGCCAAACCTGGGGAAACACAGGCAGAATAAGCCATGCACCGCCTCGTTCCAGTCTGACAGGTGGCACCAATGCTGAGCCAGCTCATGAAAAGCGGAGACACATCTGCAAAAAGACACCCAGCAGCAAGCCCTGAGGGGCGGCCTAGAGCTGCATTGGCAGGCAGGAAGCAAACGGCCTGGCACCCCAAGGCATGCCCACAGCTCCACAACAAACAGACAACGGGCAGCGGCTGGGCTCTGCCAAGGAGCTGAAGAGAGTCAGACCCAGAATCCAATGTCGCCTCTGCAAATCCCAGTCAGAGACCAGTACCCCTTGGGGATGCCCACAAACAGGGGACTGGGATCTGCCAACAGACAGCAGGCTGAGAAATCTGCACCCCCTGGACGGAGCAAACAGCAACTTCCACAAACCTGGAGCAGACTTCCCTGTGCCGACAGGGGAGCTCCACGCACAGAGACAGGCCTACGGCACGTCACCCGGGGGAGGCTATCATAGGTGCATGGAGATCGCCACTGCATTGAAGATGCGCTGATGCCCAACTAGGCACCCTGCCCTGACAGGGTCAGAAAGTCCCCCAGGCCTGATGCTGCACCTTAGCTTAGTATGAACTCCATGGCCCATTGCAGTCTGTAAGTCCTTCTGCAAAGGCAGGGTGCAAGTTCAATGATGCTATAATAGTTTATACACACGCACAGCGCTGGCATGGCAAAGACTTTGGATCACTGCTAACCTGAGCTGGATCCATATCAGCAATCCAGAGGTGAAAGACTCCAGACAGGTTATTCCCATTCCTTGGGCCATACTAGTCCATCGTGTCTTAGCTCTTTGGACTTTCCAAACACAGAGGTTGGGGGGGGTGGGGGGGCTCTTTTGAAACACTGCCGCTATCCTAGCTAACCAAGGCATTTATGTCAGACCCATTCCCCTCACAGAAATGCCTGTCCCAGAGTCTCGCTACAGCTGTCACAGTTTGCAGTGTCTCTCCCGCTGTGGCGCGTTGAGTCCTGGCAATGCATTATGCAGAAAGAAGCATGTTTCTAAGAATCCGTTGTTAAAAAAAACCCTCTCCCAAAGTAGGTCAGCAATCATCTTCCGGTCAGCTTCCCACGCCAAAACACACTGGATTTCCTAGAAATAAGCCCCTCTTTGAAGCCTGTGGGCCAGCGGGTGGAGAAGGGCACTGACTGTTAACTATTAGAGAGAGGAAGGATGGTTTCATGATAAAGCCACTGGCCTGGAACTCAGGGAAGCTGGGTTCAAATCCTGGCCCGCTCATAACTTCCCTGTGAGACTGGGCAAATCACCTCAAAAGTGAACAGAAATGAAAGTCTGTGGGACTTGAAAGAGACAAGGTGGGTGAGGTAACGTCTTTTATCGGACAGACTTCCGTGTGAAGAAGAGACACGCTTTTGAGCATCACAGAGAACTTGTCTTCTCCACCACCAGCAGTTAAGTCCAATAAGAGATATTACCTCAACCACGTTGTGTCTCTCATGTTCTGAGACCAAAAGCCTTGTGGAGGGGGGGATGGGAGATGTGGGGTATCTTGACTTTAGTAACACTTTTGATACTATCCCACGTGACCTTCTTATAAACAAACTAGGGAAATACAACCTAGATGGAGCTACTATAAGGTGGGTGCATAACTGGTTGGAAAACCGTTCCGAAGAGCAGTTATCAGTGGTTCAGAGTCAATCTGGAAGGGCATATTGAGTGGGGTCCCGCAGGGATCAGTTCTCAGTCTGGTTCTGTTCAATATCTTCATTTAGATAATGGCATAGATAGAGAGTACACTTCCAACGTTTGCAGATGTTTGCGTTGGTCTCAGAGGAGCAGAGAGAGTTAGCCACTTAGGGCACATCTACCCTGCAATTAAACACCCCTGGGCCAGCCGACTCAGGCTAAGGGGCTGTTTAATTCACTGTAGACATTCAGGCTGGGGCTGGGGCCTGGGCTCTAGGACCTTGTGAGGTGGGAGGGTCTCAGAGCGTGGGGTGCAGCCTGAGCGGGGGTGTCTACTCCACACTTAAACAGTCCTTTAGCCCAAGCCCCGCTAGCCTGAGTCAGCTGGCACGGGCCAGCAGCAGGGTTTTAACTCTAGTGTAGACGTACCCCGAGACACTCTCCCTCTTGTAATGCCCAGGGACCACTACCCCTCCGACTGAAAATGAACAGACACTTCTTCCAAAGGGCATGTGGTCCTCCGTGCCTACCCGGGTTGGACCTCACTGTACAGACACAAGCCAGGGTTGATCCACATATAACCCACTGCCATTGCCTCGACAGTAGCAAGGGGAAAGGACTTGCCCCTTGCCCATGATCACCTAGTAGCAGAGCCAGGAATAGAATCCAGTTCTCCTGAGTCCCAAGCCACTTCCTAAGTACCCTGAGGCATGTGGACTAGCTAGTTTGCACATGCACCGTTTGTGGGCACAGGTCCCCTGATGAGGGTTTGTACCTATGCATCCCTGTGTGAGGGTGCAAATCCAAAGTTGCACGCCCACACCAGGGCACTTGCATGCCTAAATTGCAGGTGTGGAAGCATAAGCTGTGGAAGATCCAGCCCCCCAACTTTGAGTTTACTGAGTCCCAATTTCCGTTGTTGCCAAATTACTGCATCGACTCCCCCAGACATGCAAGCCCAGATGGGCAAATGAACTCAGAACCCAGCAGCTCCCATTTAGAACAGCACGTGCTGAGCAACTGAGAAAAATCAGGCCTGTAACCACAGGACTTATTGTACCTACTCATTCAGCTGTCTGCGTCTTCTCTGGATCAAAGCACACAGCAGCATTTCACATGTACACACACACACCCGACCTCCTTAGTTGTTAAACCCCCACATTCAAATCCCCTGTCTTTAGAGCCGACCCAGGATAATGCAAGCACCTAAAGCAGTCTGTTCCCAGCACCCTCCTTTGTTAATCAAGCATTTGATAAATACCCCATCTGCTGCCTTTGGTCAGCGTTCCCCACGGATCAGCCAAGCTGCATTGTGCATGGAAAAGAGTTACATGCCTTCCCATTCACACGGTACAGTTGGCTCCTATTTTCATAAGGCAACAACCCCAGATTCACACCTCCCCTCCCAAAAAATCGGGGGGGGGGGGGGGGGGGTTTGAAATCCAAATCCAGAGCAGACTCAAAATCCGGGACCCAAACGCCCCCCAACTATGATACTCCCAAAATCCAAATCCAAATGTTCTGCTTGGAGCCCATCTCTTTTCAAGATATTTGGGGTAAGATGTTTCCAAGTTTTATTTCTTATTATTTATATTTCAAAAGCACCTAGAAGCCCCACTGGAGGCTGTGGCCCCACTGAGCTAGGTGTGGGACACCCACATAACAAAAACGGTCCCTGTTCCAAACAGCTTATAGCATTCATGCACAGGAGAGGCAACGCCGGCCTGATTATTTCCATTGTACAGATAGGAAAATGCGGCACAGAGAAATGTAAAGCTGCACAAGGAACCAGCAGCTGAGATGGGAACCGAGCCCAGTGCCAGATCAGTGCCTTAATCACAACACAAAAACACTCTGACTCTGATACCCTAACCACTAGACCAAACAGCCTGTATTCCATTTTTATGGAGCGTGCTATGGAGCTGACCTGGGTGGTACGTTCTTCCTCCACCTTTCTCCATTTGTCTGTGGCCCTCCACCCCTCTTCCTGGGGGCGTGGGAGGGGAAATGCTTTCTGCCCACATCTGCTGTCAATATCACATTAAAATGAAAAGAAATGCAATTAAAATAATAAATAGGTTCTAACCACAATTGATTGTTCTTCAAATACATCCGAGGGGCTGGGAATGAGCAAGCTGTGGTTGAGAACTCGCTGGGTCCTGCAGGACTGAAGCTCTACACGCCCTTCCTGTAGCAAGCCGCTGTGCAGCAGGAGTCTTGCAGCCGCTGGGACCTTTGACTCCCTGTTGCCCGGTTGATGTAGAGCTGCCCCCGCGAGGGCTGAGCTGTGCAGTGAGAGAGGGTGATAAGAGGGTTGGGTGGGGCTGGAGAGTCCAAGGAGGAAAACCCCATCGGCTCCATCCCCATCCCTCTGCAACGGTTTTAATCCCCCACCCCTTCGTTTTCTGTAATGCACACCCGCCGCCACTTTATTCATGAAGATTTGCATTGATTTTGCCATAAAATGTTATGAATTCTGCTTGTGGAAAAATAACATTGATTCTTCTGCCTCTAAATTTGTCTCCTGGCTGTATGGTCCCTTAACGGCTTTCACCAAGATTTACATGGGGGATTTCAGGGAGCTGGGCGTTTTTCTTTCTCCGGTCTATAAAGTTGCTTCTGCGTTCAGGAACTTTGCTCTTCTGTAAAGTTGTCTGGGGGTCTGATCCTCCATTACCTTGTGCCTCCTGGGCCCGATCCAGGGTCGCTCTGCACCTTGCATCTGGTTCTGAGCTACGCCCAAGCCTCTCTACACCAGCCAGGCAGCATAAAGAAGGCCTAATGTCAGTCTAAGGAGTGATGTGCAGCACTATAATTGTGTTAATGAGAATTCAACCCCCTGAGTGCGTCCGATAGCTGCTGTCTTGGTAAGCAAACTGGGGACGGAACCACGGACTTCCAGAGCTGCAACCTACTGACCATTGGGCTATACAGTCACTGGGGGGCATGGAGCCGGGCTCACGTCACACTCCCCGTCAGTACCCGGCCCAAGCCGGGGAAGCTAATGATCCAACCAACAACCCAAATTCAATGATGCATCCTTGTCACGTGCCACCCTAGGCACGCTGCGCGTACGCTAAGAAGATACAGTCTTTTATGCTGGTGGCAAGTGACTACAAACGACTCCTGTTCTTTTTTATTCCCCATTTTGCACTGAATCGGGGCAGCTTTAGCTGAGGTCCAGGAGTGCAATGGCACGCACAGAAATCAGGCCCCGATTCAGCAGTGTGCACTTGCACCTCTAGCTCAGGTTTGATCTGGCCAGCTCTTCTTCATGGGGAAGGGTGGCTGGGCCAAATCTGCGTGAGTGGCATTGCCAGGTTGCTACCCCCAGAGTGGAGGGCCAGGCCCCGCCCCACAGCACAGGAGCCGCCACTGCGGGGTAAGTGCCCGGCGGGCTGCCTTCCTCACCGGGCTGGCATTGGGGGCGCAGTGCGGGAGGTGGAAGATGCCGCTGTGGGTGGACAAGGCAATAATAAATTCCACGGCTCACAGTCCCCCTGGAGGCTGCAACCACCAGGCTCAGCACCCACGCTCCAGGCTGCTAGTTTAACAATTCAGCTGCGGTGTAAGTGCCTTTACTGTGTGGCCAGATCTGGCCCCAAGGTGAAGGGACCCAGCTCCCCATCGCCCAGATTTCACTCACGGCTGAGCCAGGTGGCTGTGAAATGCTTTCGTTCCATTGCAAAGCCGGGGTGCTGTTCTGCACCTGTCAGTGTGAACGCCTCGCCTGGCGATGGAGAATCAGGTGCCGCAGGGTGCTCTCCAGCCCCTGCTTTAGATGAGGAGGAGGGGAGACGGGAAAAAGTTGAAGGGGGAAGAGGGTGGAGAAAGAGGAGACACAAAATGGAGATGTGGAGAAGAGAAGCGGGGAGGGAGGGGGAAGAGGTCCTGAGTAGTTCTCACTTACACCAGTGTAACCCCACTGAGTTCAGCGAGGCAGCTCCTGATTTACACCGGTTTGTGCAAGAGCAGATTAAGGGCAGAGCGGGGAGAGGAGGGCAGAGGAGTTGGGGGGGCCTGGAGAGCACCACATCTAGGCAATGACCAGAAACACAGCCAGAGGCGGGGTGGATACGCTTATCTTATGGGATGCTCATGGGATAAAGCAGTAAGGCTTGTGAGATGTTAAACATGCAGCAGGAGGTACACAGCAGCTGTCCCCATCGCCCCGATCAGGGTGGATTGTGGAAACGCGGAGGCCAGCCCTTTTTCTCTGTGACGACGCAGGCCCCTATGTAAATCTACCCTGGTGCCTTTACTACCTACAATGGAGGGAGCCCCTTGACTGCAGACAGAGGGATTCATCCCACCTGCCTGAGCCCCAGGCCAACATAACAGCCCATCTACCCATCATGCTGTGCACACCTCAAACCCATCGGATGGCATGTAAATTCCATGTAAAATATTGCAAAATCCATCACTTGTTTTATATATCATGGGCCAGAGCCACACGTGGTGGAAATCAGCCTCACTCTATTGATTTCAAAAGGAGCTACCCCGCCGGACAGCAGCTGGGGACGCTGGCCCCGTTTCTGTATTTGTCACCTGCAGCTGACAGAGCAGCGCAATACGTCTTGTGGCGCAGAGAACAAATATATGATTAATCAAGGTGTGCGTTTCCCTTTGGGAGACGTGCAGAAACAGCGGCGCGGTTTGCTTTTAGCCAGCATCTTGCAGCAGTGGCTGTTGATTTATGCAGCGGCGTGGGGCCAAATGTGTTCACAGTTGCATGGATGTAAACCCCACATAACTGGTTGCCTTCAGTGGGAATATTGCCTGAGTAAAACACAGTATGAATTAAGGGTCTGAATGTGCAAGTCATACTCACGTGGAGTAGGGCTTATTGTTCAGTATGGAACAGCTCACCTGACCAGAGGCAGTGTTGCACAATGGCTAAGGCCCAGGAAACCTGGGCTATCTTACCAGCTCTGCTACTGATTGTGTGCTTCACCTTGGGCAAGTCATTTCCCATTCCACCCTTTGTCTGTGGCCTATTTAGACTGTGAATTTTTGAGGGGTTGTCAGGAGGTCAGACCGCCTGTGGCTTGGTCAAAGGAGTCAGGCTTAGTGGTCAGAGAAAGAGTCAGAGACAGGAATGGGAGCCAGGGATCAGAACTGGATTACAGAGTCAGGGAAGGCAGGAGCAAGACTGGGCATGGAGCAGGATCTAGGCTGGAGCAGGGCTTGGAATAAGGCAAGCCCAGGGAGGCAGAGAATCCATGGGTGCATGCATTGAGCAACCAGCAAGTTACTGCTGCTGGGCTTAAGAACTCGTCTGCTGCCTTCTTCGGATAATCAGGCAAGGCAGGTTGTCAGGGTGACTCATTTAGCTATCAGGGGACTGAACAGGAGCAGCTGTGGGGCCTCACTCCTAACATGGGCACAGATTATCTCTTATTATACCTATATACAGCACCTAGCGCAATGGAAGCCAGACTTTGGTCGGAGCCAGTCGGCGCTACCATAATAAAAATAACACGCAGAGCTGGGCAAAGGATGGAAGTTCTATTTCACAAAGGATTTGAAATTTGGCTTCATTCCTAACTGGAACAAAAAACTGAAAAATTTGAAATTCTCTGCACGGAAAACTTCCAAATGAAAGACCGCTTTGGGGGTCAGCCGCAATGTTTTCTTTCGACAAAAAGGAAACCTGTCAATTTTGACTTTTTTAAGGGTCTGTATTTCTCGGACAATATCCGCAACGATGCAAAGGATAAAAAAAATCAAAACAAATATAGTTTCAAAGTGGAAAATCAAAACGCTGCATCCCAAAAGTGTCAAAACGAGAGGCTTGGACTTTGTCAGAATCTTTTTGTCCAGTTCTCTTCCCAAGTGAAATGGGGGTGAAATCAAACTGATTTTGCGAAGCCTTTCAATTTCAATAGAACCACAGATTCGAGGTCTTTGGGCAATGTGTCCAATTCCCATTGAAACTGATTTGAGTTAGGTAGATGCTTAGATACTTGAAAATTCCACTCAGTTCCTATCTGCATCTCAGGTGACTAATACCTAAAAAAATCTGACCCTAAATCCTTTGAAATAAGCTGTGGCGACTCCTGATCTTAGCACTGAAGGTCCAGGGTTCAATCGCTGGTGATGACACTCCCGCTCGGGTGATGCTCTTCAATTGATTCTACTGGTTTTAAGCCCAATACCCTGTAAAACCTTATTACACATGTAGCCCGCTGACACCAATAGGAGCACTCGCATGAGTAAGATTCTGCAGGATCGAGCCCCTTCAGCACGGCTTCAAACTATCTTGTTCTAAAGGATCCCAGGAAGAGCAGCTCGTTTTCTCTACACAAGGCCTACGAGCATGTGTACTGTTTAAATACAGCATATATCACTGCAGATCAATAGATCTCTGTGTTTCTTAATGGACTTGATGCTGGCTTGTTTTAGAATCCTGTTAAAAATGTATTACCATTGCACTTTCTAATGTGCATTATGATAAGTTATTAATACACCCGGCTGCATTTATTAATATTTTTCTGAAATATTGATAACACTTTTTATAAATGGAAGCTTCACTCCGAGTCTAGCACAACAGGCGGGGGGGGCCTGCTGACTCTCGGCTCGCTGCGGTGATGCTGAGCTGTTTGCCATGGGAAGCAGCACCTCCTCTTCATTTCGCTTTCATTGTGTTTTAAGCAAGGGAATCTGAAGCTGCAGGTGCAAATGAGGGTAAGCTGGTAAATAAACACCCAGCCGTTGCAAAAAATGCATGGATACAGAACGGAAGGTGGGGTTAAGGCATCTTCCAAAATGAAGCCTTCGGTCGTGACTATGTCAGTGGTGAACATGGCAACCTCGCTGTGAACGACTCCATCCCATCAGTTCTCCCCTGAGCCGACTGGCCCTCCAATCACTTCCAAAGGTGACCCTCTTCCATCCACTGCCAATGAGCAAATTTTCAGTCCAAGGGAGGTAGGACAAAGTCTGATGCATGGATCTGCTTGGAAGGTGTGAATGAGTCTTCAAGAGAGTTCATACCTGAGCGCACTTGAGACGATGTCCTTCCATGGCACAATGCACAGAATTTGCACCAGTCGCTCTGTGATACCAGATACCTCCCCAGCTTTTGAGACCTGCGTTCTCTTAGGGCAGCCGTACTGGAGGGTTTCTCTTCCCAGCTCCCATGTGTGAGATCAATGGCCAGAGGACTTCAGAGAGGGTGGAGAAGAGACAAACACTTGCAAGTTATTCTTAAGGCAAAAACACTACAGAAACCACAGAGTAACAATAAACTGATCTAAAGACACACACACTAAACATCCCAGCCACCGGTCGTCTCAAGGTGCCTAGGAAGCCAAAGTTCCCAACACTTCTGCAAGGGTTGGGGACCCCCCTTGGCCGGAAGGTCCTGTCTGCTTGCTGGATCAGAAGAAAGGCCCCAAGTCAATTGAAGCCCAGTCTTTTTATAGTGAAAGCCTTTTCTTGATGTTAGTTTCTGGAAAACCCAGATTGGACCAGTCGGGTCCAGACTTCCCAGGGGGTGGTCCCTCTCTGGAGACGTTTACAACTGGGTGTTGCACCTTAATCACCCCTCCACACACACAAACACACACACAGTTGTTGGTGCCTGGAGGACTGGTGGTAACCCTCCTCCACTGGAGTTGCATATAGTCCCTGCCCCACAGCCATTGCATGGGACTGGAATATCTGTCACAGCGTGCGCTGGTGGACAGAGTGCCAGACTGGGAGTCAGGTGGTGTCTCTGCTATTCTCCGCTCTGCAATGACTTGCTGAGTGAGCTCTGGCAAGATGGTCCAGCCAGAATTTTCAGACGTGATCAGTGATTTTCAGTGCCTCCGTCTTCTGCGTGCCCAGCTCGTGACCCGTGTGCCCAGCCGCGCCCACAACGCCAACTGCAATCGACGGGAGCTGCAGATGCTCAGCGCCTCCGAAAATCGACTCTAGATGTACCAAACACAACGAGGCCCCTTTGGCCTCTAGCCTCTCTGTCTCTTCCTCTAAGACAGGGATAGTCGCACTTTGCCTGCCTTTGCAAAGTGCTTGGAGGTGTGTGCATGGAAAAAGCTACAGGAATGTGAGGGATTGTTATTACTTATAACAAGACGCTTTGCTTACAGGAAGGGACTTGACTGAAATAAGAAGCTGTCGCCCCACCAAATCCTTTTCTAAAACACCGTCATGAGAAAAAAGAGGGTAGATGAAGAAAGGGAGGGACGGACACCAGCTTGGCAAAGGAGAAGTCCCCATATGTTCCCAGATTGATTACACTTGTTCTGCAACCTGGGTGCTGTCTCTTCCAAATGTCCCAGTGCTAATAACAATGTTGGCTCTGGGTAAATCACACCCTGGCACCAAAACCGTGCTCTGTTCGGTAGGCAATTGATGTTCCTCATTGCTGTTACTCCCTCCCACCCCCTTGCCCAAAAGATCTTTATTTCTGGAAACAGTCCCAGAATGACTTGTTTTCCAGGCGCCTGGCTCTCTCTAATGTCGCACCTGCCCATGCTGGACACACTGTGTTGTCAGTAGGCGGCTGACTTTTCAGCTAGACAACACATTGCGGGGAAGAGTCACAATGTCATGCCCTGCACATAAAGAACTTTCCACTAGGTTGCAGGCCTGTGCAAAGCCCCAGCTGCTACCTGGGCTCTATGCAGTTAGCAAGACACGCTGCAGCGTTAATAAGAATACTTTCCACGTCTTGCCCCTAGGATCTCAAAG
Source organism: Emydura macquarii macquarii (assembly GCF_026122565.2). Lineage (NCBI taxonomy): Eukaryota > Metazoa > Chordata > Testudines > Chelidae > Emydura > Emydura macquarii. Next base: position 50,282,247 of record NW_027132905.1, read on the forward strand.
CAAGGGAAAGGAGCATTATTCCCATTTTACAGATGAGGAAACTGAGGTACAGAGCAATTTCGTGACTTGTCCATGGGCACATGGCAACTTAGTGGCAGAGTCAGGAATAGCTCCTAGGTTTCTTGACTCCCAATCCAATTGGTTGAGCCACAATGGGACGACCAAGACCCCTCTTATTTTTCTTCCCTTTATTTCCTTTACCTTCCGCCAGCCAAGAAGGCCTGGCGTTCCCTCTGGAGTCCATCGGAACCCTTCAATTAGAGGACACTGCTCAAGAACAGGGGTTCCCCCTGCACTGTGTCCACCTGTGGTAGCAGATGGCATCAGACACAAATGCAGCTTTGTGCTGGACACTGATGCAGTTTCCCATCAGGGAGCGTCTCTTTCATGGGACTCAGGAGCTCTGGGGCCCTTGCTTGGGTGAGACAGCAATAACGTACTTGTCCTCACCAGTTTGAGTTCCTGATTTTCTCCCCCTCTGAGCGTTTCAGGTTACGGGAAGTGGCATGTGAAATTTAAGATGCACAAAGAGGATCAGTATCAGTTCACCTCCGTTCCCAAGTTGGAATTCAGATGCACCATCCAGAGCTGCAGCGTTTGGTTGCTGGCAAGCGTAGGGAAGGAGGAGGACGAGGCAGCGCTCAGTTCACAAGGTTCACAGGGGGAGGCTGGGATCCAAACCCAGATCCAGTTCCTAATTTCACAGCGGGGCTCTAGCTCTGTAACCAAAACCTCCGAGATGAACTTTCCCCTAATTCTCAGAATCTGCGCTTTGCGACTGGGGCAGGTTGGAATTCAAAAGCTAAACAGGGTTGGGGCCTGGTTGGGAGGTGGGCAGGCGACCCCACACCGAACAGCAGGGAGTGGTGGGGGGTGATTCAGCAGGGGGAAGGCTTCCTTTGACGCGGCACCATGTCAGTGATGCAGGGGGTGCTGCCTTTTCGAGGAGATGTAAAACCGAGACCACCTGTGGGCTCTGGAACTCACGCTGACCTATCGAGTCCAGTTGTCTGGTTACCACCTTTCCCAGCACAGGGGTGTAAATACCTACTGCCACCGCAGCATGCAAACGTTCGCCGACGGCTGGCTGCCTGCAGATAAAAGTCAGCCGCCTCGTGGCTCGCTTTGTTCATGGTGGGCACATGGTGAAGTTAGTCCCCCTGCCTTTCCCAGCTGGGCCAATGCTGCTGGGCAGGAGTGGGGGGCACTGGCAGAGCTGTTGGGGGAGGCAGGATTGGAATAGCAGGAGGTGCTATAGATCAGGTCTGAGGTGCATCAAGAAGGCAGTGTCTATAGACAGTGCAGTCCATGCAGGAGCTCTGCCACTACTCAGGCATTATTCTTTAAAGAGCCCACTTACCCTATACACTGCCATCCCGCGCCCGGCTGGAAGAGCTCCCTGGATGGAGCGTGGTGAGTCCCCGAACCCCAGCTTTCTGAGGAGAATGTAGAGCTGAACCTGTTGTCAGCATTCGAAGGTGCACAGAGCCCACGAGGCAGAGCCGGGCGGAAGAAGAACTATTTTCGACACTCCATTCCCATAATGGATGTGAAGGGAAGATGAACTCAGTCTGCCTGAACACCTTAGAGGTAATGGACCGGCGTTCCCAATCTAAAGAAGCCTCCTCGGGAGAATTACGCTTTTTTATTGCCATTTCCCATCAGCGAAGCTGCTCAAAGTGGCACTTCGGGAGCTAATGAAGGGGGGATTGTTAAGCACTAGGCAGAAGGATACCGGGCGAGTTCTGAAAGAAGTTCCGGCCAGGAAGCCAATGAAATGAAGATGAAAGCTGGGAGGTGTTGTCAGAACTGAAGTGATGGGCGCATTTCCCTTCGTTTGTCTAGATTTGGAGGAAAGAGATTTGCCCGGTAACGGATCAGCGCCCTCAAACTCCATCGCTAGGCAGTCATTCAAAAGCAATTTAGGACAAGTGCATATCATTTAAAAAACACTCCTATTTGCTCTCTGAGGATATAGTTGCACGGGATCTTGCATTCCTGCCTTCCCCACTCCCTGCACAGAGGTGTGATCTGGGATTATTTTTATTTGGCACGTCAAAACATCGCAAGTTGCTCAGAAAAGGGAAAAAAAAAAAGGTCAAGCGACTCTGATGTGAATCCACAGCCAAGCAGTGTCCATTAGTCCTGTTTAAAAGGGAACCAATTTGTACAGTGAAGGCATCCCATTAAGTCATTTTATGTGGTGACACTTCTCATTATGCCTCATCTCGCATGACATTATTGCTTTCTGCCACCTTCCAAGGGAGCAAGAGAGATGCCCTGTTACTGCCACGAACACTTTACCTTTTTGCAGTAGCTGGAAATCCAAAGTTTGGGCATAGGCAAAGATCTACCTTTGGGCTAACAAGCCGGCTGTGTCCAATTGTCACATGTCCAGGGGGGAGAAGAGGCTTAAATCAGTGATACCACGGAATGCACAAAAGACGAGGTTTAAAACATCAGATTGCCAGGCGATCAGAGACGTAGATGTGCCTTCACCTGTCAACATGCATGGCAGTGGACCTTAGGGAAACAGACGTGGTGGATGCCAGCTATAGACATACGGGCTTACATTTTCAAAAGTGACCAGCCATTTTAGGTGCCCAGCGTGAAGCACCTCTTACTGTCAGAGGGCGGGTGCTAAGGCACTTTCTGCAAGTCGGGCTCCTTTTAAAGTACCCATGCTAGGCACCCTGACTGGTTAGTCATGTTTGGAAATGCTGGCCAAGCGGCCTGGGTAATCCTCATCTCAGGACTCCTCAGACAGGGGGAAGGGCAGTTTAAATGCCCAAGATGTAGGGAGAATACTTGATCAGCCAATATTTTTGGAAGTCACTCTGAAGTTCCCTCTCTCAGGCATGGCATCGGGGGTATTGTGCTGGGGGAGCTGCCACCCTTTAGCTGGGCCATCGCCAAAGGGCAGTACAGACACCACGGCACTTATTCATCTAGCCAAATCCCAACCTGGGTAACTACACTCCACCTGCCCTGGACGTCCCCTCTCATTTCATTTCAGCTCAGCATACGGCATTTTTCTGTGTGGGGGGGGCTTTTTGGGGGGAGTGATGCTGGCTTGCAACTGCCTATCTCGTACGTAGACCTTTTCCTCAGTAGATCGCAAATTGCTTTAAAAGGAGGTCTGTTCCATTATCCCTATTTTACAGATAGGGAAAACTGAGGTGGGGAGGAAGTGACTTGCCCAAAGTCACCCAGCAGCAGAGTTGGGAATAGCTCCCCAGTCCACGGCCAGCCCCGCGAAGCCATGCTGAACATACAGACTCATAGACTTTAAGGTCAGAAGGGACCATTATGATCATCTAGTCTGACCTTCTGCACAATGCCTCACCCACCCCCGCCTGTAATAGACCCCTGACCGATGACTGAGTTACTGAAGTCCTCAAATCATGATTTAAAGACTTCCAAGGTACAGAGAAGCCACTAGAAAGTGACCTCTGCCCCATGCTGTAAAGGAAGGCAAAAAACCCGCAGGGTCTCTGCCAATCTGCCCTGGGGAAAAATTCCTTCCCAACCCCAAATATGGCGATCAGCTAAACCCTGAGCATGTGGGCAAGACTCACCAGACAGACACCAGAAAGAATTCTCTATAGTAACTCACAACCCACCCCATCTAACATCCTATCACAGGTCATTGGGCACATTTACCCCTAGTTAATTGCCAAATTAAGCTGTCCCATCATCCCATCCCCTCCATAAACTGGAGTCTTGAAGCCAGCTAGGTGTTTTGCTCCTTTGCTCCATTTCACTCCTCTGATGGTTAGAAACCTGCGTCTGATTTGAAGCCTAAACTTCCTCATGGCCAGTTTACAGCCATTAGTTCTTGTGTCCACGTTGGTGCTGAACTTAAATAACTCCTCTCCCTCCCTGGTATTTATTCCGTCTGATGTATTTATAGAGAGCAATCCTATCTCCCCTCGACCTTCTTTTGGTTAGGCTAAACAAGCCAAGCTCTTTGAGTCTCCTCTCATAAGGCAGGTTTTCCATTCCGCGGATCATCCCAGTTGCCCTTCTCTGCACCTGTTCCAGTTTGAATTCATCTTTGATAAACATGGGGGACCAGAACTGCACACAGTATTCCAGGTGAGATCTCACCAGTGCCTTGTATAACAGTACTAACACCTCCCTTTCTCTACTGGAAATACCTTACCTGATGCATCCCATGGGACTCCTTCATAGACCCAGCAAAGAGACCCTGGAGGCGAAAGCCAGAAAACGAAGGGGCTTGGTATGGCCCAGTAAGCCTGGCTGTGACCCTCCCGCACACCAGCTCACCGCGCAGAGACATCTCACGTGGACCCTGCTACAACACGGTGAACGTCCCGGAGGGCAGCGTAGCGGACTGCAGTTTGAAAGCGTAGGCGCTAAGCCGCACTCCAGGCTTTTCCCCATGCTGCAGCAGTGAGCACCCAGGATGCTGAGGCCTGGCAAGCTGGCGTTCTATAGATTCACACCCTAGCACCAGCGTGCCTCTGACCTCCAGCATTTTGTGCCGGACTCTAACATCACTAGAAGGGAGTAAGCAAAGCAGAGGGGAGAGGCAGATCTCAGAGACATCTAGTAGCACTGTTCATAATCCAACGATTGGAGCAACACCAGGTATATCCCTCCCTCCTCCCCCAGCCACCGTTAGCTGATTTCACACACACACCCCTTCTTTCCCATTCATATCAACTTTGACACACAGGCTCACGTGCGCTGGTGACAGCGAGTGACGGGGGCTGGGGGTATGAAAGGCAGGCGTCGCGAGCGCTCGCTGCTCTGAGACCGCAGCTCCCTCCCGCTCGCAAAAATATAATCACGTTATAATTATAAGTTAATTAAAGCAGAAGAGATCAAAGCCACTTTAGACAGATTAATGATACGATGAGTGCCAGAAATTTCCCTGTTTTCTGTATTAACCGCATTGTTGTCCTCCCTTTTAGCTCGTCTCCCTCTTTTGTGTTTGCCAGGCAGCCCTTTCATTCCCTTCTCTCTTTCTCTGCCTCTCCTGATGAATGAAGGATTTGAAGGCCTAACAGCTGTGGAGATTTGTGCAGGGAGGAGAGGAAACATTTACAGGATTATCAGAAAAATCAACATGCTTTTAAAAAAAATAGAGAGCCAGGGAAATTGCAGGCGCACAAATAGAGACAGGCTTGGCAGAATTCAATTTTTAAAAAAAAAGAATTTTGACAGATATCATCGATCTTTATGTTTAAGCGTTTTTTCTATTTTTATCGATCTAAATTTTCACAGTTGTCCAAAATTAAGGGTTTTAAGAATTTATTTGTATCAATTTAAATTTTCACTGTTGAGTGAAATTATGGGGAGGTCAGACAATGGGGAGGGAGTCAGACAATAATTATATAATGACAGTAGATGCTGAGATTCAAACTGCTAAAGCTGTATAGCCATTAAAACACAAACTGTCAGCATCATATGTCAAAAGATACAAAATAAACAGACTTAAATCAAACTCTATCGAGTTCTCAAGATACTTTGCCTATCTGTAAATTTCAATTATTATCGATGGAAATATTTTGTCATTGGTCTGTGTGTCTGCCTCGGGACTGGGTTCCACAGAGAAATAGACAGACAAAGAGCAGAATGATGGCTGTAAATGCGTGTGTGTTTATAGATACACATATTATGATGTCAAGGGCCATTGGCTTCACCCACAATCTGCCCCTTTAAAAGCCATTTATAAATGCAAGCCCTCCCCAGTGGAAACTCTTCCCCTCTGCCAGCAGTTCATTAGTGGAGGCAAATGACTGTACTAATTTATTTGTGATCGAATGCGTTTATGCTGTATGAGACACATGCCCCTTGGGAAGATAATTTCTCTGCGCTAAGGAATCCCATGTGATGGGGGGACACCCCGGCTTTGTTCAAAGACGACACGCTGAATAGGGGAGGGGCGGGTTAGGATGCACCATCTGGCTGGTTAGGAAAGCCACGCTGGGCACAGAACCCTCCCATGTTTTCCAGCGAGGAACTCTCCCTCGTTTTACTCTGAAGGATAGACATCACATGAGCCTCAGGAAGAGCAGTAAGGCAGGGCTGGGGCCTGAAGGCTGAATGAAGTTTTCAGAGAGCATGAAAAAAACTGCGCAGTAACCCTGACTTGATAGTTGATAGGGGGTTCTCTGCTCTGCCTTCCTCCTTGGGCCCCAGCTCATCACTGGCCTGCATCTCATGCAGTAATTTACCCCAGGGCACAATGGGAGCAAAATACCACCAGTCAGAAGGGAGAGCTCAGGGAAGGAAAGCTACAATTGCTAATGGGCTCGGGCCCTCTCTGAAAGCAGCCTGGATTAGTAAGTAAGCCAAGGCAGTTCAGCTCTGGGAAACATACGGCTGGTCTCAGCCTAGTCCCGAAAGCGTAGGTGCTTGCACCAGAAAACCACTATTGGGGTCAGCACGAAGCAGGCCCCTCGGCGGCAGCCCACCCCTCAGAGAGGCCCAGGAGCGAACAGGACGTGGTTCTATTGGCAGCGTGGATCGAAAAACGGGGCTTCCGTCTCATGGGAAATTCAATATTTGTTTTCGTCCCCAAAGGCGGCAAGAAGTCGAAGAGTGAAAGGTCACAAGGGACAAAAAGTTTCAGTTCAGAAACGTCCAAATGAAACACTGCAGGTCGACGTTAACCACCACTTTGCTCTGAGCCGCGCAGGGTGCCTTACGGGACTCTCAGCTGCAGGACTCTCGTGCTCCTTTTCTCCCCTATGGGCCCATGGAGTTCCACGTGAGTCTCTGCCGTGTCATGGGAATGCAGTCCAGCCAGGGAGCTGGGCCCAGAGAGGAGAAATGGGGACCTGAGAGAGCTGGAACTACAACTCCCAGGAGGCTCCATGACCGTTCAGAGGTGAACATTAACCCAAATTGTTCCATTTTTATTTTCCCAGCCAAAAAACATCACTGACATTGATCTTTTCCTCTGGAAAATTCCTGATTTCACAAAAGCCGATTTTCCCATGTGAAAATGTTTCATTGGAAATTTTTCTACCATGCCCATCTCTGACTCCTAAAGGCTATCCTTCCCTTCCATGCTGACTGGCATAGCAATGGGTGGGGAAAGCTTCCATTGTTGCTGCCCATTCAGTACCTAAACAGAAACCTTTATCCCCAGTGATGTCAATCCACCCCTTCCACTAACTCCACTTTAAACGAGAAAAGAGGCACATAAATGAGAATTTTTTCAGCTCATTCAGGCATGCCAATGACATGAGCATTCTGGGAATTTCCTCCCTCGCAGATGAGAGTGGTCAGATCCTGTTACTCTTCTAATAACTATTTAAACAGTTTTCATCATCTCCTATAAAAGTCTCCGTTGTTTTAAATGTTTCCCCACCTTCAGAATAGCCCTGGATCCATATATTATAAAAGCAGAACAACCGATGGACCGCAGTAAATTTCGCAGAATTAATTCCGTCTCAGGGATTCTGGTGAGAGGGGAATGAGCCACGTTCTTCCGGTTTGTGATGTGACCAGAAATCCTCCGCAGAATCATCCCCTCTTAAATCGCTGCAACCCATTCATTATTCCTGATGCGTTATGAATAGATATGATGTCACCCCGATGTACCCATCAATCACACCTACATAACAAGAAGGGCTGATTGACAGCTCAGGATAAGAGAGTAAACAGAATGCATAGCAGGCGGAAACGTTCTATCCATATAGCATTTTAAAATGAAAGAGAACAAATAACACAACAGCCTAATGCAAGGTTATCATGCAAAACGTGGATGCTGGTAAGCAACTTTGACGAGGGAAATCTGCTGCTCAGCCAGAACCATACAACAGTCCAACAGCACAAACCATCACTCAGTGCTAGTGACCACACCAGCTATTGCTTATTAGTTAGCCTCCCTTCTGTGAGCAAAGAGCCGTCTCCAGTGCCACCAGTCAGCAGCCAGTGCACCTGGCCACCAGGCCTTGGCAATGGGACAGTACCATGGGTCAGGCGTGTGACCAACTCCTGTCTATGGTCAAGGTCAGTACATCCGGGCTCGTCCTGCTGGACCTCTCTGATTAATAAACGCACCTGTCGCATCTCCAGACAAGAGCTGCAAGAGTGAACCGCAGTGCCGGAGCCAGTCCAGGTCCCTCTGCCTTTCTCTCAAGAGGCAGCATGATCCAGTGAATGAGACACTAGACTGGGAACCAGGAGACCTGGGTTCTTGTCCCAGCTATGCCACTGGCTTGTTTGGTGACCGTGAGCAAGTGACTTCACCTCTCTGTTTCTCCAGCTGTATTAGAGGGATGGAGGTAGTTGCATTATTTGTAAAGTGCTTTGAGATCTACAGATGAAAAGTGCTATATGAGAGTTAGGTATTATTAATGATAGCCAAGAGGGTCATAAGGGATAATTGTTTCTCTGCCTGCAGAGCCCTGAGATGCAGAATTCCACAGCCCCTGCCTCCATATCACTCAATATCTATATGAAGCTATTGAAAGAGCCAGAGAGACAACACAGGCTGATATGCCAAAAGAACATGACCACCACCCAGCTCTGTATCTCCTATATATCAAGCACCATCTCCCAGCTTCCTCAGTGCCTCTTCGAAATCAGCACCCAGATGAAGAGCAGCTGGCTGAGCATCACCTACACACCCCAACCTTCCCTCAAAAACCAAACAAGCTATTTCTCTCCACGGGTGTATTTCGGTGGAACTTATGACACTTTTCAACAGCACATAATGATGTCAGGCACCCGACTCTCACCGCAAGTCAGGAGGAGTCAGGTGCCTAACTCCCTGTAACTCTTCTGAAAATCAAACCCCTAGATAAGTGGCCAGATTTTCAAAACAGCTTAGCATTTTGCAACTGAGTTGTTTTGCATATCTGACCTTCAGGGCCTAATTAAAATGAGACCTCCATGGCCTTCAGTGAGCTTTGGATCAAGCCCATACTCTATTTAGTAAATTTCATTCCATAACTCTGGTCAATATCATTTCCTTAGATCTCTGCAGATCTGCTCTATGTTGTGGAGTCAGCATTTCAGCCTTTGCTTTCATGTCATCTGAATTAGCACGTAAGCCATCTTTGCTCAGCTTGTGTCCGATAGAGGTAACTTCCATCAAACCATTTTTTTCACATACCGTTAAGTGTCAGGCGTCTCTCTCTCTCTCTTGCTCTTTGCAAAACTTGCCCAAATCTTTCACTTGAAGGAACAAAGTGCCAAACTCATCTGAAAACACCATCCATTATAAATTCAGTGCCTTTTAATCCCTCAGAGAGCTGGGCAAGGATTCTCTGAATTCCCTTGGGAGCAGAACTAATACCTAGAGGCACTGGATGAAATTTGTTACATCCAATTGGTACATTGAAAGTTACTGGCTTGGAGTTTGATGCATCAAACTTTCCTTGACAAAATGCATGTCCTGCATCTAGTACGCGGAATATTTTTGGTCTTTAGTGCTTAGCTGCCACTTTTCCAACAGATTTCATTGGATAATATTCACGTTATATAGCTTTAGTTAAATCACATGCAAAGACAATATAGTATGGATATACTTTGATCCAGTTACAACCCCAGAAATCACTCAGTCTCTAGGTTCTTCTCCCTTTCCAACAACTCCCACAATTTCCACATAATCCATTTCCACTTGGACTTTTTCTCATAGGTTTCACTAGGGTCACTGATGGATCTTCTCCTCCCTGGCTGACATCCTAAGCCGTAGAAGGCAACAGAGAATCCTCCCCTCTTCTGCTCTGTGCTCTTTTCATGCCATTCTGTGGTGTTTATAGCAAACAGCTCTTTGACCAGTTTCATGGCAAGGGGCTTTTTAGCATTCCTACAGGCGGCACATCTCCATGTGCTAATTGCAAAGCAGTTTGCTTTCCAGTTGCAGCACCTACCAAGCGATCCGTCATGCTGCCTGGCACTGGGACGCTGCGAGGGAGCAAAGAACTAACGTCTGGCATAGCAGGGGTTAAAGAAAAGCCTTTGGGTTCAGCTAATCTTACCCCTCTATACCTGCAACCTGTCAGCCAGGGCAGCCACTTGAGGTAAGTAAGGACTTCCCTGCACAAGGGAAGCCTGCAAATAATCCCCAGCTCTGGGGCAACTGGATTAGCGGGGCCATGCCCCAAACTAAATAGACTTATAAGAAGTAGCCCAGGGATGTGGGTCTTGGCACCTCCACCCCTGCCAGGAGGGAGACTCATCCCCCTGTTTAGAGGTTGATTTACACAGAGCCCTGGGCTGGGACCCAGTGGAGAGGGAGGGCCCAGGTCCCCCTAGCATCCCTTCTGGCCTTACAGACGAAAAGCCCAGCGATCTAGCCACTAGACCACACGGCCGCAGAAGACCCTATCAAAGACACTCTTGGCTTTCGCTCTTCCACGTGTCTAGAAAAGCTATTTATGATTTAATATTTCCATTACATCTATGGCCGGTTTGACCAGACCCTGAGCAACCTCTGGACTTACATTCTTGGCCACATCTAAGGCCTGATTCAAAGCTTGTAGAGGGCAATGAAGAGGCTCCAGGAGGCTTTCCAGCAAGCTCCTAGTGCATAGACTTTTCTGCCAGTTGAAAGCCCTTTGACTCCTGTCAGGCTGTTATTCTGGTTACCTTCATCTCTAGTTTTCCTGTTTGAAATTATACACCCTGGCTCCGTCTGTTGCTAGGTCACTAAACATGCAATTCACCCTGGGGCCAGCCAATGCACCGATAAGGCTGGTTTAAACCCACGGCCGCACACAGGCCTTGTGCTATCTTTTCCTGTCACAGCGAGTCTCTCACTAACAGCCCAGATCTGCATGTGACCAGCTCCGCAGATGCCTGTGACTCAGCTTCCTGAAACAGTCTGTCCCTCCTTTCGTCCTTCCGCACATGAGTCCGACTTCTCTGGTGGAGTCACCCACCTCCCCACGTGCACACGGTGGAGTGTTCACCCAGTCACATGAGTGTCAGCTGGCTCCTGTCACTCTGGATCACAAGTGAAAAACAAAAAGGTTTCACAAGTCACATTTTCCTCTGGGGCCCCTCAAACACATCCCTCGCCTGGACCAGTTTCCCTTTATCCTCTTCCTCCTAAGTCTGTAACACAGACAAACGTCTGACTTGATCACACTCTAGAAGGACCTGCATGGGGATCAAATATTTAATAGTGGGCTTTTCCATCTGGCAGAGAAAGGTACAACAGGATCCAATGGCAGGAAGCAGAAGCGAAACAAATTCAGACCGGAAACAAGGCGTAAATTTTAACATTGAGAGTAATTAACAACTGGAACCATTTGCCAACGGTCAGGGGGGAGTCTGCATCACTGACAGTTTTCAACTCAAGATTGGATGTTTTTCTAAAGAGCTTCCCCAGGAATTATTCTGGGGGAAGTTCTCTGGCCTGTGCTGGACAGGAGGTCAGACTAGATGATCACATTGGGATCTGTGAATTACCAAGAACTCTCTGGGGGCTCTCTTTGGTTAAGAGGAAAAAATCCCCATTATAGCTTACTCTGTCCCGTTTTTTGTTTGTTTGTTTTGCTAGCCCTGTGTACTTGCCACAGCAGCACGGACTGGGAAGGGCGTTAGCACGGGAGTTGCTATGACAGCTCTCCGTTGCTAACCGGGGGAACCCCACAAGGGGACGGTTTAGCTGCCTTTATGTCTGCACAGCCAGATAAGCCAGAGCAGAGCTGATGATCTGGTCCATCTTGTTGACACTGGTCCTGCTCAGACACCAACACAGCAACACTCCAGACCTGTCCTTGCAGTGTGGAATCTCGGCCCTGGATCTTGCTTCAATCCTGGGTGCTCAGAATTCTCCCAGAAGGTGTCCCAGGGGAGTCAGAGGCAGGGGGGTGTGGAGGTACCATCGGCAGCGCTCCAAGGGTCAGTTCTGGAAATGCTGACGCCGACCGAAGAGCCTAGGGCAGGTCAGAGAGACCAAGTGGCATCATGTCTCTAGACGCGGAACTCCCGTCCATTGATTAGCCTGGCTGTACATGACTCAGTCTCAAGCACACGTGTGCTCTTGCACCCAGACACATACATCTTGGCTTCCAGCCGAGACGGGTGCCGTGTGCCTCTCCCGGTCGTTTTCGGAGTCGCTGAATAATCACAGTCATCTCTTCCTTCCGAGGCCATAGGGAGGGGGAGAGGAGACAGTCCATAACAGACTTTCTTTTTTTGCGGTGCTCTTCAAAGCCAGATCTCCACAAAGGTGGCAGGGTTACGGGAAAGGTTAATAAGCTCACACTTGTCCTGTGCTCCTCACAACAAAATGCCTGGAAGCTTACAGATGACATTTCATCCACATGAAAATGCAGTGAAGCGCCGGCCCTCCCCGAGAAAGAGGAATTAGCTGCTCCTGTGTAGATCATATTTTATAACATGTTCAAATAAACACTGATTTTGGCTCCCTGCCCAGGACGTCGAAAGCTTTTATCTCATAAGAAACGCTGGGGACTGGGTGAACTTTAAAAATCATAATCCCCCCGCCCCACTGCTAGGAAGGTTTTTTTTCTTGGTATCACATTCATTTCTCAAAAATATTAATCTCTCAGCCTCCCACCAAACTCCATTTCTCAGCCTAGCAGGGGCCGGGTGGGTGAGAAGGAAAAAGGGGAGACGCGATTAGCAAATGTTCTCCCCCTTTTATTTTAATGGGCTCCTACTTTGTTATTTTACTGTGGTATCACAGTAGCACCCAGGAGCCTCAACCAAGATCAGGGCCCCCATCGTGCTAGGTGCTGTACATACGCCTAGTCAGAGAGGTCCCAGAGTCTCAAAGGGAGCTGGTAGGAAAGAAACAAGTTGAACCCAGATCTCTTGAGTCCCACCCGAGTGCATAGCCTTTACGACCATCTATCTCCTTGCTTACTACCAGCCTTGGCTTTCAAGAAAGGCATGGAGAGGCTTGGATCAACACTAATTTTCATCTCCTGAGTCCCATGTTCAAATATCATTTCTCAGTCCTGACTGAAAATTCACGTAGGCAAGTCTCTCCCTCTTCATCACGGGGCTGATTCTCTGGGCTGCTGAGACTCTGCTGTTTCCACTGACCTTGTGGGAAGCTGTGGGAATTCATCCCTTCTGGAAATCAGGCCGTTATCTATCCACATGACAAAGCCACCAGGCATCCTAGCAGCACTTCGATGCAGGGGGCAGCGTGCGTTCCAGAGAGGCCAAGGAATATGCAGTGGGTAAGAGCTGAGATGCGTTGGCTGGGCCGTGGGACACCTTGGCTGAGGGGCAGCCCAGGACTGCAATAGCCGGCTGAGACGAATTGGCGGAGCTGTGAGGAGGAGTCAAAACTGCCCTGTATGCTGCAGGTCAGTGGGATGCCTGGGCAGAGCTGCTGTCTGCGTAGCTAGCACAGGCTTTGTCCAGCCAGCCAGCCCATCCCAAGCCACTACCAGTAAAATCCCTCCCAGCACTTGCTTAATTAGAACAATTATTTTTTTAAAGAATAGCAAAATCCCTTCATCTTGGACCTAAATCCACAAGGCTGGCAGACGGGGCCAGGATCTACACGGCTGCCACTTTGCCAGAGAAGTTGGTTTTTTCTCTCTCACCCCCCACCTCCAGCCCTTCCCTTCTTCCACAATTCCTTATGCTAATTTATGGAAATCAAACGGAGCCTGTTCCAAGTCAAAGATAATAAAGGAGAGGTATTAAAGGGGGGGAGGGGAGAAGAAAAGAGCAAGGGGGTGGGGTTGTAAATACTAATTGTTCTATAAAGAGAATGCATTTTATTTTCTTGCTAAAGGGAAGGTTATGTTTAATTAAATCTGCTTGTTCTCTGCTTATGGGTCTGGATTTCAAATGAGCTCTGAGCCTCTGTTACTAGGCGGAAGGAGGACACAGGCAGGCTTTCGAACAGGCTCTCTTCCCCGTGGGACCAGAGCCGTTTGTTACGCGCACTTTCTGTTGCGGGGAGGTGCTGCAGGGCAGGAATGGGAAGTACTGGCAGATCTCTGGGCAGTCCCAGTTCCTGGAATGTTGTGTCTAAGGGGAAAGAGGGACGGGCAAAGCCTTGTGAGTGTGGAGTTACTGGAACAGGAGGGGTGCGGGAGATCAGCCCGGCAGCGCATTGGCAGAGCACAGAGACCTGAACGAGGACTGTCACCTAATGTGCCCTCCAGTCATAAGAGCTAACGACTCCCTCTTCCCGTACTGGAACTCGGGCATGATTTCCACATTGCACTGACGGGCACAGCTGAAGGTTAGCAGAGGATGCCTTAGCAGAATTGGGTGAGGGACCAAGGACTGGAATAGCAGGGCGTACTAGAGGTCCGGGCTGAGGCGCATCAGGATCAGTGTTAGAATAGCAGGCCGAGGCTTTCTTTTTTTCGTTATGGAAAACCAACCTGATTTTTTATAAACACATTGAGAGTACGTGCCTGCTGGTTTTAAAAGCGCTCTTCCCTGCCTTCCATCCAGGCGGGGCTCAAGGACTGGATTCCCCCTGTCCCCAAACACCTCCCTCCTTTTGCTCATTTTGAAGTGCCCGATACTTCTCCTGTCCTGATGGGCACCCATGGAAAGGCCACGGGAGCAAACTCTGCTTGGGAAGGGGCATGGGCAGGTCAGGCCCGGTTTGGTCACTGAGCACAAGTCTGTACAATTGCCTCCCTGTGAGCCTAGTGTGCATAAAGGGTTCAATCGGAGCGTGCTCAGGGCAGAACAGATTAAGAGACGTTCCAGCGAGAGTGGAAAACAGAAGAATGGGTCTGTAAAGCAGCTGTTCATTTGACTTTTCCTGGCACTTTATGAATACAGTGTTTTGGGGGGTGAAAAATTAATTTCTCTCTCAGGAGACGCCAGTCGAGAAAACAAATGAGCTATTTATTCTAACTGGAAAATCTCACACGGGGGGGAAACACCAGCCCTGAGTCAGAATTCAGTTCACTCAAGGACAGATGGGCCATACAGCTAGGTGGGCTTAGGCGTGCCGCTGCAGTCTGACACCGCCATTGGCCGGGGGTCAGCAGGAAACCCCCCAACTATCCCTCCCTCAAAATGGCAGGGAACAGGATTCATGCTGAACGGGATCTGGTATTAGTCTGGTCAGGTGCTGTCTCCATCTCAGTCACAACCTCACAGTGTCCTGTGCTGCAGCCGCAATGGAGAGCTGTCTCTGAAATCCTGCTTCCCATCATCCGACCATAGCATCCTAGAAGATGAGGGTTGGAAGGGACCTCGGGAGGTCATCTAGTCCCACCCCTTGCTCAAAGCAGGGCCAACCCCAACTAAATCATCACAGAGCCAGGGCTTTGTCAAGCCGGGCCTTAAAAACCTCTAAGGATGGAGATTCCACCATCTCCCTCGGTAACCCATTCCAGTGCTTCACCACCCTCCTAGGGAAAAAGTTTTTTCCTAATATCCACTCTACACTCCCCCCACCCCACTGCAATTTGAGACCGTTGCTCCTTGATCTGTCGTCTGCCACCATTGAGAACAGCCTAGCTCCAGCCTCCCTGGAACCCCCTTTCAGGTAGTTAAAGGCTGCTATCAAATCCCCCCTCATTCTTCTCTTCTGCAGACTAAACAAGCCCAGTTCCCTCAGCCTCTCCCCATAAGTCATGTGCTCCAGCCCCCTCATCATTTTCTCTGCCCTCCGCTGGACTCTCTCCAATTTGTCCACATCCTTTCTGTGGTGGGGGGGGGGGGCCCAAAACTGGACACAATCCTATGGGTCTAGCTACAATATTCTACCTGTAAAGTACCTATTATCATGGCATCTGGAAGCACAGGAACATAGGACCAGACCAGTGGCTTGTTTCTGCAGTGGCCAGCACCAGCTCTTTCACAGAAAAAGTGCAAGAAACCCCACATTGCACACTTTAGGATAACCTGCCCTGAGAAGTTTCTTCCTGACCTCAGACAATCAGTGGCTGGCCTCTGCCTTGGAACACAAGAGTTTCTATCCCTAATACATTTTCATGCTAATTTATGTAACTGAGGCTGTTATTTTCTCTTTCCCTTTTCTGAATCCTGCTAAGCCCTTGGCCTCCATAATAGCTTATGGCAGCAAGTTCCACGAGTTATTTCATTAAAAGCTGATTAAGCACCACTGGCATCTGTCACAGGCTGGCTGGCCCTTTAAGGGGGTCATGGGCAGCCTTGCCTGTGGCATAGCAGTTATCCCCCAGCTGATCTTGATATGGTGACTTAATTACAAGTGACAGCAGCTGTGAAAGGATCAGAGCGGACTAATAGGGAGGGACAGAGGAGAACTCAGTCAAGAGAGGAGACCCAGCAGAGAGAAGCGATGGTGTTACCTCTCCCTGGGAAAGGCCTGGTGAAGGCAGGCTGGAGAGGGTCTGTAGGAAGCAGGTTAGGGTCCTACAGAAGGTCCTGAAGAAGGCTTTGGAGAAGCAGGAAGGTCCCTGAGAGAAGCTGCTGGATTCCCCTGTGAGGGGATGCAGTGGGGAAACCCTCTGGGAAGAAGGGCCTCTGGGGAAAAGCCCTGGGAGACGGTGCTCATTTTAAAAGCGTGTAGATGTATTCTGCAGGGGCAAAGAGCAGAGAATGTCAGCAGATCCCAAGAGGGGCAGAAGAATCATTTGTTTGGATATTTATTTGGATTTGCAGTTGAACTTCCATTACCCCAGAGGGGACGTGACCAGAAAGAGGTGACCTGGCTGGAGAGCTGTGCCATGGAAGATGTAGACAGACAGGGCCAACGTAGTGGTCCACAGGGGCACGAGAGATGAAGAGCATCTAGAACCCTGGGGTGCTGTGGGGGTGAGGGGTGGAACCGCTTCACGTATCCAAGTTCTCTGACGCCTTGAGAGGCGGCGTGGTGGAGAGGGAGTGCTGAGCCGCATGGCAATCCTTTCTCTCAGCTCTCAAAGGATTTGCGTGGTTGCAGTTTTAGTTGCACATAGCGTGCATCACTGTCAGACTTCACAGGTCAGCTCCCCGTTGGCGCCTGGTGGCAGGTCCAGGGCTGCGGGCACCAGTCTCTGGCTTTCGGGAACCAGCTGCACTTCCCTGCTCTGGTGCAGACACTGTGCGACTTTGGGCAAGTCACGCGGGGCCAGATTTTTAAAAGTATTTAGACGTTGCTGCACCCAATAGGATATAGGCTCCTAAATGAAAATGAAACTTAGGCTCCTAAATCAGTTAGGCCTTTAAAAATCTGGGCCTTAGCCTCTCTGTGCTTCAGTTTCCCCCCTTCTGTAAAATAGGAATAATAACGTTTAGCGCTGATCTACCCCTTTTCATCAGCAGACCTCAAAGCGCTTTCCAGAGAAGGTAAGCATTGCCACTCCTGTTTTGTGGAGGGGGAAATGGAGGCATGGATAAGGAACGTGACTTGGTCAAGGTCACTCAGCCAGCCAGTAGCAGAGACAGGAATAGAACTCGGGTCACCCGAGTCCCTGTCCTGTGCTCTGTCTGCTAATCGTCGTGGCCTACGTCACAGGAATTACATTAAATAAGTGCTCAGATATTGTGGTCTTGGGAGGGAGTTCTATAAGCACTTAAGATAGCTAGAGCGTCACCCTTTTATTCTCAGGTTGCCCTCCCCTCCTCACACCTCTTTTATGTGAGCAACAAATGAACACTGAGAAAAGATGGATTATTAACATGACCTCATCAAAACCATGCTGCAGAAGGATGGCTCTGTCGTCCTCACCTGCTGCTCAGGCAGGTTGTGACATGGCTAATTTCTGGCTCTTAGCGTGGAGTCACCACCATATGCAACAGCTGCACCATGACTCTGCACACCGAGCGCCATTAAAATGTGTAAACACTCACTGTCATGATAATGTGACTGAGCCTGGGCCACGGAGGTTATCGCCGGAGCTAAGCAACAACCAGAATGTCCGTCCCATAAAAAATCCCAACATTTGTTTTATCCCAAATTAGGATGAAAAAAAAGGTTGAAATTTTTCATGAAAGGAGGAGGTCTGGAAAACTTGGATTTGGAAATGCAGAGAGGTCCTGTTTTGAATCCATTTGCTGTTAAACTACATTTGCCTACAATGCTTCAATACCTCATGGAGTTTGGGTGCTTCATGCCCTGCTTCTTCTCCAGCACACGGCTCTCTCTAGCCAGACTACAACTCCCAAGAGGCACTGCAGTCCCACAATTCCCATAATGCCTCACACAGCTCGGTCAGAGTCGAGTCCAGGCCATAGGAGAGAATGGGGTCACACAGCATCTGCACTACAACTCCCATGAGGCGCCGTAGCCCCACAGAGAGATGCAATTTAATGTCAAACTGACCTGAAGTGAAAAGTTTGGGTTCAGTTCATCAAACAAAACTCTTTCAGTTCAGTCTATTCCCCTGCCAGGTGTATCAAAGTCCTACAATTGCTGACCCTCTTCTGGGTTACTCTTCAGCCCCTTCCCTGGGTTACTTCTTTGCTCACCACTTAAGCCAATTCCCTAGTGGCTGGGACAAGGAGAGACCCGGGCATGCCCACTACTCAGGGACCTATAAGGGACGCAGCAGGCGACAGCTACTTTAACTACTAGCTACTTCACTTCCCTGGGTCACTTCCCTTCTTAGCCCCAACACTCTCCTTGCTCCTCCGGCTCCAGCCAGCAAATTGAATTTGCTCAGGCAGGTCCCGCAGCTCCTTTTTGAGGGGCCCGCTAGGCACTGATTGGCTGTCCCCTGCAGCCACTCTCTGATTGGCTGCTTTCCAGCAGTCTTTCTAGGCAGCTTGGAGGACTCCCCTCTTCTATTCTTTTCCTGGAGCAGGGTGTGGTAGGATCACGGGGCCTCCAGCAGGGGGGCCTCAGGACCTAGTACATCCCATCACAAGTCCCAATAGACCAGTCAGATCAAGTGGAGGTGGGGGGAGGAGAAGGAACCGAGCTGCCCATTTGAGGCAAAAAATAAAGGCCAGATTTTCCAGTGTGTTCAGCACCAAATGTGCACCCAAGCACCAAATCTGGCTCATGAAGGCTGGGAATAGAGTAGATGAGCAAACCCAGTCCCTCCCAGGAGAAGCTGAAGGAAAGGAGGATTCTCCCAGCCGATGTGGCTCTGTCCCAGCGCGTTGGAATGCTCCCGGAGGGATGACGTTGTATGAGTCTGTGCAACATTGCACCCATCTGCCCGCACAGATTTCCCTTGCTATCTCTCAGGAGGGCCCTGGGTTTGCATCCATCCCTTGCTCCAGTGTCTCCTCTCCTCCTGCCCATATTGCTGGCATCTAGCTCTGTGATCCCTTCACCACACACCTTTCTAAAGCATCCAAGTGCCAGTCTCAGTGCCAGCTTCTCTCCCCCGCGGACCTCCCGCACCATGGCTGCCCGGTACGTGGAGATGTTCAGCTGTGCATTTGTGTCAGGATGGTTTTTTTTTAAATGGCAGGTAATTAAATGCATGCAGTTGGTGCCATAAAACAAGGAAACGAGTCCCAACCCCCCTCGATAACATTGCGGATCATTCAATTCTCATTGCTTCAATAATCCAAATCTAATTTGCTGGGAGCCCTATGCGGAGAGTTCCAGCAGTTCATTATGGCGTGTGACTAGCATTTCATTACTCCTCTTAACTGGGTGTGTGGAGGAACTCCTGCTAGCAGCAGCAGCAGCCCTTCAGCTCTCTACCAGATGTATCTCAGGACAGTAAATCCTCCTCTGTCGCTCCCCATCCCACACACCTTCCTGGACCAAGCCCTAGTTCTCAACACCCAGGAGGAACTGGAAATCTGGACCCATACAAGGATCTGAATGTGAAAAGTTGCACCTATGTTGAAAACAAGCCAAACTGAAAAACTGGTTCCAAACACAGACAAACACACACCCGCACACACACACACACACACACACACACACACACACGTAGCCACACTCACACATCACAACCCTCCCCAAACCATTTGCCGTGGTGATATTCCTGCCTTCCCCTCCCACAGCCACAGCCGAGCATGGCAGAGGACAGGCCATCTGTCCAGAAATCATGATTACATATCATTTGGAATTACAGATCAGCAGGAATTATGATGGTTAGATGGTCACTGTGGGCCAGACAACCAGCGTGTGTAAATTGTCTTTATTGACCTCAGTGGAGCTACGGCAGTTTACCCCAGCTGGGGATTTGTCCCCGAATCTCTAAGACAGATTGAAAAATGGGCCACGCTTTGCTTTGCTCTGCTTACGCAGGAGAAAGGCAGCTAAGGATGCCCCGAGAGGAGAGAGCCATTATTGTGCAAAGGGATGTTGTTCTATCAAGGTGCAGGCAATTATCCACAGTTAGGCCAATTCAGATCAGCCTCTGAAATTAACATGGAAAGGGGGAGTTGCTGAACCCCAGTTTGCTCCATACATACAATGCTGAGTCAAACCAACAATATTCCATAGCTGTTGTATCAGCACAGATGCAATGGCTAAGCTGGGCGGGTACATGTCAATCCACCCAGGGCCCCTTAGCTAGGACGTTAATACAACATGCTCAGACTCTGACTTCAAAACCTTTCCCAGGTAGAACTGACGGGCTGGCAGGGATCGATGGGGCCGGGACCGAGAGGTGAACCTCTGACCTGTCCTAGTGATGCGGGTCAGAAAAGGACTTTGGCAGTCCGAGAGGAAAGCCGGATGCTGGCAGTGTCAGAAGAATCCTTCCCAATTTCTTGGCCCCGCTGCTGAGCTGGTGGAAGCTGGGGCAGTCCCACTGCCTTCCACAGAGCTACACTGATCTACACTGGCTGACGGGGCCGGGGCCTTTGTTTAACAACAGGGGGTTGGGGTGGCATTAAGGAGACCAGAGGGACAGATTCTTCAGTGGTGCAAAGTTTATATTGACGGAGGGAAGCTCTCTGCTGGCATGAAGTTGATAGGAATCACGTAGCTGCCTCCTGCAGCCCCTGGTGCAAGAGGCTGGAGGCAGCCTGCTGGCAGCAGGGCAGGGAGAGCCATTCTGCCACTTCCGATCCGATCCGATCCTCCACCGATGGCCATGGCATGAGTTACAGTTGATCCTCTCTGACTTATGCTGGGGTCAGATGGCACTGACTCTGGGAGCTAAAATTGGCTCCTTGCGGTTCCCTATCCCTCTCTCCATTGTGTCCTAACTCTAAAGAGCCTTAGACCTATGATTTTAATACCATTTGCCTTTGAATTCATTTGCTGCTTCTCCTATTTTTTCCCTGATAAAATGTGTTTTCTTTAAGACAATTGGGTCCCACCGTGTTTGTGCCAAGTCACTATGATCCTTCTGAGGAGAGGTAAATGAACTTTCAGTCTCTAAAGAGAGCTAACAACAGGGATAGGGGCTGGAAACAAGAAGGTAGCCAATGAAATTCACAGAAGATACTTTAAATGAATACCAGGAAATACATTTTTTATCCATCTACATAAACAACCTGTGGAACTCACTGACACAAGGTCATTAAAGCCAAGAGCCCAGCAGGAATCAAACGAGACGTTTCTGTGGCCTGCGTTGTGCAGGAGGTCAGACTAGATGATCACATTGATCCCTTCTGACTTTAGAATCTATGAGAATGAGGCATTTAAATATACCAGGAGAACATTCACAGTTCCATTGGACACGATTGAAATTCATAAGGACCCGGGCTTCAGGGCTTAAGCCAACCACTACAGCAGAACCTCAGAACACTTCGGGAATGGAGGTTGTTCGTCACTCTGAAATGGTTGTAACTCTGAACAAAACTTTAGGGTTGTTCTTTCAAAAGGTTACAACTGAACTTGACATAATAATACTTTGAAACTTTACTATGCAGAAGAAAAATGCTGCTTTTAACCATCTTCGTTTAAATGAAACAAGCACAGAAACAGTTTCCTTGCCTTGTCAGTTGTTTTTTTTTTTTTTAAACTTTCCCTTTATTTTTTTAGTAGTTTATAGTATTTGCTGCTGCTTTTTTTTTTTTTTTTTTTTTTGGGGGGGGGGGGGAGGGGGTCTCTGCTGCCTGATTGTGTCCTGCTGGTTCTAAATGAGGTGTGTGGTTAACCACCAGTCCATAACTCTCGCGTTCATATCTCTGAGGTTCTACTGTAATTGATGGAGCTTAGGGGAAAACCACGGGCAGGTTAGTCTATAATTATCCATTAGAAAGTTTCAAGCACCTTCTGAAGCAGCTAGTACTGGCTGCCATTGGGGGATAAGGGTACTAGGTAGATGGTCTCTTGGTCTAATCTGGTCTGGCAAGTCTTATGCTCTTAAATTCACTTGTGTTTTCAGCCAAAGGGACGGACCAGAGAGCTGAGAAAGAAAGAAGAAAAGGAGATGGAGAGATAGTAAAGGAAGGGGGAGGGGGAGAGGCTGAGAAATAAAGAGCAGAGTCTGGAGTTATTTATAGAAATGGCTTTTGTGAGGGGTGAGATATCAGTGCCAAACAGAGATTGTAAAAATAATTCCGGTGACAGGCGCCTCTGCCTTCGCTGAGGAGGAGGCTGCGTGACAATTATAGTAAATGTGCGGTTGGAAGAGAGGCAAGGTGGGGGGCGGGGGGGAAGCAGATGATCTCACTCTGCATTTGCCCAGCGCGAAACACCCAAACATTGTGACTTTTTCATCTGTCACCCTCTCCCCACACTGCCCAACGGCTGCTGCTCACAAATCTCCACACCAGGCCATTTCCTCCAGGCCCACTCCTGCCTCCATGGGGAAGGGAAAGAGCAGACACCAGCCTTGTGTGGGAACTTGGCAAAGGTCGCAACTGAAATAAGGGGCTCTTGGCTTATATGTCAGCAATGACTGTGCATTTTAGGGTCTGTCTTCACTACAGAGTTAGCTCAGGTGATTGGCACCCGGTTTAGCCTCACCCAGCTGGTCCCGCTTGAGTTAGTGGGTATGTCTACATTGCAATAAAACACTCGCAGCTGGCCCCGGTCAGCTGACATGGGCTCGGGGGGCTATAAAATTGCAGTGTAGACATTCGGGCTCAGGCTGGAGAGACCTGGGTTCAAATCCCTGCTTTGCCACAGACTTCCTGGTGACCTCGGGCAAGTCACTTAACATCTCTGGCCCTCGGTTCCCTATGAAGTGGGCATGACAGCACTGCCTGACCTCACAGGAGCATCGCGAGGGTAAATTGACGAGGTGCTCAGATACTGCAGTAACGGGGGCCGCAGAAGTACCTAAGGTAGTTTGCAGAATTAATGAATTGGGTCCCTCCACCACACTTCGGAACTAAGCTGGAGTCTCTTTATTGTGACATATCCACGTGGGGGCTGTATCAGGCCTTTGTTTCTCCAACAGCCTGATGCTAACTCTGTATCCTATATACTTATTCAGAAGAGGGCAAAACTGCTGCTATGCAGAAAACAAAGCCCATTGCCATTCTGGGGGAAAGGAGCATGATCTATGTAAAATTCCCTCTTGAACTCCGAAAGGGCATTTGGCCACTCCAGAGCAGAGAGCTTAACACTCTTCTAATGTGCTCTTGTACATTCCAGATAGTCATCCAGGTTCTGCATCAATATATTAGCACTATAATGTTCCAGCTTATCCAGGGCTTTATGAATTAATGCACCAAGGTTCAGTATTGAAGTTGCTCTCATACTACATTTATTGAGGGTTTGAGCCAGTTGAAACAGTTGAAACTTGTTTTCTGTGGGAAACTTAGAAAAAATTTAGGTTTTCATTGGAATTTCCAACAAACACTGGGATTTTTCCAACAGCAGCAAAACAGAACTGAAAAATCTTTGATTCCCGAAAGCCATTTTTGGTAAAAACAAACAAAACAAAAACAAGCATCCAGTTTTCATTACAAAAATTAACCCTCACATTTTTTGCATTGAAAATTTTGTCGAAAATGAAAATTGGCTGAGACTTTTTTTATTATTATTTTGTGATGAAAAGCCATTTTCTGTCACAATCAATTTGTTATGAAAAAATGTCTGTTCAAACTCTGTTGAAGGATATCTGCCCAGAACAGTTGACATGTGCCTCCAGTGCAGTGGGAAATAGAGAGGCAGGGGGGGTCTGATGGTAACCTGAGACTCGAGACACCTGAGTTGAATCCTCTGCTCTCCTACTCTCTCTCACAGTGTGATCAAATCACTTATTCTGTCCGTACCTCAATTCTCGGCTGTAAAATGAGGTTTTGTGAGGTTAAACATATTATCGCTTGCAAGGTGCTCAGGTACTGTGGAAGTGGTGGTCAGACAGATGGATAGAAATCCTACCTTATGCTTCAGAGCATAAACCAGCTACTTACTAACAAGAGTCCCACCAATGAGAAATCCATTAATTGCACCTTCTTCTCCAGTGGCTGGCACTGGCCATGGTCAGAGATGGGTTACTGGACTGACCCAGTGTGGCAGTTCCTTATTCATCATCTCTAGATATTTATACCACCCTCTTCTTTATGACAGCGAGCGCCCACACATTCATGCAGCTTGTGCACCTGGCTGCAGCTCAGTGTTCCTATCATTTATCATCTGTATTTCAGTAACACTTCACCGAAATCATGGCCCCATGCTGCTAGACACTGTGCACGTGCGCAATGAGACGGTTGCCCATATGGCTCGCACTCGAAATAGACAAGACAGGCAAAGGAGAGGAGGAACCGTTTGCCCAAAGGCACGCAGCGGGCAGCAGAGGCAGGAACAGACCCCATCTCTCTCACTGCACAGTCCAGTTCTCTAGCCACTAAACCATGCTGGCCATCCAAAGGGAGTTCCTGCCAGAGGTTAAATACACATCATCAGAGGCCTTTGTAGAACCCCTAGGATTGGAAAAATCTCCCCCATTTAATTTCAGTCTTTTAAAATTTTAATCTTTGCTTCCAGTTAGGAAACTATAGAGATAGAAAAGCCCAGATCCCCAAGTATGTAGGTCTCTGGTCTCAAGGGCCTAGGACCGGCCCTTTAGCAACGACAGCATTGGATCCAAAAGAAAGTTGATCAGAGACTCTGGCAGGCTTTCCCAGAATCCTGCAGACACTATGGAGTGGGTTAACCATTCTCTGCAAGGGGAGGTAGGCAGAAATCAGGGATGGGGGTGGTTGACACTTAAGCACAGAAGATACAACTGAATAACTGAGGGGACATATGCCAGGAAAATGCCACCCCGCCTTCTTGTTACTTCTTTTTTGCACAAATCTGTCTCTGTACCCTCCCTTCTGATCAACTTTCATCAGCCTGTCACTGGGTGACAACATCCAAGGCTGCAAGAGCACAGCAACAACAGCAGCAAAAAAAACACACACACCACCACACCAACAAAAAACAAGCCGCCCACCCACACCCTGATTCTCTGTCCAAACTCTGTGGAAACCTGTGAAGCTATTCATAACAAACTGGCACCATTCCTCGCTGGAGGAGCTAATAATTGCTGCTTGTATATGGCACCAACCAGGCAATCAAAGAAAAAAAAAAAGGCAAGAGATGAGTCTTGCTGAACATGTGAGGGATGTGACACACTTGTTCCTAGTTGGAGTGACAGCAGAGCCGCTTGCCGGCAGGCAGATGGTGGAGTGGAGCTATTTTTATTTGTCAAGTAGACAAAACTTTTTATTAATAGGCCCAGGAATGAGATTCTGCGGGTGATTCGATGTTCTGCCCAACATCGGTCTTTCAAGGCCATCCCCACCTGCCTTAGCAATCAACGGCTCCCCATCCCTCCCCCGATGTCCTGTTACATTTATATTGTGTGTCTCGGGGCACGGTCTGCGCAGGCATGACATCCAGAACACTCATCTGGGTTTACACGGCACTGCTATTCCCAACCATGCCTGCCAGCTGTCCCTTGTTCAGTCTAGAGAGGAGCCCGCACCAACAAAGCTCAGATTCCGATCTGAACTCCGCCAAGGTTCAGGTGTGTCTGGTTTACCTGGCTCTGCACCTCTTGTCTCCCTGCAGTTCGACGCTGAAAACGCTGCGTCGCGGAGCCTAGATAATGGAAAACTCCCGTGTCGCAGAACTAGCATTGCCAGTCTCCTCCTCCTCCGGTTACTTTTGATAGTGGTGTCTCTCCTTTTGAGTCTCTGTTATACATTTTAAACGTCCATTTCCAGGTCACTGCTTTTGGCTGTGGCAAGCTGAGAGATGTGAGCACCCAATGGTCCAGCTGCTCTGCTGATCACGCTGTGCATGACAGCCCTGGAACTGTTACTGTGAGGAGGATGGCATGCCCAGCTCCCAAGGAAGAGGACTGCGGAGAAGGCTAGATATTTATCCCTTTAGCAGTGACTCCTGCTGGTTAGTCACAATACAGCATGCGGTCTACAGAGCACTCAGTCAAGTATCCCACGTTTGGGCTGAAGGAAAAATGGGTCTGCAGAAGGAAGGCTGAAAGAAAGGCCACTTAACACCACTGAGAACAAAGCCATCTCCACAAGGAAGGCAGCAGTTGTCTAACACCAAGTTGCAAAATGACCGTGCAGAAGAACGCCCTATCCAACTGAAATTACAGGGGTGATTGAGATCCATGACTGGGGGTCCTAGGTGCTAATGCAGTACAAATTAACAATAATAATATGTAATGGCATTACACCATGTAGAACAGCGCAACCCCTACAAATTCAGAAGGAAGAATGCCTTCTATTGATTCTCCAGCATTTCTTCCTCATTTTCTCTCTCTCTTTCTCTAACTGAAATGTACATGGCACCGGCTTCCAGAGAGCTGCCATGCCGGAGCATCACCTGCCCGTCCTTCCTCCAATACTTACCCCAAGCACTAGGATTCAGAGGATTCAAAATTAGGTTCTAACAGCTGGCACCTTAAATTAACATGAAGGCTGAGACCGGCACTCAACTGCTCTGATTGCTAGGTAGAGGCTGGGGATTTGCAAAATGCCTTGGATGATGTAAAAGCAGATATTTCAGCCCATTCTGCGGGGTCCCACATGCCCACAGTGCTTGCCTCTGTCTCATTTGCCTGCACTACTTTGTCTCCAAAGCTATTGCTGTTAGTTGTCAGCATGACACCGTGGGTTACACCTGCTCAGCTGCATCAGAGGGGGCAAGTGCAGGGGCTCCAGTGTAAACAAGAAGCCAAGTGGGCACTGCTCATATAAACTCAAAGCAGGTCTACACACACAGTGGAAAAATGCCAGTAGCTCTTGTCCATACTAGTCTGTACAGCTGGACTTGGAAACCCTGGAAGGGGACTGGCCATTGAAAGGTGAGCTGGTTGGAGGGCTGGGGCCACGGAGGCTGTAGCTGACCGCTAGAGAACCAAAATGCTAGACATCAGGAGGTGCTAGAATAGAAGAACCCCTGCAACACTGCACCTTGGCTCCGGGGGGGGAGGGGGAGTGTCTTCTGGTGGTGAGTTCCCCCATTACAGGGCCTTAGGGTGGGCTTTGTTTACATGCACTGTAAGGCCACCTTGTCTAATCATGACGTCAAGATGCTGTAACTTACATGACGTCTGTTGTGTGTGCAATGCCTTACTTTCAGCACTACGCGACACAGCATCACACCCCTGCACGCTTAGTAGTGCTGCTTTTGGCATAACGTGTACAATGGCCCACCCGTCGCTATTTTAAAACCAAATGCGAGGTGCTCCGGCATTGTGCGATGCAGGCTGAAAACACAACTGTCCTTTCCTTGCCCGCCGCTTACAGATAAGAACTCCATGGAGCAGTCATGCTGCATGGGGTTCCCAGGAGTCTCTAAATGGCTTAGGAGCACAAGTCTCCCTGAAAGCCAGTCAGATTTGCACACCTACTCCCACCCCTTGCCTTTAAATGAGGAGGAAACCAGATGCCTCATTCACCTAGCCTCGTATATAAGGGCTGTAACGGGGTTCCACCCACTGCTCTTGCTCGTCCTGCTGGTTAGTCTGGGCAATCAGCTCTGCCAGTCCCAGCGCCCCCACACGGATGTGTCTCGCCCACCGTTACGTCTCCGCCTTAAAACCAACGTCTCTCCAAAGCGCGTGGCGTCTGCTGCATGATACAGTCCTCCAGCCCTGCCACAATCTGTGCTCTGCCCGCGTCCGGGGGATTCTGCACTCCCAATCCAGCCACTTCCTTCAGTGGCAGCTGCAGTCCACTGTCCGGCCCTTACCTCAGGGCTCTGTCCATGGTGCTGACCTTCCTCAACCTGCAGGGCCGCCAGCCTTCCCACCCCGAGCTCCTGGGAGTGACTGCCCCTTCTGCTCTCTGCTGGCCACCTATACAGGGCCTTGATGGGCTTCTCCTACCGCAGCCTCCCTAGGCTGTATTAACCCTTTCCAGGCTAGTGTCCCCACCACATGGTCCCCATGGTATCTGAGTGCTAGCCCACAGGAGATATCTTTCTCTCTCTTCCCTCCAGGCAGCAGGCACTGAGACCTCTGTTGTTCTTGGGGTTTTCTATGTAGTAAGCAGGCACAGCTGCAGACAAGGGTGCTGCATTTTGCTCTGAACGTGCTGAGGTTGAGGCTCATCTGATCTCCCTCTGGGAGAAAGAGCTCCAGATTCACAAGTCAGTCTCCAAGAAAGCGCCGTCTCGGGCACACGGGAAACTCACTCATGAGGCGGACGGGTCCGTTGTCTCAGTGGAACGTAAGTGTCATGGGAGGCCATGATCACACAGGCTGAGCAGGCCCTTCAGAAATGTGGACTGGTCCCATGGAAGGCTTTGTGATGAGGACCAACACCTTCCATTTGCCCCAGTTCTCACTGAGGAGTCCATGAAGCGTGGAAAGCCCTGGAAGGGAGGCCTGTTTGGCTGAGCCACTGCTCCAAACTACTTGCAACTGGTTTAAGATTGGCACCTTCACTCCTAGGCGCACAGCATTACAGCAACTGAGGCCATGACTCTGTGGATCGCTGGGACTACGTCTGAATCTCACAGAAGGGGATGCTGCCTTCTTGCTGGCCAGAGCTGGAAAGGGGGCGTTTTGTGGCTGTGGAGCATCTTAATGATGGCAGGCCAGATGACCTGGAGGGCGATGTTCTGGAGGAAAGGCATTCTTGGCAGCGCATCCCTCTCCTTGTCTCATCTCAGGCCTTCCCAGGATTCTGTGTCTTCCAGTTCTTGCTCTTCATCCAGTGGCTGATCTCAGCCAAGCTCTTGGGGACCTGGGCAACAGTGCAGCGTGAGCCTGATGGGAGTGTGGTACAGAGATGGGTGTTCTCCGTATATCGCTAGCATTTTCATCCAGGCTAGTGGCTGTGGGTGGATGCTGAGTAGGAGGAAAGAGAGGGACTGGGTGTGAAGGAACAGATCATGAGTCTCTGGGGTAGCTTGAGAAGGACAATCGAAGCCATCTCACTGCAGTCCCACCAGCCACTGCCACAACTCTGCAGCTGGGCAGCAGAATTCATAGCGACCACGTCACTTGCTAGAGAGAGGCTCAGCAATGCAAACATGGGCGAATGGGCCGTAGCATTTGGCCAAGAGGACCACATCCACCAGTGTTACCAGTGTTGTCTTGGTTCTGTGTCCTGGTCTGAGGCCTGATTGGGAGGTGTGCAGAATCTAGATGGAGTTGGGGCAACCTTGGGCAAGCCCTGAGGGATGGGAGGCTAGGCACAGGGTGGCATCCAGCAAGGAGTGCAAACAGTTCTGCAGGATCACAGCGCATTGGGAAGGTTATATGAAGCAAAGACTGCAGAGCACTTTCCTGCCTCAGCCCTGCCTGCACACACAGCCTTTATCCCCTCATCTCAACCGCACTAAAATTCACCCAGTATTTATTCTCCTCAAAGCCACTTAAATCCACATAATGATAAAACATGCATCTTAATACTGTATCCTCAGAGCTAAGTGCCAGGAACAGCAAAGATCCATGCAAATCCCCCGCACGTCAGGACAAAGGCAATAGACGAGGCTCGGGTTTCACATTGCACCATTCACACTTGAGAGCGCCCCATTCAATTTCATTTTAATTTATTTTCGCCATTTCTTTAATATACACAGAGAAGGGGAATGCATATAAAGTGGCATTAAAGAACCTTTGCAGTAACAGGAGCCGGTGCCTGCATTAGACCCTTCCTCACCCTGCTCAGACTGAGCTGCTCTCCAGTTAATGAGTCTACTGGACTGGGCACTTCTCTGGCCTCCATCACCGTAGGATCTGAGCACTTCACATCTGTTCACGAATTGATGTTCATAGAGGGAAGGATTATCCTCCCCATTTTACAGATGGGAAACAGACACAGAGTGATTGAGTGTCTCATATTAAACATTATTAAACAAGAGGCGGGGTTTGGTATATGAGACATCAGCCTGCTTGGTACCATGGCAAACAGCATTAAAAATCCATTCCACATTTTATTTAAGATACAGAAAAAAAGGAAAAGCAGGTAACGCCTCTGAAATGTAAAGAATTAAACATGGCTTTTATTTTAACATCATTTCTCGTTCCCTTTCCCTTTAGCTGGTGACAGTTTTAGAAGGAAAAACCCCTCATTTGACAGTTTCTTGGATGGTATTAAAGATGGTAATAACTGTCCTTTCGGGGAAAAGAGCAGAAGCTACTTGAGATGGGCTGGAGCCATTGTCGTCGCTGCTTTTTGATAGTCAGATCCCGTTTCATTTCAGGTGGTGTTTGGGATTTAGCTGGAGCTGGCAGAGGTGGCGATGTCATCTGGATCTCTCTCTCTGGCCTGAGCCAGTCAAGATATCCCTCAGGGTTAGGACAAAGAAGGCCTGGGGTCCCAGGAGATGATGGGGTGGCAGCCATGAGGATGAAGCTCACTCCAGTAGCCTCCATTTGTTCTTCCTTTTGTTTTTGTTTTTTTATGACCCCAGAAGAAAGTGATGGATGGAATAGCTCATCCCCTTATTATTTGTCTACCGCTTAGGCCTCACATACCATTATTTGGTCATTTCTAATTCCACATCATCTGTTTTTACCAAGCATAATTTTAACACAGTCTTTGAGTTAGATCATTTGGCCTCTTTGTTTAGACTAATTCCATTCATCCCCCTTTCGTACCTTCTCCCATCAGCATTCGCAGTTACAGGTTATTGTGACATTGTATGAACTTTCACAGGTGAGCTCACAATTATCATAACATGAGGCTGTGACAGAGCCGGGAATTGACCCCAGTTCTCCTGCATGGGAGCCTCAGACTTTAGTTCCAAGAACATTCTTCCTCAGAGGCTGATAACGTGGTGACTGTGAGTGAAATACTCATGACAAATCTGCTGTTTCACTAGTGTAGCCCTCTCTCCTGTTCACAAACTGTCAACGAAGCAAGAAGGATTTTTTTCCTAATCTCTGCATTATTCGTAACTGTTCATTATATCATTTATCCAAGCCAATGGCAACCTGGGGGTTATCCACAATCGTGAACGCTGTGCTTGCTTGTAATTTGTTTTGGGTGGTGATTGGTCACCTAAATCACATGGTATCGCTCCTGGTCCCCGAGGGCTGGATTGAAATTTTGTCAACGGGAGAGTAATGAACCCTCTTATTGGTGCAAAACTGCAACCGATAAAAGGAAATGCTTTTTCATACAAGATACTGTCCCACCTGGAGTGGGCTCTTGGAAGGAGATGTATCTGAACTAGATTCCTGTCCCCAGCTGGAATAGACACTGGGCCCAATCCACTGGAGAAGATAGAAAATCTGTTCTGGAATGCCATGCCCACCTCTATGGTTACAACCCAAGGAGGAGACCAAACTAAAATCCTCTGCCCATCTGTATTGGATTCCCTGCTCACGTCCTGGGAAGAAGAACTAAGCAGAACTCTGAGCTGTATGGCAGGAGCTCGGCGTGGTTATTGGCTTCCTTCCAGACATTCCCAGTGGCAGGAGGGGTGTGTGTGTGTGTGTGGGGGAGATGGTGTTCAGGGAGTGTGGGGGTGAGTCCAGCTCTGAAAAGCAGCGCTGTCCTCCAAGCAGTCCCTGGTAATGCATCTCCAGGAGGTACAGCGGTGGGGGAGGTGAGAGTGATGGCTGGCAGCTTTAATATGGCTCTTACCAACGCTGGCAAAAATTAGAGGAATGTCAGGGGCGCGTTATCAGAGGCTATGGGGCTGCTCGTTGTAGTCAGCCTGAACTGACAGCTCGCCCTGGCTCCAATGTCTTTTTTCTTAATGGCTGATACGTTTCGCTGAGGCTGAATGAACATGGATCTTCTTTCTCCTTCTGGCTTTGGTCTGACAGGTCATTATTGGTGCCACCCTAGGAATCAGCTGATTGTTTGGTGACCCTGGCGAGCTATGTGAGGGGTGGAATCGTTGTCACCGTCAACACCCATAACCTCTACTAGCACCAACGACACAAGCCATAAGCACCCCCCGCTATTAACAGCATCTACCCACAGCACAACCATACACTACCACTAGCAACAGCGTTCGCTTCCCAGCCACTACCATCAACACCACCACAATGACTCAGGAACAGCACCACCTACACCACCAGTCCAACCACTCGCGAACAACACTACCCACTACCCGCAACACAACCCACCACCAACCCCCCTACCATCAATACCACAACACACACACGGTCAACAATCACCAAGACTACAACAAATGTTATTGCACACCTGAGCAAGTCTGGGAGAGGTTGGAGGAGGGACGGGGACCCCAGTTGCCATAAGCAAGAAAGGTTTCTCTGATCCAGCCCTCTCCTGCCCTGCCCCTCGTGCTTCTGGAGTATTACTGTGTAGTTGGGCAAAAATCCTCTCTCCATCTCGAATCCTTTTTTGAATGGAGGCTGAGGATGTGGCCAAAGGTTTATTACTGCCAGTCTCAGAACCCCTTGTCTGGGAGGGTCTTTCTTACAAGATCTCAATGTAATTCAGTGGAATTCACCCTGCAGGCAGGAAAGTCCCTGCCAGAGAGTAGGATTTTAGTGCACCAGGGCTATATTTGTTTCTCTTCGCTGCGCATTGGTGGCACACTTGGTGCTGTATGTCACAGTTTCAGGGTAACCGCACTTGTACTCCCTCCCCACCCCAGCCGCCATGCTCCTTCTCAGGAGTCCACAGCCAAGTCTGAAGTCTCCATCTGTCACCTGGGCAGGAACCCTTGTCCTACTCCCTTCTGACAGCAGTTGTAAGACTGTACAGCTCCCTACACACTGTGAAATCCCCAGAAAGCCAGTTTGCCTAGCAACCAGCACCTCCGCACTGCTCTGTCTCACTGAGACCTATGAACAGCGTATTGCCAGCAGTTACAAGTTACCGCACAGCTCTTTCTAAGCAAGCACATTTATTCTTAAGGTAAAAGCATCCCAGGGAAAACATGCTAAAAACAGTATGCAGATTTAAACACACACCAAACAGACCAGGAGCCTCCCTTCAGTCTCATGGTGCCTAACAGGCCAAAGTCTTTTCAACCCTCCTGCAAGGAGCTCCCTGGTTCCTGCCTGTTTTCTGGATCAGACAGAAGCCCCCGAGTCAGTTTCAACCCAGCCTTTTTATATCAAAATCCATTTTTTCCCCTGATGATCTCTGGAAAACCCAGTTTGAACCAGCAAAGACCAGCCTCCCCAGGGGGGAGATGTTTACAACCTATGCAATTCACCTTAATGACACACACACACCCCGGAGGAATTGTGGTAACTCTGACCTGTGAAAGGACTGACTCGTCACCGGCGCTGCCTCGTGGCCGGGCATGACCTGGCAGCTCTCTTCCCGCTAGGTGCGTCCTGCTAAGAGCTGCTGCGCCTCAGGGGTGACCTGCCTGTTCCTGTGACTTGGCCAGGTCTCTTTAAAATCTCTCCCACGGCGGGGTTGTCTGTGAACAAAAAGCAAGGGCAATTAAGGCAAAGAAATAGAGTTCATAGGGCATAGAGGGGAATGGCTCCCTCTCGGCGTGCATCAGAAGCAGGCAAGGGTCAAGCTGGGAAGCTCCTGCCTTCAGTCAGCCCTTTCTCCAGGAGCGGAGGGTCTGCTCTCTTCCCTGGTCTGCCCCAAAAGCGAGTAGCTTTTCTCTCCTTTTAACTCCTCCGGCAGCCTGTGCACGCCTTGCGGGTGCAGCGGGGCACGGCTAGCTGAGCCCAGAGCAGCTCCGTAACCCCTTGTTGTCCCGTGTGGAGTCGGTACACCCCATCACGGCCCCTTGGAGTTCCATACAACCCCTGGCCCACAGAGCCATTTATGAACTTACTACACTGCGATCCCCTCAGATCCTGCCGCATATGGGGGCTAACATAGGGGAGCAAATCCAAACCTTCCGTTCGGTACTTATGTGACCCACACTGCAAAAATATCTGAATGCCTCACAATCTTTAGTGTATTTGTCCTCACAATAGCCCTGTGAGGCAGGGCAGGGCAGGGCAGGGCTACCACCCCCCTGGTACCGATGCAGAACTGAGGCCTAGGGAGGGGAGGTGACTTGCCCAAGGTTACACAGGAGCAAGGAACTGCAGCCAAATCCTAGCTCTGACCTGGTCTCATTCCCACGCCCTAATCCAGATCTGCATCCAAACCCCGCCTCCCTGCCCCGTTTCCAAGACACAGACACACACATGCGTGCATAGATAAGACGTCTACATCTGTCTAGCTCAGTGTTTATACCACACTTCTCAACGTGGTATCCGAGCGCCTGCTTGGAGGGATTACACTGATCGGCCTCTTGAAAGAGGAGAGTGCAAAGACTGAGATTTGAAAGAGGGAGAGATTGATGACTGACATACAGGGAGAAGGAAGAGCATGATGCACTAACCACCAGGATACTATCAAACCTGCCAAGACTGGGAAGGAGATGCTCTCATAAATGGATTAGTTTTAAGGCCATTTTTAAAGTCACTGTCTCCTGTGATTAAGGACTGCACTGTGTGTGTATGTTTCAGCGAGACTCTGCAATTGCACTGCATTCACACTGTCACAACCCAACAGCTCTGAGCCACTATTATTGTCACCTCCATGCTTCCACAGTGAAAACCGAACAATTATGTGACGTTTCACAGTTTTTCATTGGAATAGGAAAAATCAGCCGTGTGTGTGCGGCCCTCAGTTCTGAGTGAAACTCTCTGTGTTCATTGGAGAAAAAAAGCGATACCTGCCTCTTGTGCACAAGAAAAACCGCGTGAAGCTGGACATGCAAAGCAAACAACTGCCTCTTTGTGAAAAAAACTTTGTGAAATTGCCCGACTCAGAGAAGCTCAATTCTGATCTGACTTGCACTAGTTTTTACTCTGTTAGCTTCAGTAGAATGTCTCCTGGTTTACACAGGCATAATGAAGCTCAGATATGGGCCAGTGATTTCTCCAGAGCTCTTGAGTTTGTCCTGCTGGCTCAGCAGTTGTGGAGGAACCAGTCCCAATAGTGACGCACGAATGTGCAAGAAAACCAAACCAGACAGACAGACAGGAATGCAAAGCTAAAGCAGCGGATGAATTCAAATTTCAGAAAGGGTCAGCTCCGGGGGAGGTTCTGGGGCCCAAGGCAAACTAGCAAATATCTGCCCTGCCCTGCCTCAATCCCCCCACATTTCACTGCCCATGGCAACCACCTCTTCTGCCAGCATGGTACTGCCAGGCCAGCCTTGAAGAGTGAAAAACAAAACCTCAAAGCAGTCGGATGCAGTTCCCAATGGCGTTTAAACCGTGGCATCATCTCAAACAGTCCTCGTGGAAAAGAATGGGCATGCCAAAGGGTCAACCTCGATATAGTACAGAAAGGAGGCTGGATCCTCTGTTACTTTCAGGGCCCTTTGCCCAATTCTGGCAGTGCATTTTACCTTTGGCTAGTGGTGGGTGGGAGTTAGTAGCGGGCACAGCATGGACCAGAAAGAAGAAGACGCAACCCCCAGACTCTCCACCCTTCTCTGCAGCAGCCAGGCACTGGCACCTGTACTGATTGCTCCCATCTCTCCAGCAGCTCAGGGCCCACTCTCAGTTGAAGGAGTGGGGAATCAGACCCTTATTATTGATTATTTGTATTATCCTAGCAGTCAGGAGCCCCGCTCACAGTCCAGGACCCCACTGTGCTAGGCACTGTACAAACATGGAACAAAAAGATAAGGCCATTTCTGCCACCACAGATGGGCCCACGCGCTGCGGTCTGGAAGCTCAGCGTAAATGAATTCTTCTGCACGAGGCCAGGAGAAGCAGCGTGGAGTCATTAGCTGGGCTCTGGTGAAAGCAGAGCCGCTGAACCCAGCATTATGTTTATTGTGGATGTTATGTGCTATTCAAAGCCCATGAAAGGTGCTTTCAGAGCGCGCCGATGCTCATGATACAGCCACTTGTGATCAGGCGTACAGCTCTTTCTCTCCCCACTCACTAGCTCTCACCTTGAATGAACAATTTATCCGCATACAACAAAAGAGCCCCTTCTTCAGAGCGGCTGGGCTTTCAATGCATTCTGTCACACAAGAGGCTTGAATGCCACATTGACGGGGGATCAGAAAGGAGAGAGAGCAAGAACACGGCGCGTGTGTGATGCCAAGCAACTGAGACAGTTGGATAACATCCCTGTAGCGAGGAGCTGCCATCTGCTGAAGAGATCGTTAACCAATTTCCCTAACAAAGCCAGGTGATTTGCTCTATTCTTTGGCACGGGCAGAAGCGCTTGTCATGGGAAGCCAGAGCACGTGCGTTCAGGGGAAACCTCTCCATTCACAGCCTGCCCCCTGAGAAGTATGGCCCCTCTTCTGGGTCCTCACAGCTGCTCTGGGAATTCATCTTCCCTGCCTGCTTCCCCCATCCACCAGCTGTGCCACTATCTACTGACCCCATTCACTGCAGCACCGGAGCTAAAGAAGCAACTCCATTACCTGCTACCAGTGGTAGGTTATCATCATCTCTGTGGAGGGGGATGTGGCTGGAAAATGGAAATTCCCATCCTGGAAAAAAACCACGGTTTTGATATTTTTTTTTTTCATTCCAAATCAGGACAAAAAGTCACAGGCGTGAAATTTTTCGTGTGAAGGGATTTCCAGAAATGTTCCATTTTGGGAAAACTGAGGAGCCAGGAGCTGGGGGACACTGGGTCAGCATTAGCCCACCAGGATGGCTGCCAAGAAAGACAGGCAGGTAGGAAAGAGAGCCAGCAGGGATACAGGCAAATGACTACCGGAAACCTGCCTGATTTCCACAGAAAGGTTCGATGGAACTGACACATCCCCCCGGAGCGTTTCAATTCCGCCGAATCAGCCCTTCTGACAGAAAACCATTTCCATCGGGAAATGGCCAGCCAGCCCTCACCATGCCACAAACACACTTCCCTTCGGCGATGAGACGCCGGGATGGCGGCTGCAGGGCGTGTGCCTGTGCTTGGAAAAGTGGGCGAGAAAGGGGGCAGAAAGGGTGGTGGTGGAAGTGGAGACAGGCGCTAAGGAGGCACAGGCAGTGAGGTTTTGGCAGCTGGCTAGCGGGATGGGATTAAAGGGTTTTCATTCCTCCCTCTCCCAGAGATTTTGAAACAGACACAGGATGTCCATCACCTTCTCCCCCAGAGGAAAAAGAATCCAGTCCAGGTTTTATGTATGTGGCTGCTTGGACAGGACATCTGGGTGGGAGTCTTACTTCTAGGTAGCCCTCCACACTCACCAGTTATTCCTTTTAATGTGCAATGTTCACAGCCTTCACAGTTTGGGGTGTTTTTCTTAAAGCCCCAGCTCCTGGAAGCAGGTGATCAGGAGAGCATTTCAGCTTTCATTTGAAAGGAAAGGCAAGTTTCTAGCCCTCATGGTCGCAGAGAAATGCTTGAAAATGCAACCCTTACAGGCTCCAACCCCAGATGGCAACGAAAAATAACCCAAACTTCATCCATTTTTAAAATCTCACCATTTGGGGAGGCTGACTCCTGAGTTTGGGGGTTTGCAATACTGAATGTGGAGTATTGAGGGCAAGTTCAGAAGCTCCCTCGCTGTGCTTTTCACTCCCACTTCTCTGGCTGCCTCCTTTACTCCCTCTGATATTCTTGAATCCCTCTCACCGACTTCCCAGCTTCCCACCGCCCCCACAATCTACCCCTTTGTCTCCCACTCCCTCTCTACTGACCTCCCAATCACAGTCCCTCTCCTCCTCCTCCTCCTCCTCCCGTCTCTTCCCTTCTTCTCCACTCTCACAGTCCCTTTCTACTTCTTCTGTTCCCCTCCATCCATTCGCTTCCCCTCCCCTGCGTTTCCCCCATCTCTCTCACAGCACCTCTCTTTCTCTCTGCCCCTCTCCTCTTCTCTCTTCACCTTCCCCCCTGCCCAGCACCCACCCCTCTCTCTTCCCCTCCCAGCCAGCGCTCTTTGGCGATCCGCATTGTTTCCAGTAACCCGCTGCCATGTAACCTGCTAACCACTTTTACGACTCCACTAAATCACCTGAGCTGCCGGCGGCTGCGGCGGAATCACTGTCATCTCACAGATGGGGAAATTTGTCCTTTTTGTCAGCGCTCGGCGAGACGTGATGGCATAAATAGCAGGCTGCGTTGGCTGCACTTGGAGATGGGCCATGCGGAGTGCAGCACACCGTTCCCGGGGGGCTGAGAGAGCAGAGTATGAAAGTCAAGAAGGCGTGATTTACTTTATGGGCTGAGTCTCTAGGGGTGCTAAGTTTTCAGGGTAGAGCTGCTTTATACAATTCTCCCATAAAACCCACTCCGACCGAGACCCAAAATCAACGGGCTGGCGGGTGAGGAATGCCCAGCCGTGTCAAAGTGACATTCACAGCCTGGAGCTGGAATGATTTCACTGGTGAAGGGCTTGGCTAAATTTGAAATCAGACAATAGCGGTGCTGGATTGTCTGGGAGTCCATGGACACGATGAGTTTTGGGGTTCTCAACTTGACCACCACCAAGAAAGCTGGCACTTTAAGATACTGCAGGCTGCTCAGGGCCGAGGGAGGGTCAAGAACTCGACTGCTGGGTAGAACATGTCTTTAAAATGGTTAATTATTGTTCATCAACAGGTTTTTCTGATGAAAAGTGGCTTTTTGACCAAAACTGAAATTTTGCACAGAAAAGGTAGCCCACCAACTTGCTAGTCAGTCACTTTAACGTACAGTGCTGTCAATTCTTATGATTTTGGGTGTTCTTCTTAAATTCCCAGTTCCCAGAGACACGTGAGCATAAGAGACTCTCAACTTCCATTTTAAGGAAATGGCACCTGCAGAGAAAACCTTCAAAACACGATCACTAAAGGATCTAAAACAAGATGGTGAATAACAAGACTCTCCCAGATGATGCATTCTGAAAATCTCATGATTTTCAGTCAACCTCATCATTTTGGGGGAAAATCATGGAAAAATTCTATTTTGGTTGTAATTTTCCATTTTTCATTGAAAAATCAGAAACATTTTGGTTAAAAAAATGCACATTTTGATTAAAATTTTCATTTTCCCATTCAGTTTCCTTTTAAAAATTTCCAATTTTTAGTTTTCAAAATCTGATTCGTAAAACCAAAAACAGTTTTCACAAAGCAAAATCAGTTTTTGGTTTGGATTTTTCCTTGAAAGATGGAAAAAATTCCCAGGAGATTTTGAAAAAAAAAAAATAAAGATTTAAAAAAAAATATTTCTCACACAAAAAAATTGTCATTTTCAGATGAGCCCCGGGGATGAGTTCTCAATGTCCAACAAGCAATGTCCTAGTTGTGGGAAATGACTAATTGGTCTTGCAAAAGTTTTAGTTCCCAGTGACTGGAATGGAAAAGTCACTATGGGCTGGCCCAGAATGCAATGGAAAATCTGAGACACTCCTTTCCCAGAAGGCAGTAGGATGCTCCAAAGAGGGCATCTCCTTTTGCAGGGCGATGGAAAGCTTGCTTTGATGGAGAAAAACCCTGCCAGAATTCAGTGGGAAGTTCTGAAGATGGTGAAGCGTCCCCCCGTCCTGGTGGAGAACATCAAGTTCAGAGAAAGGGGACTATATTGGAATGTTAAGTAACAAGAAGCTTGGAGAAGAGGACACCAGCACCCTTTTTGTGATGGCACTTGGGGGTTCCCCCTCTGGAATAATGGGGTGACACGTGAGTGCTGAGAAGAGTTGATTAAAATGTCCTGAGTTTCAAAAAAAAATTGGAAAAAAACATTTTTGACTAGATTTTCCCCACCCTTTCTTCTCCTGTTTTTTGACCACGTGTCAGCTGCTCCTTAACTGGGATTTCAGGTACTTATCTAGCCTCCATTACAGTAGAATCTGAGATTCTCAGAGCCTTTGAGGTATTGATCTTCACAACACAACTGTGAGACAGGGAAGTGGTGTGATCCCGATTTTACAGAAGAGGAACTGAAGCATAGAGAAATGTAATGTCATATCAAGGTCCCACAAGAAGTCCCCCAAGTCAGGGCCTGACCACTGGGCCATTCTCCCTTTCAGGGAGCAGATCACCTGGTGGATCAGCATTGCACCATGAGGTGCCCGGGGAAGGTTTCATGCCCCTTTTCTGAAGCATCCTGCGGCAGTCGCAGATGGAGGCGGAATAGAAGACTACACGAACCTTGGGTCTGATTCTCGTGAGGCAATTCTTGTGTCCTCGTCTCCTCAGGGATGGAGGATGATTGTTCCATCCAAATGGAACGATTTGTAATTAGTATCCGAGGGCTGAGATAATTCTGCCGAGCGGCTGCTAAACCATTTACTGCATTAACATTGCGTCCGAGGGGACTGTTTGTTTCTTTCCCTTCTAATCACATTAGTGAAAGCAGTTCTCCTCCACTTCCATAATCACAGCCCCTCGTTAACTCACCCGAGTGCTCACCTCAGCCTCCTTGCTGTCCATACTCACTGGGTGGCTCAAAGAAACGCACTGGTACGGGGGAGTTCTCTCCTCCGCGCGTTGGATTTCCGGGGGAGGGGATTACAGACGACATCTCCCCAATTTTGGAAGATTACATTTCAAACCACAAAAGAAACGTATCTTTTTTTCCATACTGGCTTAGACCCTGATCCTGCACCAGGAACATAGATGGGAGTTTTGCTGTAGATTTCACTGAGTGTAGAATTCAGCCTTTTGGCTGTGATTTTGCCTGATCTCTGGGGCAAAAACGGGTTGAGACAAGTCGGTACTTGGTGCGGGAGGCCTTGTACGGAAACCAGTATTACTGACTCAACAGGTGGCAATCTTTCACTGAATCAATGCGCTATCACGGTGTTAAGCTGCAGGATGCTCCTGGAGGTGCCATCTTACACATCTTGTGAAAGCAAGGTGCTATCTTCTTCTGGTCATTAAAGAGCTCATAGTTCTTTCTGCAAAAAGGATTATTCATGGTTTTCCATTTTCCAGTTACATCCTGCAGGCCTGAAATTCCATACCCTGCGTTTTCAACTGGATGCTCAATTCTTCTTCATTTCTTGGCTTATGTTCTTTTGTAGCATCACTGCTGTTAGGTAGGTGCTGGGGTCCCCCCCCCAAAGGTAACTGCTTTTCAATGGTGCATGGAGGGGCAACATTTTCAAATGATCTTGGCATCCTTTGGGAGGAAGAAGTTTTACGTGATGGGAGCATTTGAAAGAAATCGATAGGTAAAAATGCACGTATGATATTTTTTATTATTGTCCAAGAAAAGAACAGAAAATTGGATCACACTTCAGAATAAGGGCTCTGTAATCAAAGTGTAATTACCCTGTAATTACAATGTAGTTATAAATGTAACTACTACTGATTAGTATAATTGGAAAGTTCACTACATGAGCAAGAATAACCACAGTGCAAATGCACGTTCGTTAACTTACCTGGATTCTAATAGCATATGTGTCAAGAACACCCCCAAAGGGCTAAATATGAATAATTTCAGTCATATAGTTAGCCTTCTGGTTATATTAATGGATCTTAACTAATTCCTCTGTAATTACAGTATTCCGTGTAATATGGGTCTGAAAGTGGTTTGCTTCTCACGGCTGGAGATGAGCTTTCTCTCTCTTCCACCTGGGAGAGGTTTCGAACATATACATCGACCACCTCTGTTCCATAGCTTTTCTTACCACACTGTTACTCTCAAAGCTACCTGTGTTTAAGCCAGGGCTCTGGCCCTTCCTGACCTGTCTCTTTTTGCCATCGGTGACCATGATCGCCGTCAACAGCCACATTTCACTGGATCGATGGACTTGTCCAAAAAGGAGATAGATAGATAGATAGATAGGATATTGTGTGGTGAAGTCATAAGAGTTGGGTTCTTCACATCACATTAATTCCTGTGGCAAGCAGCCAGTTGCAATGTCACAAACACAGGAGTATTGATGACTCCTCAGCAGTGCCTGAGAACAAGTTTATCATTCAAATACAAATGTCTAGAAATAGTAGCAAAAGAACAGAAAAAATGGGAAGAGGAGACAGGAGAGATGAAGAGGACAAAAGACGGAGACAGCAATGCAGGAAGAAGACAGGAAGGGTGAGAGAAGGTCATTAACCACTTAGTACTACACCTGAGTCATTCAAGTTCCAAACCGCATATAAATTAAGAGTGTAATTCTATCGTAGGTTCTGGTGAGCTGAGCTTCACTTTGGAGGTTTAGGATGTTGTCGGGACCCTTTGATGGAATTACAGTCTTAGAGCATTCAGTTGGGGCTCTGTTATTCCTGAGGTTATGTATTTTTCAGTTCCCAGTTTCTTGTTATGACATCATTACAGAGGTGATAAGGATGTAAGCACCTGTTTATTACAAATCCAATTACAACCCATCCCATGGTATAAATCACCCATTTAATACCACTTCAGAAGCATTTCTGTTCTAAGTGAAGAAAATACCACTATTTATTTCCATCCTGAATCCTCAGTGCGGAATAAATATTTATTAATCTCAGAATGGCCAGGTCTGTTCATAATATTCAAAAAGGACTACACA
The DNA here is from genome assembly GCF_026122565.2 of Emydura macquarii macquarii. Taxonomy (NCBI): domain Eukaryota; kingdom Metazoa; phylum Chordata; order Testudines; family Chelidae; genus Emydura; species Emydura macquarii. The sequence goes on from NW_027132905.1 coordinate 50,324,746, forward strand.
GATGCTCAGCTCTTCTTCTCAACAGAACCCAACCTTTTTAATAAGTGGTTCTGCGCCGAAAGGTTCTGCTCTATGCAAAAATTTGCACCTTCCGACTCAGCAGATTTGCTCTCTGTGTGTATTCAGTGTCGCTTCTGCTTTCTTTGGTGATTAAAATACATTTCTACTGCTTTTTATCTATTATCTTTATTACACGTGAAGTGAGAGGCCCCATCTGAGATCAGGGGCCCATTGTGTCAGGTGCTGTACAGACACATAATAAGAGATTTGCAAAATTTACAATCTAAATAGGCAAGACAGACAAATGGTGGGAAAAAACCAGGATTATTATCCACACAAATGGGGAACTGAAGCACAGTGAGGGCTGATCTACACTAGGAACTTACATAGCTATACCGACCTAACCCCCGGTACAGACAGCACTAGGTTGCTGAAAGAACTTCTGTGACCTTATGCAAGCCACTACATCTCTCTGTGCCTCAGTTCCCCATCTCTGAAAGGAGAGTAACTGTCTGTCCTGTCTTTTTCGATTGTAAGCTCTTCAGAGCAGGCACTGAATCTTGCTTCATGTTCATACAGCACAGTGGGGTGGGACCTAATCTCAGTTGTGGCCTCATTGCAGAACAAATAATTACAACAAGAACACTTCAGCAGGTTCAGATGAGCATGTTATTGCTAATTTTAGGGGAGGTTCTGCCAATCGACCCACCAAAGTGTTTGTGATATGCCCCGGACTGGTCGATCCTCCTCCGTGAACATCTACGCCAGCTTTCAGCAAAGACCGAGAGATCAATATTTGCACAGACATATTGGATGGAGGGGATCATACAGTTAAACGGCTAAACTACAGGAGAGTGAGTGAGATGCAGAGTGAGCTACAACCCCAGGCATTGACTCAGAACTGCAGCCTGGAGAATTGGGCTGTTTATTTTTGACCCATTATTGATGCCATGACACACAAAAAGGCATAATGCTCAAGACAGATTTGGGAAAGGGGGAAAAAAAAAACACTTCAGAGACGGGCTTTCATGCTGAGACGACGTGAAAAAAAGAGAGCGTTTATGCCAAAATCAATGGCCTTTACCAGTAATTTTCTGCATCTTCTTTGTTACAACGGCAAATGTGTGTGTCTGGAAAAAGCTTTCACCCTTACAATCCAGCACAGCATCAGGTGTGGGCCCACACAGCCTAGCCGGAAGCACACAAAGTCCCCGCTTCCCTGCACCAGGCCAGGCCAGCAGCTGGGGCACCCTCGTCAAGTCCTCAGCTCCAGCTCTCGTCCTGCTCTCCCCCACCTCCGTGCTGTGTTACTGGCTCAGCTTCACTCCTGGTGCAGCACCCCAGCCAGCAAGGCGAATGACTCAGACCCTCTCTGTCACTGTTGCTGTCTTTCACACACTCTCTCTCTCACACAATCATGCACACACAAAATATCTCATTATTGGTTTCTCTTATGTGCACACAACCTCTCTGTCTCTCACACACACACGCACGCGTGCACACCCAGAGGCATGTGCACACACACACACACACACACACACACACACACACACACACACACACAAAGTTTATCACCCATGTCCCCTTTCCTTTGCCTTCCTCATACACAGGTGGAGTGAAATCTAGTCATTGAGGCAGATGACAGGCCTGGTAATTAGCTACATTCCGCTTGCCAGTTTTGGTGTCAGAGCAATTGTGTGTGTGTAACAGAGCAATCTTCTTATCTCAGACAAAGTGAAGGTTAAAGAGCAGCGCTTCGCCACTCTCGTGTCACTGCATATGCAACAGGGTCTCTCTCGAATGTAAAACCCTCCTTCTGCTCATTCCTGTTTGCTGAATTGCACACTGACAGCCTAATTTTCCCCTGCCCTGCGCACTGTGCCATCATCTACATCTGTGCAGAGTGCTTGTCAGAGACATGCAGTCTGCTTTGCAAGCATTTTACACCTGCCTCGCACTGGTATGAATGACTCCACAAGGTGCCAGGCAGGGGGGGCCTTTAACTCCTCTTCACTGAGTAACTGAAAGGTTCGGCCGGATTCTCTGCAATGGGCTGTGGTTTGTGCAAAGCAGCCGATAGGTTGAGACTACAAAGTCCTGGTGATCTGACCCTCTCCTGAGTGGCAAAGCCTGATCTAGGGATAGGGAAATCACTTAAAATATTTTAATGAGTGCTGGAAAAGAATAGGAGCAACGCCAGGATTTTACAGCTACGACGATCAGTGATCGATCCATCGATAATCTGTGCTGTGCCGGAAGAATGCTCAGCATAAGGCAGGTGTGGTGCTGATGTGTAAAGGTGGCTTTAACCCAGCTCTGGCATTTCCCCCAATCCTAGGGTTGACGTGCACTTGCATAACTGAGAGCAACCCAAAGGCTGCCCTAACTTACACCAGTTGCCAAGAACCTCGAGAGGCCATCTTTGCAGACCAGGATTGCTAGGACCTAAGGGAACCCCAGCTAAACCTCTTTTCCCCAGGCCATGCCACTTGCAATGGAAACAGTGAGTGAGATGGAGACAGAGCCTTTGCAGTGGCTGAACACACAAGGATTCCTCTACATGGGGAGAACCTCCTCCAAAGGTTGGGTCTGCCGGGTTATACAGGCACAAAGTAATGGCAGCTGACCAAAGGATCAGGTTCCTCAGAAAGGGGGTGAGTGCTGGGATTGGGGTGCAGGGGCTGGAACTCAGTATAAAACCTTTCTAAATACAAATGTTTATGGCAATTCCTTTAAATCCTTTGCCATCATCTGCTTTTTCATTTCAAATAAAAACATGCTGAAAGAAGTGGATTTTTTAATGGAATGACCCTTTCAAACTTGTATTTTTTTTTCCCCTTCAATGACTGACTCCTAAGCAGATTTCTTTCCATTATCCAAAAGCACTTGGATAGCACAATTCAACTCAGCAGCTTCCGAATACATTGGAATAAAACATTTTAATTGTGGGGCCATGAAAAAGCAGAGAATAATAGAGTATAAAGAGTTATACAATATAATTAAGGCAGTAAATGCCAATAGAAAAATTGTTGGTCAAGGGTGATACAAGGAAGGTCTTTCTATAAATTAACTGCACCCAAGTCTATATGCAGCATTGCTGATCTAGCAAGGAGCAAAGTACATCATGTTCCTGAGAAATAATAGCAAAGAAGGAAAGGAAAATTAAAACGAAGCCAGTATAATGAGGAACCAAAACGATCCTCCCAACCGCCAGCCTCATTTCCTCCAGTATGCACTAGCTCCCTTACAATTCTCATTTCCCTTCCTTGTCCCGTGCTCAGATACCCTGGTGATGGGCAGCCTTATCAAAACTAGAGCGAGAGAGAGATTTCTTTTCCAATCCTCATCACCCTGTCCCCTCTGCATGCCCCCACTCGGTCCCAAATCCAATCCCTCAACACTTCTGGGTCACACAGCCCTGCCCCCCCCCCCTTACATATGGTCTTCTCGATTTTCTGATCTCCCTCAATCCCAGTGACTAGCCTCCCCAATCTCCGAGGCGCTCTGTGAGCCAAGGCTGCTGTAATTTGATATAACAGCCAGTCTGCAGCAGGACCAGGTCAGCTGTATTATTGTGGTGGAAGTTGATTTCCCAGCTTTTACCTCTCCCCTGCTCTTCTGTTAAACCAATTTGTATTATCGCTGGTTGGCTTTTGGGCACCTGTAATGATACAAATGCTCTTTGGATGCTTCAGAGCCACTTCAGCATTGAGCTGCGAGGGGGCTAACGCGCTGTCTGCTGCCGTGCGCTGCTCTGCACCGTTTGTGCTAACAGACCGGACGCACCCTCTGGATCTGTGCCGGCTGGTGGACTCTTCCTCCCAGGCGCGTGCTGATTTCCCAGAACTTGCTGTAGCTTTAAAGCGACAGAGCAGCAAGCAAGTTAATCTGGTTCCTGGATGATTTCTCGGCATGGAACAGACTCGTAGACTTTAAGGCCAGACGGGACCATCGTGAATTGATCCCTCGGTGCAAAATCTCACTTTGTTCCCCCTTTTCTTCACAACCCACTTGCAGTCTTGTCCTATCTTGACGTCACCAACGATGCTGCCAAGATAAGGCACAAGAGGCCAGTTCTGGCCCCTGGCTCCATCTGTTTTTCCTGTTTCTGGCTCCCCAGTCGACCCCAGGATGAGGGGAGGGGGAAAGGTGTCTGACAGCCTCCCATCCACTCTGTCTCCTGCACCGTGTTCAGTTCTATTGGCCAGGCCAGGGATCTGACTGTATAAGTGCTATCAGCATCAACTGTCTCGCCCTAATGACTCTTCTGAAGTCTGAGGCTTGTAACCAGCATTAGACACCAGGGTCCAGATTTTCCAAAGAGCTGATTACAAGCGCTTGGCCCTCACAAATGCTGGCGGCCAGGTTGGCCAAAAGAGCTCAGCCCCCGATGTGCTCCCAACGTGCAGAGCTCTTTTGAAAACCAGGCCCCCATTTTGGGTGCCAAGAACCCTCTGGAAACATCTGGCCCTATCCCTATTTCCAAACTCAACAGCACTTGGGAGGGGGAACGTGACCAAGGAAAGGGCCCTTGAACCTGCAGCGGAGCTGGGCCAAGCTGCCACCAGACCCCAGACTTCCCACTGAGAGCAACCTCCACAAAGCCAGGAGTCTGGCCCCCCGAGCCTGTAGCGTGCGGCTGTGTACACGACCCGCCGTACTTCCTCGGGACCTACCGCACGGTGGGTGCGCCCTCTACCAGGAGCGTGTGCACCTCTTTGTGAGGAAGGCTTTGCCTTCTCTTATTTAAAAAGAGAAAAGGTCTTTATTTTATCTGCACAGGCCCCCTGCACTCTATTTCATTCCTCCCTGGATCTGATTTGAATACGCACGGGGCTAGATTTCCAAGTGCACTCCGTGTGTTCTTGAAAACCTGGCCATGAGTGTCACAACAGTGGGTGCTGCCATCTGACAGCAACAACATTCTGCTCCAACAAACCCCATGAACGGAGTTCAAACCTGATGCCTGTAAGGTAAAAAGCTCTGCATCTCTTTCCAATCCCCCTGAGTCATCCATTTCCTCCCATCTCCTACTCAGTCTCTTGGCACTAAACTGGGTCCAAAGCAAAGGAACTGCTGAGAGGAGGCAGAGCCTTGGATTTTGTAAAGGGAAATCAAGGGGAAAGAATGAGAAAAGTAAACAGAGCAAATGGCCTCTTCTGTGCATTCAGCTGCCTGTCTTCGGAGAGAGGCTGTGCTCTAAATAATCTCCAGGAAATACAAACCAACTGCGAGAAATGAAAGAAAACGCCTAGAGTTCTGCACATTCAAAGCGAGAGAGTGTGACAGACACGAGAGAGAGACGAGTGTGTGCAACTCTTCCGATACGGGGAGATAAAGGAAGAGAAGCTGCTTAAATGGAAATGCACATTAAACTGCCCCCCCCCCCCCAACCCCTGCTCATCCACTTCAGAGACTTTGAAGATGGAAGGGAAAATTGCATCAAAGAGCTGAATAATTTCATTAAATCTGAACCTCCGAGGAGAGGACGAGCACTAAAAACAAGAAATGAAGATGCTGCCAGGAGCCTTTCAAGTTGGTGAGGATGGTAAAGCTGCACCAATCATCTGCACCTCCATCAGGAGACAGGCAAACAGAGCAGCACAACAATCCTGGGCTGCATTCCCCACCTATCCTGGTATGGAGGGAGCCATTTACAGCCCAGAGATCTCAATGGCCTGTGCAAACAGGTCGGATGATGAAGCCCAGTCATTTCCCATTTGCTGGGACATTTCAGGGCAGAACTAGTGAGTCTAAGGAGCGGATGGATGGGGTCTGCAGAGCTGGGCTGAAAATATCCCATAAGGAGACACTCACGCTATTTTGGGACTTGTGCCCAGACCTAGAAGACAACAGCAAACAGGAGAAATCATGGCCCCAACCCCCAGAGGCTGCACTTTTTTCAGCCCTTCCCAAAGGTCCCTGTTGGTGTTAGAGTTCAACTTGAGTTTAGGGGAGGAGATAAAGTTATCTGCCAAACTGATTTCCCTGCTTCCACAGGGACAAGCCAGACACGTGAGGGGAATGTGAACCATCCCTGAGCTGAGCTTCTGAAATCCACCGGTCTGTGGGCATCCCTTTCTGCGTCTCGGCCGCTCTTCAGACAGCCTGCCTCTTCAGCTCCAGCTGCAGCTTGTGCTGTTAGCTCTGGGGTTGCCCATTTTGATCCCTGACGTCTGGCACAACGACAGCTGTCCTGTTCCCATGGGCAATGGCAAAGGGAAGAAGGAAAGGAAAGGAGAAGTGAGGAAATTTGAAACCAAAACACCCAAACTCCCCCTGATCAATGACACCCCAGTGCCTTGCATCTAGCATCTCCAGCTGGCCTGCAATAAGGATGGGGAAAAGTAACCCATTGCTCAGTATCCAGGTGTTAGGCTTCCTGTCCACCACTGGCAGAGGACGCTGGAGCTCAGCTACTGCCCTCAGTGCTGAAGTACGCTCAGAAAGTTTGCTCATTTGCTTATTCTGCAACAGCTCCACAGGGGACTGGGTCAAGCTCGGGGGCTTGGGCTACACCCCGAATAACTGAGCAGGGCGATTGAATGGCAGAGACCATTCCTGGCAGCCGGCTGTGCAACACTCATTCACTGCAGGTGCCCCACGTCAGTCCGCACTCGTCTCCGAACTCATGCCCGCAACATGCTTCCGTGGGCATCAGTTGCAACCGTCGAGTCACTCTGTGAGCGCGCACCTGAGATCCGAGACATCAGACTGCAACGCCGCGAGCCCGATAATAGTGCGTTCCGGCAGTTCGATAACAGGTGGCATCTGCATTTGAAAACCACCAAAAACAAACCAAGTGTTGCAGGGCAAGTTCACCCAAGAGTTCCAGCCGCCATCTGTTGACGCCTGTGCATTCCTCATAGACACAGTCAATGGAGACTGCCCCCTCTGCTTGATGGCTGGCTCCTTGGCATCGCATCCACAGACATGGACCAATCAGCCACAAGTTTTTGGGGACAAAACTCAACACAAAGAGACTTGCAGATGAAATGCTTTTTATTATCAAAGAGCCAGCTTAATTCCGCTGAGCTCCTGCTTCTGTGTTTGTTCCTATCTGATCTAAGAGCTGTTTGTTTCTCTTCCCTCTGATGAGTTTAGTGAAAACAGCTTTTCTCAAATGAACGTGTCCCACTTACGAAGAGGCGGTGGGGAGGTCGCCATTAACACAGGTGGATACTGTGCTAGTGTTTCATCGGAGACCTTTGGGACCTTTGGTTTTAAGGGAATATGCACTTCTTGTGTGGACCTTTGCACACACTGCAGGATCCACGTGGTGCAACACAGCAGAACTGGCACAAGGGGCGGCGATGCACTGGCAGAGCTGGGGAGCAGACAGGGCTGAAGGGATCGGTAGAGCCAAGCTCAGAAATGGGTGTGCTGCTCATCATGACCGAGGTACACGGACCGCCAGCTTGACATGGTGGAGAAGCTTGCATGTACGAAAGAGCATAGAGCAATGCTGTCGGGGGTCTCCAACTCCTAGTAGGGTCACCCATGGCAGCAAGGTCGAAGGTGAGGCAACAGACCAAGTGCAGAAAACAGCACAAAGAAGTCAGCAGCAGAGCAGACGGGTGAAGCAGGGCTACCTCTTCACGGCTGCGAAGGCAGATGGAGGCTGCGACGGATGAAAAACCTCTTGGACTTCCTTGCCACCGGACACAAGCGCCTTTTCCGCCAAGATTTGTGTGTGGCTGCTGGTGCACAACGGCTCCCCCACACTAAACTATTCACGCGCAGGCTTCTTTCACAGGAAGAACTTGAAAGCCGTGCAAGAGATCACCCCCGACTTCCAAGGGATTGACGACGACAAGGACGGAGCTACAGAGGGGAGGGGACCCAGCGCTAGCCCAACTTGCAGGTCACAACTGAGGGGCATGGGTAGAGTTGTTTTGGGGGGGGAGCGGGCTGGCACAGCATGGATAGCCCCAGTTTTGGGCTGAGGGGAAGAGAAGTTGGTGCAGTGACTGCCCACCCCATGCGGAAGGTAAAAGTTCCCCTGTTTCGCACTCTCTGAACAGGTGCTTGGGGAGGTCTCTTGGCACGGAGCAGCTTCATGTATCTGAAAGAGATACAGAGTCCACAGAGACCAACACTTCCAATGAGGGGATTATTATTTATGTACAGCAACAGCGAGAGGCCCAGCTGAGATCAAGGCCCCATTCTGTCGGATGCTGCTGACGCTGCGCGCACACACGCACAGTAAGAGACGGTCCCAACCCCCAAGAGCTTTCAGTCTGAATAGACAAGACAACCAACAAATGGGAGGAAAGAAGTATTACTACCCCCATTTTAAAGGTGAGGAAACTGAGGCACACAGCTTAAATGATGTTTTTGGATTCCTCCCTCCTCACTGTGTTTTCATAGATTCCAAGGCCAGAAGGGGCCCCTGGGACCATCTTGTCTGCTCTCCTCCATAACAGAGGCTAGAGAATGCCCCAAAATAATTCCTAGAGCAGATCTTTTCCGATTTTGATTCAAAAATTGTCAGTGAGGGAGAATCCACCATGACCCTTGGTAAATTCTTCCAAATTGTTTCAATCAGCTCAACAGAAAGTCACATTTTTTCAAATTTTCAAAATTCTCCATTCTAGGGAGAAAAGTCAAGAAGATGTTCTCACATCCCTTCCTCCCTGGTTTTTATTTTTCAATCAGTACTATTTAAAAAGGGATACGTTGGCTAAAAAGTGGTTGCAAGCCAATCCTGAACAGCTAGAAATGCTCCTGTAATTTAGCTGCCATGGCAAATCACAGCATTACCGGTGTGAAGGAGACATCTATATAAAGCCGCTAAATAGCTGTAGAGCCAAGGAGCAATCTCTCTCTAGCAGACAGAACGGGCTCTCTGGCATCTCTAGGAAGATTGCAGTGCGAGTATTTATTAATAATCGCCATCTAATTTCCTTAGACCGGTTGCATTAGTGTTGATGGGACGCCACGGAGTCATGTCGGTGTCACGGCAATGTGCTTTGTCAACACTGCTGGGACTTTTATGAGACGTAAATAACATCGATGTTAATCTTGTATTATGGAAGAGAACAAATAGGTCAACCTGTAATACAAGGACATTCTGTCTCCTGGGCCTGGGAACTCTGCTCTCCTGAAGCGCGATGGGTACCGTACACCTATTGAAGACCTCTGTGTCTTCTTTCTATGGACCATTGCTAGATGCCACACCATGGCTTGACTACTGTTAGTTGCTGGATGTTTATCCTGAGGGATGAGTCTGGCCTTACGTTCTTAACTTCCCAGAAGTTAAGCACATGCTGACGTGCGCTGCTGATTCAGGGCCTAGATTAACAGTGTCTTTCACCCTTCTGGGCATCCATATTTTAATGGCTGCTTCTTTTTCTGTTGCTGTAAATTGGAGAATTGAAAATTGCTGACATATTCCAGCAGGTGAGTATGATCCTGCTCTCCCACTGGTTTCAATCGGGGGTCATTCCATTGAAGCCATGAGAATTTACAGTCTTGTCATATGGTGCATTGGCCCATAGGATCCAGAGCACATTCCTTGCTGCTTAATGAGGATTTTATAGGTGGGACAAATCTGGAGCCTAATCCACATGACATGCCAGTTAAGTGACACACAAAAAATAAGGGAGGATTTGGCTTTGCAAACTCAAATCAGGGTGGTTTGGAACTGGGAACAGTTTGATTGGAAGCTGCAAAGTGAACAAGGGGGGGGATATAAATGAATTGATTTGGTTTGCCCCCTCGCTACACAATATACCAGAGTATGGTGAGAGGAAATGCTGGCTTACATCTGTTTGCAACGCCACGGTCACTTTCAGTTCCCCCTTCTCCATCGAAGGAGGATTGCACAGTCTAGGAAAGGAACAGACTTATTCCCCTCTTTGCTGCTTTTCTCTCTCTCTCTTTCTTTCCAGTACCCCCGTATGAATCTCCTCACAGATGAAGAAGAGCCTAAAGGAACAATATGGCCCCCGGAGGGGGTCATTTGCCAGGATCATCTGGGTATATCTCACTTGATCAGGAGTCTCGGGCACTGGTGTACCTGAGACCCTCCAGCGGTACACAATAGTCTAGTCTCCTGTGGGCTGTAATATCTTGCTCTAATTTCGCTTGCTAGGTTTACTGAGCGGGTGCCAGGTGGTGTTGGTGGCCAGTGCTACTCAGGAGGTCAGACTTGATGATCTGGTGGTCCCTTCTAGACTTAAATTCTCTGACTTTCTGTATCCAGCTGTGAGACATATAGAGAGGCGGACAATCCAACCGGCGAACAGAATGAAGAGAAGTTGAGCCGACCACACCAATTATCAAGATCGAGGTCACAAAACGGCTTCTTGCAGCCAAGCCAAGGGAGGGAAGAGAACAAAAAGGGTTAAGGGAAGCCCAACACGTGTGCATGGCAGGAAATAAAAAATCCATCACATCAAATCCACTGCTATCCAGGCCAGGGCCACTAACAGATAAATGGGGGAAATTGCAGGAAGGTGCATGGCGACCCAGAGTTATTTCAAAGCGATTATCTGGGATAGCAGTAATTATGTACAAGAACAGAGAAGGTCAAACTGTCCTGTCCTACTGTTCAACTCTAGGTGGTGCTTAAGTAAGTGTGTCTATCTGTCTGTCTGTCAAAAAGACCTGGGAGCCAGAGAAGAAATATATTTCCAAGATGCAGCCCCCTAAAATAAGACTGGAGGACACGATTCAGCAGTAGAGCTGGTTGGGAATTTTTCAGCAAACGGTTTTCTTGCTGAAAAATGTTATTTCATCAAAATCGAAACCGTTCGCAGCAAAGGGTCGATTTGGATGAATTTCTGGACTCAAAAAAAAGAAGTTAAAAAATGTGAAAGTCCTTCCATGGTTAACTCTGATTGGCTGTGTGAATTTGTTATCACACACCTGTCAGAGCTGGGACTTCGACATTTCACAGGCCGGGTGGAAATAAGCCTGTGCACAGTGACGGCGGTGGGTGAATGCAAATATTTGTGAACGGTTTCATGCAGGGCTGTGGGAAAGCTCTTCTGATCCCCAACAGACACACACTCATCCACATGCATGCATGCACCAACACGTGCACATACGTTCACATACCTATGCACACACATGCACGTGTGCACACGCACACAGACTCCCACACGCATGCACACCCAGATGCACACATTCATACACAAGACATATACACCTGAGCCTGCTGCAGTTCAATGAACCATGTTCCTTCCTCTTACCATAACCAAGCCATAACCAAGCAGAATGAACGTTCACCAGACTGCGAGAAGCAACTGGTGCTCCAACTCGAGCATTGAGCGTTCAAGAAATTGTACGTGGTAACTGTACTTAGATGGTCAGTTCACTGAGCCAGGAACCATCTCTTTGTTCTGGGTTTGTACAGCACCTGACACAATGGGGGCCTGGTCTGTGGCTGCTAGGAATAGAAATAAAATAATGCATGCTGGTCGCTCTTCCTTTTGCACCTTGGCTGGGGACTGGTCACTCACTCACTCACTCACTCTCACACACACACACACACACACACACACTTCTCTAAGTGTCCTCCAAAAAGATGTCTTGTGTGAGCAGAAATCTGGGATGCGACTCTGCAGGCTGTCACAGTCAGGGATGTCAGCAACATAATTAAACAGGCATACTCGAGTTGTACATCTTGTTTTTCCCCGGGTCTGTAATCAGCCCTGCCATAAACGCGGTGCAGTTCATCACAGCGTCACATTGGCCTTTTCAAATGAAATTATTAATGAACCCAAGTAACAAACACAGCACAGTTCAGGTCATTGTTAGTTTCCCTTCTTCCACCATGTGGCTTGGAACTTTATGATGGCACGCTGGCCTAGCAGTGGGTGAAACATGCTATTATTATTAATTATTGGCATTAAAAGAGCACCTACATCCCCTAAGGGAGATCAGGGGCCAATTGTGTCCCTGCCCTGAAGAGCTTATGATTTAAATAGACACGACAGACAAAGGGTGGAAGAGAAACTGAGGCACAGAAAGGCAAGTGACTTGCCCAAGGCTAGAGGCAAAACCAAGAATAGAACCCAGGTCTCCTGAGTCCCAGTCCAGTGCACTGTCCAGGAGACCTTGCTGGCTCGCTGAGAACCACACAATGACACCAGCACCGCTACCAAACCTGTTTTGAAGTCAAGAAATGGCAAAAGCAAGAACAGACCTGGCAAAAGGAAGAGAAAAGAAAATAGCAGAGAAGGAATAAAATCATGACAAAGAGAAGGTGAAAATACTGATGGGAAAGAGAGAAGGGGAAAATCGGAAGAGAAATGGAATCGCTCGAGATGAGAGATGAAAGGGGGCTGCTCCCCTCGTTTGGCTGTGATGTTCAGTACCTAGTCTGGGAAAACGTTCTCTGGAAAGGGGTGGGGAGGAGAGAGCCGAGATGTATAGCACAGGGAAACACACACACACACACACACACACACACACACACACACACACACACACACACACACACACACACACACACACACACACACACACACACACACACAAAGGAAAAACAAAATGTAAAGAGGGAGCCAGCAGCAGCGCTCCCACCGCACCTGGGAATGGGGCTGGAGGCGGGTCCCCAGTCATTCTAGGAAGGTGAAATTCACTCTAGGCCGCGGTTGGGCGTGAGTTCCACATGCCACGTCTGGCCCACTTCGGCTGCAGCTTATGCTGCAGGCACAGGGGCGAGTTTCGCCAGCAGGGAGCAGCCCGCTAAGAGTGGGAGACGGAGAGACCTGAGTGGCGTACTGCCTTTGCGCCGGCTCTTTGCACAGGGGTGAACTTCGCCCCAAATGCCTAACGCACGCCGGGTCTTACAAGGCTGCTGTAGGCGAACATGCACGTAGGACAGTCTGAGGGCTAGGGACTAGAGGGGGAACTGCCGAGACGTCAGGCTGGGTCCGGCAGGCTGAATAAACTGGCTCCCTGCCTCCTCTGCGCCCTACAGGAACGCTCTGCTGCACCCTCTGTGATCGCAAAGGCCTTCTGTTCCGATGAGACTCTGACTGCTCCGAGAGCCATCTGACAGCTTAGCACCAGCACGACGGTACCACTTGAGGTGACTTGTCAGCTTTGCAATCGGGACCTCAGGCGATCGGTGACTCTGGTGTGCAGTACCGCAGCAGACTGCTTAAATAACTTCCCCATCCCGCTTCCCAGGAAGGCACAGGGCCCCGCTGATTCCCACGCGGCTAGGAGAGAATCTACACTTGTGTTCCTGCTCTCGTGCCAGCGGTTAGAAATCCCAGCGGTTAGAAAACGTTCCATAAAACAGACAGCTGCGTGAATTCCGCTTGGCTGCTGCCGATGCTTATGGTTTCCATGGCTGAGAGGATCCAAACTGGTTGGTTTCCCAATCGATGGAGGGAGGTGGAGAGCTTTATCCAGTCATGGCCGTGCATCCACAAGCACTGGGAGTGCTGGGGTTCAACACACAACTAGCCCTGAGCCTGTTCCACTCAATTTGACAGCAAAATTCCCATGGACTTCAGTAGGTCCAGGACTGAGCCACGGCGGTTTTTTTATTAAAGTGGAGGAAGGATCGCCTGCCGGTTAGGGCACTGGTAGAGGACCTGGGTTCAAGTTCCTGTCCTTCCCTAGATTTTCTGTTTGACCTTGGGCATGTCGCTCAGTCTCTCTGCCTCAGTTCCCCATCTGTAAAACGGGGATATTAGCCCTGCCCTGCCTCACAGGGGTATGGTGAGGATAAATCCATTGAATATTGTGAGGCGCTCAGTTATTATGGAAACGGGGGTCAGATAATAACTTGAGAGAGAACACGTTCTTTCAAACCTATTCCTACCATAAAGGGGTTGGCTAACGGAGGTTTAGACAGGATCCTTATCTTGCTGTAGGCACCAACGCTGACAGAGGTAAAGGCTCAGGGTTAAAGTAGCAGGCACTTTATTAAATACATCCACGCTGGTGGGACACCTGACATTGAGGGTCCAGGGGTGCTCTCAAATGGGGCTATTGCAGCGGGCTAGATAGGAACACACGAGGGGGCTTTACAGGAAGTGACTCATTGTTTGCCTCAGTAACACCCAGAGACCTCCAGCTGAGATCGGGGTGCCCACTGTGCTAGGTGCAGGACATAAACACAGCGAGCGAAGCTCTTCAGGGCAGTGACTCTATGGTCTAAACAGACAAGACAGACAAAGAGCATGAGGGGAAACTAAGGCATGGAGAGAGGACATGACCTGCCTAACGTCGCTCAGCAGATCAGTGGTAGCGCCAGGAATAGAACCCAGGTCTTCTAACTCCCAGTCCAGGGGCTAACCACTAGTCTTCACTGCCTGCCTCTTTATGCCCCTCATCACCACATCTCTTCTAACACACAGCGCTGCCAGCAGCACAGTGCCCCCTGCGCCCATGCTGGGGCACTGGCTTGGTCTTGACTCTCCAGAAAGAGCAGCATCTACTGATTCACCGACCATGCTTCTAGCAAAACGGAGACCATCTCCCGCACCACATCGAGTTCCTTTCTCGGAGGGGAGAAAGCTCGTGGCCTGCAAGCGTTTGAGCCATATTCATAGATTTTTAGATGAATGGATCTAGATCCAGTCTGACCTTCTGCATAACCCAGGCCACACAACCTCGCCCATTCATTTCTGCACCAATGCCATAACTTCTCTCTGAGCTGTAGCATCTCTTCTCTAAAGGTATCCAGTCTCCATTTCAAGGTTTCATGTGATGAAGAATCCACCACCATACCCAGGTAAGTTCTTCCCACTCTCAATCACCTTCACTGTTCAAAAATTGTCCCTTATTTGTAACCTGAATTTGTCAAGTGTCAGCTTCCAGCCCCCGGATCTCGTTTGGCTTTTGTCTGCTGGATGAAAAAGCCATCGATTATCAGAAATCTCTTCCCCACGAAGGTATCTGAAGGCAGTGATCAAGTCATTTCCTCGCCTTCTCTTGGATAAACTAAACAGGTTGAGTTCCTTTAATCTCTCGCTGTAAGAAACGTTTTCCTGGTCCATCCAATGCAAAAGAAGGGGCTTCCAGGAGGTGAAGCGGATGGGCGCACACGAACAGGAAGGGAAATGCAGAATGATAAGGCTGACTAAGGCTAGAAACACCAAACGCCGTGTGCACACTTTCCACTTCCACTTTGTTAGACTCTCCCGTGATGAGACTTTAATTTT
The DNA here is from genome assembly GCF_026122565.2 of Emydura macquarii macquarii. Lineage (NCBI taxonomy): Eukaryota > Metazoa > Chordata > Testudines > Chelidae > Emydura > Emydura macquarii. The sequence goes on from NW_027132905.1 coordinate 50,339,880, forward strand.
TATGGCAGAGCACGCTCGCTTGCCCTACCAAAAGAATAATTTAATTAACGTGGAGAAATGTAATTAATGTTAATTGTTTGTGATAATTCATTGTTTAATAGGATATTCATAATTATAGAAATCCTAATGCCCAGTAACCATCCTATAAAGCGATAATTAAACTCTCATATAGGAGGCATTTAATTTAAAGTGCTTTGAAATTGTTCCTGGTCTACAGAGCCAAAATCAGTGACCCAGAAAGACAGAGCACCTGCATGTGCATATGCACCCCCCTGTGGTCTTAAGAAGATGGGGCTTCTTTAATTATCTTATGCAGAAGATCCACACTAAGGCCTTGTCTACACAGGGATACTCAGAAAAGTCCATCTGCATTAACTAAAGGTGCGAATTTAAAGTGGATTAATTAAACCAGATTAAGACCCCATGTGGACTCTCTCATTCAGAATTAAAATGGTCTTAATTTTTCTGTTTATTTTAATTCACTTCCAAAGTGAATTAAACTAAACCCAATGGAGGACCCAATCTGATAAACATGGCTTATCAGAAAGCTGTTTTGCTGCTACAACTCCCCAAAGGGAGAGAGGAGTATATTCCTGCAGCGCCTCAATGGACGCATACCCCTTTCCCTTTTGCAGTTGGCCCGAAGACAAAAGAGAGACGCACCAGTTAAGACGCTGCGCTGGGAATCAAGGGACACGCATTCAACGTTCCTCTCTTTGCCTGACCCTGGGAAAGCCATTTAACATCTCCATGCCTCTGTTCCCTGCCTATACAGTGGGGGCAGAAATCTTTCCCGTTATCTTGGCTGTTGAGATTGTAAGGTTTTGAGGGCTGGACCTGTGTGTACAGCACCTGGCACAATGGGCATTCAGTATCAGCTACGGCTTCTAGACCCTACCATAATAATCACCATGGTCTGAAAGGAACAAGCGCCATGTTTTCCTGCAGCAGGAATTCGCCCCTTTCCCAGCAGGCACAAATACAACAGACAGTCAGTCCCCAGATCCGAGCCGGTGGGTTCCATCCACCGGAAGGAGGGAGAGAGACAAATCAAACAGCCAGGCGACGCCATTCGCACACCCCAGCTGCGTCTGGGGAACCTGCCTCCACCGCCTTTCTTGTCTCCTTTCCTCCCTGCCAACTTCGCTATGGGAAAAATAAGAAGGCCAGAAGGACGCGGCGGTAGCGGCTCCAACCTTAACGGCGACGCAGGGAGAGCACAAAAGGCGCGCGAGCCCCGGCAGCCCTTTGTGAGCACTCCCGCAGTCGATCAGAGGATGGCATTATCTGCAGCCTCATTGAACTTTCAAAGCTTGAAAACACTCTAATTTCCATGAGCCGGGTGTCCTCCGCCGCTCTCATAACCATCTTAAGTACTTAAATATACAGTTTACATGAAGGAATTATATGCTGCTGGCTGCTTTTTAAAACAGGGAAAGGATCCCCTACAGAGCTGTTTGCTTTCCTCTAGTGGTATAATCTTGTGTGAAGAATTTGTCCTTTCCCTCTAATTGCACCATCTCTGCCTTGGTGGCTGGGCTTGTATTTTTCTTCCCCCTGCTCCCCCTCTCCTTCCTTCCTCCTCCCCTTCTTGCTTCTCCGAAGAAATTGCAAGCAGCGTTTTCCCATTTTGAGTACAAAGGCGGCGGGTAATCGGAGTCGAGGGGCTGGGCCGATTCAGGTTTTTATCCTGCTCTCTCACGCATGACACCGTTTGCAAGCGTGGATGTGGCTGCGAAATACCAAGGCTGACGTGGCGAGATGGGCCGCGTGCTCGCAGCAGGGGGGCGGCAGCATCGAAAGGGATTTGGGAAAGCAATAAAGGCGCTAAGTGTCAGCCTTCGATGTATTACACTTCCAAAAGTCACTCCTCCCCCCGCCTTTCCTCTGGGGTAGGTGGGCCAGATTCCAGTTGCGGACTGGGGAGGCTGGGGGTAGAAGAGATTCAGTTCTGCATCTGCCCCCTCCCCCCCTCCACTGGATATTATAACCTGCGTTTCTAAAGCACTATTGCTGCAGCATACATGCCTTACAAAATGAGAGCTGCCTCGTATACCTCTAGAGACAGAACAATCCTCTCCTCTTCTTTTAAAGTGGTGCCTGGCACAGAGCAGGCTGCAATGTCTGGTCTCCCGAAGAGTCAAGTCAAGTCTGGTGCCACATACCAAAGTTATTTGGGCTAAATGGGTGCATCTCAGCCCGGGAGAGCCAGACATTTGCAGATGCAAGTCCCATCGACACCAGCCCTGTCCCAAGAAAGACCTGCCCATGTCCCTCAGGAGCCCACACCCATGCCGAATCAGCCAGAGCAGCCGTGGAGATGAGAAGAGAGAGGCAGTTACCAGGATAGCCGGGCTAACTGACACTTTGGTTCAGCAAAGCACATGCAACCAAGAGTCTTCTGCTGATAATGTGGGGTGCCACTGTAATGAGCCCTGCTGTTGCCCAGTGGTGAGCTTGCGTTGCAAGTTGCCGTCCTTGCCGATCGGAGGATATAAGTCGTCACAGCTCGCAGCTGCAGAGCCTGGACCCCGTAGCTCAAACTGTAGCAGGTTGTGCTTTCCGTGCTGAATGATCCGTTTTCAGTCCCTGCTGTGTTGGCCAGCGGGGCGGCCATCACACTATATCTCAGGTTGTCAGCATGGTCTGAACACAGGCCCTTTAGCACCAAGTTCTGCCTCCTGATCAGGAGGAGTAACTTAGCCAGCGGCAGCAGCCTGACCGCTTTGCCAGGACCCCCCTGCAGCACCTCTCTAGTGGGCGCAAAACTCAAACAAAGCTGAGATTTGAGTCAGCCAAAGCGAAGTGAAGCCCTAATTCCCACGCACCTGCAAAGCTACGTGGGAGCCATTGCAAAGACCCGCTCTCATAGAACCCTAGAAGATGAGGGTTGGCAGGGACCTCATGAGGTGTCTAGTCCAACCCCTGCTCAGAGCAGGACTAACCTCAGCTAAATCATCCCAGCCAGGGCTTTGTCAAGCTGGATCTTAAAAATCTCTAAAGGTGCAGATTCCACCACCTCCCTAGGTAACCCATTCCAGGGCTTCACCACCCTCCTAGGGAAAATCTTTTCCTAATAGCCTAAACCTCCTCCACTGCAACTTGAGACCATTGCTCCTGGTTCTGTCATCTGCCACCTCTGAGAACAGCCTAGCCCCATCCTCCCTGGAACCCCCCTTTCAGGTAGCTAAAGGCTGCTGTCAAATCCCCCCTCATTCTTCTCTTCTGCAGACTAAACAAGCCCAGTTCCCTCAGCCTCTCCTCAGAAGTCTCCGGTGAGAGGGCTGGCACCTCCACGACTGGCAGTCATGCTACAAAACATAGGGATTGCCACTGAAGAACCGGCAAAACATTATGGTGTGTATGAGCACCTAGAGGCCCCTGCCACAGTCGGGCCCCACAGTCGAGGCATTCTATAGACACAGGGTGGTGAGAGTTCCTGCCTTAAAGGGTTTACAGTCCAGACAAAGGGTAGGAAGGGAAAGAAGGGGCACAAAGAGACGGAGGGAGCTGTCCAGGGTCACAGCAAGGAATAAAACCAGGTCTCCTAACTGCCGGTGCAGTGCTCTATTCACGCTAGCTCAAACTGTCTCAAGGTTAGGAAGGGTTAGAAGTTGGACGTAAACACTCACCTCCATGATTATCATCATTCAGATTATCACAGCGCTGAAGGGCCCCCGTCATGGACCAGCGCCCCGATACGCTAGGTGCTGTACAGACACACAACAAAAAGCCTACCCATTCTCCAAAGAGCTGACCATTGAATATACAGCCAACTCATCCAACCCATAGAGAACATTTCATGAGGAAATTTGCAAGCAGGGATCCAGGTGCGACCATGAATGAAGGCTGGCTACTTATTAGACAGTGAAACAGACCCCCACCACATAGCACTTACAGTTAACCCTGTTTTCAAACTGGTTAATCTCCAGCATCCTGTGGGCATAGCCATGCTCTCCTGGACAATCAAACCACATTACCAGTACATCGCCTGGACGTCCTCCACCATAGGTGCTGGAACCGGCAGTACTGGGGGGCTGCTGCACCCCCTGGCATGATGTGGTTTCCATCATATACAGGGTTTACAGTTTGGTTCGATGGCTCTCAGCACCCCCGATATACAAACTGTTCCAGCACCCCTGTCTTCCACTAATCCAAAGGACCCAGAGGCACTCTGACGGCAATACACGAGCAACTCAAATATTTGTATGGGAATCTAGGAAGGAAGTCTTTCCACAGGAGTGTGAAGACACCCATCTTGGCTGAATCCACATGGAGCTGGGCAAAACTTTTCCATCAAACTTTTGTTTTGCTTTTTACACACTCACAACGGCCATTTGATTTCTTTCTGTAAATGAAAAATGTTCGTTTCTTTAAAACATTTCAGGCTTTTTGCCCCCCAAAACGCTTCGGTTTGCATTTTTTCATTAAGGAAAGTTTCCACTTTGTTTGAACAAGTTTAATTTTTCCTACTTTTCTTCATGGAAAACACGGCGTTTTCCAATGGACTCCAGTTCTCAGCAAGCCTTTGACCTCGAAGAAACTGGCAGCCATGAAAATACAGTGGCTTGTGGTCTTGCATATAAAGGAGTGGAAGTTGGAGCTAATTCTTTCCCGTAGTTGGAGAGCTACCCCGTTACCTTCAGCAGCCTTCGAAAGGACACTTGTAAATACAAAAAAGGAGACTGGATAGGGAGGTAAATTGAAAAATGCTTAGTGATGCAAGGTTCCCCGTCCTGCAGGAGCCGGTAGAACTGAGCAGCAGCAGCCAGCACCGACTGAGAATTGCCAGAGAGGCGACCGTGTGCTAATTTTGCACTATCTGCACTTGTGATTTTCACTGGACAACCCCTTCTTCCTGGAGCCAGGCGCTCTGCATGAGAACACTTCAGCTCCAGGGAGCAGGGAGCTGTTTGGGCATGTTTTTAAATGGCAGATGACAGATTGAGATCGCAGGGGGCAGACAAGGAAGCGAAGGCCTCCAGTGACAGAGGCCGACAAAGCCGTCCATTCAAAGGAGCCGGCAGATGTAGCAATTCACGATACATATGCACCCACGGAGACACTCATTCTCGCTGCTAACCTCTTTCCTGGCTCCGGAGCAATGTACCATGTTCATGTATCTGAACAAAGCACAGGAGACAGTAATTGTGTCACTGCCGTTATATGCCTCCCAGAGACAAAGCGCAGCGTCCTACGGAGCACAGCGCATGCGTTAGGAATGCCAGGTGAAGATGGCCGGGTTTCAGCCAGCATAGGAGGATTATTATTCATTATCTTATTGTGGCAGCCTCTAGGAGCTGCAGCCATGCACCCGGACCCCATTGTGCTAGGCGCTGTACAAAGAACAAAAATATGGTCCGTGTCCCAAAGAACTTACAGTCTAAGATTTAAGGTTCATTCATTGCACAGTTGAAAACCGCTCAGCACCGGCCTAACCCTAATGCCATTGAGGTTGATGGGAGATTTAACATTGACCCCCATGGGAGCGGAGTTCGGGCATCAAGGAGCGCGTTGGAAAACTGCCTCTTTGCGCACAGTATTTTGCACACAATGTATGAGCTGCTCTTTGGGCTCAGCTCCTCTCTGGAGTCCTGAACCACACGGAGGAAAGGCTCCAGCAGTCTTCAGCAAATTCTCCATGTAGGACCCCAGCCTAAATGCATGATGGGGTCATGCAGGATTATCTTCTCCCTTGGAAATAAATGTAACTCTCACACGTCAGCCAGAACCAGGATGGTTAATGCAGCTGATGCCCCTGGTGATACGGTTGGCGTGCGGGGCACAGGACAACAATTTCCAAGTCATGTAGCTAAATCCATACAGGGTCCCCTTGTTCACAGCATGCTCAGCCCCCCTCTCCCCCATTTGTGCTCAGCACTGATAGACTAGTTCCACTGGGATGTTGGAGGCCAGGTTAGGGGCCCTTTGTGCTGCTCCGGTGATGCAACGGGGCTGCAATCTGGCTTCAATGCCCAGCAGAGAATGCTCCTGCTGGAGGGGAATTGCCCACCGGTATAACTGGGATCAGTAGATGGCAGAGGGAGGGGGTTACATGGCAAGGGGCAGACACCCTTGGCTACATTCCCCCAGCACAGAATGACCATTGGACTCTTTGGTTCCCACCCGTCTAGCCCCGTGTGGTCAGAGCGCATGGTAACCAGCTCCCTGCTCCTCCCATCGACGTTCCAGCATGGCAGGTGGCAAAGCTCAGCGGACTTCCATTCCAGCCAGCCGTACAAGGGAAGAGTGGTTCTGCAGTTCACGCCCCAGCTCGATGTAAAACAAGTTGGCAGGGCCTGTGGGTTCTGCCCGAGTTTATCATCTCTGCGTGCACCGCTCTTTGCTGATCAGCTGATTTGCACACACGCACACCCTTCCCTCGCTCCAAGGCAGTTTATTATCCACATGCATTTGAGTAGGGCCTATCCCACCAACCCTCAGCTTGTCTGGGATTGTCTGTCTGGGAAGCGTGGGAAATCTGCTCTTCGCCTTGTTAACAAAGGGCAGAGCGCTCCAGTTATTCGCGAAGCTAGAAAGTGATCAGATGTCTAAAACGTTACAGGATCCCCTCTTTAAACTCCCTGCTTTCCCCCCCCGACACCCAAACAATCACACAAGCAAGAGGGCAGTGATGACTGCAAACGATACACGGAATGTCTACTGAAGAGTGAGAAAATCATACAGAAGGCAGAGGAGATTGCGGGCCCAGGGGTAGGGGAAAGGTTCAGTGTTGTGGTGTTCTCTTTAACACTTCAATTGGAGTTAGGTAACGTGTAAATAAAAAATAATGCAACAGCCACCCCCTCCCAGTGCTGACTGCAGGACACAGCTCCGCACAGTCCAGACCACGACCCTGCCTCCTAAGATGGCCTTTGCCTCTGTAGCTTTGCCCCCTGTTCTCTCACACAGTACCAGTTACCCCACACGCCAGTGAGACAGTGGAGGGGAACGTGGGGGGAGCTAGCCTGGGGGAGGGCGGGGGGTCCATCAATCGACCTTTGGTCTCTAGAGGAAGGGTTTCCAATACAGCGAGCCAGGGTGCTCTCAGCCAGCCATCAACCCACCCTGTTATTTAGTTGCAATAGCGGGCTACCCACGGACTAGCAGTAGCAAGGGGTGTTAGCGTGTGGGGCTCATGAAAAAAGCGCATGAGGTGGGGATAAGGACTGGAAGAATGGGGGTAGTGCAGCTCAGGATTTAGGAACACTAGGACAGCCATGTTGGGTACACAGAACTGGGATGCTATGGGGGCAGGCTGTGGGTCAGGGTTGAAGCGCAGTGGCAGAGTGGGGGGAAACATTAGCAGAACTATGCATGGGAGCCCAGGACTGCACGTGTAATGAGGGCTGCAAATCATGGGCAGAGCAGGGTGTCTGTCTAGGACTGGAATAGCGGGATGTGAAGGTGGTCAGCATTACGGGGCAGTGGCAGAGTTCTTAGAGGTGCCAGGAGTGGACTAGCAAGGCAACTTGGAGTTACATTGGCAAGCACCGAGGATCGAAATGCATTTATTGGCAGAGCCGTGGGGAAAAAGAAAGTTGCATTGCACACTGCTCACATATTGCCTGATGCTAACCCAAGCGGCCCGTCCCTTAATGAATTACAGTCACACTGTTAAACCTTGCATTATTAAAAACCCACCGCAAACTATTTGAACAAGAAAAGAATAAAAGTTAATTAGGAGACTTTTCAAACAGTGTGCTCTGAAAGCAAATTCCTAGGGAAAGATTTATCGCCTTTTCCCAGCAGTTAAACACAGGTGGACAACCCAGTCCCATCTCGTGGCAATAACATTATGGGTAAGCTTTTGCATTTGTCCAATTCATTTCATAGTCTCATCATCCCCATAAAACTTCTCTCTCTCTAGGCCTGTGCATCTCTGTAAAGGTTCCAACTAACTCATCAAAAAAAAAAGCACAGTCCCACAGAACAGGAAAAAAAGGCATAAGGACAAAGTTTAGATTTTGTGCTATTAGAGAGATGTGCATTGCTGTTTGTTTTACAGTAGCATGGAGAGGCCACAACCAAGACCAGGGCCCCGTTGTGCTAGGTGCTGTACTGACAGACAAAGTCTTCATCACAAGCCCGTTCTCCCGGCTGCAGAGAGAGATTGACTTTTTCAAAGCCCATCTCTGAGTGGTCCACTGTGCACCTCCTGTTCCCCAAGAGAATCTGGCAAATAGCAAAACGTTCTCTCCCTGTCCACTTCAGGGCTTGAGCCCAAGCCTTTTTACTCAACCTATTGTGAGAGAAGAGTTCAGGAGGAGGAAGCTCGCAAGTCTTTACAATTCTGCCAGGACAGAGGAATTTTTTCTCTCTATGCTCCAGTCTCATCAGTCAGGGACCTGGCCTGTTAAATGAGCAAGGGAAAGAGGCACACGTGGTCAGTCGCTGCTAATGGTGACCAGTTTACCGCTGAGTCCATCAGCGCTAGATTGGGATATTAAGGTAGCTCTGGAGACAGGCAAGGGGACAAGCCTTTTCCTTCTGACTTTGAGCTACAGGCTCTATTACGATTCTACTGCACAGCTCTCGCTGCAGGCGGCATGAAGGACACCATCACCGGCAGAAGCCCCCATGGTATCATTCTCCATGCTCCAAGTAACAAGGGGATGCTCCTGCTTCCGGACACACAGCTAGTCAGTGTGCTGGGCCCAGGCCCCCAGGCAACTGTAAAACAAAGGATCCAAACCCTTTCACTCAGCCTCCTAGCAGCACCAACCCATCCTGCTTCTCATCTGAACCTTGTCTCACCCAAAGTGCACAGCAAAAACAGGAGCAGAGGCTGTAATCATTCAAACTTTTAAAAAAAAACCCAATACCAACTTCAGTTCCTGACTTATTACAATCTACACATGTACAGCAAGAACGGAGCTAGCATGGCCCTTACTATCCTCTACAGAACCGAGCCAGAACTGCTTGACTGTGTGTCATAGGCCCTATACAACAGAGATTCTCCTTGAGCGCAAAAAGCTGGGGCTTGTGCTTTTGTAGCAGGAAGAACAAATTTTGTTCTCCTTTGTCACCTAGACATTTTTAGTATTGTTCCTCACGCCTTCTTCCTTCTTCTCTCTAAAGTGCTGGGATAGGAAATCTTTGCTTCAACACAAACACCCTGGGGAAGTCAACTAGATTTGTTGATCAACATACACGCAGTAGGAAGAGCCAGTCCAAGTGATCCAAAAGGGAATATTAACACCATTATTTCCTCCTTTTTATCAATGAAATAGGTAAGCATAGAGCAAGACAGAGGATCTCTTCCAACACAGTAATGTCAACAGAAAGACTCCCAGTGGGTTTTGGATCAAACTCAGGACCCTGGGTGCTATTCTCAGCCCTGCAAGCTGAGTTGATCTTTGCCTCGGTCTCTGCACATTAAAGCCAGGATAGCCTGCACCTGGGTCTTGGCGGAGCCAGTCATGCCTATTCATAAGCTGCTTCTTGAATGGTACAAGGAAGTAGCCACGGCCAGGTTGTACCAGGACAGAGGCAAACGCAGCCACAGAAGAACACTCTGAAATCAACTAAGTTCCAAGTCGGTGTCAGGTCATTTAAGAGGCATTTTCAAAGCGTAGGATGCACTTCAACCATGGGCTGACCTTCCACCTGCGCAACTTCCCAAGAGCCACTGCTGAGAACAACCGTGGAACCTAACGGCCTGATTGTGGTGGGCCTGCCCTCCTGGATACCCCTCGCAGCACAGGCGGTGCTTTCACCTTTGCCGGCGATGGGACTGCCTCCCCCCCCGCCCGCCAGTAACCACCGCCACTCTGAGGAAGCTGGTCATTTCCATGGAAACCCTTGTTTGGGAGCTGTGTGAAAGGCATCACGTAGATAACAGCTGTTCAGAGAGGGTCTGTTGATAGGATGGACTCATTTACTGTGTCATAGGTAACAAAGGGGAAAAAGCCACCAGGGGTTTGATTTCAATACATTCCTTTAAAGAGCCTTGTGGAGCATCTGAGGAAAGCTATGCACAGATCTGCTTGTCTAACGGCTCAGCTTAACCGCTAGTGTAAGTCGGAGGCTTTTGCTAAAAATACCTCCATGGCTTTGAGTGTTACACAGTTCGCTTTGATCGGCCGAGAGGAGACAGCTCCTAGCTCTCAGCTCCCTGTGCATTCAGGAGTCGTCATTAACAGCTTACATGAGGCTGGCTGGCAGTTAAGTAGCTCATCTTCAGACTGGAGCAGTAAAGAGTGGAGTTTGTTTTGTTTCCAATAGCAAGAGCCGTTGCAGCAGACTTAACCGAGGGATTTGCGACAAATGTCAGTTAATTCTATTTCCACCTCAGACAGGTGGAACTAAGAAAGAAAGGGGAAGGGTTTAGACACTCTGGTTAGGGCAGTTTCAGGAAAGGTTTGATTGGGTATCACAGAACCTGATTATCTCGGTGGTCCAGCAGTGCCAGCTCCCAGGGAAGTGCCAGATACAGCTGCAGGGTGACTGAGCCATACACGTCAGAGGCTTGAAGTTTTCAATTGCCCTCCCAACATTCAGCTCTTGTTTTCAGAGAAATACGAGAGCTTGTTATGCATTTTGCATTTGCAAGAGATTGAACACACAGGCTCAGCTCAACCAATAGCCGTAATGGGCACCTTTTCCCTGGTGATGGCCCTTCCGATTGCTTAGACTACTGCTAAGTAGTAGGACTGGCCTGCACTACAAAGTTACTACACTGGTCTGCTACACCACCACATTACCACCCACTCCCCAAAGTCCACCTACTTCTGTTGACATAAAAAGTAACAGCGTCTATATTAGCCCCCCCTTAGCCAGAATAGAGAGACATTGAACACCTACGTCCCATTGCATTCCCTCATGGAATGAATACAGTTCCTAGCTAGAAACAATTCAGGACCCAGGACTTTGACTGTGCTTGAACCCTAACCCTGCCCATGATACAGAAGGAAGGCTAGGGTGGGAGAAGGTATCCCTTTGACCCTCCTCTAAAGAAACCGCTTGCTTCTGTCATCTCAGTGAGACACTTCAAGCTTTGTCTGCACCAGCAGTGGTCAGTAAAACGTGTCCATCAGCAGGGTGAAATACCCCCTTGAATGTAAATGTTACCAACAGATGCTCTGGTGTGTACGGGGCTGTCAGTGGGAGATGCTCTCCTCACAGCATAGCTACCTACCACAGGCTGGGGGTGGTTTAATTGTGCTGACAGGAGAGCGCTCTCCTGTCAGCACAGAGCAGCTACACAAGAAACCTTACAGCAGTACAGCTGCAGTAGTCCATAGTGTAGAGACAGCCTTAGTTTTGAAGGCTTTCCCCGCTCTCTCCCTCCAAGCTTCACCCAGAGAGCCAGACCACTTGTTACACCCAGTTGATTTCTGGTCTCCCCACCCACTACACAAGTGTTCTGGGTGTCAGTTGAGACATGGTAAGATGTTCGCCACTTTCTGCAAACAGGTAGGATTTCCTGAAAACCAGGGACCTTTAAATCCACTCCAGTTGGGCCCTCAGAAAAAAAAATCTGCCTTCCTAGTTCCTGGCCACCACACTTCAGCCAGCTCTTCCGGCAGGTGCTCCTTGCCCATCTGTTCATACTCCACACACTGCAGCCAAGAACGCTAGCGAAGCTGACAGTAGCACGGAGCCTTTTTTAAATTAAGGAGAGGTCATTGACCCGCCCAGTGCAAGAGATGCGTTACAGGGGGAGGCAATTTAAATGCTAACCTAGTTCTGAATTATGGGCCAGATTTAGTGTTATGCTGAGGTGTAAAGGCTTAATGTTGCCTTTTGATTACCTAGTGAAGTCTGGGGGAATTGGGCATGGCCACCCACAGTTAAGGGAAAAGCTACTGAATTCAGGGGCCAGGCTGATAATTACAGGGGGAAAAACAAAAACCTTGAGTCCTGGTCACGTTTCCCTCCACCCCCTGCTAAAGAAAAACCCTCAAACCAACTAAGGTGGTAACCCAGCCTTTGGAGTCCTGTTGTGGTAAACAGGAGTGCCCCCGACTGCTGCAGCTGCTGTTCTGTTTAGTTTATGCACCTGAACGTGGTTTAAGGATTCCCTGTGTAACAGCAACGCTCCTGGCTGTGAGTACTGAATGAGGGATGCTGAAGTTCCCTTAAATGAGACAATGGTCAGCACAAGCAACCCCACTAGACTTCTGCTGCATACCCAGATCTGCCACCAACTTGTTACAGCTTCAGGAAAAGTCACTTGGTCCTGCCTGCCAAGCAACTGGAGAATAAGTGAGTATGTCCCCTCTAAGAGAGATATAGATCCTTGGACCAAAAGGATAGTCTGAAAGCAAAACACTCTAGTTTGTCCCAATCTCTTCCCATCTGTTTCCCCAAGAAATTTAGTCAGTCCTGCAAAGCACTTTAAATATTTAATTTAATTAAATTTCCTCATCACCAGGGACTATCCCTGCATGTTACAATTCTCCACTTTGGGAAGAGTTTGCATGTGTCAGTGATCGTTAAGGCAATGTACAGAGATTCTCTTCGGCAAATTAGTACGAATACAGTAGCTTGCACAAGTGTCTTAGAGTAACTTTTATCCCCATGGCTATTTGTTGGTGCAGTTCGGTGGAAAAAGCAAACTGGCCCCTTAATCCCTGCCGGTACAATAGGGAGACAAGTGGCAATTAACATTTACACTAGCCAGCCCCTGAAGAGGAATTATGGAATAATTAATCATTAGATGCTTGACCTTGAATACATCTTGCACCAATCTCATCTCTAGCCCTGAGAATTTGACAGTACGACAAAAAAAAAAACCTGCTGTTAATCAGGGACAGATCCATCGCCTCACATTAGCTCGGTTTTACCTCAACCTTGCACATTCCATGAGTCACTAGCATCCAGGGTTAAGCACCTTTTTACAGGTGATCACTGCATTAGGTGGTATGCAGTGGGACTTGGCTCTAAAGCAATATTAAATAGGATAGTTTAAGCAGACAGACAGCTCTTTTAAGATGGGAACAGTTATGGAAGAGATATTTCCATCAAGGAACAGTACATTGTCCAGGTACATTTTACACTTCCATTTTGCTACAGGATTCAGAAGCATTTCCTATGAACTATGGATGGACCAGCCTCATCGTATTCCTGCTTGCTGATCCACATCTGCTGGAAGGTGGAGAGAGAAGCCAGGATGGAGCCACCAATCCAGACTGAGAACTTGCGCTCTGCCGGGGCAATGATCTTGATCTTCATGGTGCCGGGGGCCAGGGCAGCAATTTCCTTCTGCATGCGGTCGGCGATGCCACCGTACATGGTGCTGCCGCCAGACAGCACCGTGTTGGCATAGAGGTCCTTTCGGATGTCAATGTCACACTTCATGACAGAGTTGAAGGTGCTCTCGTGGATGCCACAGGACTCCATACCCAGGAAGGAGGGCTGAAAGAGGGCCTCCGGGCACCTGAATCGCTCATTCCCAATGGTGATCACCTGCCCATCGGGCAGCTCGTAACTCTTCTCCAGAGAGGTGGACGTAGCAGCCGCAGCCATCTCTTGGTCAAAATCCAAGGCAACATAGCACAGCTTCTCCTTGATGTCACGCACGATCTCCCTCTCGGCCGTGGTGGTGAAACTGTAGCCGCGTTCGGTCAGGATCTTCATGAGGTAGTCCGTCAGGTCACGGCCAGCCAAGTCCAAGCGCAGGATGGCATGAGGCAGCGCGTAGCCTTCGTAGATGGGCACGGCGTGGGTCACCCCATCACCAGAGTCCATCACGATGCCAGTGGTACGGCCGGAGGCATACAAAGCCAGCACAGCCTGGATGGCCACGTACATGGCAGGGCAGTTGAAGGTCTCAAACATGATCTAGGAGAAACAAGACATTTACTGTATGGCAGGGATCAGCTGTCCATTCCTGTGACCAAACATTGGTCCTTAACTCCAAGATTGAGCCCAGAGCAGTCTAAACATGAAAACCCAGATCTCCCCAGCTGAGCTAGAGGGACTTCTGCTGTAAGCAACAAGCAGATTCAGTCTTGGAGCAGCACAAGAGACATCACAAGCATCCAAGTAACCTGGTGACAGACAACTAGAGCCAGTCAAAACCACTTCGCATGACATTTTGTCCAAAAGATGCAACTCTGAATTTTTCCTGCGTGGGTTTTTTGTTGAAGTTTTAGCTCACTTCCCCCAGCCCTCTCTTCTCCCCCTCCCCAGCCCTTTTAGAAATTCAACTCGCACAGGAAAAAAAGTGACAGTTTCTGAAGTCTTATGAGTTTCACTATAAATAAGTGAGTTTTGAACCCTGCAAGAGCTTGGAAAGTTTGACATTTCTCGTGAAGTGCTGTTTGACTGGTTCACTGGGTGACCTTCTAAAACTTGGACACTCAGCATCAGCATGTGGCAAATCAAGACAGCTAAGGGACTTGGAAACAGAAGTGGCAGGGCTGCCATAGAACATCAGGGAAACAAGGGGTAGAAAACCAAGACACTAATTTAAGTCAGCTGCAAGACATGCACACCAGAGATACAAGTTGCAATACTGCACCTGGGTCATCTTCTCTCTGTTGGCCTTGGGGTTCAGGGGAGCTTCCGTCAGCAGGACCGGGTGCTCCTCAGGGGCAACCCGGAGCTCGTTGTACATGGTGTGATGCCACACCTTCTCCATGTCATCCCAGTTGGTGACGATGCCGTGTTCAATAGGGTACTTCAGGGTCAGGATGCCCCTCTTGCTCTGGGCCTCATCACCGACGTAGCTGTCTTTCTGCCCCATCCCAACCATGACACCCTGGTGCCTCGGACGCCCGACGATGGAGGGAAACACTGCCCGAGGGGCGTCGTCTCCAGCAAACCCAGCTTTGCACATCCCAGAGCCGTTATCCACAACGAGAGCAGCAATTTCTTCTTCAGCCATTTTGGTTTGTCTGGGTAAGGAGACCGAGAAAGACCAAGTTTGTAGGTAAAAGGCAAGTCGACTGCTCCTGCTGAGGGAGCATCTACGGCCATTGAAAGTTAGTAGCTGGCTTAGGAGGCACGTGGGTCCTACCGAGATGCTGGGATCATGATTAACTGGTGATAAGCCTGCTTGTATCGGAGGCACTTAGCCTGTTTCTTCTAGATAGGGACTCTAAAGGGGAGGCTCCAGGAGTGGGAGCTTTTGAAGAGGACTTTGTACCTGCTAGCATTTGAGGACTGCTAAACACCCAAGCTTTTTCGAAGGCCTCTTTGGCCAAATGCAGGTGTGAAGTCAGTAGCCAGCACTGGAGTGGAAGTGCCACGCCTCACCTGCCTTGAAGGAAGGAAGGACCTGGAGAATTAAAAGCCAAGTCTGAGCGATGGCTATTTCTGGTCTCAGCTAGCTTGGGCGGGTAGAGTCTCTTCAGGACAGCATTATGTCACAGGGGGGAGTAGGAAGGGGGGGGGGGGGTTTAATTCATGCAGCTTAAAGCCCCATGCCCTGGAGTGTCCTGGATTTTTAGTTTTGGAAGCTACTGTTGAGGTAGGGACCATGTGCTGGCTTATAGTCTTGGCCTTCCAGCTTCTGTCCTGTGAGGAAGGAATGGGGGTGGCAAGAGCCAGGTTTTTCCAGAGAGCTCAGCACCCACACTCACATTGAGGGGAGGGAGAGAAGCTCTGCTTCCACTTTGTTTGGTGCCCCGATTTCTTAGGGAAAGAGCCCCCCTCCCCCACCCCGGCTGTGGCACTCTTAGAAAGTTGGGCCCATGTGGTGAGAGACACTAAACACTGTGCAGCCTGTGGGTCTGAGGAGCCAACGTCCCTTTTGGCCCTAGTGCTGGTTTGACAGCAGGAAGCACTGCCCTCAGAGAAGGGGCCAAACTCCGTACAGCCTACAAATCCTGTTTTTGTACAAAGGAGAGCAGCAGCCACTGTAGCAAGCTAACAGCCAGAATCCAACAGCATCAGAAGCACTTCCTCCCAGCGCTGTACTGAAGATGAGGTTAATAGACCAAAATTTTGACTGAAACCACCACCAAGCAGGAGGCTCTCACCCCAGCTTTCCATGCTGAAGGCTTTAGTTATAGCCTGACCCGACAAGAATTGCCCTATCTGTCCAAGATTGCCCTGGCAGTCAAGAGGTGGGTGTGGGAGCTTTGCTAGCCAGCATCTTCTACAGGCAAGGCTTTCAGAAGATCTGAAATCACCCCCCCTCCAGCTGTTGGTTGGATGTTCCCATATTTCCATTCACACAAGCTGAACTTGGTGTTGATCTTCATACCAAAGATGAAAAAAAAACCAAACCCACCCCCCCAAAAAAGGTACAACTCGCCTGCCGTGCAACTGTATGTCGCATTCACAGGTTTTTCTTGATAGCGCTGAAGATGGCCATGAGCAAACCAAGCAGACTAACCGAATATGCAATCTGGCTGTTAGTTTCCAGACTGTTGCAGTTGTGGTGCGTGATCCAGTCGACGCCCTGTGCTCTCACTGTTTCATTATTACAATGCAGAGAGGGTTTTATGGGGGCTCGTGTGCCGTGTACTTTCAGGACAGCCTGTGCTGCCTCAGCTTTGCTGGAGGGGGTGGTGGTCAGATCCTTGATGCTATAGTACAGCCATCAAGGCTGTTGGCAGAAGCATGCCAGGAATGGGGATGCGACAGTGGGTTTGGATGCTTGGAGCTAGTGCATGCAGATTGCTCCTAGGTAGGACAGACTGTTCATGCCAGCCATTTTCCAGGAGGACCGTGTGTTGGAGAGTCGTGAGCATGTTTGCAATCTGCAGAGCTGCTTGCCTAAAGCCACCCATTAGACGCTAGCTTAAGCGCTCACCCAGGGTCAAAGCCTACACTAGTGCAAGATCACTGACCTGGGAACAGCAGACTGGGCAGTGACTGGTCAGAACAGGAGCACAGTCAGCGAGGCAGGAGGGGACGCAGCTTTCACCAATGCCTCCTCAGCCTGACTCTAGCTAGAGCCAGAAGGGTGCCTGTCCACGGAGCAGTTAATGTATGCACCTGCCACGTGGAAGGGAGTGATATTTATACCATGGCTCTGCCAGGAGCAGATGGACTGGACTTGGGGAGCATGAATCTTATGCCGAGTGTGACATCATGCCATTGCCAGCCTCCTAATTGACATCTGGGTTTGTTGTGTGTTGGGAAAGGGAAATAGCAGGGACCAGCAACAAAATTTGCTGGAAGGGGAAAAAAAAGGGTAATTAAAGCTCTGCCTAGCCTCCCTGTACCTTGGAGGTATTTTAAGCCCTACTCTCCCTGGCAGCAGGGATTGATTCATCACCCCTTGGCATGCTGAAGTCCTGATTAATGTACAAGCTAACCAGTCCCTCCAAACTCTAGGGAATTAATCACTTAAATGTGGAAATTACTCACTAAACCATTCATACATGCAATAAACCAAGCCATTAAAAATTAATCGCTTGACATCCCTGCCATGTAAACATAGCTAATAAGATTCTGACCGAGGTGGGGGGTGGGAGACTGCCAGCTGTCCAGACCATGCCAGAAACGGACAAGGTTACTGAAGAAAGCAGAGTACAGGCAAGAGTCAAATCAGTGTTAGGACAGCTCTTTAGTCCTTATTCGGACATCCAGTTTGCAACCTCTGCCCTTCGGGGGGCTGTGCTCCTTCATTTGGAAGAGCTGTTAATAGGCCCAAGAAGGGAGATCTATACACAGTCAGGCATATGCCACAACAGATGCCAAAACCAGCAAACAGCTCTCCACTGCTGTCATGATCAATAGCCCCCACAACAGGTCTTTCATGATCCATGGGTCCTACAGATGCCTGCCTCATCTTCTGCACTAAATGCAGTAACTATGAAAGCCAGACAAGACACTAGGCTCTCAAATGAGCTCACACAGGAGTGATAAAAACACCCCATCACCCATGGGCAAACGCTTCTCACAAAATGATCACTCCACATTAGACCCGTCAGCCCCAACCCTGAAAGGAACTAAACCTTAACAGTTGTGATTAGCCTGGGAATCTAATTCAGAACTCTGCAAAACCCTAGATTGTGGCTCATTACAACACTCTGTACTCACTAACCCTCTTGTCCTATGACTGCAGAGGTGTTAGCTGCCAACTTTACCTTGAATGGTTTCTTGCAAGGTGTTAACTCTTGATGCATAACGATGGGTTCCACCTTTTATTTAGCTTTGACAACCTGATGAGCTCTATGCAAGTTCACATGCTTGTTTCACTGACAGAAGTTGGTCCAATAAAAGATATTAACTCACTCACCTTGTCAGGCATATACAAGAGCTGAAAAGGTGACTGAAATTGTGCTTAATTAGCCAAGTGGGTCAGGGAAAGCAAGTCTAGATATCTATTTGAACAAGGCTGTGAAGATAAACCCATCTCCTCCTGTAGTGGCCTGAATGTTGAATTTGGGATTGCTTTGGAAGATGGGTTGCACGATAGGCATCAGAGAGAGATTAAATATTTAGCGGTCTGCAGATATTCCAAGGACCAGTGTTTGCAGGGAGAAATTGGGGTTTGCAGGTTGGATTGCTTCCCTGTTTCTCTAGTAAACATGGATTTTGCAGTTTTGTTTTGTTAGCAGAAAGCCTCACCTCATGAAGTAGAGATGTGCAAAAAATTGACCAAGCTCTATGGCAAAATGCAGATTTGGCTACAGCCAAACATGGGTTTTGCCAAATTGCTTTAAATTTGAACATTCAAGTTGTTTTGCTATTTTTGAAGTGACTTGATTTTTTTAGTTTTCACTTTAAGAAATGCTTGAAATCAAGACATGTTTTGATTCAAAAAAGGGGAAGTGATTTTTGGGTAACTGCCAATGAGCTGAAAAAAATTGGTATTCACACAGCTGTCCTCATGAGACTGCTCTGGCAGGATTAGAGGTAAGCCTCTGGAGACTGTTTGAGAATACAGATCTCAGGATGCCTTCCCATACAGCTTCTTCTACTGTTTCTGCATCCTAGAATTTGTGCTAGACCTAAAAACCTCAGTGCCTGGTTATCAAAGCAACAGAAAACTAGCATTCAGTTAGCTGAAATCTAGTATTCTAGTCATGGCCAGTTTGCATTGCTTTCTGGTTAAATGTTTCAGCCAGATATGGCTGAAACTTGGAAATGCTATTTCCTGGGAAGTTGCATTGAGAGTGTCACGAAAACCTTCATTTTTATCAGAAAGGTGTTTGCCAAGAGCCCTGACTGGGGCTACATTGCAATCCCAGCAATGCAGAGAGGGCATCTAAAAGCCTTTTAAACCAAGGTGTGCTTGCACGCACACGTCTGAGCACCTCATCTTAAAGCAGAGATGCTAGAACAGTTCTATCTACCTATGTATTTGCCAAGTCAAAATGCAGTTAGATGCTGGGTCACTATTTCCTAACAGGATTCTGCTGTGGTCAGTTTTTTTGCATCATGGTCAGTGACCAAGAAGCTTGTATTACCTAGAATTTCCTCCCCACACCCGGAGATCAAGGAGGATAGAGTGCTTTTCAGCACAGCAGTTAAGCACCAACTACCTTTACCAAAAAAAAAAAAAAAAAGCCAGCTTTCCACTGGCGTAAGTACACAGGGATTAGGGAAAGGAAGCAAGACCACAGCAGACACTTCAGGTTAGAGGCCTGCAGAACATGAGAAAAGGGGAACAGAGGTTAGGCGTGGGGGGAGGGCACTGCATTGGTCTGCCCCTCCTGCTCAGAAATGCTCCGATTATCTCCTTGCTTGCACAAACGCCCTTGAACTGGCTTCAGTTCCAGCAGGAGGAAAGGGTTTTTTAAAAGCCCCTTTCCTCCCGTGATGCATCTGACACCAATCAGGGATCCAGTCCTGTGGGAATCAACAATGATTAATGATGTTAAATATAGGAGATTGCCAGGGTAAAATTAGCCACCATGCATAAAACATCACAGCGCCTCGTTAGATAGTCAAATTACTCTAATGGTTTTATGTTCATCTATTCACACTGGCACTGTAATTACCGATGGACTGGCTAACCCACTCCCTGTCTTTACGTATATCGCTTTGATGCCTGAGCCCAGTAATGAAGTCTTCGTCTTCAGTCTTAATTGGAACGTGGCACTCCATTAGCGGGATTGCTGTTAGTGCAGTGTGGAACCTCAGGTTAACAGTTTTGCTCTACAAGCTGATTGGGAGGCCTGAGATACACGAGTACAGGGGAGCAGAATGCAAGCGGAAGCTAGTGTCACCTGAATGCACCTTGTCTTCGATACTGGCACTGCCTGCTGGAGCAGAGCACTAGAATCCCATGGATGTCTGCTGTAGCCCTGCTGAGATGCTGCCATCTCCTGGGTAACCAATAGGAACTTTTTAGAGGCTGCATTGGGCTGTCTATGAAGTGGCTCCAGGCTAATGGAGTTCTAGGGAGCCCACCCTTCTAGGGAGAGGTTGGAAAAAAGTGTTAACACGTTATGGTCCAGCAACACTTCACTGAGTGGAAGATGAATGCATCAGCAGAGGGTTTAATGAAGGCAGCTGAATATGTCCTGTTACTGCCCCAGGTCTGAATCCAGCCGGTGGGTGCTATCTGGCAGGGGTGATCTGCAAACAGCCCAAGACTTGAGTGTAAGTCCCTCAACTGAGAGTTCACCCCACTGGCAAAACTCAGAGGGGGAGGGGGGGGGGAAGAGGCAGTGGTTTTGCACCAATAGAGCAAGCCAGGAGGCCCTCCAGCCAGGAGCCATCAGCTACACCAGCCTGTAGTTACAGCAACTAGATGAAGGCACGCTGCTTTGAAAATGCATCTCACTTCTGTACTGAAGCCTGCTGTGGCTCCAGCTTCTGGAGAAGCTCCCTCTCCTCCTTATGGAGAGGCTAGCATAAGGTCATAGTTGTAAGGTCTCCCTCAAGAAGAGATCTGGCAGACACTTACTATGTTAACTGGGTCGTGAGTCACCTGATTGACAGCCAGGGTCCCAGACTGTATTTGAGAGTGACTAGAGCATTGTTCAGAGGACAGCTCCATCTTCAGAGACAGCCAAGTTCCTGGAGATCTAGCAGTCAAGGCATCTCAGTGCTCAGCTCCAGGTTAGAGTATTCGGTTCTGAGCCTTGTTCCTAGAGATATTTGCCTCTCTGGCTAGTGTAGCCCTGTTTCCATGCCAGGCGTTTTATTTAGACACATGGCTGTTCGCTTTAGCGGAACGGCTAACACACTCATTGCTTGGGACACAGTTAGCTGCCAGTTGACTCAGACACCCATCGCTCTGCATCTCTGTTACTTTAGCAAGCCAGCGATAGTCAAGCCCTTTGCTTAAATCATGCTTTGACTGTTGAAGCTGAGCGCGAATCCCTAGCACATTGGACCAAGTTATGAACTCTCAGCCTCCCTGCAATTTTTATGCAAAGCCATCTTCCTCTGGAAGGACCACTCAGTCCAATTACCCTTCTAGATACTAATTAGAAGCAAAGGAGAGAGATTCTGAATAGGAGGGATTAAGCAATACAAACCCAGCAAACTACAGAGAACAAGGGAAAAGAAAGCAGTCAAAATATAACTAGTTCCTCAAATATACCATTGAAGAGACAAATCTCAGTATAATTAATCTCATTATCTTGAAAATGAGAGACATGGGAATGGTTTCAGTTCTTGAAAGGGCTGTCAAAATTCAGATACAGAAGGATAATCCTTTGTGAAAGGCAAAGCCTGGATAGCCACCAGCCTTCAAGAGAGACAGTTTACGTAAAGATCAGAGGATAATAGCGGTATAGGTACAGAAAGCCAAGCCACAGGGACCAATTTAACAAGGGTCTTAATTCACTGCATCTTTCCCAAGGCAGTCCAGAAATAGCCTAGAAAAATTGACTGTACTGAGCTGGTCACTAATCCTACCACCCTTTATGCACCACCTCTAAGGAAGCTTTTCACCCCATCTTAAAAGCCCACCTTCCTGCATGAGGAGGAAGAACATTCTAAAGGTCATTCAAAGGCTTCTAGGATGTTCAAAGGAGACAGATCAAGCCACCCTGGCTTTGATGGCAAAGGCAATCATGACTGAGTGCCCGGGAAAAGAGTCAGCACACAAGAATGGCCATGCTGCATCAGACCTATGGTCCATCTAGCTCAGTATCCGGTCTTCCAACAGCAGCCAATGCCAGGTGCTTCAAAGGGAATGAACAGAAGAGGGTGATCATCAAGTGAGCCATCCTGTTACCCAGTCCCAGCATCTGGCAATCAGAGTCTTAGGGATACCCAGAGCATGAGGTTGCATCCCTGACCATTTTAGCTAGTAGTCAGCGAGGGACCCATCCTCCAGGTACTCTTCTGAGCCCCCGTTATAGTTTTGGCCTTCACAACATCCCCTGGCAATGAGTTCCACAGGTTGATGGTGTTGTGTCAAGAGGTACAGCCTTTGGTTTTAGATCCATGCCTATTAAGAGGTCAGCCAATAAAATTGTTCTGGTATTATGGAGAAATACCTCTTCACTTTCCCCCACACCATTCGTGATTTATGGACCTCCATCATATCCGTCACATTCTGGGGTGCAATCCAGACCAACAGGGTTGTGTCACTCCTGCCCTGCAGCCTTGTGTGCCTCAGTGATTTGCTGTTGTAGCTTCCATCCTGGGCTGCTCACAAACAGACTGACAGCCATACCCTGAGTGCCCTGGTCCCACAACTCTGACCCCAGCAGCAACACATCAGTCACACCTTAGCTTCCACCAGGCTTAGTTACTACTTGCAAGGTGATCACCACACTCCAAGTCCCAAATTTTCCCCATATCTGTTCTTCAATATCTGTCAGAGGGCTGGACAGTGCAGATCAGTTGCCCCTGTAAAGGGTCAATATTCCATTTGCTACTTCAGTTTATAAAAAACCCACAAAAACAAAAAACCACAACCAAAAAAAGCCACCACTGGATTAGTTCAGATTACTTGGTTCATTTAAGTCAGTACAAGGTAATGGTACCAAGAAAAATAAAGGCAACTGCCTCATGGAAGCTAAAACGCAAGTTAAAAATCCTTACCACATGATCCCAGCAATGGGGCTGACCAAATTCTCAGGTCAGGATCTCCCCCCAGAGGCAGAGGGCTGCTTCCTTGGTTGTCTTAGGTGACAGAGAACCCAGGTATTTTTGCCTGACTTTTATAGTGCAGAGACCCTTTGATAGGCATTTTCTTGAGTTTCCCCTAGACAAAAGTTAATTCCAGCTGCTAGGACAGAACCACAGGAGTCTAATGGTGAAAGATTCTATGTTGTTTGCTAAAATGCAGATCCATCTGTTCCTGCACCCTTCTTTGTCAAAAATGAGGACTTGCCTGGTGACTGGCAGTCAACTTTGATGACACCTGGTGGGAGGCAGCAACTTGTCTGTGGTCTGAGAGAAACATTTATCCCCTCCCCAGACTACAGTGTGTTTACCTGACTAGTCATAATTTCAGTACAGGTGCATCTCTCAATACACATTAAATACTGATGATCAGTGCATTATTGGTTTCAATGATCTCACAAGGTGTATTTTGCACCAAGATTACTACAATTCTATGTATGCTGTGAATACAGAGGTGCTTTTGGTCACACTCCCTGCTAACCAGTCTGTTTACTCTCTTCACATGGAAGGTGTTCCATACTCCTGATCACTGTTGCCTCTACCTTTTCCAGCTCTTTTATACAGGGGTTTTTTTGGTTTGTTTTTTAAAAACAAGGACACACCTGATCTGCACACAGTATTCAAGGTGTTGGCATGCCACTACAGAAATCCATGGTATTATACCATCTGCCATCCAGCCCTACCCTAATGGTTCCCTGAGTTAGGGTAACCAACAGCCATTGCCTGAAGGGGATCTTTGGGATGAGGGCTTTACTGATGTGTAACTTTTAAATTGCAAGGGTTCCCACCACTAAACGAGCTGTGTCTGGCCTTGTGCCTAGACAGATTTCCCCCTTCCACTCAGGATGGTGTATGGAATTCTGGTAACTATGGGTCACACATCACCAGTGGAGCCTTTTCATTCTGCAGGCCACCAGAAGGCTTGCAGAAACATATGGACATAAAAAGGAAAGCATTGGTCTTGTCCACAGACTAAGGTCTGGTCTATGCTAGAGTTAGATTGGCCCAGCTACTTTGCTCAGGATATGAGAACTCCACACCCCTGAGGACAGTTAAGCCAACCTAGCCCCCCTGTAGACATGGTCAGTGGAAGAATTCTCTTGCCAACCTAGCTACTGCCTCTTGGAGGTGGATTAACTATGCTGATAGAACCCCTCCCCTCATTGTAGGGAGGGTCTACAGGGGAGCGGCTGCAGCTTTGCTGCTGTAGTGCTTCAAGCATAGACAAGCCCTTAGATATTTGCAGAACTACTGGTGCAAGACTTTGGATTTGCAGGCCTTCAACCAGTACATGAGCATGGCTGTTGCATGACAGAAGTTTGGCATTCCTCTCACAAGCCTTTAAATGTCTCCTGCCCCCTAGCTAAGAGGGACAGCATTGCTCTGAAATCCTGTAGTTTAGACTGCAGCATTGCTCCTGTGGACACCATGAAATCACTTGTATCCCACTTTGCACAAGAAAGATGCTAACAAGTGCCACATCCATCTTGCACTAGTGCAAGGGACCATGCAAACTGCAGGGCAGTACAGGCCTTGTGTTTCTGTAGAAGACCAGAATCCCATTTGTAGCAGCTTCAAACTGGGTCGGGATCTTGCCCTCTTGCCACACTAGAGGCAATTAGCGCCAAGCAGCCATTCTAGCCCCACCGTTACACGGGAGGGCAAGACCATGCGAGCAGCCTGGTTTTAGAAGACCCCCTTCCCTGGGGAGGCAATCGGACTGTCAGAGCTTCTCTCCTTATGTGAAAGCAGGGAAAATTGCAGATGTCTATTTTGTGCCGTTTCAATGGAGATTGTCAATTGTTTGAAGGGCCGATTATAGCCTGTCAGGGAACCTGAAACTGAGCCAGCCAGGAATCTTCATGATGTTAAGCCCCTGAAAACGAGTCAGCAGATTAAGAAACTGGAAGAGCTTGCATCCCCCGCCCCCCAGTAATAGCTGAACAATAGCTGCAGAGGAAATTGGAAAGGGAGTATGCTGTAGAGAAGCATGGATAGTAGTTACACACCAGTTCAGCTGCCGCCTACTCACACCTGCTTTAGAATGGCTTAGAGGGGGCCACTGGTCACTCTGGGAAAGGCAGCAGCCCAGAAGTGGATTCGGACACTAGAGGATACAGAACAGAGTGACCTGAGAGAGGCACAAGTGCTGTGCCGCTTTAGTCCTGGAGACAGCAGACCCAGAGCTGGTTGCCAAGGGAAGGCTGGTAAATGGCCACAAAGCCTATGAGAGCTGGGGTCAGGGGAAGAGGCTGGCCTAGCGCAGGAACGCCCATGCGGAGGCTGTGCAGTGTTACAAGCCTGGGAGGAGATGTCCCATAGCTGACCAGAGATATGTTGGCAGGAGTGGCTGGGAAAGCAGGGCCAGCAGTAGCAGAGGAAGAGCAGGGAGGGCGTCTCTGCTGGGTGGATGGATTCTATTCCCGTGGGCCACATGCATTAACATCCAGCCCTCAAGAGCCATAATCCCATAGGGTGACTGAACCCCAACTGTTTCAAGCACTGGAAGGGCCCAAATTAAGCTTTCATCCTTATCATTCATCTGTCCTCTGGTGTGAATAAAGTTTGAGACCAGGAGGTCCATTAGAGTCTGATTTCCGGTTGCTCAGAGGCCATTCAGTTTCACCCCTCTTCTAGAAAGAGATCCAGTCTTCGCTTTGGGACAAGCCACTATTTCCCTTAGTTGTTTAGGCCAATGGTAGATGACTCATTGTTGAAGCATGTGCCCAGTTTCTAGCTTAAATTTATGTGGCTTCAACTTCCAGTCATGTTCTTGCTAGGTCTTTCTCCGCTACATTTGAGAGCTCTTAGTACCTTTTGTTCTTGCACTGTGACTATTTCTACACCAAACAAGTCACCTCTTAGCTGTCTATGATAAACTAAGAGCAGAGCTTTTAAATCACACTGGCATGGCATTTAATCCAGCCAGATTGAAGGGGGCAGAGAAGCACCACAAACTATTTGTTTGGGCATCTTGATGTTGATGGCTGAACCCAGCTGGCCTCAGTACCACCACATGCAGAGGTTTAATGACTCGCCTCCTACTCTCTGGTTATACATCCAGCTTCACACCAGCCCTTTTTGCTACAGCTTCACGCTGAAGGTTCATGTTGAGTTGCTTGTCCTCCAGGATGCTTACATCCCTAGCAGACCTCACTGCTTTGCAGTCACCTATGCTGTAGGCTGGCCATTAGTGAACTAACGTGGCCTGCATGCCTAGATATACAATGCCATTTGACATTTTGTACTAAAATGCCTGGTTTTAATGGGGATGGGAGGTAAACTGAGCTCATTAAAAATCCAGAGTATTTTAGGTTTACTTCCAGATCACAGAGTGCATCAAGCCTAGAACCAATCCCTGTGGAACCCTGACAGGGAACTTCCCATTGACAAGTACTTTGAAATCTGTCCGTCAGCCAGTTCTTCATCCCATTGAAGAGTTTCTTTGGATATTTTTTAAATCCAACCATCATGTGGTAGTAAATCAAAAACCTTACAAAGGAGTCTTATAGCGAGGCAGTTACCCTTCACCAACCCGACTTGGTCATTTGGAGACGGAGCTGTTCTCCATCAAGCCATAGAGCTGCCAGACAATATTTCTATCCATTAATGGAAAGTTGAGACAGGATTCAGTTATTTTGATGGCAGGTTAACCCGACTGTCGTTCCACTATTGCATGCAGTGTTGGTGTAGCGGTGGCAGTTCCAGGATATTCAAGACAAGGTGGGGGGAGGTAATTTTTACTGGACCAACTTAAAGTCATCTTATCAACAGCAGCTGGTCCAGTAAGATTACCTCACCCACGCTCTCCAATATTCCCAGGGATCTTTTCAGAAGATCCGCACTCTAATGTTGGGGCTGTATTCAAAAGTCAATCAAGATGACCTGGGTAACTACCTCACCCATTCCATCACAAATCTTTTATTGGCCCAACCTCTCTTGGTGAAAGACACGTTGTCAAAGCTCTTCTTCAGGGCTGGGAAAGATGTTCAGTAGTGACAGACAGTTTCCCAGACTTGAAAAGCTCTAAGCTCAAAAGCTGGTCCCCTTCCACTCACAAATGCCCAGCCTATTGGAGCAGAAAGTTCCCTCACCGAGGGTGCAAACCCCCCAAATACAAAGCATTCTGCTCTAGCGAGACTAGCTAAAGCAGATAGTAAAAAGGAGCCATCTTGTATATGCAGACAGTACAATTCACTGTCCCTTTGAACTGTGGCTGTTCCTGCACAGCCCATAGGCAGAGTCATGATTCAAGAGGACAGAGGCTAACCAGCTCAGACAAGTGAAACATTTGCTTTTTTGTGGGGAAGGCGAGGGGTAAAAGCAGTACTTCAGAGCCAGTCCCAATGCAGATCTTCCCCAGGCCAGCCAGACCCAGTTGGGAGACCGCCCTCATTTCTGTAAGTTAGCTAGGACATAGCTAAGAGTCCAATCCAGGGAGCTTGTCCTTGCCCTGCCACTGAGCCAGCTGCATTCTGCAGGGCTGGGTTTGATCTGCAAGGAGGCAGCCTGGATTCTGTGCAGATAATTGAAAACTTTTAGCAACTTTGCAGTTCACAGAAGTGAAGGAGGAGGAGAAAGATGCCCATGCAAATAAGATCAGCAGCATGCCCATCCTCCATGGGAGAAGACGAGCAACCAGGAGTCCCAGCAAGTTGCTGGCAGATCTCAACACAGACTGAGGCTAAGGGGCAGCTGTCAAGAGACAGCTGTTCAGGAATGCAGTGGTAGGCATGGCCCTCCTCCCCATGGATCCCCACAAATGCAGTGGGTATTTACACGAGCTGAATCTAGGGTCAGCCAATGTAAGCTAGCACATTCAAGGAAAGATTTCCTCCAACAATCAATAGTTTGGTTTAGAGAGCCACTGGCCCATAGCAGGATGCAATGAAGATTTGTCAAAGGAATAAACAGACTGAACTAGCCTCTAAAATCCCAACGATTAGGGGTTTATATCATGGTGCTGATTTAGATGGCTGTGTGGATCAGGATAGAGACAAAAATATATACCCCCAGCAATCTGAGGCTTGGTCTGCACTTACCCGGCGATTCAGTGGCAGTCGACAGGAGTTACAGAGTAGCTTGTGTAACTTGCATCACTCCCGGTGACTGCCGTGCTTCCCTTCTGCGTGCCATCTTCACTGCACCGTGCCGATGGGAACCACGTTCCCCATCAACGCAGCGCTACGCTACCTGAGGGGGTGGATTAACAGCGTTGACTTCTGGATCAATTGAGCAGGTCTTCACTGACCGCTTCATCAATCCAGATGGCCTGACAGCAGCGACTTTGCTGCTGCCAGTGTAGACGTACTGAGTGTTCTCATGACAAGCGAAAGAACTGGGGAGGAACCCATCTGGGGGGGGTCTGCTGATGTCAGCCACAAGTTCAGAGCTCAGAACCCAAGCGCAGGATGGAATTTCTTACACAGTTCAAGGCAGCGTAGTTCTCCTCCTCAGACAGATGTCTCCCATTGCTAGACTGCAGTGCAGCTACATTTGGAGTAACTGAGGGACTTGCAACCCCTCAGGACACATTTTGAGCATAAATAATTCAGATATTTAATCATATAATTAAGCCAGAATTTGCTGGGTCAGATCATTGCTGTGAGTACAATTGATGCAGCCTCCCAAGAGGCAGTATCTTAAACAGAGGTCCCTTCTTGTGTTCAGAAAGGGGCTGCACAGCATTAGGTGTATGTTCCAGCCCTGGTGTCCTTACAAACTCACAGCCCTGCATTTATCCATACTGTTATTGGGTGGGCATCTAATGAGCCACAGGTCCAACATTCCCAAGACAAGATGCATCTCTCATTGCTTTAGAATAGTTGGCTAACGTGTCTGGCAGGGTCTAGCACCAGCTTTTTTGGAAAAAAAGTGAGGAACTCTGCAGCAGATTGTTCTGGAATAACCCAGAACACAGGGAAGCTTCTTCCTCAGTAGGGCTGATAGAAAGTGGGAGGCATTTGCAGATAGTTGTTTTGACAAGACAGATTCCTTTGGAAAGGGTTGATTTGCAAGAAAGGGTTTTTGGCCAAAACTGCCAAGAATGTTACTTTTAACAAACAAGTTTTTGTTGTGAGGTGGAGACTTCCACAAGTGCAGCCCAGGCTGGTTTTCACACCAGCTCTATTCCTCAGTTCCATTACAGGAGTTTGCACCCTGCAGTACAAAGGAACACAGTCCTTCCTCGGCGCTAGGATTGTGTTTGGCTGCCATCCAGACAGACATCTAGATGGCCTGTCCTCGACTGGAAGTCTTACTAAAAACTCTTGGCCTCAGCAAGCCAGTGGCATTCACACACCTACTCGTGATCACCTGGCACTCAGGAGTATGCCCTTTACTTTTTGCACACTACCATTCATGTTGCTGGGATGCATTACACAAGCCATCTGCTTGCGGGTCAGCCCTGCAGGGATGCTACTGCCCACCAACAGACTTTGAAAACCTACCTGAGCTACAGAGCACATAGGAGTGAGATGGGTCCTCCTGGGATACACGTCCCAAAAAACACCTACTCACAGCAGAGCATGTAGTGGGAGAGCCAAGGATTTTCCTACAAAGCAGAAGGCTGCCCAGCCATGAGAGCCTTGCCATTCAGTATCCCAGTGGGGGTGATGGCCTAACAAAAGCCAAATCTCCGTTATTAATGCAATATTTTAAGAGCCCCCCCACTGAATGTCTGGGGATTGTGTGCCTCATGTTCAACTGGAGAAGTGACAATAACCAATTGACTCTTATTAAGACTGGAATAATGGCTGGGAGATTGCAGCTTTGGTAAGTGCAGCGGAGGTCAACTGCATTAGGAAAATGTAATTAGTCTAAAATTCTCAGCAATCTTTTTTGGGGGCTCTCAAGGGGAGGGAGCTGTTTGCCATGCCTCATTAGCTACAGAAGCCACAGATCTCAGGCACAGGCAGCAGGCTGGGAGAATGCTCTGGCAGGATTTTACAGTGTTAAGTTTGATGTGAGCATGTGTGTTTGGTGGGGGG
This sequence comes from Emydura macquarii macquarii, assembly GCF_026122565.2. Taxonomy (NCBI): domain Eukaryota; kingdom Metazoa; phylum Chordata; order Testudines; family Chelidae; genus Emydura; species Emydura macquarii. The sequence continues at coordinate 50,369,813 of NW_027132905.1, forward strand.
GGGAGGGTAGATGTGTTCAGCACTTAAGAAAGCAACAGAACTAGTGGGAAAGTACAGCAGGGTGCAGTGTTTATTGCGAGATTCTAGCAGCCAGTTAATAGGGACCCATCTTAATTTGCTACTGCCAGGCACAATTTGCCATTAGTTGTGCTTTGAAAAGCACCTCTGGTTCATGCATGACAGGGAAGGCTGAAACCCTTGCAAGGGGCAGCACTTCCATGGAAATCAAGTATTCTGATAAAGATTCAATTTGCAGGTCTCCACTATGGCTTTCTGACCTACTGGCTACCTCCTCTTGCGTCCCCATCTTCCAGCTGCAACAGCAAGACGCTGCTTCCTCCATGCGTCAGGCGTGGGTAGCCGGTCATTACTCCATCCCACTAATGGGCAGGGGTGAGTGATTTTAATGAAAGATGCGCCTGAGGCAAGGTTTGGGAGAGCAGTATCGATTGCATCATTTAATATTTCATAAGCATCTGTTGAAGATTTCTCCCCACACCTCTCAGGAGGGCTGAGGGAGCTTTTCACAGAGTGTTTCTGCAATGTTCCCCCCAACTCCAGGCCCTGCCAGCCTATTCTAGACAGGTGGTTAATACTACAGTGATGTGAGCTCCTTCCAGCAGTGCATTAAGCTTTGTGACTAATATCTGTCATGTCGTTTGTTCTCTCCTTGGAGAGCAGCATGAGCAGGGGAGTGTCTTGTCTGGGTAGTGAGTGGTTAATAGCAGTAACACCTAACAGATATGTTAGAACCTTGGTGCATCCCTTTACCAGGAAGGCAGTGTGTGTGCGCGCACAGAAGTCCAGCTTTTTGAAACAATGAAGCCAGATTAAAACACAACCGCTCAATATCCTACTGCAGTAAATAGTGAGCACTCCCAGTCAGCTTGACGCTTCGAGCATTCACTAAAGCAAAGAATTTTGCACCTCAGGCCTGACATCTTTAAACTGTGTCCTATTTAGTTGTACTTGCACTCCTGTAGAAGCTGCTTTACCAGCTTAATGGGCAGAAATATTAACAGCAAAGGTAACTGACAGCTGTAACATCTGTGGAAGATCTGCTGTCATGTGACATTTCACTTGAGACAAGAGGTTTAAGCATGCTGTCGCTAGAGTGCAAGTTCACCCAGATACAGGGAATACTGGGGGAAGGTACACACAGTTGGGCAGGAAGTCAGACTAGGTAGGGGTCCCAGAGTACAAACTGGATCCCCTCTTTTTTGCAGGGCTGACTGATTCTGGCTGTTAATGGAGACCACTCGACAGATCCTGCAGACTTACAAGTACATATGCAGCTACCCCTTCTCAAGCAAACATTTGGAAGCAATCAGACAGGCTACTGAGGAGAACCAGCAGTCTTGTCTATTTCTTTATAGACTGGCACCACTGCAGAGGGTGTTCCCTCATTATGGACTGCCAGAGTGAGCTGGTTATGAATAGCCCCCCCCCGCCCCACATGGCGGGGTCTGTTCTATAGTAGCATTGTTACTACAGTAATATGCTCTCTGAACTTTGAGCAGAAGGGACACTTTCCAGCAATTGCCTTGTTGATGGCAGCTGCTGCTCTTCTGCAGAGGGCTGTCTATTTAATGGGACAGGCAGGGGTCCCATTAAGGCTTGTGGTTCTAATATTACCTAGCTTCAGGGCTGATAAGGGGGACAATTTTTTTCCTCAGGATCCCAACCTCAAGGTCCCCCCCTGAAAATTTAACTGTGGTGAAGTGGGAATGGTTGAGGTCCTAGACATGATGGACCAGGACCCCATGTCTCTCAATGGGCTTGTCTAGCTCATCTCAGAGCTGGAAGTCAGTATTGTCCCCATTTTACAGATGGATAATGGTGGTTCAGGACAACACACTTGTCCAAGGTTACCCAGGTGGGTAGTGGCACTGCCAGGAACTGACCCCAGATCCAAGTCCTTTATCCATTAGGCCACACTGCCTCCTTCCTGTTCTACCCTGGAGGAGCAGAGTGGCTACCATAGTCTTAGAAATGGTCACCTAGTATAGCCAAAGTTTTGCACCCAGAATTACTCTTGCCTTACATTGGATTATTCCATGCCCTTGTGGACAGAAATACTCCAGAGGTATCATGCTACTGATTTTAACCAGTGAAGGAGAGTATTTGAGTCTGTGAGAGTGGTCTCACCTTTGACTGCTCAGCATATTGGAGAATCCTATTTAGCCTGCCCTAGATCTAGAGCAGAGGAGAAATTGCTCTGCAGAGCCATTGTGGCTATCAGTCTAATCTAGTGCCCCATGCGGTATTTTTAAACCAGGGCACAATAGCATTGTGGTAGCGCATAGGAGCCGGACCATGACATTGACTGGCTGCAGACTGGTCTTGTCCATGCTGACCAGCAAGTAGCTGAACAGCACAAGGGGTGAGAAGTGAAACAGCCAAGTACAATTTAACGCTTCACATATTAGTAATACGAGGTAAGCAATGCTTTCATATAGAAGAGATACAAGGAGTTTGCAAGATAGCACAAGCCTGCAGTTCTGATTCAACGGAGCCGTATTCACATGATGGCAGGTGTTGCCTTAAAACAATAGTTTGAAGCCATACTTGTCTGAGTATTGGGAATCCAAGGATGCGGTGTACAGCTATTGACTCAATCGCTGGGCCCTATGCTTTTGCATGGTGGAGCTTGGCCATCAGCTTCTCAGTTGTCCCACCATTACGCCCATCCCATTACAAGTGGAGCCATGTCTGTACAACAAGACAGGGGAAGTCTCATCAAGGGAAGGAATGATTGTTGACTAGACAGGACGCGCCAAACCACACTGCTTATTAGCCCAGGATGTTATTTAGTAAGTTGTGGCTACAAAGCAATGCTGAAAGTCCTAGTTAATGTGGATTCACTAGGACAGAAGTGAATCAGTTTGGAGATCATATGACTTTGCTAGCAGTCTCACCCCTTCCGAGGAGAAAGATAGTTCTGCCATTAGTAAGGCCAGGATAGAATCCAGTCTGTTGTCCCACTATCCTTGTGGAGTGGCGTCTTCCCCGACCGTATCCCACTTAGCCAGAGTCACTATACAAGATGCCGGCAACTGGCCCATTTGGGAAAAACAGTCTTACCTACTAACTCACATATTTAGTTGTGTCGCAGGGCCATTTAATGGCATGCTATTTCCATTTATGATCTCTGGCCGTTCCCTTGCAACAGATGGTATCAAAGCCAACCTACTGCACATGGAGCATGCACCCATATGAAATAGAGAACTAGATCTGATAACAGCTGCCATGGACAGCTGTGGGGGGGAACTGTAGCAAAGACTCTGGAAAGAGCCTGTTGGAGCCGGGGGTGTTCTGCAGAGGCCCCATGACAAGGGGTACTCCTGTCAGAGTTCTTCCATGGCCAGCTCTGCTTCAACAGACAAGGTGCCAATGCTTTCCTTGGCTATTGTCTCCAAGGCAGTGTTTAAAATGCAACTCAAGGAGTCCTACTATTGTCTGACCACCAAGTGCCAACGAGGGTGCTGTAGAAGTGGCTCTTCCAATACAAGAGGAGGTCTGTCCTTCTGGCAGATCTTTGCCTCTACTAGCCCCAGCAGTTAGAGTCTAGAAAAAAAAAAAAGAGAGGCTCAGGTTCCCAGGACTATTTGAATGGGAACTCGAGGATACAGTGTTCAAGTTGCATTGAGGGAAGACAGCTTCTCTGGCTCACCCTGTACCTAGGCAGCATGAATTAATTTCATCCTGAACTCTAGATTGATCACCTCACCTAATGAAATTAAGAACAAATGAAATCATGACAGCTGTGGAGGAATTATCTGCAGCAAGGCATCTCAAAATTTATGGAGTGTAATAAAAACCAGATCTTTAACTGTCCGTTAGAATCACATTTTAAATGCTTAGTGCCTTTTCCATTGAAAGTCAATCAGAAGGAAAGGAAGATACCCAACCAATCCATAGGCTCCTGGGTATTTTCTCCAGGGTTTGGGACAATCCATCCATCCAACAACTTGCCACACTGGAAGGCAAGCATCCCCTACGGGCGTAAGCCAACTAGTAGGCCATGCTTTTCTAGCACACTGATACAGGACTAAATTGGTGGAGATTCTTGCATCTGAATGCTCAAGGAAGAGAGTCCAGTTTTTGAGAGGCTATGACCACTGTTTGATTCTATCTAGGAGGTTGGCCAGCTCTCAGAGGGGGAGCACATGTGGCTGTAATGCAAAACCTTCCGCAACTCCCATTGGAAACTTTGTTCCTTTGGTTCACGTAGTGCAGAATGCCGGCTCTAGGTTCAAACACCAGAGAGAAACTAGGAGTAGTTACATTTGCATATTTCTACACCCCATAATCCAGACAAAATTGTGGTCTCTCCCTGTTCTGCCAAGATTTAAGGTGTAGTTTGAGTATACCATTAAGTTTGCTTTTGGTTGGTTTAGTCTTACTTGCTAGTTTGTAGGAGTCAGCAATTGCATCTCTTGGCAGGACAACCTCTACTGTAGTTGGGTTTTTTGGCACCTAGTCTCAAGTGACAGAGCTCTTGTCTTGAGACTAGTGATCTCAAGAGTGCTTGAGACAAGCATCCAAGATTTGTGCTTGGCCTTAAGCATTTTGTTCTGGACAGACCCCTGAACTCAATGCTTCTGTCCTCCTGTGTTGGTTCATGCCACACCAAGAGTAGCTAAACTTCGGTTCTGGATCTCTTTAGATCACTGTAAAACACTGAAGCCTTGGCTATATAGCCACGTTCAGCACTGCCATCTTACAGATGGGAAGAGGTAACCAGGGAGTTTATTCTAGTCCTGACTCTGCTGTTGACTTTGGGAAGTCACTTGGCGTTGCAGGCTAGAACACCTTGCTAGGAGCTGCAGGGGACACTGCAGGCAGTACACATGCCAGGTAGACCAAGCCGACACCTACAATCTAATCTTAGAGGTTGCAAGTTCACGTTGAAGGTGACCTGTGCAAGGAAGGGCAAAGAGAGGTGCTTGTGCCTTTGGCTTCTTTAGTCAGAAGAAGCTGAAAGATTCCACACATCCTGATGGGAGGGAAGAACAGGGAAGTCTGTCATATTAGAAGGTCAAGTCCCATCTCATAAAAAACCTAGTGAGAGGGTGTCATAGCAATCAAGATCACTGAACAACTATATGAATGTAAGGTGTTTATTTCTGGTAACATCTTGGACAGATGTCTTCATTAGAGATTCAGCACACTCAGTCCTTTAATTAAGGTGAGAGATTGCCATACATGTTAAAGGGTCTTGCACACTCCTCTATGCCCACAGTTGGCTCTGTTTCTGAAAGCAGACACTAAGCGAGGAAGCCCCTCCAAACCTTCTTCCTACATAGGAAAAGCTGGATTTGTGCCCTCAAATCCTTTGCAAGCTACCACTGGAGGACATTGGGCTTGAATATCTGAATGTTCCTGAAGCCATGATGTTTGCTTCTGTTTCTTCCAGAGCATTCCACCTCCTAACCAAACCTGGGGCAGAGTGGAAGAGTTTCCTCTTCAGTCATCTTAGGACTGATCTGTCCAAAAACCTCTTCATGATGGAGTTTAAAGGTCTTTCAGGGAAATCCACAGGTTGGGCCAGCTAAGTGTTTGATTTGTTCCAAAAAACAACATTTAGCTTCTGCTAACACCCAAGTTTTAAAGAAGCTGAAGTCACACTACAGAGTTTCAAAGGCGTGAGTAAGTCCTGCACACTTGAAATGTGCTGATCAAAATTCAATCCCTCTAGAGTAATTGAGGGTTCCCACATGTGTAGAAGAGGGGGGAAATTGCAGAAAGCAGGTACTGGAAGTGTCACAGGAGTGGTAATGGAGAAATTAAGAGCTATTTGTGTACTAAAGATATCTTCAATAAATAGCTTTAAGAGGAGATGCTTCTGCAGTAGTGAGAAGCGCTGACAGCTCAGGGAAAGCTGGGTGGGTGTATATTATAGAAAACGGAGTCAGGAAGTCAGTCTCTTTACGCTCACTGTTGTGTCTCACTGCAGCAGTCATTTGCTAGAACACTCCTAGACTTCACCTGAGGAGGTGGGCGGGTTGCACACATTCCCCACTGCTACGTCAGTGTGCTGCCATTTAGAGCGGTTTACACTTCAGCAGAGGCTGTAGCCCTGCCTGCTCACCCATCCACCCCCACTCCAGACAGGCATACTGCATTTACCCAGGCACCTGGCAGCACCACCCCATTGCACCCACTGCCCAACAAATGGCTCACCCAGAGCAAGGTGACGAGATCAACTCCCGGTCATGGAGTAACCAGGCCAGCAAGAGACAGGAGTACAGGCACTGGAAGCAGTCCTAATAAGCCAGAGTTGGCTTGTACTTTGCCTGATGCCTTGGTGACTGCAAACTCTTACAGGGTTACAGCGAAGATCAAGTACAGTGCTTTACCACAGCCAGGCTAGTTACTTGTATCTGGAAATACTTTCCACATTCAACTGCCTGTTGAACACTGTTTAACCAGTTACTTGAGTTGCGACACCTCCAGCATCGAGAGCAGGTTCCCATTCTGCTATACGCAGCCTCCGAACTTAAAGCCCCAATAGGGCAGGACTGAGGAAGTAGTCCCATTTTACAGACCAGGATACAAAGCCACACAGAGTGATAAGACTTGCAGAGTTATATAGGAGTCTAGAGAGGCACTGGCAGCTGAACCCAGACCTTCCAAGGCCCAAACCTGCATCTCCAGCCACAAGACCATCCTTTCTCAGGAAAGAGAGACTAGGGCAGTGTTTACCTTCTTTGAGCAGGTATAGACCAGTCCTAAAAGGGTAAAGAACCTAGCCCTATTACTCCAAGGTAGAACTGGGTGAAGTTGTCATCTCCCCCCCCCACACACACACACTTTAATTGAGAAACTCCGAGTTACTCTTGGCTTTGGCCAGTTTGTTAAAAGAAACCTAGAAGTTGGTGGTGTTGTTTTGTCTTTACTTTTTTGTCTGACGCTTATTTCAAGATTGCCTTTAATTCTTGGAGAAAAGGGTTTCAATTTCCATTTAACAACAAAGTGCTTAACCTGAAATTAAGGGTTGGTTCTCTTTTAATTGTCAGCAAGCTAGAGTGCGTGTTCTTTGCATCTCTCGACCCCTTGTTCTCTTCCCTACCAAGGAAGGCAAAACCTTTTACAACCCACACAAGACTCGTTTCCTTGGACAGGCAAGGCTATTGGCACTTCAACACAAGACTACCATCTGCTTAAGGAGTCAGCTTAGATAAAAAGCTTCATTTCCACTGCTTCCGGTCATTCCCTGCATCCCCCCAAACCAGCAGAGAGGCTAAAGCCAGCTGCAGAAGATTTGGTGGTGTGAGAAACAGCAAAACTTTGAGGGAGCATGGGCTAGAGAGAGTTTAAAGAGGATTCACAGAGTCTTTTGAAGAAGGTTTGAACATACTCAAGCTAAGCTCTTCACAGGGACAGCAACAGGGTCTAGAGCCAGTGGAACTAGGTTACTGAAGAGCAGTACGAGGAGGGGCCCAGCACCGAGGTTGTAACAAATTACGGCAGGAGGCAAGCTAAGCGCCAGCCGGCCCAGTCATGCCTAACCTGCACTGATAGGCAGCTCTTGCACTGCCTCAGTGCAAGGAGCTCACACCAGCCGTTCTGTTTTACATACAGTAATAGCCCTGCATTGTGGTACCCATCCTCCACTCCCAACGCAACTGCCACATAGGCGGCCTGCATCCCAGTAAAGCACTTCAGGTCCACAGTTCTGCTCTGCCTTCCTTCGCACCTCCTGCAGCGTGCAGGAGAGCTTAACCCACCAGTATGAGCAAGGAAGTGCACTTCTAGGAATGGTTGGGCCAGAACATCTCATTTAGGTAACAGGCAGATATGCAGCATAAAGTCAGTCCACTACAGCTTTGTCTTGGCTAGGATTTAAGGTGTCAGCTATAATGTGCTAAGATGAGCTTGGGTCGTTTAATAACTAGGAACAACATTGTCCCTAGACTAAACTGAGTGTTAGTGATCACCACACCATTCAGTCCTGGGCTAGACATGGTCTGGTGAATGGTGTCTCCAGTGACTAATTCTCTGACACAGGTACTTGTATCAGTAGTTATCCCATGCAGCTGCCTTCTTACTTTCTCTCATACCACACTAATAACTGCAGGTCAAATTATGTTCGGTTATACATGTACAACCCCAATGTCTTAATGGGTGAAGTCAGAGGGTGCAATCTGATCCTGCAGTTAGAATTCAGTCTGTACTTTGGACAGACCACAACCTAGCTGATTTATAACAGTGTGTGCTCTCTACAGGGAGAAAAAAAGAGTTAGAACTCCCTCATTAAAGCAATCAGAAAGAACTCTGAAGCAGATCATTTAGTAACAAGGTTTGGGGGGGGGGGGGTCCTCTTTATTTAAAGGTAGCAGCTTTTCAGTTTATGGTTGCATATTAAAGGCAACACTCACTCAAAAGCTGCAGCACACAAAGGGTTAGCCATGTAGCCGCCCCCCCATTAAGAGATTCAAATGAACCTCTGCCTTGTTTTGGACGTCTGCCCTTCTGCAGCTCAATCAAGTTAAATAAGCAATTGGAGCAGCTGAAGGACACTAGCTCCTTGAATCATTAGGAAGGAAAACAAGTGCTGAAGTGCCTTTCTTGGGCAGGTTTAAGATTTCTTTTGCCCTCCTAAGTGAATCTCCAGCACCAGCAGGAGACAATGGAATGGATCCCTCTCCTCTTGGAGGACTATAAGCAGCTAGACTATAGTGCATTTAATAATTAATGCTGTTCTGACCACAGTGCTTAATTAGGTTTATCTGCCACAATGGGACTCCAATCTGCTTGGCAGAAGCCACTATACCACAGACAGGACAGCCAAGCCAACCTTTAGGTAGGCTGCAGATCCCAGGAGGAGGAAGCTAGGAGCACATACATGCTCAGGTAGTTCTAGAGAGGCTAACCAGGGAGCTTCACTCACCACCACCAGCCAAGCGAGTCAGAGTCAAACACTGAACTCCAGTCAGGAAGAGATTTCCCACACCAGGGAGAAGAGAAATGTTTCCTGCTAGTTCTTAAGTTACAAGACAGGGACAGATCAGTCTTAGGAACTAATACACCCACCCGCAGTGTCTCATTGAAAGGTGAAAACCATACATCTGAAGTTAAGGTAGATCAGACACCACTGGAACAAACCGGCTAATAAATAACACACAAGGAATCACACAGCCACTGCTCAGCAAACAGCCTACTCCCCTGGCCCTCAGCAAGCCTCTTCCACACCAGAAGAAAGAGATTAACCACCACTCCTTACCTGAGTAGATGCCCTCACGAGGAATGGAAGGATGGGATAGCCTTGTCCCCACCCCAGGTGCCTGCTTTTATACTGTTGGTCTAAGAGGGCCCCGCCTCTCTCTTAAAGTGCCAGTGTACGGGCTACCACCACCATCTCCCTTGCCTACCCTTTGTGTCTACTTCTAAGGCAGGTACTCTGCTGAACGTAGTGGGGTAGCAGTGTGGCCTGGTGAATAGGGACAGCACTCAGGAGACTTGGCTTCCGTTCCCTGCCCTGATGTGCGACTTTAGATGAGTCACTCTATGTCCCTGCTTTCCCCTCCCATCCTTTCTCTATTTAGATTGTGAGCTCAGCAGGGCCAGGACTGTCTTTTATTCTGCGTGCCTGCAGCACCTAGCGCAGTAGGGCCCCTAAGTGTTACTGTAATACAAATAATAACATCAAACCCATGTTTCCATCTTCAAAGGCGGGGGAGGCTGTCCTGGATGCTAGACTGTCCTTCCAGGGGGTGATGAAATGCCAGCAGCGAAAGGAGTGGCAGAGGTTACCCGCTGGTACCGCCACCTCCACTGGTTGATGTTCCTGCTGGGGAGAGGTCCAAGGCAGGGCTGGCCAGTTATGACTCTCCCCAGCCCTGAAAGAGCACAGCCAGCCAAACAACTTGAGACAGCTCCGTCCTGCCTCTCTGAACTGCACTTGGCATGCAACTAACAGGAGCAGCTCAGCTTCCCCTGCCCCTCACCTCAAAGGCAGAGAGAGAGGATTGCTCTTCTTTATTCAGCATTCCCCGGAGGGCACAGGGTGCTTCTCAGCAGATTGCAGGCAGGAGCAATGTTAGAACGCAGGAGGGGAAGAGCACAAGCTTTCGGGAGATGGAACCCCAGGCATAAAAACAAAGGAAGGATGGTGGGGGAAAGATATTTTTATGGACAAGAAAAAAGAAACACAAACTTAATTTCAATGAACCAGAAAGTCCAGACACAAAAAACCACCTCTAGCTACATTCACAGGCTAGAAAAATCACATACTATTTAATTGGAAGGTGCTACATTGTGGCACTGCGAAGCTCCCACCACCAGCCCTGCTCAGAACAGGGGCAGCTGCATTCTGCACTCGCAAAAGGCATGGAGCTTTCTTTGCAGTTAGCCCCTGCTGGCGGGTGCTGCAGTAAGTAGCCCACTGGGGCAGTAACAAAGATCTACAGGAGCACGATGAGATCTTCATCTAATAGCAAAGGGCCCAATCTCTTGACCAGCCACAGCTAAATGAAGGCATAGCTAGGTGTGGTTGCTCTCTGGGAATGAAGGAGCAGCGCGAAGTCCAGCGGGCCCCTGAGATAATGAACTGCTTTGACAATGGACTGGCAGGTGCCCTTAACTTAGCGAGAGGATATTTGACTTTGCCGGTTATTAAAAATCCAGCAGCATCCCTTCCATCTTCACTGAGCGTAAGCTAGATGGCTCTCATCCAGGCCTCTGTCTCTGCCAGCCATTAGCAGAGACAAGAGGCCTGCAAGAGGAATTCACAGGAGTTATTACTATTCATGAGAATTACTAGCAACAAAATTAGGTGGAGGATAGCTCTCAAAGAAGGCAGTGGGAATGCCATTACTTAAGATGGACAAGGCAATGAAGAAGATACTGTAGGAAATAACCTTCTGCTGGTTCAAGGGAGGCACAAGAGGAACAAACAGATCATTTAATCTATAACTGCAGTTATAGTTCAAAGATCAACCAGAGGGGCTACTGTTGAGTGACACGTGTTTCTGCCCTCCTGTGCTGGAGCATGGTGTTCATACAACACACCCTGTCACCAGGTGGGCCAGTTTCATATGGTGTTGATTAGGGCTGGTTATGAATGTTCCAGTGAAACGTTTTTTCATCCAAAAATGTCGTCCTCTAAACCAAAACTGGTCATGGGGAAAAGTCAGTTTTGATGAATCTCTCCATTTGAAAAAATGTGGGGGGAGGGGGAGTTTCAAGATTTCCCAAACATCCCATTTTGATATTTTTGAGATTAAAAAGTTTCATTTTCCAGTTCAAAATAACTTCCCATTTTGAAATTTTAGTTGTTATCCTATAAAAGGGTCTTTAAAAAGTTTAAAAGGTTGAAGTCAAAACAAAACTTTTCATAATTATCGAAGCAAAAAGTTTGGAATGGTCCAATCTGTTGGGTTTTTTTCAGATTAGCAATTTGCAAACATTTGAGAGATTTTGAATTTGTAGCCCAATTCAGGCTGGGGAAAAATTTCAAAATCTCAAAAACTCCCACGGGAAAGGAAAACCATTTCCTGCCCAGCTCCAGAGTTGTTGCAGACCCACACTTCTTATGGGGCCCCATCAGTATCTGCAGAATTTCCGTTTTCATTTAGTGTACGTCTACATGACGAGGGTTACACCACCATAATGATGTCCACATAATGTGCTGGCATAACCTCATAACCTCCACATCCCGACCACCATAGCTGTGTCAAAATAACTTTTAAATGGGGACCAAGGGCCAAAATTAAGGGCCTGAATCTCTACCACCTTGTATCTTATTTAGTCATTTATGCTGGTGCAAAGTAGGCAAAAAGTGGATGTAAAAGGCTGCTCTTCTGATGTGGTAGTATTGTGCACTGACTTTGCCCCAGTATGAGTGACTGGTGTAAATTCATTGGTGCAAACCCACGAAGTGCAGCAGGGTAGCTACCTTTATCTTGGGACCATGGGAGGCATGTGTCACCACTATTATCCATTTCATTCTGAGTCCGAGCCCCCACCTCCTCTGACCTCAGAAGAACAGGGAGAAATTTAAATTCTACTCTTGTACATAACCATGCAAAATGTTTATCTTTATGTGCTTTTATGAGATGTGCTTTATGTGCTTATGATAATAAGGATCATTATTTGTAGCGCAGTAACATTGCGAGGCTCCAACTGAGAACGGGGTTCCTTCGTGCTTGGTGCTGCACATATGTACAGAGCAAAAGACAGCCCCTCCACGGAAGAGTTGACAATCTGTTGAGACAGAGATAGGGTGGGAGGGGAAACAGAAGCAAACTGATGTGAAGTGATTGGCTATTTACAGGGTGGTGGCAGTGCCTGGGTTAGAACTCAGGTTCTCTGGGGTCCCTTTCATAGATGTATAAGGCCCCATCTATGCTACGGAGTTAGCTCAATGTAAAGCAGAATATGTCGACCTACACTACAGCTGCTACAGCCTACACTACAGCGTTGCTTCCGCCAATGAGAGTCGCTCACTCCCCACACCTAACACCACCAGGAATGCCCCCCTGCTGGCACAAGCTAAGGCCTGGTACACAGGTGGAGGGGCATGGATTTGCCCGAGCTCATAAGGAAGTCTGTAACCTTATTTAAAAGTCACTTTTGCTCATAATTGGAGGCACTTACCCCCTCAGATACATCATTTGCCTCGTATGCGTTTTATTACTGGCAATAACTCTCGTAAATTCCTCAACAGATGGAAATTTTATTTGACTAATCATTGCCATTTGACTTACTGTGGAGCTGCATACGGCGGCTCAGGGCAGAAATGTTCCAGCAGAGGTGATTGTTGCGGGGGAGCCGGGAACGTGGCATTTATTGCCGACGCCACCTTGAAGATTTGTGGAGTTGGGAGGCGGCTCCGTAAAGCCCTTTCTTTGCATTCCCTCCCCCAGCCATTCAAATTCTCTGCAGTTGGGTGAAGAGCTGCTGCTCAGGTGTTTATTGTCTAATCTCCAGGAGACTTCGCTCACCCTCTGCTCTCTGTTTAATGTCGTTGCAATGCTTGGTTGGGTTAACACGGGTGAATATTTCCTATAGATGGTCCAAGGGATGGCTTTCCTATTGAAAGGGCTCATCATGATGTCTTAGGTTCCTCCCAGGTATATCTCTCCCCAGACAATCCTGGGGTGCTCTTCCATTAGCAGTGGTCATAGAAGAGCTCTCAAGGCAGCTCCATCCTAGGGGAAGATGGCATCTTGGGCTGGGCAAATAACAGATTTTTTTGTCCACTGGTAATTCCAAAACATCTGGGGGAGGGAGAAAAGGAGAATTATTTTGGGTCAGACGGCAAAAAGCAAAACAAACCAATTCATTTTGATTGCGTCGAAAGGGAAACCTTTCATCAAACAAAACGCATGGTTTCAGTTTTGACCTTTTCTAATGTTGTTTGGTTTTGGGGGGGAAAAAAAATAGAATTCAAGGAAATTTCAAACCAACAACTCAAAATGTTTTGACGTTTGGGGAATTGCTGGTTAGCTGGTTGGTTGTTGTTTTGTTGTGACATGAATAGTTGGGTGAAACTGACACAACGGTGTGACACATTCTGATGTCACTGAATCAGCATTTCTCACCAAAATAAAAACTTGGGCTGAAAAATGTTGCCCGGCTCTGATCTTGAGTCTATTGACTGGCCAAAGATATAGACTACCAGGGGACATTATTCTGCCTGCCTCGCCCCCTTCTCCAGGTTCCACCCACCACATAGGCCTGGGGAAACGAGGCACTTACACAGCAAGCTAGTTAGGTACATGTCTACCTTTCAGTGGAGGAGTAGGTCCTAGTATGTGGGCAAGTCCCTAAGAGGTTGGTTGGTAAGGAGGTCTCCTTCCAAGGCAGCAGCACTCTTCTGGGAAACTTCCCTCCCTGTCTCCCCAGTTTCCCTCCATGCACAGAGGGATGCTGAGTTAATGCTGTGCACAGATGTCCTGCGTGATAGTCACTGAGTACCGCACTACTGGTTCTTGGGACAGATCCCTTATCCCATGACATCATCATTTTCAGCAAAGGGCCTATTTAAATGAATATCTCATGGGAATACCGGGCAATACACAGGGTTGGGCTCTTGGCTTTGGTGCATAAGGGCTGTGTTTCTAGCTTCTCTCAAAGCACAGTGCCAGAGTGGGTAGGCCTCATCACTGCATAGCTGGGGATCTGGTGTCTTTATCTCAACGTGCTGCGTTACGGACATGAGGCGTGAGTGAGGGGGGGATTTGAGGCGGCGCTGTACCAGACGTAGCTGGAAACACTCTCCCTGCAGCCAACATGAGGAAGCAGAATACCTCCATGAGGGCTGAGCAGGGCAGCCCCCGCTGCTGCATGCTGGAGAAGGCTGAAGAGGGACAGAAGAAGAAAGTGGTTAGGGTACCAGCCGCCGATGCAGGAGAGCTGGGTACAATTCCCTGCTCAGTCGTGACTGCGGCCTGGTCTACACTCACCTGGCGATTCGGCGGCAGTCAACGGGAGTTACTTTTTGCTGTGCTTCCCTCCTGCGCGGCGTCTTCCCTGCACTGCACCACGCGAGGAGGTGGTTTTACAGCGTCGACTTCCGGATCGATTGAGCGGGTCTTCACTGACTGCTCAGTCGATCCAGAAAGGTCGCTCGGATGGCGGCGACTTTGCCTCCATCAGGGCAGACATACCCTGAGTCTCAGTCCGTGATCTATACAGTGGGGATCCAGCACTTCCCTATCACACAGGGGTGATATGTAGGAGAATAAATACATGAACGGTTCTCTGCTGCTCAGCTGTAATGGCCCAGGTAGCCATTTGTGCTGCTTGTGAGTTAACCGAGCTCTTTGTGTCACAGTTAAAGGGCAACTGCCCCATGTCCCCCCTTCTGTGTCCAGCAAGGGCACCCACTCTTGGCTCCAGGCCCCTGAGCCAACACCTCTCTCGGGTGGAGATCCGTGTCGCTCTCTCCCGCTGGAGCAGGCTATTTCCAGTCTGCACAGTCCCTGCCTTTGCTGTGTGATTCCCAAGCCAAAGATACAGTGCCTGCGCAGTCTCTTTTGCTTCCCGCCTCCAAAGCACTACACAGGGCAGTTGCTCCCAGCTTTGAGTTACCACCCAGCTCTTCCTAAACAAGCATCTTTATTCTTAAGGCAAAAGCACTACAGAGAAAACCTATGAAAAGCCATAAAAGAACCTGCCCTTGTGCTAAAAAGCTGACCAGAGATCCCCTTCCCCCCCCGAGTTCCAACAAGGGCTCTGGCTGCTGTTTAGTCCGTCAGACCCCCCAGGTGGGGTTTTCCTGTGGTCACAAGTTCATCACAGCTTCAGCTCAGAACAAGCACCCCAGTCTTGTGGGGCTTCAGTGAGCCCAAGACCTTCCAACTCTTCCCTAAGGGAAGGATCAGAAAGCAGGCCCCGAGTCAGTTTTAACTCAGGCTGTTGAACCAATAACCCTTTTATTGCACCCTGCAGAATCCCGTCTGACCCAGTGTAAGCGAGTGTCTCTCCAGGGTGTGGGAGCTTTCTGGGGGGGGGGGGGTGTTTGAGACCCTGAGTAAATTTGCCTAACCACCCCCTCCCACTCTCCCTGCTGTTCTTAATTCCTAGAGGGCTGTGGTCCCCCTCCTCCCTGGAATTACATAAATCCCTCGAGAGCACCTACGCATTTGCATTTTTAATACAATGAACTCCTACACCACAAACTTAATTGAGGAAGATTTGTCCCGGCTATTGCAGGATATTGCCCTATCTGTCACACCCTGTTTTTAATCTGCTGCGATAAAGTTTACTTGCTAGCCCCAGAGAGAGGGCATCGCTCTGTATGATGCATGCTGGGGACGTGCCAGCCGACCGTTGTGGGTGTGCAGCTTTCTGCTATTTTCTCCATCAACGGCTCATGCAGATTTCGGTCTCTGAGTCTCGGCTTATTTTTGCATTTCATTTTTTTTTAAGAGCCAAATTAAATTAATCCATCTCGAAATTAATTCATGGGTTGGTGTGGAAACCTGACCACCATCTTGGCAGCTCCTAGGGACTAGGGGAAACAAACAGGGGCTCATAGCTCAGTTTGTCTCCTTTGTTTTTGTGTGCATTGTTGTGTGTGTAGGATCATTTGGGGGTGGAGTTTGTGTATATCAATGTGGGTGCATTGTGTGCATTATATATGAATGCATATTTCTGCATGTGTGGGTAGCATATGCATATGTTTGTGTCTAGGGGTTTGTGTGTCTGATTGGAGGTACGGATGTGGGGGTGTGCCTATAAATGTTAGTGTATGCCCGTGAATGGGGGTGTGCGCACTGTGTGTGAATGAGTGTGTGTGTGTGTGTGTGTGCATGCCGTACAAGTCAATGTATATGTGCATATTTGCAAGCGTGTGTGTGCGCTGTATGTATTTGCACACCCTTTGGAGTACACTTGTGCATGCATTTGAATGTGTGTGCACGCTCGTGCTTGTGTACATGTGCAGGTGCATTTTTGCATTTAAAAAAAAACCAAAGCAAGCCCAAAATGACCAGACTAAAACCAAACCCTCAGGTCCAGGCCAGCCCTGCTGATTGCACGGGTGTTACTCCAGGAATGCATTTGACCCATGATTTTTTAACCAAACCTAGTTCAACTCCTAACCCTACCAAGGTCCACACAGCTGGGCTGGAGTTATCCCACCTCCTTCACAGGCCAAGACCTGCTCCCATTTCAGCCAGCAGCAGATCACACAGGGGCTAAATTCTGCGCTGACTGACAAGCTGCTTGTCCTGGGGTTGCCTGGGGTGTAAAATCAGCGCAGGGTTTGGCCCTATTCACTGCAGCGATGCCAGGCTGGGCTGTAAGTGGGCGAAGGTGAGCCAGAGGGAGCACAAACTGGTGTGCCTGATACCCTGGGGGCACTATCCTCAGCCTCAGCCTGGCCGTTTTACACCCACTCCAGTGGCACAAAGCAGCCCTGGACCAGCTTCACCATTCCATGTTAGTTATTACCCTTACTTGTATTACAGTAGCAGCCAGGGCCCAATACCAGATCAGCTCCCATTGCGCTAGGAGCTGTACAAACGCATAGGGAGTGACAGTCCTTGCCTTGAAGAACTTATAGTCTAAATAGACAAGGCAGACACAGGAAAGGAGGGGAAATAGGCAAAGTGACTTACCCAAGGTCACGCAGCAGGTCAGTGGCAGAACTGGGAATGAATCCAGGTCTTCTGAGTCCTCCCCTAGCCACTAGACCACACTGCTTCCCCTGGAGAGCTCCCCCAGCATACCCTCACGTGGCACAGAGCTACTATAACGGCTCCTCTGCTTCCTCTCTTACAGGGCCTAGTAGAGAGCACGCTCCTAGGTGGAGGCAGGTAATCCTACCTGCTGGTACAGCCATGCCACACACACGCGCGTGCATGTGTGTGTGTAGGGTATACAGCTGTGCCAAGTTCATTTCAGCAAATCAGCTTCTCACTGTTTTTTGCATTACCAATGAGCAACACAGCTGGGTTCTATGCTTCGCCGTCCCACCACTGGTAAGCGGAGAAGTCAAGCGAGTGCCATCATAGGCACCGGTACAGAGAGGCAACTGAGAGACAGATGAGGAATTTAATTTGTTAGCTGTATAGGGCTTTATTTATTGGAGGTTTACAGTAAAGCAGGCGGCTCCCTGTCTAATCTGCTTTCGTTCCTGGGTACTCACCTCCGAGGGGTGGCAGGCCGGCAGCACGCTGCACGAGGGCGGTGGAGGGGGATGGCGCCTGTCTCTCGGCCTGGATAGCCACGCTTGGTTTGGCACACCGTGGTAACTGGATCCGGATAATAAACGCTGCGCCTAGAACAGGCCGGGAGTGATTAAGAACAGGCTTTCCCCGCTTGTCGAGCGAGGCTTCACGTAATCTGCCTTTATGATGAAAGATGGGCTCGTTTTCGGGTTAACGCTCCAGCAAACTGCCCATTGTGCTGTGAAATGACAGGTTTTAAAGGTCTTGTTTCTGCGGTAAACAACTGTTGCCGGCAGCTTACAGCAGAGCTGCCGCTGGGTTTGCTTCTCACAGCAGGGAGAGAGGGACAGGAGCAGCAGTGGATTAAGAGCCTGTGTTTGATCCAAACGGATCCACACAAAAACAAACACAAGCTTGTGCTTCTGGCCATTCGATTCCCCGGCTGGGTCCAAGAGGCGGCGATTTCCCTGCAGCTGTTGTAGGTGGATGGGGCTGGGCAAGCAGCAGCCATGCTAAGATCCTGACGGCGGGGATCCCGGTCCGTTGGCATCCGCAAACCCCGTTACCATGACCGGGCATGGAAATCAGGTGTGTGTGTGTGCAAATTGTTTGGGACGGGGCTGCCCAGTTGGCCTACACAATCACAGGCACAAAAGTAGGGGAGCGAACCTTTCTGTATGCAGAGTGATGGGGGTTAAGGCCAGGGGCCATTATAGGCATCTCGTCTGGCTTCCTGCATTAACACAGCCCAGGATTTTCAAGTCTGCCATCAGGGCTTCCCCGGGATTGGAACCCAGGCAGCCTCCCACCATGCATGACCCGATAAGTCCCTTTAAAAGGCTGGGGGGCCTGATTCTCACATATACCAAGGCCCCTTTGCCTCATTCTGGCAGTGTGAAGAGGCCTTGAAACGGGCAGGTGCATGCACTGGCTGGACGGGAGTTTCCGTGAATAACAAAGCTGTGCGCGGAATCTCTTTACAAGTGACCTTGCCTCTCAGACAGAAAAGCAGCAAAAATTCCGTCCCCACCAGTCGTGTCTCTTTTGCACTCGTCTTCCTGGAAAAAAAACAAACCAACCGTGCCTCATTCATTCCCACCCCATTCCCTGCCGTGCCCGCGAGAGCGGTGGAGAAAAGCTCTGTGCTGCCTTGGTGTCTTTGAGGTGCTAGTGGGCAAAGCCCGTGCTGGGCTCGAACGACAGCAAGACAAATCCTTGGAGCCCTGCTCAAGGCAAAGCAACAGTGCTGCAGGCGCATTGCGAATGAGCAGAGAGAAGGGAGCTGGACCTTCCGCACGCCCATGGGCTCCATCACTCTCACAGTCCAGGGGTGGGAGGGATTCAAGGTCTGAAGATGGGCACTGATTTTTTAAATCTCCAGCGGGAAGCCTGACCGAAGCGGGGCCGAGGATGGTTCTGAACAGAAGCTTTTCAGGGACACAGAAAAGGATTGCGGGAGGTATTCACCCCCGTGCACACGGCCACCAGAACGCCGGTACACACAGAACTCAGCGTAGATTGAAGTGCGACTTCAGTGGTTCCTAGACCTCGGGCTGTACATTGTTTGTAACAAATCTCCACCCGTTCTGGTGCTGGCTAATTTCCAAGTTGAATAATGATATTCTGCCTCTTTAAATTCCGCAAGCAGTTTTAGCTGGGTGTAATGGGCCAGATCCTCCACTGGTGTAACTGGTAACATTACTAGGATGATTTACACCAGCGGAACATGTGGCCCACTGTACCCTCTTCCTCCACATTTGTCCAGGACAGGCGGTAATTGCTGGGCGCTGTTAAGCCGCTTTCATCACTGAGGTGGCTGCATTTCACTGGCGGGAGAAGCAATTCCTTTGTGAGGCTCTCTCTCCCCTTTAGCCAGTGACAATGTAAAGTTGCTCTCTGCTAACACAGAACAAGGAACTTTTTGGAATAAGGAAAACAGATGCCAACTCGAGCAGAGCATCACCCCACAGCGATGGTGGGTCAGGGATGGCGCCCCAAAAAGCCTGCAACCTACTGAGCCGCGTACCCCTCTTCTTGCACCAGTCTGGTTACTAATCACTGATACACGAGCACCTAAAGCACCAATAGGACAGGAAATGGCAGCATGAAAATCGAGGTGGCTGGGACACACGTGGCAGAGAGAGCTGAATAGCAAGACAGGCAGTGGACTGGAGCCCTCAGGGCAAAAGGCAAGAAGGCAGCCCACAGTGAACATGGACACGCCCCCCAGCAGCGGAACTGAAAGCTCTCAGAATGACACGGGAGAGCGCTGAGACTGCAGGAGGCTGGTAGAGATGGAAGGCAGTGGGGAAGGCTGTGTGTTCGGCATGGAATAACCAGGCGTAGGAGAGAGAGAGCCCACAAGGGTCCCACCTGAGATCAGGGCCTCGCTGTGCTAGGTGCTGTACAAACACACAGAGTACGTCCACATTGCAGTCGGAGGTGTGATTGCCGCACGTCACAGGCAGCAGCTACTTGAGTCTGTTCCCAGGCCCGCAGCTCTGGTTACATCCAGTTCCAGGTTCCCCGACTGCAATGGTGACAGACCCATAGCTGGAGATGGTCCCTGCCCCCAAGCGCTTACAGTCTCAAGGGCGTTGATCAGAATCAATGGGCCGAGGGCTATATTCTGGCAGCCCCATGGACTTCAAGGAGCCCATGGACCCCAGGAGCAGAACTGGGCCTATCAAGTCATTTTCCTGCTTTGCCCCTGGGACGCCACAACGCATGAATTTGTAGTATTTTATTTGCACTGCACCAAAGGGGCCCCAGTCTTGGGCCAGGCCTCCCTTGTGCTAGGTGCTGTACAACCCCTGAACAAAAAAAACACTCCCTGTCCCCACAAATTTACTTCTTTCTGCATTTCCGACGTGACAGGAAACCTCTTCCTCATCTTGTGGATGTGTAACGGTCTGGGGAGCTAATAGCTTCCCAGAGAGACCGTCCATCAGGTGTTAGCCATTCGGCCCAATTCCTCTCTGGGGAAACTCTGCTGAGGTCAAAGAGTCACGTGAGACAGCTGGAGGGGGGATGGGCGCTGGGCACATTAGCACCCCGCAGCCATCCAGGTGTAGGGGGAGTGTGAATTAAAGCCACACTTCAGAGTTCTCCCCTGGCCCCTTTGCACCATCTAGACTGGTCCGAAGGGGCCATGAGGTAAAGGCTCAGCACCTGCAGGTACACCCCCAGCCCAGAGGTCATGCCGGGGGCATTTCGGGCCAGGCACGAGGAGACGGGATAAATAGGAGAGGCCTGGCTAGAAGATTCTTGCACCCTGGCAGTTCTCTGCAGCTGGGAGACGTAGAGCTGTGACGGCGGAGTGTGCAAACACTGCCCAAACCCTAGAACAGGGGTCGGCTACCTTTCGGACATGGCATGCCACATCTTCCCCCTTCTACCCCCCTGCCCCTGTCCCACGTGCCGTGGGCCCAGCGCCCTGGCCAGGAGCTGCTCCCAGCCCCAAACAGTACCCAAAACTGCCCTCCTCACACATTCACAGCCTCCAGGTGCTCCCAGCTGTGCCAAGAGTGTCCCAGCCCTGTAAACGCCTCCCGCCCGCTCTCTGAGCCCACAGGGCCGGGCTGCTCCCCCTGGGCAATAAAGCACACGCCAGCGGCGTGGGATAACCACACCGTTCTAAAGGGGCGAGCTCAGCACGGCCGTGCATGTGAACTGCCCCGGGGTGACACGGATGGCCTTTGAGATCACCACCCGTGACGGATTTGGGGTGACAGCCACATTGCGCGGCCTGTTGCTCCCGGCGAGGCGGAGGTCAGCAAACTGTCAGCAGAGGCTGCAAAAGGATTCAACTGCCTGGCTAATTAATCCTGGAAATCCAAACAGTAAATAGGTCGACCTAACGCTGCACCTGATCTCTGCTGGAAGGTTGTCCCGCAGCCACATCCCCTCACCAGCTAACGGCCTGTGTGTCACCCCTGGTACTCGGGACAGCCACCCTGCCACCCTCTCCTCTGCTCTCCCCTGTGCACTTCTGTCTGTCTGTCTTGGGGCTTCATCCTGCCTCCCATCTCCATAGCAGCTGGGCAACTTCCTTGTAAAATCAATAGCAAGAGCAAAGTCCCTAGGGGGGTTTCATGGAGTCTCTGAATGTCTCCCTTTTCAGGACCAGAACTCTGCTAAGGCGAGAAGTTTGCGCACCCGGGACCCAGGAGATGGAGATGCCCCATGTCCTGGCTAACGGTACTGCTCGGTCAATGTGCTCGAGAGGTAAATGGGGCCGAGCAGGACGGAAAAGAAAGACTAATTGCAAAACTAAACCAAAACCCTCCTAAAGATTAATGTCTCGTTTTAATTAAGGCCTAATCAGAGTGAGCTGACGCTCCGGGGGGAGCGCATCAATCACAGCGTTGGAATTACTTAAGACGAGCGGAAGGAGGGGACACAGAGCACCACGGAGCAGAGATGCCAGCTGGGTCTTTAACCTCTGCCACCCTGCGGCCTGGATTAGCCTATCTCAGCCGGACCCTGGAGCAGGGCTGCGTCCTCCTGGGATCCTTTGGAGAAAATCCGCCAGCACGTGGGGATGTTACGCGTCCCACACCACGCTCCATCCACAGAGGTGATTTGGTTACAGCCCTGCCGACGGAGGCCGGCTCTTTAGCTCGGGCTGTAGAAACTCACGTGTTTAGCTCTGAGAGCCCCCGGTGCTGGCCAAGAGGGTGGCCGCCGCGCACGCTGAAAAGAGGCAGCAAACTCAAGATTTTTTAGTTAAATCCAGATTAGAAAAAAAGCTCAGGGGCCAGATCCCCCCACTCAGCATGGCTTCGGGGAAGTCAATGAGCCAGATTCCCCAGCCAGTGTCTGCTGAGATCCAAGAAGCTGGGCTGATTGACATTCTCTTTCGCTTCTGCACCTCCAGGGCTGAACACGTACGGCGGCTGGTACTCATGGAAGTGAGGGACAGAAAGACCCACGTGGGAGCCCACGTGTTTCCCCAGGGAGCTCCACTACTCAGCTCAGTCCTGACCTGGAACGTGCCTGCCGTTCTCCCGCCCCGACCTCCTGCTCTCTGGCCATTCCAGGCTTGCTCCTCTTCCCCTGCACTGGCTCCAGCCTGGCCTGCCACGCCTCTGCGCCTCCGGTCCTGGGCCCTGCACACCGTGGAGTTCGTCGGGAGCAGCCGCTCTGCCAACGCCCTCGCTCCTCTCCTGACCCTTGGGGAGTTTCCAGTTCTTCCAGGTGGACAGTGCAACGTACTGAATGTAGCCAGCAAAGCTTCTAGTTCTCTCATTCAGCCTGATCCTCACCCGCCTCGCCCCTGGAGGCCAGATTCAAAGACCTGGAGGCTTCCCAGGGGTGCTCAGCTCCAGCGATGGCCTGGTTTTATGGCTCCTTTGCACTGCCGGAGCAGCACAAAGCGGCTGGAACGTATTGCTGCGACCCAGCCCTGAGCCGTCATTCACTGCTGGGCAAACCGAGTGCCCATCGCCCCCGAGGTCCATCTGGGCAGGTCTCACTTCAGCCATTCCCTGCCCACACCCTGGTCTCTTCCCAGGGCACACAACAGAGTGAGCGCCTTGGGACTAAACCACTTGGGGTTTCATTGACATCCTTGGGGTTATGGGTGAAACGTGAGGGCCCGTGAGACGCAGGAGGTCAGACGACATGATCTGGTCCCTTCTGGCCTTAAACTCGATGAGTGTCTGGAACTGGGCCAAGGCTAAGTGACTCCACAGGGCCCGGGGCTCGGATACACTATTCTGCCCGGGGAAAGGGGCCTTGAAGTGGGAGGAAGGTCCCATTACACTGTCACAGCTGTGCAAAGTGGCCTTGGTTTAAATGAGAATCAGCTCTTCTCAGCTGCAAGGCAGTGGAAAAAATCGAACCCCAGGGGCCAGAGTTTCAGAAGAACTCAGCTCCCAAGCAGGACCCAAAAGAAGAGTCCCGGTGAGAGCTTTGGGTTGCTGGCCCTAAGTGTATTAATCAAAGAGTCCCATTAAACTTGGAACACAGCCCACAGCCACGGGATACGGACGGAAAGCCTCGGTGACCAAACTGGGGTGCTGTGAAATCAGAAATCAACAAGAACGTTCCTGTGCTCCTCCCTGGTCTATTGTGCACTCTCTGCATACACGCGCACGCGCACACGCACACGCACACACACACACACACACACAGTGCATGCATGCGAAATGTCATAGTTTTCTACTTTGCCCGGCAGAAAAAGGGTGCTTTTTGCATGTGCCAAAAACCTGGGGAGAAACCCAGAGCTGCTCAATGTCTCAAAGAAAGGCAGATCAGGACTCCTCCTCTTACAATATCTGCAAACTTGGTAACCACCCCTGGTGGGACCCACTGCCACAACTGCACCTCTGAAAAGTCCTGCTGCAGGCCTTCACCTTCTCTTGCATGGACTATTGCAGCTTCTCAATGGCCTCTCCAAGTTTCCACCCTCTGGCACGTGCTATGGCCTAGCTCCAACCGGCTTTCAACACCTTGCCCCTTGGTTCCCCTCAACTCACCAAGCACCTGCTTCCGCCCTGTGCCCCTCTGCATGATCACCCGACTGCTGGCACGAGAGTCGTCTCCTCCACAACTCCTGCTATCTGGAACAGGCTTCCTGGACCAGCCCAGCTGATCGAGTCACTGCCTCTCTTTAGATCTCAGCTGAAAACAGCACATTGCCTTAGTACCTCCACTTCACTCTCCCTTCCTCCCTCTGCTAGTCTTTGCTCTTGACCGTAGTGGTGGGAGTATCGTTTGACCCTGCCAATCATCACAGTCTGCCCAGTTTGCGTGGGTGTGTGCTGGGGTGCTCTACTCACCGCAGGACGGCACCTCCTTCTGGCGGCTCTGGGGATTAGCTCTGCCAGGCCAACGCCCCTTCCCGTGGCTGCACTCTGCCTCCTTCTCACTCTGCAGTCCCCTTCAAGGCTCAGCCCCCAGGGCAGGTCACTCAGCAGTTTCCCCTTCCGGGGTGGTCTTGCAAAGTCTCTTGGGTTCCAGCGGCGTCAGGCCATCCTCACGCTCGCTGCCCTGACCCTGTCACCCCAGCATTGACTCAGGCAGCCTTCCTGGTCAGCACCCATGACACCACCCTGCAGTGGCTGGTGCGGGAACCCAGACCCACCCGCTATACTGGGTTCCAGGCCAGGGCCCTGTAGTGAACAGCTCGGGTCTGCATCCTCAACACCTTACTACTCTCACCCCTAGACTCCTTCCTACGGGGCATCTTCTCCCCTGCCTCAGGCAGGGGGACTGCAGGCTTCCTTCCTGCCACCCTCACAGGTAATTCTAATTAGCTTCCCCACTGGCAGCCAAATTGGCTGATTGGCTCCACCTGGCCTAGTTCCACTCTTGCCGGGCCAGTGCAGGCAGGACCCCCCATCACAGGGTGACTCTGTGCAAAGTATAGGCCTGTTGCTTTTTTGTGGGGGGCACTCATCCAAAGTGCCGGATACCCCCCAGTCATACCCACAATGCAAGCGGGGGGGGAGGTTATTCAATGCCAAGTCTTGCAGGAGGCATCTGCAGCTGGATGAGGGAAGGGAAGGCCAAAGATAATTGTTTCCTCCTGCCTGCAGATGAAAGCCGCTCTCAGAGACCTGCTTGCTGTCTGATAAAGTAAGTCTCCCCCACCAGGACGCAGATTCTTCGAGGCACGCGGCACCCGGCGAGGTGAGATAAGGTTATTAATTTGCAGATCAAGCCCTATTAAAGGCAGCTGTAATTGCAATCACATGTGGCTGTTGGGAAGCGTGGTCGGGCTGTTACGGGGCACGCGCTCACCTCAGCCAGGCTGCGTGTGTGGGAAATCATCAGAGGGAAGGAAAGAGGGGGTAGGTTGAGACTGGCCAGGGGCTCTGCCTTGTACAGTGCCTGCCTCTGCTTTATCCCAGGATCCGAGAGGGAGCGCCCTGAACCGAGCGGGGACCGTGTCCAGCGTTGCAAATGAAAGAAAGATAACTTTGAAGCAAGATTCTGCACCTTAAAGGGCCGGGAATCGATCCCATCACTCCAGCCGAGTGCCTCAATCTCCCGGCGCATTAGACGCTACGGCCAGATTGATTGAGAACTGCAGCGCGCGTAATTAAGCGTGACGCTCCCTGAGCAGATGCCCTTCAGGCGTGGAAATCCAGCACAGGGTCTCCACTCCGCTCAATCAGCTCCTTGCTGGCGCACCAGCGGCTGGCAAGTACAAAGGCCTCTGCCCAGGGAAGCCTAATATGGCATTCAGGGAGTGAGACATGGCCACCGCCAACAGGCAAGTGTTAGATGAGAGCAAAGCAGGGGCTCTCCGGAGATGGCACAGAACAGGAGCAGGCTGGCGAGGGCAGGGCAAGGGGGCAGACGTGGCACTCAGAGCAAGAAGCTGTGGGAGGCGCTGAAATGAGGAAGAGCAGCATCCCCACCGATGCCTGGGCTCGCACACACACATCAACAGGTGCACACACACGTCCAGATGTTTTATGCACATGCACATGTAGTCACACACATATGCACAGACACATATACATGCATGTATGACATGCACGCACACACACACACACACACACAGAGAAGTATGTGCACACACCTGTTACATGCCTGGACAAAAGTGCACACACATACATCCACTTACCGATTTCACCCCCATGTGCGTGCAGACAGATCGCCACATGCAGGCAGTGCAGACACACAGCCACGCACTCCTGGCCATCCTCCCCCACGCGCTGATCCTTGCCCGCTCCGGCACAGCGTGGGCAGGTTGCAGTGCTGTGTTTAACTTGCCAGAACGTTTTACAAGGGCCATGTGGTGAAAACAAAAGCCCAGTCCCATGGCAGAGAGTGTAAACACAAACCATCTGCAGGGCAGGGGGCTGCACCGTCGATAACTGATGTGCTACAGAAAACTAAATACTAACTGAATTAACCCCCCCCACACACACACACACTCAGAAAAAGCGTCTCACTGGAACGTAACAGGTGACACCATCAGTCCAAATCCTGAGCTAATCCCTGTGTGTTTGCAAGGGCTCACGTCCCGATTCCTAGGAAATGGGGATCAGTCTCCGTGAGCTGGGCTCAGTTACTCACGAGCAGGCAGGCTCGGGTCACTTATCTCTAACAGCTCTGGGAAGCCCAGAGCCTGGAAGCGGCTTTGATTCAATGCAGGGGGGGAGAGCAGGGAAATCACATTGCAATCATGAGAGGAGAGCAGTAGGGAGGGGGACATCTCCCTCCCCTTCTCTCACATCCATCAAAAGCCCCAGGCGGGGCAGGAGTTCCTCAGAGCAGCTGCAGGCCAGGACGGTGCAGTATCTAACAGGGCTGGCACCAGCCCTCGCTGGCCCGGGAGAGGGAAGTTGAGCGCTTGGAGCTGGGGCAGTGCAGAGAGCATTACCACTTCTCCAGGTGCCCAGGAAGGGACAGAGAAGCCAAGCGGCACCCCGCCCCCGCGTGTGTTCCTGGCCATTAGCCCCATCTACACATTGGGTCGTGTAGGACACAGAAGGGAGCCCCTTTTCTGGGAGGCAGCTGCCTTGGGCATTGCATTTCTGTTGCAAACGCTTACTGAGGGCGTCCTGGGGCTTTCTCGCACTGCAGGCGTTGCAGGGCCCAAGCATGATTTTCTCAGGCCCAGTACAAACGTGTACCACGGGCCCCCTCCCACCCACATCCCGCAATCCCTCCTCCCATCCATACAACCTCATGAGCCAGGAAAACATTTTTCCTCATGGTAATGGGGGTTGCAGCCTGGGTCAGGCCCCCACAGGGCCTCTGGGCCCCGGTAAATTGTACCCTTACCCCCCCATGTGGGGACCCTGAGGCTTTGGTTCTGGTTCCCCTCTCTCTGACCCATGGGCTCTCCCGGGATTTGCTGCCCGTTGACACCCATGTAAGCCCGTGGGGAGCTGGCTCCAGTCCACCTGTTCTTTTCTTGCTTTCTTTAATTGAAAATAAGGCCCCCGAAGTGAGAAAGCCACATTTTGATCTTTCTGTGTGGCAGGGGGGGAGGGGACAGGCCCCCATTCTCGAAGGATCTGGGCACCTAGCTCCCATTGATTTTAGGTGCTTAGATGTCTTTGAGGCTCTGGGGCCTGGCTTTGCCACATCCCCTCCTCCCCACTCCAGCAGAGTCATCGCAGGCTGTGTGGTTCAAGGCCTGGCATGGGATTTGGGAGCGCTGGCCTCAAACCCCAGCTCCTGCAGTAATCCCCCTGTGTGACTCTCTTTAGCTCTCTGCTTTGAAAAGCTGACCCTTTATTTTCATGCTCAAATATGGATTGAGACAGCTCACTTTAGAGACCCAGATTTGAGCATGCTGACTTTCACTGCTTGGTGCCTCAGTTTCCTCACAGGGATATTAATACAGCTCTTGTGTAAAGGGAGCTCGTGGCGCTGCCGTTGTTACAGAAAACTGCTCGGAGATCTTTCAGGGGCAGGGCTGGCTCTGTTTCGATGATGACGTATGGTACAGCCATAGCCATTGACAAAGAATGCAAGGGGAAACTGAGGCACAGAGAGGAGAAGTGACGTGCCTGTGCTCACAGAGCAGGTAAGTAGCAAAGCTAAGAACAGAGCCAGGATAGTGCTCTGTCTTATTAGACCATGCGGCCTCCCACTTCTCTCTGCTGTCATATTATTGCTGGGGGACTTTGTGTACGTGACAGGAGAGCTCTGGGGACGTAACCACTTTAAGCAGAGGAGCTGGGGAAGGGAAAATGTATATAAATAGGGTCTGTTTTGTCAAGTATTCCTTTTAAAACTAATCTCCCTTTCATCCCACTGGAACACTGGCTCCAGCTTAGCGCATCCTCGCCTCTGCCATGGGGATCTGCTGCTGCTTGGTTATTCACTTGTTGTGTTTGATGGACTAATATCCCTGTGGGAACCCTTCTGACCACCCAGGCTGCATCTTGGCTTGCAGCTGAAAACTTAATAAGCAAACTTCTTAAGGACCATAACCTCATTGCTGGAGAATTTTATTCTCCTCCTATATTGCCTCTTTGAATGGGTCTTTGCTCAGATATAGTTAGGTTTGACATGCACAAAGAAAAAACCCAATTCCTCTTCATAGCACACGTACATTTGATCCGTTTAATTTCCTATTGCATTTTTGCCGCCATGGGGAGTTTTATCCTTTCCCGGCCAATTCGATTATTGGAGATTCATTTTCAAAGGGCTCCTCGGTTGACTTTTATTACTGTGCGTTGGGGTGAATCGTTAGCCGAAATTAACCCCAGTGAGTCTTGGGGTCGGACTGGCACGTGCTGCAGGAATAATACTGGCCCGTACTGGGGGTGGGGAAGTGATTCTAGCGCAGGGGTGCTAAGCTCATCCTACAACGAGAGATGAAGTGTGGGGCTCAGATCCTCAGCTGACGTAAACTGACGTCCCTCCACAGAAACTCTGCGCTCCTGTTTGCCGGAAGCAGTTGAGACCTTTCTGCCCAGAGACATTGGGATGAGGTGCTGCACCCACACAAAACCCGAGTGGGAAAATGGGCCAATTGCCCGGATAGGCCGCACCTGGAGGAAAGCCAGGGCGTGATCAGCCTAAACTGGCTGATGAAGCCCAGCTGGGAGAGGAGCTGGAGTAGGCTTATAAAGAGAAGACAATGGTGGTAAGAGAGGGCTGTAGGGAGGAGTTCTGCAGTCATGCCCTACAGAGTGAGGGATCTTGCCTAGGTCCAAGGGGAGAGGAAGCTTCCTCACAGCCCCGCTTTTCCCAGGGCCCCTTTTCCATTATTGGGCCTTTTGAAGATGCTATTTCTCCACTGAACTGCATCCCCCGTGGTGGAGTCACATTTATGCCCTTCCATGGGGGACCTTTCATCTCCAAAGCTCTCAGTCAGCCATGGAAAGCGCTCCGAGGAGGAGAAACCTCTCCTGGCGCTGATCAGAAGTTTATACAAATGGTAGAAATAGCTCAGTGCCCGGAGATGAAAGGCTCTTTCAGGAGGAAGTTTGCTGACGATGTTTGATTTCTTTCACTAGCCTATGCCCGGGAGAAGAGGGTGCGTGGAAGCTGTGAGAAGTCAAATCTATTTGATTAAAAAGAAGAAAAAATAGTCAATGAGAAAACAAAATACTTTGCCTGCAGCTCTTGGCAAAGAAGAGACAGCAAGAAAAAACAGAACCCACGTCCGACTAACAGGAGAGGGGTCAGGCAGAAAGCAGCATAAAAGTTCTGCCAAGATGCTAGTGGAAGGGGACGGCCAAGGAATGGTCTCAGAGCACAATCCCAACAATTTGACAGCTCTGTGCTATGCAGGAGGCCAGACTAGATCATCCAATGATCCCCTCTGGCCTTAAACTCTATGAAACTATGAAGTGGCTTGCAAAGTTAAACAAACACAAGGAAAATTGTATGTGCTCCCGGGGATAGTCACAGTGTATAAAGAACCAAAGCCTCATCTAAATTAACTGTTGCCATCCAAGAATGAGATCATGGAGTCACTGTGGATAGTTCTCTGAAAACCGCTCAATACTGCACAGCAGCAGTGAAAAAAGCTAACAATGTTAGAAACTATTAAGAAAGGAGGGGAAAAAAGAAAATATCATAATGCCACTATATTAATCCATGGTACACCCACACCTTGAATGCCGTGTCCAGCTATGCTCCCTTCATCTTTTCAAGGATATAGTGGAGCTGGAAAAGGTTCCGAGAAGGGCAACAAAGATAATCAAGGGTATGAAACAGCTTCCGTCACAGGACAAACTTAAAAAGATTAGGGCTGCTCATCTTTAAAAAGGGACAACTGCAGGGGGATGTAATAGAGGTCTATAAAATCATGAGAAAAAGGATTATTTACCCTTTCACACAAGACAAAAACCAGGGCTCACCCAATTAAATTAAAAGGTGGCAGGGTTAATACAAACAAGAGGAAGTGCTTTTTCGCACCATGCACAACTAACCTGTGGAACTCATTGCCATGGGATGCTGTGATGGCCAGAAGTATAACAGGGTTCAAAAAAGAACTGAAGAAGTTGATAGAAGATAAATTCCTCAATTGACTATCAGCCAAGAAGGCCAGGGGATCCAACCCTCTGACTACCAGAAGCAGGGAATAGAAGACAGGGATGGATCACTCCATAATTTCCTTGTTCTGTGCACTCCCCGTAAAGCTCTGGGATGGACCATTGTCAGAGACACAATACTGTGCAAGATGGACCATGGTTCAACCCAGCATGGCAGCTCTTATGTTCTTGTGCGTGCACGACAGCTAAAACAGAGTCAGGAGATCTTGGTTATATCATGATAACCTCTTGATTGTGAACTGGTGATGCTCAGCACCTATGAAAATCAGGCCCAAGGTGTATCAAATTGGGCCCTTGAAAACAGATGCACCAAAAAGTGGCCAACATGGCTGAAAACGTCTGGCTTTCACTTATTTATTTTCATAGATTCATCCAGGTTTAAGGCCAGGATGGACCATTAGGATCATCTAATCTGTCCTCCCGCGTAACTCAGTCCAGAGAACCTCACCCACTGATTTCTGCATGAAGACCATAATTTCTATGAGTCTCTATTTTATTTACATGGCGCTCATCACCGTTCCGTCTCGGTGTGAAATTCCAGCTGCACTGGACAATTGGCTGGGGTGAATCCCATCGGGGGCATTCAAATAGCGTTAATGTTACGTTTGTGCTTAAGCACGGTGTTGAATCGGCAAAGGGGCCAAAGCCCACTGAAGTCCGTGAAAAGACTTCTGATCATTTCACTGGGCACTGAAAGGTTTTGTGGATTTCAAGGTAGGCACCCACAAGATGGAAGCAGCTGAGATCTGCGGCCCCTTTTGAAAACATTGGTATTAATCACTCCCTCAGTTTCCCTGTCTTAACAATACTGCCTTACCTTTGTTAAGCACTTGGCGATCTCTAGATGAAGACCACCACCAGAGAACGATGCATTATCATCATCGTTATTATTACTGAAAGGTATTTGAAAGGTGATTGCGGGAAAGTCTCTCATCTGACTATGATCTCAAGGTCCCACAGTATTATCCGTCTCCCAACAGCAAATACGTAGACAACCAACATTTTTTTCTTGGGGGGAGTGGAACCTTTGCCATTTGCTAGGATTTTCTGAATGTAGACAGATCCATTCATTAGAAGAACTCTTTGTTAAAGTTTGCAATTGATTTACACTGAATAACCGCATTCTCTGGGCAGGCAGCTAAGCGAATACAACGTCGAATCTGGCACTGTCTGAATGTGTGACCGTGGCACTGGCAGAACGTTTACAACCCACCCATGCGTCCAGCAGAAATGAATATGCAGGCACAGGGGGGAAAAAGATAAACGAGGGGCGATAAAGGGAGCTCAGCATCGAGACGTGACGGTGGTTGTTGCCTGATGTGCAGGCACAGAGATAAACTGTGCTTTCAAAGAGCGCTCCCACTGCATGTGAGGAAAACATGTCAAGGTTGAATAGGACCCCCCACCCCCTTCATGCAACGGGGAAGACTCAGCCCCGCTGCGATGAGGAGCCGGGAACAGTGGGGCCCAGCACACTTCAGTGCCCCGGACTGGCCAGCGCAGGAATGGCTACCCCAAGTTCAACGGTGGAGTAATTGCAAGTTACACCAGGGACAAACTTGATCCCCAGTGTTCAGCTGCCGTCTCAGGATCAGCTGAAAGGGTAAACTGAATAAACAGGATAGGACAATAATAATAATGCTCTGCACTCATACGGACTCTCCAGTCATTCGCCAGCCGTTCATTAAGCCTCAAAGCCATCCCCTCCCCTATGCAGCAGCCGTTATTATTAGAACCCCCTTGTACAGATGGGGAAAGCAAGGCACCAAGAGCTCGAGTGACTACACTAGTACCAATTGCAGTAGCCCCTGGTGCCCCTGCGAAGCCCGGGGCTCTATTCCCGTCTGGCCTACAATCAAGACCACTAGAGTGGGAGTCCAGAAGCCCCGAGTTCTAGGCTCAGCGCTGCTGTTGACCAGCTGGGTGACCTCAGGCAAGCCACTCTGCCTTTCTGTGCCTCAGTTTCCCAATCTGTAAAACAAGTAATAACAATCCTGACCTCCTCTGCAAAGCCCTTTGGTATCTACCGATGGAAAGAGCAGTATTCGAAGTACAATATTGCCGTGCGAGGCACTGCACGTGTGCACGCGCACACAAACACACACAGAGCAAAAGAGAGTCCTCACCCCAAAGACCTTACAATCTACAGAGGCAAAGCCCAAGGTCATGCAGCAGGCTAGTAACAGAGCTGGGAATACGGCCCAGCTTCTCTGAGTCCCAGGCCAGTGTCCTTACTCTCTAGACCACCCTATCGGCACCGGTGAGAGCGCAACAGTGGGACATGTAAGAGAAATGCCTGGGTACACACAAGCCTGTGACTGAAGCAGGAGTGGGCTGAATGCACTGGCAGCATCTGCAGCAGACGGCGTGTGCTCTGTGGCAACCACTGCTCATCAGAGCCAAGGCTGGCACAGGTAACCTCCCCACCACTCCCAGAGCCTTTCTTATTCTCCGCATGAGAACAGGGCGTGCCTCACACAACAATGCCCTGCCAGCCATGGCGCCCCAGGGAGCACGTGACTTTCCGGCACAATGGAAGCTTTTGTTTGGTGGGGCATGATTCATCCTGCAGCTGCGAGTGAGTAACACCGGTTACCAGCGGGGCCTGTCATTAACACGTGAACTTCCCAAAGGGTCGTATTTATTCGTGGCCTGGGATAGATTCCCCTCGGCGGTGGTGGGTGCCGCACTGGAGTCTGCCTTACAATTATTTAAGCATCTTGCAGAGGTAACATTCGCCCTCCCCACTCTGAATCCACATCTCTGTGCATGATTGTCTCCCGGCAGAGCATTCAAATTGCTATCCAATTGGCATCTGGTGGAAGGGAGGGATTCTGCACGTATCCCTGCTCGAAAGTCTTGTTGGGACCAGGGTGTTTCCTGGGCATGCAAAGGACTGTGCTGCAAACGTATAAAGGCAGGCCAAATGAGCTAATGGCACTGGGGCTCAATCACCAATTGACCGGGAATTTAACATGGTGCTGGAGTTCAACACCTCTTTAGCGGCTGAGGAGCGATCACTCCGCAGTGGGAGGAGGCGGCCCAGGTGCCTAATTGGAATATTATTTGCAGGGGTTTCTATTGTTAGGGTTGAAATGCTCTGAAGAGCAAGTAATTATAGGACGCTGGAGAGATGTTATCATTGCAGCAATCTATTAAGCAGCAGTGTCATTAATAAACGCCCATTGAAAGGCCTCGGAAAGCTCCACTCTGCAGCTACTGCTACTCAGACAGACCCAGCCCTACAAGGCCCTTGTGAACACAATCCCGTTCCCCTCTGCACTTTGTAAAGCAGAGCACCATAGGAAGCTGGCCCCGGCCTCTTCTTCATCATATCATACCTCTGCGGGGCTCGTCAAAGAGGTGTGGGAACACCCCAGGACTGACCCCAAGAGCTCGGGGCAGACAGACCTCCTCTGGGAAGCTTCAACGAAGAGCAAGAGGCTTTTTTCAGTCACAGAGCGAAATGTAACATTGGAAAGATCAACCGAATTTGACCCCTGATTCAGCAGGATACTTGGTCCCAGCACGTGATGAAGCATCAGGCTGAATCCAACCCTCAGCCAGAAGAGTCTGGAGAGTCACAAATCGCTTCGTTTGCATTCGTCCAGCTCCCTGATGCTGCACCTTGCGAGCGACGAAAGCGATCAGAGGTTTAGAAAACTTGACCTACGAAGAAAAGTTTAAAAAACTGGGCATGTTTAGTCTTGAGAACAGAGACTGATGGGGGACCAGATAGCAGTCTTTACGTATGTTAAGAGCTGCTATAAATAGGACTGGGATCTATTGTTCTCCATGTCCACTGAAGGCAGGACAAGGAGTAATGGGCTTATCTGCAGCAGGGGAGATTTAGGGTAGATATTAGGACGCAGGGTTGTTTCCCGCAGGGGCTGTGATTGAGGGGACACCAGCGGACCAGGGATGGGGGCAGAGTTCGTTTGGAAGTAATTCAGCCCCGGGGGCAAAGCAGTGCACAGAGTTTAATAAAGTTGCACATGTTCAATGCACGCTGCATTCTGCGCCGCAAAGTTGTGAAGGCAACATCTCCCAAGCCCCTTCCTCGTGCAACAGCCATCGCACCGTGCCCTCGCTTTGCAAATAGCTGGAGGGCATAGCATGTTGCGTCTCCAGCATTACCCCATTGGTGTTGGCAGGGAGCATGGCTCAGGCTACCCGGCTGACTCCTGGCTCACAGAGACCCAGGCCAGATGTGGAGCACGAGAGATGGAGAGGAACAGGCAGGGCTGGCCCAGCTGTGCTGCGCCTATGGTGCCATTTCAATCGGGAAAGATTCTGCCGGCGGTGTGGAGGGGGAGGTGGTGAATGCAGGGTCGCGAGGGCTGGCAAGGGCACATGGGACATAGAGCAGAAAGATATCACGGCTCTAATTCCACGCCCTCACTCTGCAACACGGGAGGAACGTGTCGAAATGAGCCTGACCCCAGAGCAAGCTGATTCCGGCCTTGTGGTAGGGCATTTTGGGACCATTCAACCTCTCATGATGCTTGGAAGTCAGACACAAAAAGAAGGAAGGAAACTCCCCTATGAACTAGGAAAATAACCCATTGCTCCTGCATCGGCCCCTTTGGGTTTGAGCCCAGAATGCTCGGCATCAAAGCACAGCCCTCTACCACCTGAGCTAAAGCAGCAGCTCCATGAACTAGTGATAGCAGTAGGCTGTTATCCTCTCCATGGGCCAGCCACTAGAGAGTGGAGTAGGGTGACCAGATGTCCCGATTTTATAGGGACAGTCCCGATATTCAGGACTTTGTCTTATATAGGCGCCTATTAACCCCCACCCTGTCCTCGATTTTTCACACTTGCTATCTGGTCACCCTAGAGCAGAGACACGCTTTGCAAACGTGTTACGCTGAAGACCAAGACCACCCAGTGTCAGCAAACAGCTGTACGGGGACCACAAAGCGGGCAGGAGCAGCAGCCAAAGTAAGAGGAAGGGGAACAACGCCCCAGAATACAGTGGTATGCCTTGGAGTTCGCATCCCGAGTGGATCAGCTCAAGTCCGGCTTTCCAAACTGAATGCAGCCTCTCTTCCCTAGTGCTTTCTCCTTGGAATCAGTGGTTCACCCCTGTCACGCTGTGGCTCACGACCCTGGGGCCAACCTCAGAGCAGACTGCCAAGAAACAGGGCACGAGCCCCAAACTGGCTGTGTGTACTATACTTTGATTTCACCGGCCAAATCACAAGTGTGAACTCCCAGGTACTAGAACAGCCTTAATAGGGAGCCAGAGACTTGGGTATGCCGGTTTGCCTCTCTGATAGATGGTTCCTTACACCACAAATCACAACAATATTCAGGTTACTCCCAGTCCAAAGGACCGGTCACTTACCTCGGGCCAAGCGCATCCAAGATCTCTCACCAAAGACAATGCTTGTTTAATAAACTAACTAAAGGGTTATTAACTGAGACAAGAAGTGAGTTATTGGCAACTTTAAAGCACACAGACTTACACACACAAATGAGATACAGTCTGCGGCTCCAAAAAATGAGAGCAACTGCTATAATATGCAAGCTTTATATATCTTTTAGGGCTAACCCTCGCTAAACAGCTGGGGACCCCTCGCTTTGCATAGAAATCTGTACCTCTCATGGTGCCAGCAGCACAAGGATAAACATTTCTCCTTAACGGGCATTTTTAATCCCTTCCTCTTGTGAGGAACCCTCTTCAGTGGTGTGGGGGAAGCAATCAACAAAGTCTTTTGTCCACAGTGGCTTCTCTGATGCCTATAGACCGACTTTTGTTAGGCAGGCAATAACACCTCTTGTGGTAAACTAGCATGTCACACTTGGTAATGGTTCTCTCCTGCCTGCTGGGGATTTACAGTCTGAGCAAACATTTTTATAGTTATAGAGCAAACATTTAAACATTACCTTATTACACGGGATGCTGCTATTATAAGCAGGATTAACGCAGCAGCATCTTGCAAGCATTCCATAAAGTCTAAAGGCTAAACACATTTTTATTACTCTCAGATCTGTTTTAACAAGGCTAACACACAAATTAGCCAGACTGGGATGCGGGTGGGGGGTAATAGGTGCCTATATAAGAAAAAGCCCCAAATATCAGGACTGTCCCTATAAAATCAGGACATCTGGTCACCCTATAACCCAAGCCTCAAGGGTTTTCAGACTTGTCTTTCCTTGAAAGGGTCGCTCCACAGATGCAATCATGATTTGGCACCCTTCCTCTTCCAAACTCTTGAGCATCCCCCTCCTCCAGCAGGTACCATCT
This sequence comes from Emydura macquarii macquarii, assembly GCF_026122565.2. Lineage (NCBI taxonomy): Eukaryota > Metazoa > Chordata > Testudines > Chelidae > Emydura > Emydura macquarii. The sequence goes on from NW_027132905.1 coordinate 50,406,676, forward strand.
CCACAAGCACGTAGAGAGGCTTCCGCTTCCCTTCCCACCTCCTCGGAACCGCTGGGTCCACCTCCTTGCTTATGGCCTGTCTGAGCTCCCTCCCCACCCTTTAGCTGCCTCCTCGCTGGTGCAGAGGTGGGGAACTGGCCAGCCATACTGGGAGCACAGGTTGAAAGGGGAGGTGGGGCAGGACTCCCAGCCCAGGTTGACAGGTTGACCTCCACCAGGGAACTGCCAAATGTCAGAGCAAGCCACCCATCCTAGTGGAAACCCAACTGCGCCCTGGTAATGAAACAGCCCCCACTGCTGTAGTGTCTGAGCAACGCACAATCTTTTACACATTCATCCTCCCCTGTGAGGCAGGGCAGTGCTCACCTCCCCATTTTACAGATGGGGAAACTGAGGCACGGGAAGGCTAAGTAACTTGCCTGAGGTCACACAGGGACCCTGTGGCAGAGTTACTTGAACCCAGATCGCCCAGGTCCGAGGCTGTGCGCAAATCACTGGGCCACCCTACCTCTTAGTTGAGGGCTCTTTTGTGTTCCCCCCGATAGCCGTGAAGGACATTGCGTGAGCGAGCACCACAGCTAATGCCCAGCTTCCAGTCCTCTGTGCCTTTGCTGACGTACGCCGGGCTCTCCTAGGTGGAGACTTCTTCATTGCGCTGATGCTTGTTTGCTGGTGTCATCCATGGCAAAGCAGCGGGGGACGCTGCAGGCGAAGGGCCCTCTGCCAACAAAACGATGGACTGATTTAGGAAGAATTTGGGCCACTGAAGTTGAATCCGTGCAGCTGAGCTGGTGGCAGTGCGGCACGTGCCATGAATGCCCCCCATGCGAGAGCTGCCCATCCTCGGCTGGCTGGGACTAACAGGCATTTACTGAGCTCTGAGGCTGGGGAGGCGAAGGAGATGGAGCAGAGCCCAGGCATCGCATTACAGGAAGGCGGTGGATGCTGCATGCCCAGGCTGCCTGCTGCAAACTGGGAGATGTGTGGAGCCGGGGTGGGGAAGATTTTTGCCAGCACGCGCTTGGAGCGATAAGCATCTCCCCATCCCCACCCGGCCGCTTGGACAGGGAATCCGACCGCTCAAGAGATGGAACATGAAGCTCGTGCCTTTTAGGCCTCCCTTCTGCCCCGGCCCCAGGGTGGCAGTGACCGGTTAACAGTTCTTCGGTGGCTTGGGTGAAGTTATTTGGTGGGTCTCCATCTAATGTCTGGCAAACAAGCATCCACATTGCAAACTCCGCTGTTGTCACTGGCCCCCCCCCCCCCACACACACACACACCCGCGTTCTCAGCAGAGAGGCCAAGGGCTGGATTTTCAATCTAGTTCCAGTCTAGTTTTCAATCCCCAGCTGATGTGCTCTGGGTTACTGCAATCTCAACACGATGGGGCTCCTGACACTTTCTAGGGGGAATCCTGATCCAGCTCAGGGTTCCTTCCAGACACTCATCTTACATTTCCCCTTGCTTCATTTCACCCGTTGCTTCCCCTGAATTCCTCCATTACGTTTACACATCTCGGATATTTGCAGATGTGTCTCTTCACATGTATTTATTTTTGGAGACCAGGGCTGGCTGGGGAAGCTCATAATGCCACTACATTCCCTGTGTTTAATCTGGAGTGAGACTTGGCTCGCCAGGGCTGTCATTGAAACCAGCACTAAAACCCACTGCTTGTGAAAGAGTTAGCAAGCCCTGCACTTCTATTATGCTGCCCCATAGATGCAACCTCAGATTCTTGCTCCCCTGTCTTCTCCCTCTCTCTCTTATCACAAGTCACCACAGCATCTAGACACTGATTGAGACTGTCACAAAACTGCAGCTTCTTTTAAGGACCCAACCAGAGCCTGAAAACGAAAACCATCCGAAGCTGGTGGCAATTTAACCTTCCCGTTGAAAGCAACCAGGAAGTGCAGTCCCCCAGCCAGCAACAATTTCTGCATCCCAGCCTCCATCAGGAATCTATGTCCCTTGTGACACACAGGCAGGTAAGATATAGAGGGAGAAATCTCCTAAATCTTTCACCCGCTGAGCAGGAAGACACCATGCCGAGCGTCATCTCGGTGGGAAGATGCTTTGACATGCCGCATGTCAGACGAGTGTGCTGTTCTTGGAAGGCTGAAAGGGATGGTGGCTCAGTGGAAAACGGGATTAGTTTTCTGAAACAGGTCATTAATTTCTAATACTGAATCCACGCTGTAAGCTAATGACCTTCCAAATGTAAGCTAATGAGGAGACGCAGAGCTAGGTAGCACTCCAACAAGCTGCGTATTAAGTACCTGAGATTACAAGGTCTGACTGGCTGAGAGTGGGTGAGTCACCTTTTCTGCTGCATACAAAATCAAATCCTCATTAACATGGAAAGTGCAATGAGCAAGCAGGCCTCGTCTAGACAAGGGGCCAAATTCAGCCATTGGTGCAAGCAGGTCAATTGGGTGGGTGGGCGTTATGGTCCCCGACTAACCTAATTCAGCTCTGGGGCTGTGCTAAATATCTTCAAGTAAAGCTTGAGGTTTCCCTATTTCATTGAGGTTTGACAGAAAAGTCTTGTGTTCAAGTACACACACAGAGAAACTTTAGCTAAAAACAAAACTATTCTGGCTGGAAGGTTGTATTGTAACTGCTGTATTGTGAACGATAGCGCACAGGACCCAAAACCAGAGAGAGACAAAACAGGCTGCTCCTTAAGGCAGCCAGGCACAACCCAGCCCACCTTGTTTTAAGCGGGCTCTTTTCCACACTGACTCAGCCTGCGTGCTTTGCTACAGAGCCCCCTGCCCGCAAACAGGACCAGGAAACCCCCACCACCACACATACTCTTAAAGTGATAGCTTGCCATTCCATTCCAGTCCTCAATACACCACAACCTGCTCTGATGTGGGAAAAAACCGGATAAGACAGCACAGGCTTTCAGCTCAGCTCTGGGCGTGAAAATGGCTCCACCTGCCAGATGTTTGGAAGAACATCCTTCCCAAATTAGCAGCTGGAGGTAGGACATTCCAGCTGTCACCCACAACGCCATCTCACACCCCGTCCCGCAGTCACACTCTTGCGCTGCACATTGAATGCCACCTCTTCGGCTCTCCCTGAACAGAGCAGCCCTAAGTGCTCAAAGTGAAAATGCAGCGAGCTGGAGGAGGGAAAGGGGCTAACAAAAGAAACCATGCAGGAGGAGTAGACTGGTTACTCCACTGGTGTACTGTGCACCAACAATCTCGCTGCCCTCCCCTGCTCAGATCAGCTTGCATCAATCCAGGGGCCCCATTCCCATTCATCCCAGGTGGCAGGAGAGCTTCTTCCATCAAGACACAAACTCAAAACACCGAGTCACTATCCTAATCCAGGCGCTTTAGGGAGGATCATGTCTACACCACTCACGAAGTCCTGCCCCCCAGGCTGTGCTGGGCTCTGTGTAATATCAGGGATGGATTCTTGAGCTGGGGGAGTAGCCGCCTCATTGGTTATTCTTGGAGGGGTGGGTTCAGGGGACGTTACGTGACTGCCGGTAGAGGGTGTGAGGAATTTGTCCGTGCCACATAGGAGATGTGAGACAAGGGTCAGCTCTGGAGGAAAATCCAGGGCTGCATTGCATTCACTAGGCGTGCATCCAATATATACCTTAAATAGGCCACAGAGTTCACTTGGAAACGCATCAGCATCCATGCATGATCAAGAAAGATCTTGACAAGCATCTCCACCCCCTGTCATCGCGCACACAAACCCAGCAGCTGTGTTGCAGATGGGAGGCATTTATTTTAGAGGCAGAACAGGAGAACGTAGAAACCTAAAAATACCATTCCAAAAAAAAAAAACCAACCTGGAGACAGGTGCTGCAGTGTCTGACACAAACGAATGATGATGGAATTAAATACTCCATTACAGCTGCCTCAGCCGCACGGTGATTTCACGTGATGGGTTCAGCCGAAACCAAAAAAAAAAAAGGCACAAGTGGGGGAGGGAGGCATAGATGGGTGGAGAAGCAGCATCAGCTGAGCCGAGGGGTTGCCACTCCTGGGAAGATCACGACACGGGTGTCAGGGGCTTGCTATGATATGTTGCTAAATGGGAGGGGGGTCTTGGCTGGGTTCTGGCTGGAGGGGAGAAGGGCTCTAGTATGAAAAAGGGGTGGAGGATGGAAAGGATTGAGAACAACGGAAGTGAGCCACACCGACAGCGAGAACACTGCTTTTGTGACTGTTTGGCATGTGTGTTAATGGTGGAGGGAGGAAAGCAAGGAATCATAGCTCTGCGTAACAAGAGCCGTCTCCTTGCAGTGACAGCAGCTGCCTTGGGTGTTATCCATCCATTTAAGGAATCGTATCACCTCACACTCCCTGTTCTCCTCACATGAACTCCTCATGGGCGTCCACATCGCCGGGCCTGCAGGAAACAAGGCATGGCTTTGTCTCTAATGCTGCTTTTGGAGGAGACACCAGAGCTGAGCTTCTTTCTGCTAGAAGCGGCTCCCAGGGGATGCGTGGCAAGCCCACTGCTGCGACAGTTGGACAAAACACTTCAAGTGCCATGTAGGGCCCAGAAGTGCAGGGCCAGGAAGACAGGGCTGGGTGGCCTAACACATGGGTTCTCAGGTTAGAGGGATCACAACCATTCTGTCTTTCCCATGGTGCTAAATGGGGTGAAGGGGTTTGGCTAGGTCCCAGCGAAATGGCAGTGAAGAAGGTCCTGGAATGGAACAGGTTGAGCAGCACTAATCGAACAGGCCTTTGCCATCTGTGACTTCTAGGGTTCCCGTGCGGGCATTAAGATCCTGAGTACTTCTGTCAAAGAGCAGGTCGCATCAACCCCTCTGCCCTTGGCAAAATCTACCTTGGGCAACCCGTCTTCTGCGTCCCGAAACGCCCTACTGCGCTGGCATTTGTCTTCACTTCCTGTCAAACCGCTGGACACCACCACCGCGTGCCGCTGAATAGACGCAGCATGCCTCCCCGTGAGTGGCTGTGTTTCCATGGCGGGGGGAGCAATTCTTGCATGGAAAGCCATGTGTGTGTTTTCAAAATGTCTTCCAAGGGATCCTCTGGGGCAGACGGCGGCAGGAGCAGCAAATCATTCCCCGGATAATTCCAGGCCTCTCAAAACGACAAGGAGGGAAGAAGCAGAAGGTATGGAATCTGAATTCAAATCCAAAGCTTCGAAGCAATAGAAAGAGGAGCTGGGATCAGTGGGGAAAGTTAACCTCAGCATGACAGGTCATGCAGCTACCTACATGCAGCTGGAGGCGACAGCTCTTCAAGGCGACAGTTTGGGTGGAGGTCTGTGCCAGAAGAAGAAATGACTCAGAACCAGGATGTGACTGGCAGGGGATTTTCACATTTCTCCTCTTTAAGCACAAGCAGGTTCCAACGGCTTTCAGGAATCCTCCAAGTTCCCCTGCGTTTGACCTCTCCTCTGTCTTTCCAAACAGTAACCCCGCCAGACAGGCGGGAGTGCGGCAGGGATCCTTCTCAGCGTTCCCTTGTCAGTTCACAGACCGAGAGGAAAAAAATCCCACCGTGGGCTTCAGGGGGGGAAAAAAAAGAAAAGAAAAGGCTGAAGCCTGAAAAGCAGCCAGGCATGATTCACTCCTTGACCTTCAGCCAGAAATGGCAGCAGGGAGAACGACTTGAGCATCTTTAATCCCCTGGCCTGGGAAAGCAGCACTGCCTTGGACAGAGTCACTCCAAACCAGGAAGAGCTTTTAAATACTAAGGGGCTTAGGACCGTTGATATAGGTAAAGCGATTGGTCTCTCACCTCTTTCTAACAGCCAGGTGGTAAGTCTAGCTACCAGGGAGGTCTTGGCAACAGCAAATATCGTGGGGTTGATGTGTATGGAAGGGGGAGGGAAAAATGGGGCAAGTGTCACACCTGGGGTGGCCAGGTGTCCCGATTTTATAGGGACACTCCCGCTATTTGGGGCGTTGTCTTATATAGGTGCCTGTTACCCCCCCCAGCCCTGGCCCTGATTTTTCACACTTGTTATCTGGTCACCCGCGGTCATTTTGACAAACTGATGCCGCTGTTGAAAGCTTGGAACACAACGATCATGTCTGACGATGGGGGTGCAGCCCCTCCTTGTCCCTGGGCTGTCCCATGGGATGGAGCAATAGGGAGCCCCCTTATTTCCCCTCTTGCTTTACTCTCACCTGTCCTGCCAGCCCCTCACCCCTGCACACACACTTCCAGTCTCTCCCTGCATCCTTGAGCTGAGGACTGGACCTGCTTCTGAGCAGCGGCCTACCGTGGGTCTCCGGCATCCGGGAGCCAATGCTTGCATTTGTGCCCAGCCCCAGGCCTCATGTGCCCCCCACGCAGGGCAGGAGGGGTCCCTGGCTCCCCCCAGATGGCGCCACCCCCCCAGCCACCCCGGCGAGGGGAGGGTCTGTACCTGCGGGAGATGGGGGGACACACCACTTTCCTCCTCCTGCGCCCCAGGGACTTTCCGCTGCACACCCCCCGCCCCCCACTTACTGCTGCGTGGCGCCCACCTCTCCTGCTCAAGCCCCACAGCGCAATCAGTCTAGCGCCAGCTCCCCCTACCATGTGGGGCGGCCTCACCCCCCAGCCAGGGGATAACGGGGGGGGGGGGGTGATTCCTTCTCCTGATCACCTACAGCTTCCCACCCCGCCTGCCCCTGGGCTCCCTCCAGCCACCCCTCAGAGCCCCCTGCGCCCCCTACGCCCTGCGTGTCATGAAGGGCCCGGCCAGCGTGCCCCCAAGCTGCCCTCCCATCCCCCCATCTGTACACCACTGCGTCTGAGTCCATTGACTTTGCTTCTGAATCAGCCCCAGAGGTTGCTAGGAAGCAGCAGCCGTTTCCAGCAGCTGAGCTCACTGCTCCCTCCTCCCCGGCCTTTCCAGCCGCTGGCAGCGCAGGGGAGCAAGAAGCCGGGACCCGGGGATTGAAATCACGCTGCAGCGCAGAGCCTTGGCCGTGCACTACATCACCAGCGTGGCCGCTGGGACTTCAGTGTCCGTCTCCGTTGCGGACGTCAGTGACAGATGAGGATACAGGGACAGAGTTGACAAAGAGAGCTGCCCCGCACAGCACTGTCCCAGGCAAAGGGGGAGAGGTACATTTCTTCACCGGTGCTGATCAAGGCAACCGTCTCAGGGTCTGTCTTCGCGGCACAGTTAACCTGCGTGACTGGACCCAGGTTAGCCTAGCCTAGGCCTGAGCATCCCCCCTGCAAAGCCCTGCCCAAATTACCACCTCCCGCACTGGTTCTGCACTTGCCCCTGCGTGTCTGGGGGCAGGTGCTGCTTCAGGCCGAGATGCTCTAGGATTCTTTCCCTGTCCCTTGTGGGAGAACGTGTCCTTTCAGGGGCAGTTGTGGAATGTCTTTAAACCATGATTTGAGGACTTCAGTAACGCGGTCATTGGTTAGGGGTCCATTACAGGAGTGGGTAGGTGAGGTTCTGTGGCCTGCATTGTGCAGGAGATCAGACTCAAGGATCATAGTGATCCCTTCTGACCTTACAATCTATGAGACTTCAGGGGTTATCAGCACCCATGACTGTACCTGCATCTTCACTGCGAAGTGGGCAGGTTCCAGCCCAAATGAAACCAGATGCTGGGCTCTGATCCGCCTCCCCCTGTTTTCATTGCTTCAAAAATGTCAAAATGAAGCATTCACATTTTTTCTAATTTTTTTGGTTGTTTTTTCCAGCTGAACTAATGCAGCAAATTCAAGACAAACTCGTTAAATGTTCTGGTCAAACCGAAGCTGCATTTTTCAGGGGGAAAAGGTTTTGGATGAAAAAAGCATTACCCAATTGTAAAGGTAACACGGATCTGTGCCCGTTGCTCACCCCGCCTCTCTGCTGAGGTTGCCAACCAAAGGGCCCAATTCTGTGCCAGCTTTGGATCGTGGTGGGGCAGTCTCCTAGCAATCAGGCACTGGACAGATCTTATCACATGGGGCCCCAGCCAGCCTTTGGGTGGCAATGATTTTTGCATCCTACCAGGCAGATAGTGTTGGGTTGGTCGTTCAGTCACCTCTGCCTGCATGAAGTTTTCTTAGCTGCCTCTGGTGGATTTCCAAGAAATCGGTAAAGCAGAAGGACACTGCTTTAGCACAGCCTGATTTCACAATGATTTTAATCAGCAGCCAGTCACCTGGACAGGCTACAAGCGTTTTCGGCTTTCCATTTGAACTAGAAACAAGGAAAAGCATTTAGTGTGGAAAGTGGAACACATCCTGGTGTCTGATGCGCACACGACACCCGTGCTCACCAGCCTCCTGGATCATCTTTGACTAGTCTCCAAAAAAACTAAGAAAAAGTAATGTAAAAAAAAAAAAAAAAAAATCAAGGTAGGAGAAGTGGAGGCTAACATGCGGGGTGGGTTTTGGTAGCAGCATAGCTGGCAGTGCCTTCCATAACTTGGCCGGGTTTGGAGAGACATCAGCCAGCGCAGGCTGAAGGAAATTAATTGTGACTCTTCCATTCCCTTGAAGCCAATGAGACTATGCATGGCACAAGGTGCTAGTCAGTATAAAGGATCACAGTCTGCATTAGTTGGAGAGGGGAAGGGCTGGTGGGTTGATCTCACTGACCAACCTCCACCCTACGCCCCATCCAACTCTACCAGCCACATCAAAGCAAGCATGGGTACTCTACACGCTAATCGTATGCACAGACTGCTGCCGGGAGGTGTCATTCCCAGCTCGGGCAGACGTGCAGACGCCAGCTCTGCTTGAACCAGTGCACTGAAAATGAGCCACCACCCGCCCTGCTGGAGCCAGGCAGCTATTTGCAGGTGCTATCTGAAGCCGGGCTAGGATGGGCACGAATTGCACCTCCCTGCTGGGGTGCAGACATAGCCGAAGTCGAGACACCCGGGCTGGCCGCCTGAGGAACATGCCCGCCGCACTCCTGGATCCTGCCCAGCAAACAAGCTTTCATCCTTTCCCCTTGGCAAAAATGTGTTTCCTTTGAAATCAAAGATCTTGGTTTGGTTTTGAGTTTAGACTCTCTCTGCTCTCAACCATCCGCCCCCCTCCAGCCTTTACTCTGAGATCAGACAGTGTTGGTGTGTGCTCACACACACACACACACACACACACCACACACACACACACACACATGCACAGCCTGTACAGCTTCCGGACGCAGCTGTTAAATGGCTTTGGCGATTCTCTATCAACCTCTTGCAAGATGCCAACATTCCCTGGCCACCTCCAACCCTGTGGTAACCCACAGAGCCATCAGCCATTCCTAGCACAGGTCCGAACATCTCTCCCCTGAGCTGTGCAAGAGCTCCCCTCCCCTGAAAGTATTAAAGGGGCATCGCCTGCACAAAGGTGGCCCCACGTTTAGATTCCGTAGGAACAAGCTATTGCAGAAGCTCAGGCCAAAGGGAACATTTCCACGTGTTGCTTTGTTCCATTCCAATGGGAACCGCTCTTTCATTTTTTAACCACTCAGTGCGGTCCTTTTTACATCCCAAAATATCGCAAAGACGCTGGCGTAATGTAACAAACAAAATGTGGGTCATTCCCATTCGAGCGGCTACTCTAAATAAGAGGATAATAGCCTACCATAGCTATCGGTTAACAGGGCTGCTCCTTTAACTTACGTAGAAGAGGATGGTGTTGGAGTTCCTAGGTTTGAATGCTGCTACCCTCACAAAGAGGCAGTAACAGGCACTGATTGTAACTTGTTCTGCGTCAGGAGCATCACTTGAGGGTGGTTTCTCTGAATCGTGGTACAGTTTCAACGAATCTCAGCTGACTTCTTGCTAAACACAGCTGTTATGCTTGTAATGCACTGCCTCATTCTGAGTGAGAGGCAGCATCACAGTAATTCTTCAACAAAACTTTTTTTTCTTTTTTTTTTTTACTCTAAAAATTTTGAGGAAAAAAGGTCCTCTTTCAATATTTGGAAATGAAAAGCTTGGGAGTTTTGTTTCAAAATGATTTTTTCATTTCAAAATTTAACTTAATTTACATTTAAGAAAGGTTTTTTAAAGGTCAAAAGTGGACCTTGGGAAATTTTTGAAAGAAAATGCCCCACTTTTTTTTTGGATTTTCAGTTTGTGAAACATTTTGACTTTTCCTCCTGATTCCAGATGGGAAAATTTTTCAAAATGTCAAAAATTCTGACAGGATGGGAAAACCGTTTTCCACTCAGCCCTAGGCAGTATGGTCCAGTGGTCAGAGCAGAGGACCGGGCCATCAGCAGACTTGGGCTCCAGTGTGCTGCCACTGATTTGCTGCGTGAACTTTGGCAAGTCATTTCATCTCTCTGTACCCCAGTGTAAAATTACATTTGTTATTTGTATAGAGCAGCTGAGCAGTCCCATTGTGCCGCACATACACGGAGTGAGAGATGTCCCTGCCCTGAAGAGAGAAAGGGTGTGTTATCCCCATTTTACAGATGAAGAACTGAGGCACAGAGAGATTAAAGTAACTTGCCCATATCACACAGTGAGTCAGTAGCAGAGCTGGAAATTCAACCAGATCCTCTGAATTCTATGCCTGGGTCTAAACCACAAGCCCATCCTTCATTTTTTATCTAGCATGATGAGACCTTTGTGAATGGTGCTGTATCAATGCAAAGTATTATGAGTAACAACAAATATTGCTCTAAGCCCAAGAGTTGCAGGTGCAGTGGAGGGTCAGAAGGCAGCAGGAATGCCTTTCACTGCGCTATATTCACCAGCTCTACAAATCGCAGGTGTCTGAGGAGCCAATATCGTTCATCTCCATTCCCTCACTCCGTGTTTGTCACACTGCTACTGTAAATATCTCCTCTCGTTTTCCTCACTGGAGTGCTATAAATCCAACCCTCTCCCCCTGCAATGGTTCATGAGCCGTATCACTGAGAACAGCACGGCTCAGGGCTCAGAAAAACACCTGTAAGTTGAAAACTGAGACGTTTATTCTCCTCTTTAGGATTCCTGCCTACTGGACAAACCGTGTTCTGGGGGATTAGGGAACAGAGACAGACAATTACAGCCAATTGCAGCCTGCTAGTGGATTTGCAGACGATGGGCAAAGGGGAATTTGCAACTAGTATTTTTGCACTGGTTCAGAGCGTTTAAGAAGCTGGAATATTTGTTGCAGCCTTAGGCGTGATATCTCTGCTTGCTCTTTTCCCCCCTCTTTCCCTCCACACTTCAGAGCAGTTTGCGGTCATTAATGTTAAATGGAGCTTGCCATCTTGAACACTGGTAAGCTCGAGTTGCATAAACAAGGTGGTAAAATGTAAAGGCATGCGTGGAGATAACCCCCAGGCTGAATAGCAGGCGTCCGCCCTCCCTAGGGAGCTTACATGGGATGCCAGTCCTTTAAAAGGTGGAGAAAATGTATGAGTACCACAGGGGCAGATCTAAGAGTGGGTGAGGTTGGCAAATACCAACCAGGTCCTTCCCCTGCTGGGGGACGCTGAATAAAAGTCCCCAGCAATAAGTGTCCCAGTTCATTTGCCATCTGGACCTTTGTCTTTAAATCTACGAAAAAATCCTCCCCATTCTGCCCTAAGGATTTAGCTGGGGCCTGAGGCTTAGATATTTAGGACTCAGCACGCTGGATCAGACCCAGCGTCCATCCAATGCAGTATCCTGTCTCTGCCAATGGCCAGCACCAGATGTTGCAGAGAAAGGTAGGAGAACCCTGCAGAAGGCCCGTGTGTGATAATCTGCCCCACCCCCCATATTAAGTTATCCTGATCTCTAATGTGTAGAGATGGTCACAGAGCTGCCAAGACACATTCATTCACCTGGCTGGCACAGAAACACTGCCACCCATGTACGTACGTGTGGACATCTGCAATGGGCGTCATCTCTCTCTACGGGATGGTGGCACTCAGATAGCATGCTGATGGGGGCGACATACGATCAATCATGCTCCCTTCTGCTTCCTCTCATTTTCCTAAAGGGAGACATATAAGCCCTAATTCTACACTAGCCACCGAAGACTTTTCTTCAGCTCTTACAGCACAGCCCTGCTCCCACGATCCTTCCTTGGTCATTGGCATGGTATTAATGGACATGCAGTCTAGGTGGCTATGAAATCATTGCATGCTGTTGAACCTGGCGCAGAGCTTGGGGAGGTGAGCCCACCCATGCCTCGTTTTTGAAGGCGAGTCACTGCTGCAGGCGTCAGTGCTGATGGGAACTCGAGCATCGGTCTCTGTCAAGGAAGCTGAGGCTTCGATTCATTTTCTTTCCACAGTGTTTCATTTTTAATTAAAACATGTAACACACCTGTGGGAGGGATATAAACATACGAAGGGTTGTGCTGGGGACTACCTGCTCTCCCACAGAGGAGACCCTCATCATCATAATCCTTTTGGTCTCCCCCGAAATGAAACCGGCTGCGAAGAGGGACAGTTCCAGACACAGGACTCCAGTCTTTGCATGGTACCGCACGCGTGGAGCATGCGGCAGCCTGGCTTTTTGGGAATGTGGGATGCAAAAATGTGGGAATGAAATGATAAATGTTACAGAGAAATGGTGCATTTATATGCAGAGCAGGCCTGCTCATCTTCCTCCTGCGAGGTGTGCTGGGCACATCGATCTTCGCTTCCTTCTGCTGTGGACAAATCATGTTGGGCAGAGGCAGATTTTCTGGTTCTCCCGTGTTGTCTCCTCCAACTGCTTTCGAATTTCTTGCACTGTCTCATCTGCGGTCAGCCCTTTCTCCCCGATCCCTCAAGCGGCTTTACAGCGAAGAACCAGACAAAAAGGAGCATAGTGTGGTTTGCCGCTGTTTCACTCTCACCCACGGAAGGTGATAATCAAAGGAGCCATTCCTACCCTCTAACAAATGACTGTAGAACTAAATAAATGGCACAAAAGTGCACACACGTTCATCTGAATTGTTAAGAGAATTCACTTTGGCTGAGGCCTCATCACTTTCCTATTCACTTTCCACAAACAGTGCAATCAAGATGCACTAGCATGAATGTTTGTGGAAAGCAAATTTTAAGCATGCACAAGAATACAAAAATTTAACATTTGCTTTCTGTGAACATTTGAGAGAGACATGCTCCCTGTCCATCCATCCCAGAGGATGTGAATCTGCTACAGCTCCTGGTTACAAACATTAGCTCTTTGGTTGATGCTCTAATCGATCATGCTTTTCGCTTTGGAGGTCCCTAGTTAAATCCCTGATGTCAGCTGTCACATATTCACACCTAGCCCTGCTCACAGAACGGTTATACCTCGCCAAGGGAAAAAAAAAAAAAACAATATCATGTGACCTACATGCACAAATTGCAACCCAGCAACAGCTCTGGTTTTGAATGGTTAAAGAGACACCAAAAGCTGGTTAAAAGAACAGTAACAAAAATTGTGGGAGTTTTGTACTTAATCATAGTTTTAAGAGAGTTGTTCGAGCACAGGGGACCGCCAGGGAGAAAGAAGGAACTTCACAGAGACACACAGCCCTAGACCAGCTGATCAAGTAGTAGGAGATGAGCAGCTGTGACGTGAGGGCCGCAGCCATCAGTCATTCCTGCTAACACGAACCTCCTTTGCTGTATCAAGCTTGTATTCCCTTTCCTCCTGCCTGAGACAGGGCCAGACATCTGTATTCTATCCCGCCTTCTGCGTCCCTTAGATGTCACCTCTGCCCACCCCCGACCAGCACCCCCTGCAGAACACAGCTTGCTCTCTGCTGGTTTTCTCCTTCGATCCTCACGGAGACACCTATCAGCTTGCTGGGCTCTGAACATGGCTTTGACGTCTCTCACCTTAAGGGAGAGCGATTCCCCTTCATAAACCTCGTAGCACGTTCCCAATCCCTTTTCCTGGCAAAGCTCTTTGTGATGCATGGTTCCCCAGAAAGCTGAGCTAGTTAAAGACTGTCCAAGCAGATGCTCGCTCCTCACTGGGCTGTTTGTTGCCTTCCTGGATTGCAAATGCTCTCCGGCCCTTCTCCTCACATGGACGTGTGAAGCCTGCCCTGCCCCGCCCCTAAACGGGCTCCCTCAGCTAGACGTGCGCTTGCCCCGTAATACACCTGTGTTCATGCCACCTGGTGCTGCCATTTTGCAAGCCAGGCAGCCCCCAGGCCTGCTGGGACAGGACGCCTTCAAGAGAGCTGCCGCCGGAGCTGCTGTGCGTGACCTTGAGGAGTTCTCCGAGCCTGACACATCAGCGGAGGGCCCGGTCAATGCGCAAGCAAGGCTGTCTCCCGAGGCAGATGTCTGAGTCGAAAGCACGAAAGCAGCCACTCCAGTCTGCTCAACGTCAGCACCTTCTTGGGGATACTCCCAAGTGCCCCGCAGTTCTGACAGTCTGTGCCTTCTCTAGCCATGGCTGGTCACCCGGCTGTCCCCACAGTAACCTGGGGGGTGCTGCTGTTTCCTTTGAATCAGCATGGAGCCAACACTGTCTGAGAGGCCATCACCCAGCTCAAAGGCAAAGCCAGCACCCTAGCGACTCAAGCTCCCATCACAGCCCTGAGGAGTGGGGCTTTGCCTGCTGATCACCTGATACAGGAGGCTAAGATCAAATGCCCAAGCTGTACAAAGATAGACTGAACTCTTCATGGTTGTTCTGGTTCTGAATCTGAGACAGTTATGAACTCGTAACTAGGGGGAAAACCCAGCTGTGGGTTTTGAAGGACTGACACCTGCCAGACCTGAGGCTGGAGTTGGGGTGACCGCTGGTAAACTTTTCAGCAGGCATGCATGTTTTTATTGTTTTTAATATGCTTTCACCTTAAGAATAAATGTGCTTGCTAGCAAAAAAAAAATAAAGTTGTGTGGGAACTTGTGGCTGCTGGCACGGACAGGTGTTCAAAGCCTTCAGAGAGAAAGCAAAGTAGAGACGCTGGCCTGTTTTGTCAGTCCGGCTTGCTGGGGATATCACAGTGTTGGCAGGGAACTGTGCAGTGTGGAAAAACCCCGTCCAGAGGGAAAGAGATGAGGGTCTTCACCCAAGAGAGGTGACAGCTGAGAAGCCGGGAGCCCAGAGGGGAAATATAGGTGGAGTTTTCCTGAACTGAGAGGGTGCCCACACTCTCAGTTCGTTAGATACACTCGATCTTCATTACATTTTTGGTCACAGTTAACCAGCTGCTACAGTAGCATAGTGGTGATGCTTTCCCTGTTTGCATTCCGAGGCAAAAATTACGCTGAGCTAGCATCAATGCTGAGAGTGCAGATCAATAGTTTAGGGTAAAACAACATTACAGGCTAATAATTATCCTGGAAACAAGCATTTCAACGGGGGAGAGAAATACAACCCCTCCCCATCTCCGTTCATATGTATAGTTTGCAGATCATATTTCAGGGCCTTTCTTTGGAAGGCAGCATGATCTAGTGGGTAGGTCACTGGACTAAATGCCAGAGACATGGGTTCTATTTTGTCCTCTAGGCCATGGTCACAGCCCATCAGCGCAAGTTACTTCCCCCGTCTTTACCCTCCCACCTGCTGTGTATCTTGTCTATTTAGACTGACCATCTCCTGCATTATGAACAGCACCTAGCACAATGGGACCTCAACAGTAGTTGCAACCTGCAGGCACCACCAGAATACAAAGAATAATTATTCTGTGACTAAAAGTGACATGTCAGTGTTGTCTTGTTATCCAAATAAAATACAGGATTAAGGTTGGAAGAATTTGATTTTGGGGGTGGGGTGGGAGGGTAATTGCAACAGATAATAACAATGTTAGTTCTAAAGTATTTTTTCTATTTTTAATTCATTTACATTTTCAGTTGCACAAAATTATGGGTTTTCAGCATTTAAAAAAAAAAATTTCCACTGATTGAAAATGTTCAGAGTGGCGGGAAATTTCAGGGGGGTCAGACAATCATTATTTAATGACAGTAAACATTAAGATTTAAAAAGTCAAAGCACAAATTCTCAACATCACGTCAAAATATAAAAAGTAAATATGCATAAATCAAACTCCAATAAGTTCTCAAGCTGTGCTTTTCTTAACTTTCCCACCTGTACATTTCTATTACCACCCATGGGAATATTTTTTTCACTATTTGCATGTGTATGGTGAAATCAATGTTTACAGACATTTACCGATAAAAATCTAATCCTTCCATGCCTATATGTGATGATCTTTCTGTGTCCTATGGAGGTCAAGATTCATTTTGCTTGGGTTTATTTAGTCTCCCCAGCCTAGTCTCCATAGAGTTGAACTATCCTGGCTGTGCCTGAGTTCTTAAGAGCGCTGTTTGATCAAGAAAATATTTACCTGAAAGCCTCAAAGGATTCAGCTGCATCTGCTGAGTGGTCCTGGCTGTTCTCTACTCACTTCTGGGTAGTGTTGACTCAAGGCAAACCAGAAAGGACTTTGCTGGGAAGGTCCTACCCCCTTGCTCCATTGCAACTGTGTCATACATCTGTTCTTCTGAAGATGTATAGTGGAAATTGGGTATCCATGTGTATATGATGCAATTCATCAGTCTACATTCTCCCTCACACTCTGGGTGTCAAGCCTCAGCCATCAGCTGCCCCAGTCCATTAACTCTTGGGCGAACTCCTGGGGCCGCAAACCCCCATCCACCTCACCGCCCGGAATCTCTGGCAGTACTTCTCAGCGGACAGCCAGACGTGATCCAGGACAGCTGCCTTTACCGGGTCGTAGCTCTTGGCTTGTTCTTCACTCGGGGCCATAGAGGCTCCTTGGGTTTTGCCAGCCAGTTAGGGAGCCAGCTCCAGGGCCCAGGTTGCCCTATCCCATCCAGCCCCCATGGCTACCTGCTCAAAAGTGCCTAGGAATGCGTCAGGGTCATCTGCAGGGCTCATTTTACATAGTCCCAAGCCCAGCGCCCGAATGCCATCCCTGCCCCCGTGAGACACCCCATCCTCAGCTTGTCAGCTAAGCAAGGCCTGCCTTTCCAGCTGCTGGGATTGCTGGAAGCCTGGCCTAGCCTTTTGTACCTCCTCCTGCTGTCTCACCAGCCATTGCAGGGTCTCCTCCATCTCCAAACTCTTGCTCTGGCTCACGATCCCAGACAAGCCCTCACCTGTAGCAGACTTGCCCTGCTTCCGCTTCTGCCCGCTTCCGCTGCCCTCACAAAGTCACTCAGAGCCCTGGGGTTCAATAACCACTGGTGCAGCTTTGTGCTCCCGCCGCCTCCTCACCAGCCGCATTTGATGTTTTAGCGCCTGCACCCAGGAGGAAAGAGCTATCACGCTGCTTCCGCTCCCTGCCTCCTTCCTCTGGCTTCCTTCCCCTCAGCCCTCTATGGATCCCCAGGCTAATTGGGCGGGCAGCTGTCTTCCATTCTCTAATTAGGCACTGGCTTTCTCTAGCCAGCTGCAGTTTACCTCCCTAAATGGAAGCTGCATGAGAGAGGGCTGACTTAGCAGCTCTTGCCCAGCACCCGGTCACCGTTCCCTGTCACAGTTTCATCGAGCGCCCCCTTGTTCTTGGATTATGAGGTGGAATGAATGGCCGAGCCCACTTCGCCTTCTCTAGATAATTTATTAGTCTGTGTCCCTTTATCGTGTCTCCTCTTCAATCTCTCTTTGTCGAGAAGCTTCCCACTCCACTTAGGAGCGAAGTACATCACATCTGAGTTGCATGCAAGCACAACAGGTCAAAGGCTAGTTCATGGAGTCACAGAAGATTAGGGTGGGAAGGGACCTCAGGAGGTCATCTAGCTAGTCCAACCCCCTGCTCAAAGCAGGGCCAACCCCAGCTAAATCATTCCACCCCATCCCTTAGTTGTTCCTAAGAGAAATCGCTGAAGGGAATAACCATGGGGAAGTCCGGTTTTACCTGGCTCCCTAGCCGTCCCCTCGAGTGCTGGCACAGCAAGGGATACCATTAGAAGACACTTCCAGTTTACAGCATAGAAAAAGCCTTCTCCTTGGGTAGGATCAAACCACTTCTGCGAGAGAGAGAAAGACCGAGAGAGAGAGATCACTGCTCTTGCGCTACACTCCGATTATTCCCCCCTCCATTACCGTTTCTCTGCATTGATGCAGGCCCGTGGCGGTACAGTCTGGAAGCATACAAGACGCACTGTCACTTCTCACTACTGCTGGACAGCGGAGAGGCGAGGAAATGCTTGAGGATAATCAGTACTAACTGAAAACTGCTTGAAGCAGATCTGTATGTAACCCTTCTGTCAGGCAGAGCCGGCAGCAGCAAAGGGCCGGGCTCTATATCTAGGGGTTCCTGTTAATGATACAGAACGAAACCGGCTCAAGCCCCCACCCAGTCACCTGGGAAATCACACACTATCCCCTGGGTGCTCCCAAAACACAATGCTTCCTCTCGCAAGCACAGAGTCCAAGGCCTGATCTACGCTTACCTTAAAATTCAGCAGCAGTCGACGGGAGTTACGCAAGCTAACCTGCGTAACTCCCGTCAACTTCTTAACTTCCGCTGTGCGTGGCAGCGCTGCGCCACTTGAGGGGGTGGTTTTAACAAGTCGACTTCCGGATCGATTGATCCGACGTCCCCTTAGTGTAGACAGTAAACCATTTATTAAAAGGAAGGAAGTAACACAGCACTGGTTTTGGAACCAGTGCAATCTGAATTCAGGGACTCCATGAGCTGAACCCACACCAGAGTAAGGGGGCCTGTCCTTTGCCTTGCTTTCCCCTGTACTCATCGTCATAGTTGCAGCATCCACCTCTCAGGTAGGGGCTCAGCCCGGATGTGGGCTTGACTATTTCCTCTCCGCTGCTGCCTCCTGCCACCTCTGGGCCTCACCGAGTTCCCCTTACTGGCTCCCGCCGTCTGCAAGCACCACCCACTCCTGGCTCCTCTCTGCCGCTTGTCAGTCAAGGTTTCCCAGTTCCTCTCATGATTTCAGCTCTTCGTGAATTTCAGCTTTCAGCTCCTGGGGAAACCTTCTGCTGACACAGGAGCAATGTCCCTGCTTTTAACCAAACAAGACTCCAGGAGGAATAATTCATTCTACCTTTTAACGGTGGGAGGAGATAGTCAGGCAATCCATGCCTTTGCCAGGGCTAGTGCAATCTCAACAGGAAACGTCTCATTCTCTCCCGGCTACCCTACAATGCTGGAACATCCATCTACCACCCTTGTTCAGCTCTGTTTAGATGAGTGGATTTTTCATCAGAACAGGCTAAACACAGATCTGCAGCCATTTGTTCATATAATCAAGGGACAACATTTCATTACCCCTGCAGTTAACACAAAAGTGACGTGTAACACAACATCAGACATATTGACCATTTCATCTGCAATATGCTGAGTACTTAATTGTACTCATGCAAATACAAAGCCCATGCAAATAAAGTGCCCCCCCTTTCAGCTGCTGAGCAGGGGGCATGCAACTCAGACCTTGCTTACATCAGCGTGCTGCGGTAACATGGGTCCCAGCTACTCACATGGCTGAGGCTGAAACAGATGCTCATGATTTCCCCATGGCTCAGTACAGATCAGGTGCAGTTCTTTATTCTTTAAATGCTTGCCCTGATGGTTTCCTTTTTGTCAGGCAAAGGGCTTTATAGTCTCCTTGCGAGAAAGACTCGGAAATCTCTATATTTTTAGATCACCTGGACATTATATTGGATAACCAGAAACCTCTTCCACACAAAGCACACTGGGACTCAAAAGATTTCCCCCCTCTTTGCTTCCCAAATATCCCCCTTTTCAACAACTCATGCCTTGTTCCCTGTCTCCCTATTAGGGTCATAAGGACAGGATTCTAAAGGCCGGGGGGGGCGGCATAGTGGAGAGAAATAATTCTTGATCCTCTAATTATTTACCCTCCTGGCAAATAATTCCTATTGCACATTCTTCATTATACCAATATATGAACTAAAACGTAATGATGATGTGGTTCTAATCTTCAACTCTGATGACTCTCACCACCACCTACTCTGAAACCCCTGCAAAAAAAAAGTTAACAGAATTATCCAGATCGAAATCCGTGCCCCGGGCTGAGTTTTCCCTGAAAAGAGAGACGTGCCAGACATGCCATGAAGTCCACTAAGGTCTTCACAATGCTATTGATTTTACATGGAAGGAGCCCAGATACTATGGTGATGGGCAGCAGTATAAAATCCTAAGATAGACAGCTCTTTGACACATGTAAATACCATTAATTCATGTAACTGGAAGCTCTTATTTAAAGCCTGAGGTCCAGATCTGCAAAGGTATTTAGGCACCTAAATATCTTTGACTTCAATGGGAGTTAGGTGCCTGAATACCTTTGAGGATCTGGTCCTTAGTATCACCGCTTTGGTTTCATTCTCAAGAGATGTATAGTTTTTAGACCTCTTAATAATTAGCAATGACATGGTACTTTTCATCCAAGATCTCTCAAAGGAAAATCAGTATCATTATCCCTGTTCTACCAATGGGGAAACTGAGGCACAGGGAGGGGACATATCTGCCTCAAGACTATGCAATAAGTCAGTGCCAGAGTCTGGAGTAGAACCCAGATATCCTGACTCTCACTCTGGTACCCTATCCACTGAGCAACACTGC
This sequence comes from Emydura macquarii macquarii, assembly GCF_026122565.2. NCBI lineage: Eukaryota > Metazoa > Chordata > Testudines > Chelidae > Emydura > Emydura macquarii. The sequence continues at coordinate 50,427,063 of NW_027132905.1, forward strand.
ACCCCATTCATCAGATAACCAACCGATTAACAGGTCCTGAGATCTTCACTTTTGCACCAGGAAAGGTTTGATGTGAACAGGGACTGAACAAAGTATAAATCAGGATTGTCCCGTTGTTCACCCCGTTATTGGCCAAGCCTGCATTACCACAGGAGTTCCAATATTCCCAGACTTCTGGAATACATAAACCGTTTATTCCTATCTCCCACTAAAAGAGGCTCATTCACCACCCTAGTCCATCACATTACAATTATGCCACAGCGACAAGGTCTGGGGGGCGGGGGATTAATATCTTTTATTGGACCATCTTCTCTTGGTTAAAAAGATGAGCTTTCGAGCACACAGAGCTCTTCTTTAGGGCTTGTTTCTTTCACCACCTGAAGCTGGTCCAATAAACGATATTACCTCGTCCACCTGGTCTCTCTGATATCCTGGGACCAACATGGCTACAACAACACTGCAAACAATTATGTCGGAATAGCAGCTGTAAAGAAGCCAGCTGGCCCACTTAGTCCAACCTATGGAGCTCAGTCATTAAAGGTAACTTTCTGTTTAATATCATTAGGCAGGAGTTTTCAAATGCTGCCTGTGATAAGATTGCCTGGTGCTTGTCATTTCAGTATCTCGGAGTGATAATGAGTCTAGAGAAACAGATCAATAAAGGAAATATTGAAAAACTGGGAGAACTAGTGTCTGGATTCATAGCTGTTCAGGCCATCTCTTCCAATACACAGATGTCAAATCCACTGCCTCCCACAGCAGTCTGCACAGTTTAGATGTTAGAAAATCAGATTTATCTTCAGAAACACCCCATAAAAGGTGTTTACATGGAAATATTTCAAGCCATTACAATGCACCAGATTACAGGTCCTTTTTAAAAAAAGAGTGCAAGTAACATTACATCCTCCCCTGCCCTCAGAGAAGCTTTGGGAACTTGCCAAGAAATCTCTCTGAGTAGCTTCCCGCAGTGGAGCTATCTTTTCTGTACATTGTCACCCCAGTATATTTAAATCAATCTGGGTATCTCATAGTGGTAGGGAGGCCATGTGCATACAGACACAGCTGAACTGGGAATCAGCAGGTGTGGGTCCTGGTCCTACCTTAGTCACTCGCCTGCTGAATGACGTTGAGCAAGTCACTTCACTTTCCTGAACCTCCGTTTCCCCATCTATAAAATGGGGATAATGATGCTGACCTCCTGTTAAAGCGCTTTGAGATCGACTGATCGAGGGATTACTACTACTATTGGAAGCAGTTTTCTTTCAACAGCAAAGTTCTTGCAAGCCATTATGGCTCCAAACCTACCATCAGACACTCACAGATGCTCGGATCGAATTGCTGGACTGGGGACTAATACTGTAACGAGATGACATCAGTAGAACAGATTTTTAAAAATTGAAGATTTTGGCAACCATTTTTTGCTAACTATTATTGAAAATTTCACTGAAAACATGGCTGTTTTCTATCACCAGGGCTAAAATAAATTCAAAATTTTGATATTTAGAAGAAACATTTTAGCACATTTTAGCCCTGTGGGGGCAGGGACTGTTCTCATATCCTGGGTCACCCATGCGCACGACAAGTCACTTCACCTCTATTTCCCCATCAGGTATAGTGATACTTACCTTCTTTATACAGCCCTGTTATGGGTTGGGATGTAGGTGGTTTAGTGGTCAGAGCAGGAGTCAGGTCTAGTGGGCGCATCAGGCTGGGAACGAAGCCAAGGGTCGGCACCGGAGTCAGCTGCAAATTACCAGAGCCAGGGATCAAGCCAGAGTCAGAACCAGGAATTGAAGTGGAGGGTCAGAGCTCAGATTAGATACCAGAGCTAAGGATCAGGCCAGAGTCAGGGTCAGAGACTGGAGGCCGGAGTCACAGCTGGGACTGGTAATGGAGGATTGGAGGTGAGGTGTAAGGGCAGGAGGAGAGGCAAGGATCAAGCACGGAGCAAGAACGTGATGGGAACTGGAACAAAGGCCGGGGTGAGGCAGGTACCAGGAGCGCAGCAGGAAACAGGATTAGGGCTGGGTGCAAGAAGCGGGTGCAAGTGGTGTCTGATGCAGCCACGACAGGGAACCACCTTGTTGCTCGGACAAACTTCCTGCATCTCCTTCTGGCTTAAATAGCGAAGTTGGACTAATTGGTGGAGCTGGGCAAAGCTCCAATCAGAGCCCCTGGGGGTGCTACTTTGTTGTCCTAGTAGCTTCTCAGCCCGCCAGGTTTCAGTGGGCATTGGGTTGGGTGCAGCTGTCTGGGGACTCCAAGACCAGGGACGTCACAAGTCCCCGGCAAGCTCTGGATGAGAAGTGCTAGATAGGGCTCTGCTTCTCATCATTATGCCATTCACACAGAGGCCCTGCTACTGTGTGGCCTTAGAAAGAGTGATTCAGCAACTCATTCTCCTCATCAAAAGACGGGACATAGAAATCTTCCACAACAGACCCTCAGGCGGCGTAAATCCATGTAAGCACCACTGAAGTCAATGGGACAGATCCCCACCCATGGCCCATGAGCATAGCTAAGCACCACTGTCATCAGTAGCAATACACCAGCCGAGGACTTACAGGAGCAGAGATTACATAAAGGCTTTGCACTTTGCCAGCACCTCTGCAAGCCAAGAGGGATTTTGTCAGCGGGCTAAGCTCACGGGGCCCACCTTACCTGCACGTTCCGTACAGCCGCTCTCATTAAGGAAACAGGAATTAGATTGTTCGCTTTGACTGTTTCAATCTGCAAGACACAGCTCCTCTCAGAAGTGCAACACTTCCCCGGTTAGACAGCCGGCAGAAAACGAGGCACCGAGAAATGTCTTCATTACACAGCCGCACCGGCTGAAGTACATTAATTTGATAAAAAGATAATCAAGCCCTCCGGAGCGAAGCTAACAATGTAACTCTGACCAGCTGCTGCCTGAGCCTGGCTCAGAGAATCCTGATCAAGTCCTACACTGCTTGGTCTCACCATACAGGCTGTGGACAAGGGGCCAGGTGCTTCCTTCTAACTTTCACGTTCACTTAAAACCTCTTAGCTTCTGGCCTGCTCCAATCTCCACAAAGTCACTGGAAAGACCCATGGACCGGAGTAAACTTTGAATAAGCTGGTAACCTTTAATGGGCTTTGGATTGGGCCCCTCACGGCCCCCTTCATAGACAAAATTAAACCTTGCACCCTCCAGTTTGCTGTGTCTTAACCACAGAGTCCCAGCCCAGGCAGGCCCAGGCAGGCTAAAGGTTCTAACAGGCTAGAGGACACGTATCTTTGCTCCTGGCTCTGGGGAACCCTTGCTTCTACAGCTGCCAAACTCAACTCAATTGGCAAGCAATTTCTATTCAATCAATCAATCAAGTTCTAAAGTGCAAAGATGGCTACGTCCGATATGATCATGCAAAACATGGCTGTATAGATGCAGGTCAGGTGCAGGCTCCGGGAAAGTTTCCAGACTCTCTCTAGTTTAGAATCAGTAAATTTAGTTTAGACTCTAGGACAAAAGGATGGGCTTGTGGTTACAGCACCAGATTGGCACTCAGGTGGCCGGGGTCAAGTTTTTGGCTCTGCCACAGACTCCCTGTGGGATCTCGGCCAACTCACGTAGGGGCAGATTTTCAACAGAGCTCAGGTCCCATTTCTGCACTAAAACAGGTGATCACGACTTCAAGAGAGCGCAGCATGTCGGCTGTTGGACTCCTGAAGACCTGGGCAGAAGCTTCACAGTAGGAGCTGAGAATTCAGAAACTCAGCCTTTATTCAGGCGCCTAAACGGAGCCGATGTTCCCTGGAAAATCTGGCCCCAGCGCGGAGTCCTTGAAAATCTTTAATCTTGCCACACCTCAGCTCCCCCGCTGCACAATGGAGATGACATTTTCCAGTCCATTCCTGTCTGTGGGGCTCTCAGATACCCCAGGAATGGGGTGGTGGGGTCTGCATACATGCACAGACAGAGACAGGCTTTGAAGGCCATTCCTTGTGACGCAAGGTTCCTTGCTCACTGTCATCTCTGTGGAGTTCTCAAAAGACTTCTCCCCAGTTTATCTGCCAAGGCAGCAGCCAGTCAAGGCTATGACACCAATTGCTCCTACAGGCTGAATTTTATGGAGGTTGCGGCAGCTCCTGGCCCTTGGAAGAATTTTGTAGAAGCTGCTTTGCCTGCATTCTCATTGCAAAAGGCATTGATGGGCACGAGCCGCAACCTCACCAATTAAACTGGGGGAAATACAAGAGAAATTCCTCCCCGCTGCTCTCTGCTCAGAGTTCTAGTCCTCTTTGGCATTACATCTAGCCACAGCAGGTACAATATTGGTAGGCAGAAAAGTGACTTTCAAGGACCCAATAGCACCTCACAGAATCCAGCAAGAAACAGGCCCCTGGATTCTGCTTTGCTGGCACAGATTGTGTTTTGCAGTTCACTCACCTTATTTTGTTTTAATCCCCCTGGATGGTTACAGGACAGACGCAGCCCTTTTGTTTCTGGCAAGTTGATTACAATCTGCTGTTCGTTGCTCGCCTAATATCACAAACTTTCCTTTGTGGCAGCAACTGGTTGGCGGGGGCAAGGATCGCATTGCAGGAGAAGCAGAGGTTGCCTTCACACAGCGGAACCGGAGCTGAACCAAGCTATGATTGACCTGCATGACTTGTGATTTGGGGTAGCTGGTGTGAGACTGTCTGAAGGGGCTTGATTTTCAGAAAGTGCTGAGTGACCTTTCTCTAAACATGAGGCCTCTTCAAGGTGTCACCAGTTGGACCACCCCCAGATTGAGACACTCAAAATCACTGGACTCTTTTCAGAACGCCCATTGATTGCTATAGGAGCTAGGTGCCTAAATACCTGGGCCGACGTTGAAAAGATGTAGGAGATTTAAAAAAAAAAAAAAATCATCCCACTGATGCTGTAAAGTAAGGATCCAGATCCTCAACTGGAATAAAAAAAAAAAAAAAAAAAGCAACACACACATTGCATGGCCTTCAAAGGAGCTATGCTCATTGACACCATAAGCTCAGCCATACTCAGTCACACCAATGGTTCATCTAGCCCAGTATCCCGTCTTCCGACAATGCCCTAAGACCAACCTATCCTCCCCAGAATCCATGAACTACCCACGCTTCGGTATGTAACAGCATCTGAGATGCAGGGAAACTTATTAAGAAAAGACTTTGCAAAATGATACATGCAGATTTGATGTCTAATTAGAAAAAGCCTAGGAAATTGGTGTAAGCCGGATAATCTTTTCTCTGACAGCGCCGGCCGAGCTGTCCCATTTCAAGGATGAATAGCTGGGAATATAAATCTGATAATTGTAATGCTGAATATGAAAATCAAATTGAAGCCATCAGACAATCCTATTTAAATTGATTTAGTCCTCTGACAAAATTTCCATCCTCCCCTGTCCTGGATTCTTCTAGAGCAGAAGGCTGGATGGAGTGCGTTGTTGTTAATGGCGGAGACACACTGCAGCTGGGTGAACTGTCCTGCTCAAAGAGTCTCTGCTTTCTGCTCCCTTTTCTCCGGGCCAGAAGGTTAATGACTGGGTTCCACACAGTCCCCGCTGGTTAACCACCAAGCACCATCTAACTGGCATGTTTTGATGGGACCAAATCAATGGATTTCAGAATTTTCATTTTGCAGGAAATTTCCAAAGTTCAGCTTTGCGTTCCAGTCTGAGGAAGAGACCCCCTCACTCCTACAACCCGACAGCCACCAGAGCAGAATGTTTCGTCCCAGATCACTCTGATTCAGACAGAGCAGGGACTTGAACCCACGTCTCCCATGTCCCAAACCAGCGGCTCTAATCTCCAGCACGCATGTGTGCGCACACAAAATTCTGCTTTCACAAAAGCATCTGAAAGATTTTTGGTTTTGATCTAATGCTGCACAAAAATGTCAAAAACCTGAGTAAGAGAACTGTCCCCCTCTGGCCAGCACTACTGACTGACTACTTGGGTCTCTTCTTTCTCCACAGCCTGATCTGCCTCCTGTCCTCCTGACCAGCAGCATATCGTGCAAGGATGGAAAGACAATTTCAGCTCCAATGCATCACTACAACCCCATCCACTACACGAAGGAAGGATTTGGCAGATTTTGCAACAGAGAGTAGATGGCAGCAAATGTTGATCATATTAAAATGCCTTAAGGGTTGGTGCAGAGATATTTTAAATCAGCACTGAACCACAGCCGGCCAAGCTGGGAACTGGAGTTTGATTCCCAGCCAGCATCTCTCGCAATCTGGTCGTGTAGCTGCAAAGGCAGCACCGTTCAATCCCTCAGCAGGGGCCATTATCCTGTGTTCTTCCACCAGCAAGAAGCAGCTCCCTGGGCATCACATCCACTCCGCTGTCCAGCCAGCAGAAAGATGGAGCATGATGGACCAGGAAGCAAAGAATTTTTTGAGGGAGAGGAAAGAGAACATTTTAGAGCTAAGGAAAATGTTGGTAATAACCCCTGACAGTCACTGAGTTACAACAGCCTCCCCGCGCCCCACACACACTCTCCTACACTTTCGAAGCAAACTTGGTTCAAAAGTACAGGTGCAAGCAGAAACCATGTTTAAGTTGGTGGTTTGGGCTGAGTTTCACCTTCACTTGCTGGTATCATTCGACCTACAAATTCAAGGGGACACGTGATCTCGCTCAGCTTGGCAGCCCAAAGGGAATGTCTCGCATGAACCCTGAGAATTTAAACCCAAGCGTCCCATGCTCTAGATTAAAAGCTTGGATTGCAGCCGATTGGATGGTAGGATTTTCAAGCATGCTCCGACGTCACTTAGCTGCAAGTCCCACTGGAGGTCAGTCTCCAGCTGTGTCTCAGAGGACGACAATGGAGCTGGAGGTGCAATTTCCTGGCTGCATGGACGTGCCGGAGCTAGCATGCTAAAAACAGCAATGTACCAGCCACAGCGCCGGGAGCGAAGACCCTTGCTGCACCAGGCCCGATGTCCCCTGTGGGCATTGGGAAGCATCCACGTCTGGCCTGATGGCAGTCTCTGCACAGACCACATCACATCTTTCAGGCCTGATGCTTCTGCAAAACAGAGCAGGTAGGAGGGGTTCCTGACGTTTGAGCCGCATAAATTATTCCAAGCATGGTGGCAAGCGTGAGAGGAGAACATGACATTTGAGAAGTTTTCTTCCCAGAGTGTGACGTCAGTCGGTTATCGCTTTCCCAACCTTGCTCACCCCTCCCCGGCCCACCCCCAGGTAGATTAATGTAAACCTAAAGCGCCAGTTCAAAAGAAGGGAAAATGAACTCACGGGACTGGGAAACCCAGCAGTTCCCACCAGCTCCTGTGCTCAACCTTCCACTCAGAGACTTGTTCCTGTCGGGGGGGAGACAGTCAGGGAGCATGCGGGAGGTGAAGGAAGCCACCAGGTATGGCTTGTAACCTTCCTGTTAATTATTGCGCCACCCACACCAGCTGGACTCTGCAAACGAGATGGGAAGGAAGGATGGCACTGGGGTTCAGGTGCGGAGATGGGACTCAAGTGAACTTCAGAGATACTTAGGCTCCTAACTTCCATTGAATTCGATGAGCCCAACTAGCTTTAAGGGTCTGGGCCTTAGTGCTTCATCTGTAAAATGGGCATAATACTTTGTGCCGTCTACACAGACATGCTTCCCTCCCTTCCCATTTGAAGGATGCGCTGTATCTCCGACTACAGCAGGCTGCCGGAGCCATTTAAATGGAGCCGAGAGAGCCCTGACCCTAGGACTCGTTTTCTTCCTCTTGGTCCATCCGAACCCGGATTCATGCCGGTTTTGAAAGGTTCACCCGTCATCGGCGGCTGAACCAACAGAATATTTATATTGCAGATGAGGACAGAGCTGGCACCTTGAGCTTCAGCTACGGCGGGAGGGAGCAACGCACTGAAAAGACAGGATTGGAGCTTCCTGCAGGATCGCTATCCCACTGCCGGTCGAAGGACAGAGCCCAGCTGACATAAATCGGGGGTACTCCACTGAAATCCAACAGAACTACGCTGATGTACTCCAGCTAAGGCCCAAACCTTTCAAATGATCAGCCGTGATCTCCCCTAGAATGGCTCTCCCATACACTCACCCCAGAACAGACCCGCCCTGTTTCCACACCGTCTGCAGCCCGTTTCCTCCCTGAGTCTCTGCTGCCAGGCACTTCGCCGATGGCAGCTGCTCCCGGGTGGGGTGAGGGCAGGGAGGGGAGCGTGTCTGCAGTTACCAGTCGGGGGGTAGCCCCATCCGCCGGAAGAATCCAGCTGAGCGCCGCTGCCTCCCTGGCCCCGCTAGCTGCAGAAAGCGGGATCTCCTTTGCCATTGCAGTTTTTGCCTATAATCCCCATGCTGGGCAAGGAGACAGCTGCAGCGGCGGCTGGAGTCCTCACCTCCTGCTGATTAGCAGGAAGGCAGCCAGCCTGTTGGGAGGCAGAGGCTGCAGGACCTACCATGTTTATTTTTCTTCTCCAGACAGAGACACAGAAAACACATGGCTGCCCAGCCGCGTGTGTCCAACGAAGGGGCAGCTGCAGGCTGTTTAGACTCCCCAAGCTCCATGGTTAATTAATTAACAGGCTCTCGCTACATCTCTCAGAAGCTAAAACCATTCAATTAAGAGGCTTGTTTGCACAGATGAAGCCCAGATCCTCGTTTTCCCTTCCAAAGAACGCCACCACCACCCACCTGTGCTGCGCCGAACGCTTTCCTGCCCAAGGGCTGCCATGGAGGAGGACACCAAAGACTGCACTCTGGGGGTTGCAATAAGAGCTCCCGACGCTGTTGCAGATGGACACATCCCACAGCGCTGAATCTCTCTGCTGAGGGCTCCAATGCTAGCACTGTCGTTACAGACAAAGGAGTAGGTTACTCCCCTCTGTGTGCTGGTTCTCATCGGGAGTTCATCTGCCCCCATGTGCCTTTCAGATCTTTGGCCCTGGCTGGAGATCAAGCGTGACCCAACCTCTCTGAAACCAGCCACGCACGACTCTTGGAACCTCAGTTGCTCTGCGTCACTTCCCAGAACAGATAGCTGCCCAGACACCAGGGCAAGAAGGTGCCCTTCCCATCACCGACTATTTGCATCATGGGGCCCAACAGCAAACAGCTTCATCTTTCTAGGGTCCGGAAGGGACCCAGTGCCCTTCACACGCTCTTTGGTGCCACGTTGCCTGCATAAGGAACCTCACCTGCCACCGCAATGCAGCGAATGGAGTGAAAACAGAAGAAGCACAGAGCAATCAGGAGAGGATCCCAATCAAGCCGGACACACTGGCGGAACGCAGGCAACCAACGTGTAGGAATTTGAGGAGGTCAAACTGCAACCACCCCACTTTTACCCAGAGCACCACGCCGGAGGATGTCCAGTCAGCACGAGGCCTTCCTGAGGTGGTTGATTTTACCCCCGAGAGAACCTCCAGTAACATCATCTCTGCTCCCCATCATTTCCAGTTTTGCAGATGACCAGGTAACCCACACACGACACCAGGCATGCAGCCTACATCCTTGGCCTCTGAAGCAGCAGGTCCCTGCTGAAGGAAACTCCCTCAGCCATAGCAGTGCTCTGGGAGGGAGACGGCCACCCCCCGTGAGGGCTCGAGCATTTGCACTGGTGAGACAGATGTTGGCCTGGCAGCCCTGGAGACTGGAATTCTGGACCGACAGCAGAGTCAGCGACAAAGCACGCTTCTCCCAGCATGCTACCTCCTGCCAAGGCGGCTCAACCCTGCACAGAGGGGACTGGGTTTAAGGGTACAAGGCGATCACACTGGATTTGTCTTCCCTGCAGAATTAACTCATGTGCTGCCCCGAACTCAAATCCTGTTCTCACAAAACCACTTCACTCAAGCGGGGTGGCACGAGAGGGGGGAATACGCGAAAACCGAAGTGAGATCAACTCAGCAGTTTCTAACACAGCCGCTCTGTACTGTGGACCCAGCCTGGTGTCGTTCGAGTGCAGCTACTCCTCCGACTCTTTCCCGCAGTTCCCACCGGGTGCCCAGGAAAGCAAGGTGAATTCTCCCACAATTCGCCGGGAGAGCATTCCTGGCTCAGCTCCCTGCAGCACAAAGAACTGGAGGATGTGCCCCCAGAAGTCCTAGCATCAGACACACGAGTGCAGCATCAGGCTGGCTGCAGTAACAACTGTACATTTCACAAAGTAGCTGCTCTCCCTCGAGCTAGACCAACCTGAGAAGAGTAACTCGAATGTTCATGGTTTGAATGAGCTCTGCAGTGAAGAGAGGCCTACTGTCCAAGCTCATTTAAGCCCAAGCCTTTGCTGCCACTGAGCACAAGGACTGACAGATATCTGAGCCAACTTCAGCACCTCCCAGACAGACACCTGATGCAGCCAAACCAGAACTGCGCAGGAATTGTTCAGTGAGACATTTCTTCGTCAGAGAACGCTGATTTCCCAAACCCAGAACTGTACCCAGGAAGCGCTCTCAGGTCTGGAACGGCATTTCGGCTCAAAACCCAGCCCCGCCCACACAGCCTAGGGGTTATGGGCACTCACCTGGGCTGTAGAAAACATGGTTTAGAAAACCTGACCTCTGAGGAAAGTTTAAAAAGACCGGGCATGTTTAGTCCTATGGGGGGACCTGGTAACAGTCTTTAAATATGGTAAGAGTGGTTACAAACAGGACGGTGATCAATTGTTCTCCACGACCACTGAAGGTAGGACAAGAAGTAATAGGCTTAATCTGCAGCAAGGGAGATTTAGGTTAGAGATTAGGAAACAATAATCTAAGGATAATTGAGTTCTGGAACAGGCTTCCAAGGGAGGCTGTGGAATCCCCATCACTGGAGGTTTTTAAGAACAGGTTAGACAAACCCCCGTCAGGGATAGTCTAGGTTTCCTTGGTCCTGCCTCAGTGTAGGGCCTGGACATGGTGATTTCTCAAGAACACTTTTCCAGGCCATGTTTCTATGATTCTTGTGACCTGAAATTGGGTTTCCCACATCCCAGTGGAGTGCCCTACCCATGGCTATTTCAGGGCGGAGCCGTCTGCTCTGTCACGAAAAACAGCCAATGCTTGCAGGGTGTGTGTCAATGCCAAAGCAGGCATCATTTGAAACTGGGAAAGTTCTCAGGGCTGGGAAAGCTATTTCCTGCTCAGGTCAATCCAGGCCCGAGATACACGAGCCACGTTGCCCCTTCGGGCACCAGAGTGTTACCAGCCAGCAATGCTCCGGGGGACCTCGAGGGAACACAGTACCCGTCGGGCTGCAATTTGCACCTCCTTTTTATTCCTGCACCTCCGGATGCCACAATATATACAGATTTTTTTATTTATACACGTAATAATATACAGAATTATATATATATATATATATATATTCACACAGACACACAGATGCTCATGCCCCCTTCTGAAGAGACGCGTCCAAGAGCTCAGCAAACCTCCTCAGCCCGCAGGGAGGGTGCTGCTCCCGAATCACCCCGGAACGTTAAAAGACCCCCCGAAATGAAGCTGGTTTCTCAAGAAAAATAATAGCAAATTTGAAAAAAAGTCTTTAAAAAAGGGGAGTGGGGAAGGGTGTTAATTCGTTTGGTAAGTTACCAGGCTGCTCCCCTCCTAAGCAGCGGGCAAGTCATTTCCTAGGTAGGCCTGGGACGGTAGGAGATACAACCCCAGCATGCCCTGGTGCAGGCCACTCCCCAGGAGGCTGCAGTTCTCGGGGGGCTTAGCATGAGTCTGGAGCCAGGGTTAGCCTCCCTTAGGAGTGCATTGTGGGCAGGGGATGGCCTCAACGCTATAGCATCAGAGGGACCTGCCACATGAGGAGCGTGCTGTCCGACTCACTGCAGGCCGGCAGCTTGCTGCTGGCGTTGAAATTCCGATAGCCCCGCCCGCCGGAAACGATGGCCACCGAGGAGATCGCCTTGCGGTGAGCATCCCGGGCGCACGGCCTGCTCCGCACCCAGATGTCCGGGTCGTCGGCCATTTCGTAGATGGAGCCGTCCTCCTCGCTGTGCTCCAGGGTGCTCCCGCCCGGCGGCGAAGAGGCCTCTTTCACGGACAGCAGCTGCCCGGGCAGGTGGGAGGTGGAGCGGAGGCGGTACTGCAAGAGGATCCCTTTCTTCCTCATCTCCCTGGCTGGGGGGGTGTCGTGGGCAGATGGCTCTGGGGATGGGTCGTCCGGCTTCTCCTCCCTGCCGCCTTCCTCCTCCTTGTCGTTCTTCAGCACGTCCGGAGCCAGGGTGCTGACGGCCACGGCCAGGAACTCCACGGGGCCGCAGTGGCCGTTCAGAGAGACCATGCCTTTCCCTGGGAGCAGAGCGGGGAGGCGAGCGCGTGAAAGAGAGATTTTATTAACAGTAAACGCTTCAGAAAACAAATCAAGTTCACGCCTCATAAATATTGCCAGGCTCGTCTGCCGAGCCCCCGTGGCTGCCTGCTGCCTCGATAACTAGAGCACGTATTTCGGAGATGCGCAGACGGGCCCAAGCTCTCCGCGCTCCGCCATTAACCCTGCGCCGGCCGGGAGAGCGGAGGCCAGCGCGCTCAGCCCTCCACGACGTGCGTGAGCTGCATAGCAGGCCCCACGGCCCAGCTCCTCGAAGGTATCTAGGCTTCTATTTTAAGAGGATCTGGGCCGAAGTGCTGTGCGCGCCCGCTGGATATGGCTATGCCACGCTCAGCCTTTCCTGTCTGAGCCCACGGCTCCTTGCTCTCCCCATTCCATCCCCTCCAATTCTACCTGCCGCCCCGACCTCTCCTCCCCACTCAGCGATCCTGCTCCTTGCCAGACAGTGCAACACCAACGTTGGGGCTCCCTGTTCCCTGACGACGCGCGAGGCCATCTTGCCCCCTCGGCTGCGACTCAAGGTTCAGATTAATGGAGGAGATGCTGGGAAATCCCAGCGGCCGGCCCCGAAAGAGGAGCTCAGCCCACAGCCAGTGGAGGCCGTTTTGTCCCAGCAACGACGACGCGTCCTCTCTCGGGGACCAGATGGTGCCCAAGCGGGACCGACTGCTGACGTTCGGCAGCAGCGTCTTTGCGGGGGGGGGGGGAGTAGAGGGAGCACGGGGCTGCCATCTGAGACAGGACCCATGGGGTTTCATTTGGGGCTTTTGCCTCCCTCGCGTGTCCCGTCCCAGAAGGGGCTGGGAGCACAACACACGTTAGAGAACCCCCTGGTGTCTGGGGTCGGGGTGGGGCCAACAGATCTGCGTGGTCCCATTCAGTTCGTCCAGGGCCCAGCCCAGGGAGGGAGAATGTGACGGGCGCCCGATGGGCACAGAAATGCACCGGCCCGCCAACACGCCGGGAGGGGACATGCAAACACGCGGCTGAACACGCCAGCACCTCCAGTGCTCAGGGCTTCCAGACGGCCCTGAGCCTCACGCCAGTGGCCATGTGTCCAGCGGCACAGCACCCTCTCGCAGCGCATCGATTTACCATTGGCTCAGAGCGTTGCTTGAGTCACCAGCACCAGCTACGGCTGGGCCCTGGGCTCTTCTGGGAGCTGTGCTACACCGAACCCCACGGAGCGGGCAGGGCTTGCGGAAGCGGGCCCTGTGACTAGCAAAACAAGCGGACAAAACAGTCCTTCCAGCCCAGAACATCTGCCACAGCTAGAAACACGCAGCACGACAGGCTGGGTTTACAGGACCGCGTTTGGGCGAGGCTGGGGTTTGCGAAGGAATCCAAGGGAGAGAGGTGCCCGAATCCCACTGGAATGCCATGGGAGTTGGGGGCCACGGTCCCTTAGCCTGGTTTGCCCATCCCAGCCCTAGTGGTTTGCTTGTCCTGCTGGGTGTGCGAAGGAGCCGGCCGCACTGTCTTTGCAGTCCTACCAGTGCAGAGCTGAGGAACTCCTCTGGGCCCAGCATTGAGCCCTCTGCTCTGGCCAACTCCCAGGGGTGAGACAGACCAGAAGCGCGGACTCACCGGTGATTTTGGGGATGCCCTCCAGCCTGGGGACAGGCAGTAACACGATGATGCCCTGGTCCGTGCCAACCCACAGGAGTCCCTGGCAGATCAGCAGGCTGGTGACACGGACGTTCTTCTGGCCTGGGGGGAGAGAGCTGGGAGTGAACATCAATCTGCCCAGCAGCCAGAGGCGTCGGCAGTATGTGGGGAGCCAGGGAAGGGGGAGATGGGCACCATGGCATGAGCTATCTACAGCAGCAAGCTGGAGAGGGCGAGCGCATGGAGATGGGAGCTGCAGGATGCCAAGGGGCTCTGGCTGGTGCCGTTGGACTAGAGCGGACAGAAAGCCAGTTTCCTACGGCCTGGTGAGCAGCCTTATGTCAGACAAAGGAGGACTGGCACAGAGGGGCTAGGGACATGCCAGCTCCAAAGGGGGCATGGCAGAACATGGCACCCCCAGGGGATGCAGAAGCCGAGGAAGGCACCAGCTTGGCTGGGGGACGGCGGGGAAAGCAGAGAACCACCAGCACCCACCCAGCGCCCCGGCGCAACAACGGTTCTGCAGCACAGCCGGGCTAGGAGACACCAGAGCGTGGCGCATGGCGAAGGCCCCGGATCCAGGGCCGGCAATCTACTGGCACGGCTGTGAAGGCGCCATTCCAAAGCCACGTTTTACATTCTGAGTGCATGAGTGCCTTTCCCTTGCAAGAACAGAATACCCTGTTGTTTCTAGGCACGGACAATGAGACGGATAATTCGTTGCCATGAATTAACATGTTTTTGATGTCAGCCCAGATTAGTTCTTCCCGCATGATTAGCGCTGCGCTGTCTTTTCATTTTAGCGAGAGCCGTGGCGGGGAAGGGGGAGCGGGCGGCTCGGCGAAGACGCCTGTCTCCTCTCTCCAGTGCTGACACACCTGGGGGGGGCCTCGCAGAGAGACGGGGCCCACGGCAGGTGGGATAAGAAGGGCCCCAAGATACCACTCAGGTTGCCATAGGGGACGACTGCTCCCTCCCACCCGGGGCCCGACCTGCTGGTAAAAATTCACCCTCTGCAGGCACTGCATGGAGGAGCGAGGGAAGAAGGGCCGAGCTGGCTCAGATCAACACACGGGGAGGGCAGGGCTCCGGCAAGCCACCCCACAGCGCCGGGCGAAGGACGAGCGGCATGTTTAGTGCTCAGAGGCACAAGCCATTTGGTGCCAACCAGGGGCCCCAGGCTTGTGCTGAAGAGCCCCCGGGGGAAATGCGACACGTCCCCCTTTATCTCAGCCCAGGATGGGGCGTCTCCCCGGTGTCCGTCCTCCCGTTTAACAGGAATCCTCGATCTGCTGTCCCCACTGCACTCCAGGGCTGGGGCAGGAGGCTGCATGCTGGATCTCGGGGCAGCAGGTTGCAGGCAGCTGAATGGTAGCGGGGGGAGGCAAAGAAAGGCCAGAGCGGGTCATACCAATGGTCCATCCAGCCCAGTATCCTGTCTTCAGCCAGTGGCCAGTGCCAGCTGCTTCAGAGGGAATGAACAGAACCGGGCACTTATCTAATCTGCTGCTGAAAATCTGCCTCTCAGCCTCGTCACCGCCGACAGAAGCTACCAGCAACCAGGGAGCAACGTGCGCCTGGATTCCATCGTGGGCTCTGCCACTTGAGCTGGGCTGAGCCACACCCAGCCCCCGTCTACACGGGGCGAGAAGGGCCTGCGGCAAACCCCTCGCGACCCTAAGTGCATGCCCAGAGCTCTTCTATAGCGTCCTCTCCAGGGCCCTGAGGGCTGCGGTAATGCCACCCCTCAGCCCTTGCTCTGGAGGCCCGAGGGTTTACAGGGTTTACAGTTTGGTTCAGTGGCTCTCAGCCCCCCCCACTATACAAATGGTTCCAGAGCCCCTGGCTGGGGTCCCCCCCCCCCAGTATACACTGGGCAGAAGAGCACCAGCAGGGACAGAGGCCCCCTGCTACATGCAATAGCAAGGAGATGAGGGAGCAGCAGGCGGCCCCCCTGAACTGCAGAGTGGGAAGGTGGCCATCTCCCCCCATTCCCAAGGAGAAGGGCAGCTGCCCCCCTCCCACCCCAGCAAGCCTTCCCCCACCCCAGCTCAGGCCTGAAGCCTCCAGCCTCCCCCCCTGCCCCATGGGAACTATTCCAAACAAACAAGAAGCAGGAAGGAAACAGCCCCGGCTTCCCAGGAAGGTCTGGTGGTTGCACACCTTTCCCTGCAAACGCTGTGAAATGCTCCCCTCCTCCCGCTAGGCTCCCCCCACGCCAAATCCACCAGCAGCCTCCCTGCTCCTCTCCCCCGTCTAGGAGCTAATTCGCAATTAAAATGCGTCACCACAACGCACAGCACAAAGAATAAAATAAAATAAGGAGCAAGGGCAGAAGGGGCGGAGGAGGTTTGAGAGCTGTGTTCTGATCTCCCTTTTCCTGAGCCTCAGTTTCCCCTGCCACCCTGTCTTCATCTGGTCTATTTAGATTGCAAACTCTCTGGGGCAAAGGCAATCTTCTTTACGGCCGTGGAATTGGTAAAACTTGAAAGCGAGGCAGCTATTCCAGTTCGGGGTCTGATTTTAATTTTTAACTGAAATAGTTATACCAGAAAATAGAGTTTCATACCAGTCAAAGCCTGAGCATGGACACAGTTACAGTGACAGAGTAGAGGCACAGAGCACTGGACTGGGGCTCAGTTCTATTCCCAGCTCTGCCACTAGCTGGGTAATTCACGTCCCCACTCCGTGCCTCAGTTTCCCCATCTGTAAAATGGAGATCATGATCCTGACCTCGTCTGTAAAGGGATTGAGCTCTGCTGATGAGCAGTGCTGTATGGGATTAGTAGTATAGGGGTACATCTTCTTTCCATTCCTCTTTGGGGATCAGCTACACCAGTATCATTGTGTCCACACTGT
The DNA here is from genome assembly GCF_026122565.2 of Emydura macquarii macquarii. Lineage (NCBI taxonomy): Eukaryota > Metazoa > Chordata > Testudines > Chelidae > Emydura > Emydura macquarii. Next base: position 50,443,801 of record NW_027132905.1, read on the forward strand.
GGAGTGGAACCACTCAAACTGTACTGGTATAGTTAAAAAGGTTCAACTTGCGAGTGCAGACAAGGCCAGTGAAACCTCCTGGCACTACCTTTATCCTTAACTTTTCAGTGCGCTTTTGCGGTTGGGCTCCCCCTCCCCCTTGAAGGATGGAAGAGTGAGACATCCAAAAAAAACAGTAAGATTTCTAATGGCAAATAAATATTTTATCACAGCAACTTAACACCGCGGCGTTGGACTCACCAAAGCAATATATCTGCTGAGATACTACTTGAGAAAGCCAAGGCTCTCCACGAAGACTTTATTAATGACCTGTCTAGTTAAAAAGGATGAGGGAGCTTAAGTTCAAAAACGCATTAATGCCAAAACACTCACTCTCCCAGGAAGAAAAGGAAGTGATCAATTTTTTAACATGCCCTTAAAAAAAAAGAAAAAAAACCTCCAAACCCCACTTACACGACTACTACCTTTATTACTAATTAAACGATTACTCCCGTTTAGAGCTGGAGCGAAGGGTGGGGACAAGACACTTCAAAGCCGGTGGGGCGAATGACAAATTTCAGAATTCTTCCCAACTGATTTCCCTGCTCTTCCAGGGGCGCTGGTGCTTCGGGTGAAATGAGAGGCGGGTACGGAGCAGAACTCCCCCGTCCAACACACCCTTTGACATCTGGGTCAGCACCTGCCAGGTGGGACTTGAACCCCTTTCCAAGTAGAAACTAGCCGCATCAGTGCAACTCTATACCGGCTCCCGGAGCTGGACCACTGAAGCACCGTGGGCTTTGGCGCAGGCTGGACAAGCCCAGCGGGAACCCTGGGTCATTATTCATGCAGCTGGCCCCATGCTGAAGTGAGCAGCATCACTGCTCCGGTAGCCCAGCTGGCTAGATGATAGCTAGTTTGGGGATGTCTGCTCGAGCGGTCATCACAGCCTGTGATTGCACTACACCCCCAGAGCTGCTCCTTTCACTGGTGGGGTGAAAGCCGAGGTTGAGCTGGATCTGTGCAAAACGGCAGATTAGAGCAGTTTTACCCTCTCTGCACTAGGGCCACGGTGCTGGGGGCTGGAACGTCGGTAAACCCCCCCAGTGGAGAAAAGGCCTTAAAAGCCAGCTTTGATTCTATTTTTGGATTTTCTACAGCATCTGTAGCCACGGCATCTGAGCACTAGAGGACTGTATTGAACCAGAATTCACTCCCCCTTGGTCTCAGCAGAGGCCGAGGGATGAATGGGGCACAAACCGCTCATCCTTCCGGGGGCTGGAGTCCTTCTAGGTCAGGATGCTAGCAAGGCAGCTGGGAGTGGGGGAAGCATGACCTACCGCTATTCTGTGGATAAATCCAGAACTTCGCTCTCAGGAGCTGACAGCTCACAATAGCCTCTGTTTGGGAATCAATCCCCCCAGACAGCATTTGCCTCATTTTTCATCCCCGCAGCCTTCTAAAAAAAACCTTTAGCACTGAAAACCATTTGCATGACAACAGGATCTTTGTTTCCACTGAGTTCACCAGCTCCTGGCTCCTCATCGGCCCACTAGACGCAGTTCCTCTTTGCAACATCGCAATCGGTTGCCTTGAAAACAATTGAAGGCACAAACGTACGATTGTGATTCTGAGAAGGGTGGGAGCAAAGGGGAGGAATTTGCAGATGAGCTGGTGAGCAGTGAGAAACCCGGTTCTATGCAAACAGCCCTGGTAATAAAATCAAACTAACAAATGGCTGAGAATGCAGCAGAGACGATCTCTGGTTAGAACTGTCTCTGGGAAGGATCGCTAAAGGATTTTAAGACTGAGGGGTTTGTCTATAATTAAGGAAACTTGCAGTGGTGTTAACTACAGCAGTGTGCAAACCCCAAATGTGGGCCCAGTGAAGTAGTGCAAGAGTGAAGCATGCACTAATGTGATGGGTCCAGTTTGCACCAGTACAGTGTGTCTGTATTAGGGGTTTCCACCAGTGCAACTGTAGTGATGTTATTGCACTGCTGCACGTTTCCCGGGGCAGCCACACACTAGGACTTGGTCTGTGTTTTTTTAAATAGTTCATGAGAATTCTGTGCTCATGAAAGGTGCCAGCTTGACGACCGAAGAGACCCAAGTTCTGTGTGTAACCACAAAGCAGGGACCAGGCAAACTCTCCGCTGGTTGCCCCGCCAACGTGCCTCACCCCTGCCGTGCAGGGACTGGCCCTTTCCGGAGGGCGCTCAGTGGAGGTGGCCTGTGAACTCCTTGACTTCTCAGCAGAGGCTGCCAAGAAGCGAGGGCAGTTCCACCGGGAACCTGACACAGCCCAGAAGTCATTTCGCTCTGCGCTGAACAGACTTCTGCAGGGCAGGCCTGTGGGATCGCCAGCGTCTTTATCAATTTTAAATGTGACGGAGTGAAGTAATTGGGCCACATTGTTAAACACTCTGTTGCTGGGAGTATCAAAGCCGAAACAACGGAGCTGTGCTTATCCTCAGCCCCCTCCTTCCAGGACACACTTCCCTCCTTCACAGACCTCAAAGCACTTTACGAAGGTGGAGGAGGATCACTTTCCCTATTTTTAAGCTGGAGAAACCGAGGCACAGGATATGTTCCCTGAACACTCAAGGTCACCCCGTAAATAAACGGCAGAGCTGGGAAATGTAACCTAAAGTCTCCTGACTCAGCCTGAAGCGACATTGCTGTGCAGCATCTGCTCTGCAGAGTCCCTAACGTTCCAAGGGATGCACAGCTTGTGCACAGCACACAGGGCGGTGCTTCCCTGGAATGCGAGCTTTGGGGCCAGGGAAAGCCCAGGGCAGCTGAGTCGTGACCCAGACCCAACCAGCGGGCACTTGCTCCGCTGCTCCCCAACAGTCTCCTGCAAATCCGCAGCCTCCCACCAGCGCCACGAGACAGCAAACAAGCATCGTTCCCACTTTACCACAGGGGAACCCGAGGCAGGCCATTTAAATGACTTGCTCGAAGCCACCGAGGGAGAAACGTCACAGCTGGGGTCAGCGCCCGAGTTCCAGTCTCCCAGGCCTGTGCTTAGACCACGGAGCTACCCCACTGCAGCCGTTAGCACAGGGCCTGCTCAGTCATTTGACAGCATCTTGCATTCTAGCGGCTGGAGGCCCTGCCAAGAATCCTCACACTCCTGTGGGTTGGGGGGGCGAATGCTCCTCGGTCCAGCTCTCCGGTTCGCTGCTGACCACGGCTCTAGGGGGAGTGTGCGGAGACAGGCTGCTCCAGCACAGATGATCTGGGAGGAGAGGGACCAGAGACAGCACAGCCCCTCCCCGAGGGAAGGGCAGACAAGTTATGCGTGGCTGCATCACACCAGGCAGCAGAGCATGAGGGATCGCGCCGGTCATTTTAACCTGGGGGGCCAGGCCCCTTTTTGGTCAGTCACTCGATCCTTCCAGGGAGGTCACCTCCCTGGGGTACAGTCCTGGCCCTTGAAGAGCCAGCCTAGAGAATCCACCCTGCAAGGCAGGTCACGGAGCTCCTGTTGGAAAGGTAAGATGAGAGAAGAAGGACAAGAGGAAATGTAAAGGGCCAGGCCTATCGTTTTAACGCTGTCTGCTTATCCCATCCCCCGGGATTAATTCTCCGGTGCTTTGCAGGGGGGGCGCCTGGCCAACAGGGATCCATGCTCAGAAGTGGGGGATTTCTCCCACCCCCCCTTCCATCTCCTACTGTCCTGATTACACCCCATGTTCCCCTCTCCTCTCCATTCACCCTTCCCACTCCACCCCTCCTCTGCCCTAGAGCAAAGCGGGCTATAAACACACTGCCTGCATCCAGCAGCTCTACCTTTGCAGAGGAGACCAACATCAGTAGGTATCAGTCCAGAAAGGGGCGCCATCTGTCAGGCCGCCGGTAAAGCAGGGAACAGCTTTTCAAATCACCAGCTCAGAATCCCAGCCAAACATGTTGCAAGAAAGATGCTTCCTTGTAGCAGCAGCATATGCAGGCATCAGACAAAGGCCGTTTCACACAGCAGCAGTCACAGCCCATCTGGCTCCTTGAGCTGAGTAATTAGCTGAAGTTCTGCAGCGTGTCTGCCCCACGCACCTCTGTAATGATAATCGGGGCCCCTTCCCAACACGGCCTCAGGGCTGAGACAGGGCTCGGGACAGAAATGCTGCCAAGCAGCTCTTCCCCCTGAATGGAGGGTGTCATCCATTGCAAGGGGTGAGCGTTCCCCCATTCTTCCCAGGGAGGGAGAGTCTGCCCCATCTGCTCTGTGTCCCCTGCATGAACGTGAGTTTGCAAAAGTGATGGGAGCAGGACTGGAGGGGGTAGTTTCTCTGCAGATCTACACCCCCTGCCAGGAGAAGCTGCTGATGTGCCGATCCTCATGTCAAAATCTGCCTCTTTTCCAGGACACGTCACAGTTATAGCACTGGTGTGATGCGGGGGCGGAGAAGGAAAACTCTTCTCTAGCCTCCAGCTACACTGGTAAGATACCTTGGCCCTGTGCCCCACAGCCGGCCCTGCTGGAGCGGTTTGACTCAGAGGCCGCTTCTGGCCATCTGTACAAAACAGCGTTAATTCAAGCAGAGCTGCTAGCTCAACCGTAGGAGGCGCTAGTTCATCCATGTTCATCCACGGGGTGGGAAACGCGGGGGAACGGGACCAAGGTGAGTCTGGAATGGGCGTTGAACATGTGGACAAAGGGAAGGTGGAGAGGAGGCTTAAAGCAGAACGGGGCAACAGTGCAATGAAGTGCCCTGAGCGCGTGCACCACTGCTCCCTAGTGGTTAGTATCAGAACTGCTCAACCGTGTGTCAAGTCCCTGTACTGCAAACAGCTAATGGGGATGTTGCTTTCGCTCAGGCAGGAGGCGGCTCAGGGCTCTGTCCCTGACGCTGGGTGCACCGCATCGCAACAACCACCAAGTTCCTATCGGGCCTTCATGGAGTCAAGGCAACAAGCAAGGGAGGGAAAGGAGAATCTGAAGCCGAGAGAGGATCCAGGCAGCCCGCTCAGAACAGCGCCCCACTGCTGCTCTTGGGCTGGACGTGCTCTCTCCCAAGAGAGACAATGGAGGTCTTGGGAGTGGCAGAAACACCGCAGAAGCCCTGCTCCCCTGATCGGGAGTGGGGTGGGGGACATGTTCCCGGCACTAATGGTTTTTGTTGATTTTCTCCACTGGTTTGCGGGAAGGAGGAAGGGCTCTTTCCCTGAAGTTCGGCATTGCAGACTTCCAGCAAACTCACCTCCTCCCTATGGCATCCCCCCCCACAGTCACGTCCTATCCGTGGCTGTGACAAAACCAGGCCTGTCCTGCCAATGCTCTGCCGCTGGACCTCACGGGTGCCAAAACAGCCTGCCTCACCCCAGACGCAACACAGGCAGCTTCCCCACGGACCCGCAGCCTGCAAACTGGGATTAAGAGGATGGAAGTGGTCACCAACCCACAACCCCTTGAGAAGGGCTGGCTCTTTCAGCACACCCCCACCGGCCCTTGGGATGATCATCAGGGGGATGGCCCCTAACAAACAGCCCAGCCTCTGCCCCCTTCCTACCTGGCAGGACAAAGGTGGTCCGTGTAGCTATGTTAATCTCCTGCAGGTGCTCCAGGGTTTCGGTGTGAAAGAGGCGAATGGAGGACCCCGAGGAGAAGGCCATCCAGACGCCGCTGCCCGCCTTGATCATGTGCGTCACGCTGGCGTCCTCGTCCGGGTGGGCCTCGAAGGTTTGCTGCAGCGGGGGGGTGAAAGAGGAGGGTTGAGATGGGGCAGCGCCACAGAGCACGTTATCACAGGGCAGCTGTCGAACGGCCCGTAAAGCAGGGCGCATGGAGAGCGCTCCGGCACCAAAGCCGAAAGTGGCGCCTGCCTCAATGGTCCCCGAGGCAGCAGGGTTTGGCACAGTCATGGCAACTGAGCACTCCCAGCTCCTGCACTAGAACAAACCCAGCTAAGCCTCGTGGTCATGGACACACAAACACGGCTGCCATGGCACAGCGCTGAGCAGGGCGCACGGCTGGCGTGGCCAGTCAAGGTGACCGGGCTGGTAACTGGTTACAAAACGACACAGATAAATGTTTGATTGTGAACGGAGCACTGGGCTGGGATTCAAGATACCCAGATTCTATTCCCGGCCCTGCCACTGACCTGCTCGGTGACCCGAGGCAAGTCACTTCACCCCCCCGTACCTCAGTTTCCCCATCTGTAAAATGGGGCTAATGGTCCCCACCTCCTTTGTAAAACACTGAGATTTACTGAAGCTCTTTTCTACTACTACTACTAGGTAAGAGCTAGGGATTATTTTTCATTGGGGGGGAGGAGGGGAGTATCCCATATGTCTGCATAGCAAGGGAGACAACAATAAGGGATCCCCAAATAACTGATAAAAATCAATCCCTCCCGCCCCATCCTCCATGGGGTAGGGGAGGGAAGCTCTAGTCACTTCAGGCCCAGGAGCAGAGATCAGTGTGACCAGGGGAAAGCAGGCCTAAGAGAGAAGCCCCGGTGTGCAGAAAGGAACACTTCAGAGCAGGGGAATGGACTGGGCTACTTTTGAATAGCTTTGACCCAGCCCAGCCTGAGATGCAGCTACAACATCAGTCCAGACCCTGGCTGTCAGAATTCAATTAAAATAAAGATTCAGTGCAAGAAATGGATTCTTGTTACAATTCCGGAGAAACAAGTCTACCTGGGGCCCCTCTGGGCTCTTCTAAAAGACATCAGCAGATCTGCTAAACCATGCAGTGCTTTAACAAAAACAAGAACTGCCTCCAGCTGCCGGCCTTTACACGTTATACTAGATAGGAACAGAACTTACTGACCATCACGGCTTAAGTTACTCTCCCCTCATCCTGGGTCCCCCCCACCTACTCGTTTGCCTGTTACAGCAAAGAAGGGAATGCCCACTGTCCTTGCTCGCCAAATGATGCTGCCTCCAAAGTGAGAGGGGCTGACACCCTGCATGCGGGAGAAGACGAGGCGAACCGGATTCATTTCCGAGAAGATAAAACATTCCCGTGAACTAGAAACAACACAGCCGAGCAATGTCACGGGCAGGCACTAAAGCAGCACATGGCATCCTGTGGAATTAGGAACAAGAGACCAGGGCAGGCTAAGTCAGGGAGATCGTTTATTAGGTTCCAGTGGGACCCAGAGCTAGAGAAAGGACAGACTCCAGAGCTCTCAGCCCAGCATCCCAATGGCCTGGATATGTGCAGGCTGTCAGCTTGCTAGGAAGTTCACAGGTTAACCCAAGTTTCTTGCTAAGTTCTTTTTTTAATACACCCATCCCATCCCATCCCATCCCACCAGTGGCTGTACAGCGGGTGACTGCTATTTACAGGTTGTTGCCTCTATTTCTAAGTTCTCTGACTTAGAATCTCCACACTGGACCCTGCGGCTTTAGTACCCAGAGCCCCAAAACCAGGAGTCAGCAGGGATTTCGCTCTCACACACACACCTGCTCTCCGTCTCCATCAGAGATCTGTTCAGCTCCTCAAGTTTACAGGGAGTTGAACTCAGGTCTGGTAAATACTGACTTGCCATTCATTTAAATGAGAGTTTATTTTCCATCTTCTCCTTGACTTATGGACACTCTTTCTTGCCCCCATCGCCCCATGCTCTAGGGAAATCCCTCTCCCCACTACCCCTTACCTCTAGTCCTTACCCAGTCCTAGACTTAGTCTTTACCCAGCCCAGCCTGCAGGCAGGCGCGGGAGGCTGCTGCTGTATTTCCCAGTTCCTCTGTATGCCCTGGGGAAAAACGGAGTCCGGGAGAGAAGTCTAAATATAGCGGTGGGAGTCAGCCCTCATTCATGATTGCTCCTGCCCGATGTGCTACCCACTCTCCCTCTGGAACCTTGGGCAAGGCTTTTTGCCTCTCTGTGCCTCAGTTTTCCCACCTGTGAGAATGGGGCTAATACTGACCTGCCATTGTAAAGCTCTTTGAAAGGCTTGGCAGAGAAGTGTTACACAAAGACCAGACCTGGTGGGTCCCTAGGGATGCAGCTGTTGGGAATCTTTTAGAAAAACATCCAATCTTGATTTAAAAATTGCTAGTGATGGAGAATGCACCACAATCCTGTAAATTGTCCCACTGGGTAATTACCCTCATGGTTACAAATCTACACCTTATTCCCACTCTGAATTTGTCTAGCTTCAACTTCCAGCCATTGAACCAGGTTAAACCGTTCTCTGCTAGACTGAAGAGCCCTTTATCAACTATTTGTCCCAATGAAGGTACTTATGGACTAATCAAGTCATCTTCTCTTTGTTAAGCTAAATAGATTGAGCTCCTTGAGGACATAGGTGCCAGCAGTGGTCACGCCAGTGACAAATTCAGAGATAAAGAACCTTGCTACTCCTACACGAGATTCCCCTGGGGTTATTTATGCCTCCCAGAATTCAATCCACTGTATGTGGAGGAACGAGAACAATGCAGCCTCAATCCCTGACTGGGTGGTGCTCTATGCCTTAGGAATTTTTAAACAGAAAAGTCAGGCCTGGGTAACTCCGCCTGCGTAACTCCGCTCTGCCCAGATCTAGCAATCCACTCTTGTTTCTGCCAATAATCTCCCACAGGATCTCAGCGGATCAGCACCCTCTGGTTATTCAGAGTCTCCAGTGGTTTAATCAGTTCCATGGTGCTATTAAGTCCCAAGGACAATGAGCAGCAAAACAACGCACTAAACTGTGGTTGCATCAGATCTGAGGCAATCAAAGGCATTCGACCGAAGAGACTAATGATTGTTTCCTGGAGAGTTAAAAATAAAAAGGCAGCTATTCGTTAATATCTGGAGCACAAAAAAGAAAAGGAAGAGCCACAAGTCACAGGCACTCCAGCCTGGAATTTGGTACTGCTTTAAAGGGACCCTTTTAGTGCCCCATCCAGTCTGATCCTACGGGCATCCAGCAAATAACATGTGAAGTCTGCAGGTTTTAGAGATTTTCAAAGCCATCTTTGGAAGCCCATTGGGTGAAAATCTCAGCCTCTGCTGAACAGGTGAAGGGATGGGTCAGTAGGAACGTGGCTACGACCTCTGACTAGCACGGGCATCCAGATCTCCGTTTAGAGAGGTTTGGATCCAGTATTTTGGTTCAGGCCAAAATGAAATATCTGACGAAAGGTCAGATTCTTATCTCCTTCCTGATTTACACCAACATAACTAGCTCCCCTTGATTTCCAAGGAATTCCTGGGATCACACCCTAGCTACTTCTATCACTACAGTGTCTGAGCATCTTGCAATCTTTAATGGATTTAGGCGCACAACGTTTTGCAGATGGGAGGGGAAGGGGTAGAAACTAAGGCACGGCCACCAGCATGTGTTAGTAGTGTGGTTAAAAGCAGCTGAACAGCTGATTTATTATCCCCCTCCTCCCATTTAGCAATAAAACCAGTTCCCGGGCCAAGATCCTTTGCACCACATCCCAGCTCAGAGCAAAATTTTATGGTGTGAGTTATAAAACCCTGATTATTATATTGGAAATGCTGCCACAAGCTTACCTACAGCAGCACAGTATTTATGTACCTAGAAATGTCTATATAAAATAGAGGTCCTATAAATCCACACAGCAGCAGGCCTGGCAGGAAAAATCATTAGTATTGATGAGAATCAGTCACGCTAGGAAACTTCCAACCTGCCGTTGACACAAAGAAGCTTTCTTGGGGACCTGGGGCCCAATCCAACCACCATTAAGCCAATGGGAGTTTTTCCTGTTGAGTTTAAAGGGAGCCTGGATTGAGCCTGTTATTTTGAGGAGGAGGATTTTGGGGTTAAGGCACAGGAATGGAACTCAGAACTGGATTCCTGTTCCCGGCTCTGTCACATTTCGAGCTAGCTGGGAATTTTTCGATGAATCATTTTTTTCCATCAAATACTGATTTGCTGAAACCAAAGCTGTTCAGGAAACAGGGTCGGGTTCGAGGACTTTCCTGACTGAAAAAAAGTTGAGAACTCTCCCCCCTCCCCCCCACGAAAGGATACATTTTGACATTTTCAAAATGAAGATTTGCAAGTTTTTTGGTTAATAACTTTTCATTTAGAAATTTAAGCTAGCAAGACTGGAGAAAAAAGGGGGAAAAGCTTGAAATCAAAACAAAATGTTTCAACTGAACACAAAAATTGGGGGGTTTGGTTTGCAAATATTTGAGATTTGGGCTTTTCAATCCATTTTGAGATAGGAGAAGATTTCAGACTCTCAAAAATATTTGCAGGGAGGGGAAACCATATCCCACCCTGCTCTCACACAGTCTCACTGAGACAGCTCGGACGTGTCATGGCACTCCTGAAAATTTCACCGTCGGTGACTTAGAAGTCTAAGAGCCTAAGTCACTTTTGAAAATGGAAAGTCAGTTGGGGGTTTTTGAAAATTTACTCTTAGTTTTGCTGGGCCTCGTTTCCCCACTTGTAAAACGGTGAGAATACCTCCCTTCTCTGCCTTGCCTCCTTCAATAGTAAGTCCTTAGGGGTAGGAGCTCTCTCTTGCAACGCGTACATGCAGCACCCAGGTTTTAGGGTTTCATCTGGTTACCTGCAGGCATCAGGAAGAGATTCCTTTCCCTAGTGCATTCTGGGAAGTCTTTTAAAATCTCCTTCCTCTGCAGCATCAGGGATGGCCATGGCTGGAGATGGGACATTGGGCGGGGAGGGCCAGGGATCTGAGGTGGCATTGAGCATCCTGTGGATCTCTTTTACTCTGGTCTCATTTCTGTTGTTGGGTTTTGTGTGAGCTCTGGGTGCTGATGGTGGCCTGTGATGTGCAGGTCAGACTCAATCTAGGGATCCCCTCTCGCCTTAAACTCTATGGCCATGAACAAGGTTCTGATCTCAGTTGGGGCCGCTAGGCCGTGTTAGAATCCAGAGCATATTATGTGTGATTGACAGCAGCAACGCCACAACTTCCAGCCAAGGAACATTCGGTATCCCAAAGAGTGGTTACAGCCTCTGGGCCGGGGGGTAACTGCAGGCAGAAACATTAAGGCTGGCGGCTGGATCAGATCAGAGCGTTTCCCAACCTGACTTTCTGGACTTCAGCTCCCAAAGTTTGTCTGGGCTTTTTTTTAAATTTATGTTTTCAAAATTTGACATTTGGCATTAAAAGAAACCAGCTCTTATTAGAATAACAAACTGTGATGGGTATTCCCCTCGTTACCTTCCATTTAATTTGTTTCTTCTTCTGTCCAATTATGGGAATCAACATAGCGTCGACTCTCGCCTCCCCCGTGAAAGAACCTGCCACGTTTTCTAACATCTCCATCGCCTGGAACACGCGTTGTTAGCCCTGGATTAAATATCCCCTCTAGCCTACCCCCAGTGGAGGTGTGGTCCAAGGCAGTTGAAATGGGATGGTTTCATCACATGCTTCTTCCCACAAGACACTCGTATTGGGGTTTTTACTAGAAATGCCCTAAAACCAAGGAGCAGGTAGAGGATCATTCCAGCTCCAGCCACATGGAAGCTAAGCTTGGAATGAATGCCCCCAGGTCCAACATGGTCTCCCAAGGAGAAGTTGGTTGAGGTGGCCACTGCACATCTCTACGCAGGATATGTAACCCTTTGGGTGTGATTATTAATTAACTGGGTTCCAGCAGCACCGAGATCAATGCCCCATTAGGCTGGTGCTGTGCAGAGTCACAGTAAGAGACAGGCAGTGCCCAGAGGCGCTTGCAATCTGAATAGACAAGGCAGCTGAAGGACGGGTTAGTACAGATGAGAGGCTGAGACACAATGAGATTAAGTAACATGCCCAAAATCACACAGAAAACGGAATTAGAGCTATGCTCCCAAGGGCCGTAACCTCAGTCTATCCTGCCTCCAAGGCCGGCCCAGCAATATAATCCACATGGCAATCCCGACACAAGAACCATTCTCTGGCAGGTGGTGGTTTGAGGACGCTGACTGTGGACGCAGGTTGGCACGATGCTAATGGTAATTGCTAGGAAGTCATTTGATCTTCCTTACGGCGCTGCAGCTGCCCTACCCTGAATCCCAGACCACAGATTGGTATTGATACCACCTTCCTACCTAATCATCCTGAGCTCACGAAGAGATGGCGCGCTCTCTTTTCTTCTTCCTTTCTGAAAGCTTTTTCAAAGACAGACACACAGACAGACACACACACCCTTTCCTACAGGACAGAGTTAACAATTACCTGGCATGATTCAGCTGGACCTAATCAGGCCCTGAGGACCAAAAAAAAAAACCCAACCAAACCCAACAGTACTTCGCTCATTTCTCTTTCCATCCTGCCAAGACTCTCAAAGGGCTTTGCACATATTTATGAACCAGTCACCACCACACCCACATGGGGTGGGTTTTACCCCCATTTTAGAGATAGGGAAACTGAGGCACAGCAGAGCAGTTAAGTGACTGACCCAAGGAAGTCTATGACAGAAACAGAACCCAGGTTTAAATCCTTGGCATGTACCTTTGATCACCAGAATAGCCTCTCTTTCCCCCAAATGACCAAGGGAAAAACAAAAGCTGTCACGGTCTGTTGTTCCAGTGCCTGGACTGGGTTTTAAAGTCATAATGATGAGTGCTTATACTTGCAAAGCCTGAATTACTAGTAAAGAGAGGCCTGATTTTCAGAGGTGCTGAGCATCTTCATCTGAAATCACAGGAGCAATGGGTCCTCGCATCTTGGACATCAGGCCACAGGAGCCTAGACACCATGGTGATGGGTGGGTTACACATAAAGGAGGAAGTATGGTTGCATGGTTAAGGCATTAGTCTGGGACTCAGAAGATCTAGGCTCAATGTCCTGCTCCACCACCGCCTTCTTGTGTAACTTGGGGCCGCTCGCTCTCTCTGCTGCAATTCCTTCGTCTGTAAAATGAGGGTAACAGTACTTCCTCTCTCCCACTCTTTGTCTATTTAGACTGCAAGAGCTTTACGGCAGGGACGGTTTCTCATTACTGTGTTTGTACAGCTCCTAGCGCTACAAGGTCCCGGTCTCAGCTGGAGCCGGCCAGGTTACGACACAAAGAAAGTAAGAAATGAGAGGTGTTTGCATTCCTGAGGGAGACCTGCCTAACCCAAGTGACAGAGCAAAGTCAGGCGTGAATTGGGCAAGATTACTGCTGAAGCATAAAATTGAGAGCCGAAAGAGAGTTATTGGGTTACCTCCACCCTTCTCTCAGCCAGCGGGGGATTAACTTGCCTATGGTTCATCATCCAGCACTTTGTCCCATTCATGAAAACACAAGAGTCTATCACGCAGCGCTCCATTAAAAACTATTTATATCGTAACCAGAGGGAGTGTTTGCAGACCTGCCATTATATTTCTGGCGCTTCATGTTAGTCATAAGGGAAGTAATAATGTGGTTAAGCGACTATTCAGCTCATGTGGGGAGGAGGAAGCTGCCAATAAGCAGAGCTTACATGGTACTTTACGTCCCCAAACTGCTGTAGAAGCGTTAATTACAGCAACGCCGCCCCTGGGAGGAAGGTGGTCAGATGTCATCCACGTTTAGAGATGGGGAAATGAAGGAAAGGTAAGTGGCTTGAGTTCCAGAGTGCTGGGTATCCAACTTCAGTAGAGCTGCAGATGCTCAGCACCTCACAGTCAGGTCATCAGTGACTTGGCTAAGGCCGCCCAACAGAGCCAGGCTGAGCAGAGCGAGGCTCAGAATTCATCCTTCCACCCCGACCGGTGCTCGTGCCTATAGATGACAGGGCTTGTCTAAGGCTGGAGAGGTGATTCCAACCAGTCTGGTGTCAGGGGGACCTAACCGAATCATTTACATGAAGCAGGGGATCCCAAATTACTTCATCGTGTGGACGTCATGGAGGCTTCCCCCCTTCAGCCATGGACCAACCTGCCGCACCATAGCGCCCTCCGGTAACCACAGAAGTCACGTACAGCTAGAAATCCATCGATGCTCTTGCTGGCACGGGCCCTTAGAGCCATGTTTTTGGGACAGAGGTAACCACAGGGCCCACCCCCAGCTTCTCACTTACTCTCCCCCCGGCCCACGTTTGATTCACCGTTCCGTTGGCATTCCTCCCAACGTGGCTGCTGTTTTCTCTACCTGGCCCAATGGTGAGGGGTTGAACCTGGGACTCCACAGACCTGCGTTAGATATCCTGCTCTGCCACACCCTTGCTGGGTGACGTTGGACAAATCACAGCCTCTCTGGGCTTCAGCTCCCTATCTGTACCTCAAGGAGGGGAAAAGCATCACACAGATTAAAGTGCTCAGTGCTGTGGGAATGCTTGTTTCCAGCTGCTTTTACAGGCCTCCTGGATCTTCTTTACAACCGTGAGTCTTGATCCATAGAGAGGCAGCAGAAGCTACAAGGAGCCAGTAACCGCTTGGCCGGACAACCAGTAGATGTACCACAGCCCTTCACCCCCCAGGGAGCAGGTCTCGGGAACCCCTGCTTTCAGAGACCACCTCATTCACTAACAACACGCACAGCTGGATTGCCTGCAGGGATTCAACCTGGGACCTATCGATCGGAAAGGGTGAGCTCCTATTGCTTGAGTTATAGGACCAAGTCCTTTCACTCGGAGGCAGCAGGGGACTCAGACACCTCCATGCGGTACATCTACTAATGGGAGTTAGAATGTCACCTGGCCGGTGTGCCACAGACAGAGACCTGGGCCCAATCCAGCTAAGCATGTGCTCATGAGTAACCCATGAGAGCTCAGGAGTAGTCCAACGGGACTCCCTCACACACTTAAACACACAGAATGTGCTTAAGCATTTACCTGACTTAAGGAGAATAGATTCATAGATTCCAAGGCAAGAAAGGACCACTGTGATGATCTCATCTGACCCGCCATACATTACAGGCTGGAGACCTGCCCCAAAATAATTCCCAGAGCAGTTCTTTTAGAAAAACCATCCAATCTTGAGTTAAAAATGGTCAGCGATGGAGAATCCACCACAGCCCTTGGTAAGTTGTAATACTCTCACTATTACAAGTGTGCACCTTATTTGTCTAGCTTCAATTTCCAGCCAGTGGATCACACCCTACCTTTCCCCTTCTCTGCTAGATTGAAGAGCCCAGTAGCAAATATTTGTTTCCCGTGTAGGTACTTACAGACTGTGACCAAGTCACCCCTTAATCTTCTCTTCTTGAAGCTAAATAGATTGAGCTCCTTGAGTCTATCCCTATCACGTTTTCTACTCCTTTAATTATTCTTGTGGTTCTTCTCAGAACCCCCTCCAATTTATCCACATCCTTCCTGAATTGTGGGCACCAGAACTGGCCAGTCATCCCATCAATGGTCACACCACAGCCAAATACAGACTCTACTCGCACTCAAGATTCCCGTTTGTGCACCCAAGGACTACATTGGCCATAGTGGAAGACCTGAGGCCTTGTTCTTTGGCCAAGCAGTAGCGGCCATATTAGGAGAGACAGCAGCCATAAGCTAAGGAGCATGGGGCGCATCTTCACATCCCCATCTAAATTACATCAAACAACGTAATATCGGGCTGTTAAGAAGATGCTACTGCCCTAATAGCACCTACCACCACCAGATAAAGAAACAGATCTCAAGATGTTTACAAGAGACTTTGTTTGATAGCGTTCTGTTTGGCAAGGAATCACTTGTCAACAGTTGTGGTTGTAAAATCTATACTTCTTATTGTTTTGTCTTATGGTACCCACTTTATTGTTTATCTGAATGGTTTCTGTCTGTTGCATAACTAATTGTGCAATATTTAAAATGAAGGTGGAAGGGTATGACCCTGAACTCACCTGGCTCTGGGATGGTCAGGCGCATGAAGGGAAAGACACAGAATCAGATGTGGGAGGGGGGGCCGCGTGTGGAAGAGAAATTATTAGTCTGTCTCTCTCTTTCACTCACTCACACCTGAGGGCAAAGAGCATCACCAGCAAACAGCGCTGATGCTTCTACGTGGCCTTCCACCCAGATGGCTGCACGCCGCGAAATGCCGCAATTACAGGTAATAAGTGCCCCGGTGTCGCCCTCAGTCTTCCTCGAAAAGAGCTCCCCACCCGCCCTTCCCTGCCTGCTCGGCCAGGCCGGGCGTGGGGACGGCGAGATGGAGCGTGTGCGATGTCTGCGTGGGCTGTCATTAGCTGTATCCAGAGGGCCGTGCTGGAGAAGGAAGTCCATTTTCTTTTTAGTTGCCAGCGGCAGGAGCGGCTCTCCACGAAACACGTCTAGAGTTCACCTCGGTCCTGTACAGAATGGGAACGGGCTGGTGCGTGCAGAGGGCCAGCGCTCCTCGTGCCATACACGCCGCCCCTCAGCTTTCCGATTGAAACCGGGCTGTCGATATGTGCGTCCGACTCTGCCCGCCCCCACACGACTGCAGCTCGCCCACCCGCCCCCACGCTCCCCTCGGCCGTCCTCTGGCCCAGTGTAAAACGCAGGCTAAGGGAGGTATTGATCCCTTTTAACAGCCGCTAGCACATTATTGCTCTTAAAGCAGGAGAGCAAAAAGCAGAGGCTGCGGCTCGCCCGGCCGTGGGGTGCCGTGCAGTCGCTGGGCTGCGGCTGGAAGCTCAGATTGCAGCCATCGTGAGGTGCGGCCATAGGTGCCGGAACTAGGGTGCGGGGGGGGGGGGGGGGGCTGCCGCATCCTCTGGCTTGAAGTGGTTTCCACTCTATCCAGGGTTTATGGTTTGGTTCAACAGCTCTTAGTCCCCCCCACTTAAAAATTGTTCTAGCCCCCCGGGGTGTGGCCCAGAGATCTGGCCCATTGGCTCCAGCGGGGTAACACTGATCTACACCAGCCCGTACTAGATTCTCTTCCTCCAGCCAGGGCTGGCAGCATGGAGAATAGAAGTAGTGCAGTCCAGCGGATCAGACACAAGCTCGGGTCTCCTGGCTTCCAGTCCTGCCTGTCGCCGTGGGCTTGCTGCGTAACCTCAGACAAATCACTTGGCCTCTCTGCCTTAGTTTCCCCCGCTGTACAGGGGTGAGACCATCTCTCATCAATACGCCGGGGGGTGAAAGTGCATTTCTACTCAGACACGTGACTAGAAGCACAAGCACCCTTTGCCGCCCAGCTTGTCTCCAAGACTCCAAGCTCCAGTTCAGTTTAAACAGACGGTAGCGGGGATAGAGGAGGGGTCTAAGCGCGAACCCTATCACTCCCACCTGGGACTGGCGAGTCAAGCTGGCTTCTCTCCCGCTCGCCCAGCAACCAGGGCCAGGAGGCCAAAATGACTCCCCTGCGCAGGAGCTGGGGAGCCCCTCTCGCTGTGGGTGGGTTTGCACAGGTGTAACGGCGTGGCCCTGTAAGTGGAAGAAAGGAGCCGACTGCCGTCCCCTTTGCCACAGCCAGGCTGGCTCTTTTGGGGCTAACCAGAGCCCTAAGAGCCAGAACAGCCTTATCCGGATCAGCAGCCTGAGCAGATGCAACCGAGTCCACTCAGCGGACAGCCTGGCGCGCAGCACACGGCGCTCGACGGGGAGGAGGTTCTTGCCGAGGCTGGAGAGCCGCACGTGCTGCAGGGGGTTTGCACTCAAACGAGGAGACGCAAAAAAAAAACCACCCCCAGCCAAAACATTAAAGAGCATCTTAACGACACCGTCCAGCCCATCATCAGCAGGAAGCTTGTGCTACTCCCGGACCGAATAATGAGCTGCAGCCGCACAGCCCACGGGGGAGGAGGAACCTAGGTCGCTGCAGAGAGAGCCTGACCCACCACCAGGGCTGCCCCGCTCGGGGGAAATGGCGGCTTTCGGAACAAGCGCCCGCGGGGATCACGTGAACTGTCTCGCCAGCCCTGGCGTGGCCTCCTTCCCTGACCCTGACTCAGCCCCCGCTGTGCAGCTCACTAGGGGAGTGTCTCCCGCAGCTCCCACAGGCAAGGCGAGGGGATGGTGCCGGACTGACATGCCAGCCTGCAAAATCCAAGCTCAGATGGCCCACGCCATGCCCAGCATGAAGCCTCCAGAGCGGCCTAAAACTCCACTTGGTCCCCTGTGCTCAGGGCCCATAAAATCTCAGCACCTGTGCGCCCCAGCCTGGCTCAGAGTGCAACACAACGTCCCCTCGCCAGGCTGCCGTGAACGGGGGCATCTGGGACTTGAGTCGGCAGCGTGGGTAAGGAGTCCCCTGAAGTTGGCCTGGAAGTACCAGCCCTGGGAGGCTGGGGCGTTGCATGCCATGAGCGCTGGGGTGCGGGCAGTGTTTGTGAGCTCCCATCTCACACACCCCACCTCCCTGGTGCTTACTGGCTATTTTAACGCACTGGAAAGGGGGCCGCCACGTTTTTCTTTAACCATTTCAGAGTCAGAAACAGCGACAGAATACAAAAGCCTATTTTAAAGCACCCGCTTCTCCGACACACCCAGTGCCCAAAGCAGGGGGAGCTCCGAGTCCCACCCCGTCCCGGAGGCTCAGGGAAGAGAGAGGTCTGTGCCAGCCACTGAATCCTGAACTCGGCACCTGATTCAGGATCCCAGCCTGCAATCTCTTGAGCCTCGCATTTGGTACCTTCCGACTGCATGGGCTGACCGAGGCCAGCTCCAGCTTCATGGGGGTTTTTATAACCCCTGCGGCTGGCACTTCCCAAGCACCCGACCTTTGTTAAACGGAGCCCTCCCACGTACTGGTGCTTTGGAGAAACTGAGCCTGTCAGTCAGTCATGTAAGGAGCAGGGACTGGATCCCTCAGCTCCCTCCGAACAGGCCTCTACTGGGGCTAAAGGAGATCTCCTTCAACCTCCTGTAGTAGTAGAGCCCTTATCCACTCTGTGGGCTGAACTCCTACACTTATCTGTAGCATGGAGATGCCCAGAGACCAGCCGAGAATAGGCCTGTGTCTGGCACTGTACAAACACCATAAGATACGGCTCCCGGGGGCAACCCACGCTCACTGCCAGTGGGTCAGACGCTGCCCCTGCCTTGGGTTTGCCAAGCCACTGCCTGTCTCGCACCACTATGACCTGTGGAATCACTAGAACACGAAGGTGTCAGGCCCATTCGCCCAGCGCAATCTGTCCCACTCAACCAGCAAACGGTTAACTCGGCCCCGGCTGGGAGCTGGCGGGCAGTGGGGGGGGGTCGGTTAACGAGCAGTGCGCCCCGGCACGCTAATAGACGCCAAGCGAGCACGCTCCCCCCCTCTCCGCGCCGCAAGCCAAGGGACATTTACAATCGAAACGCAGCCCATTAGGCACGAGGCGGCATGGAGAGGCTGGGGCCCACGCAGCCCGGGAGCGGCCCATCTCCATCTCAGTAATAGGATGGGAGCGCTCCGAGGAAGGCAGTGGCCGGCCGGAGCGCGGGGAGCGCTCAACCGAGAAATGCACCAGGTCGTTAGAGACCTCGCTGCTGTTCGCGAGGGAACGCGCCTGGGACGGAGGCCTCGGAAATGCCCAGAGAATGCTGATGCCGTCAGCCGCAGCAGCTGGTGCACAGCGACATGCAATGGCCAGCCAGGGCACTGCCTGCAAATCCTGCCTTGGTCTTTGGCAGGTAGGGCTCACCCTGGCTGAGCCCGTCCCGGAACAGGCTCTCTGCAGTCTTTCAGAGACGGGGGGGGGGGGGGGGGGGGGGGGGGGGGGGGGCTTCCCTTTCAGGTGCAGAGGAAGGGCTGCCCCGGTCGCCAGGAACTCAGCCAGTCACAGCAGAGGAAGGGACACTCTGAGGGCTCGTCTACACTTGAAATGCTACCGCAGTCCAACTGCCCTTCTACAGCGCCTCAGCGTCTGCGCTGCCTAACGCCGACGGGGGCTTCTCCCGTCGCTGGGGTTCATCCACCTCCCTGAGAGGCAGTGGCCAGGTTGATGGAAGAATTCTTCCGTCGGCCGAGCGCTGTCTACGCAGAGACTCGGGTCAGCTTGCTTACATCGCTCAGGGGCGTGGCTGGATCTAATTTTCTAGGCCAGCCCAGCCCTACAGGTCTGTCTCCACTACAGGCGGAGGCATAACCGCACCACGTGCGGACACACCTGAACCAGCTCCAACAAGACCAGCAGTGAAGTCACAGCCGCCTGGGTCCCAGGATATGCACCCGAGAAGCTAGCCCACCCTGCTATTGTATTAGCGTTAGCTACAGCGAGCTCGGGTCGGTAGACACGCCCGAGCAGCGGCCTCGGACCGAAGCCGGGGGCTCTGCTGGCTGGCCCCAGAGGGAGCAGAGATCAGCCTGTCTTGGCTGGGGAGCATCTGGGACGAGGCAGGAGAGCTCAGCCAACCCCAGGGGCTGCAGGAGATCCTGGCTGCAATGTGGGGGGGGGATCAATCGCAAACAGCCCCCCGCCCCCCATGCATTCCCAATCCTTTAGCCCAGCTGCACGTCATGCTACTGACATCCCTCCTCTCTCCGATCCACCCTCCCGCAGCGGGTCCTCGTCTGCACTCCTCCTGTCCTCAGACCCCTCCTCTGCTCCCTGCGTAGCTCGGGTGCCGTCTTCACCCACAGCTTCACACGCTGCCTTGACCCGGACGGCCCCAGGGTCTCTCTGGGTCCCCGGTCACCACGGAGCATCCAGCATCGCTGCTTGGCTGCCCCAGACACACGGTTCCTTCGTCCCCATCCCACTCCACCAGTGACAGCTCCACTCTCCTCTCCGGCTCCCCACGTGGGTGCTTTCAACAGCTTCCTTCCCGGCCCCATATCCAGCCACCCTCCGCATGCATCAGAAGCCAGAGGTCCCAGCGGCCCCCTGGAGCGAGAGAGCAGAGAGGCTCACTGAGCGGTGCACGCTCACCTCAGCCATCACAAGACCCATTGACCCGTCTGCCCCCGCTGCTCTCAGGGTGCAATCAAAACTTGCCCCATCCCGGCCACCTGCCCCGTCAGAATAGCAGCCATCGCACGGCCTGAGCAACCTCTGCCCGGCCACTCGGCAGGCCCAGGCCAGGAAACCTTGGGACTCCCAGCCCGGATGGGGGGTGGGGTGGGGAAAGGCGTCGTCGACATCAGGTGATGCTTATTGTAGCAATGCTAGGAGCATAGTGCAGGGCCCCCCGGGGCCAGAGGGTCAGTCACCCAGCGTGTGGCTCAAGGGGCTGAGCGAGTACGTGTGGGGAGGGCAGACGGGAAGGAAACCCCACGCCCCACCCCGAAGGAGGAGGGAGTCCTGGCACCCCGCCCTGCACAGGGCAGAGGCCCTGAACCGATCTGATGCGAGGCCGTACCTGCGCCTTCAGGCTGGCAGCATCCAGCACGGTGACGCGGTTGGCCCAGCTGGCCCACACTGTGTCGTCCAGCGTCAGCAGGGTCCGCACCGGTCCCGTCCCCACCTCCAGACGGGTGGGCTGCGCCGTGAGATCCCACAGCCCCCCTGCAGCAAGAGGAGAAAACAAAAAGGAGAGCAAAATCAGAGACCGCTCGGGACAGACCGGAAAGGTACCTCGTGCTCAGACCTCAGACCGCCACGCCCCCTCTAGGTCTTTACCATCAGGATGCTCCGACCAGACTGATCCACATCGGAAAACCAGACCGGGGCGTCTCTGGCTTGGGCGTAGCATGAGCCACATTTCAATAGACAGACCGAGTCCCGCTCTCGGACCATCCCGCCTCCCCTTCCCCAGCCCACCACCTCCCTGGGGCGCTCGCAGCAGCTGCTCCCAGGCAAAGGTAACCGCAGGAGAGGACGTGGCTACTGGCAGCTTCTTCCAGTGAGATTTAGCAGCTGAAAGCGGGCAGGATCCGCACGACGCTCTCCACAGAACCCAGGCAAGGGCTCCCCACTTACACCTGGCCCTGGCACCCCTCAGCAGAGGCGTTCCCACCAGGGGTGGGGCAGGGCTTCAGACAAGCTGGAGGCAGAGGAGGAGAGGGGTTGGACGGGAAGTCGGGTTGCCGGCTCAGTAGGGCAACAATGGTTCCTTCCCCCATGAATCAAGTATCAGCTATTGCCTCGACACCCTTAACGCTGCAGCAGGAAAACAAGCGCAGTTCCCTTCCCTGCAGCCCTGACAGGCTGCACCGTCTATTTATAACCAGGCTGCCAGGTGCAGGAGAGGGGGGCTGGCGTGGGATTGCTTGCACAGGGAAACGTGAAATACCGGGGAGCTGGTAGGGAGCATGGAGACGACGCCGGCTTTTCGTTCCAACAGCGGCTATGCCGGCGCTACCTTGCTACTCTGCCTGAACTTGGGCTGCAGCCTCTAGGGAACTCTTTAACTTCCTTTCCTCTGCCATCATCCGGGCACAGAGAGCAGGTCACGGGGAAGGCTGAACCAGCTGGCAGAACTTGGCCGGCTCACAGCCTCCTTCGCAGGGCATCTGGGCGCTGGGAACGGGCTCAGGCGCCTGCCGGGCTGTTAATTGCACAAGACCCTGTCCAATTTCCCCTCTCTTGCTCGGAGAGTTCGAGCCTGGCAGACCTTCCCGATGCCACCCAGCGATGTTTGTTAAACAAATCCAAGGAGGAAGGGGGGGGTTTCTCAGATAACAGATGGGGCAGGAGGGAGGGGGCATTGCAGAGGCTGGGCGTGGGAAGTAGGAGGGGAGTGGGTTTTTAAGACAGCGCAGCTCACACGCACGACAACGCACCTCTGCCCAGTGAGAAGCGGTTCCGTGGCACCAGCGCCGCGCGCCGGTTTATACCGGAGCTTTGAACTGCAATGGAACAAACGCGCACTGCCACACGGCTGCACGGTGGATTTGAGAGCTGTGCAGCAGCCTCCCGTGCCCTTCTGCACTTCCCCGCGCTAGGCCCGGCCTGTCATTAAGAGGAACTGAACTGCCTCGGCTCTTTCATCAGGGCATCCCGCTGCACCACTTTCCCCACAAAAGGCGCGGCGGGAATGACCTCTCCCCACCCCTCGAATTTTCTGATCGTCAGCCCCTGCTGCAAATTGACCCTCCTGGCACCTGCCTGACGTGAACCATGAAAAGATCCCTTTGCTTCCCGACTCGCAGCGCACGCGGCTCTGCAAACGGTTTAAAGAGCTGGAAAAAGCGGCAGCAACTCTTCGGGGAAACGGAGACCTTCTGGAAGCTCTAATTAAAGTGACGCACGGTTAGAGGAGAAACCAGAGACTTGAGAATGAGAGAGAGAGGCTGCTGCCAATGGCGTGCGGTGCTGCGCGGGGAACCGGGGGAGATCAGGCACGTGCTGCTTCTGGGGGTTTCTCAATGGCTGTACGTTGTGGTGCCGAGCTGGGATAGGAACGCCTCCTGCCGCAGGGCACAGGCCAGCCTCAGCCTCTAAGATCAGCAGGGACCTTCGTGATCATCTAGTCTGCACGGTGCAGGCCACAGAACCTCACCCACCCACTCGAACGGGTTCAAGAATGAATGTTTCCCAGCCGCCCACGAGTAAGTTATTCCTAGACTCCCAACTTCACGGTGTCTTGCACCTTCCTTGCCTCTGATGCTGGCCACCGTCAGAGACCGGACCCTGGGCTAGATGGCCTCCTGTCTGACCCAGCCTGGCAATTCCTAGGATTCAACCAGCTTCCATGAGTCAACATTTCTCCTGTGAGTCAGCAGGTCTATTTGAAGAAGTGTGGGTGAGTCGCTTGAGCGATGGGCATTTTGTTCTGAAGAGTTCAGCTAGGTATTTTGTTTTAAAGCCTCAAAAATGCTTGAACGCTCCCAGAAGGGGGTGGGCTACAGAGGGGATCAAGCTGTGGCTTTATCCCGAACCCACATGCTGCAGTGTCCACAGCAGGAGACCCTACCGCCTGAAGTCAAGGAGGGACTCTGCCGGCTGTGTCAATAGCAGGCTGCGATAGTTGCCGGGGTGGCCGGGAAGCAGAGGTATGGTAGCACCCACCAAGTGAGAGTTACAAACAATTGTGTTAAGTGTCATCAGCACTTGTCAAAGCAGCATTTGCGATAGTTCCCAGCTCTGGAGAGATCGGAGCTGCAGCCTCCCGACCTGAAGGGCCACAAGGACTGGGACAGAGAGCCTTGGTCTCTGAGAAGTTTGGATGCAGGATTCGACTGGGAAGTTCAGCTTCACATTCAGTTTCATAGAATCCTAGAAGATGAGGGTTGGCAGGGACCTCGGGAGGTATCTAGTCCAACCCCCTGCTCAAAGCAGGACCAACCCCGACTAAACCACCCCCGCCAGGGCTTGTCAAGTCGGGCCTTAAAAACCTCTAAGGATGGAGATTCCACCTCCCTAGGTAACCCATTCCAGTGCTTCACCACCCTCCTAGGGAAAAAGATTTTCCTAATATCCTATACCTCCCCCCCTGCAACTTGAGACCGTTGCTCCATGTTCTGTCATCTGCCACCACTGAGAACAGCCTAGCCCCATCCTCCCTGGAACCCCCTTTCACATAGTTAAAGGCTGCTATCAAATCCCCTCTCATTCTTCTCTTCTGCAGACTAAACAAGCCTAGTTCCCTCAGCCTCTCCTCATATATCATGTGCTCCAGCCCCCTAATCCTTTTCATTGCCCTCCGCTGGACTCTCTCCAATTTGTCCACATCCTTCCTGTAGTGGGGAGGGCCCCAAAACGGGACACAATACTCCAGATGTGGCCTCACCAGTGCCGAAGAGAGGGGAATAATCACTTCCCTCGATCTGCTGGCAATGCTCCTCCTAATGCAGCCCAGTCTGCTGCTGATTTGGAAGAACCATTCCCTGCGCAATGCCTGTTGAACGGGGAAGTGCTGTAAGTCTGGGGAGGACAAGCTATGTTCTTCAGACAAAAGAGAGGTTGAATCTCTGCTTTAAGCCCCAAACTGAACTCAACCCTAGGTAGGGAATCCCAAACCAGCACCTCCCCATCACTATGGCAGAGAGCCCAGGTGGGATGTTTCCAGTGCAGATGCCTCAGCACCTTTAGGACATCTTCACTAGGTAATTTTTATTCACCAAATCTCTCCCCTGTCCATGCACAGAATTTGCTTCTCTCCAACTTGTCATTGACAATAAGTCTCCACCCATAACTCAATCATAAGCATTTTCTCGCATTCGATACCTTAAAACTCTCACCGTTTTGACTGGACACAGTCTCATGGTATGGTTCATTTCCTGATTGGATAAGCTTAGCTTTTGGAGCCAGCTTCCTAGTGCAGATGCTCCTGATTGACAATCTGATAGTCACTTCTGCAAAGATTCACAGATTTTAATGCCTGCAAGGAACCACTGAGTATCCAGCATTCATAGCCAGGCCTGCACAGCATCCCATAGTACTGTAGAGCTGGAAGGGACCTTGAGAAGTCATCAAGTCCAGCCTCCTGTGCGGAGGACGGACCAAGTAAACCCAGACCATCCCTGACAGGTGTTGGTCCAACCTGTTCTTAAAAACCTCCCTTGGAAAGCTATTCCAGAGCTTAACTATCCTGATAGCTAGAAAGTTTTTCCTGCTATTTAACCTAGATCTCCCTTGCTGCAAATTAAGCCCATTACTTCTTGTCCTACCTTCAGTGGACACGGAGAACAATTGATCACCGTCCTCTTTATAACAGCCCTGAACATATTTGAAGACTTATCATCGGGTCCCCTGCTCTGTCTTCTTTTCTCAAGATAGCACAGGCCATAGAATTTCACCCTGTAATTCCTGCAGTGAAGGAAAATTTTTCCTGCTATTGAAGTGACACTACAGAGCCAATTAATTTGCAGGTTGAACTATAGACATCCAATTTGGATTTAAAGCCTTACAGTGATGAATTCACCATCCCTTGCTAAACTGTTTCAATGGCTAATTGCCCTCGCTTAAAAATCAGCATTTTATTCCCAAAATGATTTTTTTTTTTTAAACTTCAACTTCCAACCACTGGATCTTGCTATGCCTTCATCTACTAAATCAAAGGGCCTCCTAAAGCCAGATTTTTTTTTCCTGGTACCTGTAATTTGTAATCAAGTCACCCCTCAGCCCTCTCTTTGATAAAATAATGATCTTAATCTATTTAAGTCTCTCCCTCTAAGGCCTGGTTTTCAAATCTCAGATGGTTTTTGGAGCTCTGAGCCCTTTTGCAATATTCACTTAACACCAGCTGTTCCAACAAACATTCCTTCAAATGAAGCCACATAACAGACTAGTTACTTTCGGCTTAGGAATCTGCAAGAGAATTTATGGAAATATTTCTTCTTGAATTATTTACCCAGCCTTCATCAGGTGGATCACACCAAAAATCTCTGCAGAAGAACTGAAAATAGAGACTGAAAACAACCTGTTAAACCACTGGTCAATTTCCGGGTTTGGAAGACATGGTGTAGGTTGGCACAGTCCAGCTGACTTCAGCGAAGCTACCCTGATTTGTACCAGCTGGGGCTCTGACCCAGAGACTCCTTTGCTCTCCGAGAAGCAAAGTGGAAGGAACTACAAATAGCTCTTTTATGGAGGAAAAGCTTGAGACGCTGGCCTCCAGCCAAGCAAGAGGAAGGGGAGGATAAACAGATGCTTTGCTAATTTCTGCCCTTCTGGTCAAGGAGGAGGAGTGAGGGAAATAGCACAGAAAGAAACGTCGCAGCTTCCCAAAGGCATCACGCTCACCAGCTGGTCTCAGCAACACCTCCGCCCCTAGAAGCCTCGGCACAGAAAGCGATCGCTACGTCCGAGTCAGGTAACGGTGCGGGGAGGTCTCGTAACACAAACAGGACACCACACGTTTCCCGTACACCCACAGAGGAGACTCTGATGGGAACACACCAGCCGGGAGAGGAAAGGATCCCCTAATCTTCACCGGCCGCTATCAACGAGAGCATTGGGGCACCCTGGTCACTCAACCCGGACCAGTTCTGACCAGTCTGGATTTCTCAGGCTTTCCAGGCAGCCTTAATGCTCTCTCTAGCTCGGCACTTCCTAAAAACATCCCCGGGTCCCTGACACGTGCCCTGTGCAGCGCTGGCAAAGCCAGGGCCCTTTGAGGTCAACTGGAAAAGGGCCATTCCCCACCGTGCGGCACTCCACCACTGGCAGGCCTGGACCCTGGCGTGAGACTGCGGATATCTGAGGTTAGAGAGAGAACCAGAGCCCTTTGGCGAAGCCCGGGGGGACTCGTCTGAGCCGAAGCCCTTAGGAGAGCTCCTTTGAGCAGAAGAGGGCATGGAGGACTCTGCCGGGTCATGCTGCTTATACACCATCATCCTGGATTGCATGCCCTCCCACCCCCCTTTTTGGCCAGGGGCATCCATCAGAGGAAGGATACCGAAGGCTTGGGAAGGCTGGACTGCCAAGCTCCACGTTAAACCTGGAGGATGGCGATCAGCAGTGACCCATCACCTGGGATCACACTGCAGCTCAGGAATTAGCCTCCCTCACCTGCTCCTTTCGCTACGGTCCCGCCGCACACACCCTTCGCTGTTCTCTACGTTCCCTGCCTTTCCGGGCAAACGCCCACCCAAGCCAGAGCACGGCACTGCCCACGGACCAGGGGGCTGCACCCATGTGATCCTGGCCCCTTCCCGGGCACAGGTGCTCTGTTCAGTGCGTGGGAACCTGGGCCCCATGCAGACGAAGAATGACTCTGCACACTCTAATCTTCAGAGGCTCCAGCTGCAGGCTGAGGACTGGCAGAAGGCAGCACACACACAGCAGTCACTGCCTTGTGTAATGCCTTGCCAACCATATCCAGGGCACGATCCCAGGGCCTCATGGACTGCTAAACTGCCGTCACCTCTACAGGCACCCAGCCAGCCCCAGGGGTATGGAGTGACCCCCTCTGTGGGCTGGTGGTGGCGTGTGAACATTTGGCACGCAGCCTCAAACTTCTACACTTGGGCTACGGGAGTAGCTCCATTATCTACCAGCAGCAGTAGTAGACTGTTCTCCTTAAAGCGGGACAGTCCTACAGGGGGAATGTGATGCTTGATAGGTGCAATGAATGGACACAGCTCTGCGACATTCCCACTGCGCAACCCTCCCTCGGTGCTCTGCTCCCTACACTCCTAGGGCGGGGGGGGGGGGAGGTTATATGGGGTGAGTGGGTCAGTAATTCCAGAGGTCAGGAGCTGAACTTAGCCACCGAAATCCCAGCGGGAATGAAGCCTCCCTGGGCTCATCTGCCTGACACCGGGCTCACCTCTGCTGAGAGGCG
The DNA here is from genome assembly GCF_026122565.2 of Emydura macquarii macquarii. NCBI lineage: Eukaryota > Metazoa > Chordata > Testudines > Chelidae > Emydura > Emydura macquarii. Next base: position 50,471,631 of record NW_027132905.1, read on the forward strand.
GCGGCAGCTGAGTGGATCGGATTGTAACAGCAGCCCAGAGAGAAGGAGCGCATGAATAATTGAGGGTCGTATTAATCAGAAAAGCTGCAGCGGGAGCTTTATGAATCCCTCTTCTTAAAGCCTTTCTTTTGCTGAGAAAGCAGGCAGAGCACTGGGTGAAAGGGGGCACCCCAGGGGGGAGACAGTACCTTCGCAGTGAAGACAGTGCATTTCCCAGGCATCAGAGCCACCCACTATCCATCCTGTCCATCCACACCAGGCCCTGCAATCAGGACCCACAGGATTCTCACAGACACAGGGTTTTTTCCTGATGTGCCAAAGAGAAACACCCTTCCACATGCGGTGAACCAAGGCGCACTTGTGACTGGTCTCTGTGCCACAGTCACGGCACCCGGACATCCCGGCTCTCTGCACTCCAGTGACCAGAGCGCCCTGCCTAGCTGCCATGGCATAGGCAGAAACCCAGGGAGGCTCCTGGAGATTGGAACCCCGGACCCTCATCTATTCAAGCCCCTTCCACCAACGAGACAAGGCTGGGCCCTGCTTCTGGAAGTGGGGCCCATGTGAAGTGACGCGGAGCTGCTCCACACCAGCTGTTGGCTGAATGAGGGCCAAGGGCAAGGTCTGAATCCCCCACGTGGCCAGCTGTACTCGTCGAGGGTGCTCAGTACCTTGCAGGATTGGGCCCCTAGCATGGGCTCAACGGGATGGGAACCATCCGCATCCAGAGAGACCTAGTGGCACCACATTGGTGGGTGTGCGGTTTATATGGGCGGGCAGGGGCAATGGGATGGAGCCCTCGAGTTTCCTCCTTGCAGATCCTTCCCGTCCGCGGGAGACCCGATCACAGACCCCGGGTAGGGCTGACTGGCCTTGGTCCAGCGTCACTGCGCTTTTCAGGGACAAAGATTTGTCCTGCCCAGATTTCCCATGGCTTCACCAGAACGTTAAGGAGCAGTGGGAGCCAGAAAAATGAATCTGTAATAAACGAGGGCTCGTGTTTGCTGTCCCCGAAAGGCACCAGAGGGAATCTGCTCACTTGATAAAGCCAAAGAGATGATTTTGCAAAACCACCAGCCCTGAGAACTCCACACGCGTTCCAGAAAACAGCCAGACTTCAGAGAGAAGGAACCCACGCCCCCGACCTCCCCCCGCACCACGCCTGGAACCCCGGCACCTGGCCCCTGTGCCGGCCATCTCCCTGACACTGGCAACGGGTGCAGGTGAACCAGTGGTGAAAACACAAGCAGACAGCACCAAGCCACCTTCAGGGGCCAGGGTGAACAGCTGTGAACCAGAACTCCAGGGAAGTCTTCACTGGAACCCCTGCAAACCAACGCCAGAGCCCCACCACACACTCCCTGTGGGTTGGCAGGTGAGTGCCATGCTGTTCTGCTACCCCTTTAACCACAAGCCAGGGCAGATACCAAGAGCAACTGTGAGCAGAAACCAGCTAAGAAAGAACAAGCCAAGACACTCATTCCTGTCCCTCCACCCACCCCGCCATCCCAGCCACTTCACCAACCTTCAGCCCTTACGGGTAACCCCTGGCACTAGAGACAGAAGGGAAGGAGGCACATAGTGGCAGATCATTAAAGCCGTACGACACCCAGGGAGCCGGATCCCCCCCGAAAAGAAAAGCCCAACACAGGGGAGAGGCAGGGAAGAAGTGGAGACATATCAGCGCGAAGGAGAGGAGAGATCAGCAGAGACGGAGGGAGGCAATGGAGCTGAGAGCCAGGTTCCCCACCATATGTAACCAGCAGAGTGAGAGCTCTGTGCTGCAGGAACCCTGCAGATACGTGTGCGTATTTACATTCACACCCACCCTTGTCTGTCTGGGAGGTGGCTTTTTTTCTTTTTGCCTCTCCCCCTTTAATTAAAACCTATAAATGCCGTATCAAAAACTAATTTAAAAAACCAACACACTGCCAAGTGGAGTAAGAGCTCTGCACAAACACCCGTTTATAGCCCTGAACAGGTGGTGATGACACGGCCATGCCAGCTGCTTAATGCAGCGCAGGGAGAGGAGGCAAAGCAGAGGCCTCTGGACCGGAGGAGAGGGTATTCACCACCCTAACTCCATTACATACAGCATCCAGCCCAGCGGGGGGGAAAGTCATCCATAGCACAAAATCTCTGCACAACCCACCATTCAGGCATCTTCCATAGAGAGTCTATTACAGATGCCAGCATAAGTTCTTAGTCCTTCAACTCAAGGTGCAGGCGTGCATGCTCTTGGCTCTAGAGGACACGGGTTCAAGCCCTGATGACGACTGAGAATGCATAAACCACGCTCGGCCTATTCTGAGAACCTGAATGGTATTTGGGACTTTGCGCTGGCTCTCAGCAGAGGAGTGAATTTCACCCGGGAGTTCCCTCCATCTAGGCATGTACATTATCAGTCTCAGTGTGGTTACCGCTGCCTGGCTGGATTCAATTTATTTTGGTAAATGAACATTCCTGGAGAAATGAGAAATTGGCAAAGGCAAAAGGGATCCCGAGAGATGTCACTTTTTCCATATGTGGGCAACGCTTGCATAGCCTGACAGACCATTGGATTGACTGGATCTGACCAAACGCCCCTTGTCCATCTAGAACTTAGCACCAGGAAGTTTAAAAGTCATTTGGAGACAACTGGTGTCTTCTATGCCAGAGAGAAGTGACGACCAAATCAACAGGAAATTAGTCTACAATTCTCAAAGGGGGTTCTATTTCTGCAGCTGTTACGAACCCTGAATTCCAGCGATTACATTCTGAACAGCCAGTTAGCGTCTATATCTATATATCTGCAACGGCGGGAAATAAAGTTTTAAAAACCACGTGGAAATCATCTTGGATCAACTTTCCCTACGTGGCCCAGGGAAGGTTCGGACAAGTCTGACCTTCTGTAGGGTCAGTTAAGTATTTTTCTCCTTGTGACGGCCCCCTCGGACAATCCAATCACCCAGCACACTTCCCATGTAATCAGGCCACAATTCCTGTGTGTGAACAGCCAAGAGACTGACACAACTGACTGAAAACTGCAGACCAGTAAATCCAGTCAGGACCCTGGATATATTGTTAACTATTGTTGTCTATGGAACACTTTCATATCACATCCTCTCTCTCTGGTACGCCTCTGGCCTTCATTACTGCAGTATCAAAGTGCCTCACAATCGTAGACACGTATATCCTTCCAACACCCCTGTGAGGTATGGCAGTGCTATTATTCCTGTTTTAGATATGGAGAAATGATGCACAGAGAGGTTAAGTGACTTGCCCAAGGTCATAGGGGAAGTCTGTGGCAGAGCAGGGAATTGAAATCCAGGACTGCCGCATCGTAGGGGCTAACCTGTGCCACTGAGCCATCCTTCCCTTTGGAACATGCCGTGTTACTCTCCAGTCCACTAGTCCGCATCCGCACACGGAAGCTGTAAAGATCCAATTCCACCCCTCCCAGGTAGCACTGGGCATGTTACACCCAGGCTCCAGGCCAGATTTGCAGGCAATGCTCCAGTGCCACAAACAGCAAAGGGTTAACTAGAGACCCTGCTCCAGCCAGGGCAAAGGTGAGAGGAACACACTGGACCCGGGAGAAGGTGGGAGGCCATTCCTGTCTCCCCCGACCTCATTCTGGATCTGTGGGGAAGGCAAGTCAAAAGCAGAGCGCCCGTCGCCCCAGGCTCACCGTTGTTTCTGGCATAAGCAGCTATGGTTCCATCCTGCAGTCCGGCAAACAGGTAGTCGGGGCTGTGCTGCAGGCAGAGGACAGGCTGCAGTCCAGGGCTTTTGCAGGTCAGCAAGCACTGAGTGCCCGTGTCAACGCTGCCGTACACCAGAATGCTGGACAGGAGGGGGAAGGAGAGAAGTAATGATGGTGAGCACCTGGAGCAAGAGCACATTGACTGCGGTGGATTTCCACGCACAGAGGGTTAGCAGGAGCAGGCCCGACCAAGCCGCCTGCATGAAGCAGGGTCTGAAGGCTGATTTCTCATGTTTCTGTTCCACCCATTCTGCTCCTGGACAGAGGAAGGTCCGGCATAGCTCCCCCATGCACACGATTTAACCTGGGAGCTGCATTCCCTGTGGGATGGAGGTGGCGGGGCAGGGAGAGGTCACAGCCAGGAAGGAAGCGCTGGCTCCAGCAGACAGCTCCCTCTGAACATGGAGCTCTTGGACTGGGTCCCTCCAGGCTGCTGCTGAAAGCATGACTGGCGCCTAAAATGCCAAACTCAAACCTCCGCCCTAGGGACAAGTGGGTGCCATCAGGTTTGGCTCACCGGTGGGCAGGAACGGAGCAAAGAGACAGCGGTGGGCAAATCAGTACACACAATGCCAGGATTTCCAGAGAAACAAAGCTACGCCTGGGAAAACCGGGAGTGCCCAGAGCATGACAACGCCGTCTTTGCAAGCGCCTCTCTGGTGCAGGAGGTCTGCTGCTGCAAACAGTCGGCTCCTAAAGGAGACTGTTCTTACCCGCACGGGCAGAGGAGTCAGAATCCCTCCGGCATCAAGTGGAGACAAGACCACAAGGTGCAGGAACGGATACGGGGGATAGACCGGGGGGAAGAGGGGAGTAATCTACTTCATCTGGTTTGCAGATACTGTCCAGAGCCTGGCCTCTGCCTTCCGTTGTCCAGGCTGGAGGAGGCAGGAAGAATTTGGGGGAAAAGGAACAGCCTTAAAAATCAGAGACCCTTTCCAGGAAGAGCTGAGAAGCTCACCACACAGCCCCGTCTGTTGGTCCAGGCGTGGTAGCCACAGCAGCGGCAGGGGAGGGAGACGTAAGAATTGAGATTTGTGGGGGGGAGACGCTGGGTGTCTTCCAAATTCTCCTGGGATGCGGGGGAGGAGGAGGAAAGCCCAGGGGCAGAACAACGGACGGGGCAGCTAGCTGGATGACTGCAGCCCGCCAGCCGCCAGCTCTTAGTACTGGCGGCAGTAGGCTGCTGGCGTTTAACGCACAGCATGGCGGCCGGGCGGTCACGGTGGCCGACTGATGGAGGTGCCAGGGGGACACCGGCCTCCATGGAGGAGACAGCGAGGCTAGGACACCACTAGGAGGAGAAAGCACCTCTGAAAGCCCAAGCCCACAGCTCACCTGCCGTCCTGCAGCCCCAGGCAGATGGCGGGATGCGGAGCGGGGGGCTGGTCGGCTGCCGCTCTCGGATCCTCCGCTGTCCCCTGCTCTTGCTCCCCCTCGCCCTTCTCGGGAATGTATTCCATGCAGAGCACCTGGGAGGCCACGGGGAAGGACTTCACCGTGCGGGGCACCGAGCGGTTGAGCGAGAAGATCTCAACTTGGCCTCCTGCCCCTTCCTGGCCTCCCCCGACCTGGGGGGATACAGAGAGCCGCACAGAGGGGGCTTTTAACGTCTGCCCCTGCAGGCTGGAATATCCCCTGCACCTCTGACACCTTCATCACCACTGCAAACAACACGGTGCCCCGTTTTCTCCCCAGCATTGCCACTGGGTGAAGATTGGGATGGACAAGCTACTTGGGCCATCCCATGGCAGCTCCTCCCACGCGTCACAGGTTACTGGGCTTGATGCAGACTCGCTGGGTCAGGCTTTCTTGCCTGGGGCTATGGGGGTCTGACTGGCTGAGCAGAACGGCCCTGCCTGGCCTGCGAGCTGCACAGGACCTCCCAAAAGGAGCATTGGAGGGCGGAGGCCTCTGCCCCATGCCGCAGAGGCACCAGGCAGCACCCCGGGGGTTAATTACTGCCATTACTTTGGGAAGCTTAAACACAGCCCTGCTTTAACATGGGATTTCCAGGGGAGAACCACCACCCCAGGACCAGGGATCCCTGGGGATTTTGCATTTCACTGCCCACCTCCTTCTGTTTGATGCAGGCAAATGGCACCAATGGCGCACTGGCCTGGACTGACCAGGATGATGAATTTAGTTGAATCCCTTACAAAGCATCTGTCCTCTTCACACCCCTGCCCATCACCGTGGTACCTGAGCACCCCCAGCCTGAACTAATTCGGGCCTCCTGGGGCAAGCCCCACCTGGGATTAGCGGGAGGCTGCAGCCTTCGACTCTCAGGAGCTGCCCCCCACACAGGCCAGCTCAGCTCGTACTCACCCACAGATACCCCTGCGGTAGGGAGGTGCTGACGGCGGAGAAGCCCAGCAGCGAGGACTGGACAGGACTGTGCACCACAGCTCCAAGCTAGAAGAGAGACAGGGACACGCTGCCATCAATCGATGCCCGCACACTGTTTGGCTGGGACGTGTTCTATGGGCATGAAGGCAAATGCAAGAGCCAGCCAACGGACCAGAAATGCTCTCCTCCCGCTGGCCCTTCCACCACCCTTCTGCATGCACCCCAATGTACGGCGCGGTGGAATTGGATCAGCTGCTCTCTGAACCACAGCAGCACACGGCACGATGACGAGAGTCATCAAGGTAGAGAAAGGGCCCTCTGGACTCCCCCAGCCCTCCTGGCAGAGCGATCTACGGTTTGCAGACAAGCCTGGACATTTCACTTGCCAGCGGAGTCACTAAACGCTCGATTCCTCCCCTCCAGCTCTGGGCACGGGGGATTTTGAAGCTCCATTTTTAGAGGCACCATTTTGAAGTCCGGTTTTCCCAAGCCAGCCTCTAGACGGGCGTATGGGATATTTACAGAGATCTCAGTTCAGTGGAAGTCTTCCTGGGGCGGGGGAGAGGAGAGGGCGAACAGCCACTCTCCAGCACGCATGCGAGATCTCAAAACCTGCCTCTGACCCTCGCAACCCGGCTTCAGTTTGGAATCCGATGCCATCCGGAGTTAAGATCCCACGCCTCTGGAAATGAGTACGTTCGCTCCCGTAGGAGGTAGAGAAGGAGCTCTATTAGGAGATGGGGCAACAGACACACCGGCAGGCCCAGGACAGGTTTTTCAGCAGCACCAAAGTGACTCGGGATCAGAGCTTAGGATCAATCACATGGGCTTCTTTGAAAGTCTCACCCAAAGGGATTTGTGCTCAAGGTCATGCAGCAAGCTGGTGGCTGAGCCAGGAACGGAGCCAGGCGCCCTGTCTGCAGGTCCCATTATGGAACCAAGTGAGCCTCCTACAGTTACAGCCGAACTTTGGAGCTTTTTCCAACCACAGAGCAACATATCTTGGGGGTGGGAGGGAGACACAAATGCAGATAGATCCGCCTCAGAGGCAGAGTATCAAATGAACTCCTGGGGCACAAACCAGACAAGATCGGTTTGGCTCCCAGTTCCCTGCTCTGACCACTAGGCTATTTTGCCTTTGCAAAACCCACAAACAGTCTCGGAGGGAGTGGGGGGATTTAGACCCAAGCCCTCTTTTACATCTGTATTCCGTCAGCAGCTCTCGAAGCAAACAGACTCCAATTACTAAGACAAACGTGGGACTTTTCCAGCTTCCTCTGCCACAAAGTCAGTCTGGGACCTGTGCACACGCCCGCAGACAGACACGTATCTTTTCTCCTTCTTACCCTGACAGAGAGGGGCTCAGAGCCGCTGACACGCAAGTCAGACCACGGCCCAGCTTGCACTCCCATGGCTCTACACTCAACCCTTGGTTTTGGCAGCAAAAAAAGGCAGCAGAGGAGACACACCCAGGGCACATTCAGGGGAGCAAGATGGGTCTGTTTAGACATGCCTGATCATAAACGAGCTTCGGGTGTGGGCAAGTCGGAACATCCATCTCTTGCAGGGCTAAATCTGCAGATACGAAGTGGTGCGCAGGGCTCCCCATGCAACATCCAGCCCAGCAAAGGCAGGCTATGGCAGCACCATGGGCCCGGCAAGGAGGGCAGAGGCTAACCTCGCCCAAAGAGTCGGTGGTGTTGGCCGGTGAGGGATTTGCTGACTGGGTGCAGTCCCGCAGGAGCCTCGGCCAGCACAGCTCCTATGAGCCCAGCACACTGACTGCCCTGCACCCAGCAAACCCGTGAGGGAGGGCAGCAGTGGGAAGCCCATCCGCCCTCCCCCAGGCCTGAAATCCCACCTCCCCAGGCGAAGCAGGTGGGCAACGCCACCATTGGCGATGGAGAGCAGCTCCTAGAGCGGATTCCTCTGCTGGTGGGGGGGAGCTCTCACCTGTGGGGCGTGTGGGCCAGGTTTGCCCCTCGGCTGGCCCATCCCTGGGCACTGAACTGTCTCCCCCATTTCCCCCACTTGCTGTTTCCACTGGGCACATGGATGAAGTGGGGCAGACACCACGACCCGCTCCAGATGCTGGGACAGGGCTCACCTATCCCGAGGCTCCCAAGAAGCCAAGAGCCGGACACGGATGACATGCAGCAGGACGTGGAAAGGGAGTAGGAGGCTGCTCAATGCCCAGCCCACAACAGATCGATGCACTGGCCAGAGCAGAGACCGACGGATGGTCTCGGCCAAACTGGCCACTCGGCACATCCATCCAGCACTTGCTCAGAGCTCCAGGCAAGTAACTCAACTCCAGGCTAGGGCTGGACGTACTCCCGGAGGTTTCATCACACGACAACCTTTAATTAAAGGCTCATCTTTCATTCCTGGAGACTCCAGGACAATCCTGGAGCACTGGCAACCCTACCGCTCTTCAAGGGCGCACGTCCCACGGGCTCCCCCATCTCCCATTGCTACAGCCCAGGCTGATGGCATTTAGCTCTTTAACGAGCACCCCAATTAGCCTCTCACGGAGGCTTTTCCAGCCTTGTTTTCGTTTTAACTAACTGACGGACATGATTTATTCATTCGACGGCACTGGGACCCGGCCCATCTGTTCGGAAGGCGCTGGAGAGGTCGCTCTTGTCGACGGAGCAGGGAGGGGCTGTATAGTGCTGGATCAGGTGGTGAACGGGGGGAGGGGGTGGCAGGAGAGCGGGGATGGGAGAGAATAAAACGGACGGGAAAAGGTGGAGAAGTCCAAGCCTTAGCCGGCGGTCGCCACCCTAACAAACCCCTCAGCGCAGGGATTTGACGGATACCTGGGCGCACCCAGCCCAGGCGCAGATTCGCTGGGATCGGCCCCACTCCAGCGTAGGAACCCTTTGCAAGAGGTTTGCTGCAGTGGAACCAAACCTGCTTCACAAGCCTTTTCCCCTTAGCTTCAATATCCCCCGTCCTCAAACCTTCCACTGTGCGGAAGCCCATCGAGGATTTGGGCACAGCCAGCTGGGATCCTTTCCATTTCCTCCTGCAACCCCACAGGGGAGAGAGTGAGTACAGAGAGCCCCCCCGGACACATCCTCCCCGCCTCCTTCCTCCAAGCACAGTCACAGAGCCCGGGACTCATCTCGATACTGGCGCACACAGTCCCAGGTAAAGCCCAGCCTGGATCGAGGCCACCACCCATTGGGGACCAACCCTGATCTGCCTGGCAAAGGAGCTGGAGCAGATCTGTGCGCTGATTCGCCATGCCCTGCCGGAGCCCACTCCTGGGGAGGTCACACAGCGACAGCAAGGGGCAGAACCAGAGGACTTAGTCTGAATTCGGTGAGGATCTGGAAAGTTTAAGGCTTGGTGGAGAGAGACTGGCAGGTCCTCAGCTCCTGGGAGCCCAGCAAGATTCGGGCAGTAAGTGTTTGAAGTCAGAGGACACCACGGAAGCGCCACCGACTCCACGGGGACAGGAGGGAAGGACGTTACCAAGCAAAGGAACTTTGTAGATGAACAACAAGAGAAGGGGAGTGTTGTACTCGTCCTGCTGGTGTCCTTATTAGCATTTTAAACAACAACCGTGCAGCCTCAAAGAGCAGAATCCATGGCAGGGCCGAGAAGAAAGCCGAGCGCCTGCAACGCGCACGCAGCCCTGCTCTCCCCGGAGAGAGACATGCCGCCGTTTGGTCTAATTAGCCAAAACGGCGGCGAGGGCTCCAGAAGGAACGAGTTCCTCTGCTGACGAACAGTCCCACTGGAGCCGGCCAGGGGAGGGGGAAGGGAGCCGGCAGCTCGACAACATCACATCTGTTGCTGTCGGTCACTGGGTGAAACCCCAGCGTTCAGGAGTCCTAATTCATCTGCTGACGGAGCGCTGATTGGGTGGCGTCTGTAATGAACGGCAACGGGGAAGCTGGGGTGGGAGGAGAGAGGCTGGGGGGCTTATACAGGCCACGTCCTTTGAAACAGAAGCAAGAGGAGATAGGCAGGTACCTGAATAGCCAGGCTTAGCTGACACCTGTTAGCCATGACGCACCATGAGACAGCGCTGGCAGCTGGATAGAGACTCGGAGCTGGTCTGGGGGTGGAGTGGGGCTGGAAGCCTCCCCATCTCCTGTGGGGGCTGGCCTCGGCCCCACCACACGCCCCCTCCTGTACATTCCTCCATGCTGTCCTGCAGGGGTGTGCTCCACAGTTTGAGACCCGCTGGTTTAGACCCAACAAAAACTGCGCTTTAGACTGGATAATCCTTGTGGCCCCTTCGAACCCCATGGTTCTACGGCAGAACTCCTGGGTTCTACTCTTGCCACTGCGACTCCATGCCTCAGTTTCCCCATGAGGATGGGACTCACCTACCTCAGCGGGCTACTGGGAGGATTAATTGACCTTAAAATGCTTTTGACGATCTAGGATAAGGGGCCTTTATCCCTCTAAGTACTTCAGGGTGGTAGACCAGGATGAGGCAGCATCCAAAAAGCCAAATCGGCTGGGATGCGCCCACGCGTGCCGCCTTCGAGGGGGACATTTCCTGATGTGGCTGGGGGTGGAGTGGGCAGAAGCCACAGGAAATCCACATCTCCCACAGCCTACCAGCCTCCCACGTAAAGGAGAGTCCACCCCTCCCTGTCTCCCCAGGACCTTGCCAGATTCACGCCCTGCATCCGAGGCTCCAGGGACGCAGGGCTCTGCATGCAGGGAGCAGCCAGCTTTGTCCAGTCAATTACCCCAGGCAGCCGGCCGTGGGACATCAGCACCACATCCACGCGGAGAGGAAGGAACCGGCTGAGGCATTAGCAGGACTTAGTCATTCATCACTCACAGGAGCAGTGCAGCCTCACAACAACGTCTGCAACACTGAGCCTGGCTGACAGCTCACGGGGCTCACAGCTGATCAAGGCAAAGCAACCCCGGGGGTGTCTCCACTCCAGCGGCCCAGCACACCAGCAGTTACGCTGCCCCAACACCATAGCGTAGATGCTTCCTACAATCGACGGAAGGCGTTCTCCAGCCACTGTAGGTAATCCCCATCCCGAACAGCTGTAGCTACGTTGACAGAGTTCTTCAGCCAATCCTTAATCCCCGCGCCTCCCTGATTACTGTGCATGAGAACGAACAGGCACTTTCACCGGCTTGTTTCCTGAAGTGCTGCAGCTACCATCTGAATGTGGGTCGTTTGTAGCGTCCTGCTATGGGATCCCCACGGTGTCCCCTGTCTCAGGCAAACTTGGCTGCCTTTTATCTTGGTAGTGCCGAGAGGCTCTGACTGAAACGAAGGTCCCATTGTGCTAGGTGCTGTACACACACCTACTGGGAGATCATCCTTGCCCCAAGGATATCACAGTCAAAAAAGACGAGCCAGACAGAAATGAAGTGCTGGTTTCCCCGTGCTGGGAACTGAGCACAGAGAGATTAAGCCAGGATCTCCTGAGTGCCAGTCCAGTGCATTCTGCACGCATCTTAACTCACAAAGGGACTGCCACCATCCAGGCATTCCTGGAACTTGAGAGGCTGCCGGGCTTGTAGCACACCATACCAAGGTTGTACCATTTCCGTCAGCTCTCTGGGGCAGTGACCAGCTTTTTGTTCTGTTTGTACAGCACCTAGCACAGTGGGGTCCCTGGTTTGAGCAAGCTGACCATGATACCCAGAGCAGGCTGTCCTGTGACACTTGGTACTGCATCGATGCTGGGTCTAGAATTTCCACTGGTCCGCAGACCACTTTCATTTCCGCCCCTGAGCCACCATCCTGCCTTCTGCTGACTTCTAGCCATAAAAGCCACACAAGGACTCGCCCAGACTGCTCCACCAGGGACCTTTCCCGCAGGAGGGGCATCCAATCCGATAATCCTCCAAGACCAAGAATCCCTCCATCTTCACCCGTTAGCGCTTTAAGGCCTCCCAAAGTTACACGAAAACCCATAGTTTCCTACTTAGCAGCACTGACTGGGGAATCTGTCCCCGTGTCCCTTACGAGCTGTGTTACACGAGCAAAGAGAGGCACCAAAGACAGGGAGCCGGGGTGGCGCATTCACCAGGAGCAGCCTAGGGGCCCACCCCCCATCTGCTGTCCCCGGCCTCCCATGTAACTTGGAAGGGGTGAAGCCAGGGGCTCTTACCTGTAGGTCGAGAGCCTTGGAGGAGAAGGCAGGCATGCGGCAGGCCAGGATGGGACACCAGAAGGGAGCTTTGCTTTTCTTGTCTTCGTCGGGACACAGCCATCCGGGCTGGTTCTCCTCCCCTGTGGCAAGCGGAGCAGGCAAGGGGGGTTAATAGCTTTGCAGGTCCACATATAGAAAGTTCCCTCCCATCCAGCACTCCCTGAATGGCTCCAAACATGCGGAGCGCAGGGGATCAGAGCCCCAGCTGTCTGTACGCCCTAGAAAGGGTCTTTGGCCTTTCCCAGGGAAAGAGACAGGTTTGAAACCCTGCTTCTTAGAGAAAATATGTCCCCATTATGCAAGGAACTAGAAACAGGTCCCAAACCACACCACTGGGAGCTGGGAGTTAATGTGCTCCCTGCCCTCCAGGTTGGGGTGTTCAGAGTCTGCTGAAGTACTTAACACGGCCTCCAGCACCAGAACACCTCACAAAGCAACGTGTTGATCCTTACAATGCCCCTCTGCAGGCTTCAGCCCCATTTCCATTTCATCTCAGGAGCTAAGGCTCAGTTGATCGAGTGACATGACCAAGTAGTAGATCCGGGACGAGAACCCAGATCTCCTAAGTTCCAGTCCCATGACTGAACCACAAGAGCATCGCTGCTCCTCGGCCAAGGTTTTGGGACAGCCCATTTACCGACAGGAATAGAGATCAACAGCTGCGATATTATAACCGAGGACCCCAAATTTCAAGGGTGCTGGTCTAAGATCCTGTATAGCAAAGGACACACTAGAAGCCATGAGCTAACATCACCCCTCTCTCATGACACGGCGTCTCTGCTTTTATTTCCTACTCTTCTCCAACCAGCCTCTTCTGTCCCCTCCCCAGTTTGGTTTCAGCAGCGAGCCGGGGTGGGGACAAAGGTCATATTTGCAAGATCCTCATACACGGCTCAGAACTAGCCTGGGGAATGCAGGGCTCCAGGGAGAGTCTCACCATTGAGTCCAGCAGCTACTTGCACAGCGACCGGCGCCCTGAATGTATTTTAGTCGGTCGTTTTCTAGACATCCAGGGCAAGGGCAGCTGGGCAAGGTGCACGCACAGGAACGGAACCTGCCTTTGCCCAACCCAACAACGGGTTGTAGGTGCACCCGCACCCCCTACGCACCAGCCCTATGTCTAGCGAGCACGGCTAAATAGCAGTGAGGATGCGGGGACACTGACTGTACAAGCCCATGCACATCCCCGGGCATGTGCTCACATTGCTAGCCCGCGCTGTGGTCCGGGCCACCCCATCTGTGCTGCTATTTTTAGCCACGCCCGCTAGATTAAAGCTAGCTCGTCATGGCTACCCAGCCTGCAGTCCCACCTCCGTACAGCCCAGACATAGCCTCGGGTGCTGCTGTGATGACGCCGCAGGCAGCCAGCATTAACCGCAAGACCCCTGCCGGACACACAGCCTGTGTGTGCAGCATCAGCGTACTGCACCCCAGTGTTCCCAGAGGAACCGCGGGCCAAGACACGTGCCACCAGCCAGAGCAGCATCGCCGAGGGTATCTGAGCTCCGAGCTTTGGACTCCTTGAATCTCAGGGGGGCTCCACTGTACACGGAAACAAAGGGCATGTCTGCACTGCAGTTAGACACCCGCGGCTGGCCCGTGCCGGCTGACCCGGGCTAAGGGGCTGTTTAATAGCACTGCAGACGTCAGGCTCGGGCCGGAGCTCGGGCTCTAGGACCCTGCGAAGTGGGAGGGCCCCCGAGCACTTGGGATCCAGCCCAAGCCAGAGCATCTACCCTGCAACGAAACAGCCCCGTAGCCTGAGCCCCAAGAGCCCAAATCAGCTGGCTCGGGTCAGCTGCAGGTGTCTAATTGCAGCATAGACCTACCCATAGCATCTAGAGAAAGGACGCAGTAGGCACCAGCCTACTCTTTCCCTATCCATTATACACAGGGTCAATGGCTCTCAGCACCTCCCCACCCGCCCCATACAAATTGTTCCAGCCCCCGCCTATGTTTAGCTTAGTTCTCCCCAGTTTTGAATTTGATCCCTTTACCCTCCCAAGTGATTTAACATAACTCCCCCCCTTCTTTGCATTCCCAGCCTGGGAATCAGATCCAGCCTCCTTTATGCCACAATCAGATGGAATCGGGGCAAAGCCAAGAAATGCTTCCGGACTTCCCGCGCCCAGTGTGATCTCAGGCCTAACAAGAGAGGTCTCTGGACCCAACGGGCCCAATATTCTCTCTCACACCCAGCGGACCGCAGTACAACTCTGTCCAAGCCAGCGGAGACACTCCCAACTTGCCCCCGGGAGAGAGGATGTGATCCAGCCAGGAGAACGAAACAGACCCCCCCCCCCCCCCCCCCGGCCGCCCGCTCTTGCCATCAGACTAGGCCTTCTGCTCTCCTTCCCCAGGACCTGGGTCACAGATGCTCTCTGCTCAGACACCCTTTCCTGGAGAGCACATCTGCGCCTTGGTATCAGGCCACGTTAAACATGGATGCATGAGCCTCATTTGCACCTGAATCCTTCCCAGCAGCCAAAGCCCCTGGTTCAGGAGCACCCGCAAGCGAGGCTTTATTCCTTGTAACTTAATTGACATTCCCAGATCAATAAAGCGTGATTGAGTAACTGAGGGAAGAAAGATCATTAACAAAGCTGCTACTAGGTCTTAATAGAGCCACTTAAACCCCGAGCAAGAGAGCCAGCTGAGGGCTTTATACCTTCCGCCCCCAAAGGAACACATTCCTTTATGCGAAGAACTCCCCTGCTCTGGTCACACAAGGGATAACATGCAGACACTGCTTGAATCTCCCAAGTCGCAACACTAGCCCCTTGCTAGGGACTGGGTGGAACCGGAAAAGCAGCAGATGCGGCCCTGGCGGAGTTCAGACAGGCGAAGAGAAGCGGTTCCGAATCCAGGGTGGTAGCTACAGACTGGGCACCACGCTCCAGCGTCCTGTAACGACCAACCCCAGACTGGGCTGAGAGAGAGGGGTCTCACCACTCTCCCGCAGGTCTTCGCATCCGACTTCACGCATGGGAAGCCCCACCTGGATGAGACCCAACAGGTTTATTTCTCCTCCTCCCACCAGCGCAGGATGGCTTCCTCTGCTTTGTCCAGCCAGTTCTAACTCAGGCAAGCAACGGGCCTTCCAGCTGCCTTTCCCCGCCCCCCTTTTCCTCCAATACGCCAACCAGATTTTTCCTCTCTCAGTTTTCCTCCCTTACTTGCAGTTATCCGAATCCAACATGGGTGTCAGAAGCAGGACACCTACTACTCCCCGGTGGTCCCCTCTCAGTTGACTAGACTGCTTACGGCTTTGGAGATGAAGAGCAGATTTGATCAACACGGTGTTTAAAAATGCATGTGACCCATCTGCTCCCAATGATCCCAACAGCGGTGGAACCGGCATCAGCCACAACAAACACCAGTTCCTGGCACAGACAATGTCTAAGAGTGGTTCTCTCTCTCATGTTCGGTTTCTCACACAATCGAGCTCTTCACTGAAGCAAGAGCAAAAAAAGGAAAAGAAAAAACAAAAAACATTTTCTCACATAAGTCTTTAATGCATTTTTATTCCTAACTGGTGGTTACAGGATTTCCCTGCAGGCATCCCAGATAAAAAACAAACTGTTAAAAACAAGAGAATCAAAACTCCTTCCAGCCTGGGGGAAGCCAGGCATTCAACTAAGATTTCAAATGAATTTTTCTTCCATTAAACTTTTTTTTCCCTTTCTTTTTTGGCCGCAGCAGCTGATTAAGTTACATAGAAATAAAGATAAGAAGGGACAGACGTATCATCAGGGAACTCGCAACCGACAGGGGACCGAAGAGCGCAGGGGAACCACAGCCGTCCAGAACCATTTGCCTGCTTTCTTCCCCCCCTTTTAATGAAGAGATCAAAGGGCGACCACGCTCTGAAAAGCTATTCTACCAATGACATTGTGGGGTTACACTGACATTTGCAATCAGCTTCCAGAGGGGATGTGCTCCGTTTACAAGACAAGGGAAGCTTTTAAGCCGTCTTTGTGGCATGCTCCACTTTAGAGGTGACAAACAAGGGAGCGGCCATGGCTTTCCAAAAGTGCCAGTGACTTCGGGTGCCTCAGTTCTGGGGCTCCCAAATTAAGATGCTTTAAAAAGGGGCCCAATTGCCACGCACCCACCCTCAAAAATCACAGCCCTTTAAAGCATCTCAGGCCAGGTAACCCAAACCTCTAGTCAGCGTTAAAAATCTTGGCCATCATAATGGGATCTTTCTACTGCCCGTGGCATAAGTTCCAGGCTGAGTCCCACAGGGTACAGCACGGATTTTTTTCTAAGACTGAAGGCCATGGCTATGTGGGAGATCAGCAGTTTCTACATCTCCACCATGGTTTCACACACCCCACAATCAGGGGACCAGACCATAGAAGTGAATCAGCCTAGAAGTCCAAACTGCAGGTCGGGGTGGGGTGGACATGTTGTGAGTCTAATGGTCAGAGCAAAGCAGGGAAGGCGGCCCTCAGCTCTCTCTAAACAAGTCATTAACTCACTGATATGACCATGAGCCACTCGTGTGACCTCCTTGCACCTCGGTCAGAACATTTAGAACCAGCACAGGAGCCTCATCGAAGAGCAGGTGTCACGTCTGTGCTGAGCTCTGTTGTGTAATGAACAAAAGGGGCCAAATTTACAAAAGCAAACAAGAGGGGCCGGACAGGGGACATCGCCGCCTGGCACCAAAAATCCCAGGGTGCTTCTGCAGGAGCAGGGGACAGGTCATGGTGACCAGGCCAAATGTCAGTGTGGGGGACTATTTTCCACCTCCACTTTCCAGCCGCAGTTGTTTACAGTGTTATCCTTCCCTTGTTAGCCTGAACAGAGCGTTGGCAGAGGTTGTGGCAAATTCACAATGCCCAGTCCATGCCAAAAGGATGGCAGCAGGATGGTGAGCTTTGGGATCCTTCAGGAAATCAACCCAAAATGTTCTATTATTTTCCAGAGGACTCTCCATGCTCACTTCCCTTCTTCTGCAGACGAACTGTACCCAACCCCCAGACCTCACCTAATCTGAACAACGGGGACGCTCAGATCTGGGTCTAAAGCACAGTTGGTCCTGATTAGGGCTAAGCAGGAAATGGTTTTCCCAACCTGCAAGAATTTTTTGAGATTTTTGAACATTTATCCTGAATTGGAACAAAAAAATGAACCCTTGAAAATGTTCATGAACTGACAAACTAGGTCAGGTCAATCACGTTCCATTGCAATTTTGATCCTTTTATTTGTTTTAAACCCTCTCTTTAGACTAAGCTGACTAAAATCTCTGTAGTCATTTTGACTAAAAAACCAAAGCTTTTCATTTTAAGAACGTCAAAATGGGACGTTCCGACAACTTCAAAACTTTTTTCCCCCCTAACATGTTTGGAGTGAGGAGATTCATCCGAACAGCCCCTAATTCACAAAACCGTCTCAAGGTTTGATGAATCCGCACTTTTCAATGAAAGATAGCTCGCTGGAGAATTCACAGCCAGCTCCAGTCCTGATCACTCACGTGCTGGCCCCACAACCCCTCGTTTTCCAGATCTCTGGTAAAACCTTGTGGCCTTTTACGTGGGTAAAGCTGTCTATGTCTAAAGTGATCCACCTTGAGGCGTTTATATAAGGTGCGACCATCCCCTTGGGTTCTCCCCACACCTACAGTCGCTAAGGTACCTTTGCAGAGAGGTGGGAAACTGCCAGTTCCAAGCCACGGGCTTCCATCCTGTGGAATGGACCCATTCCAGCCGTACCCATGCGCCATGGGCTCAGGAGGCATTCAGGTTGCATGCACCCAGACCCGTTCCAGGCTGCGTCAGCGAAATAAGAAAGCTTGGAGGCAGGACAAATACCAGACTTCTGCGGCATGGCAATAGGAACCAGCCTGTCTCCAAGTGCTAGCCCATTTCCTCAGCATTCAGAGCAAACCCAACTCAAGAAAGCCCCCCAGGTGGGTGTAGCTGGAGTTATTTATTTCACTGATTTCCAGGGCGCTGATGGTTGTGGCTGCGAGGCGCTTTAATTACAGAAAATTAAATGCACAAACAAAGACCGTTAATCAAATGCTGCGCACAAATGCGTCTGAAGGTCAATGTTAGAGCCAGGTGCAGAATGGGAAGGAGCAGGCAGATCCAGCCATGGCACCTATGTGCGTATTTGGGGGTGCCATTCATTCTCCAAAGGGCAGGGTGCAAAAAGCGCAGCCCGCAGCAACCGAAGATGAAGCCTGCAGTCAGTTCAGTTCCTCCTACTTGAATTCAAAGAGTTAGGGACACCGGAATTGCCACACTGCACCAGACTAGGGCCCATCTAGTCTTCAACGGCAGCCAATAGAAGCCACCTGCTTCATAGATCATTGGGATCATCTAGTAACTAGATTCTAGTTTGACCCTCCTGTGTAAACGCCAGCCACAAAGTGACGTCCAGAGCTACAACTCAGCCTTTGAGATGGATGGAAAAACAAAGGCACGGCTAGCTGGCTGAGATCCCACCCGAGGAGAGGGGTAAGATGGGGTCCTTGCTATAGAGAGGAGCAAGGGGGGCAGAGCAAGTGTACAGGACGGGGGGGTGAAGACACTCAAAGTGCCTGGCCATGCTGCACAGTGCAAGGGTCTCACACGAGCTGTGATTTCATCTGAGCCACCGCAACCCTAAGTGGCCATTACTCGATTTTTCCCTGACGCTCAGTTTGAAAACAACGAACAGGCCAGGACGCTATTTGCCCGCTATGAATGTAGTTTAAAATGTTGGTTTAGGAGTCTCCCCCTCTTTCCTAAACACTGGGGAGCAGAGGAAAGGTCGCTTTGACCCTCTTCCAGTTGGGAATGCCCTGCACCCTTATTTAGGTTGGGTGCTCCAGCACAGAGTTTAATTTCAGTGAGGTCAACAGATCTCAAGCACATGGTGAAAGTCAAACAGGTGCTTTCCGGAATCAATGCCTCAATGAGCTGCTGAAACTACAGGCTTGTTACTTTCTTAAGTGCATGTTCATGAGAGGCTGGTGTATATCAGGCCACTCTGCAGGATGGTAGTTTTCTGCATATTGGTAAATTTCACCAGAAAGGTTAGCAAAAAAAGAGCTAGAACATTAAACATTTTGCCCAAATGCTCCTGGATTTCCTGCAGAATCCTGGGCGTTTACTCCACCACAGTTGTCTGTGCTGTGTTGGTAATTTTGTGGTAGTAAACCTACATGAAACCACAAATGGTCGCAGAATAGACTGATTTTTTACGTTTTATCCTTAGCATCCAGGGAGCTACATCCCTGCTGCAAGCTGCCTGCCCCCGCACTGAGAGCTAAACCGGCACCCCACGACTTAAGCAGTTCCTCCATGGAAGCTTTGTGCACTCTAGATTTGTAATTTTATGACGTCTTCTGGCTACCCAAACCTGCTTTCCAGTTTATGATAGGCACCTGCACAACACCCATCACTAAAACACCCACGGAAGATGGGGGGAAAGGCTTATAAAAGCAGGGTCTTAGAAGTATAGAGGCATGACTCAGAGAAAATTGCATCTTCGCATCCACCTCTCATTGCCCACACAGCTAGCTGGGGTGTCCGGGGGAGGGGGTGGGAGGGAATCAGCAAAGCAATCTCCCAAGAAGTTCTCCACCATCATCACCGCCTTTCAACCAGCCTACTAACTCCTGCAGCAGAGAGAGATTGCAACAGTTGCTAACACTTGGGTCTTAACTACTGTTCAAGAGGGGGAGGACCTTGATGAAAGACGGCACAGCTTCTATTAAAACAAACCTCCCTGATGGAATGGCCCTGCTGTTAAGATACCTGCTGTGCAGCAGAACCAAAGATCTGCAGGAAAGAAAAATCACAGTGATGCCTTTTAATTAATCCCTGATGAAGCAATAAGAAAGATAAAGGAATAAGCTTCCATCAAAGGCAGCAGGAAGTCACCCTGATGAGACAGATTTCTTTCAAGCCACACATCTGTTGTGCGCAGACCAAGCCGGGCTTCATGAACCAAACCCACCTCGACCATGGTTCTCCATTGCCCTGCAGTTTGCACAGCCATTTGCCCCCGTGCAAAGCGAGAGTGAAACACGATCAGATCAGCAAGGGAGCGTTGCACGCTCCCATTCTGTGTAAGTGCACTAGGCAGTGGTGAACCGGATCCCTTGATTTTAACGGAGTAACACACCAGATTAATTTGGCCCATAGCAAAATCCCTCTTCGACTTGGAATAAGCGCCACCCAACATTCTGCTCTGTAGACCCTTGGGCAACGTCGAGGCCATTTCTAGTCAAGCTCTTCTGTGCAACTCAAATACGGTTTCATTACCATAACGCCATGTGCCAGGCAAGGAGCTTTGATGCTTTTTTCTCCTTACCCAAAGGGAACACAGACAGACATCACGAGACCCTTCCTGCCCCGCCCCTTCATTTGCAGTCAGAGGGAGGCCCTGCCCATGCAAACGGGGTTACTCACGCAGTCCTATCTTTGCCAAGTGCAGGCGGTTCACCCAGGAGATCTTGCTGAGCGGGTTTGGAGTGATAAAGACCACCATGAAGCTGATGGGACGGCCGGACCTGCAGCAAGAAGAGGACAGAGGCTAGACTTTAGCTCGATTCGGAGTCTGGCTGAAAGTCATCAATGGAGCCAGGTTCCTAGTAGCACCCCAAGCCTTTGCATAGCTACCTTCTGTGCCACAGGGCACTTCACCCACCACAGCA
The DNA here is from genome assembly GCF_026122565.2 of Emydura macquarii macquarii. Taxonomy (NCBI): domain Eukaryota; kingdom Metazoa; phylum Chordata; order Testudines; family Chelidae; genus Emydura; species Emydura macquarii. The sequence continues at coordinate 50,492,533 of NW_027132905.1, forward strand.
GTGCAACCATCCCTGTGACGACAGGCAGTAGCTGTTTAATAGGGCACACGGGGGGGCAATACATAAAAGGGTGGGGTCGGAAAGGCACGGACATGGACAGGTTGATGGGAGGTTAACTAGGATACTATGCAGACTTGGATGAACAGAGAGATCATGCTGTTGGGTTTTCAGTTACTAAGTTCTTTGCCGCAGCAGGAGTCAGGTCCATAGTACATCACCACGTGTGGCTTGCAGCTCTTTCAGGACTCACAGCCAGGGTTTGCCATGGGCTGTGCAGAGAAGCTCCTGCTCCAGCTTCACCACCAGCACTGACCAGCTGAGGCAACTGCTAGTTCTTGGGCCAAGACCCCCGGTGCCCTGAAAAGCACCGGGCCTGGAGAGGCTTTCGGGCCTATGCCCTGACCTGGCAGGAGGTGAGCTACTAGATGGAGAAACTGCATCTCAGCGAGAAAGGAGGAGGGGACCAATCATTGCTGCAGTTGTCACAGCCACCCACCCTTCTCTGCTGACCAGGTGTAAGAGCATCCACAAGGGGAGGGAGGAAAAAGCAGCCAAGACTCACCAGGACCATATTGGTCCAGATCCTCAGCCCTGTGTAAAGCAGCACAGCAGCATCCCGTGCTGATTTCCACCGGCTTGGGATCCATCCCTTCGGCTCCACCATCAATCTTTCTAGTGTCTCCTCAAAATCTGGGCATAGTCCCAGTGTGGGATGGCCTGTTTAGAAGGAAGTTCCTCCTTCCACCCCACCCCAAATTGACTGGAGGTTGGGAGGGGGGTTACACCTTCCTCCAGAGCACCTGGCACTGAACCAGTTGTCTCAGTCCTGCCATGAGTGCAGGGGGCTGGACTAGATGACCTCTCGAGGTCCCTTCCAATCCTACAATTCTATGATTCTATATCCCAGCACATCATGGACAAGACTCGGACTGCCCTGGCCAACAGAGGCATACGGGGCACTAAATATAAATGAGACCTTATTACGCTCTGGCATAGCCTTCTATCACCTAAGACATGTAAACCTGGACTGATCAAAGCATTGGAACATGCTGTAGGGTCAATTCTGCACACGCCTACCAGAAAAAACTGACTAGAATGGCCCAGTAGGTCTGATTTGTCTCCATGCTTAGAGGGCGGCAGCAGGAAAGATCCTATGGGCAGGACGTAAGAGCAGACTTACTTGTCCGGCTTCCCTGGAAGCAGGAGACGGAGGCGGCACTTGTTGGCCGAGTGGATCTCCTCCTCCTTCATTCTCATCATCCTCTGCAGGGCCAGGCACCAATCCTGGGCTACGGTCATGTTCAGATTCTGGAAGCGAGAGAGAAAAGGGAACGCCTGAGATGCAGGGATCAGGGCGTGGCAGAGATGGCCATGCAGGAGTCCATGAGTTACCATCAAATTGCACCCAAAGACCCACCCAGCAACAGCAAAGAGCGGGGCCCTGGACCAGCACGGGCACTCACGCTGCCAGAGGTGGAGAACCAAGTGCATCAGGAAGCTGGCATGTCTGGATGTCCCTGGGAAAGCCAATGGCCACCCACTGTAGGATATCCACAGAGCAAGGATCTGCCTGCCTCCCCAGCTGAAGAGCAAGCATAGCAGCGTTTGGTGCAGGTGCTTGGGAGGGGTAGGTTGGATTGTGGATACTGAGGAGGGACGATTGCTTTAGAAGTAAGAGAGCAGCAGAAACCTCATTCCAAGTCACACACCAGCTTGTGCTTTGCTGACCACAGGGGAAACAGCTCCACGTCTTTAGTAAATCCCATTCCCAACTCATCAGAGACCTGCTGGCAGGAATCAGCTTGGAGACACAGAGCTGATACTGCCCGTGAAGGGGAACAGCCTTGCCATTACCTGGTAGGTGCCATGGAGGGTGCTGATGAGCAGCGTTATCTGCTCCACCACGGCCAGATCCTTCTGCAAATCTTGGAGCTCCTGGAAGAGCCGCGGAGGGCCCAGGTACACTTTATCTTGGAAGGAAAGAAAGGCATTAGCAGGCAGAGGGGGGTTTAGTGAATTTGTCTGCTGCCTTCCACCTGGGAAGCCTTGGCTTTAAATCCTAACTTGGGTCAGAAGGTGAAGCCAGTTTGCATTCGCCCATCGTATAAGTGGCAGATTCTGTCCAGGAACAGAAGAGCAGCAGTGCTAGGATTCAGGACCAGGGCACATTAGCACAGCTGCATGGGAAAAGCTTGCACAGACTTGGCCAATGATACTCAGGCCTGGCTTTCCCCAGGGCCAAAATTCACTCGTGTGCTGAGCAGGGATTCCCTGGATCCCTTTCGCTATCACCGCTCCAAGTCTTCTTAGCATTGAAGTTCATAGGGCAGCATAGTCCTAAGTGGAGGGCGGCAATTCAGACATCCCATGAATTTTAAGGCCAGAAGGGACCATCATTATGATCACAGAATCATATACTATTGGGGTTGGAAGGGACCTCAGGAGGTATCTAGTCCAACCCCCTGCTCAAAGCAGGACCAACCCCAACTAAATCATCCCAGCCAGGGCTTTGTCAAGCCGGGCCTTAAAATCCTCTAAGGACGGAGATTCGACCACCTTCCTAGGTAACCCATTCCAGTGCTTCACCACCCTCCTAGGGAAAAAGTTTTTCCTAATATCTAGTGATCATCTAGTCTGATTCCCACATAGCAAAAACCAGAGAGCCTGCCACAGCAACCTCCATATCGAGTTAATAGATTACGGTTGCTCTAGGACACATCTGGCAGACAGACATCCAGTCTTGATTTAAAGCCTCCAGGTGAGAAAGAACAGAACATGTTCCTAGGTAAGTCGTTCCAAATGTTAACGGTGATGGAGACAGCACAAAGGAGGCTTCTTGTGGTATAAGAAACCGGCCCCAAAACAACACGTTCACAGACAATGTTTAGGCCTGAGAGCCCTGACTTTAAGAGTCCAGGCACACGGGGTCTGGAGAGGGTAGAACCGAGCTGGGTCAGGCACAGCAACGGGGAGAGAAGCAATGAGATGCAAATAGGAATCCAGGCGGCAAAGGACTCCAGCTTCTGGTATCTTACTCTGGGGGAGACAAGCAACTCCCAACACGTGTTTACTGTTTGCAGAAGTTTCTACATCTTTGGTTTCAGTATTGCTAACAGAAGAAGTCCCCTCTAGCACGCAAACGAAAGCAAGAGGCACAGGCGATGCTTATTAGTCCTCAGAAAAGCGGCACTGCAGAAGCCCAGTCAGCAACGGGCATGGAGCTATTCCAGCGTTAGCCCAAATCTGACGGAGGAGTCACAGGTGCAGCCAAAAGCTCAGGCAACCTGTGAGTCTCACAAACACGAAGGCAGGGACTAGGTCTCCGGGTTCAGGAAAGACCTGATTCTTCCCCTTCCATCCCATGGCTACAGCAGACGCTGCTTTGAGTTACTGAATTCAGTCATGGCAGTAGCAGCTTAGCACTGACGGGGTGCTGCCCCCAGGGGAGTGTGGGGATCCAGAAGCAGTGAGGTGGGGAGGGAAGGGCTGGGGAACCCCTCTGGGGCCAGCGATATGAAGACGACACCATGTGCTACCATAACATCATGGCCCAACTCAACAGCACATCCCAGTAAAATCCCCAGAATGACTCAGTTTGCAGAGCTCAGTCCTTATAAAGCCATCCCCACCACTGGGGCAAACCCAGCTAATGCTCCCACAGTGGAAATAGTGCAGGGACTCTGCCACCGTGTGCTCTTGCACACACCTGGGGGGCCAAGACAAGGGTGGGATCCGGAGGGGCTGGAACAGACACTGCATTGCCCAGGATGGGGCCAGGGAGCAGGGAGGAACTGCCAGGACGCCCCCCCATTCCCAGCATGGAACCGGCTGCGCCACTGAGTCTCTATAGATCCCCTTGCTCCCTCTCCTTTCCCCCTCCACCATTTGGACCTTTAACACTAAAAACCAGGCTCTGCCACTGGAGCTGAAGGAGTAACTCCACTGGCTGGTAGCAGTAGTAGACTCTTATCCTTGTGGAGCTGCCACTAGAGGAAGATAGAGCACACTGGGCTGGGGTGTTATACCCCCACCCCTCGAGAGGTTACTCACTGTGGGATGACTGGCTGGCCGGCGCATGTTTTTTGACTCCCACGTTCTGGATGCTCACGTTGTCTTTGTCGTGCGTGCTGTTCTCCTGCCCGACTTCTACCACCTGCACCTGGGGGAGGGCCGTGTTCCACTTCACGACATACTTGGGGCCCAAAGGGACGAGGCTGCTGATTTCCAGCTGGCCTCTGCAGAAAGGGAGAGTTTGTTATGCCCTAATAAAGCATCCCTTTCATCAGCCCCAGCCAAGCCAGAACCCTGCGGCACCAGGAGAGAGTGGTCAGGTCATGCCAGGAGAACACCTCTACACCAGAAAAAGGCAGAAGCATTTGCAAGCCCAGCTCCCTCTCCCCTGCTTCGGAACTTGCATTCCACACCCTGCACCAGCGTTAATTCCTTCCACCATACTCAGCACCCCCAACACATGGGGCAAAAATACCAGTTCACGTGCTAAGCCTACCTTGTATTCACCGGCCTGGAAAGAGAGAAGATTAACAAAGGTCATAACCACAGCTGCATGCAAGTTCTCAGTTCCTCCTCCTTCCCTAGATACTGCAGCTGCTTTTTTCTACCCTCTGCTCTTAAGAAGACCACCTGATCTAGCAGTTCTGGAAAGCTGGAAGCCCCGAGTTCAAATCCTGGCTCTGACACCCTCTGTATTCTTAGGAAAGTCCCTTAGGGCAAAATGCTCTGAGCAAGGAGCCACAATGCACACCTAAAATAGGCTTCAATGGGCACTCGGCCCTTTGGAAATCCAGTTACTTATAGAATCAGAAGCGTAGGCCTGGAAGTCCTGGTCTCTCCCCATGCGCTGAGGCAAGACCAAGTAAACCTAAGCCATCCTTGAAAGGTGTTTGTCCAACCTCTTCTTAAAAACCTCCAGTGATGGGGATTCCGCAGCGTCCCCAGGTAACCTGTTCCAGTGCTTAACAGAGTTGGAAAGTCCTTTCTCAATCGCTAACCTGAATCTCCCTTGTTGCAAAAAAAAAGCCGATTACTCCTTGTCCACCCTTAGTGGGCATGCGGAACAAAGGGACATGTTCTCTTGACAATAGTCTTCAGATAGGTAAAGGGCTGTTATAACGGTCCCCTCGCTCTCCTTTTCTCAAATCTAAACGTGGCCAATTCTTTTAACCTTTCCTCACACCTTTTCCAAACACGTTAACTTCTTTGTGGTGCCCAGAACAGAGGAGGCCTGACCAGCGCTGAGCAGAGCAGATCAATTGCCTCCCATGTCTTCTTTAAATGCCTAACTGCAGACACCCACACTGAAAAGGTTTAGGGTTAGATCTTTACCCCGGTCTGTTATTATGTGCTATGGGGCTTCAGTCACCACATGCCCTTAACCCAAGGAGCTGGACCAGCGGCTGTAACCATGATGGGCACCATGAGATTAGGATGCAAATTATGAAGGACTGTGGCCCAGGGCAGCTTTCTGCAGGGCGACGACACACCGGTATGCAGGCTCGACAGCTCGCGCGACACAACTGCAGGCAGACAGCACGCAGGGTTGTTGGTTATCCCCATTTGCTGCCGCTAACCGCAGCAGTGACTGGCAATTTACTGAGCCGCCTTGACTGGTTCGAACACCGACATGTTTACAGCCAGATAACGCAGCTCTTCTCCAACGGCTCTTGGGTAACTTGCCAATGCTGGCAAAGTGCAATCAAAGACCTATTTTCAAGTTAAACCGCCCCTGATTTATCACGGGTATAACTCTGTCGACGCCAATGGGGCTACACCAGGGATCAATTTGACCCAAGGTTGCTAGAACGATTGAAAAGAAAAATGCCAAATCCCAGCAGAGTGGTTTGGCTGGAGACAGAACAGATGTAGCATTTCAGAAAGGTCAGCCTGCATTTTTTAGTCTGATTTTATTGCCTGGAGCCTTGACAGTGGATCCCTGCAGATTCCCCCAGGGCTGCGGGGACAACATTTATGGCAGGCGTTTGATTTGGCTCCCAGAGGAAACCAACGCTGATGACGTACTTGAAGTTGATGTTGGCACACACCAGCATGTCATTCAGCAGGAACACCTTGCGCTCCTTCGATTTGATCAGCTGGCCCCGATCCCCGTAAACCGTCTCTGTCAGAGTCTCGCAAAGCAGCAGCTGGCGCTGCCCCGAATTCAGCAGCTGCAGAGGAAAAGGAGCAGAGAGAGACTTTACTAGGGGAGCAGGGAGAGATGGTAACATCCTGGCCAATCATGTGATTGTGCGCCACTGCCCCCTACTGAATGGAACTGGAGCTGCTCAGCTCTGTGTCATAGGCCCTATAATGACAACAGCTATTGGGGTTTCTCCTTAGCTCAAGGGGCCTGGACTCTCAGAGCAGGAGGATCCGAGTTCTATCACGCGAGTGGTCCTGGTGCACAGTGCAGTGACAGCAGTCCTAACAGATTCCTTACAGTAACGATTTCCTTTGGTGCAGAGGTTCATCCAATAGGACTCCACAGCACAACAGCAACAACACACTGAGCTTCGACCCAGCAGAACCTCGCTCTGGGGCCACTTCAGAACGTGGTTCCTTGGCCCCAGAGTCTCTGAGCCCAGCTGCCGGGTGAAAGGCGGACGGTGCAATGACGCTGAGGGCATGTCTCTGCTACATCTTAAAACTCGTGGCAGCAAGTCTCAGAGCCTGGGTCTACAGTGCTAAGTGTAGCCATGGAGATGAGAGGGCTCTGGCTCTGAAGCCCACATCGGGGCGGCGGGGGGGGAGTGTCTCAGAGCCAAGCCCGAACCCCAAAGTATATGCAGCTGTTTTTAGCACTGTAGCGTGAGGGATGGTCTCTCACTGCGTATCTGTGCAGCAACTCGTGCATTGGGGCCTTGTTCTCAGGTGGGACCTCCAGGTGCTACCAGAATCGAACTAATGACTAACTCACACCACCTGCCACGAGGCAAACGCCTCCTGCCGCTTAATTCAGAACAGCGAAGATGGCACCTGGAAGGCTAAAACGAGAAGTCATGAATAACTCCAGCTGCCCCACAGCGATCAGGAGCCAACAGGACCCATGCCCTGCATATGTTTGTAAAGACAGGCCCAATCCTGCCCCTCCATTAGCGTCTATATCCAAACCCCCCATTTTGCAGGATCCCCTTTTGCTTTCGTTTTCTCGGCGGAGCAGATTGTGCCCTGGCTCACCCCCAGCCTGATCCAACTGGGCTCCCCAGCCACAGGATGTTTTGCAAACGCTTCATCCCCGGCCTTTCCCAGGCGATTATGCAACCTCACTGACGGGACAAGTTTCTGTCTTAAACCCCGCTGAGTTTCAGTTTCTCTCCCCTCAAGGAGGAAACACCGAGGGGGGGAATTTCTCCAAACTGCGCTTCGATTTCGCGTAAACAGACGCTCTCCGAGAAATAACGCAGTTTCTGGATGCCAAGAGTCACACAGACCCACGGCCTGCACCCCCCTGCACATCGGAGAGGCAGGACAGAGACTCAGAATCCACTCACACTGCCCTTCCAGGCCTCTGAGCTGAGTCCGCCAGCTGCAGTCACTCAGCCTGTCTGCGCTAGAGTAGGCTGAAGATGTAGTTGGCTGGGTAACTCGCAGGTCGGCCAAGGATATAGGAGCACTGCAGGGAACTCCCCATGCCCCAGCAGGCGAGCTACGTGCTGGCAACCTGGCCCCTCCATGAGGCCTTCCACCCGGCCCCTGCCCCTCAACACGTCCAGTCCAATCTTTTGGGGAGGAAGAGGTTGCTTTGCCGGGGGAGACAGCAGGCTCCCTTTCCTCGTTCTCCTCCCGCGCCCCCCCCACTAAGCCCATCCCAAACGCTCAGCGGCCCCACTTCTCACTCAGAACTGCCGCTCGGCCCAGCCAGGCGGGCTCTGCACTTAGCCGCCTCCGGGGAACCTCCGCCCCTGCCTCCCATTCGGCTCCGAACAGCACTTGAAATGGTGGGGCTCTCTCACGGGTTCGAGCCCGCATGGCTGCCTAAGGAGCCGCAAAGCCGGGCCTCGGCTGGGCTAGACCGTCTGGACGAGCGGGTACCAGCAGCCTGAGAAGGGAGAGTTCATTCGAAGCCACAGTGCGCCCCTTCCCCGGACACCTCCCTCCCCATGTGTTGATATGGCCTAGATGCCACTCAAGTCAGAGCTTTCGCTTTAAATAAGACACAGCCTCCATCCCGTCCTTTGGCAGGGAGCGTTCCCCGGCAGATCGCCTGGTTCCCGTGCCCGGGCTTCTTGGCAGAAGACCCCCTTGCTGACAGCCTGGCAGATGCCAGCCAGCCAGGGAAGTCTGAGGTGGATTGTACACAGAGATGAGCCCGCGCTGCCGAGTTCAGCTCCAGAACAGGAGAGCTCGGTCAATGGGGGAGCATTCGAGTACAGGTCCCACTCAGACAAAACCCTCCTGGCCCCAGAGATCTCTGTTCAAGAGCCGACACCCAGGGCCAGAGGCCACAGAGCGGCTACAGTAGCATCCTGGTTACCTCGAGAAGGGGAGCAGAGCAGATAAAGGACAAACCATCTCCAGCTCGGCATTAAAAGGATAGCATGACAGCCAGCAAGCGGGGCCATTAAAGCAGAGGCCGAAGGGGTGGCAGAGTCTGCAGCGCTCTCACTGTTGCATCCTGCCCGGCCACTCGCCAGGATGCTTTCGAAGCTCCTGGGTTCAAGCCTACAACACGGAGATCTGGTGCGGCAGGAAGGGTTCCAATGCAGAGGACAGGCGTCCGGGGGTGAAACAGACAGACAGCGAGCGACGTACGCAGGGGACAGTGGGAAGGATGTTAGGTGAAGGGGGTGGAGGATCTTGGAAGGAAGACTTTTTGGTTTTAACACTGCAAGCCAGAGACAGCACCATGGATAACCAGAGAAAGCATCGAGAATTCTTCTGGCCAAGGACAGTCCAGCCACAACCCAACCGAGTAGCCTGTTTTCTCCGCTCCGTGTAGAGTGAGCAGAGGGCAAGTGTGAAAAATCAGGACAGGGCGTGGGGGGTAATAGACGCCTATATAAGACAAAGCCCTGAATATCAGGACTGTCCCTATAAAATTGAGACATCTGGGCACATCGTGGCTGTGGGCAAAATCCATGCCGGGGGGCCTGGGTATCTAGTCTAGGCTTTCCCTCTCCATTACCCCAGCTGAATGGGCAGAGGAGATTCTATTGTAACCATCTACTCTGCAGGTTAACATCTGCCACACAAGGGCATCTTCCTGCCCGGCACCAGCAAAGATGCTGTCAGCAGGGGGCTGCACACGCCGGGCTACAGCCCGAATAGGTAGATTGCTAAACCAGGGAGAGTTTTGTACCCGACCAGAAATTGATTCTGAACAAACATTTGGGGAGAGGCGAGAACCCCCCTTTTCCAGCCAAGGGGCTATCAATCCTTGCTCTGCAATCGGCTACGGTTGGGGTGGAGGGAGGGTTTCCTAAGCTATTCATGTACAAACACCGTCATCTAGTGGGCAGAGCCGGGAAGTGGCATTTCATTAACAAAGCGATTGCTGCACAGAGCCTGACCCCAGCCCTGCAGGCCCCTCTCTCAGGAGCTCGAGCCCCCACCTTGTTAAGGCTGCTGCGGTCACTGACACTCCTCGTCAGCTGCTGGATCTCGGCCATCTGGTCGGCCACTCGCTTCTGCTCGTTGAGTTTCTCCGCCAGCGTCTCCAGCTCGGTGAGGGCGAGCTGGAGCGACAGCCTGTCTGGGTGGCCTTTAGGGGTGTTCTTCAGCATATCCTGGGGTGAAAAGGAGGAGGGAGGAAAAGAAGTCACTGGGGAGGGAGATCATCCCCATGCATGCCTCCCTGCATGCTTCTGGCAGGCCAAGGGGTGGCCCAAAGCGAGCCCCTGATGGCAGGGTGGTAGGTGCTCTGATTTTCAGAGATGCTAAGTGGCTTCTGAAAAAAAAAACCAGGCCACTGAATTTTAGACAGGCCTGGCCTGTGAAGAGATGGGGGGAGCAGCGGCCGCTCCAGACACACGTGCATCACGCTTAGGGACACTGCCTGCTAGTTAGCCTCCCACTGCGACCACCGGGTGATCAGTGCACCACGGACTCATCCCCCAACCCACAGCGTGCACCCCCAGGACATTCAAACAGCTGCCCCGCCCAGTTCCCTCCCCTGACACCTTCACGCTCCCTAGGCACACAGAGCTGGGAGGAAGATGCACTGGTTTTGTTTCGTTGTCCTACCATGCTGAGCTCCGGGGTCCCGCCGGCAGCACCTGGGCTGAGCGGGAGATCTTCTACACACACCCAGGCAACGGGAGCAGGCCAGCCTAGTCTAAGCCCTGGCAGTCGGGGTGGATTTCAGATCTAATTGCTAACACTTCATGGGATAGATCCACAGCAGATGTAAACCAACATCACTTCGCGGACTCCTGTGCAATGACCCCAGCGGAGGGGCTGACTCAGACACCACTAGACCCACTGGCCCCATCCTTCCAGCTCTCAGATCTGTCAAACTTCCCTGCCCAGTTGATCCATCCTACTTTCCCATTGCCCCCTCTCCCCCCCATAAGAGAGCAGACTCCGGTTTACAGCACCTGCAGCAGCAGAATGAACTGAGGGAATCTCTGGATGGGTTTCACCATCAGCCCGTAGAGCGTGACCCGGTCAGGGCTGGCCATCTGCCGCTTCTGTTGAGACAAGAACAACCCTCTACGACCTGCATTTCAACCAGCATCTCAAAGCAGAACCACCCCCCGCCCCTCTGCTGGTTCTCTCCCACCCATGCTGTGCACCCCACAAGCCATGGATCTGGGTGCGATTCTTGGCTTTCCACTCCGGCCCCCGCTCATTCCATTTCCATTTCCCCCGCCCCTGCACTCACCCACTCTTGTCTGAGGTTCAATCAGCAAGAGATGCTATAGAGCTGTAATAACAAACCCATCCTGCTCCACCGGGCTCCGCGCTGCTCTGAGCACGACTTCACTCAGGACCCTGGGTTCCTGCCGGGGTTCGCACTGGCGACAAGGCTGTTGCACTGGCTAGCTACTCTCCCCCTAACTTCACTCCAATGCAACGCTGGCAGACAATGGTCTTCAGGGCACGTGCATGGCCAGGGAAGGGTGTCAGTGTTAGGAGCTGGGCCGGGTACCGACACGGTAGACTCTGAAAGGAGGTTCAGTGACTGGCCAGGTCTAACGCGTCACGGTGACGTCAGTCCTGAACTTAGAGATTAGGAGGGTGGCACTGAACTGCTAGAGCCCGCAGCTTCGTTCTGGAGTGGGACTCCAAGCCGAATGAGGAAGGATGACATGGTACTTTGCAAGGGTAAGGTACAGGACCAGCTGGTAGGGGCTACCAGCCTCTTTCAGGGCAGTCAGAGCCTCATTAGAGGTGCAAGCAGAACAAATAGTGTGCAGGTGAAGACCTCCATCTGGCTGTGGAAAGCCAACCCTCTGTACAGAGAGGCATCAGGCAGTGCAGATACAATGCAGAGCGGGAATCCTTTACTGCACTGGGAAGCCACTGATCTGTAGATAGTCCTGGGTCACTGGCACCCTTGCTAAGTAATTCAGTGAACACAGCCTGAAACACCGCATCGCTCCATCTGCATCCTCTGCTTGTTCCTGAGAAACATCCACCCTTCGGATACCCCTGTTGCAAGCATGGCCCCATGCAGGCAAAATGCCAGATGGGGACAGACAAATCCTCCCCGACCCTTCTCCTGACCTTGAGGAACTCCAGGAACATGGGCTTGGTGAGACAGGCCTTCTTGATCACGGACATTGCATTGGTGAAGTTATTCACGTAATCGCTGTACACATCCAGCACCATCGACTTGGAAAACTGGGCACATGCGCAAATAACCAGACAGACAGGAGAGAGGGGAAAGTTAGAGCCAGCGTCTCTTTACCTAGCACCTAGAGATGAGGAGAAGCCAGCACCACAACTCAGCTAGCTCTCTGTAGACCTCCAGCAACTGCACGGCACACTGCCGGAGACCCGCAGCTTGCAAACCCATTCCCCATTCAGGAAGTGCATCCTGAAACCCAGAGCTTTCATTTTAACCTGCAAGGTCGTCACTACCATCAAATAGCGAATGAGAGGGGAGCTGGGATTGCCACACATTGCAAATAGGACAGTGGTATAGGGGTTCTTCCACCTGCTCATAATAGAGACATTTACGGGGGTCAGCAGATAACACTCGTATCTAGACCAGAAGACTCTGGGTTCAAATTCTCCGTCAAGATTTGGGCTTGCACCCAGCGTCAACGCTGAGAAGCCGGCAGGGCTCAGAGCGAGGTCTGAGGACTGCACCGACAGAGACACTGGAATTCGTACGACGAGATAACCTGAGCTGAACTCATCTCCAGCCACTGCTCCAAGGAGTCGGAGCCACGGGAACCTGACGTCTTCGTCAACACTCCAGTCCCCCATACACATGGTTAGCCCCCCTGTGCCGCGTGAGCGGCTGTCGAGGACAGGGGGCCGCTGTATTGGCCATGGTGCTGCAGCCATCTAACTCGCTGCCCGGCAGTAGCGGGGCAGGAGACTCGCTCTCTAGCGCACAGTGCGGTTCTAGGCACAGTACTGGGTCCATGGTGGACCTAGCTTACTGTGGTCTGGAACCTGCCTGAAGACACAAAGCCTTTCCCATGGGCAGGGTGGATTGGCCCCATTCAATCAAGCTAACCAGCAGAATCAAACGGCGCTCTCACAGGCTTCAACTCATCGATCCACTGGTCAGCTCACAATGGTTGCTCGTAAAACCTTCCCATCGCCTTTGCAACAAAGGCACGTGGCCAGGGTATCGCCTGCACTGTGTATATTGCAAGAACCCAGGAAATACAAAGGTCTCAATGCCGAGCAAGTCCAGACTTAAATGCTAACCATTTACCCCAACATCAGCTCCCTTCCACCTCCGGCATTTGGCTTCAGTTAGCAGGGAACTAGCGAAGTGTTGCCTCTACTGAATTCCCAGTGGACTAGAGCGGGAAGCAGTGGGTGTGGAAACCGAGCAGAGGGGACCCGGGAGGAACAGGGGAGCTGGGAAGGTCCAGATAGAAGGGTCTTGGCAGAGCTGTCTGAAGAGAACGCTCATGCATTTTATATCCTACATCATTGCCCAGAGGAGGCTGGGATCTTGCCTTCTCCAAAGTGCCTTGGCATCCTGGGGGTGGGAAGAAGACGTATGGGGGGGGGGTGGGAACCCCACCTCCAGCACCTCTTAACATTGCTCCAAAAAAGCTGTCTCTTACTGAGGCCACGAAGAGGTCCCCGATTTTCTCGGCGGCGTCCCACTCGGCCACGCGGGAGAACAAGGCAATCTGGAACATGGAGTGGCAGTGCAGGATCTCCTTGAGGCGGAAGAAAACCACCTGGCACTTCCTGGCGCTGAGGACCTTGGGATCCATCTCCATCAGGGGCTGTCTGTAATCCTGTAGGCCACAGGAGAGGGTTTAAACAGGCCCTTCCCGTCCTCCTCCTGCCCCTGCCAGCCCAAATCATTCACTCGGGGCCCATCAGAGGAGCCAAAATGCGTGGGTCCCCCCCAAGGCTCCCAGCCTTATCTGTCACATCTCAGCTCCCCCTCTGTGAAATGGGGATTTTGCTTCTCCCTCTCACACTCTTCGATGGCTTGTCCATTAGATCGTAAGCTCTTCAGAGCAGGGACCATCTCTCACCACGTGTATGTACAGCACCTAGCACCAGGGGACCCTACTGCTAGCTGGAGCCAATCAGCACCACCACAGTAAATGAAACCACTCTCCCTCCCCCTGCTAACTCCGGCAGCTTTCCCACCTGGCTCCCCATTGCTACGGCTCCTCCTTCGTGCTCCCATGGCCCCTGCCATTCACAGCTCTCGCTGTGCTGTGCAAACGTTTAGGACTTTAGGCCTCCTGGACAAAGCCCTCCCTATGCCCCGGCTGCCTGGACCTAAATTCAGCAGCAGGTCCCTGCTTTGCGGCAGCTTTGGATCCGTGTTTTAAACAAAGCTCCACTGAGCTCCCTGGGGCGCAGGGTGAATCAAACGATCCGTGGCCTGTTCCCTGCACCAGCTAATTTGATGTTTGATTAATGTCAGGGTGCCCCTGAATTTTCCGTGAGTGGCGGAGATGGAGAGTTGAAGTCACGGGAGCTGCAGGGCTCAGAGGGGTGGGAGAAGAGAGACTAGGGGCCTGGGCAGCTGAGTGGATGGGAAGGTAGTTTGAGGACAGCAGGATAAGCACATACGCTGGATGCTTCTGCTAGATCAGCAGTGAAATAGGTCATGTCGCCATTTAAACGGTCATCATTAGGCTTCCGAATTAACAACCCAGCGAGGTAATGGGAGCAGTTTACACCCCTCAGCACTATTGTTTAAGGCTGTCTGAAGAGTCAGGCAGCCATCACGGCATCAGTTACACTCGGGGCATGTTTTGGAGGCTCTCTCTGCAGCCAGAATGGTGGAAACTCAATTCTCCTTTTAACGAAAGCTTCGATTCCAGAGCACCACACGGCAGCAGTCCAGAGTCAAGGCTCCCCTCCGCAGCTGGTAGCCAAGGCCAGAGACTGCCACTGCTCCTCCACCAGCTATTCAGAAGCTTATCTAGAGATCAGTCTCCCTGAGGTTCTCTGCCCCGGCCCCGTCCTTCCCGATTACATTTCTGAATGGGGAGGGGTTTCGTTCCTGTCTAGACCATCCTCCCCACCCCTCCGTCACAGACGTCTGAAACCTGGTTGCACCAGGGTGGGTGATTCAGGTTCTCGTCACCTGGAGAATCCGCTTTAACGAGTCCACGTAGCTCCTCTCGCTCTGCACGATGGAGCTCAGAATGTGACGCCGCACCACCTGCAAACACCCACAGCAGGGTTAAGATCAGACACGCGTGCACAGCTCTTTTTTTTTTGCGTGCACAGCTCTTTTGCTGACTCGTCCTTTTGGGGATGGGGGTGGTGAGGCAAACGAGTTACTCAATGTGCAACTACAAAGGTCCCAAACAGGGAGGAGGGAGAATTAGTCCAGCTGCACTCCAGCATATTGGAGAGTTTGATGAAATACGGTAAAGGCTCCACACACACTAATGTGTCTACAGACGTTATTCCTCTTGGGCCCCTCGCTAGATGAAAACTTGTTCTCCAGCCTCCCCTCCCCAGCACAGCACAGCACAGCAACCCTCCCCTTCGGCTTACGGTGCTCGAAGGTGTAGCAATGGTCTGAGGCTTCCACCCCCCAGGTACCCCCTGCAGGCCGTAAGAACCTTACATGCACCCAGATTATAGAACCTGTCCTGGGGCTTCCCACACATTACTCTCTAGAGCGCCACAGATCATGAAGGAGTAAGAACAGCTGGGCTACAGGCAGGCCCACTGGGCCCAGAAGACCTGACTCGGGAAGGAGTACATGGAGGTAAACTGCCCTCCTCTCATTCCCAGAAGGTCCCGCCGACCCTCAGAGACAGCCACGGCAGACAACGGGAAGCAACGGCTGGAGCCACGTTTGCTGGGATCAGGTACTTCAGATAAGGCTCACACACAACGGGACACTTCAGAAGTTAAGTCACTGGGTGGTTCATCCCCCGCTTGTTCCCACAGATTCATGGCAGCAGGGGCAGCTCGCACACGGTAAGCGCCTGGGGATGATTTAAATACTACAGAACGCAGACAGATATTTGTTAATATCAATGAATGAGTGCTTGCTTTTGCCCCTTTTCTTCAAAAGGGAAGTGAAACCGGGTGGGGGTCAGTCTCCGGGTTCCAAATATGACAGCTAAATAAAGCCAACTGAAGTTTCCTAAACGTCTCGTCCCAAAGTGGCTCTTTTTAAGGCCACGAAATGTTTCCATAAAAAATGCAACTGTCAAATTTTTTTGTTTTTCTTGAAAAAGATGGAGGGGTGGGGGGTGTCAATAATTACCCCCCACCCCCAGATATTTAACCATTTAAATGATGTGTTTGATAAAGTCTTTGATTAAAGAAAGAAAAACAATTACAATAAACGGGACCCGTTTCAGACCCTCTGAAATAAAAGCAACTTTGAAATGTCCCCGTTTTCATGCAAAGAGGCTCCCTTGACCAGCCCAGCTCTGGGTCTAGGGGACAGCTCCTAGATTGCCCCTAGGAAGATGGTGGTGATCAGCCAGGGGAGGTAAAACCACATGTACTCAGCACCTTCGTCGCCCTACCACAGACCTGTTGAGGACTTAATCCTTCCGGCATGGGGCCGAGCTCTGGAGGTGGGTGTTTCATGTCCGAGACGGTGACCTCCAGGAAACCCATGTCTTCCTCCTCCGAGTCCCCTGGAAAACAAAACACACAAGCAATGAACTCCAGAGCGGCGCACCCAGCAGAGCGTAGCCCCAGCAGGAGGATCGATGGCTAGCGTGTCGCATGGGCCAGCTGCAGCGGGAAGATCTCGCATCTACGCAGAGCATCCCACTCCTGCGTTCTGGAAGGCTGCAGTCTGCAGATCACAAGCACTTTGGGGCTGGCACCATGGCCTGTCCTAGGCTGCAGACAGCCTTGGTGCTCGGAACGTCCCAAGCGTTTGCCCTGGCTGCACTCATCCATCCCTCGACTGGGACTCTTGCTGTTACAGCCTGTCCTTTTCTGCGGAGGCTGGTGCTCCGGTGGTTATCGCACTGGCCTTTTCTCTCTGTTGGCATCAAGAACTAACCTAGAAACTTGATGTAAATTTGCACGGTCTCATCCTATGTCTCAGACATTCCCCTGTGGCAGGGATATGCCCCCCACTACTCCCACCCACGGGTCAGCAGAATTGATCGCTCAACCATGGCCCTGAGCCAGAAAGAGTGAACTGTCTGCGGGGGGTAGCCATGACTCAGCTCTTTGCCACAGTTGGTTCAAGGAGCAGAGGTTCCTCTCTACACGGCAGCATGTTGCACAACTGCGTAGTCCAAGCCGGGACTTACGGGAGTCCCTGACTGCTGACAGCAGACACCATTGGACTGCATTAATCAGCCAAAGGAATTTGACCGGAGAACCACTGAGATCTCAGCCTGGAACAAATTCCCAGCAGGGCGGCACAGTGCCAATGTGCTGAGCGCCCGTCTTCCCCTGACTGTCATGATCAGGCAGGCACCCCTTGTGACCAGCAAACAGCTTTAACAGGGAAATCAATTTCACTCAGGGGTTTAAACCCATTCGAAACCGCAACGCTCTGATCAACGTCCCATCTCAGCACCCTGCTAAGGGCTGAGCAGAAGGATCCCAGTAGCAGACCACTGGTTTTTTTCCATTGCTCTTCATGGTTTCTTCAGAAATCAAACCCAAGCCAAGGGGGAGAGGGGAGGGGTAAGTAAGGAATAAATAGCCCCAGCAAAGAGAAGCAGGATGGAGAGCAAGTTTTGGGAGCAGAGGCACTGGGACAACCCAGCAGGAACCAAACCGATCTGAGAGGGGGAAGCCCTGGCAGACGGATCTCCCCTTACCTGAGGCAGAGACTGAAGACGAAGAGGAGAAGGAGGAGGAGGAGGAGGAGGAAGGGGTGATATTATAGTCGCTTTCAATGGACTGCCGTTTCCTCCACATTCTGCCCACTGCATTCTCTGCAATCACTGCCTGTCAGCTTCCTCTTCCCCACTCACCACCCAGTTCCCATTCTGGTTTAGCTCTGGATATAAATAATAGCCCCAGCAGAAAGGGCGGTTGCATGAGGCACTTTGGGAGGACGGGGAGGGGAGGTGCCTAGTGATCCGGAGATCAGAGGGCTACAGGAATCAAGCAGCTGTTTGGCTCACGGCTCCTGCGTGACCTTTTCCCTTTGCTAATTGTGGCAGGGTGGCTCAGCTTGCTGTCTCTCTGCTCTGACTCCAGCTGCCCCGAGATGCGGTCACAGCTAGGGAGGGGCAGGGAGACTGATCCAGACATTCGCAGACCGGAGCTCAGATCGAGCCCGTCTCTATTCAGATGCTGCTCTCGGGGTCCACGTCATCCTCTTGGACATGAAGCCACACGCAGCGGAAGCCCAGGGATTAGCTAGCTTCTTGCCCTTCGTACCCCTGGACTCCTCATATGTATAGCCCCCAGCTGAGCTTTCTGATGCCAGAGAGGACGTCAGGAATACATCTCAAGATGTATTTCCACGGGAGCTGCATAGCTCGTGCTGCCCGCTGCTGGTTCTGAAAGCCTCAACCCCTATGTGCAACCGTCGATCACTGATCGATCAGGTTTACTTAGGAAGACTAAAGTGCTCATGAAAATCAATTTCTTTCCCATCCCCCATGGTCGTGGCTCACAGAAGGCCTACTGGAACCAACCTGCCACAGGTGGGGACTAACTATTAGAGCTGGTTAGAAAATGGGGCTTCTTCCACCACTCACCCGTGGAACACTTCAACAGAAGCTAAAAGTTTGGGTCAAACAACTGGCCAAAAACTAGGCATTTTCCATAAAAATGTGTTTAGCCAAAAACCCAATTTTCCACTGGGAAAAATGTTGACGGAAACCTTCTGACCACCTCTACTAAATCTCCTGACTTAACAAGACTGTGCTAGTTACTTCCAGAGACACCCCACAACGTCAACACCACCCCAACATAAAAGTCCCCAACAGAGATGCATGAAGAACTGTCCGGTCACTCAGTGCCGGCCCTCTCTCCTTCTCGGCTTCTATGTCTCATTAACCAGTTTAAAAGGGAGCAATATTTTCCTGAGGTCCCTTCTCCATGCAAGCAATTGCCATGGAAATGCTGTGCCTTCATGAACGGGGCAAGGTCTGAGACTGGACGGGGAGGTGATGTTCCCAGTCTCTGGGTTACAGTGAGGTCTGCACAGTGATAAAGCTGCTACTCTCGGAAGAAATGGGGACCTGGGGAAGCAAGGCAGGGCTGTGACTTTTCATCGGAGGCTTTCTGGCGTTCTGTGCATGTTCTGGGCTCCTGGCGTTTCACGCCAGTTCTCATCTATGCCAGATCTCACCGTACCGTGAAAACCTTGGTGGTTTCCCTTCTTAACCCTCTTCTCTCCAGCAAGCACAGTGCAGCCTGATCTTTACAAGACTCCTCCATTTCCAGATGAGCATGCAAGTGTTTACTGCCAGGGCAGTGATAGCAGGAGCAGCAGTGGTGATTGAGAGAAGGAAGGAAACAATGATGAAATAGCATCTGCAGCAGCGAGGCTGAGCAGAAGGGCAAGGACAGATTTCCGGGGGCTGTATATTAGAGAGAAGAATGGTAAATTGCGATAAAGCCAGTCCACCTTATAGAGATTGAGTTTTGTTTTCCTCCAAAAGGAGTGTGATTTGTGTTAGCCAGTAGTACACAGCCACACCTTGTCCTCTCACGAGCACAATGACTCCCTTCCCTTAGACTGCCACTCAGCATTTTCTTCCCATTACCGGAGATAAGACGGTTCCGCCTCCCAAACTCTAGCTGGTTTCTCTCTCCTTCACGTGCCACCAAAAGACTGACGCAAGGGGTATGGTTTGGCCCGGTCATTTCCATGGAAATGCAGCAGCAACACTTAGGATAACAACAGACCCAGATGGCAAAAGAGGGAAGATCCAGATTTTGTCAGGAGGGGCCAAATTCTCAGCAGGCAGCCGTGCCAACCCGGCCAACGAAGTTACGCTAGTTACTCCAGCAGAAGTTTTTGCCCCAACATATTCTTCTGGTTTAGAAACAGCAGCATAAGTGATGCATGAAAAAAGCCAGGAATGTGATTTTTATCTTAAACAAGTCTAACCAAGCAGGTTTTAGGCCAAAAGTGTCGGATTTTGTTTTCCCAAAACATGCTGTGTGCCCCCCACTCCTACTGAAAAGAAACACTTTAGACATTCAGGCCATTAGGGGACAGATTTTCAGAAGACCTTTGGGACAGATCCAGATGACCAGCCCCCATCGAGACACTTATACACAATTTTCAAAAGAACACAGCACTGAACCAGAGTTCATTTGAAAACCTTTTCAGCGTCTAACTGGGAGCAGGCTTCTTCGGAAAATCTGTCCCCGAATGAAGGGTGCTTTTTAACGTATGGCCTTATGCTTGCATTTACAGCTTGAGAAACATAACGGCTTTGATAGGTTTTAGAAAAGCTAAACAGGAAAAGGACTCTGGGATGAGTTTTTAAAGGTTACATAGAAGTTTGACATGTAAACTCCCCCCTCCCCACACACACACACACACACACACACACACACACACACACACACACACACACACCCCTCCTTACACTGTTGGAATCCCTGATACAACTGCTTTGCACTAATTGAGAGGTAAAGTTTTCACAAGAACCTAAATCCCATTTTCAAAATGAGACACTCAAGAGTCTAAGACACTTCAGCGTTCAGGAAAATTCTACCGAAGAGCACAAGAGAGAGAGAGTTTAGTTTGCAGTGCAAAGAGGAGACAAAAAGCGTAAGTTACAGGCAGAAAAATCAAATAGCGATCACACAATCATTAGCGGTAAATGCAAGAACATTGAGTTTTTCCAAGTGTGATTTTTTTACACCTGACAGCGAGTGTCTCAGCGCCGGTTACCTGGGGCTTCTTTCCTATGCAGGAAGGTCACTTTCTTCATGACGGCGATCTTGGTCTTCTCCAAGCCATCCTTGGTGCCACTTCTTGCAGCTTTCATCAGCTGAGTCATCTGAACAGAATTGGGGGAGAAGAGGGAGACGCAAACAAATAAGTGACCATCTCAGTCAATCCTCCAGCCCCAGATGCTCCATCCCAGAGCAAGCAGCCCACGGTCCCTGCCTCTTTGCTAGGAACGGTTCTACCTGCAAGACACAAGAGCAGCTCTTCCTACACACACACACACACACACTTCGTGGGGGTAGAGAAAAGGCATTAGTTCAATCCCAACACTCAGGTATTAAACAGGAGCTACCAAAAACTATCACCCCCTGGCTCTAAAGAAATGGCTTTGAAAGAATTTGTTAACCTCGGTCAATAGCAGTTTTAAAACCAGCTGCACTTTATATTAAGGATCCCTTTATAAAGGGTTAAATTCTTAAGAGAGATTCGCATGTTCCAGGCATGAGCAATACATGCTCTAGAGGGTTCGATGAACAGCCCTAGGAAGGGTTTAGCTGGTTTATAAGCAGACTATTGACCGGAGATCTCAAGAGCAACTGGAACAATTGACAGGCCATTGATTGAAGCATCTGTTAACCTCTGTAGATGAAACCTTAGCACAAGGTGTGATCCAGATAGCTAGAGAGATTCCTGTCTGCGACACAATCTTAGCAGCCCGATGAGCCCGTTCCTTGCGGCGAGTTCTGATCTTTTCCATCTTCAAAAACGAAAAAGAGGAAATGCCCCTTTTTGGTTTAAACTAATGAATTTAGTCACGGGGTGGGGATTTTCAGCAGCACGTAGCATTGGCCAGCTCTGCTCCCGTCAAAGCAGAAGGCAGAACTCCGGCTGGCTTGAATGGGAGCGAGGTCGCGCTGACCTCACCCTTCGTGGCTACTGATGGACAGCCCTGGTGACGGACGTCCTAGTTACACACAAGACAGGGCAGCAGCAATGCAAGGTTCTCCCACAGCATTCTGCCAAGGCAAGGTATTACCTGCAGAGTAGAAAGAGCAATTCCATCTCCATGGCCCCGTCTATCCATGCCCTCTCTGCTGATCTACCAGCGAGGCAGCCAGCTATGGGACTGGTTTGTCCGCTAAGGACTGAACGGAGAGCGATGAACTGATTCCACATGGGCCACCAAACCACCATCGGATGGTGGCACCTTCTAGTCCCTGCCAGACTGGCCAGATGCAGACTGGATCAAAGGCCCCCTGTCCCAATCTGCCCGTCGGGCACGCCTGCCTGCCCGCCCACCTCCTCTGCTGGTATTTCCAATCAGACCAGACAGCAGCAGCGCTCTAGCTTCTTTACCACCTCCCCTCTGGGATCCGCCTCGGCCCAGCTTCGGCCACAGGGCTCTAGAAACGTGTCGCCAGTGAGCTGCACACCAAAGATCCTACTTATCTGACAGCTTCCCTTTAACGCCACTCCATTAGGGAGCTCCCCCACCCTTTCGCATGCGACTCTCCCTTTGATCCATCCACAACATAAAAAGGGCCAGCGTCCCACGTCAGGAAGGTGCAAAGAGCAGGTTCATTGTGAAGCAACCCGGCGGCCTAGTGTACGTTCTCACAGGGGGTCGGCTGGGATACGCTACACCTGGCAACCATCTCCAAGGTACCATGCGCCAGTTGAGGACAGCTGGAGCACAGCGCATGCTCACTATGCCTACTTCCCATCCCCTGCACAGGGCGCTGTGGGGCACATGCTCTGCACCACTCAGGGATGGCAATCTGCCCTATAGTGACCCATCAGATTCAGACCAGGCTTGAGTGTTAGACACATTGTGGGCATTTAAAGCAAGAAGGGATGCTCAGGGTGGGCAAAAAGAAGGGGGAAAGACTTCACTGATGTGTTAAAGACCCTGCTCAGTTTCAAGCTAGCAGCACCAATAAAAAGGTTATGGGACATGTTTGCACAACATCTGAAAGTCTCCCTCGCCGCCCCTCTCCCCCTCCACACACTCTTCCCTGCTATATGAGAGTCACAGCCATTTGCACACGCAGGCTGATGATATTGTTTATGTGTATGTGTCACATTTGTATTGGAAGTTATGGATATGTTTGATGTATTTGTATTTCAACTTGTGCTGGGTTTCTGGGCGACTCCCCAGACAGGCTGGCAGCAGCAATAAACTGCTTAATGGCCCATTAATGAAACTCACAGGTACAATGGGCCCGGGGAGAGAAGCTGGAGCTACACCTGATGACTCAACAAGACTTACTCATGTGACTGTGGACTCATCTTATTTGTGGAAATTTCCACCAGTAGCATGGCAAAGACCAAAGGACATAAAAGGCAGCTGCACCCCATCCATTTTGTCTTCAGTCTCTCTTCACCTACCTTTGGATCAACTCATCTACAACTAAGCTGTGAATCAAAGGACTGAGACCCATCCAGGTACTGGATGTACACCAGAGGAACTATACAAATCTGCAAATTCCACAATTCTACTAGAAATCTGATATAGATGGACTTTCAAATCATCTGTATGCATCTGATTGCTTTAATCATTTACCATTTCTCTTCTAGTTTGTTTCTTTCCTTTTATAATAAACCTTTAGTTTTAGTTACTAAAGGATGGGCTGGCAGCGTGGTATTTTGGGTAAGATCTAAACTTATAATGATCTGGTACTGTGGCTGACCCTTTGGGGTCAGGAGAAACCTTTTTGGAAAAGAGCCTAGAGTTTTAAATAACTTATCTTTTTACTGGACCTAGTGGCTGATTGGGAGCCAGAGACTGAAATGCAGAAAAGGGGGCTGTGTATGTTTTGTTTTAACTTCTTGATAACCAGTGTGGGGAATCAGAAGCACTGTTTGTGGCTGGCTGGGAAGTCTGCTTCAGTGTCACCTCAGTACTGAGAGAATCTGCTCTCCTTTTGCAGCCTGCCCTGACTTTGGCATTTTCAGGTGGCTAACCTGGGCACAGACGGGTCACAGGCATGTTTTTAAGTGGCAGCTGTTTCAATCCACAAAAGGGTTTAGAATTTCAGAAATATCCCTGGCTGAGATGGATTCCTGGGGAGAGAGCAGGCGAGGTGGACAAAGGGGCAAGGTAAATGCAAGATACCGGATTGTTATTGCTCTCATGTATTAGGTAGCATCGTAAGCAGCAATACTGAGAGATGGAACCCAGAGTAAAGATTGACAGTCAGATGAGGGACCTGTCAAATACAATATCCATTTTCAGTCTTCGGCAATAACAACAACATGGTCATTTTATACAGAGATTCCATCTACAGATGGTTTATAAAGGGTTACTGGAATGCTCTACACATGTCAGAGACATCAGTAGCATGTGCTAGGGATGGTTTTAAGCATGTCACTTTCACACATCCTCTATACCGTTCAAAAAAATGCATGTGTTCTGGAACACCATATTCAGAGCTCTCCCAAAAACATGAAGTGTTGCTATCTTGCCTTCTTCCAGGCACATGCATTTTAGGGGTGATGGATGAGCTGGTGTTACTGGTTAACATTAAGAAGTGGATTGCAGTAACTCTTTTAGTGGCCAAAAGAGTTATTTTGAGAAATCTGCAATTCCTCCCTCATCTATAGACTGGCTTAATGAGCTCTCTACCAGTGTAATAATGGGGGAAAAAAATCACTCAGTTTAATAGAAATGCTTGGAAAAATATGAGGATGTCTGGTCACACATGAAACTGTTGAATACTTTTGCAGTTTAGTATCTATTAGCCCCAGATAGTCATAGGTTATGTTCATACTTATTTTTCTATTTAGTCACTTAACTGATCTCCTGCATGACCTCCACCGGCTCAGGTTTTGATTTTTTCCAGGTGTTGAGAATAATGAATGTTGCATTTTGTTATTTATATGCTATTTCCATCTTGGGCATGTATTTATATCGGTTTGGTTTCATGATACGCTTGTATTTTATATAAAAACAAAAATAAAGTTAAAAAAGAAGGCATTATAGATGGCTATAAACAACCTGCTGACTGGTGGGGCTCTATAGCAATCAATTAACAATAGATTAACTGTTTATAAAGTTCCAATCACTGACACCCGTGCAAATCCATTGCCTGCAATGGGAGCTGCTCAGAGGTCACCAAGGGCAAGATTTGATCTGCAGAACCTTTAACTGATGACAATGCACATGGGAAGAGCCCGGTGTGGGGCTTGGATCCTAGGGGGAGTTGGCAGGGCTGGCAGAGGGGCTCCTCCCCCATCATTTTACTTGGAAACCGAGCTCCTCTGACGGAAGAACATGGAAACCCCAGATGCCATTCTTAGTCAATTTCCAGAGCCTCTACCATGCTCCATGGAGCCCCCGGGAGGCAGAGGAGCAATCGACCCATTGTCCCGGAAAGGGAAACTGAGGGACAAAGGTGACGTGACTTGGCCACACGCAGTGGGCATAGCAGTACTTCGAACTGGAGGGGTAAATTCCAGCTTGCGGGGACATCCCCGAGTTAGCTCTGATGGAGCGAGCACCATAAAAATGGAAGCGTAACTGCCCCAGGGCGAGGAGCTAACTGCCCCGAGTACATGCTGGGAGTCTTGGATGGGATCGTACTCAGTGACCACCCCTCTGCCACTCACACTGGGGCAGCTACGCTTCTCCATTTAGCACGCTAGCTGGACCAGAGCTAGCACGGGTGGATCTCCTCAGGCTGGGGTTTGCACCTCACAGAACTCACAGCCCTGGCTCCCAGCTCCTACCACCGGTCCACACTCCTCCGCTCCTTTGAAAGCACCAAACCCTGGCAAGCTGGCAGCCTTGCGTTCAGGGGACCTGGCGTGGAAAGGCAGCAATAGCGAGAAGCGGAGACGCAGCAGGCCGGAGGCTGCCATGCAGAGCGAGCATGCAACCCAGGTGGGATGGAGAAGAGGGTAAAAAAAAAAAAAAAAAAAAAAAAGTCTGAAGGAGAGACAGTACCTTACAATTGTACTTCTGCTTCAGCTCCTGCACGTCTCTCCCCCCAACTCTTAAAGCCAGAATGTCCCTCTTAGTCCTGGCGTATCTCTCCTTTAGCCTATTCAGGTCTGGAGAAAGCTGCGCCCCAAGCAATCAGGGAGGAGGAGAAGCAAGAGGAGGAGGGAAGAGAGGCAGAGAAGAGAGATTCAGGTAAGCAGCCAAACACAAGAGGAGGAGAAACAACAAAAGGACCAGTGATCCCTAGTCTAGACTCGGCAAGATCCAGTCTCCTGGCCCCTTCATTCCAAGGAGGAGAGAGCCTGACGTTACCCCTCCCCACGCAGGGGATGGATAGCTCTCGTCCTGCTCCCTGGGGGGGGACGAGGGGGAATCTAATTGCTTCAAGTGCCTCTCTCAGGAGAGCAAGAGCTTCTGATCACTTGTGTTGAATGGTGGCCAAGGCTCTCCCCCACTCAAAGGCCGTGTCTGCAGCGGTGCACCAGTACCGACTGGAGCGCCTCTGGGGGGCACTGGGAATGCGGGATGCTCCCCCTAGGCACCGGGAAGAAGGGCGTCCTGCATCGTGGGTCCTGAGCCCCTGCTTAGAAATCCAGCCAGGCCACAGCCGCTCTGTTCAGCAACTGCACGAGACGTTTACCTGGCTCCCCAATCACACGTCAAGGCTCCTGACGCATGAGTCTATCCCCCCAACGGGAACCTCAGGAGAACTCACTAGGTCGTGGAAAGCGGGGGAGAGAGAGGAGAAGGGGGAGGGGATGGTCCCACTGATACATTCAGATAAGATTTTCCTAAGCTCTGCTCAGCGTGCACGCCCCACCCAGCCCGCACAGCAAAGCAGGACAGAGGCAAGCGGGAGAAGCGTAGGCTCACGCCGCATGCAGGGTGCCAAGCGGGATCTCAGCCAGCAGGAAGCATCGCCTACCGTCCTGGTCAGCCCCTCTCCCCACCCCCAATCGTGGCACCCAGTCTGTGGGACAGTCCAAGCACAGTGTCTTGTCCCAGCTGACAGGGAGCTCATGGCACCCACATGCGACAGGACCGTCCATAACACGGCTTTATTGTGCGCGTCTGCCCCACACCGGTATCTGCCCAGCATTGGCTCTGCACCCAGAGTCCTACCCCAGCACACACCGGGCTCAGTGTAAAACCCGGGATAGATGATCTGGGGCACGTGCTCTTCTCTGCTTGCTCCACAGTCCTGGGTTGGACTCTGGCGAGGACATCTCCAGAACATCACAAAGGAAAAACCAACCCTGACCGGACGGCACCCCTACCGGTCTATGCGCCCTGTGAGAAGGGGCCAGCCCGGGGTAGGATGTCATGACTAACAGCTTGGAGAGGCAGTCTGCCAGTTCTGAATGACAGAGGGACCATCCACCGAACAAGAGAACAGGACGCTCAGAGTCCAGACACCCCAAGGGGAGAACAGACGCTTTACATCCCAGAAATGAGCAGTTGAACCAAGGGATTCATAGTACGATAAGACCGTCTGCAGCATGCATCGAGTCAGCGCTTTCATCAAAGCTTATAAACTTCCGAACTTGGTCATTAGGAGAGAAACATTCGAATGTATCCCGATTGCCTGGAGCAAAGCCTCAGCTCCTAGGAAACTGCAGCTCTTCGGCACGGCCTCTTAGCCACGGGCTCAGCTCTACCGGCTGGGCCCACCAACTGCCCTCTATTGCAAGCGTAGACTCCTGGGTCAAACGAAGACAGAAATGGTCTCCCCTGCACCAGGCAATATCCGAGACCAGCCACTAATTTATTATCCCAGTTCAACTTGTCTAGGCAAGATGTTGAATAAATTAAAACAAAAAAAAAAATCAACCCACCCTCTGCTTGAATACCTCGCTGCTATATGGGGCTTTTCCTCCGGAGATCTCAAAGCCCTTCACAAAGGAGCTCAGTATCATTAGCCCCATTTTACAGCCGGGGAAACTGACGCACAGAAGGGAAGTGACCAGCCCAATGTCATTGGCAGGCTCCTGGCAGAGCTCTCCTGAGTCCCAGTCCAGTGCTCTGTTCACTGGGCAACACAGTCTCTGGGACGCCGTAGAGCCATCTAAATCGCCATCCCCTCTCCCAGACAGTGGGGATTCTTCGGGGTAAAAGGATTCACATCCAGGCAATCCACGTGCACACCACAACACAGCTGAGTAAAGCTACTCCCTTCCCCCCAGTCTGCTATTGACACTCAGGCTATTGATACGCCAAGCCCTGGACCGTGGATGGGCTATGAACATTTACAGGAAGGCATTTACAGCTCCCCCACCAGGTCCAGCCCCGCAGACAAGCGGGTCAGAGGTTTTATTTCAAACTGGCTCCACGTCTCCCCACCAGCCCACGGGCGCAGGGCCGGTTCCATCGTTTCCCAGGGCACACTGCGCGCCTCTTACCTTCGGCTGGAAGGCCGCCCGGTGTTTCGCAGGTTCCGCCTCGGCCTTGACCTCTTCTCCAGAATCCTCGCTATAGC
This sequence comes from Emydura macquarii macquarii, assembly GCF_026122565.2. Lineage (NCBI taxonomy): Eukaryota > Metazoa > Chordata > Testudines > Chelidae > Emydura > Emydura macquarii. The sequence goes on from NW_027132905.1 coordinate 50,520,382, forward strand.
TCTCAAACTCGCTGGAGCTCCAGCCTAGATCCTCCGCCTCCCGGTGGGCCCCGTCTCGAAGAACATCCTCATAAATCAGGTTCCTGTCGCTCCCTGTCGGGGCGGGGACAAGAACAGGCACCATTGGCAAAGGCCCACGGCATCACCTCTTGGGAGGAGGCGTTTGCTTCGACCCACAGCGTGCCCAGTTAATTTAACATTACCCACGGCGGGTGGTATGGAGGCAGAGACACATGGCCACCTAACAGGTTCCCATCAGTGTCGACCCAGGCCCAGATATCTTGCAGCACTCGTTTGCCTTGGAAGGCATTGCTCCAGAGATAGGAAAGTCTCCTGGGTCCATGGTTACAAGTGCCAGTAAGTCAGAGTAGGGTGAAAATGAGGAGCGGCGTCTCCTAAGGCAATGGGTAGAATCCCCCTTACTTAGATCCCTTCGAACCAGGCAGGATGGTGGACTAGAAAAGGACAATCTTGCAAGCAACAAAGTGGCTGGGGCAGGATGGAAAGGGACAAGACGGCTCAGTGATCTTTTACCCCCTCCAGTGTCAGTGTTTCCAGGTTTTGTATTCAGGAAAGGCAGCTAGTGGGTCAGGCTAATTGTCCTCTTAACATTCATGCTCAGAGCAGCTATGCACCACGCCCGAAGGACAAAGGAAGCCCTTGGCCAGCCGGGACAAGCAGTTCAGCACAAGCAGCGTGCGTGGCCTCTGAGAACAGAGATCGCGGCACAGACAGACCAGCCACAAGTCACCACAAGGAACTTGAGAGAAGGGGTGGAGGAGGGCAGCTTGGGCCCATAGAAAGCAGGGTGAGGAATCCCTAGAGCGCCAGGGGAACAAGACGACCCGGGAGGAGCAGCCTCAGAGCCTGCACTGGTTGACAAAGGCTTCCCCACTGAGTCAGCAGTAACTGTGGATTCCCGAGACACGGCACAGAAAGAACCCAGCAAGGCATCAGTAGGCGGGTGGGTCGGCAGGGCAGAGCTGCCCAGCACAGGGTGCTCCTGGGCTACAGTTGGAAGGCCGCCTTCTCTTCCTGGAGCTGCTTAGACAGGAGGCTAGTGCTGGTGCCCGCTAAGCTAGAGTTTGCTGCAGACCCCAGGCAGGTAGGTCCATCAGGGGCAGGCCCCGTGAGAGGTGGCCTCTCTCTTGAGAGAGATCCAGGGAAGGCGGGAGAGAGATGCGGTATTGTTCCTCATTTCTGTGACAACAGTGCCCGAAAGACCCAATCGGGACGGGGACCCCACTGTTCTCTATGAACCGTCCTGACCCCACAGAGCTGACCATCTAAATAGAGCAGAGCAAGGAAGGAGCATCAGCCCCGTTTTACAGACAGGGAGCGGAGGGCCAGAGAGATTAAGAGATTTGCCCAAGGTCACAGCAGAGTCTGTGTCACAGCTGGGAGATTCCCAAGCCCTGAGGATCATTGTTGGCAAAAACAGTTCCCCTGACCACAGAGCAGTTCTTCTCCCCTTCCTATTTACTATTTGTGTTTAAACCTTGTTCTGTTTACTGCTTTCCTCCCCCTCCTCCTCTTCTAGCCTGTATCATGTGCTTTTCAAGGGCTATTTTTAAAACCACCATCAATTTCCTATTTCAGCTGATCAATTTCCTGCTCTTCAACCCAAAGGAGAGATTTGGTACCAGGGAAGAGGATTTGGGGGTGGATCTTGTGCATTTCTGACACATCTAAAATAAAAACCCAGCCCGAGCGACATGGCAGGGAGTTTACCGCGCAGGCCCTTTGAACTGACTGTAGAACAGAGTGGGGCCATGACTATTATTTATTTATTATTTGCACTGTAGTAGCACCTAGCAGCCCCATCACGAACTAGGACCTCATTGTGCTAGGTGCTGTACGAACACAGAACAAAAGGGCAATCCCTGCCCCGACAAGCTGCTGCCTTGTACGCCCCAGAGTCAGAGTAACAAGGTGAGCCCAACCCAAGTAACAAAGGCCTGGTCTACACTGCCTTGCATTGACCTAGCTACAAAAGGATCTTCACTTCAATTTGGCTCCCGCCAACGTAAGTACTTCTCTCCGCCAATTTAACACCACCACCTCCCCCAAGCAGCCACAGTCGGCGTATTTAGGTCGCCGCGTTGCTTACGTCGACTGTTCCTGGCCTCCAGAAGCCATCCCACAATGCCTCACACTGAAACACAATCGATATAAACGCTCCTGGTGAGGACACGCACTGACAACAAGGGAAGCCAAACGTGCGCGCACAAGCGATTTGTGTACGCCGATGTAAGTTGGATTGACATAATTCTGTAGTGTAGATGTGGCCAAAGATCCATTCCCCGGGGGATTCTCTCTTTGGCAAGGCAGTCACCCAGGGACCCAACCCTCAGCTTTCCCTGGGGCATACGTTAGCCAAGACACAGGCGCGTCACCTCCATCCATTCAGCATCTCGTGCTCTGCAGAACCACAGGCGTTTGAGCCACGTCTTGCCTTGAGATGCACAAGCAGCGGTGTAGACAAATGAAGAAACGCGCACGCTTTCACCGTACCCAGATCTGCTTATTTCTTCACAGTCGACGCCGCAGGTCTTTGGTGAAGGTCACCCATATACCTGCACCATCTCTGAGCCAGTCATGGAAGAAGATAGCCAGGCCCTTGGACCTTCCATCCACACCTCGCCTCAACTACCCAGGCGCTTTTGGAACCTTCGCCCCGAGATACCATGGCCCCACTGGGCCCTTTCCTCCTCCAAGCTCTGCCCAGCACGTACTGGCCCTATTTAAACACGGTCCTGCTCTTCTCAGTGGAGGCACAACACCGAGACGTGCAGCTTTCAGTGAACTTTTGCAATTTATTTATTTATTTACTTATTTTTAAAGACGGACCACCACCCTGAAGGGACGGGCCCCAGGACTCAGACACACCATTCTCAGCTCCCTGGGGTTCAGAGCCTGGCTGACATCCTGACTCCAATTAACCCCACCATTGACTCCATTGGGACCAGGATTTCACCCTTCTTTGTATTTCCTGTCTCTGGTGGGCCCTTTACATCTGTTGGAAGATCGAGAATGATTCCCGCAGACCCTCCATCTTTCCTAGAGTCCAGGGCCACTGGGATCATCTCGTCTGACCTCCTGCATAGCCCACGCCAGAGAAATAATTCCCTGAGCAGATCTTTTAGAAAAACATCCACTCGAGTTAAAAATGGTCAGTGATGGAGAACCCACCACAGCCCCGGGGAAAGTGTTCCCGTGGTCAATCATTCTCACTGTCAAAAATTTACACCTTATTTCCTGTCTGAACTGGTCTAATTTCAACTTCCAGTCACTGGGTTGTGTTAGACCTGTCTCTGCTAGATCGAAGAGTTCATTATTAAATATGTGTTCCCCATGTAGGTGCTTATGGACTGCAGTCTAGTCACCCCTTCACCTGCTCTTCCTTAAGCTAAATAAATGGAGCTCCTGGAGACTATCACGATAAGGCAGGTTTTCTAATCCTTTCATCAGTCCCATGGCTCTTCTCGGACCCCTCTCTAAAACATCAACATCCTTTTTGAACGGTGAGCACCAGAACCGGACGCAGTATTCCAGGAGCGGTCAGACCAGTGACCAATACAGAGGTAAAATAACTCTCTACTCCTATTCAAGTGTCACGTTTATGCACCACAGGATCACATTCACTCTTTCGGTCACAGCCCAGAGATGGAGGCCAAGACTAACATCTTTTTGCTTTTCTGCTCTTGCCTTTCTGCCCAGGGGGAAGCTCAGCTTCAAACAGCTGGATGTTTTCTCACCGTCGGAACATCCACTCCAAGAGCTGGGGAGGGACCTGGGTTCCGTCTCCAGCCTGGCTGTAGGAGGAGATGCACGGAAAGGAATGCAGGAGGACAGGAATTTTAAACTGACAGCCAGTACAGGATTACAGTCACCAGGCTATTATTAAACAAAAAGATAAACAACTCCCTAGAAGAGGATTTGTTCTTCGGAAACCAGTGCAACTGGCCATGGAGGAGTGAAAAACACAATCACAGCAGCAGTCATGAGACTCTAGCTAAATTAAGGCAGCATTTCCATCTCCTGAGCTTTGCATCGAGGGGCAAAAGAAGTGCGGATGGAGATCATCAAGAATGAGCATCCATCATCATCACGTGGAGCGCAGGACCAGCGAGGGTACATCTACCTGGCAAGCAGCAGTGCGTCTCAGAGCCCGGGTCTATGGACTCAGGCTACCGGGGCTCTCGCTATGGTGCTAAAAATAGCCGTGCAGACGTCCAGGCTTGGGCTGGAGCCTGGGGAAAGGGGTGGGTTTCACAACCTGTGCCCGAACGTCTACATTAGCACAAGCCTGAGTCTGGGGACCCAGGCTTTGAGACTCACCACTGTGGGCTGCTGCTTGCCGCACAGACGTACCCGTAAAGCCCCAAACCAAGATTGGGACCCTACGGCGCACGGTGCTGTCCAAGGTACTGAGATGGCACGGTGAGGAGCCCAGCACTAGAACCTACCCAGAACAGAACACGGGCAGTCCTTGCCCCACCGCTCCTCAAGCTTACAATCCAAACATAAAATAGAGACAAAAGGCGGGATAAAGGAACTATTACCCCCACCCCTTTGCACAGATGGGACACTGAGGCCCAAAGAGTGAAGGCCAGGATGCTCCAAAGAGGTTAGGTGCTCCTCCTGGCAGAGGCAGGAATTGAAGCTGGGTCTCCCACATCCCAGGTGAGTGCACTAACTACTGGGCTAAAAGTTGTCAGGTGGCTGTAGGATGACTAGATGTCCTGATTTTATAGGGGCAGTCTCAATATTCAGGGCTTTTTCTTATATAGGCACCTATTACCACTCACCCCCGCCCCCATTTTTCACACTTGCTATCTGGTCACCCTAGGTGGCTGGCACCCCCACAATGCCCAATGGCATAAGGTGCCTAACACGGAAGAGAGTTCCTGGCTTCAGAATTACTAAGCGGAAATAGGCACCTCCCTGAAGCCCGGACTTCAGTGCCTAGATCTCAGAAGGCAGGTCTTAGCGCTCATCCCTCCGGTCGGCATCGCCCATTGACTAACTCAGGCAGCATGAATCACAGCCCAAGTCACCCAGCTCTCCCCAGGCATTGTGCAGACGCTTACGTGTCTAACTCCGGCTTTGAGAATCACAGGGATTTTTCCAGGCACCTAAAATTAGGCCTGGTGACACTCAACATCAACTCCTTTTGAGCATTCAGCCCGAAGTGACTTGCCTAATGTCGCACACAGATTCTGCGGCAGAGCCAGGAATTGCCCCAAATCTGCCAAGTCCTAGCCCAGTATCCGGACCACTAGGCTACGCATCAAACCTCAACCAGAGCTCACCCAGCACAGAGTGACAGCAGGGCTCTGACTCCCCGTTGCAACACATCCAAGTTAGAGGCTGCAAGGAGCTCGAGATGGCTATTCCGAGTCAGTCTCATGAGCCCCAGATGTGAGAAACCGGAGCTCATTTCATCCTCTGGACAGACTCTCTAAAATCCCTCAGATTTCCACCATCGTTTCAACCACCCCCATTCATTCATTCATTCAACTCTCTCTAGAGCACTCCCATGCCAGCATCCACTTCCTGGACACCGGGATCAGTTTCAACAATGGAACCTTACAACTGTATACAAAGAAACGCGCAGATCACCACACCTACCTCCACAGATCCAGTAACCTCCCCAGACACGCCAAGAAATCCGTTATCTACAGTCAGGCACCCGGGTCCCACAGAACATGCTCCAAGGAGAAAGTCCGGGACACACACCTTCACCCACTTAAAACCACCTTCACCAAACAAGGACTCTCCACCTGAGAAGTAGAGCACATCATGGGACAGTTCATCCCTGAGAGAGCCTGCTTCAATACGGAAATAAAACACCCTCTGACCGCACACACCTAGTTCTCACAATGGGACTCGTACAGGGTATCATTAAACCATTACAAGCCATATCCTGTAATATTTTGGGATCAACACAGCTGCACCTATTGCTTACAAAGAGGGAGCGTGTCATCACCCTAAGAGGCCCTCCCGTACTCACACGACCATGTCAAAATAGCCTCTTCCTGGTGTCCTCCGTTCTTCAAACCACTGCTCACTCCCACATCCCGGGCAGCAGGAGCCCCTCTCCCCCTTCCTAGCACCAAATCCTAAAAGAACTCTTTCCTGAACCCCTTCTTCTGGCCTTCAAACAACCCCCCAGCCTCTCCAAGCTCATCTTCAGAAGCAAGCTCCCCCCAGACCAGGTCCCACCAACTCGAAGCGGCACCAGAACCTGCCAGAACAGATGCCAAACCCGCAGACGTCTCTCCACTGCCACAATGATCAACACCTGCCACAGGACATCTTTCGAGCTCCGTGGGTCCTATCACAGCATGCAGCATACCGCACCCGGGGCATTAAACACAAACTAGGTGGGTGAAACCAGACAATCCCTACGCTCTCGAATGAACTCACCCAGAAAAACGAGGAGAGAGCACACCACCCCATCGCCCGAGGGGGAACAGTCGACAAAACTAACTCAGTCCTCGTCCTCGAAGGAAACCTGCACAACACCTTCCAAAGACCAGGCTGGGAGCGTAAATGCGTACGTTTTGCCAGACACTAAAAACCAGGGACTGAAGAGAATCCGGATTTATGGTTTAGAACAACACTCTGCCCCAATCCCCTCATGACTGGAGAGATGTTAACTGGCCGCTTCACCTGGAACGGTGCCTTGAAATGTGTGTGAACTCCTTATGCTAAACAACCTGTTCCACCTTGTATTTAGCTGGGACACTGAGTGGGTAACTTTCCCAGACCTGAAGAAGAGCTTTGCGTAGCTCGAAAGCTGGTCTCTCTCACCAGTAGAAGCTGGTCCAATGAACGAGATTACCTCAGCCACCTTGTCTCTCTAATACCCTGCGACCAACACAGCTGCACCTACTGCCTACACAGAGGGAGCGCGTCATCACCCTACGAGGCCCTCCCGTACTCACACGACCATCTTAAAATAGCCACTTCCTTGTGTCCTCTGTTCTTGAAGCCACTGTTCACGCCCACATCCTGGCTAGCAGGAGTTTCTTAATTCACTGCTACAAAATCCAGAGTCCTCCTCTCCCTTCCCGGCATCCCTCACAGCTCAGGCTGGCTGTGGGTGTAGACCCAGAGTTTTTATGGCAGAGTAAAAGGCCAGAATACTCCTGAAGGAGGGGAGTAAATGGTCTTGTTAGAACAGGCGACTGGGAGTCAGGACTCCGGGGTTCTATTCCCAGCTCTGTCACAGAACCACCGTGCCACCTTGGAGCAAGTCACTGCACCTCCGTGACTCAGTTTCCCCATTTGTCAAATGGAGAGCGCACCCACCCACCTCCCAACATTCAGGGCGATGGGTGGGGCTACGAGAGAAAGGGCAGAGCTGAGAGAGGCAGAGGAGGAAGCAGATAAGAAAGAGAGGCTACAGTAGCGTGCGGGAGAGGAGAGCAGGAAAGACACCTATGCCCATAGCAGAATTCTGGGTGTTGCCATACCGTACTGATCCGAGTCCAAGTTTTCACACGGGACGTCATCATAGATCACATCTTCCTCCAGGGCCGGGAACTCAAACCGTCCGCCTGGAATGAAAAGCAACACAGGCCAAGCTGTGGAGAAGAAGCTGAACTTGCCATGAGTTTCAGCTACATCCCGCTTTGATGCATGGCTGCCGAGTGGCAGCGTGGGCCAGTGGGTAGGGCACTGGATTGGGGGGGGTCAGGAGAGCTGTGCCCAGTGACTGCCTTGGCCACTGACCTGGTGGCCAAGTCACTTCACCTCTGGGACTGTTCTCCCTCCTTTACCTATTTCGATTGTCATCTCTTCTGGGCAGGGACTGTCTCTCACTGGTGTACACACAGGGCCTACCTCCTGAGTGCTACCAGAATACAATTCATCGTAGGTCTCGTCTGGAGCATCTGATGTTTCAGAGCCGTGCTGCTCTTGGTACCTTGTGTGTCTCAATGGCTAACGCTAGACCCTGCCCCTTGCTCTCTCTGAAGCCTCTGCAGGGAGAACTCAAACTCTGACCCCAGTTTTATGACTTGATCCTGCCTCCTTTCTAAGCAGCAACAGGCCAGGGCTACAAGGTGTGCATCTTAATCCAAAGTTAGGGGGCCTTCAGTTCTAGGGGCTCAGCCAGAGGAGAGAGAAATTGAGGCCAGCTGTGAAATCCAGATCTAGGCCCACGTTCTGATCCAAAGAACCGAGCCAAACTCCGGGTGCTTTGGGACCAGACACCTCTCGAATTTCAACCCATCAAGTTCTCAACACCCTCTCTGCGGCATGGTAACAACTACACGGAAATCTAAGCTATAGTCCCAGCCCTGAATCATGGTCCCAGACATGCCCTGTCACCCTCCTGGCCAGAGGGCTGTTGTAATGTTTATACAGAGTCAGGACTCGGGATGGGAACCCCTGCCTTTCCAGGACACCCAGAAACCGAGGGAACATGAGATTCTCTTTCCAGGAATCCAGAGTCATTTCCAGCCATCTCCTCCAGCTCAAAGAGGAGTCAGACCCCTACCTCGTCGGGTGCTCTTCCTTCTCCAGTGAGAGGTCCGAGTCCCTGTGTGGGAGCTGCCCACCACGGCCCCATTGCTGACCACTGTCAGGAACCTAGGACAGAAAGAGTGCTGTGAGCTGTCAGACAAGCCAGTTCACAGGGATGTGTCACTGAAGGTACGAGCGGTCACGCAAAGCTGGGCAAATGCAGATCCACCGACCTGAACTGCACGGTCCTGGTGTGAGCAAATGCAACAGCCACAGGAGTTGCTCGGTTGCAGACCTGGCTGTGGACTGGGATCCTCCACAGCTAACTACACCAGGAGTGGGTGACACGCACAGGCAATCCGCACTGAGGCACGATGGGTCTTTGTCCCCGTCTAGTGGCTAGTCCATGTAAACGGTTAGCGAGTCTCCTACTGCTTCCAGCTCTTAGAGTCTCCCCTTTAACTCCAGGCTCGCAGCTTTTAGCTCGGACGGCCAAAGCTCCCACACGTGCATCCGCTTACAGCCCACACGCCGCTCTCTCAGCCACCACGCTCACAGCGCTGACCCCTAGCACCCCCCGTTCAATTACACTGCAGATCTCAGTCGTGCCGGGTCCCAGCACGCCATTTGGCCATGGTTCCACTCCGCTTGCCTCTCTCTTTCTGGTGTCTTTTTTCCCCCCCTTGGTTGCTTTCAGCCCGTTTCCTCTACTCTTTCCCCCTACCCCCGGGTGTCCCTTCCCTGTTCTCCATCTCCTCCCCTGTGTTTTTTCTCCCTCCATCATAAAACCAGTCCACTTTTCTCCCCCACTTCTCTTTTTCAGCTCATTAGCTCTTTGGGGCTAGAACCTGTCTTCCTTCCTGATTTTTAATCAGTATGGTAGTAGCACCTAAACGCCTTAACACCAGCGCGCTAGGTGCTGCACAAACAGGTCACTGAGGCAGTCCCTTCCCCAAACAGCTTATGATCCAAATTACTCTCTTGTGAAGATCCCTCTCCAGACACAGGCAAATAATTTTTCCCAACCTTTGCAGGTGGCATCTGAGCACAGGCACCAATCAGGACAAGGGTCCAGGAGGAGGCCTCAGACACAGCCAGGAACCAGCATGCTCTGATTTCACAACAGAGGTTAAGGCACTGGACTGGCAACCAGAAGAACTGACCCACTTCTCAGCCCTGAAACAGACTGCCTGTGTGACTGTGGGCAAATCACTTTGTCTCTGTGCCTCAATTTCCCACCTGTAAAGCAGGGCTATTTCCTCTCTGCTGCCTCCATCCACTCTCCCTGCAGGGAGCCCCGGAATGCGCACCTGCCTCCTCACGTACCTTCAGAGAGAAGCCAAGCGTCCGGCTTTCCTCGGGAAAAGCAGGGAAGGTAAAAAGACAGCGCCTGTGATGAGTGCCGGTGCAGAAATCAGAGTCCTCCCTCGGGACCTGGCAGCAGACCCATCGCCGCAGCTCCAGGTTCAACCCTCCTCTGGGATCCAGAAATCCTTCCCTTCAGCCACACGCCCACCCTCCTCTGCACTGCAGTGTGTGCTGACTGGGCGATCCCGATCCAGCCAGCTGAGCAATGCTGCTGTTTCTGCCCTCTAGCCAGCAGCATCCCCTCCACCCTCATTGCATCACTGCAACCGGCGCTGGATCGAGGCGCAACGTCAAGCTGGCACCTAGAGGCACCGCCCCACCTCTTAACCTTCCTCCCGCTCGTGTCTGGATTCTCGAGGGGCTGGTGGGAGCCCATATGGGCAGGGTGAGAGAGAAGAACAACTTCACCAGATGAGAAGCCATGTGTGATGGTCAAGAGGTTCTGAAGACACCGAGATTTATTTGAGAAAGAGCGACAGAGACACCAGGGTCCTGACTGGGAGGAAACAGCCTCGTGTGGCTATTTAGGGTTAACATTGATTTGAGAGTAGACAGGGACTCTGGACTTCTACTCCAAGGTCTGCCACTGACCTGCTGGGCTGAGCAAGTCCCTTCCCCTGCTTGCCTCTGTTTCCCCTCTCCAGGGTTTGTCTGTGTTGGATATTTCAACTGCAAGCTCTTCGTTCCAGCGACTGTCTCTCATCAGATGTCTGTGCAGCACTCAGCATAACGGGGCAGTGATCTCAGCTGAGCCTCTCAATGCTAGCATAACAACATTAATTTTTAAAGTCTGTTCAACAACAGCTTTCTAGGTCTTTAATCCCGCAGGATCCCAGCATCAAACGGACATATCAATTCCTACCTTCCCTCGCTACTGAAATGCGGCCACCTCTTGGCTGTAGCACACAGCAACACTATGCAACAATTTAGAACAGGAGGTGAAGAATAACTTCTCTAGCTGAATCTGCAGGGAACTTAGAGAAGCACAATGTACTGAAATGCCCCGGCTTCCCCTCTCCAAATACGGCTAACCTACTTCACTTTTAAATGCAGCTACCTGCTGCACCTTTGAGCTTATATATTCTTAGTTTTGCTTTTAGAATCAAGACATTTGGTCCAAGAAATTAAACGTAAAAGTCACAACAATAAAAAGCAAATCCAGTCCCATGATGCGGAGTATTGAAGCCAGTTCCCTCTGACTGCCGTTAGGGGTCAGGATTAACCTGTTATCCGCCCACCGTAAGCGGAACTAGCCGACTAACGTCTGTAACTCTCTGTCAGAAAATCCCCTTTTTCTTTTTTGCCATTCATAAAGGAACTTGCAATCTGCAGCAGGTCGTAGCTTTTCTTTGCATCTCCTCAAAGAGAATCGCAGCTCCGAGCACCCTGGCACCCTGACAGAGCTCAGATCTGCAGCTAACTTTTGCAGTTCAGACCCATCCCTATCAGGGACAGAACTAAGACGCTGGTGTAGGTGGTCCAAGAGAACAGCCTCCTGTATGACCAGTCTTACTTGGGTCCGAGTCCATGAGCCACACCTGTATGGGCCTGCAGAAGTGACAGCATCCTTCAAAATGCTCCTTTCTCCTCTGGCCTCCACCACCAAAACTGCCAGCCCACCCCCTGCCCCGCATCCCCACAGGGATGGGCATCGCTGCGTGAAAGAACTTGAAATGCAGGAGTTTAACGGGAGGGAGATCTCTGCAAGGCAGTGATGCCGGGAGAGAACTAGAAGAGGAGGGGAAGGGGGACTGCTCCGGTGACCAGTCGGAAGGCGAACGCTGGAACCGAGCTGGCCTCAAACACCAACCACCAGTCCAGGTTCTGCAGAGAAAACTGCCAGGCTTCCCGGATCTCCCCTTCCCAGCAGCACGACCAGACAGGGAGGCAGGTCACCATCCCACAGTCCCCACCCTCCGGCAGCTGCCAAGCGATACAACTTCCCATTTCTGCGGCACTCTAAACGTTAGCCGTGGTCAAGGCTTCCCCTTCTCCTGCCTGCATCCAGCCAGTCAGACCAACGGGATTCTGTGAGCACGGGTCTGCCATCATGCCCAACTAAAACCATGCACGTTCAGACCTTTCAGTCCGACATACAGCAAGCCAGGAAGAGGACATGGGCTTCCCTGACTCATAGTCCCGTGCTCGCGACCAGAGTGAATCAGCAAACAAAGACCTCACACAAGAAAATACAGAACAGACCAAGGGAAATCCCTCCCCAACTCTTCTGTGCCTCAGTGCATATGAGTGACAGAGGCCAAGCCTGGGTGCAAAAGGTGCCGGCTCCCTGCACGGACAATGAGAATTGCAGGCAGTTCTGATGCCCCTCTGAAACCAGCTCAGCTGTGAAATCTTCGCTGTTACCCTAAAGGCACAGGTAGTGCATCTCGCATGTATGTCTACATTGCAACTCAATACCCATGGCCGACCCGCATCAGCTGACTCGGGCTCACGGGGCTAGGACTGTGGGGCTGTAAAACTGCAATGCAGACACTTGGGCTGGAGCCTGGGCTCTGGGATCCTCTCCCACCATGGAGTGCCTGAGTCCCTACACCGCAGTTCTACAGCCCCTGCAGCCTGAGTCAGCTGAGACAGGCCAGCTGTGGGTGTTTAATTGCAGTGTAGACATACTCTGAGAGGCTAAGGGGTTAATACCTTCTTGTTTTAATTCACAGACACCTTTCCCCCAGTACAATCCAGCTGACCACATTTATGCAAGTCCCTGCATGCATAAAAACTATATTCCAACCCTGCTTTGCCAACCCAGGTCCTGCTGCTCCACCAGGGATGGATGAACCCACCCTAACTTTAGTGGAGGAGGACAGAGCTGGATATATGGGAGGCTCAAATCTGCACCAGACTCACTCAGCTGCAAATGCCTCCCTGTGATGGTAGATTTTGCAGAGATTCAAAATGACCCCAGCACGGAGGACATCAGATAATGGTAGCACCCAGCCACCCGGGGAATCAGGACCAGAAATGGGAGAGTTAGGATGAAAAGAGACAGATGCCTTCATACAGGGTTGCAGAATCCACTCCTGGCGTGGGTGTGTAACAGCGGCTCCCAGCAGAGATCTGCCTAGCACAGCTTCCACTGGTTCAGATGCAGGGAAAAAGTCACACCCCCAAATCACTGGGATCCCAGGTTGAGTCGCTCTTGCCAATTTATCTGTAATCTTGGGGGAGCCTGCCCACAGGTGCAGGGATTTAAATGCATGGATTACAGCAGACCAGCATATCACCGGCTGGGTTTATGCAACAGCACTAAGGGGTTAAAACGACCTTGACAATCCCGGCAGGATAGGACTGATGATAAACCCAGTCAGGTCACAAGACTGATTCTGCAACAGCTGCCAGGCTGCAGCCGGCAGGCAGGCAGACAGACCCACCCTAGAAGCGCAGGCAAGGTCAGCGCTTGTAAGCAAAGGTGGAGCCCATCCTGTAAATGGATTCCCGTACATCCCAAGGGAGGGCCTTTCTAAATAGACCTTAAAGGCCATTTCTAGCCTAAATTTAGATTTAACAAGGAAGCTTCACCTGCACATAAAACCAGTAGAGATGTATCCAGGAAATCTATATTCCCATAAAAAGGTTAAATCAACAAACATTCCTCTGTTTGAAATCCACACACTGCAGCACAGCACGCATTGCAAAACACTATTTCCCTGGGGGGAGGTGAGCTTGGGGACATGGGACGTGAATGAGGGGGATTGTTTTAATGTTTGTTAGCAGCGAAGGTGTACCTAGGGAGAACAGAGCAGCTTGCTGTTTTTTGCTGGTTTATTATTTTGATGGGGGGATCTTAGTTGGGGGCAAAAGCATCAAGGACAATTCGATGGGCCCTTAACAGAAATATATGCAAACTAGAAAAAAAAAATTGGCTACCCTATTTGGACGCACAGGGTGGACGGCCCAGTGGTTCAAACAATAGGCTGAGACTCAGCAGAGCCAGGTTAATTCCTGCTCTGCTACAGACTCTACATTGACCCCTGGGCAAATCACTTATCCTTGCTGGGCCTCAAGTTCCCCCCTGTGCAATGGAGATCAGAATCCTTGTAGTCTCTCTGCCTCGTCTATTTACACTGGAAGCAATTTGGGGGCAGAGACTGTCTCTTGCTAAGTGTGTACAGCACCACGGGGCCCTGACCTCAGCTGAGGCCTCTAGCTGCTACTAGAATACTAATAATGAATATTAATCATTTGTCCAAGCCACACAAAGTACAAATATGGTGAACCAGTATTATACATGGAGAAGAGGGGAGGAGATTTAAAAGCATCCCAGCAGCAATCACGAAGGGATTCTGAAGGCCTGGAGAGCCTTCAAATAGAACGTTCAGCCTTTAAAATGTTTGCCAAGGGGTCACTTGAGATGACGTTAAAGGCCAAGGGAGCTCTCACAGGAGGGGCATGCAAGTGTGAGGGTTAGAAACAGGCAGCAGGAGGAGCTGCCACCTCGGGAGGCTGTGGGGAGAAAGCCCTGAAATGTTTGCCCCAGGGTCAGAGCACCAAGCCCAGATGCAGGCCTCTCCCCGCCCTGCACCAGCACCCCAGGACAAACCACGGCCTGCAGCATGGACTTGGCTCAAGAACCATGCACACAGAGCATCCCTCCTGCCTCCTTACCTGGCCAGGAGCCTCTTATGTAAGCACCTGTCGGCAAAGGTGCTGGAGTGATCCATACAGACCCCCTAAGGCAACATCTACAAATCTGCTTTGTTCCAGGCTGTGGCACAAGCCCCCCCACTGAGTTTACCCAGATTCAGCTGCTTTGGCTGTCTCCCAGCTCACCTGCACTATTACTTTGGGAGCGGGAGGGGCCCAGCTGTGAGCCTGTGAAACAAGCCAGCTATTAGCAGCCGGGGGAGAAGGCCAGGGCGCCACGTTAACCCCGCAGGTGCTGAATTAGGGGAACACGTCAAAAGGCCCAGGCTGGTTCAAAGCTGTGCTGGAGATCTTCTCAGTGCTGTGGAGTATGATTAGTTCTTCGTATTACCGTAACACCGAGGAGCCCTAGTCACAGCCCAGGACCCCACTGTGCTAGGCGCTGTACAAACATTGAACAAAACGAGAGCTGTATTTGTTCAGTTTTTGGCTCAGTTCCTGCATGAGGAGGATATTGGTGCTGATCCACTCTCTGCAAAGTGCTTTGAGATCCTGGGCTGAAATACGTTCTGTAGTGTCAGTGCAAAGCATGCCCCTGCATCACCTGCTTGTAGATTACCCTACACCATCCTGGAGAGACAAGTCACATGAATGATGGAAGTGGTTTTGATTAGAGAGGGGTCCGCAGATGCAAAATTCAGAACCGGCTCCAGAGTGGGAATACTCCAGTAACAAAGCTCAGGGTTGCTCAGATTTGGAAGCGGGGGAATGTGTGATTTGTCCCATTACAGAGGTAGGAGCTGGCTGCCTTTAAGCTCTTTGGGGCAGACTGTCTTTTTGTTCTCTGTTTGTACAGCGCCTGGCACAATGGGGTCCTGATCCATGGCTGGGGCTTCCAGAGGCTATGGTAATGCACATTAAAAATAACACTAATGCTGTTCCCAATCCAGATTTGGACTCACCCACAAAATAAATAAATGGGGTGGGAGGAAGTTGCATTTGGGGGACTAGGACCAACTATTGATGAGTGAGGGTTAAATGCCCAGCCAGACAGGAGAAAAGGGAGATGAAACAGCTGCTGCTGAGCCATTTCAGGTGATCCTGCGGTGAAGGTGCTGGGCCAGGACTCAGGAGAGCTGGGGTCAATTCCCAGCTCTGGCACAGACTCCCTGTGTGACCTTGGGCCAGTCACTTAGAGCTTGTTTACAGGAACAATTAATTCACCCCAAGCTGGGGGGTGAATCCACACTACCCTAGCCTGCCACGAACTAACTGTCCAGGTGGACCCTGCTGACGTGCACTAACTCTTCATCAGTGCGCTTTGATCTGGTCCCCTTTCAAAGAAGATTAGATGCACATGCTAAAAGTGTGGCTCTGTCCCCTCTGCTGGCTGTGCCAGCTATTACAGCTTTATAAATCTGCTACTGTCTCCATGCTAATAACATCACCCAGCACATCCCAGCTTGCCACAAACTAATTAACAGACGAGCCCTTAATCTCTCCAGGTCCTAATTCCCCATTTGTAAAAATGCTTCCTCCCCACCTCTGCCTGTTTGGTCCAGGGACTGTCTCTTGCTGTGAATCTGTGAAGCTCCCAGGACAATGGGGCCCTGACCTACATCTCTCCTGGGGTATAAAGTAATACTGATAAAATATATAGCAATAATCCAGGTCTGAGACCACCATGATGGGTGCAGGATAAGAAGCTGAATAGAGGTGAATCCCTGGGCAATCAGAGCCCGCCCTTTCCCAATGCCCGTTGCACCCGTCCAGCCCTACAGAGGCTGTGACGTCAATAACACAGTTTACAGCTGCTCGCTGAGCAACTGCTGTGGATTCTTTGGCCCTGACGCAAAGCCTGGAGTTGGAGCAGCAGTCGGACATGTGATCTGACTGCAAAGTGCCGGGCAAAGCCAAGCAAACCGCCCCAGCCCCTCTGGGACGGTAAGTGTGGTTCCTCCAGCTACCACCTGAACTCAGGGAGCTGTGCACGGGAGGGGGAGGGAGGAAAGGGAGCCCACCCCCTGGATCAGACTGCCCGTGCAGGAGAGAGCCGGCTCAAAGACTACAGCAGTGCGTGGGAAGCCTCTTCTGCAGGGAGAAGGGGCTGGCGGGGTAACAGGCCTGGCGAAGGATACGCCCCGAGGCAGACCTCCCCTCAGCCACCCTCCTGTCGACTTCACTTGCTCGGCTGGTGGAGGGGGCAGTCTGCTGCGGTTCCTGAACCCAGGCCAAAGCGCCAGGCAGTGCCAAAGCAGCAGGCATGTCCCCACGTCCAGGGGCAGCTGGTCCCGGGGCCCTCCCTGTGACTGCAAGGTGGAGGCGGAGCCCGTGAACTGCAGGTCTCGGGGGCTCCACCAGCCGCCAGTTCTGGTAGCACCAGAGACACAAGCACCACGGCACAGTTATGAATCACTCAGGCTTCTGGCAATCTGCCTGGGTAGCCCTCAGGGTCACAAAGTGGCCAGTCCTCAGCAGGCCCGATCCGCACGCCTTATCGCCATTCCCTGGGGGCAGAACCCAGTCGCTCCTCACTTCCAAGCAGGGCCCAGGCCCCTGCCCTCTCTGCCATACACCCTGGACACCCCTAGGCGGTGGCGTAAGTCGGAGCAGCCCGCCGATTGCTCAAGTCCAGCACAAGAGGGACCAAGCTGCAGGATCAGGGCAGTGCACTGGTGTGAGCTTCAAAGCACTTTTGCACGCACGCACGCACACCAGAACTGCAGCGGGTGCAGGTATCCACAGCCCAGGAGCGGGCTCAAAGTCTTACAGGGAACAAGAGATGGCCGTCTCCGTTCCTCCCTGGACAGTGCAGACAGGGAGTGGAGAAGGAGAGGGGGAAAGAAGGGAGAAAATCACAGACGTTTTCCCAGTCCAGGAAGTTGGATTTCTTTTTAGATCCCAGGGTTGCAGGGTGCTTACACGGAAAGACAAAAGCTGAACATGCTTTTGGCCAGCAAGGGGCGATGCCCTCTGATGGGCCCCAGCCCTTTTGCATCGTAAAAGGCCCCCCCTCACACACAGAGGAGTGCCTGGCAGGCAGAGACCTGCCCTTTGAGCCTCGCCTCTGTGTGAAAGGCGCCAAGCCCCGCTGCAGAAATTCACAGGCTGTGCTTCACTCACCCCTGGCTTTCCCCCAAACCTCCCGTCCCTCACACACCCCGTAGGCTCCGGCTGCCCTGAAAGCTCCCATTGTGTTCACCAAACCGCCAGTCACTGGGGAGCAGGTGTCTCATTTCACAGCCCTGCGCCCTGGGATCCTTCTGTGCGTCACAGAGGGATCATGAAACAGGGAGAAGAGTTGCTGGGGAGGGAGAGATGACAGCATGTCAGGGAAACTGAGGCACGGAGAGGGGAAGTAATGTTCCAGGCACTCCGGGTGAGTCAGTGGCAGAGCCAGGAATAGATCCCAGGACCCCTGACTCCCCGTCTTCAGCGCACAGCAATAGGCGCAATTCCTGCCTGAGGCCCCACTCTGCACGCACATGCAGGTGTCCAGGACACTGCATGCCAGACTCGACTTGGTACTGTCCCTGGAGAGCAAGAGGTAGCATGTAACCAGACAGCATTGTCTCTCCATTGCCAGACTCGACTTGGTACTGTCCCTGGATATGCATTCTCCTCCCCTACCTCGCATTCCCCCAGCCCATATAACCCAACAAGCACCAAAGGGTTTAGGGTATTTTTTAATAAAATCTCGACTCACTTACTCTGTCTGCAGCTGCGTTGCAAGTGGATCTGTCAAAAACAGAAGCAGAAGGAAACCAAATGGGTATCTTAGAGTATGTTAACTCAAGCATGACAAGAATCAGAGCTGACAAGGCCACAGGAATTGTTCTGCTGGATCACAGCATGGATCCATCCTGCTCAGTGGCCTGTCTCTGAAAGTCGCCATTGTCAGCTACTTCAGAGGAAGGTGCAGGAAACCCTGTAATGGACAATTAAGGGACAACCTGGTCTTAGAAGAAGTTCCTTCCTGACCCCCATTATGTAGCTGTTTGCTTATGCCCTGAAGCATGAGGGTTTATATCAGCACATCTGGTTTACAAGCAGAACATTCCCTCTGTGCTGGACCAATATTAGCAGCACGTTGACTTGGTTTTCAAGTATTCTTTGACACACTCAATCTAGTGACAAGCAAGTTTGAAACATGTTTCAGTGAGACCTTTAAAATCTCACCCCGAATATAACTGAATGGGCGTTCTGTTCCAATGAAATGGACGGTCCCTGAGCCAGCTCTCAGAAAGGGCTTGGTCTTTGGCCAGCATGTTTGCCCTCACACTGTCAACAGAATTTGAGACCAGTGATAGCGTTCCATGACTTGAATAGCAAGAGGTGGGTGGGGGAGGCTTCAGGTCAGGACTGAGGGACACGGGGAGACTGCTGGTTAGGATCAAGGGGTATCAGCAGAGCTGGGTCGGAGCCTCAGTACAAAACATGGTGGGCCCAATTCTGTGTTGCCCTGCACTTTGTCAGTCACTTACACCACTGCAAAGGGACCACAGAGCAGGTGTCAATCCCAGCCCGATCCGGATGGCTGCTGGTGAAACTCACTTTGCACTGGGGTGTGTGACTGCCAGCAGGGCAGGCCAACAGACATCCAGGACCTGGTTCTCTCCCATTCCTTCTGCAGCCTCTGTAATGGGGCCAGCCGACCGAACATGTCCCATCGCAACCCCGAGTTCCGCCAAGACCCTTGGAGATGCTGGGCGCGAAGCACCCTGCCTTCACGTGAGCTGAACGCCCTACTTACCAGCGCTGGCGCTGGAGCCAGAGTCGGTCAGCTGTGCCGGCCCTTCCGAGGGCGCTCCATCCTTCCCCTGCTGGGCTGACGCATGGGGCTCAGCAGCGATTCCTGACCTACGCCTCCTGGGCGGGGCCTGCAAGGTGGCTCCGACGCTGGGTTGGGTGCTAGCGCTGCCGACCCCTAGCATGGAATCCTCTTCCTCCTCTTCACTGTCGTCGAAATCAAATGCCTCCCCGAGCTCCTCCTCCCCCTCAGTCGAGGTCTCCAGCGCACCCTGCACTAGCCCATCTCCTGCCAGAAGATGCAACAATTAGGTGGACTTTTGGTTGAGGGGGGAAGGGAAACATGATAACTGCGAGCAGCCAGATGACAGAGGAAAGCGATGAGCCTTTTCCCCCCGGAACCAGTGCAGTGTGGTCCATGGAGTCAATTCTCTACAGCTTTCGTAGCCATGCTAACAGCGTGGCTCTGTCCCCCTCTACTAGCCGTGGCAGGTATTACAGGTTTATAAATCTGCTACCGTCTCCATGTTACTAATATCACGGAGCACGATCCATCAGTAGGTCTCAAAGTGCTTTGCAAAGGAGGTCAGTATCTTTATCCCCATTTTATGGATAGGGAAACCAAGACACAGAGAGGGGAAGTGACTTGCCCAAGGTTACCCAGCATGCCAGTGGCAGAGCTGGGAATAAAACCCATATCTCCAGAGTCCCAGTCTAGTGCACTGTCCACTAGGCCACACTATTTCCCCCAAATCTCACCCTCTAGCTCAAACAAGAGAAGCTCATGCAGTCAGATGTTCAACACCCACAGATGACCCAACCAGGAGCATCACTGTGCATTGGGACTCAGGAGACCTGGGTTCTATTCCTGCCATTGGCCTGCTGGACAAGTCACTGCCCCTCTCTGGGCCTCAGTTTCTCCATATGTAAAATGAGGATAATGATCCTGACCTGCTTGAAAAAGGGCTTTGAGATCTACTGATGGATAGCACTAGATAATTATTATTACCAGAGACATGATTTAAACGCAGGGGAGGTCACAGGTAAAATAAGTGTGTCGGTCAGTTAACCTGGTTCCTAGAGGACATTTGACAAAGCTCAGATTCATTGTGCAATCTAACAAGAGCAGCTGGGTGCTTAGCAAAGTCCGGATGGAGCAGTCTGCAGGACAAAACTGAAGTGCATGGGCAGGATTGTGCGTTAGTCCCAAGTCTGGGGCTGCCCTGGGTGCAGCTGGTCAGGAGTGAACTGCATTGGCATGGCTGTTTGGTGGCCCAGCCTGGTCCCTGGAACTGCAGGGAATGCTGAAGGCTACAACAGATGTGCACTGGCAGAGGGAGTGTGTGTGTGTATATGTGTGTGTGTGTGTGTGTCAGGCCGGGAACAGCAGTGTGCACTGCAAATCAGAGGGGGGCTAGAACTGGAGTAGCAGGGTGTGCAGTGGGTCAGGATTGAGGTGCATTAGCTGAACGACATGGGACTGGAGGATCATTCAGGGAAGCCGGCTCGGCATGATTGGTTGGGGTTCTCATAGCAGGGGGGGAAATTCAGTTTTTAAAAACCCCAGAAGCAGCGCCTCCCTCTCTTATTTCCATTGCGCACTCTGTCTCTGGCCAGGAGCCCGGAGGGCATTTTAGAACATTTCTCCAAATGCCCGAGCAACCGGCAGTATCTAATCTCAATCTGCTCCCGATTTAGCACAGAGAGGGGCTGGCAGCCAAGACGTTAGTGATTAATTTTATAGAGTAAACACAGCCACCTGTGAGCCGAGCCAGCTCAGAGACAGAACGGGCTTCTCCTGGGCTGGCTGAGAAGGGGAACAACCCCTGCCCTGCAATGGGGACTGCTAATCCAGGAAGGCAGCAGCGGAGCTGCAGACAGCCCCTTGTCCCCTGGGAGGCACAGTCTGCTGCTAAGAGGTTTTTTTCAGGAGGGCCTGTCTCAGCACGGCTTTCCGGCACTTCTCCTGCTGGCCAGCTGCCCCCTCTGTGTCCTGTCACCACATCCTTCTCTGAGGTTCCTCTTCTTCCATCGCTTGCCTCCCTTCTCTCTCCCTCCCTTTGTCCCTCTCCCCTGCCTTCCGTCCTCTGCCTCTCTCACTCAGCAACATTTTGATTTGACATTTTTGAAAGGAAACGTTTCAATTTTCCGCTTTGAAACAAATTTTCAAAATTTCCTTTAATTTATTTTAAAAATTAAAACACTAAAAAAAGGCTTGAAATCGAAACATTTCATTTGACCCGAAACTCGTTTTTTTTTTTTCACCTTTTTGATTGGCTGAACATTTCAAAACATTTCATTTTTGCTTTGACCCCAAACCATTTTTTTTTTCAGATTGTTCAGAATTCCCAGGAAAGCAAAAAAAATCCATTAATTGCCCAGTTCCAGGCAGGAGACACGTACATCTAGCTGGGTGGGGGGGGAAGGAATATTTTTGCAGCGCTCCCCCCACCAGGAAAGAGTTAAGCCTGGGGCTGGGATCTGGATTAAAGTTTCCCCAAAGGTCAGGGGGGCCATGATTCAGCAAAGCACTTGAGCATGTGCTTAGGTGCTTTGCTGCACAGGGATGGCCCATCTCACAGTCCTCCTTCACATCCCACCTTTAAAGCTCTTCCCTGCTGTGATGTCTACAAAACACTCACTGACGCTTAGGCAGCTGGTGTGCTGGGGCAGCTGCTTTTCCTGCTGATCAGTGCTGACTCATAGTCTCCATGTGCTGCCCATCTGTTTGTTGCATCCACATGTCCTATAGTATACTTAGATTGTCGGCACTTCGGGGCAGGGACCACCTTTCTGTCCAGTGCTTGCACAGTGCATGGGGCCAGGCTGGCATCGATGGCAGAGCAAAAGGGGAAGCGGCGAGATGCAATAAGAGATAAGGGCAGAGCACAATTTGGATTGGGATCAGGATCCAAACCTCCCTGAAGCTCCCGGGTGTCTGGAGCTGGAGTTTTCTCCAGGCACGTCTCTGGTTTTGAGCCGTCCCTTCTTAATATGCGTGTTAGCGGCTGAGGAGCCCTTGAGATGGGACAGGCACAAGTCAAGCACGTTTGGTTTTCGTACAGAAAGCCTCCACCCCGAAGCCTGACACAGCATTGCTGACAAGGTGAAGGGGGCTGGATGGGGTCAGACTCACGGACCTAGCCACACAAAAGAGTGAGGGCCCCGATGTGGGTCGGGTGACCACTGTCTGGGGCTGTGGTGTCATTTGAGCCTCAGAGTTGTGGTAGGAATGAATGAAATTCCCTGGCTGTGGGAGGGGTTGCTTGGCAGCTCTTGGCGGGCATGGAAAGCCCTGCGCCCCCAGGGGCCGCTCTGCATTACAAAAGCCGTGAAGCTGAAGGGAAATGAAGGCCACCCACCACAAGCTGCCCCGCATGCCTGTCTGGGGTTGTCGTTTATTACTGGGGCTGCAGAGGCCCCTAGAGAAGTCGATCAGGGATTGGGGCCACTTTGCTCCAGGCGCTGCACGCACATGTAGCATAAAGGCAGCCCTGGCCCCACGAGCTCACAGCGTTTGATTTGACCGGTTTGATTTTCGAAGGATTCATACAAATTCCTGACGGAAAAGGGCTGGGTTTACAGTACCTGCTGCCGGGCTTGGGGGCGGGATGGAGGAAGCCATTTTCTAGGTTCCTGACGTTTCACCTGGCACCTTCCCAGCTGCTTTCCTGGGGACAGAACGAGAGGAAATCTATTCAGAAGAGAATCACCTTTGTCTGTTTATTCCTGGGGGGGATAAATCATTAGAATTCTTGGCCCTTCTCTAGCACCTCGCACTTCTCAGGGCTCTGCTGCTAACTAATTACGGCTCACCGCGCCCTGCTTTTCAGAGGTCCTGAACAACTCGCACCAGGGGTGACATGCCCCAGGTCTCACAACTCGTAAATAGCAGGGCGAGGTGTAACGTAGGATCCAGGGGCTGCCCTGACTCAGTGGTAGAACCTGGAACAAAACCCAGGGCCCCCAATTCCCCGCTTTACCCACGGCAATGCTGCCTCACAGGTGCTTTGCAGCTACAGGGGAGGCAGAGTTTCCAGGGGGGAAGCAGAGTAGGAGCTAGGGTGACCAGATGTCCCGATTATATAAGGACAGTCCTGATATTCAGGGATTTGTCTTATGTAGGTACCTGTCACCCCCACCCTCCCCCTCCTGATTTTTCACACTTGCCGTCTGGTCACCCGAGCAGGAGCCCAAAGCAGCGGGAAGGGTTAGAAGATAAGCAGCCCTGCTCCAGTATGTAGCAAAACCTGCTGGAAACAAGGTTGCTGGCATCCAGTGGGGAAGGACAGGCCAGGCAGAGATGCGCCCTGTGCCCTCACTTAGAGCTGAGTAGATGCAAAGACGGGACCTGGCACCACGCCCAGGCGGGGAACGTTTTCCTTCCCCATTAGGGAGAAAGGCCTGGCTACAACTCCCCGGTTTGGTTTGGTTTTTTTTGCTTTGAGTTGCCATGTGTCCAGTCCCCCAGCAGCCCCCTGCCCTGGGAAACACGGGATCCCGAAGCTGCAGCTGTCTCTCTGTTACCAGAAACTGGAACCCTCAAGATGAGCCCCAAACTGGAGCTACCAAGAGCTGAGCTCAGCCCTGAGGTTTGAAGCACAGTCCGTATTTCTGTCTTGGGTGTCTTCTACCCAGGGGGGTTCATTCCCCAGTGCAGACAGGGCAACACTGCCGGAGCATCAGTCGCCATTTGCACAGGTCCGCAGCCAGGCTGAACCGGTTCAAACAGCAGCCAGGCCTGTCTGTGCAATGGGTTTACTTTGGCAAACCTCCAGGACAGGCAGGGCCTCAGTTCCAAAGGGCAGGCGAGGAGCAGAGGCTGGCACCAAGCAGGCCACAGGTTTGAAAGCAGAGCGGGGCCCAAGCCACGAAGTTTGGGTGGGATTCAAACTTCCCCTGAAGCTGGAGGGAGCTCGGATGCAGTGTGTTGGCTTGGCCTCGTGGGGGTCTGTCGACACTGCCGTTAAAAGCCTGCGGCTGGCCCATGCCAGCTGACGGGCTTGTGGGGCTGTTTAATTGCAGCATGCACTGAGGCTGCAGCCCCACCTCTGGGACACTCCCGCCTTGAGCCCGGGCTCCAGCTCCAGCCTGAACGTCTACTCCGCAATTCAACAGCCCCTTAGCATGAGCCCCACGAGGCCAAGTCAGCTGGCACGGGCCAGCCCTGGGTTTTCAGCAGTGTAGACAAACCCTTACAGAGAGGGGAGCGCGCCACAGACCAAGAGCGAGACTTTCCCATACTTCATGCAGGGGGTGGGCTGGCAAACACACTGGAGAGAGAAGCCAATGCAAGCAGTTTGGATCCACTTCTGAACTCAGCTCAGGGCTGGGGGGAATTCAGGCTCAGTGGGACTCATGTTAAAGCCTCTCTCTATTAGCATCTCTTATTTCCCATGGAGGAGAGAACCCCTGTCTAACCTGCTGGCAGCCCAAGACCGGCAGAGTCCAAAGGGCACCAGCCAGCTGCACCAGATGTGTCCTTTACCACTGGGCCGTCTATGCACAGCCACTGCCTTCCTTTGCTGGAATAACAGGCATGGAATGAGCGCGGCCCCGCTTGGGATTAGCGAGGCAAGAGTCAATTAGCTCATTTCCTCTCGGATAGCGCTGTCCACCCAACTCACTTTTAATCCAAATCTGTCCCAGGCAGAAAGTCAAGTCTGAACAGCGCAGATCAGTGTGAATGCGCTGGGGAGTCGCTCTGCCAGGTATGCCACTCCACCTCTGAGAGAACACCCTCCGGCCGCAGCTGGCTGGGCTGGGGAAGTGGCAGGGCTGGGGGAAGATGCTCAGGGCTAGAATTTTGGAACTGGGCTTGTTTAGTCTGCAGAAGAGAAGAACGAGGGGGGATTTGATAGCAGCCTTTAACTACCTGAAAGGGGGTTCCAGGGAGGATGGAGTTAGGCTGTTCTCAGTGGTGGCAGATGACAGAACTAGGAGCAATGGTCTCACGTTGCAGTGCGGGGTGGGGTCTAGGTTGGATATTAGGAGACACTTTTTCACTAGGAGGGTGATGAAGCACTGGAATGGGTTACCGAGGGAGGTGGTGGAATTTCCATCCTTAGAGGTTTTTAAGGCCTGGCTTGACAAACCCTGGCTGGGATGGTTTAGTTGAGGTCGGCCCTGCTTTGAGCAGGGGGTGGGACTAGATACCTCCTGAGGTCCCTGCCAACCCTCATCTTCTAGGATGCTATGGTGCGGGACAGGACTGAGGCGCCTAAGCAGAGCTACAAAGAAAGGCTGCAGATGCCGAGCGCCAGGGAGAGGATTGCAGGCGGGGAGTGATGAACAGCTGTCTGGGGCGCTGAGGACAGGAAGGGCAGAGGGAGTTGCTCAGCACCGAGGTGAAAGGGACACACTGGGACAACAGGGGGTCTCTGCGGGGCAGGGAATGAGCAAACTGTCAGGGACACTTATCCTTCCCTGAGCTCTCAGACCCCACTGACCTCACTGGGCGTTAATGGAGCACAACCCCGCACAGGACCGGGCCGGCGATGCCTGCTTCTAACAGATTCATCCACTGGACGTACAGCAGACCCCGCGCAAAGTCTCCACTCGGCGGTCGGCTGGGCCTGTGTTTGCTCCCTGCGCCATGGCAGGGCCTCCCCGCGGCAACACGATCCATGGGGAACACCCTGCGTGGGGCTCTGAGATCTGCCCTGGCTGGCCGGGTCCCTGGGAGGGGAGCGCATTTCACGTGCCGCGGGCGAGCCGGCAGCGGCATCGGGCCTGTCAAAGGTGCCAGATTCGTGCACCTTTTTTGTCTCTTCAAAGAAAACAGATTTAAGGCGGTGCTGGTGAACGGTGCCAAACCAGCAGCCCTGGAGACCCAAAGTCCCTTTGTTGTCCCTGGTATAAGGAAAGCCTGGACAGCAGAAGCCTGCCATACACACTCCCGCACACACACACACCAATGTCTTGGAAGGGTCACTTCATCCAGTCAGCCCAGCCCACTCAATCCTTGGCCCCTCTGCAGAGACGGCCAACAGATCTGCTGAGACTGGCACCAGGGAGACACTCGGTTCCAGCTGCGACACGGCACCTGCCCCTCCGCAGGCCTGGGCAGCACCGTGGGCAGCTTTGCAGAGGAGAGGGAGCACGGACACAGAGATTAAAACCAGACAGCTGGCTGTGACAGGCACAGGATTTGAAGCCGAGACCCAGGCCCTTGCTCTGACCACTACACCACACTCTCCCCTATGGAGCAGCCTTATCTCAGAGCAGGAGGGCAGCAAAGCTGAGCTGAGCAATGATGGTGCCTGTAGCACAAACGAGCTGGCACTCATTGCAACAAACACGGAGCTCTCTCCCAGCGAGCTGCGTTCACCCACCGTCGCCGATGAAAGCCTTTCTATTGACTCCAGCAAACTCTGGGTCAGGCCCTTATTTAAGAGCAGCGCTTTAAAACATTGCACTCATTGGATGCTGACAACTTGAAATCCAGTCAGAGTCAAGAAAAGTCTTACAGGAGGTTCAGGGAACACACCTGCCCCACAGTCTGTCCTGGAGCCAATGTTTATGGTTTTACAGGCACATTTTCCTGGTTTTTAAACGCTTTTCTCTCCTCCTTCCTGTTTGAAAGACCCACACAGGCAAATGACTTGGCCTGTACCTGGGGAAAGTGGAACTGACAATACACACCATGCTGGCTGATCAGATGGGGTTTGTTCCCCCTCTAATCACCGTAGATGCTACAGGTTACAAGGCACTAATACAATTTCAGGCAAAAGCATCGTTTGGATGTTGCTGACGCCGGTCCCTTTGAGTCAGGATGTGTCTATGCTTCGAGCGGCAGGTGTATATTCGCTCGGAGCTAACACAGGTCCATCTCTTCGAACTGGAAATCACCCCTCCAGCTTGACAGGTAGCCATACCCGGAGCCTAACTTGGCAAGAGTCGAAATAACAGTCAAGCTGACAGCTGACGAGTTGTGCTAACTCGGACTGGTGCCTCCACCCCGCCTCCTGGGCCAGCCAACCCAGCTTCAAAACATCACCACACGTGTTTCGGGTGTGCATGGGACTTTATAACTAAAGCTAACCGCAAGAGAAGACATGCCCTGTGGTACTCAGCGCCCCCTTTTAAGCAGTATCATTGTCCCCATTTTACAGATGGGGAAACTGAGGCACAGATAGGGGCATTTGCCCAGGATCATGCAGAAAGCCAGAGTCAGAACTAGAACCCAGAAGTCCTGACTCTCAGTCCCAAGCTCTTTATATCATTTATAAATCAGCCCATTCCCCGGGAAACACTACTAGGTGGTTGTGCTGTTTCAGTGAAGGCTGGAACACCCTGATGGTGTCCAGGAGAGGAACTCTGTCACAAACCAGGAGACCCCATCCAAAGTGCTCAGTGAAAAGGAAAGCGCTTCCCAGTAGTGGGAATCCGCAGGGCAGCAGCCAGTTGTGATCTGCAGAGCTGGCGAAGGAAACCACTCCACAGTGACACCTCTGTACCAAGCCCAGGCGCCTGCTCCATTAACTCTCACACTCCAGAGCACAAACCAACCACTTGGGCTGGAATTTTCCGGCGGGCTCAGCAACCACAACTAGGGCCTGCTTTCAAAGAGACTCAGCTCCCAGCAGCTCCGAGCGCTAAGCAATGCTGCAAACCTTGCGCTCAGGGGCGAGGGGTGGGAAGAGACATCCCAGGAGGGCAGGTTACTCTATAGTTGCCCCAATCAGACTTTCCCCAGAAGCAGCTGATACTTGCCAATGTCCATCTAAGTCCCTCCGGCTCCCATGTTAGTTCAGAACAAGCTTTCCGCAGCCTCACCAGGTCTGTTCAGCCAGGAGCCTGACGTTTCCCCCCCTCCCGCGTGTTGAGGCAGGGCTCCACCCGAACGACCGGAAAGTCGGGCTGTAACCCCGGCTCCCTGCTGGCCTCCAGCTTTTACTGGTGCTGATGCACGGCTGAGCTGACTGGAAGGCAGGCCGCGGAGCCGCTGGGAAGAATGCCCCGCCGGCTCTGGGCGTCGGATGGTTTTGCAACGCTGCCGTGCACGGCTGCACAAACTGTTTGAACATTGCTCACCGGCCTGAGCCAATGACACCAGCCCCATAGAATGTGGCTGGCGCTGGATCAGCTGGGGCTATTTTGGTAGCCATGGCAACTGGGGGGGGGGAAGAAGGGGAGAGGGTGTTTTCAATGGAGAGAGACTTACAGGGAGATCTAGTGCAACTACCATGGAGGAGAAATCTACCAGAGAAATCTGTGGGATCCCTCCAACTAGATCCCCCACATGCTCAGAGCTTTACTTGACTTGCATGACTGAGTGAGGGTTAACCCTTTCCCTCCCGGCAGATCATTTATAGGACTCAGTAAACAAAGGATACAAGTGTCCACAAAGTTAATAACAGGACAATCAGATATCTGCCCAGGACAGGACTTCGCAGCAGAAATAAGTGCCTGTAGAGAGACAGTATGGTCTAGTGGATGGGACACTGAGCTGGGAGTCAGGAGGTCTGTGTCCTATTCCCAGTTCTCCCACCGATCTGTGATTCAATGGCAGGCATAGCAGACACATGGAATACAGCAAAAACAACGAGAGTCCTGTAGCATTTTAAAGACTAACACATGTAATTTCTGCAGGCATAAGCTTTCGTGGGCTGTAACCCACTTCGTCAGATGTAAGGAATAGAAATCAGATAGCAGGTATACATATACACATGTATACAACGTTAAACAACAATGGGGGAGTAGTTGAGGCCTATTCACAACCATTGATTAGGAGGTGAGAATGTGTGAACAGTGACAATTCTTTCTTGTAATGAGAGAACCATTCCAACTCCCGATTCAGAGCCAGTTTGATTGTGTCAAGTTTGCAGATCAGTTCATTACAAGAAAGAATTGTCACTGTTCACACATTCACTTCCTTTAGACTTCACAAAAGGGACCTTTCAACGCACTACCAATCACAAGGCCAGTACATCACATGTGGTCCAGGGGTTAGCTCTCTGAGCAGGTAAAGAACTGGCCTGGATGTCCAAGACAGAGGATTGCTTGTGTGTGGAACTAACTCCTGACCAAAGAAAGGGGACTGATGAAGTGTCTCAAACCACTTGGAATAAAAGAGCGGCTGACCCAGATTTCCGTACAAGCTTTCCTGGGGTCTACAAACTTGGGTTGACTTTTTCTTGTCATTCTCAGCATCTTTTGCCACCCCTCTGCATGTCCAATGCAGACAACAGGGTGTCGATAACAGGACCACACGGATGGATGTTATTTAATGGTGCCAAAGTACTCTGGGACTTTTGTAAGGAGTGCTATATAAATAAGTGCATATTTTATTTTACTGTAAATGACTGAAAGGACAAAAATAAACACATCTGACATGTCCTAGGTTAAAAAAAAAAAGTCAGGATTCTCCTTTATTTGGGTAAAAAATCCATTTGTTTCTTTCTTGCAAGGCTGAAAGCTCAATAACTTCAGCCCAGTTTGTGATGCTCTTGAAAACAAATCCCGCACACAGACGCTCTCTCGGTCACGCTTTTGCAAAAGGCCTGTTTTCAGCACAAACATATGAACAGTGATTTATTTGGAAGAGAAGTCAGGGATATTTCTTCTCTCTAAACTCCGTCCCCTGGCTCTAGAGTTGGAATAACATCCCAGCCAAGGAATGTATTTTCACTCCTCTTCTGCAGACTTTTATCTGCTTTACAATATCATTTGCTATATATATTATAAAAACACTATTCCTCTGCATGCCCTTCTCGGAGGCTCCCCTCTTTAAATGAATCAATGAAGAGGGTCCTCTCTCCAAATGGATCACTGAATTTTATGCTCGTACATGCAAGCTGATTGGACTATGGTAAATCCACAGCCGCCCAGACTTTCCTCGCTGATTTTGTAATTCCCTGCGGTTTGACTCTTCCCCCTTTCAACAAAAACAAACAGCTCTGTTCATCTGAGATCAAAATAATTTGAGCAAAAAATACATAAATAAATACATCCTCAAGGCCTAGAATAAGAGACAGCATCAGCCCACTTGCTTTCAGCGGGCTATCAGAGACGGGGAAAGCGGTTACTACTTTGACAGCGAACAGACGCTCCAGAACAGGCTGATTTCTCCTTCCACTAGTTATTTTACCATCTGGCTCCTGCAAGCGAGCGCGTTACAGGAGGGAAATTAGTGAGCTAGTTACCCCTCTCTGAAATGAAGGGTCGAGATCCCTGATTGCTCGGGGGGGAAAGAGAAAAGATATCTGGTTGCTGTCTGACTAGGGCTCTTAGAAGCAACAGCAGAACTAATAAATAAATAATAAATAGTAATAATAGTTTGACACCCACTGTGCTCTGGTCACACAATCTTTGGAGTGTTTCTCTTAAAGTCCCAGCCCCTG
This sequence comes from Emydura macquarii macquarii, assembly GCF_026122565.2. Lineage (NCBI taxonomy): Eukaryota > Metazoa > Chordata > Testudines > Chelidae > Emydura > Emydura macquarii. Next base: position 50,550,924 of record NW_027132905.1, read on the forward strand.
GAGGCATGTGATCAGGTTCTAGCCCTCATGGTGGTGGGAAAAGTTTACAAATATGACCATAATCAAAAGGGAAAGAAACCTTGTCGCAAAGTTCATCTAGCCAGAGAGAGCTTCTTGACTAGGCTTCCAACCAGGCTACCCACCCAGGCCTGCCAATAGCCCTGGGTTTGTGAGGAGTCAGACAATGCAGGGCGATTATCCCAGACTGAAGAGGCTACAATGTTAGGAATAGGGAGGCAGGATGGTTCTGTAGCTGACACACCAAACTGGGACTCGGAGGATTTTAGTTCTATTCACAGCTCTGCCACAGACCGCTTGGGCAACCAAATCCCTGTCCAGAAAGTGGGCGTAATAATCCTCGCCTGTCCTGCCTGTTTAGCCTGAGCTTTCCTTGGGTCAGGAGGCCTCTCTCACTACATGTGTGTGCAGCGCCTAGAGCACTGGGCCCCTGACCACGGCTAGGGCACTAGGTACCAGCATGGCACAGATGAGCGTAATCAATCCAGAGCTGTGATGTGGGGAACTCTTTGTGCATCCTAGCGAATGACATTTTAAAAAGACACATTCTCCCTAACAAGGGAAGGGAAAATGTTTTTAAAAAACGAGGAAAGGTTGGATCATCTGTTACACCTCGCCAGCCCCCGTGACTTAATGCTCACACAGGCTCTTCTATGAGCACGCTGGCAAATATTTTTCTTTATTAGTCTATTTTTAGCCTTTATGCTCGATCGACAGCATCCAGGTGTTAGAACTGCAGCCAGATCCGTCCCATACCTGGTTTATTCTGTCGCTTTCCTTGCTCATTGTTAATCATGCAGGGCAATTCCATCTGCCTGGGTCTCTCTAGGAAGGCTCAGGTGTTAACTCTACTTGCTCTAGGACCTCCATCCCCTCCACATCTCCACAAAGGCTGGGCCTGTCCAAGCAATGGCTCTGACACCAGTCATTTCAGCAAACTAGGGCTAGAAGCAGCTGGAATTACTTTTTGCAGTGATATATAGCAATAGTGACCTACAAACGGTTTCATGGCACCTCAAGCGGGAGACACTTTCATCTAGAAAAGAAGGTAAGATGCTTCAACCCATGCTAAGTGGCAGCTGCCCTTAATGAGTTTGAAGATGAAATAAATAAAAATAGATTATTTCAACTATTGTGTTATGTCACAGTATGCTCTGTCGCTGACAGCAATGTATACGGTGCACTGCTGGTGTCATGAAATCACATAGAAATAATACAAATGTAAAAATGAAAAAAAAAAAAACCCATAAAATGAAATTTCGAAATTTTAAAATAAACTTTTTCCAAAACCAACATTTTTCAGAATTTCTATTTCACGGGAAATGTTGCAATGCTGAAATTTCATGCGAATCCATCCCCTCAACCAATGCAGATTATTTCAGCATTTTACCCCATCCAGTTTAAAGTGTCTCAGATGATGGGGCTTCTGCCTTTTCCCTTGAGATACTGCTCCACAGCCCCCATCCTGCAAGCAGTTACGCATGTTCTTAACTTTTCCACTGGGAGTTGTCCCCTTTGGGGATTCCACGTTTACTGCTTTCCACATCTACTCATTTTAGAGGGAAGTAGTTGTGACTCCATGCATACTGACCGGAGTGGAGCCAATCATCCATTTTCTGCATGTTCAACATAAATGTGTCTTTGCTCAGTTTCCTCCCATAAACCCTGGTTATACCCTTCGGCCTCCTGAGCATTTGCTCTGCCTGCTTCTAGTTGTACCTTTCAGCTATCCATGGACACTTAGCCTAACCTCCCCACCGGCCCTTGTTTAGCCAAACTGCACATATGCAGTCCATTTACTCTTTCCTCATAAATTAACCCCCTGACCCTCTTAGCTTTTGAGTCATTCTCTAATTTCTTCCCACTTGCTCAACATCTTTCTAGCACTGGTGTGCCCAGAAACATATGCAATACTGCAAATTTTGGGTCAGATTCTCACTGATACCAAGAGTCCTGGGTCCAATATGCCGCTGTATGTACAGCCCAAAATCTCACTGTTTTCTTTTGCCACCAACATGCATTGCAAGTTCTCCCCTATTGTGCCCTCTGCTATCACTGTTAGGTTATTTCCAACATGGACTGTTTTCCAAGGATTTCCTTCCAGTTCTGCGGTTTGGATGCATGCTCCCCCAGAAGGATTAGCTTGCAGCGTTCCAGTCTGACTCTCGTTTTGTTATTCCCGGCCTGTATTTTCAAACTGGAAAGCTGTCAGACACATCCTCAACAACTGCGAGGATAATGCACTTGGAATCCCTGCAGCCGCGATAACAGGCCACGGTGATTCCTGGAGAAAATCTAGAATACGGACGGCAGTCGGTAAAACCTGTACTTCATTGCAGTGCCATTAAAATGCAAAACTCCCCTGCCCTGGGAAAAACCCAGTAGCCCAAACAACACATTTGGTATCTGAAAATCACGTCAGCCAGAACTGGGATTGTGTGCTGCACTCAATCAGATGGGATCTGGCAACGTTGCAGGACACAAGTGTTATGTCTTCGGTTTCTGGAGAACGTCTTAGAACAAGGCACTGAGACTGGATAGTGAAGTATGGAAACTATGGCCCTGATCCAGCAAAACATTTAAGCATGTGACTAATCCCTTCAAGTTGATGTCAAGTGGTCAAACTTACATGCTTGAAATAAGTACATGCTTACGCATTTTGCTGCACGGGGGCCTAAGAGTTCTTCTGATGATGTATCCGGTGCAGGGGTATTTACAGGCACCAACTAAAAGTCCAATACCTCCTGTCTCAGCATGCAATAGATGCTGTGTAAAACCTGGAGTGGATTGCACCCCTTTCTGTCTAGAGCCACGTGTTGTCTCTTGTCTAATATTTAGACTGGAAGCTCTCCGAGGCCGGAACTGGTGTTTTGTGCTGGGTTTGTACAGCGCTTAGCACCATGGGGTCTTGGGCCATGCTTGGAGCAATACAATTAATAATAATAATCGTCTAGAAAGCACAATCTATCTTTTTCCTTGTTCCAAAGACCAACTCGGCAACTAAAGATGGCAATCCCAAGACAGAGCAACAAGTGTGAACAAACCATCCTGAGCTTTCACTTGAAACTTATATAAAACCTTAACTTTGAGGTTCATTAAGGTGCAGTTAGGTTACATATAGACACACACACACACACACACGTATGTCATCTGCTTCTGCACCTCCATGCATCAACCAGGACAAAAACCAGACGCGGTAAAACACCAAGGGAAAAACTGCTGCTCCTGAGAGATCTGGGCCTGAAGATCAGAAGCAGGAAGGATCTTGAAATCTCCCAAAGGAGCCTGTTCTCTTGAGATTTTCAGCCTGTATTTTTAAATCAAAGAGGAAGCCATATGTCTAGTCGAAAAAAAACTGATTAGAGACACTTGTCTAAATCTCGATGTTTAGTTGTGTAGCCAAAATAAGTGACTGCCCTTGGAAAATTCATCATTATTCCAGGTGTGCCAAAGGATACACAATGGGCTTAGTCTGCAGCAAAGCAGACTTAGGTTAGATATTAGGGAAAACGTTCTAGTTATAAGGATAGTTCAGTTCTGGAACAGGCGTCCACGGGAGGTTGTGTCCCTCCCTGGTCACTGGAGGGTTTTTAAGAGCATGTTGGACAAACATCTGTTAGGGAAGGTCTAGATATACATGGCCCTGCCTTGGCGCAGGGGGCTACACTAAATAAACTCTTGAGATCCCTTCCAGCCCTACATGTCTATGGTTTTGACCTAAAGAAGAGCTCTGTTTAAGCTCAAAAGCTTGTGTCTCTCACCAGCAGAAATTGGTCCAACAAAAGATATTACCTCACCCATCTCTATGATTCTATAAGCAGGCACTAAAAGAATAGAGAAATCAGGGGCCAGGATGAAGATGATTAGAGTCTGGTGCTGACCTCTGACAAAGTGACAGAGCTGCTTTCTTCTAATACTGAACAAGGAACTCTATTGCAATAAGGAGAACAGTATGCTGTCTATAGCTACTCTGCCCCAGCTCCCTGCTTCACTGTAGAAACAGCTTTCTGTGCAAACAGTTCCCAGCCTTGCTCCTTCCTGGTTTCCTCCTACAGATTTTGTAGATTCTTCAAAATCAGATTTACAGCAGCCCTGCACGCTTCCTTCCAGTACTGACGCTGACCTGAAACCACAATGTCTTCAATCTCATCAGCTTCAGCTCTGGGGCCTGGGAGGTCTGACAGCTAAGTATCTTGACTTAGAAATGACAAAGTACCAGATGTACAGCCAATGTCAGAGTGCTAGGGAAAGTGAGGCTCCATTTAGCTGGTTATTGCTTTAGAGAACAGGGGTTGGCATGATATGCTGAAAATCCAACCACAGAAGCATTGCTACCCACAAGCATTTAAAAAATAATTATGTCAGGCCCCAAAAGTCATATTTAAGACAAAAGTGTTGGTTTCTTTATTGGCCTGCTGGGCTTTGAGCCATTAGGGATCATGTTTTCAAGCTTTTCTCTGGAACTTGGAAGGCTATAAGTTTATGTTGGGGGGTTTTTTAAATGAAAGCTGAGATTCACACATAATCACATGACTCCATAAGCTGGGGCTTTAAGAGAAAACCAGGTGAGTTGACAATACCGGGGCACACACAGCAAAGTCCTGCCACGACATGATCACCTCGTCATGAACAAAAGCCAGTCCCCAGGACTTCCCGTTTACTCATGATGACAGGGCCATCCTGAGAGGGCGAGCGGCTTAACTTTACAATCCACAGTGATGACGGGAAAGGAAAGACAGAACTCATGCAAGGAAAGTCGAATGGGATTTCTTTGCTGACAATGCTGCTTTTTTCAGCTGGCCCAAGACTCTCAAGTTAATTTGAAACCCAAGCAGCCCGAATACCGGACTCATCAGATTAAAGAGAGGGTTGGGCAGTGCTTTACTGGGTGACATTGGATGGTGGATCTTCCAAGCAGTCCATGCCATTGCCCACTGGTTACCTTTTCAAACAAGCAGCTCCGTGCTTTCTCCCAGGCGGCCCCTCCCCCTGGGGAAGTGCTTCCCGAAAACATCGGCAAAGCCACCTCATTATCCTTCGGATCCCATCTTAAAATTATCCTGTGCTGTGATGCTTACAAAACACCGGGCAACGGTCAGGCTGCAGGTGTGCTGTGATCACTGCCTGTCCTGCCGACCAGTGCGGGTTCATTGTTTCCTTGTGCTCTCCCCCCATCTGTCTGTATCCATCTATTATCTCTTGATACATACTTAGATACATACATACTTGATACATACTTAGATTGTGAGCTCCCTGGGGCAGGGAACCATGTCTTTGTTCTAGGTCTGTACAGCACCTAGCACAATGGGCTCCTGGCCCATGACTAGAGCTGTTAGATGCTACCTCAGTACAAGGACAATAATGAAAAGGGCGAAATTAAGAAGCAGAGGAGCAATAACCCAGACCATAGGTCACCAGCAGGGTTCCATAGCAGAGCAATTGAGCTAGAAGAGTGAACTCCATGTGGTGAGAGCAGTAACAGGCAGTGATTCACCATTTCAACCAGCCATGAGAGGGAGACACAGCACAAGTGACGAGCACCAGGGAACAGAGAGGCGAGAAAAGAAACGGGGAACTGGCAAGGCGGGGAGCTATACAGGGAGGCTATATAGGAGATGCAGGGAAGACGGAAGTTGCACCAGCAGCGCTGAGATGAGAAAGGGTCAAGAGGGGAGGCCTTGAGAAAGGGGCAGTTTACAATGAGTGTATTCTTCCAGCGGTCACCTTTCTGTCGGGCCCCATTCCGCCACCCCAGGCTGAAGCAAAGCGGTACCTTCCCCCACGGACTTCCCTGGGCCAGGCTGCCTCCTCCCCGTGCACCATGTGCCTTGCTCCGCGGGCAGCCCCAGGGGAACGAATGCAGCTGTCTGTCAAGCAGGGAAAGGAGGCAGAACTGGCCCCATGGAGCGACGTGCACAGGGACGGCAGAGCGAAGCCCTGAGTGAATTCAGCTGGATCCTCTCCCCACCCTGGAGTTCACTCACAAGGCCCAGAACCAAGCTGAGTTATTCCTGCTGGAAAGTTTCTGAAGCCGCTACCCCACCTGCCACGTAATGCTGTGGGGGGACCAGAGAGCACGTGTGAAAAATCGAGACGGGGGTGGGGAGTAATAGGCACCTATATAAGACAAAGCCCTGAATATCGGGACTGTCCCTATAAAATCAGGACATCTGGTCACCCAATGGCGCTGTGACAATATCATATTTCAAGCACCTCCTGCCAGCCACGAGGAGGAAGTACAGACTCAGAACAGGATGACGGCAGGAAAGTGGGCTGGCAACTTCACGCAGAGGTGGGAAGATTCCTTAGACAGCAAAGCATTCGGGATTCAAAGCTTTTTAAAGCCAGGCGGGTCCATTAGGATAATCTAGTCTGAGCTCCTGCATGACACCGGCCACTGAGAACCTGCCCCACTAATTCCTGCATGAAGCCCATAATTTCTGTCTGAGCTGGAGCAGACCCCTGAGAAAGACGCCCACCCAGTCTTGGTTTAAAGACTCCGTAGAGCAAGTGCGAGCAAAGAATGGGGGAGGAAAGAAAGAGACTCAGAAGCAGCCCGCTCTCCTTAACATCTGCAGAGCCGGCCTCCGGGCCATTGATCCTGTGTAGGGGGATGGGGCTACAGCTGCTCCCAATCACCCAAACCATCCCAGAGAAATTTCATCCTGCCTTCACCACAAAACGAGTCCTCTTTACCAGGCCTTCTGCAGAAGCAGCCGCGGTTCAAATCCCCTGCGCAGCCTGTTGTTTTTCAACATCCATTAGTCACACTGAAGCCAGGAGAATAGTTGCGACATTAAGCAAAGGTTCGACAGGCTGTTGCACAGCCGGACCAAGCCAGCCAGGGCCCTACATTCCACAGTGCAGCCCCTGGTAACCAGGATCAGCTCTTACAACAAAGTGAAATGGCACAGAAACATTTCTGGGTTTCAGTTGCCACCCAAGTCAAAAAACTTGTGATCTTTAAAGTTTGATGGGGAAGCTAAATAAAAGGCCTGAGAAAGGTAGAGACGAGCTACAACCAGCTAATGGACACCATTATTTAAACAGTCTTCATCTGAGGTCACATTTTCATCCAGCCTCCATGTCTGCATATCCCAGGGTGAAATTCACCACTGCTCAGAGCAACTTCTATTCTGTTCTATGTGGGTTATTGTACCATACCCATCACCATAATACCTGAGCACCTTTCAACACTGCATTAAGCAACATGATTACACATCTGTCGCATGTTGATTGTTCTCTCCTCCTGTCCCCTGAGGGAGAAACCTGTGGAGTAGAGTGTCCTGTTTTGGTAGGAGCAGGTCTGTTATTATTTGTTAAACATACTTGTTTCTGTGTTTATGTTGGAGAAGAAAAGGTGGGAGAAATCTGCCTGGCACATGGAGAGGAAACTGGTGAAGTTTGTGATAGTCCTTAGTTCCTGAGGGAGTTCATAGCGAGGCATAAATAAATGTCACCCCCCCACACACACACAATGGATTTCACATGCAAACCTTGGATGCATGCCCTTTTTGTGCTTGTGACTCAGGTCAGTGCACTATCCTACTGTTTGCACACACAAATACCATGCAAGCCGCATGGATGTACACTCACTCGTACAAATGCAAACAGCTGTATGCACAGCATCAATGGCGAGGGCTTAAAATACAGCCCCTTGCATCTAACTGCATCCGCAGACAAACAAAACAAATTCGGAGCCATCATGAGCATTTTTCAGCTGACAGATAAGAAATGCGCATTTCTCCCAGACCCAGAACTTATTCTTGCTCACAAAGGAAGAAAAGGCTCCTACCATGTTCTAAGTGACACGCAGAGCACAGCTCAATATGCCATCTAGTTCATGCTGCCTATCAGAGGGTCTGACTTTCTGAACCCCAGGGCTCCTTCCTGAGTAGGGGGAAGGCTGTCACATGCGTTTGGATAAAAACACCAGGTGCCATGCAGTTCCCTGCCAAAGTCTTCACCAATCAGTTGTGAACCCTAGTCTGGAAACCTGTCTTACATGGTACAACCCAACAGTCTGAGGTAGAACCTGAATGGTACAAAGGCCTTGCACAGATGGGAATTTCACACACCAGGAATAAAAGCCTCGGCCGAACTGTGCACCCACCCCCGTCAGCTGTTGATTCCAACAGGAAAAGAGATAGGCCGACGCTGAGCGCTTATGAAAACCCCACCTTGAGCTCCTGCTGAAAACAGGAAGCCTTCGTCCTTTATTTTGAAACCTATTGCGGGTGAATTTCACTCGCATCAAAAGGAAGGGGCTGACGGTGCTAGCCAGAGCCAGACACAATATTGCATGGGTCAGCAATATAAAAACTGTCTATGCACCCTCAGTCCTGACCGACTGCATCCACAGTCGCTCCAGTCCCGGGTTCCCCCCAAGCCGTGCCAAGCAGACCAGACCATGGGAGGGTTTTGTCTATGGAGACTGGAGGCTCTTTGGAACAGAGACTATTTCTTGCTATGTGCAAGGCACCATATGTGAACATCGGGACTCCGCTCTCCGTTGGAGCACCTCAGTGCAACTCGAATGCATAGTAGAGGGAAGGAGGGGAGGGAGTTGTCACTGGAGCACGCAGGAGCTCACGACTCTCCCAGAATCCCTTTTGGGAGCTCCTGGGGTGCATGCTGCTGCCGCCTGCTCCCTGCTCTGCACCCAGCAGAGTTCCACCATTCGCAGCCCTTTCAGTCAGTATTTGTGCAGGTACCACAGTGGGGCCCTATGAACCTCTGGATGCAGAAACAGACACGCCAGAGGACTCACATGCATCTCCTTAACTTCTGCCCTCGGTGCATGTGCTCATCCCCTCTTCCCTCAGCACCAAGGTGAGCCAAAGCTCATGGAAACCAATGAAAAAACTCACCCTCGGCTTGGGATCTGGCCCAAAACCCTGCTGGCTTCTGCCATCACCAGGTCCCCAGATACATTCATGCAGCTGATAAGCTGATCACAGCTCTCCTGGCCTGGCTGCTTGCATTTCATTGATTATCCTATCCTCGGGGATTCCCCCTGCACAGATGGCAGAGCTCTGGAGTCCCACCTCCTTGTTTATGTTGTTCCTGTTGTGTTCAGTGGTTTTGTTTGGAAGGCAGTTTCTCTGCAGCACTGTCTGTTGGTGAGATACACGGGGAAACACTAGCCTGTGTATCTCCCAGCTGGTACCTGGCAATCTAACTGTTTACAAAGCAGGGTCCTCATTAGAAAGAAGGACTTGACTCCTCTCAATTCCTTTACTGCCCTCATGCTCTGACATCATGCCACTGTTTCTTAAAGAGCTATCAGCAGAAGGATTCCTTGCCATTTTTAACCAGTTCTGTGGGTTTTAGTTGCAATAATTCTTTGGAAGCTTGAAATGTAAAACCTGATTCATCCCCTCCAAATGGGTTTTCCTCTATTATATACACACACTCTACCAGGCAGTTATTGGAGGGTGCTTATTTATTTTGATTCACAAAAATTCTAGCCAGGGACATCTCTAATTCCTAACTTCCACTGAAACTATTTGAAATCAAAGGAAGCAAGGAGCCTAAATACCTTTGAGGATCTGGCCTGTGTCCCTAAATTCATCTGTTTAAGATAACCCACCTGAAATAATCCCCCCTCCTTACAATTCCCCTGCCTACCCTATTTTCAAACGGCTGTGAGAAAATACTGCCCCGGTCAGAAAATACTGACCATTTTGGCTTGCACATGCTCACTTCAGTTCACTGATCTATTATTATTACATTGCTCACCACAAGTGCAGGGCTGGTGAGTTATTTTTAAAAATAATAGTGCAGCATTTTTTTCTCAAAACACTTTGCATGTTCAATGGGCTTTGGATCCAGCTCTGTGTGACTTCAGGGTGGCAAATCAGCCCCGGCACAATAGGTTGGCACAAGGCCTATGGATCATGTAAGCCCTGAAAACAGGGTTTTATTTGTGCCTGGGCGTAGCACTGGCTGCCTGCACAGGGGTGAATTTCATCTTTGGTGAGCAGATGAAAGGTACAGCCACAGCAGATAGGTCCAGAATTTGACCCGTCCCATTTGAGAAGGCCTCTTTCGCCCCGCAAGATTTTTACAAGCCAGTTTGGTTTCTCTCCGCTCCCCTTCCTCCAGCATCACTAATTTAGTTAACTTTGTATGCAAAATGAGAGAGATCCAATCCAGAGCAAGATCTCAGAGGTGTTTTAACAACGACAATATCCAGTGGCTGGAAGTTGAAGGTAGACGAACTCAGACTGGAAATAAGGTGTACATTTTTAACAGCGAGGGCAATTAGTCATTGGAACCATTTACCAAGAGTTGGGGTGGCGTCTCTGTCACTGGCAACTTTTAAATCAAGACTGGATGTTTTTTGAAGAGCACGGCTTTAGTTCAAACAGGAATTATTTCGGGCAAGTTCTATGGCCTGTTATGCAGGACAGATAAATGATCACAGTGACCCATTCTGACTTTAGAATCTATGAAAAAGCAATGGGTTCTCAAACCATATTTGGAGTGGGTTCCAGCAACAACTTTAAATGTTTTTAATCTCCTCTTCCTGCTGCATTAAAACCTGGCTGAACTCCAAACAACAGGTGGGAGGTTATGGTGCAGGATAGGCAGATCTCAGGGCAGGATGTAAAGGTGGGGCCTGTATTATATATGCAGTTTCCCAGCCGCAACTGTCCGTGACAGGGTGTATAATAGAGAAACTAGGTGGGTGAGGTAACATCTTGTATTGGACCAACTTCTGTTGGTGAAAGAGACAAGCTTTGAAACTCTGCAAAGTTCTTCTTTGGATCTGGGAAAGGTTCTCACCCTGCCACAGCTAAGTACAAGGTAGAAGAGATATTTAAGCATAAGGAGTTAACACATGTTGCAAATGAAGTGGGCAATTAACACCTCGGCAGTCATAGACTGAGTCTGTAAAGGCAGTTTTTGGACCACTTTAACTATAGCCATTTGAAATCTGTATAGTTCAAGCTGCGCGACCCTCAGTGAGGACACCTTTATACCAGTTTAAAGGCCTGTCTATACGAATATACCTTATTCCTGTCAATTTAGGAGAATAAATTCTACCAGGACAAGGCATCTTTATCCAGTCTAACCGCAGCTATTCTAGGGGTTGTACCGATTTCACTATTTGATTTAAAAAAAAAAGAAATCCCTTAATTGGCAGTTAGCCCAGTACAAAAACTGAGCATAGACCAAACCTAATTGGTAAGTGGCCCCTTGTTGGCAGGTTCCGCAGAGAGGCCAGAGATATACTGGGCCATGGAAACTGAACTCTCCTCCAAGTCCTACAGGTGAGCTCTCCAGGATAAGGCTGAGGCCCACGAATGGACCAAGAAGGGGTAACTTCCACAGGTTCTGGCGATAGAATAGATCCTGCCTGGGCAAACTCCCTTTCTCCCGAGCAGCTGACCTGGCATCTTCTGGCAACATTAAACGGACATGAAACTTTCAGAGATTATAATAAAAAACCTACTGCTATTTTTCTGTGCCTTCCCCTTTCCTCGTCTCCTTTCTTTCACCAACCTCAGCGTTTGCAGCATCTTAATTAACTGCCCTGTGACAATCTGCCCTGCCCACATTACAATGGCCGCTTGGCCCAGGGCTTTGCCCACAATAGCAGGAAAGAGGCGACCTTGCCCAAAAAAGATGCAGCCATCTCATTCCCTGCAGACATCCCACTTCCTCTCCTGCCCTGTGACAGGCCTTCTGACACCCAGCAGGGTTATATATAAACCGCAGCCCTGCCAGGGCCAGACATTTTCGCTGACCTGGGGAAGGTTGCATTTCCTCTGGCTTTGTGTCTGTATTCCCAGAGGTGTGTCGCAGCGTATGGTAATAGGAGCAGGCACAAAATACAGATCCCCAAATCCGGCAGCTAAGCAGGGTTTTCAAGCCAGAGGGTAAGATGGGCTCTCAGGCCATTCCTTAGCGGGAGGAGCTGTCTATGCACCGGGCTGAGGGGTCTGTTTTCTTGGGAGGGGGCACCTCTGGTCACCATGCATGCAACTGACATAGCGTGACACCTCTCATGGAGTCCGGGAGCTTTGCACAGCTCTGGATAGCAGCCGGAGGAAATCTGAGTGGTCACTTACCCCAGTCACACTCCGGCCTTTGTTGTGAGGTTACAACGGAGCAGGCAACCAAGCAGAAGGCTTCCAGCAGCAGGCCACGTTCAGCTTGACACGCCACAGCTCTTCTCCCCTCACACACACACACACACACACACACACACGTCTGTCTCCTCTAAGTCTCTTCTCCTCCTCCCCCTGCCATCTCCCAAAGGCTGCAAGATGTCATCAGCTGGAAGCCGCCGTGCTCTCAGCTTTCCAGCTCCGCTTGCAGCGGCTTTACTCCTCGCACAGGAACCAGCAAAGCTCTCTGTGTGTGTGCCTGTGTCTCTCTGCCACCCTCCCACAACCTCTCCCTCCTTGCTCCTTTCCCAGTCAATAGAGGCAGCCAAAGCCTCAGCTGTTCCCAGTGCCAGGAGCCTCCCCAGCAGCCAATAGCAGGGCTCGGCTTCCCACTCCCGTGCTGCGGCTCTGAGCAGGCAGCAGGAGGAGCGTACAGGGCAGGCAGCCGGCCCACGTCAGAGGCCCCAGCCTGGGAAACGTCGCCTTCCCTCTTTGCACCGGAGTGACTCCGGTGCTGGCCGCGTTTACTCCTGATTTGCACCAGGGTGAGAGGGATCAGGCCCCCCTCTTCTTAACCCCCTGTGTGCCAGCCAGGGCAATCTCGCTGCTGCAGCTCTGCTCCGTGGACTCCTAAAAAACAAACCCCAGCCAGCCCTGCATGGCTAAGCGCTTCATCTGGGGACTGCGCCAATGGGGCCAAACGCTCTCGGGCTGCACCCTGGGGCGACCAGACAGCAAGTGTGAAAAATCAGGCCAGGGTAGGGAGTGACGGGCGCCTCTATGAGATAAAGCCCAGAATATCGGGACTGTCCCTGTAAAATCAGGACATCTGGTCACCCTACTGCACCCTGGGACAGCTGATTTTTAAAAGCCTCTTCTTGTTAAGTTCGGAGAAGCAGCTGAGGACCGGCCGTCTCAGAACACAGCCATCGTCTGTGTAGTCTGGCGTGGGCAGGTTGCTCCGAGCTGGACTCCTGTTAACCATCCACGTGCACACACGTCCCCCCACTTCATGGCCTAGCTCGGAGTGGCAGGTTGTCCTGATGACAACACAGCTCTGCCGCTGCCCCTCAATCCCGACCCACAGCCCCCCGCTAGCCCACCCCCCTCTCTGCCACAGGGCCCAAGCATAATTTTTTGGGGCCCAGTACAAACTTTTAACACGGGTCCCCTCCTGTAATGGGGTTGCAGGCAGCGCAACAGACAGAAGAACACTGGCAGAATCCTAAAGAGAGAGCTCATCACAGTCAAATTGAGCAATGTTTTCCTAATAACCCTGCTGTTTTGAAACTTCTAGAGCTAATCTTCCTGAAGCCAAGCAGAAAAGATGCTCTGATCTCGGCATGTGACTCAGCTGCTGCAGGACAGGAAATACCACTATGGGAAGAGAAAACAGCTTACCCACATAAGCAACTGTGGGAGCAGCAGGGTAAAACAGCCAGCGTAGAGCTAACAAACCAGTGAGCCCGTGTGGTGGGTTCTGCCATTTCTACCAAGGAGATGTTTCTCCAGAACCAGATTCTGGGCAAACATCATTGCACTAGGGGCCTCCTTCTGGTGCATGAGATGAGCACAAAGGAGCTGTTGCCCTTGGAGTGATCGTGTCCCTTTTGGTTGGAGCCCCCCCTCCCAAATGGTGGAATTCCCCACCCCTGGGGGCTTGCAGTTAATCATGGAATAAACACACAGCGCTGCCAAGCACGCTCCGGAATCACTGGCGTTTTTCTGCCAGGTCCAAAGCCACTGCGTTAGTGACGCAGAAGGGAATGGACCAAACCGCATCCCTGGAGCCGCAATCTTGTGTGGATCCAGATCATGCTGTGGGCAGCGTGCGGGCGAGGCTAATCCAGCCACCAGTGATCACATCAGAGGCGGAGATACCTTGTCCTTCACCATAACCACAAACCCTGCTCCTTCAGGAGGAATCATGCAGTGGGAACTCTGTCTGCCTCAGGACAAGAGAGTGAGAGTGGCCAAGGGAACAGTGGCGACAATTACTCTTGGTCTGACAATTCGGCTTATGTCTTGGACAAGATTCTCAGTTAAGCCGAGGCTCTTTTCCAGCACTGTAAAGAAGACCTGAAGTGGATGGAAATCCTCCACCTCTCTCCCCCTGCCCCCCACCCCCAGCAAGAATACAGCTGGTGTAAGGACTCTACCTGGCTTTGCTTCCATCACAAGGGCATACCAGGGTAATGTTGCAGCTGTTTTCTTCCTCCGATGACAGCTAGGGACCCATGGGAAGCAGAGGTGATGCTAGAGCAACCCTGAGACTGCTCTGACCTACGCCAGAGACTTAGCAAGGCACCGAACAGCTCCGGAGTACAGGAAGTGCAAAGACCATGTAAAGGCCTCATACCCTGTCCCAAGCACAAGTAACTGAGAATCAGCCCCTTTCTTTGTGGGGTTCAGTTGTTATAAAAGGAGTTTCCCATGCACCAACGGGATTTAGGAGCATAAGTCACATTGATTATGCAGTGGGATTTATGCCCCTAGATCCCTTATATGCTTTGAAAAAATCTCCTCCATGAGTGTTATTTTATTGGAATTTAAGGGGGTGGATTGAGATTTTGTGGGTGGGGATCAGCCATGAATTATGGATCTGGATTTGAGGTTAAATTCTTCAGTTCACGCACACACCCCTTCTCCAACTTACAGGAGCACTCAGACTGAGGGGAAGGCAAGGTTTTCTGGTATGGTTACGGGGATTTTTAAAACAAAAATCAAATAGGCAAGTGAGCAATGGATTTGTAATGAGCTAAGACCAAAGCAAAAAAAATGTCTACACCTTAAAGATCATAGACTCATAAATGGTTGGCAAGATAAGATCATGCACCAGGACAGCAGTGTTAGTATGTGCTGATCCCACTGGAAAAGTGTTAAGTGTTCCATTGACTAACTAAGAAAGGTGGCTCCTTACTCCACGTGGACAGAGGATGGTGGAAGTGGTTCTCTAGAGAGGATCTAAGGTATGGGCTGAGCACTCGTGAGAGAGGAACCCTAGGAGCAGCCAACCTCAGGGAGGTGGCTTGAGCTGATCTTTTTGTTATTTTATTGTTAATTTGCCTGTTAATAAAACCAAATTTAGGTAAGGGGCTAAATTCTAACCCTATATATTGCCTGGATTTTCTCAGAGTGGGTTGAGTGGGGCACTCATTCGTAGACCAGTTAGGAACACTTGCCAATACCTCCTTTGCTATCAGTTCCAGGATTTCCTTATTTGACTGCTAGGCAGATCGTATTGAGGCAAGTATTAAACTCAAACACATGGAAACCTTCCCACTTCTGTCATATCATTTTTAAGGCAGGTGAGATAAGATTATCTCTAAGTATTGCCATGGTGTGCTCTATATCTGCTCTAAGGGCAGACAATTAAAAAAATAATCAGCCTACTGCACAGATCAATGGGATTTTAATTACTTCCTTTATAAAACACCGGTTCCGCCATCGCAAGTGACTTACAGCACAAGGAGACGGTCACATTAGACAATGGAATTGCTGGGGGAAATATAAATAAAGGGGAGAAGGAGGAGAAAGCACAGAGTAAGTGATTGTCACAATACAAACTCCAAACCAGATCAGGAGCAAGGCTAGCATTGAGGACTGAAAGCTATGAGACCTGGTTCTAGCCCCATCCCTGCCATCAACTCCCCATGTCATATCAGGCAAATCACTTACAATGTCCTCTAAAACGTAGCTAGTGGAGCAGGACACAGTATTACTCACCAGTTCTGCCCCAGCTATGAATTTGAATAATAAGTCAGCTTGGGGCAGGGGTCCCAAGAGGTTGGCGATGGACTAGAGAACTCAGGGAAGCATGAGGAAGTAGAAGTGGTTAGAGAGCTGGGCAGGGACCAGATTTTTGTTTTTGTGGGAAATTCCACAGTTTCGAGTGGAACAAAACAGAGCAAAAAATTTGGGCAGGGACCAGATTTTTGTTTTGCATTCTGTTCTGTGGGAAATTCCACAGTTTCGAGTGGAACAAAACAATTGACTGTGGCTTGGGCTGTGAGGCTAAAAATTGCAATGTAGACATTCAGGCTTGGGCTGGAGCCCAGGTTCTGAAACTCAGAGCAGGGAAGGTCTCATCCTGAGCGTCTACACTGCACATTTGAGCCCCGCGAGCCCAGTTCAGCCGAGTTGGGCCAGCGTCAGGTCTTTCATTGCGGTGCAGACGTACCTATAGTTACAGTGGTGCAAAACGAGGCTTCGGCTCCAGGGAACACACCTGCCTCTCGGAGGACGCTGCCTGGAGCGCCTACATTTTGGGGAGTCATTCGCCCCTGGGCAAAGAGGAGAAGATAATCAGTTTGCCTCCGTGCTAAGCCCTGTCGCAATCTGGGTTTCAGAAGCGCCTGCTCCCCTCTCCCCATATAATTCGGCAGCGGAATACCCAGGGTAACTCCCCCAGCGTGGTCTCCCGCTCCCTGGAGCGGCAGGGCCTGGGAGTGCGGCAAAAGGGACTCAGCTCCTGCCGAGGAGGGGAAAGTGCTGAAGAGGAACCCTCCTATTCACCTACAGAGCCGCCGGAACCAGCGGTAGAAGGCCCTGCCGCAGTCACAGGGTAATGAGTTGGGTGTAATAAGCCCTGGGCTACGCTTAAATGTTTTTTGGTACAACAGCTTTGGTGAGTGGGTTGATTTGTTTTTCCTTAACCAAGATACTTATACTGGTGCAAGCACTAGCATGGATTCAATTATACCAGTATAATTGTGACTAGCTATGGGTATAGTAGCTTAGTCCTCTTCCTACGTGGGAAGGGCAGCCAGGGCTAGTGGAGAGCGCACTAAACCAGAAACCTGGGCTCTATTCCCTGCTCTGCCGCTAACCTGCCGGGTGACCTTGGGCAAGTCACTTCCCCACTCTGTGCCTTGGTTTCCCCGATCTGTAAAATGGAACTATCCTGCTTCCCTTGGTAAAGCACTTTGACATCTGCTGGTGAAAAGCACTTTACGAAGGTTAGGCATTATTATTATACTGATCTAACTGTGTCCAGCTAGGGCAGTTGGACCTGGTCTAGTCAAAGCAATACAGCTTCCTAAGGAAGATAAACCTTTAACTGTAAAAAAAAAGAAAAAGAAAGTCAGCTAGAGAATCAGAAGAGACACAAACTTCCCACTCAAGTTTCCCACGTTCTGATCCTTTGATACGCCAGCCAAATCACCTCAACCCATATCTCATCAAAATCCTCTCAGTAGCACAACATTCAGCCCAGCGCAGGGCCGAGGATCCGCTCCGCCCGAGAAGTCAGACAGCAAAAAGCTTACCTGGTTCGTTTAAAATTCTCCACTCGCCCTTCGAAGAAGCGAGCCTTCTGGTACTGCAGCCAAAGCCGACTTCACTCCTTTGTACTATACTGGTTTCTCTGATGTCTCATCTCTTCCTGCTATGGCAGTCCAGGGAACCAGGAGTCTCAGGAAGCTCGTCAGACACCTGCAGGAGGAGCAGAGAACACACAGTATCGTCATCGCCCTGTCTCCAGGGTGACAGCGACTGACTCAGGATGGGATGGGCTGTCTGAGTCAGTCAGTGCCTTGGGTAGGAAAGCACTGGGAATTAAAGCTGTCAAGGTACCACCTATCACGTGCCTAGAGGCAGAGAACTCTTCCTTCATTGTCAGCCGCAGAACCCAAGTCAGGATGAGAATGCAACTTGGCACCAAGTGTTAATGTCCCCCGTCAGCGTCAGCAGCAGGCAGGGCCGTGCACAGGGATTTAAATCTGACCGCTTTTGGAGGGACACATTCTGTGCCCTCACCACAGCCCTGGGACCAGAAGAGCTGTCAGCTCCCACCACAGCCCTGGGACTGGAGGAGTTCTGTGCCCCCACCGATTATTTGGGAGGCCCAAGCCCCTGCTTGCCCTCCCTTGTGCATGCCCCTGGCAGCAACTCAGGTTACCAGCAAGAAACGCTGTTTGCTGAGGACAATTCATCAATAGCCCCTGGAGAGGCCCCTCTCGTGCACACACACTAATAATGAAAACCGCTGTATAAGCTTTGCCCTGCACGAGAGGTGAGCGTTAGACGCATTGTTCAAAGAAAGCCACCGTTCTTCAAAAGCACCAGTGATCGTAGACACCTCCGCGTGTGGGAGCTCTTCCCGCCCCCTCCCCGCACACATCTACAGGGGACAAATCTAACCCACTGTCGAGACAAGCTAACACCAGCCCTGATTCTGCACTGAGCTTTGAATGGGCAGTGACCCTCGGGAGTCAACTGGACTCCAGATGCAACGAGCTCCTTGCAGGATCGGGACCGTGTACACTTATTTTGGAAGAACTGGCATTAAATGTCCTCTTCTGTCTTTCCTCTCGAAGGACTTTGTAACAGTAGCTTTAAACAGGGCCACGGGGGCCAGGGCATCAAACATTCTCCATTGAGCTGCTAGATGATCTTGGACAAATGGCTTCACCCCTCTCTGCCATGGTTTCCCCTCCCACCTGCTATCTGTCCTGTCAATTTGGCACATGATCTATTTGGAGCTGGGACCACCCCATTACCACGTGTTCGTACAGTGCCCAGTGCAATGCGGTCCTGGATCTCAGTCAGGGCGTCTAGGTTCTACTGTTACACAGCTCGTTTCATCAATAGATGACAGAGCACTTTACAAAGGTGGGCAGAATCATTGTCCCCATTTTACCAATGGGGAAACTGAGGCACGGGCAGGGGAAGTGACTTGCTTAAGGTCAGCCAGCAAACCAATGGGAGAGTTAGGGATAGACCCCATGTCTCCTGCGACACAGTGCAGTGCACTATCCACTAAGCCATACTCTCTCTAAGAAACAGCTCTCAGGCAGTAGGACCCTCCTAATACTCACTACCTTCTTGGCTTAAGATGCTTTTGTTTTTAATGAGACCAGCGTTTTGTGAAACTGGGGCTTAGTAAAGATTCAAGATACACCGCCCCAAACGAAACAAAAAATAGCTCATGGCTGAAAAGACTGCAGGAAAAAAATAATCACCTGTTACAGCAACATCCATTCATAGCCTGAACACCCTGTGTATACTCACCCTCCACCCATGCACCATGATCCTCCTTGGGCTTCCAGCATGCAAACAGCCGTGATACACCCAGCTAAACGCTCCAGCCTGTAGCCAGGCAATCAAAAGTGGAGAGGCTGTGAGGAGTTTTTAAAGAGGCAGAAAATACTTACATGCGGATGGAGACCCAAAATGCTGAAATACCAGTTGCAATTTCCCACATTGAGAGGATTTCAGATTTAGGCAAAACCAAAGAGGCGAGCCTGCATGCTATTTATTTGGAACTGTAATTATAGGCAGAGCTAGTCATATTAAGGTTGCCTGACACTTTCCATTTCAAGTCCCTCTTTTCTGTTGTTCATAACTTTGCCAAACTTCACCCACTAGGGCTGAAACTTTCCATGCCATGGGTCTGCCTCAGACCAAATTGGTTTGGAAAATTTCAGCCAAAATGGTTCAGCTGTTTTTGAGAACGAGGCTTGTGAAAACACACATTGTTTTGCCCATGTTCAAAAATTCCTATGACCTTTTCTTTGAGCAGCATGGGCTCCCTCATGCTTTGGAGCGGGGACTTGAACTATGGCAGGGAGGGGCCCTTTGGATCAGGGAGGTGCCTTTTGCCATCCCTGTGAAAGTCCACCCACACTGGGCCGAGTCATGAGCCTTTGAAAAACCGCAAGGAGTGACGGGAGGGGAATCAGATTGCCATGAGGAGCCTGCAGAATCTACCTGGCCCCAGGCAGACAGCTCCCCTGGAGTGGGGTAGCGCGCCCAGGCACAGTCAGGATGCACAAGGTGGTGACATAAGAGGTGAGGAGTAGACAAAGTTTAGCACAGCTCCATTTACTGCAGGACCACACAAGGTTGCGTCTCTTGTAGAGGTGGAACCCAGCAGGTGAATGCCCAGAGACCATCAGCTTCCTCTAACACTCTGCTCCACTACTTCAGTCCTAGGAAGGACGTGGTTGTTAGCTGCAGATCCCAGGTGGCAGGGTGGGGAAAGTCACTGCCTCCATCCCTGCTGGACATGGGTTTGGTGGGAACACCAGGAGGAAATGCAGAGCTCCCTGCCCGCATTTCTCTCCGCTGCAACGGTCACCGGCAACAATTCTCCAATCCCTGCCTGCAGAACACATGAACCAGACATCTTCCTGGGGCTGGCAGCATTTCAGAGCTGATCCTGGGGACAGCTCCCACCCCATTCGACAGCTACACAGAGGCAGGGTCAGTCTGAGTCATGACTCCAAAAGGCTGGGGACATCCGGGATGCTGAAATACCTGGAACAGAGTACGCATACAGCAGCAGGTCCCAAGAGATGGTGCTGGTGCCCACTAACTTGGACCCCCGCTATTATTGGCAGCTGGAAAAGGATGTGTGGCCATATTGTAACTGGCAGGACTTCTGGGCCTGCACTCCTCCAGCTCTGACTGCCAGGTGCGACTGCCACTGCTCTGACCATTAAGCATGATTGCCCATGCCCTGCCCCATGACCACAGCAGCTGGCTGTCACCCCGTCTCCTGCCCACCACCGGGTGTGTGCTTGGAGCAGCCCTATAGTACAGCAAGGGCTACAGTCTCCAAGAGTTGCACACGTCTCTTGACGGGGAATGTGGAGATGTTTTCACTGAGCTGAATGAGTAATCCTTGGCTTCCCTGGGAATAAATCCTGACAGAAGGACCAGGAGGCCTGGACGTGGGTGTAGCGTGGGCTCTCGGGGCCTAGGCTCCCCGGCTTGGTGACCAGGAGCCCTGAGAGTTCCAGAAGGTGAAGAAAAATTCTGGAAAAATCACTGCATAAACGGTTCTGTGACAGGCCCACCTAGAGAACTGTAACATAACAGGACCGCACCCACGGGCTTTTTCCAGATTGTTTAAAACAAATACAATTAGAGACGGAAAAAAGATCATTTGCTCATAAAGCTCAAAGATCATTTGCTCAAAAAGCTCCCTGGAGCCAGACCTCAATGCTTCCTGTCAACGGTGGGGTGGAGCTGTTTAGTCATCCCATCACCTGACATGACAGAACCAGAATCAAAACAACAGATCAGTTGGAACAAAGTAAACTGGCATGAGCAGATACATTTAATATTATCCAAGCAATGCACTGAATAGCTTTAAATACGAGCAATACATTTAAAGCAGCAGACAAACATCTCTTCGGATGTTCTTCATATAGGGGATGTGCCTGGTTTGGTCCAATAGTTACTGAAGTAACAGCTGGAACTTTGTTTCGTCAGCCCTGATCTACAGATTAAGGGCCAGATGCTCCCAGGAAAGTGAGGCACCTCAATATCTTCAAGGAGCTGGCCAACAATCTCTAGATCCACCTAAAAATTTAAGGTCCGATCCCATAAAACCTTTTCCCACCAGGTAATCCTTTAACATCAGCAGTGGCTGCTTGCTGCAGACCAGATTTGCAGGGTTAAACTCTTCATTTCTCTAGGCTGACCCTGGTCTGGCCAAGTCCCCATCTCTGGCTTTCAGTATTTTCTGAACTAGATGCGCTCTACTCGTCATTTTATAGAGGAATGATTCAGCCCTGGGATGCCCAGCCCACTCCTGCAGCAATCAGCACAGATCTCTAATCTAGTGCCATGGCTGGCGTGCAAGTGCCTTCAGGGGTTAAGGATTTCCTTCAGACTTCCTCTTTGGAAGTAATTTGGTGCTTTACACGCTGCTTAAGCCTGGAGACATGGAGGAGGGAGGGGGGTGGGAAACTGTTTTGCCAGGAAAATGCATCAGCTTTGGCACAAGTGAGAGGGATTTTGGTTTGGTTGGAATGTTTTTCCCCCTTTATAGTACATTCTTTAGCAGCGTTAAGCAAGTACTCACTCAGTCCTCAAGAATGAAGCGTTATAACCCAGCTGGCACAGCTTTACCACTCTCTACCTTCCTATTCAGTCCCTGAGTGGCGGGGGAGACGGGAAAGTTGTAGGGAGATCTAATGCCATGACAATGAGGAGAAATCAGCTGCGTTTTTATCTGGCTCTCTTGAGGTGTCCGAGCCAATGATGGTTAACCCCTTCCCTTCCAGGAAACTGTGCACACCATGTGATTCAATAAACAAGGGACTCAGGGGTCCCTGACCAGAGGACAATCAAAGGTCTGCCCCAGGGAAGGGGGTTGTAATGTCTCTCACACTTCAAAATGGATGTAGGCATGGAACTGAAAATACAACAAACATGACCAAAAACATCTACCCAGCCAGCAGCAGCAAGTCTCCGGTCCCAAACTGACAGACTTTGGCTCATGCTACCGTGCTAAAAGTAGCCGTGTTGACAGTGCAACTCGGGCTCTGAAGCCCACCCCGGGCCCTAAACTTCAGATCCTGAGCTCCAGCCCACGCTGCAATGTCAACACAGCTAATTTTAGCTCAGAGACTTGCTACCATGAATCGTAGAGAGTCTCAACAACCAGTCCGCGGACCGGCAGCGGTCCTGGAGAGCTCCCTGAAACAGTTTAGGAGGGCAGCAAGCCAGTCCCGGGCATCAAAAAGATTGAGAAACATTGGTGTAGATGTACGACTAAAGGTTAAAAGCCTACTGCTGCTACTGGTTAATGAAGTTACTCCTTTAGCTCGAATGGAAGAAGCTATGTGTTAGATGCTGAAGGTCCCCAGTTCAACCCCTACTGATAACCCACAGTGCAGGTCATTACATCAGGTGTTCCAATCATAGCAACAGCTAGTCCCATTTAACGGTGCTCGCGGAGCTTGTGGGATACGGACACCCATGAAAGGGTTAAGCCGTTGGAAGCAGCAGTCCTGCTCAAACCATATGACCGGGCCAATGAGAGTTTGTTTTGATGATGTAATGCAGGGGGTCTCAAACTATGGCCCATGCAGTTCTGGGACAGCTGGCTGGCCACATGGTGCTGGTTCCTCCTGGTTCCCCACTGCTTTTACACCGTGCCCAGCCTTTCCGTTGTGAGAAGAGAAGCCTGGAGGCCTGTCTAAGTAGCTGGAAATAAGGCAGAGAAGCCAGCGTAGCTGTTTGCATTAGGGATTGTTGCTATATCGTCTGGGAAACCGGAGCTGTCCTGGGCACTAACAAGCTCAGTTAAGCCCAGTTGAGTTCATCTCTTAATAAACTCAGTGGTTGTTTTTCCAACTCACCCAGCCTCGACTCTTTAATAACTGTTGTTCCAAAGCCCATGGGGCGATGCTCCCCTTTCTGGCTAGCCACAGAGCAAGAGGGGGTTTGGGCGGGTGTCCCTTTAACGCAAGCTGGAATGGAAAGGGGGGCAGGTCGCTCTGTAAGATTCAGAGGCGTCTGGAAGCAGCCAGTGAAACAAGGGAGTTGGCGCGATCGGGAGGCAAGTGCAGCAATACAGCAGGCACAGGAAGGGAGGCGATGTCAATAGGAAGTGGAGTCATGTATGTGGACGTGCAGCCAGGGAAGAAAAAGATGTCGCTGCAGAACCAGCTAGAAAGGGCCCAGGAGAGAGAAGACCTGAGCAGCTGCAACATCTTATAGTGCAGCAGCTCTGCTTCTTTCAGGATCAGCCCCCAAGCAAAACAAAACTCAAAAGCAGAAAAGGAAAAGGAGAATGAGAAGCAGACCTGGGAAGATGAGTGCAGCTTCCGGAGTGTCCACTGAGTGGAGGAAGGGCTGGAACTGCTGCTTTCTGACCACTCATTTAGTGAAATGTAAGATCTATGGGCAAGATTCTGTTACAGCTACACCTGTGTGAATCACTATTCAAGCCAGTGGCGTCATTCCAGATTTACACCTGTGTAACTGCAAGCAGAATCTGGCCCTTCCCCTTGAATAAATTCTTGCCTCAAAGCCAATGAGCCAGACCCCTGCTTCCTCTAGCCCCCTCCTCCCTGCCAGCATTACATGCTTGAGAAGAAGGTGCAGAATAATTGGCTGTTGTCAAAAGTGTTCAGTTTTTCATTGAAACCTGAACATGCAAAAAACAAAACAGGGGGTTTTCAGCAACCAACCTTGGTTTTCACATTTCTGAGAAAATTTGGGACACAAATGTTCATTTCTGTTATTTTTTGCAGGTGAAAAAATTCATTCCCCCACCAGATCTATCTACATGCATTTCCAGCTGTCCACCATGCTGCTATCTAGCTATCAGTATCTTGGTATCGTTATGGATGGGGAGACACAGAGAAAGCCATTCATCGGTAAAATGATTTGGGGTAACATTATCTTTTATGATTTGTGACTCCATATGGGAACATGTCTGAAATCAGCATATTGACATGGGACTGGTACTGTGTTAAAGTGCATTCTGCCACCGTCCATGGAGATGATCTTGGTGCCAGGGTACCCTCTGCTGGCACTGATGAGATAAAGCACCTGCCACTAGTCAGATCCTTTTTTTACACCCAGCAAAAGCACGTTTAGGGCTTTGCACTGCTGCAGAAGAACGTTTGCTTTGCAAGCAGTTCATTAATCAGTAAGTCTCATGACACACCTGTGAGGTAGGTAAGTGTTATCATCCTATTTTACAGATTAATCAGCTACGGCACAGAGGATACGTCTACACTGCATTGTAAAGCCAGGTCTGTGGGACCTGGCCATGTGGACTAGGTGTTTCCAAGCCCCTCCTTGAGCGTCCACACAGCTTAAAGTTGCTAAACCACAGCCATGCTAACACATCCATACTGCACTACGCAGACCTTCTGACATGAGTCTGTGGTTTGACCAGCATCCACTGTGCAAAACGACAGAGCTTGGACCCAAGATACAGTGGGACTCGGACTTTAATCCACTCTCCTAGCAGGGTACTAGGACCCAGGACTAGAGTGCTTGCTGAACCTGGGTCTGACTGATTTGTGTGTGGACAGAAGGGGGGCTTGGGCTCCAACCTGAGTCAGAGCCTGGGCTGTGTACAGGCTAGACAGACCCAGAGAAGTTAGGTGATTTGCCTACGTTTGCGCAGTGGCAGAGATGGGAATAAAAGAACCCACAAGACCTGGCTCCCACTGCCCTTCTCCAACCATTAGATAATACTGTTTCTCCCAAACAAATTTAAATCCATGCTTTATCCGTTATGAAATAAATTAATTTGGGGGGCACTCAGTGCCAACATTCACGGTCACCTTATTTTTATTTACATTCCAGTTGCACCTAGAGGCTCCAACTGAGATCCGAGGTCCACTGTGCTAGGTGCTGTGCATACACATAGTAAGATTTCCTTCTTTGCACACGGTGGAGTCTAAATAGACAAGACAGACAAAGTTAGAAGGGGAAACTGAGGCACAGAGAGGTGAAGTGACTTGCCCATAGTCAGGCAGCAGGTCAGTGGCAGAGAAAGGAAGACACGCTCAGTCTCCTGACTCCCATTCCAGTGCCCTATCAGCTAGGCCATCTTACCAAACAAGGCCGTATGCAAAGTGAAAAGCTTGATTAAGCCACATGCAGGGATGAGTCATTCCTGCGCTAAGCTCCCACCAATCCACAAGCTAGGAGCTGGTGTGGTGGCGCCTCTCAGGGCAGGTACGTAAGCCTGACAGGTGACACAGCTGCTCAGTCTGTCCAGCATCACTTCAAGGCTCGGACTCTCCCCTGCCTGAGAGCAGTAACAGACTCCACAGGCCGTGGCCTGCTTTGGCTCCAGCCATGCCCTCCCTCCAGCCTAGCCCCCAGCTTTGTTCTGAACCCACTCTTGACTCCTGGCTCTGGTTCCTGGCCCTACTGCCACTGCTCCGACCATTAAGCTTGACCCTCCATGTCTTGCTTTCTGACATCCTAAACCCATTTCATCATAAATAGGGCAACTTGCCCAGATAGACCATTCGGCTCCAGTTTACGTGCTTCAGGAGAATGATGCAGGTAGAAAAGATTCTTTATAGCGGTCTTCTTCCTTCTTCTGGGCTGAGGATCTAGGCAAGCTCCTTCCATCACTACTGAAAGTGATGCCTTCTGTTCCGCCAGCCAGCCACATTCTGCAGGCCCAGAAACATTCAAGATTCACAATGTTCAGCAGGTCGCATCAGGGGCCTCTCCCCAGAACAACAGAGAAAGCAGCCACGTGCAGGAGGCTGACAGTACCGGCTGGCTAGGAGATCCAGCAGGGGGGATACCTGTGTTAGACTTAGAGTACTAGTGCCCCTGCAGCTGTGGGTTCTGCCTGTGCAGCCACCCAAATAATCCTCTCAGTAGCTGTGTTGTTTTCCACCTCCCTCAAGAATGCCTTTTAGGGGTGGCCATGAAATAGATCTGGTCTCCTCGTGCAATTTCCGCCATCCAGGAGAGGCCGTGCTAGGAGCATATTCAATTTCCCATTCAGTCCACCCCATAAATGGCTCCCTGGGGCATTCAAGCCCACGAGAAAGGGGAATAATCATACAAAGAAACGTAAATATTTAAAACCACACAATCCTGCAGCTCCAAGCACAAACCTGCCTGCCAGCCTTCCCCTGTGAGAGGTACATCTTTCCCTCCTGCTTTCAGGAAGCCTGTCACCTTAGTATCTACTTCACTTTGTAATTACAGTTGGGATCCTTCGCCTGCCTTCTACAGATGCTTTGTGATACGAGATTCCTTGTCTCAATTTGCTGATTAAATATCCTGGATAGCGGGGAGTCACTTGCCTGATTTATCATATTTATTACACCAGATTACACTCATTGTGAGCCCTCTCCAGCAGCTGTCCTTTCCTTTATGCCATTCAGTAACAGTCAAAGCTTCATTTAATGCTGCCTCCCTACCAGTCATAATGCTTGATTCAGGCAGTACAATGCCAATATAACAGCCAGCGTCTTGGACATTGAACCTGGGACCTCCAGCGCCTGAACTAAACAACTCCAGGAGCAGACTCCATGTCGGCTATGGACAAGGCACAAGGCACATGAGGAAGGTTTGTATCAAGCTGAGCTGGACTTTTCTGTTTTGTTAGATGAAGCAGACCCCAAGAAGGGGATGGGATTGGACCACGTGAGTCTGTGTGTGTTCTCCGGGGAGCTGAGTCAGGGAAAGCGAGGCAGCAGATGGAGAAGCTGACTCCGTCACTGGGCTGGATAACCTGGCAACTCCAAGCCGAACCCCCCTTCCCCTCAATTTGGAGGTGCGGTGTGTTGTGTTATGTTCTTCCATGTACTTCCAGCCTGAATGATCTAGATTTTCATTCAACAGAATGAACAGGAAGGTGAAAAACCCCAAAAATCATTGGGGGGAAATTCCTGCCTGACCCCTCCCCCCCATGGTGATAAATTAGATCCTGAGTATGTGAGCAAGAAGCAGCTAGCCAAGCCCCTGAGAGAGAGAATGGTCAGTGCCACCTCAGAGCACTGGCCAGCCCCCTTCCAATGTCCCACCTGCAACCCTGTGGCCAGTCCTGGTGCTTCGGAGGAAGAAACTCAGGATACACTAAGTGACACAGGAGGGAATTCCTTCCTGACCTTTGATGGTGGCTGGCTGAAACCTTGAAGTATGAGCTTTTCGGAACATAAGACAACCCACTGTTTCCTCCTTTGTATACACAGCACTTACGAGACCAAATATCAGAACTTCCTCTTACAGTGTTGAACTAGGAGAACTGAATTACTCCTAGGTAAAAGAGGAAGCCAGAGGTTAACCACTGAGGGCCAGCCTGACACTGGCATATTTGCATTTGAGCATTAACAGGATTAGCTTTAGGAGAGAGCCTCATTGTTACATCTGTCACACCATGCGTTTGTATGAATAGTCTCTTAACTGTAGCTGAGCGCTGGCTAAGATGGAGCAGCAGTAGTGACTACGGAGCGGATTATTTACTGCGTCTATCCCTGTATCAGGAACTGCGCATGCAGGGCTGTGCACATCTCACGGAAGTCAACGGGGCTCTCCATCGGCATGGAGATCTGGGCTAGCAGAGGCCAGTGCAGGACAGGGGCTAAAGGCTGTCACGAGCTTTCCAGGAGCCACTCCACTTTGGCTAATAACATTTGGTCTAATTGGGTCAAAATAAAATGGTTCAGTCTGAAATTCCTCCCGTGTGATATCCTACCAGAGCAGCACGTTGTGGTTAAAGAGAGTCTTTGTGGGGAGGTTATTAATGGTTTTCCCTGGTAGCAGCTCGCTCTCCCCTTCCCCCACACGCACCTTCCTCACCACCCCCTCGCCCTTTTCAAGCTCAGCACAGAGCCCTGTGGTGCAGGGGAGCAATCTTTCAAAACTTCCCATTCAAAAAAATAATCTCCATGAAGAGGATGAGCTTTACCCCTCTGTGGTTCCTGGGTAGTTTCAGGACGCGACATTCACACATTTCCATACAGCAGCAGCAAAAAAAAAAAAGTTCCATAGTGAAGAGAAATTAAAATAGTCCTTGGGAGTCCTGTAAACAAGTGCCTTGGGGGATTCCCTTACAGGTGTTCTTGCATTCCACCCCAGAAGGAATTACAGCCCTTTGGGCTACCATCGCATAAGAGAGATTCTCGCAATGGAGAACACCAACCTTAGGTACCTCATTTTGTGCTCATCAGGGAAACACTGGTTGCATCAGAGGGGGCCAGTTCCTGCCAGGGAGTTACTCTGGCCAGGTCGTGGTCTTCCTAAGGTGGCCATGTGTCACAGGGTAAGCTCACCCCGTCCCCCCCGGTAGAGAGGTTTGGGGGACAAAGAAGTTGCAGGGCATCCCCGCAGGCCCGGTCTACCAGACTGTTCCCCACCTGCCAGCTGTATGACTCGAAGGTCCGAGTCAGGGTGGCCGCCCCTAGAGCCGGAGCGGGGCAGTCTAGTGGCCAGAGTCAATAGCTGCCCTAGGGCCAGGGCAGGGCAAGCAAACAGTCTGTAGCCCTAGCCCTCCAGCAGGGTAGAAAGAGCCAGCCGTCTATACAGCCCAGGTCCTCAGGCAGGGCTGGGCAGGCAAGCAGTCTGTAGCTATGGCAGGGTTTGCGCACCTCTGCAGTGTGAAGCTCAGGTAGGGGGGTTGCTGTCACCCCAAGGGGAGTGGCAGAGGGACACGAGCCCACCCAACTCCACTGCGTCCTAGGCTAGGACCCGGTTGGTGAGGGTGGGGCGGTCACCATCCTAGTCAGCAGGGATCCCACCGCAACAGGTGGACCTGTCTCAAGCAGAAGATACCACTCACACCCTCTCCCTGGCCTACTTCCTACCATGCCTCCAGATGCTGTCGTCCGGGTCTTGTCGGGGCCTCTGAGTTCTATGGCATCAGTAGCTCCCTGGACAGTCGGCCGCGGGCAGCCCATCTCCATTCAGGTCTCCAGGGCCTCTGGTTCCCTCAGCAAGAAGTGAGGGGACAGAAACACCCCCTCACTCCTCTGCATTGGCTACTCGTACAGTGGGGAGAGGCAGTCTGCAAAAGACGGCTACTCCCAGGGGGCAGGGAGCAGATGAGCAGCAGCAAGGCGAAGGCAGCATCATGGCAGTTCCACCAATGCAGTAGGAGAAGCCTCACGTGCAAGGTGTGGGGCTGGTGCGGATTATTTCCAGCCCAGAGCAAGGCCAGAATCAGCTTGTGATTGTCTGGGGCACATTGTTTGCTCCTGGGGCAGCGCAACTCGGCGCTGACTCTTGCTGGGGGTTTACGGCAAAATCCTCTGTGAGCAGCGCCCTATCAAAACCAGCAATACCACGTCTGGAGTGAGATACCGCTCTGTGTAAGGGTGGGAGAACCTAGCCTTGAGCGAACAAATCTGAGGCCAATGAATGCTTTGACTCTCTCGGACGTGGTCCTCTGTAGACAGAACATTTGATAGTTGATCAGACAAAGCCCTTAAAAAACACAGACGTTTGAAAACTTGGCAGCATGTAGGAGAATTGCTTAGAAAAGTCTCGATAATCTTGGTGTAGTAAAACCAGGGCCTTACAGTGGCAACTGCCGGCCAAGCCTGGTGCTGCAAGCACTCCTTGCCTCAATCTCCTCCTCCCGGCTGGGTCCTTCCCCACACAGGCTCTAGCTTCGCCCTCCAGCCAAGCTGCTAATTAAATGTTAAGTTACCCTTCCAGGACAACAAAAGTCCAAGCAAACAACCAGTTCTTTTACCCCACTTGGCTGCTCTTCAGCCCACCTTCAGGGCTCCCTGTATGGCTCGCCACGCTAGGAGAGAACCCTGATTCCCAGAAAAATTCCTTGACGTCCTTCCAGGCCCTACTTCACCGCCTTCCATAGCAGCCCACCCAGCTTGTTCCCTGAGGTTCTGCCTCCCCTAAACTGACTTCTCTGCCCTTTTAGGAGGCCCAGGTGTTTATCAGGCTGTCATCTGACCCCAATTAGTTCAGCCCCTGGGAGGCAGCTAATTAGGGCACAGGTGGGGCTGATTGAACAGGGCTGGCTACTAGCCCCAAGCCTCCTGGGCCTTAAAGGGGCCGTCCACCTGTACCACCAGGATTTTAAATACTTTTTATTTAAAAATAAAGTCCACTCTGCTATCGCTGGGAAATTCAAAACATAAAAGCAGGCACCAGTGTTTGCACAGCGTCTACAGAAAAGGAACATGTACGCCCCAGTCGCTGGCTCTGCATCAACTAACAAGTTCTCCATTCTCAGGTCATCCATCACCATGGTCTCTGTGCCTGAGCCGATCCGTATCCAGGATGACGCTATACAAGTCAATCAGAGGGCAATGAAGGACATGTTCATTTCAGCTCTGTTAGAAACACAAGAAACAAAACAAACCTTTGTCAAGTTAAAAAGACCAAATGGGCAGCATTTTATTTTTGAGCTTCCAGGGAAAGGTTTAAAAACCAACGGAAAGTAAGGAAAGGTATTTCCAAACCTAGCTGACAGCTGTTTTAAGTGAAATAGTGCTGAAATGTGAGTTGCATGTGTGCATCTGGTTTTTACATTTTCCATTCCCTACAGAGGGCACAAGTTAGCCATTTCTCATGCACACATGCCCTAAGGTTTTGCTAAGAGCATTTTATATATTGCTGTTTTCCTCTCACCCAAACCATTCCTGAAATTACACTCTAATACCATAAGAGTTATCCCTGGGGGCAATATTAACATATGAGATAGGAAAGTGCCCCTTCTAATAGCAGCACTGCTGATGACCAAGACTTCTCTGGAGCTTGAAAACTTGTCTCTTTCCCCAATAGAAGCTGGTCCAGTAAGAGCTATTACCTCATCTGCCTTGTCTCTCTACATTTATTCTGCAGTTTCACCGTAACTTTACCCTTATTTCTTAGTTATGCAGTTCTCTGCATTCTGATTGGCTGAAGGGTTGTGCATTTCCCCAAAACTGTACTCTTATTTCACAGCAACCATCCAGTATGCGAATCCAAGTATGCAGGTTGGCTGAGGGCCGTTATTACCCACTTGGAGAGCTGTAATTTGCATATAGGGGTATGCTTATTTGCATTAATTGCATAAAGCTCTGATTCTGTAAGGTACTTAAGCAATGCTTCACTTTCATTTGTGAGTAGTCCCATTGACCTCAGTCAGACTCGTCTTGAGAAATTCAAACCATAAAAGCAATGACCACCATTTTTGTAGGGTCTACAAAAACAAACAATGAAACAAAGGCTAGTGAGCTCCAGTGGCTCGCTTTGCATCTGCTGCAGCAATGAACTAAAAATCTCTCTGTCTACCTAGGTTTCTATAAGGTCATCCATCACCACTGGATAAGGGCCAAAATAAGCACCTAAGTAATACAGTTGAGTATTATAATTGCCTTATTCTGCATCCAATGAAGTCACCAGCAAACCTCTCATAGATAGAGCTGCAGAATAATTCTAATCTAGCTTTCTCAATAACCATAAAGAGTTTATACAAATACCTTCTCCCTGTTTGGCTACCCTCATAACTCCTCCCCACACCACTGCTCTGCAACCCAGCTATTATGTACAATGTAATTTTTTAAAATGCATTTATTCATGGTGGGAGGAAAGGAAACTAAGTCTCCTCAAAAGTTCAGGAGCAACATGGTGAAAACACTGAAAAGTTTGTAGGTTCTTTTATTGTTTTATTATGTTTTCTCTGTAATGCTTTTATCTTAAGAATGAATGTGCTTACTTAGAAAGAGGCGGCTGGTAACTTATAACCGTGGGCAATACACGGGTCACAGCCCTTGAAGAGAAATCAAAGCGTAGGTGCTGGGCTTTCAGGCACTCTGGCTTGCTGGGGAGATCACAGTGTAGGCAGGGCACTGTGCAGCCTTAAAACCCTGGTCAGGAGGGAGTGAGATGCAGGTCTCTACACAAGAGAGGTGACGGCTGAAGAGTCGGAAGCCTGAAGTGGGTGCCCTCAGTAGAACCCTGGAGGGGGACTACTGATGCAGCTGCCCTGAACTATGACACCCATCACAAGTAAGAATAGTTCAGTGGTTAGGGTGCTAGCTAGTTCCCTGCTCTGTTCTGCAAGGCACCTGGTCTCTCTGGGCCCCGGTTCCCTCCTGGTACAATGGGGATAATATCACTGTCCTGCCTCATTAGGAAATGTGAGGAGAAATCCACTGAAAATTGACGGATAGTCTGGTAATATAATGTGGGGGCCATATGAGAACCGAGAATAGTGAAGGTGATTAGGGTACCTAAATCCCCTTAGGCTGCTTTGAAAATCCCAGCCTGCAAGCGTTGCCACTAGAAAGTCTCAGTTACTTTTATTATTTGTACCATGGTAGTTTCTAAGATCTGTGGGCTCAGCCCTCATTGTGTTAGGTGCTGTACAAACAGATCATAAAGATGGTCCCTGCCCCAAAGAGCTTGTCCCCCTTCTCCCCCATCCCTTTCCTTTTCCAAATGACAAGCAAAACCAAAAAGTAGGTTTTAATTAAAACCCTGAGCTAGCCTCCACAATAACAGAAGCAGGGAACATAGAGCTTTGGGCCTCCTGTTTTATGTTAAACTCTGATTTTACTGGTAAACACCCCTTTGAATCTGTGCAACCATCAGCTTGTCCATATTTCTTACCGAGCAGCAAAAAGATTGAGAGCAGAAAGAGAAAAAAATTTAAAAATCCAAATAAATATATTCCCGACAATCCAAAAAAATCCACAAAAAAGGGCAGATCCTTAGCTGGTATAAATCAACTCCATTGCAATAATGGAGCTCCAGAGACATACACCAGCTGAGGCTATGGCCCCAAATGCCTGCTGATTTATGTGTTTAAATCCTGAGGGAAAGGGTTATTGTTTGTTGTTTGTACTGTGGTACCCCCTAGGAGCCCCAGTCGTGGACCAGGGCCCCATTGTGCCAGGTGCTGTACAAACCCAGAACAAAAAGACTGTCCTTGCCCAGAAGAGCCATGATGGAATCATGACAATAAAGCAGCCATAGGCGTGCGCAGCACGTCATTAGGGTGCGCACCATCTTTATCAGGGGTGTCAATTCCATTCCACCGGCGGGCCACATTTGAATTACCCGCTGGCGGAATTCTCGCGGTGTCCTAGTCTCCGCCGCAAATTCTTGCAGCTCCTTCTTTTTCGGCAGCAGCTCGCTGTGTCCGCCGAGAAATCTTCCCTAGGTAGATTCTGAACCGTTCACCTGATTGGATTTGCAAATTAAGAACAAAGCAGCTGCCTCATGGACAGAAGGTGTAATTCCCTGCACATTTCTGTTGGGGAACTCGTACTTCCTCTGTCCTTCTTCTTTTTCATATTATTATAATTATCCTCATACTCCTTGTATTGCCTAGGAGCCCTAATCACGGCCCAGGACTAATCAAACACAGACAGTCCGTACCCCAGAGAAGTTCTGGTCTAGTGGCATAATGCAGCGCTTTGGCACACCTAGCTGGTGACTGCCCACTTCTACTGGAGAAGTCACTGTAAGCACAGCCAGAGGCCTTCCGAGATGAAATGAATGTGCACACGATGGAAGCACACAGTAGCATAACTGCTCTGGGGAGTTAAGAGACAAGACCAGTTCTTCACTCTCCAAATTGCTTTCCCAGGGCAGCCCAACCTCAGGAAAAACCAGTTTCTGGAAATCCACACCTTAGCGTCATGTGATTCTGGCAGCCAGTTGCATCAGCACTCATGATGACATGCGAGTGTTTGTCCTTCCCACAAGGGGAAAGAATCTTCCTTTTCCTGCTGGCAGCCCAGACATCACCAGGTTTGTCACAATGCCACATTGTAAAAGGGGAAACTGAGGCCAAAGTGGTGAAGTTTACCTGGGCAAGGTCTCACATTGGGTGTGTGGCAGAGGCAGGCATACAACCAGATCTGATTCCTACCCCTGGGCTTTAAGCACAAGATCACGCTCTTCTGTTATAAGCGAGACAACCTCCAAAGATCCAGGTGAGCCCCAATGATCCATATTCTTATCTAAACCTAACAAAATCCTCAGATCTGGCTTGTCAGTCCCTGATCTGAACCCATTTCTGTGCCTTTCCCTCCACCTAAGCTCTGACCTTAATACATGTAGCTGACATCTTTAGACTAAAGAAAAATTAAGTTTCAAGAGGCAGTTGGTGACAACGACAGGTGCGCTTATAGACTTTAGCCATCTGCCTAATTATCTTGGGTTGCTATTGCTGGATCTTTTGGGGGCACCAAACAAAAGTAAAACCCTAGCACCTCCCCCAGTCAAATCTACCACCACCACTTAGGGCCCACACTTAAATTGACATGAATCAGCATTGCTCCATTCATGTCAATGGCGCTAGGCTGATCTACACCAGCTGAGGAGCTGTCCCTTAGCACTTACATGCAGCATTACATGTGCAAAGCACTGTACAAACACCAGCTAATTAATACTCATCCTTTTGAAGTATGGTGGAGAGAGTATAGAACTGGGGCTCAGGAGACCTGGTAGGTTTGTATTATTCTGCCCATTTTACAGAGAGGGAAACGAAATCAAATTAATAGTCAAATTCTGCTGTACTCTAATGTAAATCAAGAGCAACTCATCTGAAGTCAATGGAGTTACACCAGGCTTGCACCGGTGAATCTGGTCCTAAGTGATTTGCTCAAGGTCATAGAGTGAATCAGTGGCAGAGCTAGAAATGGGAGTCAGGGAATCCTACCTAGCCCATTAAGGATGAGCTCTATTCACTTCCATTAAGACAATTGGGATTTTTTTTCTACATAGTTCAAAAACTTTGATTGCAGTTCTTGAGTGAAAATCCCCTGTACAAAGTCCAAACAAATGGCATTAGGATGGTGAAGTATAATTCTGTCTTCTGATCGTTAAACCTCCATGGTAGGGAAGAATAAAATGTGAAGAGGGTGTGTGTTTCCAGTAGTTAGAGGAAAGGCTTGGGAGATGAGATAGTCCTGGTTTCTCATCCCTAATGTGATCCTGTTTGATCATAGACAATGCACTTGACATCTGGATACAGAGTCTGACATAAAGTATCTTGAGAAATGTTTCTTGTAAACAGGACACAAAATCACTTTGATGAGTTATGATGTTTGCAGTCATTCACAAATGTGCTTCAGAGAAAACACGATCAGGATCTGACTTTTTAATTTCTTATTTACATTGTGATACAATACAGAGTGTCCTGGACACGACCTCTATAGGCTTCATTTTGCTGTCAGTTTTCACCAGTGTAAATCTAGAGTAAGTAAATCCATTGATTTAAGCACCGTTTGTCCAGAGCTACAGTGAGGTAAAGGAGACTGCAATATAGACCTCTGTGTTATTCACTTACCATGAGTTTCCAGTCACACTGGGCCAGAACAAAGTCTTTAAGTAATTAAACAAGCTAAGACAGCTCTAGCAGTAAAAAGGGCAGCTACTAATTATTTAGAGCATAGCAGTGGGATCAGAAAGGCCTCAGAGACATTTTTATGGGATAGGATAGCATTTTATTCCTGCACTGCCAAACTACAAAGGCACCCGCAAATCCACTACTGCGTCCTCTCCGCTCTTCACTTTTAATTGGCAACTCACATGAATGAAATGGTAAAAGCAAGAAAGGAAGGATAATAATCACTGAAGTTATTATTTCTTAGCAAAGACTCTGACCTTTTAAAATGAGGACACAGCAGTGTTCTTCCACTCAAATTTCCTCTTCTCCCCGTTTTGAACTAAACCACTGGAAGAGCAATTTCGTAGAAGATGCCATTATCACACACATTTGAAAGCACTTTTTACATTTCCAGCCAGTTCATTTTCTCTGATGCCCTAAAAGAAGCAGGGAGCATGGTTTTGATGGGAGACCTCTCTGAAAATTTTAGGTGCTTCAAGAAGTGGTAGCAGTGATTCAGTAACTCCTTCTTTTTTCTAAACCAGGAACAAATCACTCTGTGATCTATACTGGGGCCAGAGGCTAGATAAGGCAGCCTTTCAGATGATATGTAAAATCAGATCCTGACCACCTGTTGGCCATTAAAGATTCAATGGCACTTTTTTACAGGGTAAAGGTGTGAACACTAATGCCCTGGAGAATTTCCAATTTGGGTAATTATATTTTCTCTAGCTGAATTCCATGTTGCGACAATCAGAGTTCAGACACCCCAAGGGAAGAACAGGGATCTAGATCCCAAAGAGTAAGCAAGTGAAGCAACTGGTTGTATAATACATTGAGGAGGGTCTTTTATGAAAGCTTGTAATGTTCTGAACTTGATCGTCATTATGAGATCTGTGTAAAGGCTATGGTTATGAATGTATGTATGTATGTGTATAAAACACTATGCTCATGACTGGTGCTACAACTTCAAATACACCTCACAGCAAAGAGGAGCTTCTCCCAAGCCAGGTGTTTACACAAAACTTGACACAAGTAATGATCCACCAGGGTTCAATCCAGAAAAGGACAAATGATGGACCATTATAGTTAATGGAAAGACATTGGCATACCCCAGTATCAAGTCAAGGGGGAATTTCCTCTGGTTTCCTGTCCGAGTTTAATTCAGATTGGTAACCTTTGGCACTTCTTGCCCTAACTCACCGTGCAGTGTCTCTGGGTCTGGGTGCTTTTAAAAAATTGCTGCATTCTACTACCCCAGAGAGATGGATGAATTTCAGAGTTGGGTAAAAACACTTCAGAAACATACACAGATAGATAGATAGATAGATACATGCAGCAGACATTATATAATTTGTAAATCAAAGAGCAAGAGATCGTCTAGTGCTTCGGGATTCTTTGGAGTGAAAGGAAGTATAGATTTATAACAATCTTTATTTTCTTGTCAAGGGACAGAACCAGGATTTTAGACCTAGTATCAATATACATTGAGCAGGTGGATGGTCTTGTATTTAAAGTCCTGGACTGAGATTCAAGAGATCTGAGTTCGGCTCCTGTATGACTCTGAGCAACTCACTTAACCTCTTTCTGCATCAGTTCCCAATCTGTGGAACGGGGATATTATTTCCTTTAGATCTATCCCATACAGGGTTCAATCTTGCAAATTGATGAACATTCTGGCCCCAATCCAGCAAAACACTTAAGCATCTGCTTAATTTTACGCACAGGAATAATCTCAGGGAAGCAGACACTTTTCAGGTAATGGACTCTCTCTCACTATATGTACCTAAACTCAAAAGCTTGTCTCTCTCTGTTGGTGAATAATAAAAGATACTACCTCTCCCACCTTGTCTCTCTAACACCCTGGGACTGACACAGCTACAACAACACTACACATAAGAATGGCCATACCAGTCAGCCCAATGGTCCATCAAGCCCAGTATCCTGTCTTCTAACAGTGGCCAAAGCCAGATGCTTCAGAAGGAATGAACGGAACAGGGCAATCATCAAGTGATCCATCCCGTCATCCACTCCCAGATTATGACAGTCAGAGGCTAAGAACACCCAGAGTATTGGGTTGCTTCCCTGACCATCTTGGCTAATAGCCATTGATTGACCTATCCTCCCTGAATTTATCAAATTCTTTTTTTAACTCAGTTATAGTTTTGGCCTTCACAACATCCCCTAGCAATGAGTTCCACAGGTTAACTGTGTGTTGTATGAAGAAGTACTTCCTTTTGTTTGTTTTAAATCTACTGCTTATTAATTTCATTGGGTGACCCCTGGTTCTTATGTTATGTGAAGAAGTAAATAACGCTGCCTTACTTACTTTCTTCACATCATTCATGATTGTATAGACCTCTTGTATCCCCCCTTAGTCATCTCTTTTCCAAGCTGAACAGTCCCAGTCTTTTTAATCTCTCCTCATATGAAAGCTGTTCCATACCCTTAATCATTTTCGTTGCCCTTCTTGGTACCTTTTCCAATTCTAGTATATCTTTTTTGAGATGGGGCAACCAGAACTGCATGTAATATACAAGGTGTGGGCGTACCAGGGATTTATATAGTGGCATGATGATATTTTTCTGTTTTATTATCTATCCCTTTCCTAATGGTTCCTAACATTCTGTTAGCTTTTTTGACTGCTGCTGCGCATTGAGCAGATGTTTTCAGAGAACTACCCGCAGTGTATTTATGTATCTATAGCACGGATTAGCGGAGCAGGGCCCTAACCTCAGTTTGGGCCAGTCGGCAGTACTATAATACAATAAAAAATAATAATAATAGTAAAAGAATATCAAGACAAAACAAATAGGTAGTTTTACCATTAGCCTTTATCCACGCAGGAGGATTTCATTGTAGCAAGAGGAAAG
Source organism: Emydura macquarii macquarii (assembly GCF_026122565.2). NCBI lineage: Eukaryota > Metazoa > Chordata > Testudines > Chelidae > Emydura > Emydura macquarii. The sequence goes on from NW_027132905.1 coordinate 50,589,455, forward strand.
AAAAAACCACCTATTAATTGCAGCAACAGCTCCCTCCCCTTCTCTTGGAGTCATCCTCTCCTAAAGATGGAGCTGTGTTTTCAAAGCTGCACTTTGCTAGCTTTCTTCGTTTCCAGCCTTTTCTTTCTTCTTGTGCATACATGTGTTTCTGTTTTGTATTGTAGCATTTGTTCTGGCGGCTCATATTTACATTTTAAGTGCATCTGGTGGGTGGGCGCTAGGGGGGGAAAAAACCCTTTAACAGGAAACAAAACAAAATTAATTAAAGCCTTTACATTCTTTCTTTCTTTTATTTTCACTCTGCAGTCCAAACCAGGCAGAGTTTTGAAATTCGATTCTGATCTCTTTGGGAGGAGGAAAAAGTTGATGTTTTTTTAAAGATTGAGGGGCGGGCGGATAAAAAAAGCTAAGCGGAGGGGGGACTGGCGTGGGGTGAATGAATAAAAAAAAGGGAAGGAAGGCGGTCGGATCCACGTGGTTTAATCGGAGACAGACAGAGATCCCATTGTTCAAAAAAAATTTTTTTTTTTTTTTTAAGGCAGACAGCAAAAGAAAAGGGGACGCTGGAGGAAAAACTAGAAGAGGAGAGCTGGGCAAATTCCTACCCTGAATCCGAAATAAACCGGCAGAGCTTCACGGGCAAAGAATAAAAAGCTGCTGGAAAGAGTTGGAGAACATTAAAGTTTGTTTTCTTCCCCCCTTGATTTGGAACAACAACAAAACCTCAACTCCCCGAACAGGTGTTTATGGATTTATATTGGGGGGCAGGCATCTTTGTGTGTGTTTTTTATTCACTTCTTGAAGAGGCCTGGGAGCGGATCCGGCTCATAGAAGATCAAGCCCTGAGCCTCCTAGGATGGAGACATTAATTGGATTTTGAGCCGGGAGTGGGGCGGGGGAATAATTGAGTTAATTTTTTTAAATGAGGAGGGGGTGGGGAAGGAGTTCAGAGACAAAAGCAGCTGGGGGGATTCCCCACTCACACTTTGCGGGTGCGTGGAGGGAGGAGATAAAGGGGGGGGGCTGGTAAAATACTACTTTGAATAGACTTTAAAGCTCTTTGTAAATTCCGCAGCGGTGCCGGGGCAGGGTGAAGAGGGGTCGGTAACTCTCACCTCTACTTTTGGGAGCCGGCTTGTCGGTTTCCGGGGAGGGGAGGCAGTTTTCCCCCCCACTTGTTTGCGGGTTTTTGTTCGCCAGGTGGTCGGGCTGCCGGGGGTGGATTGAATGCACGGCAAATGTCTCTTTGCTAGATGGCCAATCGTAATGGGGCGGGGGATGTGTTTCTCTCCCCCCGTACCTCTTTAGCGTTGGGGTTGCATGCTATTTGGGGGCGGCGGGGGGGCACCCATTTACCCCCTAAACTTTTGGAGGCGTGTGCAATCTCCATGCAGTTTTGTTTCTAGGCGGCAGTTTGTAATACATCTAGGACCGGGGGGGTTAGTGCATGGGGGGGGGGGGCGGGTAACTATTTTGCCCGGTTCGGTGTTTTTGGCTGGATTGTGCATGTCATGGATGTAATTTCCCCCCCCCCCCCCCCCGGGGGCTGCCCTCCCCCAACTTTCCCCGGCAGGCTGTGGATGTGCAGCCGGGGGACCCTGCCCCTGGGGGGTGCAGGGGGGGGGTGCGATGGCGGGGCCCGGCGGGCCGGATCGGGGCCGATGACCGCCGGGGTGTGTTTGTCCCTCTCTCTGCCCAGCCGACGCGATGCCCCGGAGGAAGGCGGCGGCGGCGGCGGGGCCCGGCTGGGAGGCGAGCTCCGGCAACGGGACGGCCCGCTCGGCCGGCGGCGGCAGGAAGCGGCCCGGCCCCGGCCCGAGGAAGCGGGGCCGGCCCGAGCGCGGAGCCGGCGAGGGCGGCAGCAGCAGCGGCGGCGGCGGCAGCAGCGATGAGGAGGGGCCCCGGGAGCTGCTGCTGGCGGCGGCGGCGGCCGAGCTGGACGGGACGGCCGGCGGGAAGAGGGCGGCCAGGCCCGGGCCGGGCGGCGGCCGAGCGGGAGGCCAGGCCGTGATCATCAGCGAGCCCGAGCACAGCAAGGAGCGGATCGTGAGAGAGGGGCCGGGGGGTCGGGGCCGCGTAGGTCAAGGCCTGGGGTCCCCCCCCGTCCCATTGGGGTCCCCCCGCCTCAAAGGTCAAGGCCTGGGGTCCCCCCCGCCCCATTGGGGTCCTCAAAGGTCAAGGCCTGGGGTCCCCCCGTCCCATTGGGGTCCCCCCCGCCCCAAAGGTCAAGGCCTGGGGTCCCCCCGTCCCATTGGGGTCCCCCCTGTCCCAAAGGTCAAGGCCTGGAAGGCCCCCCCTGCCAGGGCCCCCAAATGGGGGAGAGGGGGACGGGTACACTTTACTGCCCTGGGGTGCCGGCCCCAGGCTGCAGCCCCCATGGGTGTGGGAGGGAGGGCCTGGAAAAATCAGGCTCGGGCCCTGCCTGGTCCCAGGCTTGGTCCAGGCCTATCCCATCCCCTCCGCCCCCCCAGGTAACCAGGGGGAGAAGAGGTGACAAATGGTCCTTCTCTTTCTGAACCTAATGGGGTTATGGGTCCCCTTCTCCCCCCATCACCAAGCTGGGGCTAGGTGGACCCCCTGCTTCTCTCCACTCTCAGAGCCAAGCGTGGACAGTATGCCCCCCCTTTTCCTGTGAACTGCTGGGGAATGAACGCTTCTTGTCACCCCCCACTTAATTTTTTGTGAAGGGGAAATGTCTGTGCTGCTTTTCTTAAAATCCCATCCAGGTCGGGTGTGCGGGTAGTGATTATATTACTTTGTCACTGATTGGTCAATGCTTTTTTTAAAAATTAACGATCTGTAAGTTAAATACCAATTAATCACAGTGGAAGGAAATCTTCACCTGACGGGGCTCTGCAAAAGGCCTGAGTCCCAACCCAGTCCCTTTAACCAACAATGAAACCCTTTTGACTGTCTCCTCCGGACAGTTACTCTTGATATTTATCCAACATTTTCTCTCTCTCTTGGCTTGAATTTTTTTCCACCCATGGGGAATTTTACCCCCTTTGGTGTAAATACTCCTCTTTCACCCCATGTGGATTAGTCCAGGGGTTGGTGCTTGTCCTGGGAATGTAAGGGTACTTGCACTTTGGGTGGGGTGACTGGCAGAAAGAATTTGAATGATGTGGGGAAGCTGTGTACTTCTTGGAAGCAAACAAGCAAATTCCTCTCTCCCAAAGGTAGAGGAGAGACCAAGCCAACCTGCCTTTGAAAATGATCCCCTCCCTTGTTATGTCTACTTTGGATTTGAGAACAGGAGTTCAAACCTGCCCTGAAAATGGATTCCCCACTAGCATCCTAGATTTGGCACCTTGCTGAATCAAATTAGCACACTTCTTTTGCGGGGAGGGGGTCTGTTTCTCTCCTAAAAGAAAAGGGGAGAGGGGAATTCATGCACTGGGAGAAAAACAGGCTGGGGTTTTTAGAGAGCCCACATTTTGTTTGGTTCCTTCTTTATTTGCGGAGAGGGAAATCCTTTTTAGGAGGGGGGAGTCTGGCTATTCCTCACGCCAACAGAGGAAAAATAGGCCTCTCAAATGTTCCATAGGAAGGATTTCAGTGTCAAACTTATCTTGGTCACTAACAGAAATCTTCCCTCTTAAAAAAACAGAAACAACCTTTCGTTTTACTGTCATGAGAGTGAATGTGGTTTGCTGGGAAGAAGGGTGCATGATCGTTTTATTGCGTGTGCAACCAGACATAGACGTTAGATGGGGAGAGGCTTTGCTTTTATCATGAACTTTATTTGCAAGACAGTCCCTTTCTGGCTGGGATGCCGCTAGAGAAGCCCAGCTTCCTGAAAGAAACTTACTGGCATTGGAAGAGGGGAGCCTTCCCCTGACTCTTCAGCCAGAGAGAGAGATTTAATGTCACAGTTATTTGCAGTGGCGTTGTAGCCATGTTGGACCCAGGATGTGAGACAAGGTGGGTGAGGTAATCTTATTGGACCAACTTCCGTGGGTGAAAGAGACGAGCTTTGGAGCTCCATAGACCAGTGGAGTTGGAAAGCATGTCTCTTTCACCAGCAGAAGTTGGTCCAGTACTGGATATAGATTACTTATACTGTGAGACAAGGTGGGTGAACAGTGAAGATGTAATGTCAAGCGACACAGAGCTCCTGCCTAGGGTGACCAGGTAGCACGTGTGGAAAAACCAGGATGGTGGGTGGGGTGTAATAGGCGCCTATATAAGAAAAAGCTCTGAATATCAAGACTGTCCCTATAAAATCGGGACATCTGGTCATCCTACTCGTGCCCATGCTCCCTGTCTGGGATTGCCCTGTCCCTGCCTGGCAGTGTGTGGGATTGGAGCCGCATTAGACACTTTAGGGGATGTTATTACAGGGCACGGGGATTATTTATTGTTTAGAGAGAGAGAGAGAGAGACTGTTTGAGGTTCCCGCCTTGTGTCTCTGGCAGTGGCAAATTAATCTGGGGGTGGGAGAAGAAAAGGAAGCGGTCAGCGCACATGCCCGGTTGCTCCAACCCTTTTTTTTTTTTCTTTCCCTCCCATCTCCCCAGGACATGGGGGAAGCCCTGCTACTGTAGCAGGGGTCAGGTGGGCAGTGCGCATGTGTGTGCTGCTTGTGTTCCCCTCCCCAGAATGCAAGGGAAGCCTTGCTGTCTTGTAAATGCAGAAGAGAGCTTGTTGCGCATGCCCCGTTTGTTCTCTCCCCTCCCCCTCCGGTCTCACCAGGAGGTGGGGGAAGCCCTGCTTGGCAGCTTGTATCATGGGGGCAGAGGCAGCAGAGATCTTCTTGATTAGCATTGTTGCCAGCCACAGTTCTCTTTTTTTTTTTTCTTCTTCTTTTGTCTGGGTCATAGCTGCTTGCAAGGAGAGAGAGAGAGAGAGGCAGGGAGCTGGAAAGTGCACAGAGTTGCTGTTGATCCCTAATTAAAATGGTCTGACTAATTAAAGCTCCTGACTTTTGCAACCCCCAAGCATCTGGAATGAGCTGAAATGTTCTGCTGAAGCAAGCACTGATCTTAAGAAACTTCTGTAATCTCCTTTCGCAAGAAACGGCATGTAAAAAAATGCTGGAGTCATGACTCGTCCATGCTGCGTGTATTAGGATGAGTGTCCTGCGTTATAGTGCTCGGTTTTATATAGCAGCCAGAGTTTGCAGGGCACAGAATAAATAAAATGCAGTCTCTGCTCCAAAGAGGTTACAATTTAAACCCCAGATTTTACAGTCGGCTCCAGGCAGGTGGAACCTCAGGCCCCTGTGCAGCCCCAGTGATGGCTGTGCTGTGCTGATCAGTTGCATGACTGAGTCTCAAAGTTAGATATTACAAAAAAGAGAGAGAGTCAGACAAGGGCAGAGGGGATTGGAGCAATGAGATGGAGAGTACTTTGAATAATGTTAATGTGGTTACTTAGGCCTGTTTTGAAAGCATCTTGGCAGCTTCTGTTTTAGTGACTGTAAATTTTTGTTTGCAGTTATGAGCAGCAAAATCCTCCTTACCCCTGGGACCTTTATAGAAACAACAGGTCTCCCGTGAGGCTGTTCCGTAAGAAACTTTAAACACGTGACTGACTTGTTGACATTGCTTCTGCAGCAGCTTTCAGCATCTTCATGAGGATGCATTTTCTTTGTTATGGGAAGTATGGCTTGTGTTCAGGGACTGGCATCTATGTAGGGGGCTGGACTCCTGTTAGATGATGATGCTGTGATGGTGGCTAGAATGTTAAAGGAATTGGTAATAGCAGAAGTGTTGGGGGTGGCGTGAGCAGTCGGTCTGGGTTTTGTTTGCTTCCCTTCTACTAACCGGTTAAGAGCAGAAGCGTTTCAAATATTTATTGGTCTAGTAGTTTTTCTCCTCATAGAGCAGAGGCACGTGCCGAACTGAAAGGTTAGTACAGTGCAGCCTATTTTAAACCTCCAGAGACCACTCATGATGAGACTTCAGAAGAATATTCAAAACTGCATCCAGTTTAAGCCTTTGGGTTGTGATGATGCATCTATTTAAACTTCCGAACATAGAGGAAAGCAGGGATTTGGATCTGCAGGTACTCGGCTCCTCTGAAAACCTGGCCTACAGTGTCCATAGATGCTATGATGGAAAGGCCAAACTAGACTATAGAGTCCTTGATTTTCACCGTGTTAACCACGCTCCAACTTGTTTGGACCTTTTGTACTTGTGGATACAGCCAGCTCTCAGTGTTTGATTTGTGGGTAGGGGAGTGAGCAACGGGAACGGTTTTATGTACAAACGAGCTACGGAAAGTTGCTTCTGCTTTGATGTGGCTTGGCCACTTCTTGTCCTGTATGTTATGGGACTTGGAAAGGGAGGGACCCATCCTTCAGCCTGCTTTGCCAATAAGATCTAAGCTACGCTGTTGCATGCACATGTAAATCTATGATCTTTGCCTCTGCTGACAGAATGTGGCGTAACGTTCCCTTTGCTCTGACTGAGCAAGTAGTGTCGGTCATTTAGTGGGGATGCTAGTTTAATGATGCAGCAAGATCGCACAGTGCCATAGTGTGACTCCTGTTACACACACAGTTGGTTTGTGAACTCTGGGATGAATCCACGACATAAGAGAGTTTTTAAGCCAGTCTTATTTACTTGCCCTGTTTTGGAGTTGATTGCAATGATACACTCCCGAATGGACAAGCACCTTTAACAACCTTTCCTTGTCTACAAGATGCCGCCTTCCAAATGAGTTTGTTAAAAGGTTGAACATCAGTGTTTTAAACATCTTTTTTTCCCTTGAGATACAATTCCAAAGTAATTTTACCCTGGAAATCCCATTTTGCTGATTGAAGAAGGCTCAGTATTTTTTCCCTTCCATTACATCCATCTTAGCACAAATTACGTGAGTAGAATTCTAAATAAGCAACAGAGCTCCAAAGAGTGTAGTTAGGTTAGCATAGAGGGATGATTTCTTTGGCCTGGTCTTTTAACCTGAATAATACTGAACATTCTGGGCTTGGCAACTTCCCTGCAAGGAAACTGGACTCCACTTCAATAGGTCGAATATCCTTATCTTGTCTTTGCTGCGTTGATGTATTCTTCCCATAGCTGTTGTACAGCATCTTGTCATCCTGCCTGTCCCAACAAAAACAAAATAAAACAACCCCAGACCAAATATTTTTATTAATCCCAACGTTATTAATAACTCTTCAAATCTGTCAGGTCTCCCAAGCCACTGTATCCGTCAGCTGTGAGAAGCATCTGTAGTTACTGCAGTGTATTACATTAAAACACTTTTTAGCATGGTTCCGCTTGCCCTACTTCCAAGGTATCTGCAATCAAACTGCTGCTCAGTAGCATTGTCTAGATTCTGATTGTGTGACGGGAGCAGAATATCTGCATGCTGAGTGAAATGCTAGCCACGTTGTACAATGCCATGCCGCATCTTCAGCATTCCCAGGTGTGGTTGCTGGTGTACAGCATTACATACTCAATTGATTGGAGTGGACATCTGATGGGAAACAGCTGCTTGAACATAATTTTTTTCTACTTCATTTTATTATCCGTTGGGCAGATCAGGAAAAATTGTAGGAGTAAAGTCAGTTGCACCTACTAGAGGGCTTTGCCTCAGGAAGCAGTGCCTGTTTCTTAAGACAGATGCTTTGATGTAACATAATTGCGATGTAGTGGGGGAGCATAGGCTCTGGAATCCCTGCTGCAGAAATAAAATTCATGGCCTATCAGTGAAAGGAAAAGGGGGACAGAGGAAACTGGGTGTGATCTAAAATAGTCGACCATTTGAAAGACATGGGGTTCTAATCTCTCTGATAAAGATCTTTCTTTAAATAATTTAAATTAAGTGGCTTCCTTGTCAGATTCTTGGGCTGTTTCTCTTCCTTTGAATGGGTATCTATGTAAACTAAACCCTCCCTCCCCCCAGCTGTTTGTTACAGAACTTGTGGTGTTGGAAGGACCTCTGATGTGTTAGCTTTTAGCTACCTACTTGAGAGCAAACCAAAGGAAACCTAATTTCCCCAGGCTTGTAAAAGTCATAGGCCGCAGTTTGACGCATTCTCTTGGTTGGAATTCTCAAAGGTTGGAATGGCTTCTTGGGTTTTATATGGTCAGTGACTGCAAACGTGATGGCTGGGATGCACAAAGGAGCTTTACAGAGTTAAGCCCCCAGCTCCTATTGTATTTCAAGACTAGTTGGGTGCCCAAATCCCTTAGGTTCCTTTGACAATCCCACCCAATCACTTAAATGAAAGCTCTGTAATTCTTGTTCCAATTCTTATTTTTAAACCTTCTTAACATGGGTAAGTTCAGACCTGTGGGTGCTCTTCTGTCATTCGCCTTTGTGAGCTGCACGTGGAGAGAGCATTGCAGGGTGGATGATGCTGGTTTTTGTTTTCTGAGCTGTGGGCGCGTTCGGTGCATAAAGGGCTGGATTTACAGTTGGTGCTTTTGTTGCTGATTGGTTCAGAATAAGTAACCTGGCTGGACAGCCTGCTTTCTTGCTTGGCTGGCAGGGTGCTGTGGAGCATGAACAGTGGGGCATGAACAGGGCAGGAGTGCTGTGCAGTGATGCCTCGGCATGGGGATGGGATGGTGGCAGGCTCTGAAGGGAGTCCCCTCTTGACTAGTAGGATGATGGTCACAGGGTGGGCCATACTTTAGAAGAATAAGGGCTAAAAGTGCAGCGGGTTGCCAGAATGAAGTGGGGGTTCAGGGACAGGTCCCTGACATTTGTGAAGGTTTGAACCAGTGCATGGTGCATTGGACATAACTCTCTTAACAGTTGAAATCTTCAGCCTAATCTGTATAGTACAGGGTGTTACATCTGCTGTATCCTGTCTGTAGCACTGGTCTTTCTATATCTGTTTATCTTCTCTCAGTTCTGTGAATGTAGCTTGCGAATACCAGTGCTGATCGATCGTTGCTATAATGCATTTGGAACTAATTTTCAGCAGATTTTGAAGAAGAAAAATCAGCCTAAAAATAAACAGTGGTTATCATTGCAGTTCTACAAACCGCAATGGTATTGCATGCAATAAAACACTCCCCGGTTGCTCGGAGCCTCTAAATGAACGGTAGCAATGCTAACAAACTCTTTGGTTTCATGCCACCTGCTCTCCCCTTATGTAGAGGTAATTGCAGAACAGTTGCAATTCCTGTTTCCCTTTCCTGTGTGCTGAGCTGATTTGTTTCTTTTTACACCTGGCAGAAACTTGAAGGGTCCAAGTGCAAGGGGCAGCTTCTGATATTTGGAGCAACCAACTGGGACCTGATTGGGCGTAAAGAAGTGCCAAAACAGCAAGGTAGGATAAGCCCATTGTGGATAAAATGACACTGTTAATGATAGATCTGCATTGCAATCAGGAGGTGTGATTGTGGCTCATGTACGCAGAGCTGAGGCTAGCTTTGATTTGCAGTATCGCTTCCTGATTGCAGTGTAGACATCCTTTAGGTGACAAGCCTGATGTCTGTTGCTTCACTCTTTTTCTACCTTCCCCATGCCAAAAACAGTCTTTTTCAGGGTCAGGACGAAGCCCTCAGAAAGGAGGATGCTGCAGTCTTAAAACTGACATTCTTCGGATAGCCAAATGACCTGCAAAGGAGTTAAAATATCAAGCCAGGGGTCAGAGGGAATTGTGGTTTGCAGTAAGGCATTGGCCAGAGGCATGTTCTAGCGTGGACAAGCTGTCTGAGTGTGATGAGATCGTTAAGCACCGTTAGTAGGCATCATCACAGTGTTGCCTCATCTGAAAGGGGGTTCCATCAGCTGTGCATTCCCCCCTTGAGCCATGCTGGGAATATTAGTTCAGTGCCAGTTCTAAGAGAAGTATGCCACCTGCATCCCTTCCCTGGAGATTTCCTGGTCCGATTTTTGACATGCCCAACCATAGTCAGCTTGTGAGCGCTAATAAGAGTCTGCTGAAGACAGTGTGGCTGTAGCTTCACAGCTTTAACTTTGGTAGTTTTTATTAGAAAGTTAGGACACAGCTCACAGAATACAGCCCTGCTTTAATGCCCATTCCCACCTTTTGCTTTCCACAGCAGCACGTGAGGCAGTGCTGTGTGGAAACCTTTGAATTCCTAAAAGTTCTGAACAAGGGCCAGTCTAGGAGTGAATGGGGCAGAAGGAGGCCATTTGAGAGGCGCATCAGAGCCAGGTATTCACAGAGGGTTTTACTTTCTCTTTCTCCAGTCTGTGCAATGGCCCTGTTATCAGCCAGCCGCACATGGGCCTGATCCTGCTATTGGGCACATGTATCATTGGGTATGCTGAAAAACTGTCAGGTAGACATGCCCACCAGTGGACTTTTGCAACACTCCAAAAATTCATGCTCCATATCCAGATCAGAATCTAGCCCAAAAGCCATTGAAGCCAAATCGACCATGTCAATGCTTTGCAGGGCAGCGCTCTATTATGATGGTTAGACCACTTTGAGGGCTCCTGTGAGGCGTGGGGTTTCTTGCTCCTTCGTGTGAAGTGATCGAATTCTAGGTGTTGAGCACGCTTTAGGAAGAACAAGTGATGAACAAGAGCTTAAGGTATACTGAGTTGGTTTTGGGTGTGAAAGAATAGAAATGCTAAGAAGTGTTTTACAGCAGTACGTTGATTAGACTAAGAAATAGTGGTTGAGGTGTTGCCCTGATTTCGGGGAGTCCCCCTTATTTGGGGGAGATCTGTAACATTTTAGAAAACAAGAAGTGGCCGGGGGGGAATGTGTGTTAATGTATTAAAAAAAACGTTTATACTCCATTATGTAACCTTGTAGATATGTGGAAGAGGCCGTGCTTTCTATGAAAGCTCACACCAGAGTCTGTTCTATTTACTGATGGCCTGATTTCCAGAGTTGCTTCGCACTCTCAGCTTGCAGCGCTTTTGACTATCAGCCCAGGCATTCATTGAAATATGCTCTTTAAAGACTTACTTGTAGATTTGTGTCTCAGTATCATGTGAGAATGAAGGACAGAGACACCTTCTCCACTGGCCTTGACAACTCTCAGCCTCTCTGTTATCATGAGGTTGCCTCCTTGTCTGAACTCAGACACTGTGCTCTTTGTTTGGGCTGTCGCTTAAAGGCAAACTACACCTATTGTGTTCAGCCCAGCAGTCTGAAAGTTCAAAGTAAAAAGTATTTCTTGCTCTGGAAAATGATGAAATGTGTGGCTGTTTTTAAATCCGTAATTAGTGTAGCATTTCTGAACCTTGGACTGAAGAGAGCCATCAGAGAAGGATGGGCCAGTAGTTAGAGCACTCCCCCAGGACTTGAGATCTGTGTGGGAGTCCCTGCTCTGCCCAGATTTCCTGTGACACCTTGGGCAAGTCACTTAGAGAGATTAAGCCTCCATTCTGTATCTGTACAATGGGAATAATAGCCCTGCCCTGCTTCATGGGGGTGGGGTTGTGAGAATCAATGTATTAAAGATTGTGATGCACTCAATACTATGACAACAGGGACCATGTAAATGGCCCAGAATAGCTAGATCCTGCTGAAGTACCGTGATGCTGACTGTGGGGAGAGTCCTGTGGGTTAGACATTCCAATAACGGTTTAACTATGAGAACTCTGATATTTAAACAAACAGCTGATTTTTCTGGCTGCTAAATTAATATTAAAATGGCTTTATAGTCTTTGGAGTATGGGAATCTGCAAAGGAAAGAGCATGTGACAGCACCTTTCAGCAAGATGGTAGCTCCAAGGTGGCAGCCTCAAAAATGACCATTGAGAAGCACTGAGTTAGGGGATTTAGGCACACAGCTCCCACCAAATTTAACGGGAGTTGCATGGTTAAATGCACTAGTTGGCTTTGTACATTTTAAGAGCAGCAATTAACAGATTTCCTCCATCCCAGTTAGTCAGTGCAGTAGACAGTGAAATAGCTGGATGTAAACCATACCAGAGGGGAATTAAAAACCACAGTTAAACTGCATTCCAGAGTTGTTAACATGAGGCGCAGATACACCCTTCTTAAATGGTATGAAATAGAGCAGTCCTGCTTCGTTTCTGTTGTCCAAGATAAGTATGTGCAAACCGCTCCTGTTTCCCTTTTCTGAATAAGTAACACACCGGCCATTGCTGCATATGTCTAGTTTCACTACCCTACTGGTAAACGACACTCAGAGATTCTAAGGTCAAAGGGGGCTAGTATGATCAGCTAGTCTGACCTGCACAATGCAGGCCACAGAACTTCACCCACCCACTCCTGTAATAAACCCTCTAACTTATGACTGAGTTATTAAAGTCCTCAAATCATGGTTTAAAGACTTTAAGGTACAGAGAATCCACCAGCAAGTGACCTGTGCCCCATGCTGCAGAGGAAGGTGAAAAACCCCTAGGACCTAGCCAATCTGCCCTGGGGGGAAATTCCTTCCCTACCCCAAATATGGTGGTGATCAGTTAAACCCTGAGCATGTGGGAAGGACTCAGCAGCCAGACACCCAAGAAAGAATTCTCTGTAATAACTCAGAACCCCCCCATCTAACATCCCTTCACAGGCCATTGGCATATCTACCATTAGTAGTCAAAAACCAGTCAACTGCCAAACTAGGCTGGCCCATCATACCATCCCCTCCATAAATGTATCAAGCTCCGTTCTGAAGCCAGCTAGGTTTTTTGCCCCTACTGCTCCCCTTGGAAGGCTATTCCAGAATTTCACTCCTCTGCTGGTTAGAAACCTGCATCTAATTTCAAGTCTAAACTTCCTGTTGGCCAGTTTATAGCCATTAGTTCTTGTGTCCACATTGGCACTGAACTTAAATAATTCCTCTCCCTCCCTGGTATTTATCCCTCTGATGTATTTATCGAGAGCAATCATATCTCCCCTAAACTTTCTTTAGCTTAGGCTAAACAAGCCAAGCTCTTTGAGTCTCCTCTCATAAGACAGGTTTTCCATTCCGCGGATCATCCTAGTAGCCCTTCTCTGCACCTGTTCCAGTTTGAATTCATCTTTCATAAACATGGGGGACCAGAACTGCACACTGAGATGAAGTCTCACCAGCGCCTTATTTAACAGTACTAACACCTCCCTTTCTTTACTGGAAATACCTCGTCTGATGCATCCTAGGACCACATTAGCTTTTTTCATGGCCACATCACATTGGTGGCTCATAGTCATCCTGTGATCAACCACTACGCCCAGGTCTTTCTCCTCCTCTGTCACTTCCAACTGATGCGTCCCCAGCTTATAGCAAAAATTCTTGTTATTAGTCCCTAGATGCATGACCTTGCACTTTCCACTATTAAATTTCATCCTATTTCTATTACTCCAGTTTACAAGGTCATCCAGATCTTCCTGTATGATATCCCGATCCTTCTCTGTATTGACAGTACCTCCCAGCTTTGTGTCATCCGCAAACTATATTAGCACATGCTCACTTTTTGTGCCAAAGTCAATAATAAAAAGAGTAAATAAGATCAATCCCAAGACCGATCCCTGAGGAACTCCACTAGTAACCTCCCTCCAGCCTGTCAAGTCACCTTTCAGTATGACCCCTTGTAGACTCCCCTTTAACCAATTCTTTATCCACCTTTCAATTTTCATATTAATCCCCATCTTTTCCAACTTAACTAATAATTCCCCATGTAGAATCATATCAAATGCCTTACTGAAATCTAGGTAAATTAGATCCACTGCATTCCCTTTGTCTAAAAAATCTGTTATCTTCTGAAAAAAGGAGATTAGGTTGGTCTGGCACGATCTACCTTTTGTAAAGCCATGTTGTAATTTTATCCCAATTACCATTAACCTCGATGTCCTTAACTACTTTCTCTTTCAAATTTTTTTCCGAGTCCTTGCATACTACTGAAAGTCAAACTAACAGGCCTGTAGTTACCCGGATCCCTTTTTTTCACCTTTCTTAAAAATAGGAACTATGTTAGCAATTCTCCAGTCATACGGTACACCCCTGAGTTTACAGATGCATTCAAAATCCTTGGTGATGGGCTTGCAATTTCATGTGCTAGTTCCTTTAATATTCTTGGATGGAGTTTATCATCCCCCCCAGCCCCTTCCATAATGTATTCCTTTATGGTATCCCACCACTTCTCCTTGTCGGCCCCTCTATCTTTTTCCTTCAGTCTTGATCTGTTGGACTCTCTCAGCACCATAGTTGTCAGGAGTGCATTTCACATGATCAAACTCTCTAAGCTTGCATTCTCTCAGTTTTTTCATTTATGGGTGTTACTTTGAGCACATCTCAACATACATGTTCCTCACGTGGTCTTTCTTGCTTACACCGTTTATCCATCTCAACATTCACATTTTGGTGGAACAGATTGTTTGCTCCAGTTTCTTCTGTTGCATAATATTGAGTGCCATACATTAAAACTGGACGGGCCACCGTTTTATTGACTTTCCCTTCAATCTTACTGGTATCTTCTTGTCACATACGACACCACTTATCTCTCTCCATTTGAGCCAGGTTTTATATTCCTAGCTCTAATTTTGTCCTCTGTTTCCCCATTTTTCCAGATTCTGGAACCCAGATACTTGCAATTTTACATTTTCGCTATTGTCTGCCCATCTAGTTTCAAGGCTATTTCTTCAGTGTTCATGTTATTGAAGTTACATACCATATACTCTGTTTTCCTCTGCTTATGTTGAGCCCACGTCTGTCCAGCACATCTCTGTATTCATAAAGATTCTTTTCTATGCAGTGAAGAGAAAGATCATGTAGAGCATCATATGCAAACAGCATGCACCAAGGTTTCTCTTTCTGTATGTTCTTTGCGACAGTAACTGGGATAAGGATAGACATACCATAATCATTCAACATTTGTAGCTAAAACAAGCAGATGTAATAATTGTCAGCTGCCATTACTGGAAACCAGCAGCCTCTAACAAACTCCCCTGTGGTATTCGCAGTCACACTTCACACACAGACTGCAGAGTTTTGTGACGAGGAAGCCCAACAACAAAATGCAAGCTCTGTAGCTCTTTGCACACTCCTGTGATGTGGTGGAAGTTTGAAATTCTTGTCATTGTAATTTTTTTTTTAAAGTGCATGAAATTGCTTAGAGCTCAAGATTGGCACTTGTTGTAAATCTAAATAATACAGTGCAATAACTACAGTGCTCAATGGTGGTAGGTCATTGGCGAAGAAAGGAGTAAAGGCATAAAGGAAGATGGCTAGAACAAATAGGATTTAATATGCATAGAGTGGCATCATAACTCAGTTTGTAGGTAGTGCACTTCATCAGTCTGAGACGCTCATTCCTGGTCCTGAATGCCTCAACTATCATTGAAGTCAGTGGGTGCTTGATACCTTCCAGGATTTGGCCCTTTGTCCAATTTTACACATAAGGTACAATCTGTAGGTACCCAGCTGGGTGCCGTGAAGACTCATTGATGTTTCCAAAGCACTTTGGGATCCTTGGATAGAGGTGCTGTACTACAATCCCATTATAAGTTTGAGGAAAATTAAGGCATGAAGGATCAAGTGACTCCTGAAGTCATGCAATATTTTTATTTAAAGCATCATTGTATTCTATGATCAAAGCCACCTAAGTAGGATGCAGGTAATTGCAACAGTGACTTTAAGGGGGGGGCCTCAGTGAACCAGTTCTTTCTATAGCATCATCGCTTTGTCAGAATGCCTGTAATTGCTGGGACTGCTTTGTTAGGTAGTTCTTGATCTAATTAACCTGTCAGTAGAAATCAACAGTGTTAATATGACTCTGAAATGTCACAAATCTCCTGCCGTCCTTTCCCTCTTCCTGTCTCATGTTGACAACCAGCACCGTCCTGTAGCACGACAGAACATTGAGATGAACGTTAGATGTCAGTGGAAAACTATTTTGCTTTATGCAGTAGCAGGTACATAAAATATAACCATGAAGCAGCTGCCTGATGTGAGTTGAAGGAACTGCGTAGTTTTGGATAAACTCTGGGACAAAACTGAATCCACCAACATGTCCCTAAAAGTGGGTTTTCTGTGTGGACAGTGATTTGTTAGAGATGATTTTAGAGCACTTGCTGCTGACTTCATGTTATTGGTAAGACTTGTCTGTACTCCGCTCTCTCTACAGTGGCTTACCGTAATCTGGGCCAGAACCTGTGGGGGCCTCACAGGTATGGATGTCTCTCAGGGATTCAGGTACGGACCGTGGTTTCGGGATCGTGTGCAGCTCACAGTCTCCTCATCACCACAGAGGGGAAGCTCTGGAGCTGGGGTGAGTAGTTGGCACAAGCAGTGTGTCTGAGTAGCTCTTGGATCATGAATGAAATAAAGATCCTGCTAGCATAAAAGAGGGCAGTGGTCTCTGCACAGCTCTGAATTACAGCAGACTCCTAAGATTATTGGCTATCTAGCCGGCGTGTTGGGAACTTGGATCATTCAGAACTGGTTCCTGAAACAGCCTGGCCTTCGGCCTAGTTTTGAAGGGATATGTGGAACTAATTTTTACGTTCCCCAAACTCTTCTGTTAAGTGTGTATTAGCCAAGTGATCTAGACTCTTTTCCCAGATTCCACCAAGCAAACTTGCCTGGTGTGTCCCAAGAGCTGCCCTTGAAACAGAGTTCAGTGGGATGGATTCGCTCTTTGATGGCTAGTGGGTAACTCACCCCTTGCTGTATCTTGTGAGTCCCAAGGAGACTAGTTCAGATGCACTGCACACTAGAACAGTGGTTCTCCACCTTTCCCACATCATGGCTCCCATACTACAACTGGAAAAAAGCTTCCTTCATCTAGCCATAAAGAAAGGGAACGTGCTCACGAACCCTTGAGACCTGTTGCTATCCCCAGGGTAGGAACTCATGCACTAGGCAAGCTTTGCTTGGGAAGGATAGAAAAATCATAGTTGATTAGGGGTAGAAGGGACCTTAAGAGGTCATCTAGTCCAACTCCCTGCTCAAAGCAGGACCAACCCCAACTAAATCATCCCAGCCAGGGCTTTGTCAAGCTGGGCCTTAGAAATCTCTAAGGATGGAGATTCCACCACCTCCCTAGGTAACCCATTCCAGTGCTTCACCACCCTCCTAGTTGAAAAAGTTTTTCCTAAAACTTAATGTTCAAAGGATGTTTTCTCCTCGTGTGAGGCCTGGTCACAGCCGTGAAGGGGCACAAGGAAATGGATTTCTGAGTCTCCTTAGTATGTTCTTCTCCTTTTCTAAAATTAAAGGTCATCACTTCGCTCATACGTGTTGTTTGTGTGCATGCTTCTCTAGGTCGGAATGAGAAAGGGCAGCTGGGACACGGAGATACCAAGCGCGTGGAGGCTCCAAAACTCATTGAAGTTCTTAGCAATGAGGTGATTGCATCAGCAGCTTGTGGACGAAACCACACACTCGCTCTGACAGGTACGGGTTTGTGCTGGGAAGGAGGAATTAAGGCTTGCTATATTGATCTCCCCTACAGGACATTTCAGAATACTGGAGCAAACAAGGAATGGGTGCATCAAATATTTATCCTCAAGAAACACACAATGCACCTTGGGAATATGAGACCTAATTTAGGGCTAGGTGCCAATGGGAGATGGAGTCTTATTGTGCCATCCTGGGGCTATTGTGAATCCCAAGGAGACTAGACATTTTTTTTTCCCCTCTTGTTCCAGAGAATGGCTCTGTATTTGCATTTGGAGAGAACAAGATGGGACAGCTGGGTCTTGGCAATCAGACGGATGCAGTTCCAAGTCCCACTCAGGTAATTCTAATGCTCTTTGGGTTTCCTCTCTGTCAATGGGTTCTTTAATTTCTCACATCCTGTCTTGTTGGCTACTGTATTAGTGACCATTTTGGGGCCGTATTGATCCTAAAACCAAATTGCTTGGACTTAGTTCCAATAAGAGGAGTGAAGGTGGGGGGAGACGACGAATCTCCACCCAGAGCAATAATTTATGTATGTTTTCTGATTTCCTTCTGTTGTTGTTTCTTGACCTGGAATACGTGATGTGATCTATTTGCTGGACCAGCACAAAAGCCCTGTCCAAACTGAAGATCATACAGTGTTATCTGAGTCACTTTAAATCCTGCTGTCAGAGTGGTACTGGCTAACATGGTTTACCTGGCCAGCGTGGATGGTCCAAACCGTTTTAAAGCCATGCTCTAGATTAGATTGCTGTGTAGTCTAGAACATAGATTATGAAGCCAGAAGAGGCCAGTGTGGTCATCTAGATCATCCTGTAACTTTTAAGCATGGTTTTAAAATTGTTTTGCTTCCCGCTCAACGGCCAGGCAACCCAGTGTCTAAGCAGCTCAGCTAATAGATTGGTCCCTGGTGTGGCTGGCGACTGACAGCATCCCATGTGAATTTTGGGACCTCCCAACTCCTTAGCTTTGGTGAAAATCCGCAATTTTAGGTAGACGAGCTCTGAAATTTTCGTATCTCAAAGTCAAAACAATGGTCAAATGACCTGTTTCTTAGCCATTCCCATTCTTGTCTTGAAAACAAAATGGATCAGGGATGAGAGTTTTCAAACCTCAGCATGGAGATGATTAAACAGAACCCACCACTGCCGTATAATCACTGTCTGGTATCCGTTCTCTTATGGGTCTGGGCTGAAGACACAAGAGCCAAAGGGTAGCAAAATATTAGCTGACGAGAATGTCTAGCTGAGGGCAGAGCTGAAGTTCACCCCAAGAGCTGTGATAAGAAACTCTACGGTACATCTACATGGGAGCTGAAGGCGTAATAACCCACGCTAGCTCTGATTGAGCTGGTGTGCTGAAATAGAAGTGGAGCCGCTGTGGCGCAAGCAGTGGGAAGGGCGCGCCTCGCCACCGCAGTGTGTATCTAGCACTTCAGACGGGATTGTCCTCAAGGTGGCTAGCCCCTCCCACAAGGTGGCTAGCCCCTCCCACCACGTGGCTACACTCTGGCATGATCAGAGCTGGCGTGGGATGTCTCCTCAAGCCAGGAGTTATACCTCCAGCTCCAGTGTAGACATACCCTTAGTTCCTATTTTCTTCTGCTCCCTTCCCATTTTTGGTGGGTTATTTAGTGAATTGACCATTTTCCCCAAACCCTTTTTTTCCTCCTCCGCAGTATTAGGGCAGTTATTAAAATGACGAGCCAGATTTCTTCAGTTAAGTTTTCACAATTTTGCATGTAAATTGATGCACACTGAATATAGCCACCAGGTGTATGCAAATGTACTGCTTAATTATGTATGCAAATACCTGATTTGCCTAGGTAAGTTGGGCCTGGTATTTGCACATGTGTCTGAAAACAACTTGTGTGCCTTTTGAAATTCTAGCCATATATTTGTTCTGCGAGCTGGGCACTGCTCCTTGGCAGTCTAGAAGGGACATTTAACAGTCCCTCAGTTTCATCTATTTTCAAATGCTGCTGTTGTCTGCTTCCTTTGTAGATCATGTACAATGGCCAGCCTATTACCAAAATGACCTGTGGGGCTGAATTCAGCATGATAATGGACTGCAAAGGAAACCTCTATTCCTTTGGGTGCCCGGAATATGGACAGCTGGGTATGATAGTCCTTTAAAAATAAACCATCTAGTTGTACTGACAGCAGACTTAAAATCCAGCCTGAGGCAGCCACCAGGTTTTTTGTAGACTGGCATGTTGGTATAATCTAAACAATAATGGGGTGCGCATCTTATCTCGGTCCCCTTCCAGAGGGAAAGGTGGCCTTATGTTTAAAGACTAGGATCTGGCTTCTCTTCTCTCTGCTCTGTTTGTGTGAATGGTGCCTCAGTTTCCCCAGGTATACAATGAGAATGCTTCCATGCTGCCTTATGTGGGGGTGGTGATTGAAAGGGAGAGAGAAGTGCAAGCCGGCAGTGTTACAATAAAACGAAAGCCGGTGTCCCTTGAGTGTCCATAAACCCCCAGCATTTCGAATGCTAGACTGTAGCCGCCCATTTCTGCGGCACCAACAATATGCCAGTGTGCATCCAGGCAGTGTGTTCAATTATGCATGAGCTGTACTTTATCTGGTTCATATGTGTAGCTGTGATCTGCAGAACAGCGAGTGGGCATGCTCTCCTGAAATAGAGGCTTTGATGCAGTCTGAGCAGCCACTGCGTGCCTGTTCTTGGAGGGTGGCGAGGATTTCCAGAACTACACACCAAGCAGGCTTGAGAGGTCCCTGAGCGGTATGTCTGCACTACAATAAAAGACCCATGGCTGGCCCAGGCTAGCTGATTCAGGCTTGTGGGGTTATAAAATTGCAGTGTACACGTTTGGGCTCGGGCTGGATCCCATGCTTTGAGACCCCGTACAGTGTGGGGGAGAGTCTCAGAGCCCGGGCCCGAATGTCTACACTACAATTTTTAGCCCCGGGAGCCCACGTCAGCTGACCTGAGCTCTGAGACTTGGTGCTGTGGGTTTTTTATCGCAGCGTAGATGTACCCTGACTTGCTGGAGGTGCAGTTTCTTGACAAAATGGAATGACATTAAATTTCCTGTTAAGGGAAATGAGGTGAAAACCTAAAATTCCTTTATAAATGGAAAAAGCTCCAGAAATGGCTCACAAGGAATTCCTCCTCCTTTCCCCTTAATCAGAGTGGAAGCTGTTTGGGGCAGGATCTCTCTCTCTTTGTTCTGTGTTTGTACTGCACCTAGCACAAGGGGTGCATTGTCCGTGACTGGGGCTCCTAGGTGCTACTGCAGTACAGGCTGAACATAGTTAGAAATGTTCCACACCTCACTCTTCAGGAGGAGTATAAGGTTAGCAAAAAAACCCTGAGGAGTGTAAAGTTTTATAGAGTGGTGCTCATTTGTTTGCACTATATCATGGGATATCTGTTTGAGAGGTTTCCTGCTGAGTCACTGGGTGGTGTGGGCCAGGATAACCATCTATGCAGAGTTCCTTTTCCTTTTCACATCTGTCTCTTTGCCCTACAACAGGACACAATTCGGATGGGAAGTTCATCGCCCGTGCTCAGAGGATAGAGTATGACTGCGAGCTGGTCCCCCGTCGCGTTGCAATCTTCATCGAAAAGACAAAAGATGGGCAGATCCTACCTGTTCCTAACGTGGTCGTGCGAGATGTGGCCTGTGGTGCTAACCACACAGTAAGGCTGAGATTTCACCTGGCTGTCTGAAGCACTGAATGCAATAGTGCTCCTGAAAGAAACCGATTTCCTGTCTAGTGTTGATCCGCGGCAGTCATCAGGATTTTGCCGGGCTTTGATGGAAATTGATTTGACGAGTCCCCCCTCAATTTGCTGTACATTCCACCTGCGGTTAAATCACTCCTGGTGGCTGGCCGTTATGTAGTCTCTTCAAAAATGACTTTCATTTGTGCTGGAGTCGCAGTGGTAGTGACACAGCTGCACTGAAACGTTCTGATCCAGTTCCCAGAATTGTCAGAGTTCCAGGAGTTTTGGATTCAGAAACTCGGTTTGTCCCATCGCTAAACAGAAGTTACACTCAATCTAATTGAAAACCTTCCCTCTGAGGTGTTGAATCCTTCTGTGCTTTCCCTTCGCTTCTTTCCGTCAGCTTTAATTAAGGGTATAGCTACACTTGGACCTGCGGGTATGAGTCCCAGCTTGAGTCCTCTTTGCACTAGCTGTGCTTTGAGCTGGTGCATTGAAAATAGTGTAGCTATAGCTGTGTGAGCAGTGGGACAGCTAGCTGCCCTGAGTAAGTCCCTGTGGTCTCGGATCAAGACATACTCAGGGCTAATGGCCAATCCTTCTGCTTGTGCTCTGTTTCTAGTGTGCTAGCATGTGTGTGTGTCTCCTCAAGCGAGGAATCTCAGCCCCAAGTGCTGGCACACTAGAAGTACATTCATTCTAGCCCATCCAAGGGTTTGATCACAACTTGGTCTTGGTGCATGTAGAAACTTCTCTAGGGATAGTTGGATGCAAATACCTTTTCTTCACATAGCTAATTCACGCAGTGGAAGGACGGAAATGTCATCAGTCAGCTGATGCAGATCTGTAATACAGGAGCCATTTGTGCAAACCTTTGGTTTCTCTCTGCCCTGCTTAGCTTTCGAGTCCAATCTTGGCCTAATCAGATTATGACTCTAGTTTGTGTGGGAGGCGTTCTAAGTAGTTTGAATCCTTAAAATGTAAGGGTTTGAGAGGCATAATAATAGATTTAAAAATAAACCCCGTCCAGACCCGAAAATCCACTCCGTAACCGCTTGCTAAGCTACAGCAGAGGCAGACAGGCTTGTTAAGCAAATAATGGAGGAAAAGATACATGTGTCCCCACAGGATGCCTGAAGTATAAATGTCTTTTCCAGTTACTGAGACATTTCATCTGACTGAAGCTGTCATGTGACTTCACTCCTCTAGTACCGGGGGCCACATCTTGGGCGGCAGCTAAATTCTCATTGTTGTGTAAATGCATCAGGCAGAGTCCTGGTATTTTATTGCCCACTGTTGAATAGCTCTGAATAGAGCAACACAAAAGATCTGAGCAGGAATCCTGTGGGGTGAGGAGGGAGGGGAGTCCTCACCTTGTTTGCTCTTTCTCCACTTTAATCAATATTGGAGTCTGAAATTAGCTGAATTACCCAGCTATCTAGACACCTAGCCCTTTTTGCTTCTGGCTTTATTACTCTAGGAGAGGAGTGGGAAGATGTGACTTAGTGACAGTTAAGATAAGAATGGAATAGTTGGCAGAGCAAATAGTGAAACGTCCTTGTATTAATCGCATATTCTCAAAGGTTTCAGCCCCTGCAATGTGGAA
Organism: Emydura macquarii macquarii; assembly: GCF_026122565.2. Classification (NCBI taxonomy): domain Eukaryota; kingdom Metazoa; phylum Chordata; order Testudines; family Chelidae; genus Emydura; species Emydura macquarii. The sequence continues at coordinate 50,611,988 of NW_027132905.1, forward strand.
TTCGCCACAGGTTATTTTTATGCTGCTGGTACAGCTGCACTTAGTCTTCTGCCAAGATCTGTGGAGCAGAACCAATAATCCATTCTGCAAATAGCTGAATGATGGGGAGACTTCTTCCTGTATCTAAACCTAAGTCCATGTTGCCATCTGTCCCTCTGCAGCTTGTTTTAGACTCCCAGAAGCGTGTGTTCTCCTGGGGCTTTGGCGGGTACGGCCGGCTGGGCCATGCTGAGCAGAAGGATGAGATGGTGCCACGGCTGGTCAAGCTCTTTGACTTCCCGGGCCGTGGGGCGGCTCAGATCTACGCCGGCTACACCTGCTCCTTTGCTGTCAGTGAAACAGGTCAGTTGACCCGGCTTTCTTTGCAGATGGATCTTGGCATGAAGCCACCCTGCACAAAGCCTCTCTTTCTTCTGAGATCCACGCTCCAATAGGCTGCGTTTGTATCCATTCAGTGAGAGCTCTCTTATAAATCTTCCCAGTGGCTTTAAAATAAAAACTGGAGTTACCGACCAGCATGTGTTGCATCATCTCTGCAAATCCAAGTTGCTGATTTTTAGGAGACTCTCTACCATTGTGTGCGCGCGCGTGCGCGTGTGTGTGCGCGCATATTTCAGACCAATTTTTGTGTCTGAGAATATCTCAAAGCCTGAGAATGGTTTGCTTGTTTGCTCTGATTTGCAGGTGGCCTATTTTTCTGGGGAGCCACAAACACCTCCCGTGAGTCAACCATGTACCCCAAAGCTGTGCAGGACCTCTGTGGCTGGAAAATCCGCAGCCTGGCCTGTGGGTAAGTGACCACTCCTGTCTCCAGTACTGGGGAGGTGGTAACCCTTGTCCACAGCTTGCCTGAATGACATTGTAGCCATAGTGCTGTTATGTGACAGATCCAAATGCAGAAAGGGCTGACAGTAAGAACGGTGAATCTGGCCCACGTGAAATGGTGCCTACTGATACTTGCGTACATAGAGATCTGATTCAGTCATCCAGGCCTCGGGTCCAGCGCTGCTGTTGGATCCAGGCAGTGTTGCAGAGTTTATTTGCTTTTTGACCCTGTGGTGGGGGAAAAAGCTGCTGGATACATAGGGCATTCTTAATAGCAGTAGAGAAGGAAGGGAGGTCTGAGGCCTGATTAAAACAAGGGAGGAGGGAAATGGCCCAGGATAAATACACGTCTAGGTGCAAATCTCTCCTCCTAGAAAGGCTTGTTCCCCTGTCCTGTTCTGGGAGAGAGCTGACATCTTTGTTGAGATTCCTGAGGGGGAGTGGAGAGCCCCTCATGGGATGGTCTGTGACCTGCCAGTTCCTGCTGTGGGGATGGGATGAGGGGTTTTGTGGGGAGTTGCTGCAATTAACTGGGTGTGGGGATGAAACTCAAATCTTTAAAAGAGACCAGGTGGGTCTTTTATTAAACCAACTTCTGTTGGTGAGAGAGACCAGCTTTTGAGCTTACACAGAGCTTGTCTCTCCCACCAACAGAAGTGGGTCCAATTAAAGATATTTAACTCACCCGCCTTGTCCCGCTAATATCCTGGGACTGACAGGGCTACAACAACGCTGCCTACAGGTCTTTTTTAAAAAAGATATTTAATGATCAGTCGATTTGATCAGTAAACGCTCATCCATTCTCCAGCATTGATTGTAGCACTTCAGTGTGGGGGGGGATAGCGGGGGCTACTGTCTGTTTCTAGGTTGCTTAGAGGGTGCTTCTCCTTGTATTCATGGGACTTTTGTGAGCAGCTTGGGCATTTGGCTAGAGCTCCACGAGAAATTAATGATTCTCTCCCCTCCACACCTCTTCCTTAAAACTCTCTTCCTCCAGAAATCCTTCCTCCCCTGGTTTCCTACCCTCTTCACCCTCTCCCTTATCTGGCCTGGTGTCTCATGCCATGCCTATCTTTGTCTTGTCTGTCTCTGACTGCATGCTCTTCAGAGTGGGGAACATCGTGATCTGTTTGGAAAGTCCCCCTGTAAATATACTGTAACTAATTTTATTCTGATGCAAAGAAGAAACCTAACACATGACCTCCAAGTGCCCTACAAACCTGTAGTGTAAATCTTTACACTCTGATTTAGAAATTTCTTTCCCCACTCCCTTGACCCAGGAATTCCCCTGCATGTTCTTCTGTTGCTAAAAAGCAAGCAACTTCTGCTAGAAGAGCATTCATTCAAATGAACGTTGCTGTCTGATTTGCCTAACTGCCTTTCAGTGGGAGCATTGTATAAATGGAGATGGGAAGGGAATCTCCTAATGCAGTGGTGTACTGTGGGTCTCGGGCACCCGGGGGGCAATACTTGTATTTGCTTCTCCTCCCCCCCTCCCTCCCCAGTTGGTAGCAGTGCCCGTGGGGGGAGGGGGTGTCTGTGGGCCCGTTTCCTGCTCTTCCCCACTGCCCACACTCTCTGTGAGGAGCAGGAGTGATGGGCAAATGCCCTCAGGCCACCTGGTGGTGGTGGGGGGATGCCTGGTGGGGGGGCTGCCTGGCCCCTGTTCGTGGCTCCTTCATTGCTCCAGCGCAGGGGCGGAGAGGACAGGAGGTGGAGGGGTTGGGTCAGCACGGCTGCTGGGGATATCAGCTGGGGGCAGCTTCTCTGAGAAGGGCCTGGCTGGCGGGCCCCCCCCCCCCAGGCTAGTGCCCAGGGGCATGGCCCCCTCCCACCCCGCCCCCTCGGTGTGCCACTGACCTAATGTTTGTGTGAACACCTTTTTTTGGTTCAACCTCTCCTTGATTTTCTGGTAAAGGTTTTCTCTTGAGTATGTTACAGGATTCTCGCAACAATTTTTTTTTTGATGGCCTCCGCGTGCGGCCGCCATCTCTTGCTGTTGGCTGCTCTGGCAAACCCAGCTTTCTGTCCCTGCCTCCCACACCCCGCGGGGAGAGCCGCCCCTGGGATGGTGGGTTGGGAATTGACCGCCTGCCTGCAGAGTTCCAGGCTCCCCGTGCCCTAGCCGAGGAGCCGACCAGGGGACTGCCCTGGCTACCGAAGGCCTCTGCTGACCAGAGCCGCCTCCGGCACCGCCCACCCAGGCCTCACGTGTCTCCAGAAGTGCTGGCCAGAGCCCCCGAGGAGGCTGAACCCTACTGGCAGGGATAGAGCAAACACCAAGGCAGTGCATCTCCCTGCCCTTGCTAACAGCTGTTCAGGAACAACAGCTGGGCAGTGCAGGGAGAGGCTGCTGCTCTGCCCCACCCACAAAGCTCCGCCCATGCTTTGGAGGCTGTCATGGTGGCAAAGGAATCCGCTGATGGCCGCATGCGGCCATGGTGACCGCATTTGAAAAATGCTGCCTTAGGGAATGAAGGATAAGGGGGATCCATTTAGAGGCGGGGCTCTGTCTTCAGTGGGACTCCACAGGGATGCACCCACCCGGACCAGTTGCAGCAGGATGAGGGTCTTGCAATGCTTTGGCAAGCAGCTGGAGCAGGGATTGCATCTGCACAAGAAAACATCCAAAAATATTGGGGGAATTTCCTACTGGTACCAAGCGGCCAGTTGGCATGGGAAATGTAACTGCAGCTGGCGGGTGCCGGGGGAGGACATGGAGGCAGATCATGTAGCAGTAACAGCTTGTGTACCTGTTTCAGGAAGAGCAGTGTTATAGTGGCTGCAGATGAGAGCACAATCAGCTGGGGCCCATCTCCGACCTTCGGTGAACTGGTAAGAAGGCAGCTGTAGATTTGCTCAGAAACTCCAGCCAGGCTGGTCCAGTACCAGAGAAGATAAGATTGCAAGCAAAGAGACGAGAAGAAAGCTTTGCAAGTGGACTTGCTCCTGCGATCATTAAATTAGTGGGGTGTTACATTTTTATATGGACACTGTCCTGCTTAATTTAGTTATTGAAGGGGAATTTTTTTTTTTGTAGTCCATGTTAAAAGCTAGCTTGGAAGATAGAGTAATAAGATGTAATTTACACAGAAATGAAGTGCTACACAGAAATGCCCCTTTCTACTCTCACCTGCACACACAACTATGCAGAGTTTTCTCCCAGAGAAAATTGCCAAAACATTCCTGCGTGAATTTTTCTGGAAGCAGAGAGCTAGGAGGGGAGGAGAGGGGGGGATGCATGTGTGCATTTAACTCACAAACAAACGTAAGTGAGTTCTGCATCTCGGTCAGAACCGGCTTCCCAAAAGCTGGAAACACTCAACATTTGCCTTCTACCGAACAACCTCCACAAGGCAAGTGGCTTCACCCTAATGCACCTTTTTGTGCCTAATTACTGCCTGTTTTATCTCACCACAAGTATTTTGAGCCCATGTAACAGCCCTTCTGTCTGCTTCTGTACACTGCTGGGGTAGTGTGACGTGACATAGCTATTTAATAGTCACCATTTCCCCCTGGAAATCATGGCTGTAGTTGAGGACATCAGTCAATTTTTATGAGGATCTCAAGCTATTTTGCTATGGCCCACTGAATTATACAGTTCCAGTCTGCATCTTCCCAGATCACTAACGTATTTGACTACTTCTGCTGTGCCTTTGTATGGTGACTTTATATCTGCCTTCTTGGATCTAATTCTCAGTGTCCTAAGTGACCGGGGTAGAGGTAGACTGCTTGTGGATCCGAATGATTTCTCTGTGCTTGCATTTCATTGTTTTGAATTGCCACTGGTTTCAAGGTTCAGCCACTGTATTGGCTTGCTGCTTTCATACTGATTTAGTTAGATGTGCTGATCTTTTTTTTTTTCTCTTGCCCTACCAATTAGCTGCCTTATCTTTTAAAGTACCATTGCTTATCAGATTTGACTGCTTCTCTTACAAGTTTGGAAAACGAAGTTTCTTTGGCCTGCCTACCCCTCTTCCAAATGAAGCTGAAAATAACATAATTCTGGGTTGTTGGTGAGGTTTCTTTCCCTTCCTTGTGCATTAGCATCAGTGCCTCCACACACATGCTGGCAGTCCGGCTTTGGGAATAACATTTTGTTTTCCTCTGCAGAACCATTTTTGTAGGACCAGCAAAAAAAACCTCAAGGGCTTTATAAAATACAAACGCCAGAAGCCAGAGCCTTTTTCCTCCAAGTCTTAGGGAACTCTTTTTTGTAATTGCTAGGTCTTCCTATGCCTCTGCTGCCCTTGCAAACATTAAACCGGCCCAGGAGAGTCGCTGATCTCCATACCTTTGTCATTCCACGGGCCTACTCCAGAAGCCAGTGCAATCCACAGGAATGGGCTCAATAACAGAATCCAGCCTCTTGGAAAATGGTTAGATCGTAATTTACCCTCTAATCTTATAAGTCCCCTTCTGCATTTCCGTTAACAGGGCTATGGAGACCATAAACCCAAGTCCTCTACTGCAGCCCAAGAGGTGAAAACTCTAGATGGAATTTACACAGAGCAGGTGAGAGCAGACACAGCAAATGAAAACGCACGTCATTAGCACAACAGATTAGATTGCAGCCTGGGAGGCTCATTTTACATCTCATGCTTCCAAAAATCATTGCCCTAGTCATGATTTCATTCCTCATAATATTCTGCCTTGGAGCTTTGAAGCATGGCAGCTAGATCCCTGTTTAACCTCAGGATCCTGGATAATGGGATTGTCATATGCAAAATACACCAGCAATTGGGGGTGGAGAGATGTGTGGAAAAAGTATGCATTTTCCATAGGCAACAGAAAGGCTTCTATGTACAGTGTTTCATCGAGCCATTGCTACTCTCAAAGAAGACTGTACAAGAAGCAGCCTGGCTCAGACAGACTGGTTTCTGGGGTGGATATGTGCCTGTGCATGTATAAGAAGTTGGGGGAGGAGGGTTGGCCTACATCAACAATGAACGAAGCTGTGAAATGGAGTAAAATCATCCTAGGCAGGGTAGACCCTAATCCTGTTCATGTTCATAAAACCATTCATCTTAAATCAACACAGAAATTGACCAGACATCCTACCTTATCCTTTATGGTAACACCTAAGCTGGGAGATGGTAACCATCATCATTGTCACCATGGAGTTCACGATAGGTACCATGAACATGGTGGTTTTGCAAACCTCCCATGAAGAGTTAGAGGAATGTAGGGATGAGGTGTATTTTATATCAAGACTAGATGTTTTACTAAAAGATACGTCCTAGGAATTATTTGGGGGCAGGTCAGACTAGATGATCACAATGGTTCCTTCAAGCCGTGGAATGTATGAATCGTGTGCTGCGCTAGTCCTTGCGCACGGTTTATCCAAAGAGGAGTCTTACGAAGCCATTGATCATAAAAGACTTGATTTCCCTAGCATTTACATAGCGATTTTCCTCAGTAGAGCTCGGAGTGCCTTACAGTTTGGCTAGTATCATTATCCTCATTTTATACCTGGGGAAACCGAGGCACAGCAGGGCAGTGGCAGAGCTGGGAATAGAACCCAGCTCTCCTGAGTCCCAGGCCAGTGCTCTACCCATTAGGCCTTCCAACTTGGTAGCTTGTTGAGTTCATTGTTCGCCATGAAAATCCAGTGTAACCTTTAGGGTGGCAAATGCTTTGTTCTGTCTACCCAGGTGGCTATGGGCTACGCCCATTCATTGGTGATAGCCAGGGACGAAAGTGAAGCGGAAAAAGAGAAACTAAAGAAGCTGCCCGAGTACAACCCACGCACCCTCTGATAAAGCCAGGGCCCCGCACCCACACCAAGGCAGCTGTCATTTCCAATGTGCACTGGGACGGAAAATCGTACGAAAAGATTGCAGACCGGCTTCGAGACCCGACTGAAGCGTTTTGTTAGACTTCCTGAGGTTCAATTTTATAAGCAATTTCACAGTTTTAACTACCTGTTACTATATGGTTTCCAAAGTGTTTGGTTCTTTTAAATGTTTGATATTTACTCATGGCTTACGAGCTCCCATTCCAATGAAAATGGCAGGACCTTTTGGCATATATTACATAAAAGCCCCACGTACTTAGGTTAGCAGCGGAACAGCCGCTGACACATAAGGGCCTGGTGGCGCTTGTTGCATTGACTTGCAGAGAATCCCACTAAGAGCTTGGGGGAAGATTAGGAGAGGCACAAATGGCACGTAAGCTCCCAACTCCCACTGCCTTGAAATGGAAGTGAGACGCCTAATAGCCCTTTGTGCCTTCGAAAATCCACCCCAAGTGTCTGTGGGACTATCGCTTTGGTGAATGGGGCAGTCAGCTGCTGAGGTCTCCCTCCAGAAGCAAGTGTACATTCTCATCTCTCTACTGTTGATGTGCTCGTCCCTGTTCTGTGTGGGGCATCTCTAACATAGGCCCCAAAGAGAGGGTATCAAGCCGTGTAACCTCTTGGTGGATTAAGCTGCAGACTCTGGCCACCTATTTCATGGCTGTCTCATAAGTGTGGACCATTTTATGCTCTTTGACTTTTTTCCATTCACATTCAAAACCTCCATGAAGACAAATCTAGGCCAGTGCGTTAAAGTGGCCTCTGGTTTGGGGTGCCTCGGTAGATGGGTACCCCCCAAAATCTTTGGGGCTTATTTTTCAGCAGAGCTGAGCACTTGCCGCTCCAGTTGAAGAAAACAGGAGCAGCAGGTCCTCACTCCCTCTGGAAAATCCAGACCTAAGTACGTCAAGTCGGGCATCCAAATCTGTGGTCACTTCTGAAGACGCTGGCACTAGTGAGTCCCCTGAGTGTTAACTGTAAATGAAATTGATTCCAAATAAGGTTGATTCCAGGGGTAATCGTGCATGTGTGAGGTTTTCAGAGCAACTGCCCAGCTGACTTTTTTGAGAGTCTGACTTCTTCAGAGATGGGCCTAAATGAAAACCCAGAATCCAAACACCACTGAATTTGTTTGGGAGAGGGAGGTTTGATCGCAGCTTTACAGCTCAGGCCTCTCCCTTTGGTCAGCGAGGCATGGGCATTGATCCCACAAGTTTTACGTGCCTGCTTAATACGTACTATGCATCAGGAGTCCCGCTGAAGTCAGTGGATCTGTTCTATCTGCATAAATCTCTGCAGGATCAGGGCCTCATACAGTAGGGTGGTGAGAATTAGTCAGAAAACAACCCCTCACAACTCAGATTTCAATAACCATCTTTTCCCCTAAATATTTCCAGTTTTTGACCAGATCTAAGTAATGCCTACGGGGGGGGGGGGGGATCTTTTGTCTTCCTGCCCTTGGAAGGCATTGTCCCCTGCTGACTCTCAAACCCTGTCTATACAGTCAAATCCAGTTCCTCCAAACTGGGTGTTGGAGCAGGTGCTGGGCCAGACTCTGCTGGTGAAAATGGGCATTACTCTGTTGAAGTCGATGTAAATAGGCGCATTTCACCAGCAGGGAATTTGGTCCTTGATTTGACTCTTGTGCAGCTGTTGAACCAAATTGGTTTTACGGGCCGAGAAATGCAAAGAGCTCCCAGCCCTGAACGGTTCTGAGGTTTATTATTTTTTGATTGCGAACAGATATCTGCCAAAAGTTTCTTCTATTCCATTACTCTGCACTGTGCTGGAGAAACAAAGCTGCCTTTTAACAGAGTGCTCTGCTCTGTCTCCACACAAACGTGAGAGTGGTTTTTTCCTTTCTTGTTTCACTAGCAAGTTGCACTGATCTCTAGAGGCAACGTTTGCTGGCATCTTGTTACACTGCAGTTCTGGGATTCTTGCAGTCCTGACTGATTTTTTTTTTTTTTTTATTGTGTTAGAGTAAAAAATTCTTTGAACATGGAGAGCAGCTGGGTGGAGAAGTTCTGCAATTGAGTCTTTGCTGTGCTGGTCTAATGTTAGTCAGCCTTTCCTGTTTACACTATTGAATAAAGCCAGTGGCCTCAATATCTTTCCCCGCTTCCCACCTCTTCCAGGCAGGTTTCCAGGGTCCAGTTGAAAGCCTGTTGAATTTCACTGGAGTTTTTTCTGTTGACTTCTGTGATTCCGTAAGCTTTGGATCCGGTGGATTTCCAGAGAAGTGGGGTTTCCCTTGCCATGTCAAATCACAAGCTCTAGCCATCTGCAGTGTCTGCACCTGGTTAATTCTGACTGGAGTAGCAACAAGAGTTTAGTGAAATTGACTTGAATGGTGCCTAAATGTGCCCATGTTATAAACCTGCTTCAGGCAGTAGGACCTAAATCTTTCCAAACTGTCCAACTAATATTGAATGCCTGTGTTTATGGGAGGCTAATTTGAGACACCTAGAACTTTTTGTTTCGTGTTTTCTCCCCAGGTGCGCTAGGCACCCAGAGCTCCCATTTGAAATCATTTGTCATGGGGGCCCATTGGCAGAGGTGCTGAGAGCCTAAGTGTCTTAAATTGGGCATCTTAAATTAGTCAGCCTAAAAGTAAGAGATTTGGTCTTGAGAGTTGAAATCCAGGCTCGAGGTTCTGCTTAACTCAAACTCATTGGAGTCTTTTCACCCACATCGCCAAAAACTTTTCACCGAGCTCCAGTTGCGGCCTGTCTTTGTCCTTTCTCTTAACACAAAACTCCTGAACAAGAATCTCCTTTCAGACTGTCCTTGGCTCACACATTTGGCCATTAACAGGTGCAGGACACGAGTGGACAAAGGTTTAACTTGCCTGTGACCAGTTCCCAAGATATTGGGCTGAGATCTTCACTCTTACTGACCCTTTCTGGGGTTGGGAGTTTGCATGCCAGAGGGCCATATTCTAACACCTGCAGTTGCCGGCTCTCCATCTGACCTGGGATTAAGCTGGGTTTCAGCTATAATTTTTCTTTAGTTTTTTTTTTTTTTTTTTTTTTTTTTTTTTTTTTAAAGTAATCCATTTATTCTCGAACTAGAACTTTTGAAAATCCTTCAGGAAGATAGTTTTGAGAAAACGGCAAAATATATCCTTCACCTTCACCCCAAAAATAGTCAAACAAAAAAGTTGAACCTTCCAAGGCAGGCAGAGTCCTGCCCATGATAGTTAGAAATTAAATATTATTCACGCTGCCCATTAACTTCTCCCTCAGCTGCCGCCTTCTTGCTCTTACCTTGGGAGAGTGAAGGAGGGTCTAAGAAAAGGAATCTTGGAACAATTTTTGATTTAGATGAGATGAAAGGTTCCTGGCTTAGTGCTGTAATTGTCTTTTCATGTTTTTTTATATTTCTTGGAATAAATGTTTAAATAAACGACGTCATTGTGTACACCCTTTGGCTTACAGCTTTCTGTTGCTAGCCTGGAAGTGTTCTGTACATGTTCTGATCCTTCAGATTTTTCCCTTTCAGCTCCCCTAGGTGAACTTACTTGTGGGAAAACGTCCCATGTTGATTGGAAACCCTTCCCCAAAGTTAACCATCTTCCTTACTGCACCCCTCTGATCTAGAGGAACCGTTTCCAATCAGAGCTCAGTCTCCCTGGCCCAATCAATTCCTGGGCGCTGCTGAAACTATCAAGGATGCCAACCGCCAAAATGTTTGCATTGTGGATTCCTGATCTCTAGGAACTAAACTGAGACTACCAACTCATTCTGTCAAGGCCACCAAATTACAGTTGGATCCAGCCTTTTGTTCACTGCTGGCCATAGCTGGACTTTTGACTTGGCAACATAGAGGGATTTGATGGAACTTTTAATGTCTTTGGCCGTTTCGTGCCTATTTCCTGCCGGAATAGCACAGTATTACTTTGGGCATGGAAGAATCACAAATGTCCTTTGTGCTTTACCAGCACTTCTTGCACTGTTGCTCATTTTCAATATGGCATGGATAGCATATTAGCGTCTGTGGAGGGCAGGGAAAGCAATGCCTAGTTCTGTTTGTGTTGCAGAACTGCTTAGGAGCCCCAGTCATAGACAGGGCCCCATTGTGCTAGGTGCTGTACAAACCCAGAACAAAAAGGCGGTTCCTGCCCCAGAGAGCTGACAATCTAAGTAAGCCTCTTGGGCTTCCACTCATCATGATGTAAAGAGGTTCTGTGTTACAGGGCGAACTGTCCTGAAGGCTTATGGGATTTTTCTGTTCTCCCTGCTCTGTCCTACTTCCAAACGCTACTGCTCTCCTTAGTTCAGCTGCAGCTTGAGAAGGGTTTCTTTAAAAACCTGGTTAATACGGTCAGAGCTGGGAGTGGGTTATGATCCTACATCTGAACAGGGAATTTCAAGAGCTGCCCTTATAGGTTCATCCCTTCTTGAAGTGCAGTTGACCACTGAGAAGTGACTAAAAGTAGTGTTGCGGGTTTGCACGGTGGTGTTGCAATGGCTTCCACATCAACGGGGCAGAGGGAGTTGTCCTCTTTGCCACTGCTGCAAACTGCTCTGGAGCTCTGAAGTGTAAGCTGGGTTCTTCCCGTCACCTGAACAGTTAGGATATAGTTCTACTGAAGATAACAGAGTCTAGGTCACTCTCCCATGGCTGACCTGGCTCTGCAGGGTTAACAGGAGTAAAAAGCCATGTAGGTGTGCTCTGGGCACTATGGTCCAATGTTGTACCTCTTGAAATAGCATCTGTTGAGTAAGAAGTGGCCACAGTGTATTGCCAGCTGTTCCTACCGTAACAGTGCTTTTAAGATTTCTTCCCCGCCTTCTAAAATTGATGCCTCAAGCATTGTATTACCACCCAAACTGCTCCCTTCAGACAAGTGCATGCATCCAGTAAAATGTTACCTCTTTCCTCTTTATTTCCTCACCCTTTCTCTTCAATCTGCAAAATGAATTTGACTTGTTCCTATCGGTGCACGGGGTGAGAGGAGACTTCCCTATTACCTAGAGAAACTAGGGTTAAAAAAAATTGTGCACATCTAAAAACAAGGCCCATAGGAAACCTTAGGAGCAATACTGAAAATCTGCTTGGTACGGGTGCCGTTACAGATTGCAATATGCTCCGTGGAATGGGCTTCTTAGATCATAAAGTCTTTCATCTTGAGGATCCTATGTATTCTCACTGCTTTACCAAATTAAACACAGGGAAACACATCAGTGTAAAGACTGCATGTTAGAAAGCTGTTTAAATTGTCAAGACAATATGAGCTAACCCTTTCCACACCTCTCCCCATCACTCTGTGGGACGATGAACTGGGGAGGGATGAGTTAGCTAGGTCTTGTAATTTCTTAATCTTTTTTTTTAAAGAGGTTTAGTATACAAAGTGTGTAAGGGATATAAACCCCCATGCTCCAAGGCATAAACTTAGCAGGGGCTAGGAAGGAATTTCCCCCTTGGAGAGATTCTGCTTTAATTGCCCACTGCAGGGTATCATGCCCTTTCTGTGAAGCATCTCGTATTGGCCAATGTCCCAGGCAGGACGCTAGGCTATATGGATCCCTGGTCTCCCTGGCAGTTCCCATGATCCTGTTCCTATAGCACTGGAAGGACAGGTGTGAGGGATGAGCAATTGAATTAGCTTTGAATTAGGCAGAACAGGGACTTGAACCTTTCTTTGGCATACCAGCTCAGTGCCCTCACCCCTGCCTGCCTTCAAAATCTTGGAAGCGTCCATGCAATGGAAGTGTCATCCTCCAGTCAGCTCTAGACTATGCCATTTCTGGCTCTGCTACAGCCTTCCTGTGTGAGCTTGGCCTTGTCACTTAACTGCTCTGTGTCTCAGTTTTCCCATCTGTAAAATGGGGCTGATAATACTTCTACTGCATCGGTGAGGATAAATGCATTATGATGGGGGGCCTTAGAGGTAAGTAGGTAGCTGTAATAAATTAGGTGACACACACATCTTAAAGGTCAGTGCAAGAAACAGTGGTGGGGGATAACAGCCCCAATAAACTGTGCGACTTGTGCAGCAGAGAACAGGATGGGGTAGTGAGTGATTTCACATGCGGGTTAATAATTCTTGGGTTTCCTTAGAAAGTGTTGTTTTTATTAAAGTTCCGAATTCAGTGGTGGGTGAAACAAACCCCAGGAAATGATCACACATTCATCCTTTGTTCCCTCCTCTGAATAAAGTGCTGAGTGGGGTATTGAGATTTCACCCCCTCTGCTCAGGGGATCATGTTCCACCACTTGAAGGAGAAGGGTTTCCTGCGGACGTTGGTGCCGCAATGGACCTCCCCTAACAGGGTGTGGTAGGAGAAAAAGTCATTGATGAAGGTGCAGATCAGGCCCAGCGGCTCCAGCAGGGAGCGGACGTTCTCCTCCAGGCAGCACTGCCCGTCGATGATGGGCCCAAAGGGCTTCGGGATGCCCAGGTGTTTCCCCAAGACGAGCATGTTCACCTGCAGCCAGGAGAGGAAGAACAGGAGGGGCGTGTTGAATAGACTCTTACAACAGCCAGACATGTTCCTCTAAAGACGTCACTGCATCACTCCAGTGCGATGAGACACGAGACTGGGTAGCCAAGTGTTGAGGGACACAGTGAGGACTCAGCCTATAAACTACGGAGCACAGATGGACACAAGCCACAAAACTCAGCTGCAGCTCCAGATTGCAGATCCCCCAGAGTTTGGCATGAACCCCTCGAGTATGCAGATTTTTGAAGAGGCATAGTCTATGGATGCCCTGTTATACAGACCCTGGCAGGCAGCAAACTGGCAAGTCACACCCAGAATCTGGCAGGAAAAGCCCTTATTCACACTGCGCGAGGCCCCAGGCCTGCACCTCCTTACCATATCTGGGAAGAAAGCGCTGGCTTCCTTGTCAGTTACAGTGAAGAGCTGCGGAAGGTCGATGATGTCTTTCTCGCTCAGGCCCAGCTCTCGTTTCAGGATGTCTCTGTTCCAGTCAATGCAGCTCTGGGGAGGAAGGACAAGGTCACAAAACCGTTCCTCCTAGAGGCAGCCCTGGGAGGAGCAGATTGGAGATCCAGTGTTGTTGCTGTCTGTACATTGAGACAACGGGGGAGGGAAGTAAATTGGGAACTGAAACGAAGAAAGAACCTCACCGTGATGGACAGTTGTGATGGCTTATGAAACCCAATACCCAGTCGTTAATCCCAACCCTCCCCTTGCTAGGGCTTCATATCCCTTTTCAGATCTGAGATAAATAAAGGCAAGCTCTTCCTCGGCTACTTCTGATTCTCTGGCTTGTTCTAGGCTAGCGGTGCCCAACTTACGGCCTGTGGGCCATACACGGTCCACCAGAGCATTTCATAAAGCCCGCAGCCTGCTTCAACACAATATACCAATGGTCGATTCATTAACATTTTAATTTCTTTACTGTTTTTTCCCCATTTTCTATCATTCTGATACATATTTTATGCACTGATTTATGCATTGTTTTAAATAGACAATACTGTACAGAGAAACCACCTAGAATTTAAAATATAAATCAATACAGATCCCTTTAAATCTGATTTTAAAATGTTGAATCTGTTTGGCCCACACCAGTGTGTGTTTAGGTTTATGTGGCCTTCCTGGGTCGTATGTTTGGGCACCATTGTTCTTGACAAGCAGAAGCCACTAGGAGCTTCCCATTCTCTCTCTCACCTGTCCTGAGAATTCCTCCTCCAATACTGCTGAGTTATTGCTGTCTCCTGTCCTTACCTGAACATAGTCGTTGTCCCTCCTCAGGGTTTCATTGGCCAGAATCTCATCAATCGTTGTCATGGGGACTGTCTCTAAACCTGCAAGAAGAAACACATTTAACTAATGAATGAAAATTCATGCGCTAAGTGGGGCTGTATGTGTAAGCCGTGTGTATCTGTAGCTAGATCTAAGAGCCTCTATCCTTCATGAACTGGGCATGGTGGGGGATCTGTCAACCATACTTAGCAGGGGGGGTGCACATGTGTGTGCATCCACAAACATATTATTTTCACTCAGTGACAAACTGTTCTGGGATTTACCTGAGTCTGTCCAAGGGAATTGGTCAAAGTGTTTCAAAATATATTGCAATTTTGATTCCTCTTTGTCAAAATTTGAAATTTTGACCAAAAAAATGAGCAACTTTCTTGCTATTTCCCCTTCTTCCCCCTTTGCCCCCCTCCCCCCCCAAATCACAGCTTGTTTTTCAGTTCGGTCTCCTGTCAAGAGAAATAACTTGATTCTGGGGGACTGTACATCTATAATGGGAAACAGTGGATCATACTTTACTTACCTCCTTGTCTTAGAGAATAAACCATCTAAAGTGGATTTTGAAGCTTTCCTGGAATGGAGCTTGGATTCTACCCCAGCAGAAATTGTTATATTTCTCTGGACATATAAACAGGGCACCGAATACAGCTGTTTAGAAAATGGTTTCTTTTTCCCAGGGAAAGTTGTGACAAAAAACAAAGTAAGTTTCATTTATGTCAAAATTTTCCAGGGAAAATTTGAATACCAAAAAATTAAAACTCAACAAATAAATGCTGTGGCCCTGCCTCCTGGTGGTTTTAAATCAGGTTCCTCAAACGCCTTCTCGTTTATAGACTAGGTATCTTGGTAGGACTACATGTCCCGTGATGCACTACGGTCTCCCCTCTTGGATAGGGGAGGTGATGCATCATGGGAACCCTTGTCCCAGGTGTAGCATGGGAGATGTAGTTTATTCCAGGAACCTAGTCGATAGAGGAGATTAGGATATGAAGCAACCAAATTACGACTCCCAGGAAGCACCGCACAGAATAACCAATGAGAAATTTTACCTTTTTTTTTTTTTTTTGGATGAAAAATCAGTTTTCCCTGGGTAAACTTTTTTTCTCAATAACATTTCTTATAATTGGAAAAACTTGATTTTCTGTCAAAACAGTTTTGACAAAGTTTTCAACCAGCTGTCCACTGAGCTGTCCTGTGCCCACCGAACAGCTTGTTGAGACAGCCCTGTTCACCACAGGCGGCAACTTCAGGATGGTTTGTTCTAATGTGTGAAGGGGGGTGGGAGAGAGAGAAAAGATGAGCTCTCCTACCCTCAAACAGACTGGCCTCTCCATAGCCCTCTTCCTGCTTCTCTTTGAAGAGCTTGTAACAGGCAGTGGGGTTGGCTAAGAGCAGCCGGAAACCCTGACAAGAGAGACAAACCAGTTCAGTGACTGGTCTTTGCCATTCACTCACATTTCACATTATATAGACCTTTTGCCCAGTGGGTTCGGCCTACAAGGGGCAGTTGCAACAGTCTGGATCAACGCGTTTGGTGCTCACGGTCACTATACCCTCCCTGGAGCAGCCAGTTTCCTGGAGCTAGGTAAATTCAGCTAGAAAACAAGGATCTCAGAGGGGAGAATTCCACATGTTTTTACCTCTCTAAAATGGACAGGTGTCTAGAAAGCACATGGTAGCGCCTGAGCAGACGTGTGCTCTGGGTGTCTGAGGATGAAACTTGAATTCATGAACTTCAAACCGGACACTCTTCCTCTGTGTCTACCTGGGACTGGTCCGAGATGTCTCCCCCAAGATGCAGTACCTGTCTACTCAGGGCTGGTCTAAGAGGTCGCCCCCAAGGTGCAGTACCTGTCCGCCCTGGGCTGGGACAAAGCTCAGGAATTCATCCACGTGACCCACGCACAACCAGTCGACATAGAGCTCCACAGGGGCCTGCACTTTCTGGGCATAAAGGAAGTCCCTGACCGCCTTCGTCATCCTCCTGCCATCAACCCTAGAGGCGAAAGGGAAGCAAGATTAGAACCAGACACATTCGCCAGTTAGGAAGAGGCTCGCTATGCAAGGTGGACAGGGCCAAATTAAGGTGTAAACATGACAGGTTCATGGCTAGGCCCCCACTCTGGGAGCCAGATGAAAGTAAATTTGTAGCCCTCGCAGCTGCAGAGGAAAGCTTGAAAACGTGACCCGAGCGTAACGCATGCAGGGACGTCTGCCGGAGTCTGCGGAGAACCTGAAACGACAGCTCTGAGAGGTACAACTGCCCTGTGCATCTCAGTGAGGGGTTAACTCCATGACCTACTGCTCCGGGGACCGACTGTGGCAGGAGAGGAGTACGGCAGGTCTGTCCCAGTCACCCGACAGCTCCTGGAGTAGGTGCTGGGCGTGGAGAGGAGGTAGATGGGAGAGGGCTACTCTTTCTCCTGCCTCTGCGGGAAGGGAGGGAGGGCCACCATCCCTCTGTGTGGGGAGCAACACCATGAAATTAGGATGGGACACGGGCCACTTGTCACGGCACGTCTATGACCCCAGACTCCCTTCGTCTAGCACTGAAGACAGCTAAACTACACGTGCAATCGCTGACCTGGCAGCCCCACGCACAGTGTAACCACCACTTCGTGCTGTGCAGGAGATGCTGGTGTGTTCCAGCTAGGGGCATGCTGTCCCGAGCCACACTCACGCCTCTCACCTGGGGAAGCTGCTTCCAATGAGGATCCTTCCCAGGGGATACTCCTTCCCTTTGACGGTCACCGGAGGGCTGACTTCCAGGTTCCCAAAAGAGTCGAGGCTGGAGACTATTTGATTAAAAGGCTCTCGGGTCACGTAGCCAAAATCGGGGCCCTTCCAGGAAACAAGACGACAGTGAAGCTGAGAGCAGTGAATTGCGTATATCAGACAGGATTTAAGTGGCGCCAGGGCCTTAACTTGGCATGCTACACAGGGTACATTTCAGCCTGCTGGGATTGAAGCAGTCAATGTTGCAGTCTCATGGAGTTTGTTTCGGGTCGATCAAAACATTTTGATAAAATCCCAACATTTCATTCCAATTTTGACCTTTAACTTTAGAATTATATATATAAATGAACAAATTTAGGTAGGAAGAGGTTTAGTGAGTCTTGAATTTAGTCTTGGAAAGTTCTTTCACAATGAAAAATCTAAACGTTCCTGTCTGAAAAACACTTCGTTCCATTTTCAAAATGAAATTTAGTCAAAACCGATGCATTTTTCAAAATGTTTCATTGGCTGAAAACTGCATTTTCGGTCCAAAAAACCCCAAAGCATTTCAACAAAAACCTTCCAACTAGCTGGTGTTAAATTCCGCGCTGACGCCGCCAGACAGAGTCGCATACCAAGACGTTCTTAAAAGGGAAGTCCTGCAGCTCTTTGTTCCTGGGCGAATCGAAGACCACGGGAAACGTTTTATGGGGAGCCTGTACGTAGCCAAACTCCATCTCGTCCTGTTAGAGGGGATAAAGAGAGTGGCAAACAAACAGCCAGCTTAGAACCAGAACCCGCAGATGCGTTTGCTGTTGACATGGCTGGGTGTTGGAGCAGGCCCACGTGGGATTGCTCTCCTCACTGGACAATTGCTGAATGGGCTTCGAGAACAGATTTGTTTCTCACTCCAGCCAGTCAGAGCCCAGCTGGTTCTTGGCGCTACATTTTTAGAGTGCTGCTTCGCTCCTCCAGCTTAGAACTTCGCTGGTTTCAGCCAGGGGCACATGTGTTGCCACAGGATGGGGTAGCGCTTATTGGCCTGCTGCACTGTGTGACTGACGTCTGCGTAACCAGGGTGTGAAACGCGACCCGGATCGCGACGGCAGCATTGTGTGCCTGGACGTCAAAGACTCCACAAGGCACCAGAGCCAGAGGGCTGTGCGTGTTTGGCTTCCCCACTCCCGGCGCTCTGACCTGGATCCAGCGGTCGTTTCGGTTCTCCACCTCCGGGCAGATGGTCAGCTTGCAGTGGGCTTTCCTGGCGAGTTCGCTCACGGCCTCCACAAAGTCAGCGTTGCCGCTCACACTGGGAACAACACGGGAGAGGAAAGAGAGAGCTCTAAACCAGGGAACAGGCAGACCCTTTCCCGCTACCCCCAAACAACCCATAACGTAGGGGATTTGGTACATTAACGGGGTGCTAATTGGCTTGGTGCCTGAGAGTAGCCATGCCCCCTTCCTGTGTATTGAGGGAATTTTTCACCCATCAGTCTCACTGCCACCTCCAGGGGCTTTTGGCACAGGAATTCATTCTTGTTCTCCTAAGGCACAAGGGCATGGAGAGGGAAATGGTCCCGGCTATAATCAAGCCGTTCCAGGCACGATGGGTCCACGGACAGTTTCTGGCCTTGTAAAGATCTCCACAGATCCGACCACACGTGCCCAAAGAGGCCCATCCTAGTATGAGCTGGTTCTTGAGTAGGATTCTTCGGGGGCTGCTTCTTCCGACCTGGCTTGCTCTTAAATCCCAGGTAGGCACGTGGGGTTTGATCCAAAGCCCATCGGAGTCAGTGGGATTATTTGCACGTTTGACGTTAGGCATGTGCCGAACTGCTGCGCTGGACCATGGGCAGAGAGCTCAGCACCTTGCAGGATCAAGCCCCTGGTTAGAAAATGAGGCCATTTCCCCCCCCCCCTCGGCAGTTGAACCGTCCTGCCCTCACCTGCAGACAAAGACCTCCAGAGGCCGCTGAGTGTTGGGGGTCATTATCCAGGGCGCCACCTGGAAAACCACCGTGTCTGTGAAAATCGGGGTCTCAGGAAGACTCTAGTGAGGGAAAAAAAACAAGTGGTGATTGATGGATCCTAGTCCAGCTCCAAAGATCTCTCTGCAGCTGATAGGAGATCCCTGCTTACGTTTGGCCTCTGCCATCTCTCTGCTACGTCCTCCCACAGGGCGTGGAGCGCACAGTGGTGCCTTTTATCCTGCCCTTTGCTCCTCCCTTTGCATCTTGATCCACTGTAACTCAAGCCTCTCCCATGGCCATTCAGAGACTCTCTCCAGAAGGAAGGAGAGGCCCGGGCCTGGCTCAGAAGGCAGGAGACCTCAATTTAGTTGCTATTCAAAAGCAGTTTCCTCCTGTTAAGTGTTTAGCATCAAAACCCTTGGCTCAGCTGGCCGGGCCATGTAGGGAGTGGCCATGGTGGCCGTGCCATCTATGGAGGTTGACAGGCCTACCCTAACTGGCTGAATCTTTGCTCCGAGATCCAGCAGGCTGAGCCTCAATTGCCCCTGAGCCACCCCGGGGTGTGGTGTACCAGCAGCACCCTCCCCAGAGAGGCCGCTTTGCAGAGCTTTTGTTCTCTCCAGCCCAGCTATACCCAGGCCAAGCGAGCACGTCGGCTTATTGCACCTCAACAGGGGCGTCCAGCAGCGTGACGTGGAAAGAGACCAGCCCCGAGAAGTCAGCGTCCGGGAAGGCCAATCCCTCCACGTAGAAGATGTCCTCCTCTTGTCCACTGGCACGATCCACGACGTAGGAGAGCTCCTCTGACCCCAGCACGTGCTCATACTGGGGGAGCGCATCGTTGCCTGCGAATGTAAAGGAGTATCCTGTCGTGTCGGGGGAACCACGCTGAGCACAGTACAGCGAGCAGAGATCGCTCAGCTACTCCCAGGGCCTGGGAATCAAGCTTCCGGATGTGGGCGGTTGGCCGTTGTCTACTCGGAGAATTAACCCAACCCTGGAGCTGCACCAGTGCAAACTCCTCATGGAGACAGGCAAAGCCATGATTTGCACCTGTGGACCGAATTCCTCACAGGAGTTAGCTCCACCAGTGTAAACTGCAGTCTACACTGGTGCAAATTCACCCATTCTAGCATCCGGGGTCAGTTGTTATAGAAAAGGCCAAAGGGCTTAGATTTAAAGCCTAATGACTACAATCACATGAGAGGTGCATTCCGGCCTGGAAGCATTCTTGCTGGCTGGATGTCAGCCTCTCATGTGGACTGGAATTTAGAGGAAAGGCAGGTGTTAGAGGTGATGTTACTCAAAGCCCTGAAAGCAGCTTCATAAACTTGAGAGCTAGCTGGAGAGCATTCAGTCGCCGATTTCAGATGTAAGATAGCCCCATCGGCTGCCCAATGTATCTGTGTCTCATAAATACCGAAGAAATTGGTTGAATGAGTAATTGTCAGATGATGGGTTTGGGAACCGAACACAGTGTGATGTTTTGGTGACGTTATTAAATCTGCTCCCAGCTTGGACAACAGAAACAGGAGATTTGTCAATGAGCCACGCATTTCAGCTCTGAATTCATGAACCTTTTAGGATGGGTGAGAGTTTCAGAAATACCCCGGCGTCACTGAATGGTCTTAATGAATAGTTGAGCCCAGCAGCAAGACTGATGCAGGGCAATCAGGTCACAGTTGCCTCTGATTTGCTCTCCCACTAGTTGTGTCGTTCTTTAGCTGGAGCCGAGGGCCACTTAGAAAGGGGAGAAATTCTCTCTCTGCCTTTGAAAACCATCAAAGGTATTGCTTGCACTCTGATCCTTCCAGCCACCCGCCCCGCTCATCCATCTACATGATGATCAATAAGCTTGAATTCCCCACTGTGCGTGTGATGTTTGCTCCTCACTGACCCCCCACCCCCACCCCAGGAGCCTGTGGGATACTCTGGATTTTCACTTCCCAGACTGGAAGAGAAGCAGGAGCAATTGGTCTCCAGGTACATTGCCTCTTCCCTGGAACACAGAACATCCGTCCTGCCCCAGCAACTAGGTTTTAACATCCTTTACGAGAGCCAGGCAGACACTTTGCATTTACCTGCTGCCCCAGTTCTGGAACTGGTCATGTCTCACTGGGATGTCTGGTCTCCGTAACTTATTAGGGCCATACTCTCCTTTTCACTGCAGAGGTAGCTGATATCACCCCTTTACGTCCCCCCTCTAGCCCCATGGCACTAAACATGTACGATTTCAGCTCCTCACCCAGTTAAGATTCTGTTGGATAAAATAAACACCCACTGTAGTGAATCAGCTGAGCAGTAGCAGGTCAGCAGGGGCACACGAGCGATCTGGTGGGAGCAGGTCAGCAGGGGCACATGGGGGATCTGGTGAGAATGGGTCTCTTCCTCCAGCCAGGGAAGATGCTGGCAGTTAAGAGGGCACTTGCGTGTTGGGAGGGGTGGGGTTCAGAGTGGTCCTGGGAGGGGGGGAGGAGGGACAGTTGGCAGAGCACTCACCCTTCCCCCCCCAGATGTTAAGACACCTAGACTTGGTAGCTGAATCATGTGCAGTGCCTGACCCAGCTGTGGTGCATCTGGCCCGCTAGCAAGGGTTGCACTGGGATAAAGGCTGGCACGGCAGCCCTGGGACACCCATGATGGTTACACCAGGATGTTGCACTAGAAGAACGTTAAGGTAGCACAGAGTACTCAGTAACACAGCAGAAAAGTGCAATCGTTCAGGCTGACCAGACACACTTAATTCTGCCCCCCCCTTGTGATACAGCAGGATGAGAGCACTGCACTCTGCCCATGAACCTCCGGTGCCGCTCAGGAGCCTCCTGGTGTGCAAAGAAGGCCTGTGTGTTCCCCCACTCGTGGGCCAGGCCGCTGGTTCTCAATACAATAGAAAACCCCAAACCGTGCAGACGGCCAGGCACATGTTTAAGCTTGTGAATGCTTCCACTCGGGTCAATAGAAGTGCTCACATGCTTAGAGCTGAGCCTGAGTGTAAGAAGGTGGTCTGCCCCTTTAAGGGCCAGCGGCCCGGGGACACACCACCCCCCCCCCCAGCCCTGTTTCGGAATGGAGCCTTTTTCCAAACAGGTGTCTCAGCCTGGGAGAGAGATGAGCAGACCCAGCTGGGAAGGGGTCAGGTGATTCCTTTTCTCATACAGGCCTGAGAGCTGCAGGAAGGATGCTGGCAGGCCCTGGAGTAGGAGGGAAGACAAGGGCAGAAACCTCTGTAGCCTGCTCTGGCTGGGGGAATAGCTCTGTTTTGAGATCTGTGGGGTTTGAGCCTGAAGAATAAAAGTGCCCTGCAGAGCCAGGCCGGCAGCATGCCACGCGTGGAAGTGTTTGTGAGATTGGGGCAAAAGTGTGGCGGGAACAGCTGCGTGCCAATGCCGCGTGCAGCTTTCCTGAGGGGAACTCAGCGCCGGGGATGGCACAGCCAGAGAACAGCTCATTTAAGAGCAGATTTAGAACTGGGTCCCGCTCCTACTGACGGCAGGAGCAAAGCTCCCACGTACGTCACAGGGAGCAGGAGCAGGTTCTTCGATGGATTCAGTATTGCAACCGCCTCTTACTATCGCCCTGTTCTACTTGCTGTGCAGCAGGCTGCTGGAGTGCCACGGCTATCCACAGCACGTTATCATCTCATGCCAGGCCGCAGCGTACTGCGTCGCCGCAGAGCAAAGGCAGAGGGAATTCTAGACATTCGCAGACTGGCTCAGCAGAGCTGTAATTCCAAGACCAGATACTCACCCCGGGCATGGAAAACTCCCACTTTGTCTGCGTCCGACACGGAAATGTGAAGAACCAACTTGTGGTCGTCAAAGATTGCGTCGGGCCCTTGAGTTCTCAAGATCATGCAGGACATGTCCCTGAGGTCTGAGAACAAGAGGAGACCAAAAGAGAAAAGAGTGGGGCTTTTTAAAGTGGCTGCATTCAGATTTGGATCATCAAGTCTCTAGAACCTAACTTTCTTTCAGAAAAAAAAATGTATAAAAGATGCCAGAACCTCAGCTACTGCATATCCTCTTAGCTCCACTGATGTCACTGGATCCAAGCCAATGTACACCAGGTGAGGATCTGCTCCATATAGTATATGATCCCTCTACAGAAGCTCTGTCCCTCAGGTAACACTGTGTCTGACAGGACCATTGTCTATATACCAAATGCATCAAGAAGGGATGGGGAAATCACTTCTGGGCTAGTCCTAAAGGACGAAAATGCAGCTCATTGTGAAGCTCCGAGGTTAAAGCACTGGAACGCTGGACCTCTGTGCTCTGTCCCCCCATCAGTTTCTGTTGTGTTCCTTTTTTAAGGTGGGGGTTAGGAAAGGCTGTAAACACTATTGGCAACCCAGGTATCTCTTGCTTAGCGTCGCAGGAGCAAAGGTGGCCTCCTGAAAATCAAGACTAGGAGTGGTTGGGTACCCAAGGGAGAGAAGGAGATCTATGCCTCTTAGCTATTACATTCAGCGAGGTTATTTTCAAGGGATTTGCGCCTTAAGGTTAGTAGCAGCAAAATGTCAAATAAGCCCCCATGATATCTGAACGTGCTCTTCCACAAGGGGCGCTCAGCATCTAGGCTTCCCTAGAAAGCAGACCACCAGCTATTGGCTTACGCTGGAGCTGTCTCATTGCACAGCCAATAGCCCGGCAGTCCCATGGTTCAGTTAGGTGAGGACACTTCTAACACAGTCACTTTACAAACACGGCTGCAGTTCTGATGATATCACTGAGGGGCCTTAGACGTGCCCGGAGCCATGGTCAGACTCAGCGAGACATTCTGATAAGCGGTGGTTGCAGTGGGCTACCTGGGCAGTTTCAAGGGTACACGTTTTATAGTTCTACTGCTAGCAATACATAGATGTGGGCCATGAAAATCCAGGCCTAAGCTCTGATAAGCAGAGCCCGATCGTTCACACCCTCACTATTCCTTTTTCTGTGGGTGCAGTTTCTTCTTAGGACTCCGCTAACATCTTGCATTCTGGCCTGAACTGGCTGGAATTTCAGACGTACCGCATCATCTGATTAGTGCTCAACCCAAAAGCAGCGATCCGTTCCCAGCCAGTACCTGCGTAAGATCGCACATAGAGATCCATGTTGTCCATATCCGTGGACTTTGGGTCGTCCCTATCACAGTTCACTAGCAGGACAGCTCCTTGCCCATCTGGGCCCCATGTCCACTCTCTCTGCAGAGGCAAATCAAAAACAGGCTTGTGTGGAAACCAGGAACCAAGACCAGAGAACTGGAACCCAATTCTTTTCACTACTACAGTATTAAAAGCCGAGAGGATAGGCATGTGACATAGCTGCTTCCTGTGGCTTTAGCCCCTATGGAAAGTGTTCCCCTCCCAGCTGTTGGCGACCTTCCTGCAAAATGTAGACATACGTCTCCACCTTACCCATTCCCAGTTCAGAAATATATGAACTTCCAGATTCAAGCCACTCAAACATACAGTCTTGTAGGGCAAGCACTGTGGTGTGAGCGCAGGACTGGGAGCCAGCATCTGCTGATACAGCTGAGTGGAAAACTGTCTTCCCATCTCGTGAACATTTTTGAGATACCAACAAATTTTCCTGTTGGACCAAGAGTTAAAAATGCAAAAATTTTCACAAACCAAAACTCCAGAAAAAAACAATTACGTCAATCAAAACATTTCAATCATTTTGAAACATTTTGAAGACTACTTTTCCTATAATTAGCTTAACTTTTTAAACAAAAACCAGAAAACCAACATTTTTCATCTTGGAAATGCAAAACTAAACGTTAACAATTTCAAAACTTTGCAAATTATTTTCATGTCAGAAAATTTGTCAAAACTGACCTTTACTTGTGAATAGTTTCTGTTTTGATGAACTGGCATTTTCCAAACAAAAACAAAACAAAAAAATCACTTGTCTACACTGGGACCCTCAAGAAAAACTAATCCAAATTAACTAAAGATGTGAATTTTGGTGGGTTAGTTAAACACATTAAACCCCTTTGTGAATGCTCTTATTCAGAATTAAAGTAGCCTTTACTTCAGTTTAGTTTAATGAACTTCCAAAGTGAATGAATAAACTGAATTATGGCCATTTTAATTCTGAATGAGAGTGTTCACACGGGGGTTTAATGCAGTTTAACTAATCCACTTAAAATTCACACCTTTAGCTAATTCAGATTTTCCTGAGCACCCCCCTGTGGACAAGTTCTTAATTAATGTTGTAGCTCCTTTAATGCTCCTTGCAGGCCACAAGCTGGTGCTCTGCAACCACAGTACTAGATAAACCATGATCTATCTCACCATAGTGATAGCGTGTCTCCTTTACACTCAATACTCTGCTGGGAACCTTTGGGATGATCAGTTCAGAGTTTACTCAGCCAACTGATCTCCCTTAATCCCTGGGTGTATGAAGATGAATCATACTTACCTTATCTGTTGTTTTCCTCTTCACCGCCCCACTGCGAGTTGTATCAGTATCCAAGGAGATGTCTGCAACGGCACAAGAGAGGAAAAGAACCCAGCGGGGTGGATGGCACTGAGAACCAACTACCTGGACTCGATCACATCCCATCCATGGTTGGAATCTTCATTACCAAAAGCTGAGATGGAAGGGTTCCTTCGGCTGATATGTGCTATTATGCGCTTCTTTAAAGGTGTGTAGATTGCAAAGCCTCAGGGCAAAACAAGGCCTGGACTGAACACAGCTCAATGGAGAAAGGGGTGAGCTATAAGGGAACTGGTCTCCATTAAAGCATGGGGCTCAGATCAGCTGGTCTGTCCCTTCAAGCAGAAAATTTTCCATCAAAACTATCTTCGACTAAATGAAAATATTCATGAAAAGCATTTGCTTTTCCACAGAAAAAATTTTTCATTGAAAAACAGAGCACCCAAACACAGAAATATTTCGATGTGAGAATGCTGCCGTGGTGCTTCATGGGAGTTGTAGTTCAGGTGCCTATTGTTCTCATTATTCCCCGTGGTCCAGGCTCCCTAGCCAAACTACATCTCCCAGGATGCACCATTGCCAGGGACAGCCTTGATGCACCAGCCCCCCTCCTCAAGGGAGAGACAGTGGTGCTTCATGGGAGATGTAGTTTGACCAGGGATCCGAGCCTACAGAGGAGAATGGGAGCATGAGGCACCCAAACTATAAATCCCATGAGTCATTGTAACAGCATTTCCAAATAGAAATATTTTGGCTTTTGATCTTCCACTGTAAAATTGCAATTCCTGCGCCCTTCTCTCCCACCCATACCTTTGCCAGCTGCTCCCAGAAGCCAGCATAAAAAACGTGACCTCCCACCCTCCTACCCAGTCAAGGGAGTCGTACTTTGGGGCTGAGTTTATTGAACAGATGGGTTCTACGGTTCTACTTACCAACACAAGTCAGGTAGAGCATGGCTCTGTGTATGGGTGTCCCCCCATCTTGCCCGTAGTATGAAATCCTAACCTGCAAAGACACCATCGGATCAGCACTACTGCTCTCAGAACACCACTACCTGCAGCGACGCGAACAGTAAAATGGGGACTTGCACTGCTACGGATGAGACCAGAGTGAGAGTCTTGCGCATAGACTTGCACTTCCTATGCAGATGACTCCGTCAATACAATTCTTTGTTTTAAGACTGAAAGGAGGGTCATGTGGCTAGGGACCTGGGCCAGGGCACAGGTGATCTGTGCTCAATTCGTGGCTCTGTGCCATCAGGCAACTCCCTTATTCTCTCTATTCCCCCTCTGTGAAATGGGGATTATACTTCCTTTATCCTACTGTCTGTCTTCTCCATTTCAACAGCTCTTCTGGGCAGGGACAGGTTTTGAACAGAGCCTAACATGGGACATGCTACTGTAATACAACTACTAATGCAGTGTAGAGTCATGTTGCTCCCTCATGGAAATGCACGACAGAGACAACAGCTTAATGAGGCTAAATAACGAACAACCCATTATCAAGTAAAAACAAAGCTGCTGAAATGAAGCGGTTTGAGAGCTGGGCTGTTATCCCAGCCCGTGAGGTGATGAAAGTCCCGTATGGGACACCCAGCTCATTCCGGCCCCCAGGACATGGGCACCCTTAGCGAGCAGACATCTCTCCAGCCAATGCACAGTGTCTCTTGGCCAACTTCAAACACCCTTTTACCTGGTTCAGCTCCTACGTAACAGCTCTCTTCTCCTGCATTCACGTAAGTTGGACATTGATTTTCAAAGGGTGCTTCCCCCCACCACAACAAACTACCTTGTTATCATTGATTTCGTTGCTTGGCGTCTTCATAGTCACCACCACCTCCACCCCGGCATCCAGGGGCCACCCGGGCACGCATGTCGGCACTTTGGCAACCTGAGGGTTGTGGACAATATAGACGTCAACACCAGGGGTGCCACGGACATCGAACGACGTGGCGTCCTTCGGGGCTGATCTGAGGCAGAGGATGAACAGTCAGTTACGGTCGCAGCTGAAAATCCCATCTGCTCCCGACTTCAGCTCCATCAAGATGCTACAGAGCCAGACAGCGACACTGCGGTCCTGTTCTAAGGCCAGGGAATTCCACCGTAAAGGCAAATACTGGGGTGCAGTAAGTGGCATTTATGGACGCTGATACTGTAAACGGCAGGAGACCCTAGTCCGTGATGGAGGAGACATGCTGCAGGTGAGCAAGTGTCATTCAGCATTTTGCTGTGGGCTGGTACAGCTCAGATCTGGTGTCAAAAGCTGCACAAAGGAAACCGTTTACAGTGCACAAGAAGTTTTACTGTTCCTACAAAACCCAGGGACGATGCTACATATCCGTGAGCACCATTAACTATTTACACTTATGCACACACAAAGCACTCCTGTCACGTTTCAAATGTTTTGACCCAGAGCTGGGAGGGCGGGGGAGTGGGTGGCAGGGATCAAGCAGTTCATTTACACCCGAAGAAAAACACTGAAAGAGTCTTTGCCAAATCAGCTCTGTGACAGACATGGCCATTTCCTGCCATAGCCTTGGGAAACCTTAGGGAATTCAGTGTGGGGTCCATGACATGAAGTGAATGGTTTATGCATTATTGTGGGCTGGGATTGTGTGTAACCTCTCTCTAGGGATAAAGGGGATCCTGGGAAGTGTTTTGAACTACAAAGAATTGTAGTGAACAAGATGCCAGGCAAGAATGGACTTTGGAGACACATAGTGTCAAGTGGTTTGCCTGAGGAATTTCTATGGGAGGTGAATGCAAATGTCTTGTCTCCAGTTATGCAAAAACCCAGCCTTTGGAAGTTCCTCTCTGACAAGGAGATCATTGTCTGCTGATTGCGGGTTCCTGGAATCTCAAGGTCAAAGCCCCAAGCTGTCTGAAGGAAAGCCTGAGCTATTCATGGGCGGTGCTAGTTCTGAGCTGAGGCGGTTATGAACTTTTAATCCCAGCAACACCCCGTGGTAAAATTTGAAGGACGGCCTCTTACCAGAGCACCTGCTGGAGTTGGGGGTTCGTCTCTGGGAGGCTTATTAGCACATCTGCAAGTTCTTTTCTTATTTTAATAGGTTTTCTCTGTAATACTTTTACCTTCAAAATGCAGGTGCTGACTCTGAAAGGACTGTGTGGGGACTTGGGGCTGTATCAGTGATGTCATCTGTAGCTTTCAAAGAGAAAGCAAAGCATAGATGCTGGCCTGTTTTGGCAGTCTGGCTGGCTGGGGACATTACAGTATAGGCAAGGAACTGTGCAGCCGGGAAAAACCTGAGTCAGGAGGGAGAGAGAGACGGGTCTCTGCCCAAGAGATTTAACACACAGAGGTGGAACCTGAGGCATAGAGAGATTCAGGGTCTCAGAGACACTGAGGCACAGGAGACTAAAAAGTGCCTACGTGGTTTAGGGGCTGAGTCTCATTAAAAGTCAGTAGGACCTACGAGCAAAGCTGGGAGAAATCTCTCAGACCAATGGTTATTTGAGGAAAAGTTAAGACTTGTTCAACCTGAAAGTGCTGACAAACGTGACCTGAAAAGCTTGAGCCATTCACAGAGTGGCCAGAGGAGGAGGAGGAGGAGATGGTGGCAGAAGATGGCTTTGTAGCCCTTAGTCCGTGGTTAGGGCCCTCACCTACGATGCGGGAGAGCCACGTTCCAAATCCCTGCTCTGGAACAAGCCTGCCGTGAACTTTGTCAATTCAAGGAAAAATCTGAAACATTTCCGATGCAGTTCCACCCCAACTATCGTTCATTATTTTGTTTCAGCACCGCCACTGAACTGAAAAAATCACTTATTTGCCCAGCTCTGCATCAGCGTCTAAGTGATTTGAGCACTTTTAAAATGACCCGCTAAGTGACTTGCCCAGGGTTACACAGGAAGTCTGTGGCAGAGCCAGGAATTGAACTTGGGACCCCACGGGCCAGGCTAGAATCTAACCATTGGACCGTCCTTCCATTGTAGGTGATGAAAGCTTGCTGCCTCTTTCACAGGTCTATATGCCAAGGTGCAGAGCGGTTCTGAGGGACTGTGGAGACAATGCACTCCATGCGGGAAGGGACAGTGGGCCATTCAAGTCAGTAATTCAGATGCATGTTTTGAACCCCCCCTTCCTAACCTAGGACAGTGGAATGGCCTCTTTGAGCTATCAGAGGCAGAGCACACCTGTCACAATGGGCAGCCCTAGCGCATCATTTGGAATCCACCTTTCCCTGTCACTGCCATGAGTCCCGGTCTTAGCACCGCCTCTGTGGTTACCGCGAGGATCCTTCCTGGCAGCTGTGCAAAGAAAACCTCCTGCACCGACAACATTAACCACACATAGCAAGAAGCTGACCCAGGAAACACGCTCTTGCCAAGCAGGTGGAGTTAAGATTTCCTGTTAACAATGGCAGACAGCCAACACTCCTCCCCGGGTGGAGGAACCTGCCTGCTGGCTGGCAGGCCCATGCTTGTGCTGCCATTTGGCCGTGCAGGGTCAGGAAAGAGACAGGCATTTCCCCCTAACCTCAGCAGAAAGTGCTGCACTTGCCCCGTTCATCTGCATGATGTGCCGATGGCCAGCAGCCCTCGCTGGTTCCCAGTGAACGTGGGGTTCAACGCAGCTCAGCTTTCCCCTTGTCTGGGGCCAGGCCCAGGGCGCAGAGTTGGGCGGCTGCCTCTGGGATAATCAAAATCCGTCCCCACTGCTCCTAGGCCTGAGCTACATCCCAACCTGGGAGGCTGTTTCCTTCACCTTCTATTATTTATTACTTGTGTTCTGTAGCCCCTAGGAGCCCCAGTCATGGACCAGGATGCCATGGCGCTAGGTGCTGTGCAAACCCAGAACAAAAAGACTGTCTCTGCCCCAAGGGGCTTACAAACAGATGGATACAGGCGGACAGGGGAGTACAAAGAAACGATGAGACAACATTGGCAGTGGTCTCAGCACAGCAGCTGCCTAACCATGGGCCAATTTTTTGTGGGCTTCACAGTAAAGGAGCGTTTTGAGGCAGGACTGCTTTCTTCTTCTTAGGATTATTCCTTGAGGAAAAGCCTGGCTGGTCACACCTCTTTTTTCATGCTATCGGATGAGTGAGGAAGGTTGGTTCTGTGGTTGAGGCTCTGGACTGGGACTCCAGAGATGGCCAGATTCTTGTCAGCCCACTGCTCTTCCAGCTTACCCAGAGAGGTTCGATGGCACCAAGGTGACAGCTAAGTGTTAGTCACCAAGCACAGAACAAACAAGAGATTACATTAAAAAATTATCTGTGACCAGTCAGGTGCTGCATACTTAGATAAGGATTAGCAAAGCGTTCCCCATCTTGCAGCAACAACGTCAGCAACTGGCTATTAACTGTTACTAAGAATCACAGTGGGTTGGGGCACAGAGATGACTAAAGACAGAGGGAGAGCCAAGATACCAGGCGGGTCTGGCAGGGAGGGAGTGAAATCTGGTAGGCAAGCAATGCAGCTCCCTCACCCACGACCTCTGGGTATTGTCCAGTAAGTTTCCTGCTCTTCTTTGGGACATGATGCTTCTGCAATGGTGCCACGGAGCAGCGCTGCTAACCTCAAGTCAGCCCCTAAAACACTCATGAGGTTGGCTTAAAATTGATGAGAGTTAAAAAAAAATAACTTGGGGCTCTTGTTCTTGGATATCTGGTTTCTGAGCCTTTAGAGATGTACTTGGGTCACGGGGCAGGTCTACACTTAAAATGTTGCATCAACACAGCTGCACTGATGCACTTCAGTGAAGACGCTTTCTCGTCGGCATAGTGAATTCACCTCTGTGAGAGGCGTCAGCTGCGTCAGCAGGAGAATCTCTCCCCCAGCATAGCGCTGTCTACACCAGCGATTAGGTCAGCATAACTACATTGCTCAGAGTTGTGGATTTTTCACACCCCTGCGTGACATAGTTACACTGAAGTAATTCTGTAGCACAGACCTAGTCATGGTTTCAGGCTTTTCTCTGTAACTGTTAGCGCTAGAAACTTTCATTAAAAAAGGAAGTGGAGAGTCTCATGAAATCACCTGACTCCGGGAGCTGACGCTTTGAGAAAACACACCGAAAATCATGGAACTCACAAGAGTCAGCAACACGGATCATGCACGTGCATACATGCAAGGTGCACACGCTGGCAATGTGGACTGTCTGTAGATTGTTCAGTCCAAAAGTAAATCTGACAAAAAATGCAGTTTGGGGGGCAACTGAAGCGATTTGCGAATTCAGCTCGAATTCAGTGAATAGTTTTGGTCAAATAAAAAATGAGAACGTTATATGAACAAAAAAATTAAAAAGGTGAGTTTCAACATTTTCTGAACGTTTCAACATTTTGTTTTTAAATAAACTGGGTTGTTTTGAATTGTTTTGAAATTAATTTTGTTTTAAGTTTGTTTTGTTTTTAAATAAACCAGGTCGTTTTGAATGGACATTTTCTCATCGAAATGTCACTTCAGAAACAGCCTTTTGAAATGTTTCGTTCGAGCCGAAGACAGTGGATTTTGTTTGTTTGTTTGTTTCAGCAAGAAAAACAAACCAAGAAAATATTTCCGTTTCAGTCTGAACCAAGGCAAGTTTGATTTCGGATGTGTCGGCTGGGTCACCGAACAGAAAACGTCAACAAGTCGCTCAGCTGTAACTGGGTGCACGCCACGTCTTCTGGTTTTTGGTCTCTTCATCTTGGCAATCCTGCCATTTGCCAGCCACGCCCAGCACCACCCTCTGCACCCTCCAGGCCTGGCAGTGGGTGGCCCATGGAGCAGCCCGATACAATTACACAACAGTGAGGTGCTCCCCTGTTCCCCTCCCCTCCTCTGAATGTCAAGGGCGGCCTGAGCTCTAAGTTTATGGTATGAATCAATGACACCCCTGGCCATTCTCTGAGCTGGCTATAAAACTCTTACCCTCCAAGAGGCTGAAGGGTAGGGTAAGCCCATCTACTGCCCTGCTGTACAACTGCCAGGTAGCAGAGGGGAAAGGAACCACAAGCAGCAAAAAGCAAAAGCAAACCCTTTGCCCTCTCTTCCCCTAATGCAGGGAGGGCTCCCCTTCTTCACTGAACTCCATCTAGCTGCCGGAAGGGAATGAACAACCGCAGCGTGTAGTGTGGACAGCTTTGAGGACGCCCCGATCCTGGGAGACTAGACAGTCTGTGGGGGAGCTGTTGTATTTACTGAGGTGGAATACATGGGCCAAAGGTATTAACATGACCCAGTCCCTGTCCAACTTTAAACAGTGTTACACAAGTTTGTGGTTTGGTATACAGAGCCCTCAGCCTGCCTAGCACCATGGGAAAGTCAGCATTCGAAATCCTGGGAATCCTCTATTAAAGATACAGGAAAAAAAGGGAAATCAGTTAAAGCATCTGAAATGTACTGGATTAAATAAGCCTTTCATTTGAACAACTCCCTTTCCTTTTAGCTGGGAGGGGGGAAATAATGCAGCAACCAGCCTGCACCCACAGCAGGGTCTTTAGCAGAGTGTACGCTACAGTCTCAGCGAAGAGGAGCCGTTGAGGCAGGGCTGGGGGAGACAGAAAATCAGGCGAGTGCCTGACTTACAGAGCCTTGCTGGAACTTAAAAGTTGGTTTGCGGCTAAGGCAGCAGTTCCTGAACTGTGGTGCGTGACCCCAAGCGGGGTCGCTTCATCAGCAGATGGGGTCCCGGCAATCCCGAGCGTGCAGAGGACACCCTTTTACAAAATGGCCTCCTCCGCCCAGCGTGAGCTCACACGCCCCATGTGCACGAGGTCACGTCGCACGGAGGAAGCTATTTTGCTCTACAAAACGGCGCCTTCCCTACAGCAGGACCTCGCACTCCCCCTGTGTGTGTGAGATGATGCAGTCCAGAGGGCACTGGTTTGTAACGCAAATTGGCATCCTCCTTGCGGCGTGACCTTGCACATACAGTGCGTGTGAGGTCACACTGCAGGGAGGACACCATTTTTAAACAGCAACTGTCCATACTGTCTGGGGTAGTGGGAAACGACACCTCTGAAAATGGGTCATCCAGGGGAAGTGTTTGGGAACTACTGGGTTAAGGACTGAGATTCAGGCGATCAGTCACACACCCCATGTGTGACCCTAGGCAAGTCATGTATTTCTCAGTTCCCCATCTGTAAAGGTGGGGGTGGGGGAGCATAATCCTTTGACTATTTAAACTGTAAACTCTTTGGTGCAGGGACGGCGTCTTACTCTGTGTACGTACAGCACCCAGCACCATGGGGCCTGTGATGGAGTATGTATACCACACACAGGCCCTGAAAGGATTAATGAGGTCCTGAGAGGCCAATTAGCATAGCAGGCTGCAGCTGGAGGGCAAGACAGGCTTAAGTAATCAGGATGCCCAGCTGGGCAGGAACAGGCTGGTTGGTATAAAGGCAGGCAATGCAGGGCGGACGGGCTGCTAGGAGGAGAGGAATTCTGCAGTTGTGCCCTGGGCCCAGAGACCGTGTGAGCAGAAAGCCGGGGGGGCCTGTATCCTCAGTAGGGAAGCCCAGCAAGAGTCTGGGAGAGATGCCACAGCCACGAGGAGTGGAAGAGGCTCCAGTGGTAAGCACTGGTAAAAGGGCAGGATCTAGACCTCCAGGGAGGGAGAGAGCCTGACAAAGCAGTGGAAACAGAGCAGCCGTAAGGCCTGAAAGGCCACGCCTGAGGAGGGCGGCAATGGGTTGGAGTCTTGTTGGGGATTCCAGGTGTGGGTCCTGCGACACCGGTGAGCCTACGGAGGTTGTGGGGAGAAGACCTGAGAGGCTGAGAGAAGTAGCAACAAGGTGTTGGATGGGCAGACCAGGGCTACTGGTTAGAGGCTCCCCAGGCTGAAACCCAGTGTACTGGGGGAGCCTGGATTTCCCTCCCAGCCCCAGGTCTGGTGACAGGCTGGACAAGGGGCTAAGGATGACTGGAACCCCTGAGGCTAGGGGTCCAGAACTGGGGCCCGAGACCTGCGATGAGAACGCTGAACTGCTGTTGGTGGGACTTTGTTACTCTGGAAGAGTGGACTAAAGCGTGACCTGGCTGGAGGGCCCAGTCATGGGAACAGGCAGTCCACGAGACAGGCCAGCTAGATGGGGAGAGAGCCACTACCTGGCCACGCAGAGGTCCTCTAGCGGTGAGTGCGCTCCCTTCGTAGGGCCCCAGTCTCAACTGGGCCCACTGGGTGCTACTGTACTCTAAATGATGACAGTGAGGCAGGTCAGGAACGGTTGGCTGCAGGATGAGACTGGGGAAGGGTAGCAGGAACTGACTGGTTCCCAGAGCAGATGCATCACAGGCAGCAACGGGACGAGCTCCCCATATTCCCATAAACTGCCATGCCCACATGCATCAGTACTGTCCTGGAGAGACCCTTCCTAAGGGCAGGAGGAGATGGAGTTCAGTAACCACGGGCCATTCGGTCCCTGGCCCTTCTACTGAGAAAGCCAACAAGGATGTTTGTGTTGACAGACACCTGTCTACTATGAACTGTACACAATTCAAATAGGCCACCAAACAGTCAGCAGATAATGTATCGACCCCACATGAACTAAAGGAGTAACTCCACTATGTGGTAACAGTAGAAGGCTTTTATCCTCTATGGATCAGGCACTGGCGGAAGACAACACATTTAGCCAGCACATTACAGATGCTAGCAACTTCTAATCTGACTGGATTTGAAACTGTGACTGTCAGACTGCCTGAAGTACAGCATGAGTATCAACCTCAGGACACACACCACAAATGGGCTGTGAGTTCTATACTCTAGATTTCACCAATCAATGGTGAACTCCTCTGGCACTACAACGGAGTCACAGACTGTCCCCTGAGATACTCCTAATAGTTGCTTAATAAGAACTCTGAATAGCTTGCCATCTTGGTAAGCCTGCTTTTGTGATACATTCTCCCTTGGTTTACACCAAAAATCCCAACAATAGTCAGGTTACTCCGAGTCCCAAAGGACCAGTCATTTACCCCAGGTCAATTGCACCTTAGATCCTACTCCAAAGACAATGCCTGTAGCCAATCGTATAATAAACTTTGTGAAGACCTGTTAACTAAGAAAAAGAAATGAGTGCTTTAACCTTGTAAATAAGATAAACATACAGATACCCATGAGTTACAGTCTTAGGTTTCAAAAAGTGATGAAAGCTGCTGTAATATGCAAGCTCTATAAATTCTCTTGGGCTAACCAAGCCAAGCACTGGGGATCTTTTGCTTATGCTTAGAAATCTTTCCTCCTCAGAGTCTAAGCAGCATAAAGACCCAGTTTCTTCTTGTTGGGGATTTTTATTTCTCCCCCCGACCTCCCCCTCAGAGTTCAAACTGATGGGACAATTCCTGATGCAGGTCTCCTTTTCGTGGGTACAGGGGGAGCAATTAAGCCTTTTGTCCTCTGATGTTTCACACTGGTTTGTCTGGTGTCTATGGGCCTCCTTTTGTTGCGCAGCGGATAACATCTCCTTTAGCAAGCTAGTATTTAACACTTGCTAATGCTCCTCTCCTGACTGAGGGGGTTTCCAGTTTCAACTATTTCAACAGCTATTACCTTGTAAGGTGGGATACAGCTATTGTCAGCGAGAGTAATGCAGGCAGCAATTTACAAACATGTCATAAAGTCTACACACGAGACACTTTTAACTAGACGCTCCCATCCCTGCTTTAACAATACTGACAGAGATGATGAGCCAGACTGGGTTCCAGCTCTGCATTTGTCAGTGTTCAGCGGAGGCCTACGAGCCTTGGCATGAGCTGGCACCTGGCCTGCCAGCATCCCACTGACCTAGAGATGCAAGGCTCCGTATCCCGTCCCTGGAGCCCCCCAGGAGCAAAGAGCTGGCCTCGGAGCTGTGCATGAGGCCGAGGAGCTGGGTAGATCCTCCGTGTGCCTGCAAGTGGCAGCAAGAAGTTGCATCAGACAGACACTCGTTTGCTCAGCCTCTGGCTTCCTGCCAGGCAACAGGAGTTGTTGAATAATAGCTGGCAGAGGCTTTTTATTAATCTCTGGGTGCGGTCTGGAATAACTCAGGTCACCTGCTCCCTGCTAATGAATGAAACACCTGAAGACAAGTGTGATACAACATAGATCTATTTCCCCTTGGGAGACCAACAGAAATGCAGATAGGCCTTGCACAGGGAAATCTGGAGTTCAGCTGCAATTGCAACATGCAACCATAAATTTTCCGCCTTCAAGGGAAGAAGAGGCAGGGATGTTACAGGGTAACCGATAAAGGCAGGTGAGTCTGTCTACTGGGAGGTGAGCCTGGCGCTCTGCACTGTAATCTCACCCCACCTTCAACTCGTTTATTCTTTGCAACTTTATCTTACTTCCTACAGCACTGGGTCTAAAACCAGGGATAACTCCCCCTTCGTTCCTGACCCCAGATGCTACCATAATAATAATCAAAGGTGGCGCTGCTAGAGATGCTCTGGATTCAGTTAATTTATTAGGTATTTGTATTACAGAAGCAGGCAGAGGCCCCAATATGGGATCTGCGCCCCACTGCGTTAGGTGCTGTATGTACACATCATAAGAGAAAGTTCCTACCCTAAAAAGCTTACACGTCCAAGCTGAGGTGATGGTAAAATGTTCCCTGGAAGGAGCTGTTTCCCTGCCTCAGCTGCACAGCTCTATGTCCTCTACCAGGAGGGAATCCAGAATTCCTAGTCTAATGCCTGACTCTGCCACTAACGTGCTGTGCAGACTTGAGCAAGTCACTTAACCATTCTGCCTCTGACCCTTCTCCTCTTCCCGTAGGCCATCTTTGTCTATATGCACAGTGGCGCAGCTGCACCCATACAGCCGTGCCGCTGCAGCGCATCTGGTGAAGACGCTGTATGCAGACGGGATAGACCTCTCCCGTCAACATGAAAAATCCACCCCCGTGGGCGGGAGAAGCTCTCCTGCCGACATAGTGCTGTGCGCATGAGTGTGTTTGTCGGTGTAATTTATGTTGCTCGCGGTGGAATGTTTTTCTGAGCAACGTAAGTCATGCAGACATCGGCTGTAATGCAGACATAGCCTTAGTGTCAGGAAATTCACCCTGTGAATTCCTCACACCGGACAAAATAGGGTGTTTGGATGAGGAAGCCGCTTCACTGGTGCATCACATGCCAGAGAGCTGGAGCAAAATCTCACCTCCCTCAATCTCGGTCCCCATGCAACTGCAGCATTTTAACAGAGATGTGAGCCTCCAAAAGAACAGCTGAGTTCTGCAGTCAAGCAGTTAATCCCTAACAAAAACTCATGCACAAGCTGTGTGTGCAGGGCAAGCCAAACGGATCCGCAGGTGAGGGAAGAACATCTGCTGACTTCAGGGGAGCCGTGCCGCTTTGCACCAGCTGAGGTTCTGGCCCTTGACTTTAGACAAACACGCAGCAGGAACCCAGCAGAAACTGCGACTTCCTCTGTCTGTTTAGCAGTTCAGTCCATGCGGCTGCTGGCACCCCAGTGCAGGGGAAGTCAATAGGCAGAGCGTGGCCAAATCCGGACTGCCAGACACTTTTGAATGGACTCTGAAATCTTTTGACTTACTCATTATTATTTTCTCTGGAGTCTGGGCCTCGGCTATACCTTGACCAAGAAATCAGGACCTTGACAAAAAAGAAATCTGACTACCCCTGTCCTCGAGTATAATGTTCAGTTTAGAACAACCTATTTCTAGCTGAGTTCATTCCGACTTCCTTTTGCCATTGCTGTGCCCCCTACTTTCCCCAGCCCACCTTATCCAGGGACCAGTTTCCATTTGAAGCTGACACCGGTAAAGATCCGTATGATAAAGTGATCCGAGAAAGCTGGGCAGCTCAGCGACCCGCCAGCTAGTAAAACGCACATTTCTTACCCAGACACCTCAATGGAGATTTCTGTGCCCAGCACGTAGACGGTGCTAGTATGCTGCGAGGAAAGCCGGAGGGTTCTTTGCTGGGACATGTTTGTACCCTTCTCTCAGCTGCAATCCTGTGCTGGTCTGTTTATAGTGGATGAGCCAGCAGCATGAGCAGATTAAAACTAAACAGGCATGGGCAAAGTGTCCCTCCCCTCTGCTCTATTATGGGGTGTGATTAGCTGGAGATAGCTGCCTGTAATCCCACCTCCAGGATCTCTGCTTGATGATTGGAGGGGCAGGTTGTGAAGCAAGCTGTGAATGTGGTGATCAGCTGTTTATAGAGGTCAGCTGCACCCCAGCAGGAGCTGAAAGAAAGAGAAAAGAGAGACGTGTAATCTTGGGGAAACACAGCTCGATATCTAACTCAGGGTTGCTCTGTGCCAGGGCTGAGTGATGAGCTGCATCCTCTCTCTAGTGCCTGCATGTCCGTGCACTGTAGGGGTCTTTTACACACCTGCACACCCAGAAAACAGAAACTGCGGGTGTCAGAAGAGCCAGTGTCCTAAAATATTTAGCATGACCCTGGAAAAAACCTGATCTCTCACAGGCATGGAGCTCCCTGGAGGGTGTCTGAATACGTTTGCACGTCTCTGATCTTGCCTGTAAAGCTATAACAGCGATACCTCTTAGCAGTCAGATAGTGCGTTACATCTTCCAGCATTAACGAGGCTCCAGTACTCCTGGGAGATAGCTGAGGGAGAGCCGTTATCCCTGTTTTACAGATGGAGAAACTGAGGCACACAGAGGGTTAGGCCTGCATTTTCACAAGTGCCTACTAATTTTGGGCGCCCAGTCTGAGCCCCTTGATTTTTGAGCGGTGCCAAGTGTTTCAGCCACAAAGAGAGACTCTGAATGCCGGTGAAGCAAAAAAAAAGATGGAACTTCATGAAAGCCAGTGCGCTGCTCCGCCCACGCCACTCCTCACATCCCCTCAGTCACAGCCCCCCCAGGGAGCACGGGCCTCTGACTCCTGTGCCACTGATCCTGCATCAGCGCTGGGTGGTGCACACACTTTTAGTGCCCCTGGGCGGGGAGGAGAGGGAGAGAAAACCCTCCCATTGGCCACTTTCCCCACTTGCCTGCCTCCCGGGGCAGACCAGCCAATCGGAACTTCTGCAGGCAGCACGCAGAGCTCTCGCTCTCTCTCTCTCCATTCTTTCTGCTCTCCAGCCCCTCTGCCCCCACCCAGCCCACTGCTTCCTTGCAACACCCAGCCTGGAAAGGGGCAGGGGGGGCTCCACTGCAGAGACCCACAGACCTGGGAGGGGGGTGAAAAAAAACCCTGAAGCTGCAGGAGGAGAAGTGGTGCTGGACTGGGGACACAATTGATGCAAGGGGACAGGCTTGATATGAAGGCAGAGGTGATAGACACACACACCCCCCCACACACACACCCTTTTTCCAGACCACTTTAAGCACTGATTAGAACAAAGGATTCCTGGGGCGTTGCTCAGTCCATTAGGCTGGCCACTGTTCCTCATCTTTCATGCACTTGAGATTTCAGATTCAGGGCGGTGTTGCTTGGTTTTTTTCTTGCCTTTGTCTTAATTAAATTGTAAATTCTTCAGGATAGGGAACGTGCCTTATCCACGTTCATAAAGCGCCATGTAAATTTGCAGTGCTATCTATATGCGTGTGTGTGATACAGGAATGTCTTGTTTACGGTGGGTTTTTTTTGGGGGGGGGTGGGGGGGCAAAGCAAGTGACTCAATTTGTAAGGAACTAAAAGAGAGTCTCAGATTCCAACTTCTTTGTTTTATACTTTTATTGTTGGGGAGTGACCTTGGCCAAAGTTATTGCCTCACAACGGTGGTTGATCCCTGGCAAAATAACCCCAACAGCAATTAATTATGACTAGCTGAATTGCTGGCTTTAATGATGCTTTCCAGTTTCAAACAGTGAACATCAGGAGAGCTTAGCACGCTGCCTAAACCAAAAGACCCTTGCATCGCCTTTGATAGCAGCTGCATTTGAGATGCAGAAGCCTGGATGTGGGCTATGGAGAGCGAATGCATGTCGGATACAATTTTCAAATGCACCAAAATGTCTTGGGCTCCTAAGTGCCCAAGACGAATTTTGAAAATAGGACCCAAGTCTCGCTGTAGGTTAATGGGACTTGGGCGAAGGGCCTAAATATCTCTGAGATCCAGGCCCAAGTGCATAAGTCGCTTTTGAAAATAGGACTTAGGTGCTTTTGAAACGTGTACCCA
This sequence comes from Emydura macquarii macquarii, assembly GCF_026122565.2. Taxonomy (NCBI): domain Eukaryota; kingdom Metazoa; phylum Chordata; order Testudines; family Chelidae; genus Emydura; species Emydura macquarii. The sequence goes on from NW_027132905.1 coordinate 50,652,492, forward strand.
TAGCGTGATCTCAGGCTCAGAGCTGGTACGCCACGTTCAAGCTCAGCCAGTTTGTCAAGGGTCTCCCAATCTTGGCTCAGTTCTCTAAGACCCGCTCATCCTGCAATGGGGACCAGTGTCTGCTGGGACCTGCCCTAGCACATCCTCTGGCAGAATCAAGGCCTGACGTTTTTGTCCTGCCAACTGGTTTGTCCAAACGGAAGGGCAGAGGGTACAAACCCAGCAGCTAATCTAAAGCAACTCCACTGGATAGCTAACCTGGAAAGGCTAAGTGGGGTGTCACCCCCCAAAGAGTTTCCTGGAAATGGTAGCCATTTTTTCACCAGGAAACTGATGCCCACATTCCAGGGGTTCTGAAAGGCCCTGCATACAGGATTTCATCCAGGACCAACAAGGATCGTTAAAGCAGCAGCGCCTCGTTCTCCAGGGGAAAGGAGATGGAAGCAATTGACTTGTACAATGATCAGGGTTGCAATTCTGCCCCCGGCATACTGGTGCTAAGAGCTGACCAGTCACTGTCAGGGAGCAAGAGATCTCCCTCCTGATGCTGCCTAGAAAGGGAGATGATTTAATAAAGGCAGTGAAATGGCTTGAACCACATGATGCATCCACGCGTTCAGGCCCGGTGCAGTGGGAGTGGAAGCTATCTAATACCCTGCCGGATCATGCTGTTAAATGAGCGCTGTTCCCCAGCAGCCAGTCACAAGATATCCATTTTCACTTCCTCCCTTGCAGCATAGAATCCTAGAAGATGAGGGTAGGACGGACCTCGGGAGGTGTCTAGTCCCACTCCCTGCTCAAAGCAGGGCCAACCCCGACTAAACCATCCCAGCCAGGGCTTTGTCAAGCCGGGCCTTAAAAAACTCTAAGGATGGAGATTCCACCCCCTCCCTAGGTAACCCATTCCAGCGCTTCACCCCCCTCCTAGGGAAAAAGATTTTCGTAATATCCAAGCGAGACCTCCCCCACTGCAACTTGAGACATTGCTCCTAGTTCTGTCATCTGCCACCACGGAGAACAGCCTAGCTCCATCCTCCCTGGAACCCCCTTCAGGTAGTTGAAGGCTGCTATCAAATCCCCCCTCATTCTTCTCTTCTGCAGACTAAACACGCCTAGTTCCCTCAGCCTCTTATCAGTCTTGTGCTCCAGCCTTCAAATCATTTTCATTGCCCTCCTCTGGACTCTCTCCAATTTGTCCACATCCTTCCTGTAGTGGGGTCCCAAAACTGGACACAGTACTCCAAATGAGGCCTCACCAGTGCCGAACAGAGGGGACTAATCCCTTGAGCGCTCTCTGAATCTAAGGGAGTGTGGCTCTTCTGCAGAGAGCTTTTGAAATACGTGTCACGCTGCTTGTAGTAGAGACAGAGCATGAGGCCTGAAGCCCAGCATCACAGGCCAAGGCGTAAAGAATGGTCAAGCCTGTTATAAAGCCAAGTTAGCAGGCGTCAGGCGGTGAACGCACGACCTCACAGAAGCTGGCAAGAAGAAAGCTGAGACTGCAAACACAGGTCTTTCCAAAACATTGCTAAAGTCTAAAAATACATATCAGAGACAGCAGGTAGCAGGACATCCTAACACCACAGAGATAACAAGGACCCCCTGAAATGACACTTTAATGGATAGAAATGTCTTTTAATATGATAAATGGAGCTGTGTTGCCCGAACTCTCCAGTGCAAGGGAAGGGGTGGTATCAGACAACGCCAAGAGGGTGGCGACTACCTGCCTCAACAGGGCAGAACGAAACTTGTCTGTAACAGTGTCAGAGGGAACCACGCTGTCCAGCCCAGGGGATAATGGAAAGTCCCGCCGTTAAGTTGTGCCGGTCCATTGTAACGGAGCACTCGGATCTGAAGTGTGCTTGTGAGTCATAGGTCGCTTCTCATCATGCTTCAGCTGCCATAAAGCTGGCCGGGTGCCTTCGTTGCTCAACGGCTCCGTGATCGCGTCGATTCATTCGATCGTGAGTGCCCTCTCGGTTACCTGCGCGGAGCTGGGACGGCACCGACACGGGGGGCGCACGCATGCAGCCACTGCCTAGGTGCATTGTGTTCCTCTCTTGTGGATCAGCAACCTAGAGGATAGCCGTGACTCAGGGAGCACAACTGTCAGATGGCCCAGCGCCCCAGAACTGTCATCAGGCCTGACATGCTCATTGCGTAACTCACTGTTGTCATAACCTTAATTTGAAAGGTACCATGTGAGGTGTCCTATGCAAACCGGTAACACGCTCGTCATCAGTGCATATGCATGGGCGGTGTAGATAAAATTAGGGAGACGGGCTGGAAATACGTTCCTCCAATGCATTTGACGGACAGGGCCTAACCCCAGCCTGTCCTAGACAAAGGAATGTTGTTTCACAGGTTTCACTGTGTCTTAAAACAGCGAGAGTTCTGTGTCACCTTAAAGACTAACGCATTTATTTGGGCATAAGTTTTGTGGGCAGAAACCCGCTCTGTCGGCTGCATAGAGGTCCACAGAACTCTCGCTGTTTTGCTAAAAGCAGACTCACACGGCTACCACTCTCGAGGGGGGATGGAGATGGTACATTCCCCCCCACCCCACCCGCCCATGAAGCCTTCCTGCATCTTGAAACAGGGGCAGCTGAGTTTTGTGGTGGAGGAAAACTAGCAGCTGTGACTGGCTATTAAAATTCAAAGCAACATCTGAACTTTGGGCAGATATAAGCGGAGGCAAAGGCCATTTTGTCCTGCATCACTGAGGGGACGATGGGGTGCAGCACCTCTTGTGCTGATCAGAGTTGGGTCGCCTAGGGATGCTGGTAACGATGTAGGTGAGGCACCAGCTTATGCAAAGACTGTAACTTGCGCAGTTCTAGTCCCTGGAAAGCGTGTTTTGTTTGTAGCCTTTCCTATCTCTTTCATGCGGGCTCGTGATCCCTTACGCCTGTGTTCTGTGTTAATAAACTTATTTTTGTTTTATTACAAAACCAACTCAGTGCTGTGCGTTCGACTGACGTGCAAGTCCTCAGCCAAACTAACAGGCTGGGCTCTCTCTCTTTGAAGGCAGCGAACTTGAGAACTGTTGTGTGGGTCCAGGCAGGGGGACTGGACTCTGCAGGGGAGACGGTTTTGGGGAGACTCGGGACTGGAAGGGCGATTGGGGGTCACCCGGCCAGGAGGAACCAGGCTGGTAGAAGCCAGGGTGAGACCACTGTGCGGTGAGCAGGCTGCTGGTGTCAGGGCTCTGACCCAAAGCAACGCAGCACAGAGGCACCCCGGGTTACAGGGCAGATGGTGACACAATCCCTTACTGGTCTGGGTGAACCCCCAAAGCCTCACAATAACAACTTCCTACCGCTACCAGCTGCTGGAGCTTACACTGTGGTTCAAATGGCACAGGGTTGTGACTGGAACTGAAGGCCTTGAGTTCAAATCCTATTGATCATGCTGGGTGTAGATAACGTGCAAATACACTGAAGGCACATTAGTAATGAATAAATTAGCTCTTGTCAACAATTTACAGCATCCAAAATTCCACATGGAAGAATACCTGGGATATACGAGACAGGTGGAGAAAGCCCTGGAAGCAAGCTGAAATGCCCACATCTCAACTGCACCGTCACGTGCTGTATTGCCCTACGCAGTCCTCCTGCAACACCACACCAGAAGCAGTGCAAACGTTTAATGGGATTTTCTGACAGTTATAAATCACTGCCCTGCCAGGGAAGTTAAGAGAAAAGACATTTTCTCCTTGGCTCTCAGGATATATGTATTTAAAATAATACTTTGCAAGACCATTGGGCTTTTCAGCCCTGGATCTCAAAGCACCTTATGAAGGAGGGGAAATATATTACAGAGGGGCACAGAGAGAGGAAGTGACCTGCCCCTGATCAAACAGCAGGTCACTGGCAGAGCTGGTAATAAGAGACATGGCTCCCAAATGCCTTCCCAGTAACCTCGTTGGGCCCCCCTCATAGATGACCATAATACTGGAATGTCAGGAGGTCGCCCCCAATTCAAAGGTAGGCAGTTGGAGGGTGGGAGGACCAGGCTTGTGGCTAAAATACTAAGCTGTGAAGCAGGATCCATTGAAGGTTCTGAGTTTGGTGGTGGATATTAAAATGCAAAGTAGCAATTGAGCCATGCAGCTGTGTGTTATGTACCAGCATGTGCAGCTGTGATTGGCATGCATCTCTAATGAGCACCTGAGTGCTAATTGCAGTAGCAGGAGCATGAGTGTCAGAGCAATGAAGGACAGGCATGCGAGAAAGAGCTTCTAGCTTAGGGTTAGTAAAATCTAGGGCTTCCTTGGATGGTCTCTTTATTTACAAAACTTCTTAGGTTGGCAGATTCCAAGGCCTTCATCCCGAGTCCATGAGCATCAACCTGGTCCCATGTTCCCTTGTTTGGGAAAAGCGCTGAGAAGCCGGTTGGGGTTTCACCCCCTCTGCTCAGGGGATCATGTTCCACCACTTGAAGGAGAAGGGTTTCCTGCGGACGTTGGTGCCGCAGTGGACCTCCCCTGATAGGGTGTGGTAGGAGAAAAAGTCATTGATGAAGGTGCAGATCAGGCCCAGCGGCTCCAGCAGGGAGCGGACGTTTTTCTCCAGGCAGCACTGCCCATCGATGATGGGCCCAAAGGGCTTCGGGATGCCCAGGTGTTTCCCCAAGACGAGCATGTTCACCTGCAGCCAGGAGAAAAGGGATAGATGGACTGTGGAACACACAACCGCCAGACATGGTCCTACGAAGGCTTCGATTACGTGTTTTACATGTATCCACTGCTTGGGTCCTATCCTCTTGGCTAGAGCTGGGCTAAATAGTCAACCAAAACTTTTTTTTAAAAGAAAACAATGCAGATTCAGTGACAAACAATGTTTGTGTTGACTTCACAGAATTGTTCATTTAAAAAAAAATGTTTAAATTCCCTCTAAATCAAAACTTTTCATTGTGCCTTTTTCTCAAGGGAATTTTTCCATTTTTCATTCTGAAACAACTTTTTGCTTTGAAATTTCCTTTTGTTTTATTTTTAAATTGCATTTTTCAAAAGCTGAAAACTGATCCAAACCAAAATGAAACGTTTCGAGTGGAACAAAACGTTTCCTTCAACCCCTCAAACGGTTTTTTTTTTCCAACTCTTCGCTGAAAAGGTCGATAATTTTCTTTTCAATCCGACCCAAAACGATTTTTCCCCCTGACTTTTCTAAATCACCACAAAACCAAAAAATCTGTCATTTGCTCAGCTCTGCTCTCATCCTTCCTGCATTTAGTGGGGATGTCTCGCTTCCTGTCTGAGTCCCATTCTCCAACAGCATGGAAGCGGAACAGGTTCCGGTAGTGAGGTCACCAGAGAGAAGGAGAACTGCAGGGAAGAGAGGGAAATTATGGAGGCTAAAGACTGAGAGCATGGAGGGAAGAAGCACAGTGGGGAATAGGAATCTGAGGTGCAATGCAGAGGACAGGGTAGACCAGAGAAGCAACTGCATGAGCAAGACTGTCTCCTCACCATGTTTGGGAAGAAAGCGTCCGCTTGAGATTCGCTCAACATGAACAACTGAGGGATATCAATGATGTCTTGCTCAGTCAGTCCCAGCTCCTCTTTAAGGGTGTGGCGATTCCAGTCAACGCAGCTCTGGGGAAAGGAAGTTTTGGAGAGGCGGGAGGTGACTACGGTCGTCTTGGGAGGAGTGGAGCTAACGCACAGCATTTCTGCTGCTGGTGATTTGCAGAGACCAGCACGAAGGAGTTTGTCTGAGGAGGAGGTTTCCTGGGATAAGTTCATGTCCCCTCCCCTCCTTAGTCCCAGGGCAAACATTCTGCCCCTTCTAGATGTTGCCAGGAATGCCTGTACAGTCCATCCCTGTCATCAGCTTGAAGCAACTGGACCCAACATGGCAACTTCCTGAGGAACCTGATAGAAAGCCCGTTGTGTTCAATGGAAAGATTACCGCTGATATCAGTGAGCTTTGGATCGAGACCTGGGCGCTCCTAGTTCTCCTCCATCCTCCTTGGGGCCCCACCTGAATGGTCCCCCAACACCTAGATACCATGTTCTCCGCTGCTTTTGAATCATTAGATACTTTAAACCAATGCTCCATTGCAGCTGGTCTTTCCCGTGTTGTTCCCTCAGTGCTCTCCCTTCTCTTCAGCACCTGTTAGGGAGCAGTGGTATAGCATTTAAGGTTGTAACTTGCTTTCCACTAGAAATCTCTCCTTGCTTTGCTAGAAAAGATTCCCTCCCTCAGAAATGTTGCCTATGTGGCCTTTCGGTAGAGGAGGTGGGCAATGTGGAGGTTAATTTGAGAAGATGGACGTAATCTGATCGTCCAGCCCGAATGTCTTTAGGACTTAGCTAGAGATCGACCGGGGTGGTCTTGATCTGCAAGGAGGCTGCATCCTTTTGGGGGTGTGCCGTGATGATGGTGAAGAGGCTTCTGAGGTTTTGGACTCTGACGAATGATATTCCCTATTCTGAAGAGCCTTGTGGCGTTTTTTTGTGAAGCTGCGTCTTTAGGAACAGCTTCATGTTTGTTCTATTTAATAGACCTAGAAGAGGTCCGGGGCTCAGTTTCCGGAGGTGCTGATGCCCACAGTTCCAGCTGAAGCTAATCCGAGCTGCCATCGCTCAGGAGGCATGAGAACATGTCCCTGGGTTGTTTTGGATCCAGTGAAATGCAGAAACGTGGCATTGCTCAGGATGGAGACCTGACCCTCGGCACCTGATGGAATTCATGACCTTCACCCACACCTCACCCTCAGGATGACTCTGGTACAAAGCCCATCAGCTGATCTGTGCAAGCTGCGGGGGAATGCATGCTCCTCCAGTAAGGTGGGAGCCATAGGACGTCTAGTGTGTTGCATTCGGTATTACTGGGGCCTTTTCAGGCATTCCCTCTTTCCCACTCCTACCTGCACATATTCATTGTCTTTCCTCAGGGTCTCGTCAGCCAGCATGTCGTCTATTGTTATGGTCTTCACGTCCTCCAGCCCTGTGAGGAAAGGAATACAGCAAGGAAGAACCGCCAGACGGCCTCTCTGAGTGCCAACGGCATCCTGACCCCGCCACTCACCAGCAAATTGGGCAGCGTTACCATGACCCTCCCTTTGTTTCTCCGTGAACAGCTTGTAGCAGGCGTTGGGGCTAGCCAAGAGCAGCCGGAAACCCTTAACGGAGAGAGTCAGTCAGTGTCTGGCCTTGTCTACGTTAGACTTCTTCCTCGGAAATGTCCCATCTCTGCTACCACTGGGTCAGCCTCACTTGTGACACAACGGTGCAAGGGGAACTGGCGTTCACCGGCACTTGAAGCATTGCGTCACACAGACCTGCTCTGAGCATGGTGAGAACATCAACAGCGACTGGAATCCTGTCTACACAAGAGGGCCCACTGTTGCTCTCACTGGTGGAGCTGAACCACTTGAAGCATCAATGGGGAAACAGGGGCAAAAAAGACACCCTCTCTGCTCCACCCCCGGGAGCCTGTGTGGTATAGTACGTCCAGGCAGTGGCCTGGGACTCAGGAGAGATGGGTTCTAGTCCCAGCTCTGGGTGATTTTTGGACAAGTCACTCCCTCACTCTGGGACTGTTCTGCTCCACCTGCCTTATCTAGATGGCAAATGATTTGGGGCAGGGGCTTTCTGTCACTTTGTGTGTCTGCAGCAAGTCTCCATTTACAGTGTGTGGGGGGGGTCTCAGCATTACTGAAATATGCATAACACCACCCCCATGAGAAGGTTGGTATTGTTACAATTAAAACCATGGGCATCTGACCAAAACGTCTTGGAACATTCCTCTTCATTTCATGGGGTTTCTTTCTTTTTCTTTCTTTTTTTCCCCTCAAATGATGAGATATGGTGGAATTTCAGGGACTCAGAAGCTTTTTCCCCACGGAAGCGTGAGAAAAATGAAAGGCAACTGTCACTGAAAATCTGCATTTGTAATCAGAAGGGTAACCAGGCTGGGTCTGCTAAGCGGGGTGATGGCAGAATCAGGTTGCAACAATGATCTTGGAACTGTATAAGGTCCAAAAGAGAACCAGGTAACAGAGGCATAGAGACTTTCTTTTAAATATATTATTATTATTATTATTATTAATACTAATATTACATGACGCCATCCCTTGAGGTAGGTCTGTGTGTCATCTCAGCAAGTCACTTCCTCAGTTTTCCTAATCTGTAAAATGGCGATACTATTTTCGCATCCTAAGAGAGGGGTTGTGGGACTTGGTGTTTACAGAGAGCATCGAGAGTCTCCAATGAAATGCACTAGAGGAATTCAAAGTATGTGTGGAGAAGATTATGCAAACCCAACATAACAGGAACACAGTCAAAAGTACATCCCTGTGGCTCATATACATGAATCACAAGGCTACAGGCTAAGTTGCTGCAAGAGTGTCTACATTATAGACATGTATTTGGTGACTTCTCCCCTTCTAAAAGAAGGCAGTACAGTCTAGTGGTTAGGGCACCAAACTGGGAGCTGGGAGATGCATTTTCTATTCTCAGCTCTGCCACTGACTCACCGTTTGACCTTGAGCAAGTCACTTTCCCCTCCCCTCTGCCTTTTCCCCATCAGTCAGATGAGAGGAATGCTCCCCAACCTCTGTAAATTGCTTCCAGATCTGCAGATGAAGAATGCTGTCCAAGCGCCAACCCTTAGTGGAAGGGAGGAAGGGCTGGTTAGAAACATCACCCGGTCAGTGGTACCTTCCTATCAGGGGCTGGGACAAAGCTCAGGAATTCATCGACGTGACCCACAGCCAGCCAGTCGGAGTAGAGCTCCAGGGGGGGCTGCACCTTCTGGGCATAGAGAAAGTCCCTGGTGGCCTTTGTCATCCTCCTGCCGCCCGACCTGGTAACTCAGATGGGAGGGAGAACATAGGAGTTGGTATAATAAGAATTTAAACAAAATATTTAATGACATTAACACTACTTCCCCAAAGAGTGTTAGCAGAGCTGCTGAGGGGTCAGAGGGCCATATCCTGAGCTCAGCAGCTCCCTTGAGTCGCCAGGCCGAGCACTAAACTGATGGACTGGAGGCATGGGGAGAAATCCTCGCCCCCCACGGCCACAGAGCGCTCTGCAGGTCTATTGCAATATAATGGGCAGCGTAGCGTCTGAGCTACCGCCACCAGAACGGATGACTGGTGTACCTCTTGATCCACTGACTTGCCCATGTCTTGAGCCCCGGTGCCCTGCCAGTTTCCTTTGCCCAGTGAATTCACGCTGGTTCATTTCAATTCCACACACCAAGATATTTTCACTTCTGTCTAGCCAACATGCAGCGCAATATCTTGTTTTGATTTTTCCCCTGGGGATATTTCAGTTGTGCAGGAACAGCAATTTCCACTGAAAAAATCAGTGGTGGACAACCAGCCCGCTCTATTTTTAAGGCTCAAAAAAATTACGAAGAGCCATGGTGAGAGAGAAAGAAAGAAAGAAAGAAATGGCAGTATCCATTTAAACAGATCCTGTTTCCATTGAAGGCAAGGGCAAAACCCCCACAGGGCTCAGTGGTGCAGAATCTAACCCTCACTGACCCATGGAACTGGGATCACTTGTGAGGAAGTTCACCCCTCTGAAAAGGGCCACTTAAACCTTAGTTGATCCCAAAATAATAACAATAATCCCTCGCTCTCATAGCAGACCTTTCACCAGTAGACCGCAAAGCACTCTAGAAAGGAGGTGAGTGTCATGCCCATTTTACAGATGGGGGAACTGAGGCACAGAGGCAGGGGAAGGAGACAGTGACTTGCCAAAGGTCACCTAGCAGCTGAGCCGGAATTAAGGTACAGCTCTCCTGAGTTCTTGTCGAGTGCGCTATCCTCTAGACCAGTGATTCTCAGACTGAGGCTAGACCTCTAGACCAGTGATACTCAGACTGAGGTTCATGAGCCACAAGTGGCCCTTTAATGCGTCTCCTGTCGTTCTTTGCAGCACACGATATTAAAACACTGGGTGATTTAATTATTAACCAATCAGGCTGCTTTTACTATGTTATTACCCAGTTGTAGTTGATAAGAAATATATGTAAAAACGCAATATTTCCCCTGTCAGACTGTTTAAGTATGAATAGCACTACAGTAAATGAAACGAGTTCACACAGATGTGGTTCTTTTGGGTCATGTTGATTGCTAATTTGGCTCCTGAACCACTGAGGTCTGAGCATCACTGCTCTAGACCATACGACTTCCTGACATCAGTTGGAGTTCTGCTGTTTTAAGACTTGCTGACTTGGGCCCTTTATCCTGAAGGCATTGCTCTTAACTCTTTGATATGGCCAGATTGCATTGTTGTGAGAAGACGGACTTAGTGATCTGAAATCCTTGGGAAAATTAGTTTCTAGTAGCTTTCTCTCCCCTCCCCTCTGATGTAAAATGGGGTTTTAACCTAAAGTTCTTTGATAATAATAGATTCTGTACATCTAAACCTGAACTGTCCAAAATCCTGGTCATAATACAGAGCCATCTGTGGCTTGTAGGCCCACTTTGGTTCAGTTTCCTCATCATAAAAAATGCTCAATTTAATTAGTTTTTGTGGGGATTAAATCAGAATTTGTCTAGTGCTTCATAAGGGCGAAGTATTGCTGTTACATAGCATCCATCAGAAGATTGGACTGTGAAAATATTAAGTCTCACAGCATGCCACTAGAATGGGTACATATACTCGCTGTGTGCATGGGGAAACCGAGACCCTGGTTCGGTTAAAAGAATTGCTTAAGAAGCTGCAGCTAGCACCCAGGAGTCCCGACGCCCAATCCTCCATTGTAACTTTGTCTTGATAAAAATAGCAAATGCCCTGTTGTTTTGAGACAATGCCTTTGTTTAATCTTTTTAAAGGCCTGTTTGAGTTTGTTCTTTTAATGCTATTTCATTGAATTTCCCATGAAAACACCACGCCAGCTTCATACGGGGGAGGATGTTTATCTCAATGAATGGACTCCTTTGTAAGGAAGGGTTCTTTATTGCACAGAGCACATCCCGGCTCTCTTGTGCTAGCTGAACTGCCTAGCACTGGCTGCCCGGTGCAGCTGCTGACTTCAGGTCACCAGGCTTCCAGAGCGGAGCAAACTGGTCTCCACTTACTCCAGTCATTTAACCTTTTCTGAAAACCCAGGGCCTGACTCTCCCTTGCCCTGCAGCTCGTGGGGTCATTTCCACCAGTGCACAATGGGTGTAGAATCCGAATGGTAGCAGTTTGTGCTCACTCTCCACTGGGGCACATGGTGACTGCATGGGGTGCAAGGCAATGAGGAATCAGGCCCATAAATTCTACATTTTAGCTTTGATCTCTAGTGGTTTGACATGCACAGTGCGGTTCTAATGACTTTGTATTACATGGGAAATGTAGGACTAAATCCCACAACCCTGAACCCAAAGAGTAGCGCTTCTCCATTCGCACAGTCCCACTCCGATCAACACAACTCTTCAGGTAAGTGCGACTCAGAGCAAGGGAGGGTTGCAGATCAATAATATTTCCATTGCTAGAACTGGGAAATGGGCCCAAGCTGCAGAACTCAGATCCAGATTTCCCCATACTCCAGTTTGGCAGCGTCCAGATCAGTGGTTTTGGTTTAAGCCATTCTAAAATCACTGAGGTCAGCTCCAACTCTAAGAGGGGGGGATATTAAAAATCAGACTTCCAAGCTGGTCCTTCCTTTAGCAAGACCGAACACCATGACTGGTGAACTCTTGAGCAGTAATAAGCAGAGTTGTTCTTCCAGTCCCTGGTCCTGACCCTGTCACCAAGATCTAGTGGTACTGCGGAGCTGCCAGCTTGCTGAGAGTTTCCCAGCGGCCTTTGCTGTGCTCGGCTCAGCTTCATTCAAAGCCCAGAATCGAAGCAGAAAGCTTTCTTTGTGGGACGATAGGTGTCTCCTAGGTTGGCGTGCACGGATCCCATTCTCCGTCCATAGAAAGTAGAATTACTTCTTCCTCCATTGATGCTGCTTCTTGCCAGCAGCCCGCAGGTTAAGCATATTACCTTGCTCCGCAGGCTGATAACAGTGAAGGGGAGGAGATGAGCCTGGACTTGCTTCCTTGGACAGAACACCTGTAGGTGGTACTTGGAGACACACTTCCTTGAGCAAACATGCCCTCAGGAGCTTGTTAAATCAGAGTTCTGCAGGAGACTTCCTATTCCTGTAAGGCAGGGCTGCTGGCCCTTTGTTCAGTAGGATTCGATTAGGTTCTTCCCCTGCTGCTGCCATGTTCTATCAACATGTCGTCAAGTCTGCTAGCTCTGAGGATGGCTAGCACCTAAGGCTGAGTGATCAAACATACATTGTTCGGAGAGCCTTGAAGGCCATTGAAGTGCGCTCCCTTGAAATGAGGGGCAACACTGGCCAATGAGGAAGCACGCGCCCCAGGGGTCGGTCCTGGGGCCAGTTTTGTTCAATATCTTCATTAATGATCTGGAGGATGGGGTGGATGCACTCTCAGCAAGTTTACAGATGACACTAAGCTGGGGGGAGTGGTAGATATGCTGGAGAGTAGGGATAGGATGCAGAATGTCCTATACAAATTGGAGGATTGGGCCAAAAGAAATCTGACGAGGTTCAACAAGGACAAGTGCAGAGTCCTGCACTTAGGACAGAAGAATCCCATGCACAGCTACAGACTGGGGACCGAATGGCTAGGCAGCAGTTCTGCAGAGAAGGACCTGGGGGTCACAGTGGTCAAGAAGCTGGATATGAATCGACAGGGTGCCCTTATTGCCAAGAAGGCTAATAGCATATTGGGCTGCATTAGTAGGAGCATTGCCATCAGATTGAGGGAAGTGATTATTCCCCTCTATTTGGCATTGGTGAGGCCACATCTGGAGTATTGTGTCCAGTTTTGGGCCCCCCATTACAAAAAGGATGTGGACAAATTGGAGAGAGTCCAGCGGAGGGCAACAAAAATGACTAGGGGGCTGGAGCACGTGACATATGAGGAGAGGCTGAGGGAACTGGGCTTGTTTAGTCTGCAGAAGAGAAGAATGAGGGGGAATTTGATAGCGGCCTTCAATTACCTGAAGGAAGGTTCCAGGGAGGATGGAGCTAGGCTGTTCTCAGTGGTGGCAGATGACAGAACAAGGAGCAATGGCGGAGATCTAGGTTAGATATTAGGAAAACCTTTTTCCCTAGGCGAGTGGTGAAACACTGGAATGGATTACCTAGGGAGGTGGTGGAATCTCCATCCTTAGAGTTTTTTAAGGCTTGACAAAGCCCTGGCTGGATGATTTAGTTGGGGTTGGTCTTGCTTTGAGCAGGGGGTTGGACTAGATGACCTCCTAAGGTCCCTTCCAACCCTAATAGACTATGATTCTGTGCCTCAGTTCTCCTTCTATAAAATGGGGCCATGCTATGGCCCTGTCTCCCAGGGCCGTTGTGAGGATAAATACATCAAAGACTGAGGTGCTCAGATGCTCTGATAACAGGAGCCGTGTAACTCTGGTATCCAGATAGGAACAGCAGGGTGTGATCTTGTTGCCCATCCCATCCCACTGCATGATAAAGCCTTTGTCTTTTAGAAGCATCATATGGAGGTGGGGTAAATCCCTCTGACTTCATTAACATCTCTGTGCAGAATGGGCCTCATACACTGCATATGAATGAGGTTTAAAAAAACCTCTTCCATGTTAATGAGTAAAGACTTGAAGCAACTGAAGTGGCAGATAGCAGCAGGAACTTGGAAAATTCTCTCTGGCATTTTCAAGGCTCACTCCGCAATTCAGCAGCTAGCTGACAGTCTTAGCGACAGAGGAAGGTCGCACCACTGCAGGCATCTAGTAGTGAGCTATGAACCTATCTACATCTGCAAATTTCCCCTCCATCTCCCCACTCAGGAGCTTTCCCCATTGCTCCTTTATTCTCCTAGCTGCATCTTTAATCCTATCTCACACCGAGACTGGAATTTAGGAGGCTTAAAAGTCCCAGATCATGCTCCTTTCTCACCTGGGGAAGCTGCTTCCAATGAGGATCCTTCCCAGAGGGTATTCCTTCCCTTTGACAGTCACCGGCGGGCTGACATCCAAATTCCCAAAGGAGTCAAGGCTGGAGACATGTCCTGTGTGAGGTTCTTGGCTCACATAACCAAAATCAGGGCCCTTTTGGGGAAGAGAATAACACAAAGCACCTTCCAGTTAGACACACTGTTAAGTGCTGTGATGACTTGCAATCCTACCTGCACCCGGGGAACTGCTGTTGGAGCATATCCTGAAGACATGACCTGCCCATTTAAAATGATACTTACTCAGACTGTGGATCTGGAAGAGCAGAGCAGCTGGCCCTCCAATCAAGGTAATCCCCTTCTCTCCTAACCCCTGCCAGCATGGGGTGCTGTTTCTTTCAACCAATAGTTCCTCACCCCAAAAACACATTCAAACTCCTTTGCGAAACCAAATAACAGTAGATCTAGATGGACACGCTTTGGCATCTCCCTGACAGGGCAGAACATTCCCAAGCCGTTCCCAGATGTTCTTGACTTTTGTTCCCAGCTGGGGAGGTGTGTAAGGCAACAAAAAGCAATAACAAGAAAAACAGCTGGGCTAGTGTAACTCACATGGGTACAGCATTGCTCTCTGACTCCCTCTGGTGACTACACCACCTAGAAAGGTTTATGGGTACAGCTGGGCAGAAAATGGATTTTGTGGTTCACTGGCAAATCCAAAAAAAAATTGAAAAATTAAAAAAAAAAAAAAACCCTGAAAAAAGGAGTTGTTTCAGGCTGAACTGAAAGTGAAGTTTTCCAGAATTTTTGGTGAATCAAAAAGTCAAACCGTGTTGAGCAGGGTTGAACACCACATTTCCTGTGACCTGACTCAAATTTTCATTTAGATTTTGAGCATTTAACCAAAGCCAAAGAGAACGAGATTCACAAAACACACAGAGGAGATTGTTTCCTTGTAACTTTCAGCTCCACAGGTGGGCACACGCCCAGAACGTGGGAAACTTGGATTCAATGCCCTGCTCTGCCTGCCTGCTGGAGAGAAGAGATTTGAACTCTGGTTTGCAAGAGAGGACCCTAGCCATCGAGACATGGTGGAGCCTATGGAAGGTTTTGTTTTTCTTTCTCTCGCCCCCTCCTCGCCCGCCCCATTGATGCTGTTCCACTTTCTATAACTAATTAAATAAGTCATCAGAACAGGGATCTAAATGTGAGTCTCTTTCATCCTATATAAGTGCCCTAAGCACCAGGCATCAGAGCCAGTCTCACTCTTTCGTTGCCCCAATGACTGTTTATCATCTTCATGAAAGACAGCAAATAGTTTATTCTCCACACCAAAAAAGAAAAGAAAAAGAAAATGTGCCTAGCTGGGTACATCCCACACTTCCCACCTGCTCTAATCTGAACTAACACTTTCCTTGGCTTGATTTTCCTAGCTGTTGGAGATCACAGTTCCTTGACTCGACCCCTTTTTTAGTTTCAGCCAATCAACCCCCCTCCAACTATTCTTTTCTAGGATCTCCTCCCCCTACTTTTTTTTTTTTAAATGTGTTTTTGTTTTAGCCATCAAAACAAGTGGCCCCCTTAGCGTCCCCAGGTGGGGACAGAATATGAAGCTCACAGCACCAGCCACTCATGAGCACTCAAAGGCAACAGCCAAGAATATAAGACCAAACCACGTAAATGTCTGACAGGGCCCCATTTGTTTCAATGGGAGGCTGCAGAGCTGTGTTCCTGGTGCTGTGGGAGGTAAAGGTATAAAGATCAGTAGTCACGACCCCCTTTCTCCCATCACATGCCTTAGAAAGTTAGTACGGTCTTTGCTCGTGTGCCTGGGTCTGCAGGCAGCGCAGAACGTGCACAAAAATATCCCCCTAAGGTAAGCGTGGCCCAGCTGCTGCTTTTTGTAACGTAACTGCAAAAGGAAAGAGCAAAGCAACTCTGCGGATGATTTCTGCTTCTAACTTTGGCTTGCTCTTGTGTTCAGTGAAGTGCTGTTTGTATTAACTCCTGCTTTATCCCTTGGCTCTCTAGTTCTGGAGGATCGTTCCGTTGCAGCAATGCAGAGATTTCTTTCCCAATCAATAGCCGATGCAGCAGGGTTGGGGGGACAGACACAGTGATTGATGGCTGGCATCATGTAGAAGCTGCCAGCCAGGCCAAATTTTCTGGCTGAGTCTGTACATTCAGGCCCCCCAGGGAATGAAGCCAGATGTAAAACACAAGTGACTCCGTCCTCCAGCTTCTGACCTCAAACGGGGACACTAGAAGCTAAGCCGGGAGGGATTCCATTGAAGCCAGTGGGGTTGTGGCCCTGTACAATGGAGGTAAGCAAGAGGAGAACGGTGCCCTGTGTTTGACTATCTGACCCATCTATTGCAAGCAGGTTTTTTTTCCTGAGGTGGTCCTTTAATGGATGCGAATCGCTTATCCGCGGTGTGCTGTAATCAATGTGTGCCGAGTGTCACTTCTGCATGTAGAGCTTCTGACCTGCACATTTTACACACCCAACGAGGAAACTGACCAAAGTCAGAAGAAGCCCCACAAGCAGACCCCAAATGAGCAACATCCCCTCTCCAGGGTGGTGAGTTTCCAGAGGCTTGAAAAAGCCGAGCGGTCCCAGTATCGGGACCAACCCGGGGAGAATCTGCTCTCGGCCATTTAAGTAAATATTTACAAACCAGAATCCTTCGAAAAGGAAAATCCCGCAGGCCTCTGTCCCTGGGCGAGTCGAAGACCACGGGGAACGTCTTGTGGGGAGCCTGTATGTAGCCAAACTCTATCTCGTCCTGTTGTGGGGAGAAAGCGGAGAGGAACTCTTACAGCAGTAGCGACGTCAGTCACTGAACAGCAGGAACGGGTGCTGTGGGCTGAGCATGCATGGGGGGTGGGGGGTGTTTGCAAGATGCCTGCCCTCTGAGTGGACCCACCGTGGCTTGAACTGCAGATCCCCAGAGCCAAAAGCAGGAACTGCTAGAACGTGAGCTTGCACACCAGGGCACTATAGCTAGGGGTTGCAACAACTCATGTCCCCCATGGATTGGCCCAGAGGGGAACGTAGCACACCCACTCACCACTGGCTTACGTTTGTCTACACCAAACGTTTCTCTCTCCTCTTTCAATGCCATCCTTAATATGTGCTGTTCCCACAGGGCCTATAAACCCTAGTCCTTCCCCTTCAGGCTGCGTTAATGGACCCCACACGATTCTAGAGGGCCTGGTTTCCTTTTCTCCCCCAGTACGTGGAAAATGATGCCTGCGGTAATGCCACTGAGAGAATCATTCCTGAGGCAGCAAAGGAGTGGTGGGCAAGGTCCAGCTACCTGTCTGGTGTCATTTGTAGCGTCCTTATCGTGGTAGTATCCAAGCCCTGATCCAAACGTCACCTACCGATGAATGCCACCGGTTCTGATTTATTTGAGTCCATCCCCAGATAAGAATCCGAATCCCGGTTGGCTTGGTTTGGTTTCTGAGGAAGCAGTGGTGACATAGTGACGCCCTGCTCTGTGAGTGGCAGTCTGGTCTAGTGGCTAGAGACCTGGGGCCTGTTCCCAGCTCGATCGTGGCCTGTTGGGTGAGCTTGGGCAAATCACTTTGCCTCCCCGTGCCTCAGCTTCCCCCTCTGTAGAATGGCGATGATGATAAAGTGCTTTAGGATCTACTGAGAAGGGCCAGGAAAGAGCCATATGTTATTACCTGAATCCAGCGGTCACCCCGGTTTTCAACCTCAGGGCAGACGGTCAGCTTGCAGTTGGCTTTCCTCACCAGGGCACTCAGAGCCTCCAGAAAGTCCCCGTTTGGGTTTGAATCGCTCTCAATGCTGGAAGGAAAATGAGTCACAAGAGGGAACTAAAGGGAGCAGAGGGGTTAATTCGTTATGGGGAGGGGGAGTCACAGGGATCCAGCCAGACAGCAAACGATGCCCTGGCTGTTCTGTTGAGTTTGCTACGTGTTGTGAGCGAGCTTGGCTGCCGTGCGAAGGGTGAACTTTGCAAAACAGCAGCACGACAAATGGGACACCTCGATCCTCCTCCCATTTCAATCGATGGCAACATTCCCATGGACGCTAGTGGCAGCCGGTCCAGGTTCTTCAACATTTGGACCAGCACACCTGGAGAGCAGTCAGGGGAGTCTGCAATGCAGCTTCCCCTGCAGACGGGGCTAGATTTTGCAGGAGGGCGGGGGTTGGGAAGAGAGTATCCTCCCTGGGTGCCAGTTTCTGCTGTCATGGAGCTCAGGGACTTATCCCCTCAATGCATCCCCAAGAGCACAAATTGCCCCACAAACAGCAGAGATGGCAGGATGCAGGGAGGGGAGCGGATTGTACCATCCCAGGGGCGCCAGTATGGTTTGAATCTGCAACCTTTGGCTCCACAGCGCGCACACCTGTGCTACTTGAACTAAAGGAGTACGTCTGTTAGTCGCTAGCAGTAGAAGGCTGTTCTCCTGCATATGGGCCATTGTACCGGGATGCGTAACCCACCATGTGAGTGTGTTACACACATTCCCTCCGCACTCCTCAGAGCCACAGAAGCAGCGCGACGCCACACCACCCTCAATGCAGACTGGTGACTAAAATGCCACAGCCTGGCTGGCAATCGTATGACTCTCACCTGCAGACAAAAACCTCCAAAGGCTGCAGGGTGTTGGGCGTCATTATCCACGGGGACACCTGGAAGGCCACAGTGTCTGTGAAAACTGGGGTGTCTGGCACATTCTACGGGCAACAAGGGACGAAAATCACTGAGCGCTGAGCAAAAGCAAAGCCCGGTCACCGAAGGGACAACAGGACTCACGTACGAGATTGCCGAGCCTCTAGACAGATGCCCCAGTTCTACAGCCCCATTCTGGCTCTACCAGATGAAGAACCCAGGCAGGCCTGCCACGGACGGTGCGCTACATCCCACTAGGGGACACTGCCACAGCGACAGGAGGGCTTTGGAAAGGCTGAACTGCAGAGCCAGCGGAGCAGAAGACTGAGAGCTCCTGGCAAGAAATGCCCTTAAACGGCAGGTATGCAGCTGAGGGAGGGGGGGCACCAGTAGTCAGATGCCTGGCTGCCACTTCTCTTATGATGTCAGCTCTGCACAGGAGTGGTCGGGGCAGCCGGGTGAAGGTGGGAAGAAGATGGTGTGCACCAAAATGTGTCTGCTGCGTTAGCCAGTGGATACAGTGAATGCTCCTTTACAAAGAGGGGTGGACACCAGTGTGTCTAAAGTTGGGCACACTGTGACAGGGCCAGACCTGATGGCTACAGGAGAGCGTTGGAGGGTATCTGTATTAGCGCCACGATCAACAAATCCTTGTTCCCTGGGTGATCCAGCTGGGGTTACTCCAGGGCAATTAGACCAGCTGAGGCCAATTAAGGAGCTTGCCCCAGCAGTTAAAAGCCTCCCTGTCAGGTAGATGGGGGCAGCTGAAAGGGAATTAAGAGGAGGAGGAGCAACATGACATGATGCTAGAAGCTGGAGCGATTGCAACCACAACACAAAAGGCACAGGAGTTAAGGAGAAGCCCATCCGGGCAGGGCCAAGGGTCATAGGCACAGAGAGGCCTGAAGGAGGACCCGGCCGCCCAGACAACTGAGTAATGGAGTTGAGGTGGGGTGACCTTACCCAAACAGGGGAGGATCACAGGGACAGAGAGACTCCCAGTGAGGGGGGGGGAATCCCCTCGCCCTGGTTCCAGGATTGGACCACGAGCAGTGGGGCCCAGGACAGGTGACCCAGGGAAGGTAGTAGCTCTTACGGACTAAGCAGTTGGAGGCTACTCCTCACAGGGTCCTGGGTTGGGGCCTGGGGTAGAGGGTGGGACCAGGCCCCTCCCTCCCCCACTGCTCCCACCCAGCCATACCACCAGCGTAACCGAAAAGGGTGCAGGACCTGCAGAGGGGCAGAACAGGCCTCCCTCGCCACAGCACCTAAATCCTGCTCTCGCTCCAATCAATAACTTTCTTACAGACAATTTGGCACTTTCCATGGCACTCCCCCTGCCCCTGTTCTGGATGTAAGGAGGGGGCAGCTGCCTGAACCCAGAGTTTGAATGTTGAAGGTTTCCCGCATGGAGACTCTGCTGGGTGCCAGATTTGGATGGATGGATGTCCCAGGCCAGCACACCTCATGGGGTATCTGGGAGAGGCTGTTTTAATTGACTTTATTCTGTTGTCTGGCTCACCTGCTCCCTGATGTGCTCCTAGGGGAAGGTTCCTCTCTGAGCGACTGAACGGAAGCTTCGGTTCTGGGAACCCGAGTTCAGCAGCAGTGAAAGGCCCAGCGAGAGCTGGAAGGCAGTTCAAATTCAGGATTGTTTCTAATTTGTCTGAGCCGTTCAGTCTTTCCGAAGCCCTCCTCCTGGGGAAAGGGGACTATGTTGGCCTGGGGAACCCCATGGTGGCGATGTCCTTGATCCTTGCATACCTATGGGATTGTCCTTCTGCTGGATGAAAGGTCCTGCAGCTGGAAGCATCTCTCTGTATTGCCCATAGTCCAAGAGTGTATCCTACCTTATCGGAGACTTCTAGCAGGGTGACACTGAAGGAAACCAGCCCTGAGAAGTTAGCGTCCGGGAAGATTAATCCCTCAACGTAGAAGGTGTTCTCTTGTCTGCTGGCGTGGTCCACTACGTAGGAGAGTTTATTGAACCCCAGCACATGCTTGTACTGGGCAAGTGAGTCATTGCCTGGGGCACAAAGAAACACACACACCACAGCGTGAATGGGACACTTCTCACACACACACACACACACACATGGATGGGGCAGCCAGGGGAAGGTGGGAAGAAAGTGATCTAGAACAGTGTCTCCTGCATTATCCAGTGGATACCGTTAATATTCCTTTACAAACAGGGAGGTACACCCTGGAGCCAACATTTTCCAATGCGAGTGTCTAAAATTGGGCACCTAAATCGGTGGCTTCATTTTCAGTGAGTGCTGCACGTGCTTGTTTGCCCAACTAGGTACCCAGCTTTGATCTAAGTGTCTTGCCCAAGGTCACTCCGAGAGTCCATGGCCATGCCTGGATTGGAACTTGGTCAATCCTGGCTACCAGCCTCATGTATGTTCCCCTAGGTCACAGTGCCACCCTATGAAGTCCGTAATGCAAAACCGGATTTGCATAATGATTTTGTGGGGTGGCAACCATGTGGCAGAGCAGTGCCCAGTCATGTTTTCTTGGCTCATCTTTGTGTGGACTCTGTAGTCAGTCAGGCCTGCCCCAGGTGAAATGCCTAATGGAAAGTCAGTCCCAGTTCATCGGTGGGGACGAGCTGGTGTGAGAAGCAGGTCTTGCCCTCTGACATTTCACAAGGCTTCTTTGAACCAAGCATGATTCATTTTTTTTCCTTTAAATAACCCTAACTGTCTTGTAACCCAACCTTCTAAAATGGCTAAAGCAAGAGAATTCAGAGATGCTCATAGCACAGGAAATACCATGGACATCGGAGGACCTCAGATTGTACAGGAACAACGAATCGAAGGACCAGGAAAGTAAAACGACACAAGACGCCTAAATTATCAGCGTGATTACAAAGCCAGAGCAACCAGAGGTAGAATTATGTTGAGCATTGAGAGCTGTGGAGTTATGTTCCGGATATATTGTCTGGTCATTGGGCCTCCAGAGACAGCTGAAAGACCCTCCCTCCTCTGTCGCAAAGGCTCCTGGGACATGGATTCTGTTTCTGGCTCTGCCCCAGGGTATGTCTGCTCTCTGAGCTAGGGGTGTGATTCTCAGCTCACGTAGACATACTTCTGCCCCAGCTCTCATCGGAGCTAGTGTGCTTGAAATATAGTCGTGCGGCCATGGCGGCAGGGGGTTGCTGCCCCCAAGTATGTGCCTATGGGTTTGTGCTCAAGGTAGCTAGACTAGCGTGGCCAAATAGCAAGTGAGAAAAATCAGAACAGGTGGGAGGGAGGGTAATGGGTGCCTATATAAGAAAAAGCCGTGCGGGATTATCCCTATAAAATCAGGACATCTGGTCACCCTAAGATGACCATGCTGGTGCAGCTATGCTACTATCTTTAGCATGCCAGCTCAGCGAGAGCTAGCCCAAGTGTGTCTACACTAACCGGCAGCCCCACCCCTAGTGCAGAGTGTAGACATAGCCACAGACGCTTTGTGTGACCCTGAGCAAGGCACTGGGACCAGATTTAAACCCGTTGCTTGAGCTGCTGGGCAGTTATTCACACAAGGAGGCAGACTGTTGGCAATGTAAAGCCTTTTCCACGCTGGTCCTTCATTTCTAAGCGCCTCCATTGGGGTTGGTACTTTCCTGCCCCATGGTGACATTGGAGATAGATGGTGGGACAGCGACTTAGGAGTGGAATTGGGGGATGTTTTTCGACAATTTTTTTTCCAGCAAAAAAAATCCAGATTGGGTGACACTGAAGCACGTTGCCAGTTTGTGTCCATTTTCACTCCATTGGTTTTGGCCAAAAACAAACCCTCTAAATGTTTTGTTTGGACATTTTTCAAAATGAAACGTTTCAGTTTTCCAATTCAGGATGACTTGGTGTTATGAAATTTTCCTTTCATTTTATTTCAAAGTTTTTTGTTTTTTTTTAAAGTTTTAAAATGTTCAAAATTGAAATGAAATTTTTATTTTGGGCTGAATTTGACATTTCATTTGACCCCAATATATTTTTTTTTTTTGTTTAGAAATTTTCAGCAAATCAAAAAAAATCTGTTATTCGCCTACTTCTGTTTAGCCACCCGCATCCCAGTGACTTTCATAGGACGAGTTCATTTCGGCACTCATGAAAATTCCACCCAAACTCATTAATATATGTGAGTTGCTCAGATATTCTGGTGATGGGCCACCCAAGTCCCTAGATAGAAAGGCTAAATACCCACCAGTGGCATGGAAAACTCTCACTTTATCCACATCGGACTCGGAAACATGAAGAACCAACTTGTAGGCAGCAAAGATGGCATCCGGGCCTTGGATTCTCAGGATCATAAGTGACATGTCTTGAAGGTCTTGGAAAGAGAAGGGATAGGCATTAGCCACTAGTATTTGTATTACCATAATACCTACAAACCCCAGTCATGGACCCATACTCCATTGTGTGAGGCACTGTACAATCACAGAATAAGGAAACGCTCCCTGCCCAAAGAACTTACAGTCTAAGTCTCATTCTTAGACTGTAAGATGGGGGAATACAAGGAAACAATGAGACAACGCTGGTCATCATGACAGGCAGTGGTTTCAGCACACAGCAGCCTACCTGCTGTCATGTTTTGCGTGGGTAGAGCCATGAAAATCCACGGATATCCGTTTTATATCCCTGGATCATTGTTGTGGATTGGATGCAGATAAAAATTTTGTGTCCACACAGGGCTCTATCTATTGGCTTCATGGCAGATGGGAGTTTTAAGGAGGGTTTGAAGCAGGAGAATGAGTTAGTTTTGCAGATGTCTGTGGGGAGCTTCTCTCAAGTGTGAGGGGTGGGATGAAAGAAGAAAGCATGGAGGTGCTGGTTTGAAAATTTAACAATGCAGGCTGGCAACATGGGCTGATCAGAGGTGGGAGTTGACCTCTTGTTACTGAATGAGAGATGATGGGGGCGGGTTGTGGGGAATATGTTATGAAAGGCCTTGAAAGTGAAGACAAGTAGCTGGTAAGGTTTTCAATCTCAAGCCTTGAAACTCTGATTATATGGTATGCCTGCCACGTTTGCATGTGTGTTGTTGCTGCTGTTTTTATAGTGCCATAGATCTGCAGAGAGAAATGATAAGCCCTTACCTTGTGTCCAACCCAGACACAACCCACCAAAGGACAGGATAGGATGTAAGAGGCGAGATGGGGATGGGGAGGTAATTTTGCTGAGGAAGGGAACCTGTCAATCTTCTGTAGTGACGGGGTTAAAGATTGAAAATTGGAGCCTCTTTTGAAGCTGTGAGGTTAGGATATTAGACTCCTGCTCCTGTTTGTCTCCTCAGTTTTGTTTTCCCAGACAGATTAGCATTGAAGGGCTTGTCTACATGGGGGAAAGGTCCCCCAAAGTAAGTGAAGAATAGCAGTTGCAAATAGCTGTTCCAGACTAGCTTCCTGTGTGGACCCGCTGATTCCACATTACAAGTGCCTTTGTGCAGATCAGGGCAGCACACTTCCAAAGTGGATTAAACTAAACTGCACAAAGACGTGTTTCATGAAGGAAAAGGAGTGTCTACATGGGGAGTTACTGCAGAATAGCTACCGCACTTAAATTCATACCCTGTTTCTCACTAACTGGCCCATGGACTTCCTTGTGTAGATAAACCCTCAGAGGGCAGGGGAGACATAGGGGGCCATCCCCCTTTCTCCACGCAATAAAAGATAAGAAGACATGGCTGGAGACACGAGACAAGGGACTGTCCCACACACCGACGGTCACTTCAGCTGCATTGGGGTGGCCTATGAAAATCTGAACCTAGTTCTGGTCTGGCCTGGCACATCTTCAAACTTCCCCCTGCACCTGTCTAAGGCTTGGCCCAGGAGCAGAGGTCTGTTCCCAGCGAGTACCTGCAGCGGACCGCACATACTGGTAAGCACTGTCCATATCCTGGGCGCCCGGGCTGTCCCTGTCACAGTTCACTAGCAGCACGGCTCCCTGCCCGTCAGGGCCCCATGTCCATGTCATCTGTGGAGGAAGCACAAAGGGATCTGCAACAAAAACCGACCAAGCCAGTGAGCCTGAATTCCATCTACCCTCCCTCTCCTCGCTCCACCCCACAGTCCTGACAATGATCCTGACAAGGGACCGCACCTCTGAGGGGTGGGTGTGGTCAACGTGTGCAGCAGGTGTGCGGAGTCAGCACGTCCATAGAGCAGCCTCCAGTGGAAACGAAGGGTGCATCTTCCCTGCACTGGGAAGTGTGATTGCAGCACGAGGAGACATAGCTGAGATCAAAGCTAGCACAAGAAACAATAGCTCTGAAGCTGCAGCAGCATGGGTGGCTTCATGGACTAACCCTTTCTGGCCAGGACCCTCAGTGGCCACTCAAGTATGTACTCAGGGGCCTGGTTGGGCAGGGCTAGCAATCAAACTTCCTAACGGCAGTGCAGAAATGCTCTAAGGGTGAAGGAGGGCAGAAGCTACTTGCTCTCCACTGGGGAACATCCCTAAAGTGGAGCGGCTGTGGTGAATCTATCCCTATATTGTTCCATGCAAAAACATGAATTGGGGAACTTTGAGCATCTGACTCTTCAGCCTAGGTGTGGAGCAAGCTGGCCCCCACATTAAATACACAGATCCAGGTCCAGAGGGAGGGTTCTTGCTCTTTGCACAACCCTGCTACGCGAGAGAGTCCCTAACAAATCTCAAGCCCAACGGAAAAATAGGGAGCCAGATTCTTTTCTCTTACACTACTTCTGCTCTCCTGGCACTAGCGTGGCTGCACTGGCATAGCAAAAAGTGGCCCTGTGCCAAATTCTAATGCTGGGGGGTTTCATAGGTCAACTGGTAGGGCGTGGAAAACCCGTGTGGTGAATACTGGGACTGGCGTGGCTTCTTCAGAGATTCAGGAAACAGCCAATCTCCACGCACCATCTTTGTCATGGTCATCAACGCGTCCTTTAGGAAAGGAAACGTAAGTGGATCCTCTCGGGGTGTTCCCAGACCGAATGCTCACAAATATGAAACAAATCTCATTACCTTATTGGTTCCATTGCTCGTCACCATCCCGCTGCGGTTCGTGTCGGCATCCAGAGAGACGTCTGAAATCCCAAAGAGAGAAGGAAGCCACGGTCCCAGATGGCAGGAGAATGAGCACACTCGAAACCCTGATGTCTTGGCTGCTTCCTCAATGCTATCCATCTGTACCTGGACAGCACCAGCTCCCCCCTGCCCTCAACACACACAACAAGTTCTCTGTTTGAACGGGACTCCTCATCTCCATTCAGAATCATCTTCCCGGCTTTTCCTGCCACTTTCTAGTCCCCTCTGTCTACTCCCATCTTGATCTCTGGAGCAGGGAAATACTGCTGGAAGTAGTTTCATGGATGCTCTGATTCTTTTACCCATTTCTTTGATCATTCAACAGCAAAATGTAGATTAATATTAAATAGCGTGGAGGCAGGAGGACTTCTTTTCAGAATATGGGCATATAGATACCAAAATATCTATCTGCTTGCAGTGATGAAATATTTTAAAGGAGCCCTCACTCAGATAGAGCTCCTTTCCCCCCAGATTGCTGACCATATGCTCTTTATTGTACCCCTAATCAATAGTAGACACTAGGTCCAACCAAATGGTGGTTCTCTGTCTGGTAGTCCACTGCTCTGGTCAAAAAGAGACAGGGGGAGATAAAGTGAGCATCACACAGAGGGCATGGGAATGGAGGAGGTGGCTACTTCTCTGAAAATCAAAAGGCAGGGTATAGTGTGAAGTGTGCTGTGTTGAAAACTTAAAATGAGAAGCTCTCACTTTAATTTGTGAGGGCCTTCCTGGTCCTGTTTGCAGACTAGGGGGATCTGCAGGGAAGCCTGCAACATGGTCTTTCAGCAGTCCGTCTGCAGAGACCCACCCTAGAGTAAGGTAGGTGAGTTGTACCTCTCTTTTTTACGGAGCAGCCTGCTTTGTCTCACTCTGATTTTTGGCTCTTGTGTGTTAGGGTTCAAATTAAGAAATAGTCATGTTACATTGCAACCTTCCAGTGAGAGCATGCTATGTTTTTATCCAACTTCTGTGTGTGTGAGAACATTAGATGGAGAAGACCACAGGGAGATGCTGAATCACTTTGTCTGCCCTGAGAGAATTGGAGTACCCGTACATGCCCAGATTTTGAGCCCAAGGCAAACATTTGTTTGAGAAGACAGTGTCCAGCATCCTAGCAGGTACAAAAGCACCAGAGCAGGTAGAAAAATGTCAGCTTCCTGGGGTGGGATTTTCAAAAGTGTGGAATTGGCTTTTTTTTTTTTTTTTTTTAAATCCCCCACCTGATTTCTTTGGAACCATTGCTAGCCGGACAGATAATCCTACTGCCCATACAAAAGGGATGTGGAACACTGAGGGTTGCGACATGTCCAGCAGATGGATTTGTAGAGTGGGTGAGATTAAAACTATAACGTTCTAGTTCTTGCTTTCATCCCCTTCATTATAAGCTCTTAAAGGGAAGAGAGACACGTACAAACCTTCCTTCATTAACTATATATATATGGGGGTGGTGGGGTTGCATGTATAATATGTTGATATTGGTGGTTTTCAACCTTTTTTCCTTTGCAGACCCCTAAAAAATTAAGTGGAGAGGCAGACCCCTTTGCAGATCTTAGACATAAGCTGCAGACCCCCCAGGGTCTGCAGACCACAGGCTAAAAACCACTGGTTTATATTATATACACAAAATATATATATTAAATATGAACATACACACAAACACCTCCCCTTTATTTATTCTTTTAGTTTATTTATTTATAGGAGATAAATGTTTGTACATATGTGTATATTTTATTTATATGCTATGTTTATATATATATGCTATGTTTATATAATACACACACCCTTATTACATATAGTTAAAGAAGGGAGGTTGATACATTTCTCTCTTCCCTTTGAATCGCTTACAATGAAGTGGATGAGAAAAAAGAAAATATTACAGTATTTACACACACAAACACACCTCATTTGCTGACTAGGGTGTGTATCAAGGGTATTTAGCCAATTGTTTTTACAATACTTACTGACACAGGTGAGGTACAACCAAGCTCCATTTATAGGTGTGTTCTCTTTCTGTCCATAGTATGAAATCCTAACCTGTGAAGACATGGCCGGGTCACTACCAATTCCAGCAAACATCCACATCGTGCCATGCTCCCCTTGTCGAGTGTGATCTCTTCATTGCCCAGGCGGGCAGCACACTCAGAGGGTGACGATGGCCAATATGTGAGGAGGTCGGTGGTGGGGGGATGGAGACCACCCTCAATAAACCAACCGTGGGGCCATGCTGCCTGCAGTTGATGATTCAGTGGGTGAGTCATTCATTCAACTAATACTAAAAAACACTGTGCAACAGGCCCAATTCAGCCTCAGGGCAGTTGGGAAAGGCCTTGGCAAGGATGTATAATCCCAGGCAACTCGCAGATGGAACAGGGAGAAGTGATGGGTAGGGAAGCCCATTCCACAGAATCCTTGGTGTCGTTTCTGGGCTCCTGGGGCATGTGTACATGACCGCGGCAGTGAGCCTCCCGGCCTGGGTTAGCAGACTGGGGCTAGCAGGATGTGCGTTAGCATCTAAAAATAGCTGTGTGGGCTTGGCTTGGAGCTTGTGCTCTGACGCCCCCAGCTATTTTTACAGCATTAGCACAGACTCCACGAGCCTGAGTCTGTTGACCCGGGCAGGGAGGCTCACTGCCACGGGCTATGTGGACAATGCCCACGTGCAGTTAATCTCCATGGATACCACTGCCCAGAGAAGACCTGTGCCTGCCGAGAGTGGGGGGGGGGGGGGAGCAGAGCAGGGGCAGCCAACTTCAGCTGTGTTACTGAGCATGCTCAGTCCGTGTGAGCATGCTCAGTACAAGTCAAGCAGCAAATCGGGAGGGGTACGTGCCACCCCCATGCGTCACCTCTGCCATTGCCACAGGTGCATTGCACAAGCAAAGGTGAAAGAGAGGTTTTCACTCCTCTTGCACCGGCTGCTCTTTCACTAGACTTTTCAATCATTGAATTTCCATCACGTTCCATCCTCTCTCACTCCATTATTTGGGCATAATGCACAATCTCTCTCCCCTTCATACACACCCTTACTCGCTTCTCTTTCTTCATGTGGCTATTAATTACACAGATTTAGCTAGGAATCTATTCTTTATAAAGGGGGTGATATCTCTGCTTCCTGACATACAAGCCGTCTGCAACCGCGCCACATCCAGTAGTTAAAATATCCCTTTCGTCTGATCCCATGTCTCCAGGAGTGATCATGTGAGTCTTTCAAGGCCCCACCCACCTTGCTATCATTGACGGTACTGCTTGGGATGTCCATGGTCACTACAACCTCCAGCTCAGAATTGAGGGGCCATCTCGCTGCACCCGCAGGCTTCTTCACAGCATTAGGGCTGTACACAACATAAATTCTCACTTCAGCGGTACCCTGGGCATCAAATGATGTGGCACCACTTGGGATGGATCTGGGACAGAAAGGAGTGCTTGGTTACCATGTGCTATGGATACATGTAAAAGCACTAGCTAAAGATCTCCCTAGACACAGAAAATTCCCATAGATTCTGTGGGTCGTCAGTGATGTCGACACCAATTCATGAAACGTTTTGATGTCACCAAATCTGCTTTTTTTTTGTGGAAGAGAAGCTGACTGAAAAATTTTGCCCAGTTCCAACCCTGACCACATGGGATTTTTATGAGGCCAAATTAACAATTGAGTTCCTCAAGTAAAAGGTGGTATTTAAATGCAAAATACTGTCCATCTGCAAGCAATAATTATTCTTTGCACTCACTATATATGGCATTTCACACCTTCAAAGCACCCTGTGAACGTTAATTAATCTAACACCTAAATGTGCTATGGAGAGGCATTTTTGCCTTGCATGTAATTTGTATCCCTCCTTTCCTTACCTAAAGAACAGGGCTGAGGAGGCTGTAAATATTAACCATAAGAAAAATATTTAAGGAATGTATTCCCTGTTTCCCTTTGCAGGGGTATGTCAGTGCCTGAAGCAACTTGTAAAGAGAGAGATTAATCTGTCATCACGCAGCAGTCTCTAGAATTTTAAACGGTGAGATACAATAAATCCAGCTGTAAATCTAAATAATAGCTTCTCCTCTTGTGGTGGGGATTGTGGAAGTGTTAATGTCAGATTTATCACATGCCGCACGAACTAGAACTCATGGCTCCTGGGGCCAATTTTTGGAAGACTAGAGAAATGCTTGAATGTTTATAGGTATGAAGAGAACAGCCATAGACTTTCAGTGTGCATTACGTCCATGTGGGGTCCCCATCATTGTAGTGTCTGAGACTCTCACCATCTTTAATTGGTTGAGCAACATGGAGTCTAACGCTCAACGCTGTTTGTCTGTAATGCGCTAACTTTGCAACGCCGCGTCCCATCAGTCCCAAAATTTCAGGGAACATTCCAGGCAGCGATGGGCCCGTGCCTATTGATTTTAGTTTAAATGGGAACACTGGAAAATCCTGATTCACAGGAAAATTGGAGCCTCCAGACTGCCTTGTGCTGTCGCAGAGAAATCTTTCTGCAGCCCCCTACATATATCAGAGGCAGCAGCGTAATTTGCTGCATGGAGACATTGTCTGTAGACTGGACTCTAACATAGGAGAGCTTATAGGGAGGGTTTGTAGGGAGAGAAGTAGGGACCTGGGATGGCGGGGTAAGCGGAGTGGGAGGAATACAAACCATAGGGGGATGTGGGGGTGAACTTGGCAGGGAGTGGGGGACCTTCAAGGGAAGGGAGGGTGTAGAGTAGAGGTGATGAAGGAAGTGGGGTTGCTTCCTATGACATCTTATTGAAGCTGGTTGACATTTTTTGTTTGAAGCAATTTTTCAACAAAATAGGGCCCTTTCCCCAGACCAAAAACATTTATTTTTCCCCCACAAATGTTCTGGATTTTTGTCGAAAATCCAAGTTTCAAATGGTCTGATTTTGATTTTTTTCTCTCTCCCCTCCCCCCACCGTTTCCCACCTTTTTTCGTCTTTTATTTCTTTCCAAAGATTAGAGAAAGTGTGAAAAGTTACAGAGTAGCAAAGGAAAAATGGGGGGAGGGAATGAAAAAATGGGAAAAAGTATCCTGGACGTCATCTGTTTAATTGCCTTTGAAAGCACTGATGAGGAAGGAGTGGGGTGGCTGGAAGAGAAATTCAAAAACTATTTCTAAACATTTTTTTAAAAGTTTCACAATTTTGGGGGGGAAAAAATGGGGAACTAGTTCCATTTTTGAACCCTGTGAAGCAGAAACCATGTAGCACTCCAAACTTTTCCATTTTTCTGTTAGCTCTACGTTTTGGGCCAAACCCTCTGCAGATCACCGCTCCTTTACAGGCATGAGGATCTGGCCTTTTATGTACTCAGTGCTGTATCTGGAGCGGTTTTGGGCAGATGCTTTCCTGAAACTAACAAATGGTTTCATAATTTCTTAGGGGGGGTTGGGGAAAACTCAAGTGCCTGGGGATACAGTGCTGACTTGTATGAGTAAAGCTGAGCTAAATTCCCTGCAAATTCTGATGTATGATGAGATGACCACGGTAGGAGAGAGAGCCTGGAGCACTGAGCCTGGTGCAAGAGCAGAGGCTGTGAACCAAAGTCAGGCCATTTATTAAAGCAGATGCTTGCAATACAACTGTCTGGTGCATGACCTTGGCAGAGGTGTTGCTAAAACACAGACACCCCCTAAGAAGCAGCAGACACTGGGTCTGTGTGAACGCAGGCCAAAAGATTAGCCCAGGTGCATTCTGACCTAGCTGCAGGTGAGCCCCTCTGACAGAAGTGATGAGCAGGGATGTTTTCCCCACACACCTGGAGCAAGGGACCATAGCCAGAGGCCTTGGTCTCCAGTTATTGGAATCTGCCAGGCAGAATAAGCAGGTGAAAAGGGTTGCAGAAAAGCCTCAGAAGGGGTTTAAAACAACAACAAAAATAACAGTAATGAATTAGATGAATAGAGAGCGGTGTCAGTGTCTGGACATAAAATATTGATACGCTTTAGGAAAAGGATCTTTAGGATAAAAATTAGCAAGTGAATCTGGCATTGGCAATTAGAAAATAGCTCCCCTCTTTGTTCACTCCTAACTGCCTCCTCACTCCTGGCCCCTCCCCTATCCATTTTGACGTTCTCTCTCCTAACGTCACCCCTCCCCTACCTGAAACTGACAGCTATATATGGAGCCTGCTGTCGGCAGGCAGTTAGCAGAGAGCTGAGGTCAGCTGAGGAGGAGAAGGGCTGGGCCTAGGGAGAGGTGGCCACCTAAAGTCAGACGAAGTGCTGGCGATCCCTTGGGAAAAAAAAGCTGAAAAGAACCGCGACATCCCGAAAACATCTGAATGGGGGTGAGCATCTTTGAAGCAAAGGTACGCCTTGGGCTTTGGACAACCGGGCTAACTGAGTCCCCGCTCTGTGTCCGAGCCTGAGATCATCCTGCACAAGTGCCTCTGGGCTTACAGGCAACCGGGCTAACTGAGTCCCCGCTCTGTGTCTGAGCCTGAGGTAACTTTCTTAGCAATCCTTGGACAGAGCAGAAGGACCTCCCCTGATGAACAGAGGGATGTTTTAAAGGTTGTGTAAGTAATGGTTACCCGAGTCTGCATGTCAATAAAGTTGGATCCTTGTGGTCTGAGTGAGATTCTCCCTCTCTACCCATCCAGCAACCGCCTGGCCTAACGTTTTCTGGATCATAGATTAAGGATTTCTAGTAATAATATATTATTTTTCCCAAATCAGAATCCTGTACAGAAGCAAAGTCTCTGTTCTGCAGGGACGTGCGGAGCTTGGGAAAGGCAGATGAACAGATAGGTTGGGCCAGTCATAAGCGGGGCTCCACAGTTCAACCCTGAACTGGCCTATGCCTCTCTTGTAAGTGGGAGGGAGGAAATTCCTTGGCCTTGGTTGCATCTCTTGGGCTCTGGCCCAATGCAAGGGCTAGGGTGGATTTGCCCCACCCCAGAAGGAAGCATGGCCACTGCTACATACAGCATGAATTCTTCTCAGAGACTAGGGCAGAGGGAGCTGGGCCATGACCCCACAGCCTCTTCCCCCTTCTGGTATAGCTAGCGTCCACGTAGGCACTAGCCAGGAGGGTAAGAGCCATAACAGCGGGCAGCCCTGTTTGAAGTATGGAAGTGGGGAGGCTCCTTACACTATCCCTTCCTTGTGCCCCTGTGCAGGGGCTAGGGTGACCAGATGTTCCTATTTTATAGGGACAGTCTCGATTATTTGGGGCTTTGTCTTATAGAGGTGCCTATAACCCTCCACCCTATTCCGATTTTTCACACTTGCTATCTGGTCACCCTAGCTGGGGGCCAGCCTTGATATGGGCCCTTGGAAATGTTCAATGGATCGCGTCCAGTCAGCTCCCCAATACTGAACTTGAATGGCCAGCAAGGGGTGTAAATAGACCTGCTCCACTGGGAAATAGCTTTTGGGGAGTGTGACTTGGTCCACCTCAGAGCTCAATAACTGCTGTGAATGGTGATCCTTGAAATATTCTGTCACTAACCTGAATTCAGAGCTTGTCTGTACAGGAAAGTTGCACTGTTTTCACCTAAGACATGAATTTAAACCAATGTAGTTAAACCACTGCAAACCCCTGTGTGAATGTTCTTCTTTGGGTTGGGTTTAATTGGATTTGGAACAGATTTGAGTGAACTAAGCACATTTCCTATGGAGTTGGAAATTCCCATCTTTCAGCCGGCTCTAGCATTTGTCCTAGCTGAGATGAAGCAGTGGGATGATACGGTTAGAACCCAGGGTGGCCTGGCCTGCTCTTGCCTTAAGAAGTGATTCTTAGACCAGCATGTTACTCAGGTTCTCTTAGTCATGTGTTCTCAATGCAAACAGCCCCGATTGGTTACAGTAGGTAGTAACCATGATAGTGACGCAAGAGAATGGGGATAGGAGGAGAGTGACAAACCATTAAGGTTCCGCGGTCACAAAGGTAACTGCATCCCCCCTGGATGGCTCAGAGTTGTTCAATTTTTTTATTCCGTCCTGAAGTCTGAGGATATGAAGATGGAGACGAAAGAGGAATTGAGGAGTGGTGCCAGACATGTGGTGTGTTCTCGTTGTTTGATTGTGCGCGCTTGGGGGAGAATGGGGTCTATTTTCTCACAGCCTTACAGGTACTGAGGTGCCTAACTCCTCTTGATTTCAATGGGAGTTAGCAACCTCAGTCCTTGGAGGATCTGGGCCTCAGGACTTGACAGGCAGCAATATTGAACACCGCCATTATTGTGAAAGGTGGAAGCCCCCAGCTGGTCAGGGCCTGGTGCCCCACCTGTGTTATATCTTCACTCTTACCCCCAACCCCGTTGCCTCTGCAGTCAAATTCTACCACCACCACAAACTCAGCCCCAGCCACTGCCATTCCTCTTCTGTAACAATAGGTAGCAGCGGGGTAATGCTGACATTTAAATGGCGACTGCTATATTACTCTTTAGGACACAAACAATCCCTTTGCCCTGTGTTTGGCAGTGCCTAGCACAAAGAGGTCCTGGTCCAAGACTGGAGCTCCGGTAATAGAAATACTTAATAATCATGTATAGAACGGCATATAGCACAATAGGTTCCCGGCTTGGTTTGTCTCTTGGCACTATTGCAATAGAAATTGTATTAAGTCATCATAATGCAAGTGTTAGCAAATATATCAATAAAATAACCCTTGTACGTTGCATAGGGAAAAGATTTTCTTCCCTTAGGTTATCCATTAAAATGTACTCTGACATATTCACGTATTTTTATGAGCTTAGAATAATGCATATTTAGTCTTTGATCTCTTTTAATTGTTTACAGGTTACTCACCCAGAGAGGTTGCTGCCTAACGCTCTGATGGCCAGAAATAGCATCCATTCAGCAGGGGTGTGCACAGGCTGCAGTTGTATCTCAGCTGTCGGTGTCTGAGTCTATGCTTTTCAGAACTGTTTTAATACCTCACATGTCCATTTAGGGGACAAGGTGATGTAAGGTCCTGGTCTCCTTCCAGCATGGAAATGATCCAAGGAGACCAAAGGAAAATTTCTAAAAGTGCCTAAGTCCCCTTTTCAAAAGTGACCTAATCACTTCCATTGAGTTTCAATGAGACTCAGGCTCCTAAGCGTCTAATTCCTTTTGGAAAATGGGAACATTTCACCTCAGATCGCTGGTTATGCTAAAGCTGTCTAGGAAATGTAAACCCAAATAGAAAATTGGGATGGAGGGCCAGAGATGGGATCCAAACTTCAGCGAGTCCGTTTAGATCCATGTTTTTTGTTTGGGCTCATCTGTAAAACAGTCACAAAATACTAGAAGCCACCCCACAGCCATAGTTGATTCCTACAGTTGAAACGGGTTAGAGAAAGTGACAAGGATCAGCAAATCCCCAGATAGTAAAAATGCATGTATCTTACCTGTAGATGTCTATAGAGATCTCTGTGCCCACCACACAGACAGCGTAGCTGGGATGCTCGGTGGAGACCTGTACAACTCTCTGCTGGGTCATGACTGGCCTTGGACCATAAACATGTATGAAATGAGCAGCTGCACTTCCAAGCTGTTCTGTTTTACAGGCAAACCAGCATGACTGGATTACTAGGCATGGGGAAATGTACTCCACCCTCCTCCCTTCCCTATCTGAACGGATTACCTGGAAACACAGTCCTCTCCCTCTTCCAACATCTTTCTGCCTGCTACTGTTTTGGTTTTATATTGGGGGGAAGGGGGTGGGAAAAAGGGGCAGGGGCTGTTGATCCAAGCTCCAATGGGTGGAGGAGTTTGTAACTTCCAATCATTGAATGCACATGGGTGTTACTGTTAGGTCATTCCAGATTTAGAGACTGGCTCACGGCAAGCTGAGGTGTAGACAGGAAAGTCATGGGCATTTCCAGAGTATAGATAATAATCTGTAGCACTTCAGACAGTCTTAGGGCTTTACAAGGTTACTTGATCCTTAAAACGCCCCCCCCTTGCAGTAGGCAAACAGAACTGTTCTATGAGGTGGTGTTCAGACCCACCTCTGGGTTACATTCTGTCCCAACGTCTAGGTTCAGGTTCAAGGCTGAATCAGGGCTATGGATAAGATCAAATGGTGGCAAAATCCCATGAGATTTTTGGCTGCCTCTGAGCATAGTCCTTTTGTTCTGTGTTTGTACAGCCCCTAGCACAATGGGGTCTTGCTCCATGAATAGGAGCAAGCTCTACCATGCTGTCATACACTACCACGATACAAATAATAAATAATAGGCAGCTGGGAAAGAATTCTCTGTAGTAACTCAGAGCCCTCCCCATCTAGTGTCCCATCACCAGCCATTGGAGATGCTTGCTACAGGAAGTGACAGATCAGCTACCTGCCATTATAGGCAGTGTCTTCATGCCATCCACTCCATAACCTTATCAAGTCCAGTCTTTGAGCCACTTTGAGGATCTTAACAAAGCTTGTTTCAGAATCACAGACCTTGTCTACACAAGAAAGGTTTTGCTGACTACCGCTGTAGCTATACTGGCAAACCCTCCTAGTGTAGATGCAATTTATACTGGCATAAAAGTGCTTCTGACACCATAGTTCACACGTATTGTGTTCCCTGGGAGACATACGCTATACCAGCAGAAGAACGGGTATGCCAGTATAGGTGCTTAGGGCTTATCACAATACCACCATACGTTGGTTTAAAAAAATCACACCTGTAACTGACATAGTAATGCCAGTATACATTTGAAGTGTATACCGGGCCATAGTAAATTTAGCTGAAGGTTCTTTGTTCAAATGTGCAACCTTTAGATGTGTTTCATTGTCCTCTCTCTTCTGATCCCCACATTTTCAGACTGCCTTTTCTTTTGATAAATATTTTAGTTCCAGAACCGCTTAACAGATACATTTTCTTCTCTCAGCTGGTCTCTTGCAACTCAGGGGTGGCATTTAAGGGGGCTGGGAGGGCTTTCACCCCACTTTCCCCCCTCCCCCCCAAGTTTTGTACAGGAGGTCTGATTACAGTGCAAATCCCAGCTCACCTGACCTGTGGAATGTGAGCTCTGCCGAAGAGAGGTGCTGCTCCCAGTTTGTGCCCCGGGGGCCGGGAGTCAGTATCTTGTTTACTAATAAAGTCAAGGTGATTAAGATAAGAGCTGATGATTATATTAAGGATCTAGAAGTCCTTAGATAGATGACAAGCCTGTCAAACAGGAATCCTTCTGCGGGAGGAGGTGTTGAAGCAAGAACCCAGGGGACTCAGAAGAAATACAGCCAAGCTCTCTGAGCCAAAGTTACATTCTGAAAAGAGGGAGATGTGAACAAGGGGATAGGTGAAAAGAAGGGGCCCAAACCAAAGGAAGGGATAGCAGTGGTACAAGTTCCCACTCTACCTATGGTACTTATGTGGTGCCGTCGCCATAGTATCTGAGTGCTCACACAGTCTAACCTATTTCTCCTCACAGCCCCTCTGTGCTGTTATCCCCCGTGTACAGATGGGGCACTGAGGCCCGGAGACTTAAGGCCAGATTTCCGAAGGTATTTAGGCAGCTAGTGGGATTTTCAAAAGCGCTTAGAAGGTTCAGTTCTTTGTAAACCTCTCCCGATGCCTAGTGGCACCTTTGGGTGCCTAAAAACCTTTGAAAGTCTGTCCCTAAGGCACTGGCCTGAGAGGTCAGACAGCAAGTCCATGGGGGAAGTAGAACCCAGGTCTCTCAGGGCTAGCTCCCTATCCACTGGACCTGTCTCTCTGCTGCATTCTGCAAAAAAAAGAGAACTCTGACAGATGGGAGCAAAACCAAGAAGGCCAGTTCTCTGAGACTCCAGCAAACCGTCCCAGGCGGTTGGGAAGGATGGCATGGTTGACAGCATGAAAAGCAGCACAGGGGTCAGAAAGGATGAAGAAAGAGAGGATCAGAGTCAGACGAGAGGACAGAGATCACTTAACCCCCAAGGGGTGGCAGATTCTGCCCCACCCTGGGCTGTAGAGCCGTGGCTGCTGTGCAGTTCTACATTTTAACGACAAACCATTGTGTGTTGTCATTTTTTGTTGTGAGTTTGAGACAAGGAAGGAATGACGAAGTGTCATGTGTGTATCCGCTGTGTTTATGCCTCAAATTCTTAGGGTTTCAGCTGCATTCAGGCCAGCCCCAGAACAAAGAACAGAAATTGCATCCACAGAGTCCATCAAGTTGACGATTATGATCATGAATTGCATTATTCACCAGGCACCATCTGTGTGGTCAGCGCTGTTCAGTATATGTCAGAAAAAGTAGGCCCTGAGCCAACGCATATAAAATGTGTAGCCCTGGATAAGATAGAATCACAGAGTTGGAAGGGCCCTCAGGAGGTATCTAGTCCAACCCCCTGCTCAAAGCAGGACTAACCTCAGCTAACTAGATGGCTCGGATATTTAAGTCTGAAGTGTATAATTAACATGTGCTCAATAATATGGATGCGTGGAGGCACTGGTGGCAATAGAAGTTTTACCTGATTAAGGACTGGAAGATTTGACCCTCCAACTTCTTTCAAAATAAGCGGCGCAGAGCTCCTGTGCCTGTTTATATTCCTTTCCTGCCTTCAGTGGCCTTGACATAGCTCAAAAGACTCAATTTTCCCCTCAACTTTAAAATATGGAATTTTCTTGGTGTTTGGTTTTAAATGTTCTCCTCTGAGAACTGCAGCTCAGTCACTGTAGTATTGTGTTTCAGAGCCTTCTGGAAAGTAACTAGCCTTTAAACAGAAGTCAAAGCTGTGTTGCCAACTCTCATGATTTTGTCATGACTCTTAAAGCCCCCGCTCCTGGAGTCATGTGGATATGTGATGATTTCAGCCTTCATTCTTTAAGGAAAAGTAAGTTTCTAGTCCTCATTGTTGTGGAGAAAGCTTCAAAATGTGACCCCAATGTACCGTAAAGGCTCAAAAAGCAGAAGGGAAAGAAAAAGAACATCAAATCTATTATTTTTAGAGAATCTCATGATTTTGTAAGCAAATCTTATGATTTTTGGTGAGCATGACTCATGGTTTTTGAACATTTGCGGTTGGCAATATTGTGAAAGTGGATTTAAAGTATCAATTTCACAGCTGAAGTCAGTTTCTAGTCTATTTTTTGTAGTATGGTAACACCCCTATAGCCCCAGGCAGGTGCTGTATAAACTCACAGGACTTTGCCTCAGTAGGATGTTTCCAAAAGTAAAATGATTATTCCAAGCTTGGTGAACTGCAAAAGACAAGTAGCCTAAATGATAGAAAATAATCTCGGTTTTTCTACAATTGTTTCCATTGTTGTATTCAAGAGTTTGTAACAAAGTAAGAATATACATTAACATTTTAGACCTAACCAGTGTCTCTTAAGTGACTTGACACAAGATGTCAGAATTAGAGGTGAGTGGGTCTAATATTTATTTAATTTTCTTTCTTTATATAGCAATTAGATACAGTGCTCCTGTCAGCTAGTTTCTAAGTTATTAACTGCAAAAAAACTAGAGTTTTCAGGTGCCTAAATAGTCCCTGGAATCACGGTAAGAGTTGCCCCCCCAACCACCCCCCAAAAAAATCTTCCTGCTGCAGTAGCACGGTAGTGTAAACACTACCTACGTTGATGGAAGAGGCTTCTCCATCAATGCTGGTAATCCGCCTTTCTGAAAGGCAGTAGCTAGGTGGAATTCAACAGAAGAATTCAGTCGACCTACCTGTATCTACAGCGGGGGGTTAGGTCAACTCAAGGACGTTGCACAGGGGGCAAAACTTTTCAGAGCCTGGAGCGACATAGCTCGGATGACCTAAATTTTAGGCAGGGTAGTAAAGAACCAAATGTTCATGGTGGAGTGGAATTGGGGCCTGCACCTGTAAGGGCTGAGCTTCCCAGACACAGTCTGGGTGAGTTGCTGGGAACGCTCTTCTTATGCACAGCACGGAGTCTCCAGTCTTGTCTACACAAACACATTATGCAGCTTTGCCTGTCTATACACGGGGATACCTACAGCGGTACCACTCCTGCCCTGCATGGACACCGTTATATTGGTGTAATAATTCCGTACCTTCCTCGCCAGGCAGCTGCAAGAAGGAATTCACGGTCTTGAGGTCTGTGTCTGGGAAGCGCTATGTCTCCGTGCAAGTGACCTTGTCACAGCTTATAAGTGAGCTGGTTTGAGCTGGGCGTAGTGCTACCTTCCTCAGGTCGTTCTGACATTTGCAGACCAGCTCTGAGCCCCCCACTATTCTGATACTTCACCTCGACCCTGTCCCACAGCTCTCGAACTTCTGAAAATTGTTGTATGCGGCTCCGAGGGTCAGTAGCTTTGGCCGCCCCGATCTATATTTAAAACTGATACCGGCATAGCTATGTCAGGCAGGGGTGTGAAAAAACCACGCCCCCCCCCCCAGTGGACGTAGCTATGCCAACAAAATCCCCAGTGTAGATGCAGCTATGCCATCCGCTAACATCATTCGGGGAGATGGTGTTCATCGCCAGCAGGAAAACTCAGGCTAGTGCACGCTGCACCCATGGTGAGGCTCCGTCAGCATAGACTCTGTAGTGCAGACACAGCCCGAGTCTGTTCTCACAAGCATGTGCTCCTTCTTCCCCTGAGTAGTAGTTCTTCTGCAGTGCATCAACCCACGATCCTTGCTCTGCCAGGGGCGAGGAGGAGAGATGGAAAAGTACCGTGCCTGTGGGTATTGTAGCTGGACCCTGTTCCTTTACAGCTCCCTGGGTCACTAGCAGCTAAATTACCGGGTCCCTGCTGTTAATATACACGACTTTCTTTATTCAGAAGCCACCCACCAGTTCCTCTTCCATCTGTCAGGGGCGTGAGGCTCCTACCTGCCCAGGCAGCAGCAGGGATGCTTAAAACTTTAAATCATTTACCTCGCCAGGGCTGAGTGTTCTCATAATTGCACCTTGGACCGGAGGCTGCTTATTAAAAGCTTGGAAGACACCCAGTGGGTGGAGGAATTTGGACCACAGCAAGATCAGTGAACTCCCCTCTGTGCTCCGGGGATGGGACCCCAGAGCATAAAGCTGTGCTGTGGCTATTTTTCCCCTGGGCCCCATCCTCCTCACCTTCAAATGTCTGCATCCTGTGACCTGCATGTCCAGGGGCCCCGGCACCCCGGGGAGACGCACTCCTCTGTGAGGTGGTAGCATTATTATTCCCCCCTCCCTCACAACGTCAAACTGAACTTGCTGGGTGGTGGTTGGGCTTGGCCGATTGTGAAGGGGCTGGTTTGGTCAGGCTTGTTTTTCAGCCTGACTCGTTCCCCTGGCTCTGCTTACAGCACTGGCCACCCAGGGAAGATTCTCTGCCCCTCCGCCGTGTCACCTCCCATGCCAGCCTCTTTGAAACGGCTCCTGGATGCAGCCAGGCCTGTGCCAAGGACAGGGCCCAAGCATAATTTTTTCGGGCCCAGGACAAACTTGTAACATGGGCCCCCTTCCACACACACACCACAATCCCTCATCCCAGACATACAATCTCATGAGACATGAACATTTCTTTCCTCATGGTAATGGTGGTTGCAGCCTGGGCCGGGCCCCCCAGGGCTTCCAGGTTCCATAAAGTGTACCGCTTTTCCCTCCCACGTGGGGGCCCTGGCCAAGAACAAGCCACACAAAGCCACGGCTCCACCCAAATGCAGGCATCACTCCACTCAGTGCAGTGGCAGCTCTGAGACCGAAGCAGGTTTTTCTAAAGAGAGACAAGAACAAAAGGCTGCGATAGCCATCTCTGCAGCCTACCGCTGTCTAGGGTGGCACATTTCCAGTAGCTCCTAGAGAAGCCATGTGACCAGAGGAATCTCAGCTCAAGGACCTCTTCTTGGAAGCACAGGCTGTGGGGAAAAAACCTGGTTGGCCATAAGGCAATAATCTTGCCCTATTCGGGGAGAGGATAGTAAACTAGGGAGGAGATGGACAGGAACCTGAGGAACAGGGAAGGGCAAGAAAATATGGAAAATCTACTCTGTTGACTGCCAGAAAAATTCTTCAAGGGCAACAATGCACTTGGGGGCCAGCATTGGCATGCCTGAG
Organism: Emydura macquarii macquarii; assembly: GCF_026122565.2. Classification (NCBI taxonomy): domain Eukaryota; kingdom Metazoa; phylum Chordata; order Testudines; family Chelidae; genus Emydura; species Emydura macquarii. The sequence continues at coordinate 50,694,002 of NW_027132905.1, forward strand.
AGAACAAAAGCCAGGTCTCCATGTGAGAGAGAGAGAAAGAGAGAGAGAGAGCATGGTGTGGGTCTCTTCTAAACCATGCTGCAACTGACCTGCACCCAAAATGGCAGCAACCTCCAGCAAACACCCGAACACTGAAAGGTGCAACAGACACACACACACACACACACACACATCAAAAAAATGATAGGTTGCCTGGCTGCTTATGGCACAGACTTGCTTGACAGTAGAGCTCCGTGACGATTATTTCTGGAAAGAGAGGGATTGCTCCCTCAGAATGTTTTGCTGAAAATTCATCCAATGTAGTCTATTTTAATCTTGCTATAATTATTATTATTATTATTTGCATTCCTAGAAGAACCTTTTTGTGCTAGCCCTGTATGAACACAGAACAAAAAGATCGTGTCTGTGCCCCGAAATATTGTTTAAGTTCATTTTCATCATGCGACACAAATCTCTCACCAAGGGGAAAACATACTATTTGTAAGTCTCGAACAGCTGGGGGGTGTGAAACTAACATCACCCTGAAAATAATGCAGCAGGGCCTTCTGTACCTGCCGAAATAGAAGTGACTGTGCTCTACTCCAACAATGAGAGGCGAGCTGCATACACGTTGGACTTCATTCTTTAATACCCTGGGCCTCGTGGAATCGCTATCAATTGTGTAAGCTGCCTTCTGACTTGTTAGCACTTGCACGGGTGTCAGGGACTCCACACTGCGCATGCCAGTCCTATCTCTGGAGGTGATCATCATCATCAGTGATCAGGAAATGTGATCAGCCGAAGCTGTGATAGTGAGATCATCTGAGGTGAGCTGCCTTCCGGAGAAGGCAATTCCAGGTGTAATTGCATGCCTGTTTGGAGAACCTTGCATGTCATTTTTCCATATCCATCAGTCTGACAGGTGATGTGTAACTTAATCCTGATTCATTCCTGGGTCCTGTGGGTGAATTATCAGCCAGGCTAGTGACATACCAAGAGGTCTCGATACAGGCACTCACTGATATGACTTGGGCAACTCCCTGCCCCCACACCCTCCTGGATTTGGAGCGTCCTAGATACAGCATAAACACTGGGCTGTGCAGTGCCGGGGTGGGACAGGCTTTGAAGGCTGTGCTCCAGGAGAGCGAACCTGGCGTTGTGTGCTCTGACACCCAGCTCTCTGTGCTGCTGCGGATGGTGGATCTGTGGATGCATCCACTGACCTTGTTGCCTCCGTAGAGGAGGGCTGCAGAGTCTACTGAAGCTGGAATATAGCCAAGGAACCGAGTTTCTGGTTCCATGGCCCAGGAGAGAGGATTTCTCCCCACCCAACCCAGGGCTCCTCAGCTCCCGGCCCAGTTACTCATGCTGGCCACAGGATTTGGGGTGGAACTGTACACGCACTTATGAGCCCCTGGCATATTCTGTTAAATGTTTCCTTTATGGTGGTTCTTCTGTCTTTTCCCTACGAGAACCCACCTCCTAGCCAGGATCTGGCTACCTTCCAGACACTTATCCATGCCCCTTCCTGGGTCGTGACCCCTAGGTGGACAAACCCCTCCCTTATGGAGAAGGGAACATAGCTAACCTGGCCCCAGGCTGGCCACTTGTTTTAATCGGCCTTGTCTTGACACCGTGGCAGGGAAAGTTTGATGCTCTTGAGAACAAAAGCAGGGAGTTTTCGCTTGGCACAGTAACCAGATACCACCCCACGGAGCCTGCACTCGCACCCCTACAGCGGGGTAACAGCTGTGCGCACAGCGCAAGGCCCTGCAGGATCAAGGTTCAAGAATTAGCTGCCGTTGGGCTATGTTGGACCCCAAGCCACAAGGAGACAAAATATAAAGGCAGAGATACTTCCATGGCTCCTTTTTGGTTTGGTCTAATGTTTCATAATTCTCTTTCTCGCTCTGTGGTGCTTGCTTCGCTCACCTGTGGAGGTTTCCAGCAGGGAGTGTGTGTCTTTGGAGCTTGTCTCTGATCAAAGTACATTACGTTCTCTTCCTTGCTGGCAGTTTCCAGGTGTGACATACTTTGGGATTTAAGTTGTTCAGCTAAAATTTAGACAAAAACCTATTGCCAGTTGAAATTCAGGTAAATCCAGTAGCTTTTCTTATCCTGTGGGTGTCACTTTCACAGCACCATGTACGAATAGCGATACCTTGGCTTGCTCTACATGTGCACCCACTTTCCCATTCTGAGTACCAAGGTCATCTAATGGAACCGCTGTATGTGTACGTTTCACTTCCCAATCTGTACAAGTAGGTTGTCTCTGGCAATCCCTTGTAACAGAAACCACTGGGCTAGATATCATGAGTGTCATTCTGTGAAGTGTGGGCCCAGACGCACATAGGCAGCCCATTCATCCAGTCCTGGTTTTAAATGGTTTGTCCCCTGTCCAGTTCTGAGCCCGACTTGAATATGGCTTTGTCCAGTATCGCGGACGGGGGCTACTATTTTGAAGCGTGCGTGGGCATGCCCGTGGAAGCAGAGCATGCATTCCCAGAAGTACCAGCATGTCCGATGTTCCAGGGACGTGCGAGTGGCCGCCTTAGAAGCACAGTATCCTCTCACCAAGCAACGCTTGTGTCTCACAAGTAACACGCAGGAGCTAATTCAGCAAGCAGCGGTTGCTGAGCCGTTAAGTAATAGCGACCACAGTATAATTAGGTTCGACCTCTTAGGGGGAAGCAGCGTACCAACAAGTGACCCACTGACAGTAAACTTTAGAAAGGGAGATTTCAATAATGAGAGAGAAGGGGAAAAATACTTAGCAAATGGATGTTTCTCAGGCCCATGCAGGGGTAAAGGATGTGTGAGTTTGAGATTGACTAGCCCGTTTATCACTGGCCTTGTAAAATGCTATTTGCCCATTGGACCTTTTTGGGGTTTTTTTGGATGGTTCAGTGTAACATTGTTGGCTCTTTTCATCGCCATCGTCTGAGTGGGGTTTTTTCCCGTACACACACGGGGCAGCCTTGCAAGATCTCCATGAGAAGGGTCAGCAGGGGAAAGGTTCGGACTTGGCTAAGTTCCTTTTAAAATGTAAAAAATCCCTCCCCCACCATGTTTCCAGGCTTGTGAGAGGAACTAAGGTGGAGGGATCATGGGCGGTAAATCTGGACATCTGCAAAGAGGGAGGTTTTGTCATTCCTCCCCCCTACCTCTGATTCCTTTGATGGCGTCATGTGTCCTGATTTTTCTACAGATCATCCAGGGTGAAGCTATCCCAGTACGGGTGGACCAGCACAAGGGCTTACGCTTCATTTCAGTTCCAACTAAGCCCTTGTTTGAGCTTGTGCTGACCCCCTGCCTGGGGTGAGGCTGGCCCTGGGGTCGCATCTATGAAATGTAACTGCCCTGTAGCTGGACCATTTGTGCTGCCGAAAAAGGCAGTTGAGATGCCATGGAGACCAACAGGGCAGCCGAACGCCCCTGGCTGGTTCTCAAACGTCCAGGTCGCATCCTGTCTGGTCACACTCATCATGTCCAGCAGCAGTCAGCAGGGTAAGTGCCTGTGCGTTCGATGCCAAGAAAGATCCCACGTGGTAACTCCTCAGTGTTGTCATTTCAAGGAGGGGTTGATCTCCGACACAGAGCCAGTTTGCTTAGCAACTGGTTGGGTTGGTTTTGCGGACCTTCCGCTCTGAGGTTCAACGGGCCGGGGATGGCTGGGTAGGAGGGGAGGGTTGATGTGGCTGCATTTGTTGATTTAGGGGTATGATTGTCCCCGTAGTTGCCTGATGGAGTCCCAAGTTGGGTCGATCAGGGACGAGGAGGGGCACAGAAGAGTGTGACAGCTGGCCCCAGGCTGTGCTCCACCTTTCCTTCTGACCCCCCTCCCCCCCCCGGGTTCTGAGTTGGGGAAGGGGTAGATCTCTGAGGACAGCTGCCCCCCACTGACCCTGCCAGGACTTGTCTGGGTAAGGAGCAAAGATATTGACGCGCATCTGGTGTTCTTACATCAGCTCCCCTCTCTCTGAGAGAAGCCACCCTTTCAGCTGCCAGGGATTGCAGGGGAGCTCGCTTCCTGGGGATCCGCACTGCTTTCAGGGCTGCGAGGAGACATGGGACTTGTGTGCTGATGAGCCCCCTGTCCCATGGTGTCCTGAGATCCACAGAGGAAGCAGATTGAACCCCATGAATTCCTTAATTCCATGAAGGAAAGTGCGGAGAAGCTCCCACAGCCAATGAGAAAACTTCAGTGGAAACTCCATGAGGCAAAATGAGATGTGTTTCTCAGCCCCTCCGTGAGCTGTTGCTGTCTACAGGAGAACGGGGCCCGTGGGCATGAAGGTGTATGGGGCGTCCTTGGGTGAAACTGTAAATGCTGTACTCAAATGGGTTCGCTAGCGACCTCATGCTCATGATGTGTCATTGGTGGTGTCGGGCCTCCTTCCTGAGGTCTCCAGGTTACTAGAGAACCGGGTGCCAGCCACCCGGGTCTTCATGGCACTTGGTGTCCATACCGACACCTCGCCATTTAGTGGTGTATAAATATTCTGTGGCTCTTGGATGAAGGAACCTTGCCCCGTGATTCACCTGTTTGGTAATAATCCAGTTAGGGAATTATAGACCCTTGTGTTGCACAGGTTCTCTCCTGCATGGTTGGGCATAATGGGTGGAGGTGCAAGATGCCGACGTCACTAGCAACTGTGGGGACTCAGCGCCTCTGGAAAAAGTCAGGCCACGCCTCTTTTCCTTCCCCCAAAATACAGGGATGATTCCAAAAATACCATTCGTTACGAAGTGGGAGCATTCCTGCTGAGGTCAGCAAGGAGGCACAGAGCGTGACTAGGTCTCATAGCTTTGATAATCCATGTCTTACCTAAAATGTATCCACTAGGTGTGTAGTGAGGTGCTAATGATTTAATAAACATTTCCCGACATTACATAATCATTAATTAAAGCACTTTATATAATGACACAAAAGGGGGAGATCTGATGGCCCAAAAGCAAAGTCTCCTGGGTCCTTTCAGCCTGGGCTCTTCTTCCTATCTCTGCCACTTATCTATGGTGTGACCAAGGGCAGGTCACTTAAATTCTCCAGGCCTTTCTTTCCTCTGGGTAAAGCAGGGAGGCTGATGATGGAGGGGTGTTCTGACATGGTGCGATGCAGGTGACTCACTGGGTGTCAGGAACCCCTGGGTTCTCTTCCCAGCTCTTGCTACTGACTAGACCTGATTGGGATTTTTTACTCAACATTTTTTCATTGGTAAAAGCAAATTCATTAAAACTGAAGGAAAACAGGAAAGGGTCAGTGTCAATGAATTTCCCATTTCACAAAAGTGTTTGGAAAAAAGTTTTGAAATTGTTGAAACATCCCATTTTGACACATTTTCTAAATAGAAAATTTCTTTTCATTAGGAACAAATTTTTGTTTAGGAATGAAGTTAATTTATAGTGCTGAAAAAATAGAGGGGGGGGGGGGGGTGTCAAAATTGAAACGAAACGTTTTGATTGCTCCGATCCAAAAATTGTTTGGATTTTCAGTTCGTAATTTTTTTTTTTTTTGAGATTTCCACTTTTCACCCCAATTTGGGTGGGAAAACAATTTCAAAATCTGAAAAGTTCTTGTGGGACAGGAACATTGTTTCCTGCCCAGCTATACTAATGGCTGACCATGATCAAGTCATTTTCCCATTTACATAGCTGATTAATTTTTATCTAGCACTAGTACAAATGTGAGCAGCTTTTCTGACTGGACCTGGCTTCCAGAACTCCTGGGAACATCCTAAATAGCTCTTCTGTATAGAGAGATGGGCCCCACACCAGAACCGTTTATTAGTGGATGAAATTCATTGGCCTGGGTTATGCAGGAAGTCAGGTTAGACTATCAGAATGGTCTTTGAGGGTTCTGAAATCTATGAATCATTTTACACCTCAAAATTTTGCGAGTCCACCCTCAGTAAAAATGGGCCCCCACTTCAGATCATCTCTGCACTGGTGTGGAGTCTTGCATACACCAAACCTGACTGATGAGTTTTTGCAGAAACAAAGTCACTGCAGTGATTCCTCTTCCAGGGCGAAGGGCCACTCTAGTAACAGACCAAACTAGAATGGGTTGGCACCCAGACCAAGGCAGTGATAATCATTGTGCACTTGTGCTTTGCCTACCAGCCGACGTGGACATTTTGAAAAACTGCCTCTCACTTCTGGGAGTCTGTCTTGAGTCTCTTTGGGCCTTATTTTTGTCAAAGGCGCTGAGCACCCACAGCTCCCACTGACTTCCCCTGCAGTTGTGGTTGAGTTGGCAGCATTTTTAACTCCCCGTGAAAAATGTTACTGAAAACCCACAACAACAACAACAAAAACTTAGGTTTTCATCCAAAAACTGAAAAATATTTTCCAGCTGCAGGAAACAAAAACTATGTATAAATAACTAAAATCAGTTTTGGGGTTTCTGATTTTTAACCTGAGAAATTTTGATTGGAATGGTATTTTTTTGATGAAAACTTCCATTTGGTCTTTCAACTAACTCTAGTGCTCAGCTCTTCTGAAAACCAGGCCCCACCTGTCTCTAGTTGACTGTCAACAATAAATGCAGGCACTGAAAATCAGAGGCTGCTTTTGCACTCATGATCGTTTTCCATCTGAAAAACGTAGCCATCGGATGTGTTCAAAGAGACTTCATGTAGAGTGGAGGGAGCAAGGAGAACTTGTTGGAGTTGATCACCTCAGTGGGGGCTGGGCACCTGTGTCTGCAAAGAGTCACTCCAGTTTTACCCCAGTGTAGCCCCATTAGGATTGATGGCGTTCTACTAACGCAAAGCTGGCGGAGCATGTTGGAGACTCGTGGCATGGAAGTGGAATGGCTTAGTTTGGCTGGCAGCAAATCCTTGCTACCATGTGTGAGTCATACTAAACAGTCAGAAAGGATCCTGACTCAGATCTGACCTGGATAAATTTTCCGCAAGGGGGAAGAAAATTAATCCTCCCTGGTTGCATCTAGATTGAGAAATTTCTGAATATTCTCCCACCATTGCTCTCCCAGAAGTGCAGATTCCCAGGGTGGTAGCAACACCAGGAGTGCCAGTGTACAGCAACTGTGGGTGTTTCTAACACCTTGGTTGTCTAACCCTGCTGAGAGCAGATCTAGACAGCCCGGCATGGTGATAAAAGCACTGCTGGACAATCTACCCTCGAGCTCCTTCCATTTTTGGTGGATGTTACGGTAGCATCTAGCCCTGAGATCTGAGCCCGATGGTGCCAGGCACTGCAAATGGAGACAGTCCCTGCCTCAAAGAGCTTACAGTCTAAACAGAGACGTCAGACAAATGGTGAGAGGGAGGAGGGGCTATCTGTGTGTTACTCATGGGGAACACTGAGGCACTGAGAGAATCATTTGCCCAAAGGCATACAGAGGGTCTTTGTCCCAGCTTATGCCTTATAACCACAAGATCAACCACTTTCTCAATGGCGGGGGGATCTCCGGAGCAGCTGCAGGGCAGACAGAGCCCAGGCAGAGCTGGGGAAATTTCGCAATTTTTTTTTCCAAATTCCAACTCCCCCTTCTTGCCCTTTTCGTTTTGAAAATTCAGAAACTTGTGCCCAGCTCCAGCCCCTAGAACTGGCCCCTCCTAATGGATGGTGCCGCCTCTAATAAAAAGAACTCCTGAGAGGTGCCGTCTGGGACATCCTGGCAGATTCAACCTCACTCGTAAGATCAGCGACGAAACTGATGTGAACAACAGTCGCCCTCCCTGGACTAGTTCACTGGCAAGAGCTGCTCTGAGGGAGCTTTCTCCCTGCAGCAGAGGCTGGGAACAGCTGATGCTACAATGCAGGAGCTGAGCAGGTTTTCGGTGCCTTTTCAAACTGGTCCATCTCTTGCGTGCACCTCATCCCCGGGTAAAACACACGCCTGAGCCAATGTGAGCATAGCAGCCAGTCGTACGGGTGCTGAGAGCCCTTGACTCCAGGAGCGAGGTTCGCAATGAGCCAGACAGCACCCTGAGGCTTGAGCCTTCGACGGCAGGTGGAGACAATGTCCTGGCCACCTCTTTGCAGGGTTTCCCCTTTCTGACCAACATCGTTTTGGTCTTGCCAGGGCTCAGCTGCAGCCAGCGGCTCTTCACCCCAGAGCTGACGTCCTATGGCCATCCTGTAATGACCATGGTTGCGTCCGCTGAGAACGAACCGTACGGCTGAGCGTTGTCAGCGTTCTATTGGCAGCGGAGCCTGGTGGCTAAGAGGTGGTTTTAAGAGGGTCTCGGGCTCCTTTTATCATGTACCGCGCTGCTCTCTCTGGGGAAAGTGGGGTCTAGACAGCGGACAAGCAACAGGAATCCCACATCTGAATCCCATCTGAATCTGTCAATCCCCTTCTTCCTTCTCCCACCAGGCCTGGTAGTCCCCTCCTCCCAGCCTTGACCTGGCACCCGGCAGACCCCAGCCTCTCTCATCTCCCCTCCTTCACCCTCCAGCAAAGGGTCTGGGGACACATTCCTGATGGGCTGGGCAGCACATGGAGGATTCAGTTCCCCCATCCGAATCGTTCCACCTCCCAGCGGGTGCTGAGCGGCTGTGATATGGCTCACAGGAGACACCTGGTGGTCACAGGGAGCTGCTGGCATGGCAATCCCTTTTATAACTCTGTTGGGCAGCGGTTCTCACGCCAGGGGTCGCGACATGGTTATGTGAGGGTCGCGAGCTGTGAGCCCCGACCCCAGCCAGGCATGGGATTGTGAGCCGCCCGGCAGAGGAACGTGAGAGCTGGGCAGTGAGCAGTGATGCACAGATACTGCTCATCCCACCCCCCCCCAACGTTCCTCAGCAACGCCAGGGCTCGCTGCATCCAGGTGACTTTCCCCACCTGGGCTGTGCTGTGAGGTGAGCATCAGGAGCTGCTGCTCTCTGCCCTCCCCTTACGCCGCCCAGGTGGGGAAAGTGACCTGGATGCAGGGAGCCCTGACATTGCTCCTCACCCCCCCTCCCATAGTTCCCTAGGAGGGCACGGAGGAGCAGTGTTTGAGGGGGAGAGCCAGCAGCAATACCAGCCACTTGGTGCATGGAGATCAGTTTCCCCAGGTGGGTGCAGCAGGGCGCAGTGCCGGGGTTGAGGTGAAGAGGGCACAGGGCAGAGGGGCGATGGGGGAGTGGAGGGGTCGGAGGGAACCAGGGGGGTGTTCTCAGAGACTTGCTGTGTGAAAGAAGCCATCAATACAAAAGGTTTGAGAACCACTGGTGTTCGGTTTTCTTAAAAAATGATTCATGCAAAATTATGGTGATCACATGTAAAAATGGCTTTATCTGTCCTCTTTAGGTATTTATCTGCAGTCCCTTATCACATGCATTCCTGCATTTATCCTCACAACTGCTCTGTGAAATGGAGAAATATCATCACCTCCATTTTCCAAAAGGAGAACTGAGACCCAAAGGCTGCGTCTACACTGCGAGACACTCGCAGACACATACTCGCGCGAACTCCCATCCAGCTAGCATGAGTATAAATAGCAGTGTAGCCACGTGGTACCAGCAGCAGAGGCAGAGGTTAGCCGTGCTGAGTACGTAGCCACTGGTTTTGGGCAGGTCTGTTCTTGGCATGGCTAAGCCATGCCTCAGCTGCCGCTGCTGAGGCCCTGCTGTTCTTTATACTCCTGTTTGCTTAATAAAAGCTAGTGCTGGTATGTGCACGTGAGCAGGGGAATCACACCCTCACTCGGAGTGTAGACAAAGCCAAAGTGGTCTAGGGCCAGATCTCTGAACGAACTCCTAGCACATAGGCACCCATTGCGTCTTGCGCTCCTGCCCCGCCAAAAATGATGTCAAGAAATCACAGAGGCACCGCTGGGTTCCAAACAACCGTGTTTGCTAACCGCAGACAGCGGCTCGGTGCACACGGCTGTGCTGGCTGCCTTCTGGTGGGTTCTAAAACACAGCACACAGTCAGCACTGCTGGAGGGTCTCAAACTATTTAGAGGGCTGTTCCCCTAGTGCTATGTGCTACAGCACCTAAGGAAAGTGACTGCGTCCGTGAAAGTGCTCCGCACCCAGCCGTTCTTAATGAAGTGACGAAATCAGGGCTGCTGCGTTCTCTTGAAAACCAGCCTTGTGACTTGTCCAAGGCCACCCCCCCGCCCCCATCCCTCCTGAGTCCCAGGCCAGGACCTTAATTGCAAGACCACATTTCCTCCCCACGCCCATCAGGTCTTCTTCCTGGTGACCCCTATGTTAGTTAACAAAAGCAGATGATCCAATTTCTAATGAAGATCCCCTCAAAATCTCCAAAGCCCCAGGGCCTCTGAAATTCCCCTAAATCCCAAAAGCTCTGGGGCCTCTGAAAATTGCAAAACTTTGGGGCCTCCAATAATCCCAGTAGCTCCATTGCCTCCAAAAATCCCCCAAATCCCAAAAGCTCCAAGACCTCCCAAAAGCTCTGGAATCTTTCAGGGTAACTTGAAGCCTTTTTGGTTTCGGTGAAAACCAGCAATGGAACCCATAGCTACAGGAGCAAGGCGGATAGTCCCTTTACACGAATAGCCTCTTTTTAGCGATGCAGAGTATTTCATTTCCCCAAAATAGACAAACTTCCTTGTTACCGCCACCAATGAAGCAGGGGCTGGTCAGCAAGTCTCTGCTGGCGTCACCTCTCCGCTGAGAAGAGTTAAACGGAAAACAAAAAACGTCAGTGTTGGCTGGCCATTGGTGTATTCAATACTTTGACGGTTAAGCTGCTCTTTGATTGGCTGAGTCACACTGAACTTGTGCCCGAAGCCAATCAGAATGTAGTTATTCATAAACAGTGAACCAGGTGTGTCACTCTCCTGAAGTGACATCCGCCAAGCACAATTAACAATGACATCTCCCTCCATTGTTGGCCTCATTGTAACAGAATGTTGTCATGAGTTCAATGATCCAGCTATGCTTTGGCATTCCCTTTCCATACATTCTCTGGCTCTGGTTCTGCATTTCATTGCTATTAACCACATGGACCTTCTCCCCGTTGCAGGGAGCTGTGTTCCATTATCTCTTAATGATGGCATTTTCATCTACTGTTTTGACACAGCTCAAAAGACAGAAGGCCCCAAACTGCCAAAGTCGTCTTTCAACACCTAATTTTATTCTAGCTGACTGAAATGAACCCATGTCAGGTGGCTGTGACTCACCTGTCTGTCCTCTCCCAACCTCATAAAAAAAAAGTTTTTGGAAGTTTTTTAGAAAGTTGTTCTGCTCAATTAAAGAAAGCCTGGTTTTATTTTTTATATCAAAGGTTTTGATGATCACTAGCCCATGTTGGCTTTGATACGATTTGTGTTTGATGCTAAGTATGCAAAATCAGACCAAGAAAAATTAAATTTAGAGTTGAAACTTCATCCCTAATGCCAGTTTCTTGGTTCTCAGATGACTAGGGGGCAGTTACAGATTCCTATTTGGTATGATAGGATATTACAGAAATAATTCCATTGAATGGTTCTTGCTGCATCATAACCAAGGAGAGCAAAGTCCAAAATGTGTGTGTCTTGCAGCTGAGACCATTTAAAAAAAAAAAAATCCAGGGTCTGTTTTTTGTTGTCTCTGAATCCTTGGGTAAAATTTCCCCTCTCCTCACTGTTGAGGTGATATATTCTGCTCAGAGGTCTCAGCCATAGAGGTTGCTGCATTTTAGTAGTGCTGTACATACATCATTTGTGACATGACCAACCTGAAAACTCTATGAAAATGGAAATGAAATGAATGGACATTTAATATTCTGAACCACTTAAATACATATTATCAAACTTTGAAACTGAAGGATAATCTTCCCCTGTGCCAAGAAACAAACCACACACTTTAACCAAACGAGGACTCACCCTTGACAAAAACAAACAATTTTTGAGATAGGTGAAATGTCCATTGAGGTGAGTGGGAAATACTTAAAGGGGCTTTGTCAGGTCAAATTTGGCCTTGTATTTTGTTAAAATATAAATCAACAATCAATAGAAATATTTCCATTTATTTTAAAATGCCGGTGGAAACAGCTTTTAAAGGAATATCATTTCCCTATAGAGCTTACAACTGAAAGGTTAGATCATTGAAGATAGGGCTGGGTATCTGGAAGTGACTATTTTCATTGTTAGCCTCTCCATGGTTTTTTTCACACATCTCCTTACCCATTGAACATCTTCCCCAAACTAGTCCAGTAAATCCTGTCCTCTATCAAATCCTTCCTCTCCATGCTCTGCTGCTGTGATGCCTACAAGAAATCATCAGCTGAGAGTGGCTAAGTAGATATTGCTGATCTTAATATTTTAAAATAAAAAGGAAAATAACTCCTGAATGCTTTGGAACCACTAAACTGTGCACATAGCCAGTCCATGTGAACATGTGACCCACGACCTTATTTCTAATCCCCTTGTCTTCCTTCTCCTTTCCATATTGTCTGATACGCATTTGTTGCTGCTGCTTGTCTCAAATCTGGTCCTGATCCTGCAAACACTTAATTCATGTGCTTAATTTTACACCTGAGAAATTATATTAAAATCATACGTTTAATGTTGGCTACATGGCACAGATCAGGGACCCAGACTGTAAACACTTCAGGACAGGGACTGTGCTTTGCTATGTGTTTACACAGCATCTAGGAACAAAAGGGGTGTCAGTTCTAATTAGGATCTTCGGACGCTTCTAAAATTCTTTCAGATTGAATCATTTAAAGCTGATTATCTTGTAACCCAGGAAAGAAATTTTGCTTTTAAAGCATGTTTCAAAAAGATGTATTTAACTTGAGCATTACTAAACGAATCAAATGACACATTCATACCAAAAGAAAAATTCATATACATATAGAAATATAGTGCATGTTAAATGATTCAAGAATGGATGAATTACCATCTGGCCCCCCACATGAGAGAGATTCCGACTGCTACTTTTTTTCCTAAACAATTTTTAGCTATGACACTGTCCCTTTAACTTTAGCGGTAAAATAGTGACAGTTTGGAGACAGAGACTTCCTCAGATCATCAGACAAAAATCCCGGCTTTGTAGAACCAGTAGGCTGTAAGAGGAAGGCAAGAGTGGGTGGCTGAGATAGTGTGAAAGAACCATGGATAAAGAGGGAGATGCTAACCAGACCCAGGAGGCTTAACAGAGCACAGCCTTGAAGTGTGTTGCTTCCAGTGCCGACAGGCACTGTGTCCTGTGCAGGGTTTCTAGGTAACACTTGTGCACCAGCCATGTCTTGAACGGGATCCGGTGGCCCCGGATTTCTCCCTGGGCGGTCTGAGGCAGTGGCCGGCTGGGCCGGGAGAGTGATTGATGGGTGCACCCAGGGCTCGGTTTACAGAGCGAGCGGGTCTGAGCTTGGGACAGCTGGGGGAGCCCCTGGTCTGTGGCTTGGAGCTCTCTGGGGGCGTGCTCAGCCCCACTGTCTCCTCCCCCCCCAAGCCCCGAAGCTCATGTTCATGCCCCCCTGGAGTGGGGATGCAGCCCTCCTGCCCCGCGGGCTATGGGGAGTGGAACTGAGAGGAGCCGGTTTACACTGGGGGAAAGCTGCTGTCCAAAATTTCCCTTTCCCTGGGCTGGCCCCACCCTGGGGAGCTGTTTGCAGCCGCTGATTGACTCCCTGTGGGGCCACTAAGGGCGGAGCGGGGCGTGTCTGGGGCCAGGGGGATAATTACGCCTGGGCTCGCTGCGGCCGGGGCCGCTGCTGGCTCGGACTCACCTGGCGGCGGGCAGGGCGCGGGGCGGGCAGGGTCCCTGCACGAGCGAGCGAGCGGGTGGTGCTTGGCCGAGAGCAGGGCAGGCTCGCGGGACCGCGCCCGGCGCTGCTCAGCAGGGGCGATGCTGCGGGATCGGACCCTCCGGCTGCAGTATGGGAGCCGCATGGAGGCGGTGTGCGTGCTGGGCACCCAGATCTCCACCGACGTGTACGGGTGAGTGTCGGCACCTTGTGTCCTCCCCCCGACCCAGAGGCAGCTTTCCTGCACCCACCCACTGCTTCACCTGCACCCTTCCCCAGCTGCACCCAAGCACCTTTCCCCCACCCCTCGGTCCTCCCCACCGCTCTGCAGCCCGGCCTTATTTTTCCTTTGTCGTTGCCCCTTCTTCTGTAACCCTTTCTGCGGCTCTCCTGCACCCATCACGGCTGGAGCTATCTCCTCTGCCCCCACCCCTCCCTAGCCCTCATATATCTGCCTTGTTATCGGTTTCCCCAGCCCATCCCTTGCACCCATCTCCCTTACCTTAGCGGTCTCCTTCACTGAGTTTGCTCACTCAAACACCACTTAACCGGTGCCTGGGGGCTAGAAATCCAGCATGTGACACCTGGGGCCATAGGGGTGTCAGTCAGACACAGCCCCAGGAGTAGCTGGCGCAGGCGGCGGATTGGATCCTGCAGCCTGGATTCCTGCGCTTCTGATTTCATTGCTACGTGTGCTGGGGCAGAAGGTGGAGTGGTTGGTTTGTTGGCTCCTGAGTGGGCCCGACCCCACTCTGCCACGTCCCCGGGGCTGACTCCTGGCTTTCGGTGTTGTAAGATGCAACTCGAAAAAAAAAAAACCCAAAAAACAGGGCTCTTCTCTTGTATGTGGGAGGCCCTGGAGATGCCTCGGGGGCTGAGATCTGGGCCCGTAGGGCGGTGGCAGTGGCATCGCGTTCTTTCTTGTATAATGTAAGCAGCAAGGCATCCTAGGATCACAACCCAGTGAGCCTGGAGGAGGCAGGCGCCTGCTGGCATTCCACACCCCCCTCATCTGCACAGCGCTCCGTCCCCTTGGGTGTCGCTGGTTGGCTGTGCCTTCCCTCCCTGCTCGGCGGGATTGTTTGCAGGGAACTCAATCTCTGCTTCCCTTTCCAAGACACTGACACCAGCCACTCCTTGGCTGCATGTGGCACAAGGAAACACAGAACTTTGACCTTGGCAACGTTAACTGCACCTGTGCAAATACACGGATACAATTAAACCAGGACGGGGCCTTGAACACAAACACACTGCACTGGGCAAGGGCATACAGCAGTGGGGCAGCGTAATCCGGTGACCAACGCAAGCGACACTGGCATAACCCCCTGCCTCCTACCTCTTATTGCTAGTGCCTCACGTCTCTATGAGGGGGTTGAGTCACTGCAGCTACTTACCCTGCTGGGAATTTCCTTCATCTAGGGATGGCCTTTGTGTCCCATTGGTGGATCTCAAGGTCCTTCAAGTGTTCACTAAAACCCCCCTCCTGGCAGCTTCTAGCTCTTATCTCGTGCTTTTCATCAGTAGATCTCAAAGCACTTTACCAAGGAGTTCGATATCATTCTCCCCATTTCATGTATGGGGAAACTGAGGCACAGAGCCGTGTCCGCGCTGGCCAAATGAATCTGTGAGTGTGTTAGATTTGCAGACCTTTTGTGTGGACAGTGGAAATAGTTTAGTGTTGATGTCCTCAGTCAAAAATTGGCCCACTTCGTCCTAAAATTATCCCTCCCAAAATAACCTCGTGACCCCCAGTTGGAGAACCCCTGGTATAGCAGAATCCAGCCTGATGGCTTTCACCCCCCCTGCAGTCCGTGCAGCAGGAGCATAATCACTCCCAGGGGTTCCTCTTGCACCACTGCTGCTGGCAACTTGGCACAGAAGAGAAACTTTTTTTTTCCGTTTTTTGGCATGACGAGGCACAATGGAATCACTGCTGCTCCGTTTCTGTTCCATCTGATGTGCTGAGTCAGCGGCGGGAGAAAATCGGCTGTTTGTCAGAGGAGGGCGTTTCTATCAACAGATGTCTATTGGGATTATTACAAACACGCCGTCAAACGGGCATGATGAATTTCAGGATTTGACGGGGAGATTGGCAGTCCAAAGAAGCAATTAATACAATCAGCTGTCTAAAAATGATACTATTTGCGTTACCCTTTCTCTCTTCTCTTTTGCATCTCTATCTGCCCCTCCACTGAGTGCCAGCAGTCTGGTGCAACTGGCAGGGGTTGTGTAGTATTTGTCCATTTCATAGCCCAGGAATGTAATGGAGGTTATGACTTAAAAAAGAAAAAAACAAAAATGTGGTGGATGCTACAGCTCCCTGTAGTGATAGCCTGGGGTGGGGATTTTCTTCTAAAACCCCTGAATGTAACTATTCTTTATTTATTTGTGTGTATCACCCTGGCACCTCGGAGCCCTAGTCGGGGACCAGGGCCCCGTTACACTAGGTGCTGTACAAACACAGAACAAAAAGAGGGTCTTTGTCTGCAAGAGCGGACCATCGATGTGGAAGGCACTTGAGGACAGGTGGGTACAGACAGGCGGGTGGGGTTTCTCCAGAAAGTTCCATGGGACTAGTCCAGTGAGGAAGGAGAGCAGGATTTGGCCCAGAATGGAGAGTAAGGAGCAGACAGGTTCTTAAAAACCTGCAGGAGGTTTTTACTTGTGTGTGAGCAGAATAATCTCTGCTTTGAAAGTTTCTGAAAGGCAGCGTGCTCTCCTTCTAAGCTTGCTGGAGGTTCTGTAGCCTATTCACCTTGAACGTCCACACACCCCCTTCCTGAAGGGCATCACACGGTTCCACCCGTTCTCCCAACTCTCAGCCTGTCCTTTGGAAAGCGCGCAGGAGGGCTTTCCTGGTGAGCATTCCCGAGGGACTCTGGCCTCGTGACGACGCTGTTAAGATGATAAAAACCCATTTGTTGAGGATTTGGCACCTCTGCTGCCCTGGTATTTATAAGCCAGTAGCTAGCAGCTGGAGCCGCCTCTCCAAACTTTCACAGGGCTCAAGAAAACACTGCCCCAGGGCTTCTGTAGATGCACAATCACAGAAAGCTGGCTTTTGGTGCACATGACTGTGTGTTTGCATATAAATCACCAGGGCATAACGATCTCTCACCTACACTAGCTGTTTATGACACAGCTCAGGCACCATGTGATGTCCGTTGTCATGGCCCTGTAGTTATAATGTTAGATTGTTTGGGTGGGGATGAGAATTGTTTGGTGGTTTCTTTGGTTTTTTTAAATAGGTTTTTAAAAAAATCAGGCAAAATAGTGAAAAGGGGGAAGGGGTTAGGTAAGAGGAATGAGGGTAGGTGCAGAGTTAGTGCTGTGGTTTTTGGTGCATAGGAGTTTGGGCAAATTACACTGATTTGTTTTATGGAGACTTGGATTCTTGCTACAAGGACTGCCTTATCTGAAGAGAAGATTCAGCTTTTGGAAGCAATGAGGGGGAAGAAGGTGCTGAAGTGGGATGGAACCCTTCAAATGTTGGAAAATGCTATTTCTCCATGCAGGGTTTTCCAGCAATTTTCATTTCCTTGCTTGCACTTGCTTGTCTGGATTCTAGTCTTTGACGACCAGACACTGGTATCAACGCCTCGCACAGAAACTGAAAGCTTCTGTTTGTGCTGGTGGCACTAAACTCTGGTGTTAAAAGTGACTTGGCCTGCTTTGCACTAGACTTGGCACTAGAATTCCTACACTAATGGCTGGAATTGGGGCAAAACCCCATGGTCCACCAGGCCTAAGCTGCTAAAGAATCCTTCCCTTTGCAGTTCCACCTTTATGAGCACCTGTCCTGCTTCCTGTCCTGTTGAATTGAGCTTAACTGGCCTCTGACTCTGCCAGAGGTTCTGGAAATCTGCACCTGACTGGTCTCTGTTACAAAGACTGACTGAATTTCCCCAGGAAGTTATAAATTGAAAAGAGAGGTCCTCAAGCGGAGACCTGTCCAGCAGCAGATCTTGCTGAGAAGATCTGAAGGACTTGCTGAGGATTAATGGACAACTTCACGAGCCAGTCCCCTGCCCCTCTCCTGAATGAACCAGAAAATGTTCCTAAAAGGGCATCGTTACTCACAAGAAATGGTGTCAAGATACCTAGCCCCATCACTGGTCTATCACTCTGACCTCCTAGAGGTGTGCAGGGCATCAGCGTGTATTCTGTGGTGCTGCCCATGCCTCTTCCCTGGCCATGTCTGATCTGTTGTAAGACATTAAAAGGGGGCAGAGGAGGGTCAATGTCATTGAGGAGACAAACTCGCATCACCCTTTGCTCTGCTGCAATGCAGGGGCTGAATGTATCTGAAAGCCGAGAGGCTCCAGTTACTAGGCAGGAGCCGCAGGATTAATTGCTTTGGTAACTTTGAGTTTCCGGTTACTTGATGCACCTTCGTGGGCTGGTTCTCGGATTATTAAGCAGGCGAGAGGTTACAACACGACCGGTTCTGCTGTGAGGTCAAGTGTCTGTTCTCCTGCGTGGTGCCATAGCAACGGGCCATGTGCTCTGGAGCAAAATCTCATCAGCACGTCCCACTAGGTTGGCTTTATTAACATAACTGTCTCTGCGTTTCTGTTCCAAGCTAGTTTTTGGAACGTGCCCATGATAACTGCGCCTAGAGGACTTTAAAACGAGGAAACTGCAGGGTGCCAAAGGGGGAAGCCCTGAGAAGGGAGTAACTAGAGAGGCTCCTGGAACAGCAGGAGGATCCCACATGCCAGAAACCACCCCATCTCTGCAAAGAGTCCAGTGAACCCCAGGGGTAACCCCTCGATGGGGTGGGCTGACATGGCTACCCAGCTAGAAGGACTCCAACAGAGCTACTACCCCGGTGCACCTGAAGTAGGGTGGTGCCTCGGACTTTTTTGGCCTTTTCTTGAGCCCCTCCATATGTTGCTGTGAACTTTTGCTTTTCCCCCACACCGAAGCAGATCCACCAGCGCAGGGCCACTACCAGCACTAGCCCATAGGAGTGGGGACTGGGCGTGGCAAGGGGCCCCAGCCCAGCTATGGAATTCCCCAGGCAGATCCTTTTTCCAGGGCTCCAGGATGCTAGCACAATGCAAACAGTAAATAGTAGTGCATCACAGGATGAAAATGAAAGGGAAAACCTGGGGAAAAATGGTGTCCTCTGATGTACCTGGAACAGGTCTGTGATAATGACAAGTCTTTGTGAAAGAGAAAGAGAGCAGGGCGGTGCAATTGTTAGAGCGTCAGCCAGGGACTTCTGCTACAGACTTCCGGTGTCACCATGGGCGCCAAGGCCTTGTCTACACTGGCACTTTAGGTTGGCAAAACTTTTGTCGCTCAGGGGTGTGAAAACAACACCCCCCTGAGCGACGTAAGTTTTGCCAGCATAAGTGCTTGTGTGGACACCGCTGTGTCTGCGGGAGAGCTCTCTGCTGTCAACATAATACAGCTGCACACGCACGCTTACAGTGGTGCAGCTATATCAGGAAAGCTCTGCCGCTGTACGTTTTCAGTGTAGACTAGCCCTGCGTCTCTGTGTGTGTCTGTTTCCTGTCTGTAAAATGGGTAGAAGAGCCCAGCCCTGCTCAACAGGGGTGGCGGGAGGAGAAATATGTTCAGCCAGCCCGGAGTCTAAGCAGTTTATTGTTGTTGACGTAGGTTTTCTGTGTCACATTTTTGTTCTGAATGAATCGTAACGTACTTTGCTTCCTGCGAGCTGGCTGGTCATTGACTAGCCTTGTCATTGCCCTGAGAGAGCAGGCCGGCAGGTGCTGCACTGAAGTCAGATCAGCTGAGGTGATCACGTTTTGGGGTCCTGCAGCCGAAGGCCCGAGTCTGAGGGAGAGGATCATGGGATTCCACCCCAAGAACAGTGGTGGCTGGAGGCCAGAGACCTAAACGGGCTGCCCTCCAGGGCCCTGTGTGTGTCAGAGGTGCAGTTACCTCAGGAAGTGTGACCCTCTAATACTACAGTAACGGGGGCCAGATGGAGTCTGTCTGCCCTGCACACTAAGTTCAGGCTCTGACTCAGGTTTGAGTCCAATCCCCCCCGTCCGTCCACACACAAATCAGTCTCACTCAGGACCTGGCTCTGCGGACAGAGGAGAGTGGGTCAGAGCCCAAGTCCCACTGTGACTCGGGTCCAAGCCCTGCCATTTTGTAGTGTGGACACAGCTCAAACCACAGACCCGAGCCAGCAGGGCTGCGTGATGCAGTGTGGAGGCATGAGTGTGGCTGAGAGACCTGGGTCCAGCAATTGTAAGCCCAGGTCTACAATCCAGTGTGGATGCTCCAGTGCAGGCTTGGAAATGAGTCCACAAGCCCCAGGTTTACAATGTCGTTCTCATGTACCCACACGTACTTCGGGTATCTAGACACCCTGTCTTAATGCAAACTCATGGGAATGATAAATATGAAACTATGCGTAAGTAAAGGTAGGATATTTTTCCATGGATTGTGGCACCACATCCAGCAACCCCCTGATGTTATGGAACACCTCCTGCTGAGGGAAGATCAGTCCCCTCTACCCCAGTGCGAACATGCTACGTTTGATCTTGTATTTATTCGGCCAAAAGGCAACTGACTCTGTCTCTGCCGGTATCGCCCTGCCATGAGCGTGTTGCCCTTGGGTTATTTTAGCCATGGGAAGGGTGATGCAGCTATGCGGGGCATGTGAAGAGTTCCTGCGTGTCAGAATTCACCGGCATAAGCTGGGTTGACAAATGTGTCTGCTGCCCAGCAGAGGGGGCTCGACTTGGGATGGTCTGGGGCCATGGTTCCCAGGCTTTTTGGCTCGAGGACCACAAATATCATCTTTAGAACCCTGAAGGGCCACCAGTCGATCAACTCACACAAAACGTATTGACGGATACACCCTTTGAAATCAGTGGGAGTTAGGCATCGAGCTACCTTTACAAATCTGGCTCTAAGAGGTTAAGTGGCTTCTTCAAGTTCACACAGCCAGTGGCACGGTGGGGAATAGGAGATAGGGCTCTGACTCCTAGCCCCTTACTCCAGCCGCTTGGGCCCGCTGCTCCCATCACGTGCACAATGGAAGGCAATCACAGTATACTCTTTTCTTACTGGATGGGTAACGAGTTGCGGGTTAATTTAGCTACAAAGAAAGGCATCCTGCTTCCCCAGAGCTGTGGGCAGCGAGGGAAGTGAAGGGACGTGCCATGCTGGCGTGGCCAGACGTGGATTGTGCTGGTCAATATTTTCAAACTTGGATGCCTAAAACTGGGCTGCTAAATCTTTGGTGCCTTAGTGAGTGGCCTGATCTTTGGTGGTGCTGAGCGGTGGCTGCTCTGTTGACTTCAATGTAAGCTCAGGAGTGCTCAGCGCCTCTTTAGGAACCCTGTTTTTAGGTGCCTGCATATGGATTTAAGTGCTTAGCTATAGGCACCTGCCAGCTCTGTGATGGGCGCAGCGGGTGCTCTGCCTCTCTGAAAATCAGGTCGTTAAGTAGGAAAATGCTGCCCTGGATGCACCTCTGCAGTGATCACTGAGCCATATTTCCCTCTTGCCAAAGGTAAGGGGTCAGCCCTGCTGGATAAGGGCTAGTGAGGTATCTCCGATTCTTCTCCCCATAGCCCTCCGACTGATCCCCTTCCCGTTCTCTGTTGCAGAGCGGCTCCTGCAGGTGCCGTGTCGTTCAGCGTGAAGCACACGCCCGGGGTTCAGGTCGAAGTCATTGCAGATGACCAACCACAGGTGGCCCCCGCAAATGGAGGGAAGCAGTGGCCTCTCGATCAGGGGACAATCCTGAAACTCAGCATGAACAAAGCCAGCACCGAGGCCAACGACAACAAGGTAAAGGGAGGGCCAGGCGTGTGTCCCGGGCACTCCCTTGGCTCGAGACAGGAGCTGGGATGAGACCTGGTTAGGGACACTTGCACATCTTGCCATGGGTGAGCTAGGATTAAGAGGAAACAGATCTTCATGGGTAGGTACAGGCTGGTGTTAATTCTCGCTCCTTGCTGTGCCGGCCATAGCAAAGTCTGTCACATCCTCTCCCGCTGATAGAGGGGGCAATGGATGGTCCTGCGGGGGCAAGGAGATGCAGCAGCATGCACTCACCATGCTCTTCACTCAGGTCACTGGTGGTGCAGAGTCCAGCATGAAAAACTGGCGGAGCCGGGCGTTCCTGAGACTCTGCACAGTTGGTTGGCATTCTAGGAGCTGACAAGCCTTGGATGGCTGCAGTCTCATTAGGAATTGGGGCCGTTCTCTCGTTTAAAGTGGTTTCACTCACCCAATGAGGAAGCAGTTAAAGTATCTTGTGACTGAGGCAGGAGATAGTTGCACACCAGGAATGGTAAGGATGGTAAGTTTTGGCTCTCCTGGCTCCACCCACCAGTCGGGGGAGAGTGGTTCCTCCCCATCAGTCTTGGAGGGGGTCACGCCCCCTCACTACACTATCCCAGTGAGCCCAGCAAAGTAGCCTCCAGGATACGACAGCAAACCCGTTCCTAAACTCACCCTTCCACCACAGCCTCCTCTCGCGTACACACCTTGGTGCTGTTTATTGGGGGAAGTTGCTATTGCCAAAGTCCTTCCTCCATAGCCTCTGACTGCTCCCGTCCCCTTCAGTCCATCTGTTACTTAATTCTTTAACAATCGACCCCCACCCCACTTCCTCGTCAGGAAAAGGACCGACGAGACCTTGCTTAGTGCAAACCCTTTCTGTCTCCCTGCTGGTCTGTGTCTGTCTGGGTCACTTTCAGGCTTGGATCCACCTTCCCCCAGCTCTAAAAACAGTGCTTCCCACAGGCCGGCTAAGTCATGAAACTGAGCAGATCACTGGCCTTTGCCGAGGTACCTCTTGATTCACGTACAGGTCAGGAAGCTGTTCCTAGCCTGCTCCCCAGTCCCGTTCCTCATGCACACAGACTTCACGCTTTGTGGCCGCTTGGCTTCTCTCAGCAAGAAGCAGCCCTGTTGCAGGGAGCATTTGGTTTCCTTCCTCGTCCCCTTGCTCCCTGGGGTAGTGGAGAACGCCTGCAAGGGCTTTATTTTGCTGAATAGCTTAAACCTTCTCTCTCAACATGGGTCTCTCGTTTGGCAACAAGACACTAAGCCGCGGCTGCTGCCACATACCAGGCAGGCAGCTGGCTCCAAGCGAGCTGGGTTTCTTCTCGAGGGGCTATGCGTCAGATCGCTGAAGTCCCACGACCAAGTCTGGTGCCTGATCCCTGACGAGAGCAAGCAAGAGCTCCAGGGAGAAGCAGCGCTCTGGGCGAGGGGACAGGCTGTCTTCGCTCTGCAGGCTTGGCTTCCGATCCCGTTCGGTTCAGAAGTGAATATGGGTTTGACGGGGTGACTAATCCCTTCTTGAGTGCGTGTCCATATCCCTGCTTCGGAGCACTCGTGCTTGGAAGAGCACGGATGCCACGGGTCAGGACTGCGGCATTTATCCTTGTCTGAGAGCCGGCACAACAGAGCGGAAATCACGGTGTGCTGCATCGCCTGTCCGCTGATCACTGCACGCCCAGCAGAGCACAGAGACCGCGTACCCAGCTCCACACCCAACCTCTGCAGCCATCCTGGTGCAGGGGCAATGCCAGAGGAGACAAGTGGGTGCCACCAGTATGTTCCTGAGTACTCGCTATTCCCCAGCAGCACAAGGCCCCGTAACAGGCTGTTGCAGCTAGGGCCCAGTTTAGAGCAGCCTTCAGAACTTCTCTAACCCACACTGGAGATTGATCTGGCTGCCCCAAGATGGGGGACACTCCCACAGCGACATCCCCACCCTCACGGCTGGGCTGGGCTGTGCAGTGGCACCGGGGTGTCCTTCCGCTCTCCCCAATTTGTGCCTCAAACCTCCAAACAGATGGATATCATTCAGACACATGGTGCCCTGGGGACAAATCTTCCCCATAGCCCTCCGCCAGGCACAATGTCCATAGAGGCCATGGAACGGAGTCAGGGCTGCAGAATGCAGCTGTGGGTGAGCTGGAGATGCATTTAACCCGAACCAGTGCAGTGTGTTATCTTCAGGGGTAAAGCTCTCTTGGGACAGTTCCCGTTAGGCAGTTGGGGAGCCGTGCGTGATGGCAGGATGCAAGTGCTTGGGTTGCTAGGATGTCCCAGGCATAGGGGTGGCCTGGGAGAAGCATTGAGTTGAGCGGGAGAAGGATCCCAAACTAGGACTGGAGTGGGAAGAGGTGAGACCACAGGGGAGGAGGAGCCGCTTGAATTAGACACCGAGGCAGCAGCAGTTTGGATGGATTAGAAGGGAGCAAAATTGGCTGGAGAGAAGCAGGGGCAGCAGCCCCGGGCAGGGACAGAACCAAGCCACAGGCAGGGACAGGCGCTCTAGCCCTGGGGCGGAAAAGTGCCCTGGGAGAGCTGCACAAAGGATGTAGCACTGTGTCGCGCTCCAGCGACTGGGTGCAAATTGCCATGCCCTGTGCTGCCCGCTCCTCTCCCTCACTCGCCCGTGTTGTGTGTTTCCAGGTAACGGTTATCTATTATGGCGACGATGGAGGGCCTCCCATAGACCAAGCTGGCGTCTTCCTGACGGGCATTGGTAAGTGCAAGTGCTTTGGTGGCAGATCAAAGCCTATAATCTTGTATCTCGTCAGTGTTACAATTTAATAGAGCTTCTGTGAGGTGCTTACAGGAATCCGCTTAGACCTGGGAACCTTGGGCTGAAATAAACCGCTTGTCCAGCTTTGGGCAGGAACCGGCAAAGCCAAAGCAAATCTAGCAATGCTGAAAAAATCCTTCCCCCTTGTAGCTAAAGCGATGGCTGTATGCGTCACCTGCAAGGAGTTCCCATGCTGATCTGGACATGAGTCACAGTGCAGCAGCTTCTGGCTTCTTCAGGCTGCTGGGCTCAGCAAACCAGCCGGGTGCCCAGTCTGTGCGCTGAGGAGGAACCATGTGGCCTGGTGGCTGAGGCACAGCCATGGGAGCCCGGAGCCCTTAGTTCTATCCCCACCTTTGCCACTGGGTTGTCTTCTAGCATGTGGCTTCTGGCAGCACAAACCAGGAATTAGATGTTGGGTATGTGACGTAGCCACCCTGTCACAGCAGCAGCGTCCGGCGACATCATGCCTGTCCACCCCTCATCGAGATGAAAACGAGCGCAGTCCGCTCTTTGTTCTTGCGCTCGAACAGGGCGCTGAAGAAGCCCCAACGATAAACCTGTAAGTCACTGCCCGTGATCTCAACGCATCCTGTTGTAACGAAGAAGGATGCTTTGGTTCACATGGCTGGTCTGAGGGGCATGTGGGAGCTGCTCCAGGGAGACCAGGCAACGCAGATCTGAGTGGGTTGATCTGCCAGGCAATGCACCACTGATCCAAAATATAATCCTGCGTTACCTGTGGCCGCTGTTCCTTAGAACGCTTGTGGCTGATGTACTGTCTGAGAGACATGGCTATTTCAGAAATGGGGCATCTCAATTTTAGCCGCTGTTTTTGATGTGTCTTTGAGATGAAATTGTGAAGTGAGTGGTCTTGATAGTCAGCTGCAGGCAGTAATGTGGCCAGGGCCCATTGTGAATTTTGCTCTGACCTCCTGCTGGGTCA
This sequence comes from Emydura macquarii macquarii, assembly GCF_026122565.2. Taxonomy (NCBI): domain Eukaryota; kingdom Metazoa; phylum Chordata; order Testudines; family Chelidae; genus Emydura; species Emydura macquarii. Next base: position 50,719,148 of record NW_027132905.1, read on the forward strand.
CTGCATGGCACCTGCCTTTCCAGTCAACAAAGCATCTGAGATGGAAAATTCTTAGCAACAGAGGCACTTACATTGGTGCATTTTTCCTCCACCCCTCTAGTTTTGTCTGAGAAATATACAAAGGCTCACATGACCCACAGATACAGATGTGGAGACAATTACTGCTGGTGTTGGTCTTAGCAAGGGCAGGAAGAGATTTAAAACTCTAGCCCATTTAAATCTATATTTGCCCATATTTGCTGTTCTTGGTATTTTTATCTTTGTCTGAAGCTGAATCTTATACCGGGGTTTGTCTCTGCATTGATACATAGTCATTCTCCATGCTGGGAGCTGTCTGGACATTGGGAAGCCCTGAAGTACTGTGCAAATGCTTTGCTTACCTGTCTGCTACTAACTGGAGACAGGTTAAATCTGTAGAATTTCAGTCAGATTTCCAAAATCCTGAAGTGCATTGGGATGGCAAGGGACTTTGCTCATCTTGTTATAGAGGTAAGGGATACAGATATGGATCCAGGTTTGGATCATAGAATCATAGCACCATAGGGTTATCAGAAAGGTACAAGGGTGAGGAGGAGTGTGATCTGTCGCACCAATGTAATTCCGTTTGACACCATTGTAGCTGCAGTTGATTTGCTCCTGATTTACACCTGCAAAATGCAAATCCGAACCTAGCCCACAGCATCTGGTTTGTGCAGCGCTCATACTGAGGAAACATTGTGTGTGGTTTGTCTTCATCTTCAGCTGAGGCTCTGCTGCTTTTGGCGCTAGGCCTGTAAGCTCTTTTTCTCTTGTAAAATTAATTCGAAAGTAACCACAGCTGCCCAAGTTGTTTCTACTGTCGCCTTAGCAGCAAAACAGCTTACGCGGCGACAGAATTGTTTCACATGATGTCTCGAAATGTCTGGAAACCTGATATACTGGAGCCTTCTCTCTGATACCATGCAGCAACGGGAAAATGACTTCATCAAAGCATGTGTGCAGAAGGGGACTGGTGGAGAAGAAGTGATTTTGGATGGAGGGGCAGAGGGCAAACTGAAGGGGTGTGGGAGGCACTGCGGCCTTCATGAAGAAATTTGGAGCTGTCACTCCATAGGAGCAGAATATTATGATTAGCCCAAATCCATTTGCCTATATAGAAAAAAAATGCATTGAATACTTCTGCTAATACAGAATAAAACCTAGAGGCAATTATTACCGTGATCGATTTGACTCCAAAAACTAATGCAACATACAGGGAAAGTGGCTAACATTCATGATCTGCAGTTTGATCTGCTAACAGATATGGGCTCTGGTATTTGTAATGGGGTAGCGCTTACAAGGCCCAGTCAGGATCAGGTCCTATTGCTGTTTGTTTGGGATGAGAAAGGAGAGGGAGGGAGAACGTTGCATCATGAGGACAACAACCTTCCCAAAAGCCTCTGCAGATAGTTGCACTGTGGGATATCTACCCCCGGTGCATTGCTCTGATTGTCGACCCCAGCGCGGCTAGGGGGACACAATCCCCCAACGCAATGAGCATGGTGTGATCGTGCTCCTGCAACTTCTAGAACTTGGCGGATGAAAGTCAATTGAAAATAAATCTACTTCACTCTGCCGTGTAGACGTACCCTCAGTGAGAGTCTTTCTATCCATGGGGACCAGATTCATGAGTTTTAATGTTTCAGGTGGTGGTTGGGAAGCTGTTTTAGGAATGCCTTGCAAAGATTCCATATTGGGTGGGGGTAAAAGTGTCTTTTCGGGTTTGTGGCGGGATCCTAGGACTCCATGTCAGTGATTTTTTTCACTGTGCAGCACTATGCATGACCAGGACATGGAGGAGGGGAGGTGATAGTGCCATATAATGTCACCAATATTTTCTGTAGAGTATCCTACCGTGCCTCCATTTCTGTGACGGGCCATGTGCCTGCGTGGTGCTATGTGAGTGAAAAAGGATAGTCGTGTTAGCGGGGATTGCTGGTTTCCAACCCCGATAGTTTGATAAAGCCTCTGCGTGTGAACCTTAATTGTGCCTCATGCGTTTCTTTATTGGATTTTATATTAATTATTAAACATGAACACAGCTGTGTGCGCACACATCCCTAGCTGAAAACAAGAATGTCGGCATGGGAAATAATTGGCCCTGAGACAAGCGCTGGGTTTAACCGAACGTGTGTCTGTTAGAACTCTGAACACCCGGCGGGCGGTTTCGAGAAGTTTCACTTCTCTGTTGGGGTCAACACCACATGCCTTTAAATATTTTCTCCCGGCTTCAGTTTCTGTGCACATTGGAGGAGTAATGCCTCCCTCCTGCCCCAGCTGGTTTGGTTTAGGGCCAGCACTGTACAGTATGAAGCAAGAGATCTGGGTTCTCCAGCACAAGCCCCTGAAGGAGACCGCACTTTGGAAACTGGAAGCTGCACCTCTGGACCAAAATCTCACCTCTCCTTGTTCTGTCTGTCCAGGCCTTTGTACCTCTTGCCTTGTAGCTGAGTGCTTCTGCTGTGCCGAAAGCGGAGTGAAATCTTTTGGGCAAATAGTAAATAGGGTCAAAAAATGCATCTTTCAAGGCCCTAAAACAGTTCATAAATGGGGTCAAATTTGGAAATAGTTCTGGCCCAAAACCCCAGCCCTGTATTTTCCTTTCAGACATGTCAACGTTTCCCAGTGTAAGCAGGAAAGTTTGTCTCTCTCACCAACAGAAGTTGGTCCAATAAAAGATATTCCCTCACCCGCCTGGTCTCTCTAATACCCTGGGACCAACCCGACCACCCCACCACTGCCTGCAGCGTTTCATTTCGACATTTCCAAAATGAACCATTTTGCTATTTTATTGTTAAAATATCCCTTCAAAAGGCCATTTGAAACATTTCATTCAGCGTGCACAAAATGTTTCAGTTTTCTCCTTCAGGAAGGAAGAACAGGAAAAAAACCCTTTCCGCTTTGAAACTAGCTGAACTTTTTCTTTCCCCCTGGCTTTTTTCAGTTTGGCCACCAACTTGAGAAATCAGTTATTCGCTCAGCTGTCACTGTGGCACCTGCAGGCTCACTAGCAACAGGGGAGAACTGTAGCAATCCAAGGCACACGTGCAGCGTGGAGGAGTGAAATCATTTTGCGGGAGGGGGCGGAAGAAAGGATGAGACAACTGAAGCCCTTCCTACCTCAGCTAGCTCCCACGCTTATTAACTGCACTTCACAGAGCTTGCATAAAAGGTGCTACAAAGGCTGGGCACGTTACAAAGATGAGTATCAGTCTCATTTTACAGATGGGGAAACTGAGGCACGGAAGGGGCGGTAGCTTACCCCAGGTCACACAGCAGAATGCGGGCGCCCTGACACCCACTCCCCTGCTGTAGCCACTGAACCGTGCACGCGCCTCAATCTGGGAGTGGAACGCAGGAGTCCTGGCTCCTTATCCCATGCTCTGTTGGAGCAGGCCTTCCGGAAATGATTACAGCCTAGACCGAATCTGGCTACTGGGCAGCACCCGAGGGAGAGCTCCGGGAGAACCAGGACTGAAAGGTGATGAGGGGGAGAGAAGAGCCAATTGCTCCCTAGTCTCTTGTGCTTCGCTCAAGTTCCCTGTGCCTGGTGAACACAATCCTTGTGACATTTCCCATTAATCTGCCTAACCCCCTGGCAGAGCACGTGACCGCGCTGGTGTTATTTTTGTTCACTGAGCTGTGGGTTCCTTTTGAAAATCTGCCGTTCAGCAGGGCAGCCACAAAGGAGGAGGCCTGCATCGGGCTCCAGTGAGGGATGTTCCCAGCTGCAGTTTGCAGGGGGCAGTATGGCCTAGGGGATAGAACACTGGACTGGGAGTCCGGAGAACTGGATTCTATCCCCCAGCTCTTCCATTAAACTGCTGGGTGACCGTGGGCAGGTCACTTCTCCTCTCTGTGCCTCAGTCTCCTCATCTGTAAAAGGGGGATAATGATATTGACCTACTTTCTAAAGTGCTTTGAGCTCTACAGATGGAAAGTGCTACGGAAGAGCTATCCGCGATGATTAGGGGACGACAGCTGGGCTTGTTCTCTAGGCACAGACATGGGAGTCAGGAGCTGGGATGGTATTCCAGCATGACCTTGGGCAAGGCAATTTACCTCTCTGTGCCTCGGTTTCCCCATTTGGCCAATAAGCATAGTAATACCCATCTCACAAGGGGGGCAGTGAAGCTAATTTCATTATGAAGCCCTCTGAGATCTTCAGATGAATAGAGCAAGAGAAATGTAAAGCATCATTAAGATCTGTGTGATTCCAGGGCCCCTGCATCATACACACATCCCTGCCCTCCAGCCCTGCCAGTCCCAGCAAATCACTGTCCTCCAGCCACAGGGCTGGTGCCACTGGACCACTCTTCTCCATCACCCTTGCATGTCAAGGTGTCACTTGCACCTGTGCAGCATGCACGCCACTTGCACAGGTGTAAATGCTTCCATAAGGAGCAAAATCAGTGGCACATCAGCCCCTGAATTCCCATCTCGCCCTCCCTCTGCTCGGCAGGTACACAGCAGCTGCTCCCAGCTCACCTAATGCAGCTATCACTGTGGAGTCTCCAGCAGGCCGTTAGGAGGCAGTGAGACTTGGCCAGATTCTGGGAGGGGGCTGGATGAGGCCCTGTCTGCATCACGTTGCATAGGGCTCTGCACTCCATCCTTTCAAGAGGCGATGCTGATATATCGGCTCTGGTCACTCTGAGCGTCGCCTCCCCAATCTCTCCCGCTCCCCACGGTGCTACTGAGCCAAGGAGCAGCAAGGGAATTTGCCAGCCTCTCCTGCCTGATAATGTGATGCCAATACTGGGCACACCTGCAGCTTAAGTGTGGCTGCTTTTAATGAACTGTGCTCCGAAACCCAGGTGAGATTGTTCCTCTGAATGAAGGCAGGTGGGGGGTCTCCCTCCCCGCCTGCTGCTGACGCAAACTTGGTCTCCCTTCGCCGGGGGAGAGCCGATTTTTGCAGCTATCCAATTCGCAGGGATGAAATCACTTGCTTTCCAGCTGATTCAGAAGGAATGTCCACAGTTCAAGAAGGATGTGGATGAATTAGGGCGGGTGTAGTGGAAAGGCATGAGAGTGACTGAAGGACTGGAGAAGCTCAGCAGAACAATTTACCAAAGGTGGCGGTGGATTCTCCATCACTGACAATTTTTAGAGCGAGATGGGCTGTTTTTTCTAAAAGATCTGCTCTGGGAATAATTTTAGGGCCGTTCCCTGGCCTGTGTTATACAGAAGGGCAGACTAGGTGATCACAGCGGTCCCTTCTGGCCTTACATTCAGTGACTCTATAAAATGGGTTAGCTACGTTCATTGTATGTTGAGTTCCATGCAGTTTTTTTTATTGCCTCTTCTGCCCCCCTGCACCCGCCCTCAATTCTTATTTGGAACGTGTGTCTCAGGGCTTGCCCTGACGTGAGCAGTGACCTGACCCGATGTGTTGTATTTCTAGGGATCTCTCTTGACGTTGATGCAGATCGTGATGGAGTGGTCGAAAAGAACAACCCAAGGAAGGTAACTTTGCCTTTGTTTCCATCGTGCTAACAGAACCAGGCGAGGCACAGGGTGCTGCAGACGCTGCCAGGCCTTCCCACCTTCAGTTTTTTAAAAGATCCCCGTGTTCCTGGCCTCTTAAGGCACTTTGCGAAATGTGACTCCTCGGCCCAGGCATGGGGCCTGGAATGAAATCACTGTTTGATGAACGTGTGGCTTTCCGTCCCTTAGAATCTGTGTTTGGCCAATGGTGCCCACGTACAGCTTTACGCAGTCCATCACAGTCATCTGATGCAAGCTTTAAATAGTGGCTTCGGTTAATTGTTCTTCCCCACAGGAAGATGGGGGTGGCAGACTTAGAGAGAAGCTGAGTAATAGCATCTGATGTGGAACACAACGCCTCTGACATAGCCCGTGAGTGGCTGCACCCCTATACAGAGCTGGCTTCCAGGCGCCGCAAAACAAATGTGGCTGAGGGGGAGATGTATCCTGTGTCATAATACATTTGGACGCCTCTGCAAGGGATAGATTAGGGTAGATTAGATGCTCTCACGCATTGACACATGAGGCATGCCAGTATTTCCACCTCCATCTGTCTGGTGGCACATTTCTTGCTCGGTTATTGTGTTTCCATGACAGCAATATCTTTCTCAATGGTTTTTTACATGTCATCTATTGTCCTCTGCTTTTCCATCTTCCACCAAGTGGTATCCAGTAGGGTTTATCTAGGAATCTGGGTTTTTTTTAAATCTGTACAACATGCCCACGCCACTTCCACCTTCTTTCTCAGATCATTGTCTCTTCGATTCGTTGGCCACTCTGTAACACAGCAGCGGTAGTTACTTTATCCCACCAGCAGATACCACGTATTCTCTGCAAGTATCTCTGATGGAATGAGCTAGGTTTCCTGTTGTGGACTTCTAGTATTTCTAAGTTTCAGACGCATATCACAGTGTGGGTATCACCATGACATTGTATAACTTTATCTTGCTTCTTGTGGGAATCTCCTTATTTTTCCAAATATTTGACAGTCTCAAAAAAGCACCATTTTCCTTTGCAATTCTTGCTTCCATCTCTTTATGGAGTTGGCCATCCACATGGAGTGGGTTTCCAAGATATGCAAACTCATTCGCCATGCCATATTCTACACTATCAATCACATATATACCATCATTGCTAACTCTGCCTTTAATGATCACCACTTTGATTTTATTTTGGCTGATTCTTAATCCTACGTGGGTGGCCTCACATTTGCAATTGACGAGGTCTTTTTCAGGGCATCCTCATCTGTGTCCAACAGAGAAATGTCACCTGCAAAGTCAAGAACTTGACACTTTCCTCTACTCCATATAACTCCTGTATCTTCCTTTGATGGTGCACTTCACATCACGTAATCTATCGTGATGCAGTATTAGCCATCCGAATGGAACTGGAAGGCTGATTCTGAGAAGAGGCGGCTCACCAGCCTCATAGACGGTAGCGGGGAGCTGCACCCACTTGATATCCATACACCTTAATTCCTGGGAAAGGATCCAAAGAGCAGCGAGCTGGAGTAAGTTACACCTCCATGTCCTGCTGAGCAGCACCTACCTGCAGAGCCCGCAGTGAAAGGATAGCTTTCACCGTCGCTATGTAAACCAGGGCTGCTTGGGTCAGCTGGAGCTGGGCGAGGTATTCACCTCAAATAAATACTTTTAGCTCCTTGGGAAAAGACTGGGACATTCTGTATCCACAGGGACCCCTGCCCTCCACTGCCTAATTCCCACCTCTCACATGCCTCCGACCTCCCCTGCGGAGTTACTGATCTGCCGCAGCAGTTGTCCAGCCTGTTGTTCGTGAAATTACACCCGTGGTCAATGTCTCTGCAGTGCTACAGTTCTCGCCAGGTGGTGATCAGATGTGGGCTTCCACTGCAGAAGCTGGATTTAGATTTTGGACACATGAAAGTCCAATGGTGTTTGAATCATGGACTTTTGGTTCTGGTCTGTCTCTAGTATTTAAGTAAGGGGTTACCGAACCCTCTCTGTTAAAACACAGCACTCTATAAAGCATAGGTATCTCTATTTTTAAAAAAAGTCTATGATCTGCAGAAGTCTATGCGGTGGTCTGTAGAATGCTGCATCTCGAGAATGAAGCAATAGAGGACCAGGAGGATGGGCGGGGGGATGGTTCATAACAGGAAAAACAATCCATTGTCGCTCCTCATTTCTAATGTATGCTTCACCATAATATCTAAGTACAGCTCCCTTCACAGAAGGTTGTTTGCAGCCCCTGTCTCGAAGTCATGGCATAGTGAGTGTCAGAGACTTGAGAAGAAGCCACGACGCCCCAGGAAAATGTTTCCATAGCCACCTGTTAAAACAAATCGAGAGCAGAGGAATAACGTCCCTCTCTCTCTCTGTCTTTTTATCCCCCGTCCATCTCACATGACTATCTGCTCACACACACGTCACCATCACAATGTACATGTTCTGGCAGAACAAGTATAGTGCAACCAAGGCAGCAAGCCAAATGCATTTCCTGATCATTCTCATCAGGGTCTGGTTCTCTCTCCACTGTGAGAAGGCCTCCGCATGGTGCTATCACGTCACTCAGTCTTGGGTTCAAAAAGCATCACATTCTTCCTATGCAAATGCCTCCTTGCAGTCTCAGTGCAACGTATGTGTAGTTCTCCAACTTGTTCTGTGGGCACATCCTTTCATTAGACAGAGATTTCCCCCTCCTTCCCCAGTCTTTTCCATCACCGCAAAGCAGTTTAGGACTGGAAGAGATGATAAAGATAGATTGTCTGATGATCATTAGGAAACGGGACAAGTGCTGGGAAAGGTGGAGGAGAGCATTTCTCTGCTCACCTAGGCTGCTATGGGTTTTTGGAGACGCTCATACTAAAAGTGGCCTTCAATTTGTTTGGAACAAACTGAGGTTGCATGGGTGCAGACACTGTTCTTATCAGTGGGGACTGAGCGCACAACCTCAAGCTCTGAAAGCCACAGGCCTCTAACCCCTGGAGCTAAAGGAATTATTCTTTTCTTTGCGTAGCGATCACGGGGGTTAATCACTAAAGGGAGGCATGGGAACACACACAGAGTAAGCCAGGGTGTTCTATTTTCAGGCAGCCTGGACGTGGGGCCCAGATGGGCAAGGAGCCGTCCTGCTGGTGAACTGCGACAAGGACAACCCTTTGATCTCTGCACTGGATTGCGACGATGAAAAAATATTCAGCAAAGAAGGTATCAGCAGAGCCCCTGTCCTTATGACTCACAGTCAGGTTAAAACTCTTTGGGGAGTGTGGGTTTGTTTTTAAATTTCCTCTTCTATGTTGCTAATAAAAACACAGGTTACTAAACCAAAGAGTATTTTTTAAAATCTAATTTACCTTTCACTTTTCATGCTGCTGTCACCTTTGCACGGATGATGAAAATAGTCCGTTTCACTCTCTAGTCACTTTCACTGTTAAGGTTCTCATGCACTGGCACCAGGCTGCCGTGTTTAAGCTGCAAAAAACTGCAAAGGAACAGGTTACTCATTAAAACCCCACACTGTTTCTAATATGATATAATTTAATTTTTTTTAAAGTTTCTAAACACTAAGCCAGCATTTTGGGCCAAATTTGATCCTCCTCCAGTCCAGTCACCTGCACGTATGGCAGGACTAAGTATTATCTAGATCTTCCTTGACAGGTGTCTGTCCAACCCACTCTTATAAATCTCCTGTGATGGAGATTCCACAACCTCCCTAGGCAATTTATTCTGGTGCTTAACTACCCTGACAGTTAGGAAGTTTTTCCTCATGTCCAACCTAACCCACCCTTCCTGCAATTTAACCCCATTGCTTCTTGTCCAATCCTCAGAGGTTAAAAAGAACAATTTTTCTCCCTCCTCCTTGTAACAACCTTTTATGTAGTTGAAAACTGTGATCACGTTCCCCTCTCTGTCTTCTCTTCTCCAGACTAAACAATTTTTTCAATCTTCCCTGTTTTCCAGTCCTTTAGTCGTTTTTGTTGCTCTTCTCTGGACTTTCTCCAATTTGTCCACATCTTTCTTGAAATGTGACACCCAGAACTGGACACAATACTCCAGTTGAAGCCTAATCAGTGCAGAATAGAGTGGAAGAATTACTTCTTGGGTCTTGCTTACAACACTCCTGCTAACACATCCCAGAATGATGTTTGCTTTATTTTGCAATACTGTTACACTGTTAACTCATATTTCGCTTGTGATCCACTATGACCCCTAGATCCCTTTCTGCAGTACTCGTTTTTAGGCAGTCATTTCCCGTTTTGTACGTGTGCAACTGATTGTTCCTTCCTAAGTGGAGCACTTTACATTTGTCCTTGCTGAATTTCATCCTTCTTATTTCAATGGCAGAACCAAATTCCCTTCTTGTTTGTTACATCTTTGTGAACCGGTTGCCTCGGTGAGGTTGCATAGGAGTAAGAGGGCAGATCCGGAGGACCAGGGAGGTTACACTGTGGGCAGAATTTGGCCTGTGGAGTTTGTCACATGATGATGTGAGAAAAGGGGAAGAACGTAGCTGGACTTTCCGAGCCCAGGGAGAGTCTGCACACACAGAGCTCAATCCTCCGTTCTAAACCTCTGCCAGAGTCGAGGTTGGTTCTCCAACATACACGGAGATTCACAGGCCAGTAACACCAGGGCAGCATCTCGCCTGCACAGCAACCAGAGAACTTGTGAAGAGCAACTGCAACTCACTTACTCCACTAATAATGGGATGGTGTAATCAAGAGAGAGAGCCCAGGCTTCCTAGCAACCACTGTAGCGCACATGGTGACCTACCACTCCCTTGTGCCTGGTTACACTGGACAGAGGTTGCTGGTTTTGTTCTACTGTACAGCAGGCTTCTCTGTGATAGAGCAAATGGCAGGTGCTCTCTGATTACTGCCAGCTGTGTGCATCAGAAAGGCTGAATGATGACACCCAGGCCATGGAGCTGTTGTCCAGGCTAATGATTGTTCTGCCTCCGAGTGCTTCTCATCCCTTGTGTTGGGGCTTGGCAGTGGGACGGTTGGGTGTGTGTGACCGTGTGTCTCCAAGTCAAGGATCAGATGCATGCAGAGGGAGCCCCGGAGGTGCTTCCTCATGCGTAACAGAGCAGCACTGCTGTGATCGCCTTCTGACTCTCCAAAGTCATCTGCATAGAAGCAATCGTTGGGTGTCTGCCACTGCCCTTTGCCATTGTCCGTCTCATGGATCACCTACAGAAGGCGCTCTGATTTGTGCAGTCTGACCCGTACACCCATCTCCATATGTTTGTGTATCATTAATTTCCCACCCGCAGTTGTTAGTCGATAACTTTAATAACCCTGGAAATGTCAGTGCTGCTGGTGTTGTATCCAGTGTCCTGCCTTCATCTGCCTTTGCTGTTGTTTTTTACCCCCAGATCTGCAGGACATGTCTCGGATGATTTTGAGAACTGAAGGCCCCCAAAGACTGCCAGCTGGGTATGAAATGGTTCTCTACATTCCTATGTCTGACTCTGACAAAGTAGGAGTCTTTTATGTGGAGAGTAAGTGGTTCCTCTTTCCTTTCTCTTCCCCTTCCCCCTCTTTCATGATGCTTTTATCCTCTCTGGGTGCTGCAAACTTTCTTTTTCTTTTGCTTTGTTAAATTCCTGCATGCACTTTGTTGAGGTTTTCCATGCACATCCCTCGGATTAAAACAATTAACCCTTCAGGAATCATTCACCCAGCGGGCAGTAGTTCACTGCTCCAGCACTTTGCTAGTGGCTCCATCATTTACTATCTTTTCAAAGGATGCCTGATTCTGATCTTGCTCAGGCTGATATAAATCAGGAGTCATTGGAGTGACACTGGTAAGAGAGACCAGACTTCGGCCCTAGGCTTCTAAACTTATAGTTGCAAAGACAGCTGAGCTTTCCCACCATGGAGCCTGAAGCAGTGCTGTCTGTCTGACACGAGAGATGTGCCTGTCTCGAAGAGATGTGACAGACAGGCTGAAACAACAGCTCTGGGGAGTGCGAATTGCCTTATCCCTCCCAAGGGGGGGGTGTTGACTCTGGAACATAAAGACAAGTAAAGTAGTGTTGACGTTTACATGTTTCGCCGCTCATTAATTTAGGGGAAACCATCCAACTTCCCTCAGTCCCCACCATTTCGAGCAGCCAAGGGAGTGAATGAATGAGTTAACGACTGAGGGATGAGTTGATCCCGCTCCCCTGCCAGCTCTAATTGATGTGACACTGGTGAGCTGCATGGGTTCTCTCTCTCGACATTAATTAAACACTGCAATGTTGCAGAGAGCAGGATCACTAGCATCTAGGGCAAGTGCCTAATGTTTCCCCCAGAGCTGGCCATTGGTACCTTGGCAGGATAGTCAGTTGCAGATGCCGGAGCATATTTGACTTGGGCTTTGGGCTGATTAAAAAAATAAAGGAGTGTCTGCATATGACTGGGTTCCGATTAACAGATAAAGAGAGACTGAGATACCAGATGCTTAACTGCCAAGAGCCACACCACCCAGCTAAAATCTTACTAGGTTGGGAGAAATAATCTAGCATAGAGGCTTTAAGAAAACCATTGCCGGGCAAAAGTCTCATCACAAAATTCTCAGCTTTTATGTAGCACTTTGTATGCATAGTTCTCAAAGGGCTTTACAAAGAGGTCAATATGAACATGCCCCTTTTACAGATGGAGAAACTGAGGCACAGAGAGAGGAAGCAACACCCAGCAAGTCAGCCAAAGAGCCAGGACTAGAATCCAGGTCTCCTGAGCCCCCGTCCAGTGCTCAAGTCACAAGGCCATGCTGCCTTCTTCTCAGTGCCTTTGTTCATAGGGACCTTGCTAGAAAGCCAGTGCCTGTCCATTACACCAGGACGCGTGCAGTCTGTTTGAAATGCTGGTTGACCACAAATTCTGTGTTGCTTCTGGATGGTGCAGACGCTTAGAGAAGCTGGCACAGTGGAAAGCACGCTCCCAGTGTCTGGATCGTTGTATCTGAACACCCAGCAGTAGACCAGCTCCAAAAGCTGGCAGAGTTGCCTAGAGGGTGGGGGTCAGAAAGCTAAAGGACGGTAGGTCAGACTGTGAGTCATGTGACCAGGGAAGCTTACTAGGCCAGTATTATTCCCATAGAAGGAGCCATTGCATAAGGTTGGGCTTCGTATCTTATCAGACAATGGACCATTCAGTGCTCATGCTAATGAATCAATTGCCACGAAGCCGGGTCCACAGGCAGGCTTGTGTTTGACCAAAACAAAAAATCCAAAAAAGAAAAAAAATGGTTTTGGGTTGAATGAAACATTGCATTTAAGTCTAGCATGTTTGTATCCCATTGGGTGGTTTTTTGGTTAAATCTAGCTGCAACGTTCTGTTGAAATGTATTGTTTTGAAAACAAAATGTTTCGAGGTGGCCTGAAACTGCATTTTTCAGCACGTAAAATGTTCACTGAAAAAAGTTTCACCCAACTCCTGTCTCTTGGTCCAGTGCCGTAACCACAGGGCCACGCTCCCTCTCTCTAAGGCTAGGTCCAAGGTTCCTTAACTGGCTCACTGCAGTTGGGTTCAGCGGTTGGGGGGGGCTGGTGGCTTGTGCTACACAGGAGGTCGGATTAGCTGATCTGACGTCCCTTTGGCCTTAAACGCGACGATGCTCTAAAGTTACGGATTAGGGAGTAGCCACAGCAGCTTCTCTTGGACAGAGGGGCTCTAAAGCGGAATCTGGTGGTGTCATCTGGGACCACGCCCAGAACATCGCGGGAAGGCAGATCTGATCCTGGCTTCGAGAGGCCGCAGAGTACAATCAAAACCCTGGAACACAAAGTGCCTCTAGGACCCGGCAGTCGCAGCGCTGAAAGAACAGTTAAACGGAGACAGGACTTCATTAAAAAAAAAAACAAATCTTTCTCTGCAACTGATAGGAAACCGTCCGTGAGGCTCAGCTTGTCACCGCAGCTCTCAAGCGTGTGAAGTGCCCTGCCTGGCTGGGACTGAAATCGAAGAACCTCTCTTGGCAAGAGTGCTTGGAGCCATTCCCTTAGCTCGAATGACAGTGGACTGGCCTGGAACGCTGGATACTTGGGCTCCTAACCCTCCACTTGATTAACTTATTAGCTGGCTATTTAAAAGACGAGTGACAGTCTCCAGTTGTATTTGCGGAGCACAATGGATCTCTCAAACTGTGGCCTGGGAGCCACCAGCAATCCCCAGAGTGCCTTCGTGTGGGCCATAGAATTAAAGATTTTGGGGACCAAGCGTGGACCACTTAAGGCTGGGAGGAGAAGGGAGCCCCACAAAATCAAATAGCTGGAGAGAATGTGCTACAGGAAAGTCCCGTTTTTCTAAACGTTCCTCCCCTCCGCTTTTTTTTTTTCTTCTAGATCCTTTCTTTGGCCAGCGTTACATCCACGTCCTGGGCAGGAGAAAGCTGTACCATGTGGTAAAATACACAGGTGGATCTGCAGAGCTGGAGTTCTTCGTGGAGGGTCTCCGCTTCCCAGATGACGGCTTCTCCGGACTGGTCTCCATCAACATCAGCCTTCTCGAGTCATTAACTGAGGTATGGGCGTAGCAGGGAAGGGAGGGCACGAGATCACCTGGGAAGAGGATGTTAAATCGCACAGGCTTAGCAACACCGCAGATATAGCAAGCTGTGAAGTATCGGTCCATGGGCATGGTGCATCCTTAGGTAACTCAATCGACGTCAGTGAGACAAATTTGTTTCAGTAACTATTGGAAGCCCAAGAATAGGTCAAATGTGCTAACCCCAGGGATATTTGTGAATTACATTTCCTTCCCAATGAGCTCTTGGGCAATGCTTGTCTTACAATAATTATTGCGTGGGGGTTGGTGGATGTCTCAAGGAATCAGTAATACTGAGTTTTTAGCCCGTGGGTTGCCCATTCAAATCTTGTCCGAGTTGGTGTTACGCAGACTTCAGAGTCCCATATGAAGTGAGTTCGGTGGGTCTCAGTGTAGTTTTTCATTAATAGACTCCATGGCGCACATGTTACCAGAGTTGGCACTGATTGGCTCCCTCACTGACCGCCTCACCAGAGAGGCCAAGGAGAGAATGGGCTGCAAGTAAGCCGCTGTTATCCCAGCCTCAAGTGATCATTCCAACTGAAGCACATTGGCTGGACCGTGCCCAGTACCCAGACTGTGGATAGAACTTTAGACCACAGCGATCCACGGCCATGCACCGTGTATCGTCGTTTATCCCCCAAGTAAGGCAGATGCAAAATGCTACCAAATCAGGGTTTGATTCTGACCACAACCCCCGTGTAAAACAGGAGCAATTCCCCTGGATTCTTGCCAGTGTAAAACTGGTGTGAGCGAGATCAGAATCAGGCTTCACGAATTCTCTGCATGCTCACACCAGTGGCAGGAGTTTTGCGGTCACGTTGCATGAGAGTAAATGATGACGCAGGGTGGGGATGAATCCGGTTTTCAGTCTCCAAGGCTGACAGGTTCCTTCAGCACTAAATTCTCACCGAGGCAAAGCCAATAATGTCTCTGCAAAGCAAAGGGCTAAATGTGTAGATCTAAGTTAATGGAAGCTGTGCTGGGCAGGGGAGCCTTTCCCGGTTCTTAGCGCTCTGTTGTCTGAGTGTTTCTATTTTAGAGGGAAGCATGATCCATGCCAAGACCGCAAGGGATTTAATGTTCCATGGCTTGGTGGGGTTGCGGCAGGAGTGGAGGGAGA
Organism: Emydura macquarii macquarii; assembly: GCF_026122565.2. Lineage (NCBI taxonomy): Eukaryota > Metazoa > Chordata > Testudines > Chelidae > Emydura > Emydura macquarii. The sequence goes on from NW_027132905.1 coordinate 50,734,294, forward strand.
TATGTAACCTTTCTTTCCAGCGGCTGCAGCCCGGTAGTAAACTCCTCCCACCCCCCCGTGAGACTTACAGGCTCGTCCTGGTGTCCATTCACGTTAATTTGGGGTCTTCCCCAGCTGGGTCCAGCTTGAAGCTGGTGTGAGCCGTTGTCTTCCTTGATCAAGCTGTTATGTAACAGAAGAAGGAGCTGGCAATGAAAAAACTCAGCACGTCACTTAGCACATCTAACGTGCCAGTTAAATTGGCCCGGGCCTGAGAGATTTATTTCAAAGTCCTTTTTTTGTTTGACGTTGTAAGTGGCTTTTTGGAGCACGCTGCACTTGGTTTCCGGTGCCAGTGGCTTAGAGTGAACTGAATTTTAGGGAGCTACAGACCATGTAATGAAACTGTACCTACCACCGACAGACGCAGCCCTTCTCTGAGATCAGAGGGTGCTGCTGCATCTAAATGACCGGCCTCGGAGGCTGGCTCTGTGATCTCCCCACTAGGACCTTACGGTTCACCAGATTGGGTTTACAGAACAGCAATCGTGGGTGTCTTTCTGCCAGAAGGTAGTGGAGAAGTTTGAGGTTAATTCCACTGTCTATGGGCAAATCTGAGGTCTGGCAAGCCAGCTGGACCTGGGAAATATATCCCTAGGAAATGTGAGCTCCCCCAGAATCTCAGTACCCAGACAATATCAGTACATGACATACTATAGCTGCATATCACAAATAAGCAACCACCTTATGGGTTAAGGAGTTCCTAGAATGCAACATAAGATCCCAAATTAAAAGGGTATCCATGACATCACTGCCTCTCTTCCCCTCACGGCACATCTATTTGCACTGACATCTTCGTCTCAGTCATTCAACTCCCCACTGCTTTTGCTTTATGGCTGCGTTGGCTCTTCCAATTTCTGGGTTACATTAGGACACTTGTCCATGGTTACTCAACATTTGTGAGAAGTGAGGCCCAAAGGAGCCCGGAAGAACGGTCTGAGATAGTCCTAAGGCCAGGTCTGCAGCTCGTGTAAATCAACATGGCCCTGTGGAAGCCAGTAGAGCTGTGCTGATTTACACCAGCTCCAAAACTGGGCCACCGACTCCTCCGGGTTAGAAGTGGGACTCATCTCACTGCACTGAGGTGGGATTGAGTGAACTACTCAGCAACTGTCCCTATCAAATGTCTCTCGACTCTCAGAGTTAGAGTTCAGCACTCAGCAAACCTTGGTTGACCTGTTCCTCTGATTCTTTCCCCCACGGCGGTAGGAATGCCAGCCTATACATCCGTAGTCTAGCCTTCCTGTTCAGCCATTGTTACTACTGAGCTTTGCAGCCCTAGAGCATGTGTTGACTGTGTGCGCTGTTCTGTTTCCCTTCCAGGGGATTCCACGGGCTCCAATTTTCACAGACACTGTCGTTTTCCGAGTAGCTCCGTGGATAATGACTCCAAACACCTTGGCACCAGTGAACGTTTTTGTATGCAGGTAAAGAGCCAGTGAAGAAGCCTCCCTATATATGTAACCAGCGCGTATCTTGGGACATTAGTGATTGCTGGGCATAGTGCAGGTGCGGGTTCCATGCCCACAGATTTTGTTGTTCTGTGCTTTATCTCTATACCTTCTCAGAAATCCAGCCTTCTAAAGACTTGAGCTGAGAGGAATCCCATTGATTTGTTAACCATTAACTACTGAGAGTCCATAAACCTCCTGTAGTGTCCAACTGATAAGGAATCTCTTCGTGGCTATTACTGGAGCTGTGCAAATATCAAAACGTTCTGAAATGTTCCGGGTCCATTCTCAGCCCAGATCTATTTGTCTGGTTATTGTCACCAGAAATGTCTCCTATCCCCATCAAAAATATGAGATTTCAAATGTCATGTGTTCCAGTGTCAAATGAGTTTTCGTCTGAAAGAAACTTTAAATATTGAAAATGTTGATGTGTCGTCTTTCAAGAATAGGTCTATGTAGGAGTGAAAAATCTAGCAGAGAAAAGGTATAACACGATCCAATGGCTGGAAGCTGAATCCTTGTGATCATTTAGTCATGCCTCCTGTATAACACAGGCCATAGAACATCACTCCCAAAATTCCTAGAACAGATCTTTTAGAAAAACATCCAATCTTGATTTAAAATTTTTCAGAGAGGGAGAATTCACCATGACATTTGATAAGTTGTTCCAATGGTTAATTACTATTGATGTTAAAAATGTACACCTTATTTTCAGTCTGAATTTGTTTAGCTTCAGCTTCCAGCCATTGGATCGTGTTAGACCTTTCTCTGCAAGATCGAAGAGTCCATTATTAAATGTGTGTTCCCCACGTAGACCCTCATAGACTGTGATCGTCACCCCTTAACCTTCTCTTTGTTATGCTAAATAGATTGAGCTCTTTGAATCGATCACTGTAAGGGGTGTGTTCTAATCCTTTAGATCAGGGGTTCTCAAACTGGGGGTCAGGAGGTTATTATGGGGCAGGGTCGCGAGCTGTCAGCCCCCACGCATGCCATTAAGGGTGGTATGGCATGGGAGGTGGGTTCATCAATTGTTTGGGGGGGGGGGGTCATCACAGCCTGAAATATTTTCAAAGGGGGTCCTAGCAAAAAGAGTTTGAGACCCCCGCTTTAGATCGTCCTAGTTCCCAGCCCAAAAATCTAAACCCACCCGTCAGAACCCAGCGTGGCAATATGCTGCCTGGCCTCACAGCTGTGCGCAGATCCATGCCCATCACCTCTGCAGCCTTCCCACGGCAGTCTTTCATTCCCAGCGTCCAGGCCCCATCCCAGTAAGCATTTGGAAGGCTATCTTTGCCAAGGACAAATTCCTTTCGAGGCCCGTGGAAAAGGAATGTAAATTTCTGTTCCCCTCTCCTTTCTGGGAGCTTTTTCCCCAGCCTCCTCTTTCAATGTCTTCCCTGTCCCTTTGTCTTCTCAGTGTGAAGGATAATTATCTCTTCCTGAAGGAGGTGAAGAGTTTAGTGAGCAAAGCAAATTGCAACCTGAAGGTCTGCTTTGGTTATATGAATCGTGGAGACCGCTGGATGCAGGTGAAGTGGCTAGGGAGATGCCAGCCGATACAAAGACTTTTCCTTTCGTTCCTTCATTCAACAACTCCAGCATTAAAACCTGCCAGCCACAAGACGTCGTTAAATGGGGTTGTTTTGTGTTAGTCTGCATAGCAGGGCTTGCCCAGTCTGGCTTCAGACACTGCCTCAGTTTCCCCTGCCTTACAACCCTCCCTCCAGACTCACAGTCCTTTGCGGCCCTCCTGGCTGGGGCTTCTCATCCAGCAGACTCCTGCTCCTTGCAGGTCTCTCTCCTTCCTCCTGGGAGCTCCAGAGAGTTCTCATCTGCCCTCTTCCCAGCAGCCTCCGCCTCTCCCTGGCCTCGCTCCCCTTCCTAAATGCAAGCTGCCCTTATACCTCCCAGCAGCATGACATCCTTGTCATGTGATCTCCTAAACTCATGCCAGTCACCTGGGCACCTGGGCAAAGCCTGGCATGGTTGCAGCTGAGCCCCAACCCTATAAAGGGCCGGCTCACCACGGACTGAATCGTATAAACTACAAAACTTCGCATGATGATGATGAAAGTTCTTTATTTGCATTATTGTAGCCTGTAGGCGCCTCAGGATGGACAGGGCCCCGTTGTGCTAGGTGCTGTACAAACACCAAACACAAAGATGATCCCGGCCCCAGAGAGCTTACAAGGCTCATCTCTGCTTTGGGTAGGGCACTCCGGGGATAGAAGAGGGGAGGCTCTGAACCCTTTTGCTGGCAGATCTGTTTGGGGCGCCGCAGGGCTCGATTGAGCATTTGTCCCCGATTCCCTGCGGTGCTGTTCCGTGCCTGCCCAAAGCAGGACGGGCCAGCCTCTTCCCATGGGGGGCCGGGGCGGAAAGCCCAGGCTACTGCGGGGAGCCCCAGAGTCCCTCCATCTGCCTGGGCTGCACGCCCTAGGGCAGGGGTATCAAACATCCAGCCCGCGAGCCGGATACAGCCCGCCAACCTTTTTGGTCCGGCCCCTGGCACGACATCTCACGGCATCGTACTCTCTGGCGGCATCGCGCGCTGCCGCGAGACCTGTGTACTCTGGCGGCAGCGCGTGGAGCGCTGTGTGCACGAGACACAGCGCTCCGGAAGGCGGGGGAGGGACAGTGTGGTCTTGGAGCATCGCGCAGTACTGGAATTCTTAATCATTGGTCGAGTCTTTTACTCATAGAATAGCAGTAGTTGTAGAAGTGAATGCACTGCAGTTTTTATATCGCTGATACCTAGCAAATAAAATACATAGAAATGGTTGTGCCTAGCATTTCGATTTATGGGATGTGTGGCCTCCTTGAAGTACGTTTAATTCAAATCTGGCTCGCCATAGCAAATGAGTTTGACACCCCTGCCCTAGGGGGCAAGGACATGGGCTGGGAACTGCCCTTGGGTAGCCCGTCCCCTCACCCAGGGCAGGTGGAAGGTCGGGGACTCTAAGGCTCCCCACAGCGGCCCAGACTCCCTGAGTGGCTCTTACCATAGCCTGGCTACCGGGGGGCAGGGCCTCGAGGGAAGAGGAGAAGCAAGAGGTGGAGGCTTTTCTTCGAGGAGGATGGGGGGCAGGAGGTAGAGCTTTGGGGAAGACAAGGAGCTGAGGCAGGGCCATGGCGGGGGCTCCTGCATGTGTCCCACTTTTGCCTTTTGAAAAGGTGGTCACCCTAGCTGAGTATGAGTGTGTTACTAGAGCGGGGAAATGCTTCTCCATCTGCCGGTACGTGATAGATGGTTTTTTCACTTGGACAGGATGAAATCGAGTTTGGCTACATACATGCTCCCCACAAACGCTTCCCTGTGGTTCTGGACTCCCCCAGAAATGAGGGTCTGAAAGACTTTCCCATCAAAGAAATTCTGGTAAGAGCAGCCTTTCTGGTTTGCAAACACATTCGCTATCTCTTGTATTGTCTCCTGGCAGAAGGAGAGGCTTGTGGTTATCAGTGAGCATCTTCCAGGCCGGGTTACAAAAGAATAGCAGCCAAATCCTGAGGGCCCCTATACAGGCAAACTCCCTTTGAAGACTACAGGAATAATTTGCTTGAGTGAGGACTCGGATCTGCCTAGCCTAGAGTCCCATGGACTTCAGAAGTCTGTGTCCATGGATCCTAAAGCAGGATTGGGCCCTGTGTAAGCACTTTGTGATTTCCCCCACAATCTGGTGTTGTATTGTGCTATATCTCTACAAACGGGAATCTCGTGCCTGACCCAGTTCTGGGTTTAAGATCTGTTGAAACCTTTATCCAAAGGCTGCTCCCAACTCAATTTCCCAGTGCAAAAGAACATAATTCTATAAGGGTAACTCATGTGGTGTCAACATTTTCTGCTTTTTCTGTGACCAGGAAACCTGTCTGATTGTTTTCCAAGCCTCACTCCTAAATAGCTGTTTATACTAAATCTGTATTGACACAGTTAGATTCTGGGATTTAATTTATTTTGTTTCGATAATACCAAACCATATTATAATATAAAATATTAAATGCATACCGTCTTAAATATATGCAATATTAAATATAATTTTGTAAATATAATATATTACCATTTATATTTTATAATATAAAAGTCAAAGTGAACTGAAACAAGAAAGTCGGAATAAAACACTCCATTTCAATTTTGAATTGTTTCAAAAATGTTCCTTCGGAAACGTCATTGAAACCGACACGTTCCCATGAAACATTTTGATTTGGCTGAAACAGCTTTTCCCAATGGAAAACGGATTCAGTCTAAAACGTTTCAAACAGTCCTGCCAATCACCAAGAGCCACATTCTCCTCTGCACTTTGACGGTGCAGCCGCACTCATTTCACTGGGCTCCTCAAAGCATAACAGAGAATGTGGCCGCATTATTTATTATGTCAAAGAAATAGAGGAAACAGTTGAAGGAGAATCCATGAAGGCTGGCAGGGAGGCTTTGGAACAAATGGCTGCAAGATGAGTTTTTAATGCCATTTATTTGCTGTGCATGTGACTGAGAGAGATTACCATCCCTGTCTGTCCACTTCCTTGTTGCTGAGGTTTTTATTCATAGATCATAGCTTAGTGAAGAGATGCCCCATCCTCTCCGCTAAATCCGTCCTGGTCCAGTGATACCTCACATGGCATACTTTGTACAAAATATTTCATACCCACATACCAATGGTGACTGTGGAGGTACAGGGTGTTACTTTGAGGTACAGCGGGTCACAGTGCCACACTCCTGCTGATTTAAGATCTGGGCCTGGCTACTACTGTGCCTTTGCTCTAATTAATTTGCCTCTGAATTGAATCCTTCCGTTCAAGCAAATAGGGGAAAGAACTTTAAACTGATGCTTCACATTGACAAGTTCTCTCGCTTGACGAGTTCTCTCTTTGCCCTTTTGAGGTATGTCACTATAATCCCGGGTTTACAAATGGGAACACGGGGGCACAGAGTGACTCAGAGACTTGCCCAAGGCCACACAGCGAGCTGAGTGGGGATTAGAAGTTGGAAGTTCACAGCTGCCAAAACAAATGGTCTCTTGATAACAATCAACCTCCAGTTTCTAATTAGGTGCTTTCAAATCTTTGTTGTTGTTGTTGCAATGTGTTTATTGAACCTTATTTCCCCCACCCGAACGACAGAGAATACATGATGCCAAGTGTACATAGCCCAGAGCTACAATGTGCCTTCCACATCAAGTGTATCACCTCACCCCGAGCTATGCTGGATTTTGCAGTTCTCATACTGCAGAGTCACAAGATAACACTTTTGGTCTGCCAGCGCACACAGGACCGCTCCCGTTGATGGTTAAGCATGATAGGAGCAAATCCACTTACTGGGAAAAAATTGCTGTCATGCGAGATTGTCTAAAGAGAATAGTTCTGGAGAAATCTGGGTTAATTCAAATATGGATTCAGATTATTTACATGTGAGGAAACCCAACAGTAACTATTAATCTTTTGAGCAGTTCTCAAATCCACTGAAAAGACTGGGGGGGCTATTTGACTTCATCCAAGTGGCCTCTTTGAGTCTTTCGTTGTCCTGAGCTTCACATCATGGAAAAATGGAAGAGTCCTATCTTCATATTAGTTGAGGGCGTTCAGTTCTTTCCTGTTGTCAAACAAAGACATCACATTGTCACCTGCTGTAGAGCCTTGAGCCTGATGTCTCTTGGCTCAGCCCTCAAAATATCTCCTGGAAGAAATCTTCCATGATGCCCTTCTCTATGCCTTCCAGTAACCTGATGAGGTGGATTTGATTACATCTCTGAATGGTCTCAGAAGAATCTCATTTATCATGGTCTTGCCTTCACTGGTGGAAGACCTATTTGAGCTGGCTGGCATGTGTTCTTTTCCTTTCTCTGGCTCACATTCTGCTTCTGCCTTTCTGACCCCAAGTTTGCCAGTCTTTCTCTGGGCTGGGCTTGAGTTGTTTGGCTGAATCAAATGTCTAAACCACATTAGCCTGTGGACATCAGCTTTGCTTTGTAATTTAGTCACCCCAGTTGTCCAAGGAAGATCAGCTTGTGGAGTCCTAGGACCTGATTCCTCAATGCCTTCTGCCTTGCTAAATCGTTACAGTGAATGCAGAGCACTACTCCTGCTTTAATGTGAGTTTAGAATTCTGTATTGGCAGCCTTTTGCACTCATTTGCACAGGTGTAAACGTCTACACAAGATGCAAGGTAGTGGTGAATCAGTCCCCCTGGCACCTAGCTGCGCTAAGCTAATTGGCCCAAATTTATCCCTGGCACAATTAGGCTGAAGTCAATGAAGTTCCACCATGGAGTTGCAGCCCGTGTTTCCATAGCTGTCTGCCAATTCTGCAACACTACACTATAGTGCATTGGCAAGGGAAAATGTAACTTCTTTATACACGAGATGCCTCTTCAGTGGGCAGCTTTTCCCCTTCCCTAGCTGGAATTTAAACCATAAAGTTGCAAGTCAGATTGCTACTCACACGTCACACTGACGCCGACTGAAATGTGTGGAAGCAGTACGTATCTATATCAATGACTTCTTGCGCTGTCTTTTGTAAACCACTTACCCTACATTCTTACCATGCCTCTGGAGCAGCAGTGAATGGTTTTAGCTGCACTGTTAGCATTTATTTTCCTTTTCAGTACTGCAATGTTTCCCTGGTGCGTTGACCCAAAAGGTCAGCGAATTATTGCGGTCAGTACAGATAGGGTGAGATTCAACCTCCTGCAGACCGTCGCCCCAAGAACACTTAAGTCCCACTTACAGTAAGCCCTCAAAATAGGACTTAAGTTGGGCATAGACTTTGGCATGACTCTCTGCACAGGGGTGAATTTCATCCTTAGTGACCACATGGTGCCACTAACATTTGTCAGCTATTATTAAGAACTGCTGGTTCACAGGTTTTCATCCTGTGGTTAATAACTTTGTACACTAATTTTATTCCTCTATGGCGTGCTGAGGAACTTCAGGAGCAATGGGTGTGTCTGGTAAAGACCACATGGGGTTGGAGCAAGGAAGGAGAATTCACTGTAAACATTTGTGCTGACTTCTGCATTCACAGGGCCCAGACTTTGGCTACGTGACCAAGGAGCCTCTCTTCGAGGTTGTCACCAGTCTCGACTCCTTCGGCAACCTTGAAGTCAGCCCTCCAGTGACCGTCAATGGGAAGGAATATCCCTTGGGAAGGATCCTCATTGGAAGCAGCTTCCCCACGTAAGAGAGAGTTAGGAAGCCGGCGTGTTTCACAGCGATCGGGGGGGCGTAAAGATATCACTCTTCTCTGCTAACTGCCTATCTGTCTCCACACAGCTGGGTATATGGCATACGTGTTTGTAAACAGGCGTAGTTCTAGATCTGTCTTGCTCTAGAGCCGAGTAGTTCTAGATCTGTCTTGGAGGGTGAGCTGTAGTTGTTGACACCTCATCAACAGGTTCGGGGGCTTGGTTTGGCCCATTATAATTTTCCTTCACTGGCATTTTTTAACCCAAGATTGGATGTTTTTCTAAAAAATCTGCTCTAGTTCAAACACAAATTAATTCAGGGAAGTCCTATAGCCTGGTTTACACAGGTCCCACATTGGATGATCACAATGGTCCCTCCTGGCCTTGTAATCCATGAATCTATGAAGGGGTGTTTGGAAAACCTGGTTTGCAATTTGGATTCAGGTTTCAATCACAATCTCTCTCTCTGCTGGGCCGGATGGGGAATGAAGGGGCAGTCACGTTTTTGGCTACATGGCTCTTTTCTCCAAACCATCGTCATCATCACTTTGTCTCAATTCTGAAATATGTTTTCTTTTTTTCCCCCCTTCTTTGGACAATCCACCACTAGATCTGCTGGGAGGAGGATGACCAAAGTGGTGAGAGACTTCCTCTACGCTCAGCAAGTCCAGTCACCGGTGGAGCTCTACTCTGACTGGCTGACCGTGGGCCATGTGGATGAATTTGTGACATTTGTGCCCTTCCATGACAAAAAGGTGACCTACCAGGTGGCAGTTTTTCGAAGGTTACAAGTGAAGGGTCCAAGCATCAAGGCCCTGCTGAGTTTTCATTGGAAACGTACCAAGCTCTTTGGGGAAAATGTTTGCCCCCGTCTTTGAAAAATAAAACTGAAAGGGAAAACTGTCCCTATTGTCTCAGGGCGGGGGAGAACGCAGTTGGTGGATCTATTTGCTCTTAGTGGCATGGGTTGATGTTTTCAAAAGCACCTACAGGAATTCAGTCAGAGTTGAGTGTCTAAGGCCATGTCTACTCTCCAGAGCCCATGTCAGTACAGTTAGGCAGGCAGAGACCTCAAGGGGAGACACGCTGTAAGACATCAGTAGGAGTTTTGCCGGCATAGCTACACCACCTCCCTGGATGACAATAGCTTTGCCAACAGAAGCACTCTTCTCTCGGAATAGTCACATCTGCACTGTGGGGTTTGCTGGCATAGCTGGGTCAGCTAAGAGGAGTCATTTTTTTTCCCCATATTCCTAGCCGACATAGCTATGCTTGCAAAACTTAAGGCTTTTGTTCTCTAGGTTCCTTGGATCGACCCAGCCATTGTTCTGTCTGTGTGGCACTTAGCTGTCAAAGTGATGGGCACCGTATAAGACAGATGCAGAAGAAAACTCAACCCACTAATTTCTGAATGAACGAGAGAGGTCTACAATGTGGGAGACATAGGAAGTTTAAAGTGGCATAGGATTAATTGATCATTTCCTGTGGACCAGCTGGTTTCAGCTGGTGTTGCAGCTGCTCTGCACCTCTCAGGATGCAGCTCAGTAAGAGAATATTTTGACTCCAATGCCATCCAAAGAACTAGACCACTGACGTACAAAAAAAAAAAAAATCAGGCCAAAAATAAATTGCCAGAAATGTTTGCATCCATAAATGTATTCAATTCCTTTGCCTGTGAAGTGTGTGCCCCGCTGGAGCGGGTTAACTGAATTTACCTTGCTGCAGGAGTCATTGCACAGCCGTTATAATGGACAATTCAGTCCTCTTTGCCACCACGGCTGTAACAAACACCTCCTTATGCAACCTTAGTTCATGTTTTGGCAGAAGCAGCACGTTGGCCTTCAGGAGATCCAGCACAGCTGGTCTTTTACAGGTTACTCTTCAGAGCTTTGTAACCCGTGTTAGCGATTCCACAGTGAGTAAGCCTCTAGGGTGAAATGGACACTGAAAGGCCCTGGGTGCTTCATAGCCTGGGAGGAGCCAAGAAACTGCACTAGCTGGCGGTGTGTTTCCATATCTTGATGAAATGCAATAGGGAGGGCTTCACTGTGGAAGCAGTGAGCAATTTGCCATTAGCTCCCTTGACCAGAAGGAGCTCATGTTCAGTGTGGTGCACAGACAGTGTGTTTGTCACTGAGATGTAAATTGCTATGGCTGCTCCTGATGATAGTTGCTTAGTGCTTTCCTCTTCACTAGTCCCTTACTCCCCACCTTTCTTCCAGCAATTCCGGATGCTCATGGCCAGCACGTCTGCCTGCTACAAACTCTTCCGAGAGAAGCAGAAGGAGGGCCAAGGAGAAGCCACCATGTTCAAGGGTAAGTTACTACGTACCTGCATCCTGCCTGAGTTGCATTCCCCACCCTACTGTTTACTCAATGTGTGACCTAATCACTTAGCTGCTCTGTGCCTCAGTTTCCCCAGCTGTAAAATGTGGTTAAAGGTACTGACCCTCCGTGAAAGGTGCAGAGCCCTATATTGGTACACAGCCCCAGAGTCAGGTCATTCTGACAGTAACCCAAAACTGAAACACTGTGTCATCAGATAGGCATTTCTATCTGTGGAATAATTACTTTGAATTGGACATTCTCTCTGAACAAAGTATTTTTCCCCTACAGATGCATCTTATTGCATGTATTTATTTTCTTTGTGCTTCAGCACAAGACAAAAGAATTAGAGTCCCTTTACAGAGAAGGGGATCTACAAAATGTTGATCTGGCGCATAGAATTCACTTGTATTTAAATTTGAAATGTGTCCAAAGTACTATCATTTTGTCAGATGGGAGAAATCTATTAGGTTTCCAAAGAGGCATCTAAAGTGCTGGGTTTTTTCCCAACGAGAAGATAGGATTTGCCACACTGGGTGAGGTAATTTGGACCAACAAGTCAGACATCCTGCCTCAGGATGCATCAGTGGGAAATGGGAAAAGCCCACGATGCACCTGGCCAATTCATCAATGATCTCCGAGAGGGAGTGGGAAAGGAATTCTTCCCTAACCCCGGCAGTGATTTTCTTACACTCTAAAGAAGGAGGCTGATGTATTTTTGGTGCCAGCAAAGCATGATGGTTATTAATGATCATAAGTTATCCAGCCCTCAGTATTTGACTCTCTCTGACCTCTGCAGCAGCCAATCCCACAAGGTGACCACCTGCTGTGGGTGGAATTCACAAATGTCCCACTCAAGCCCTATTTTGAGAAGTTGAGTGGGACTTCAGCGATGCGTATGCTTGGAATTGGCCCTCTGCAAAGGGGTGAATTTCTCCCTGAGTGCCATGCCATTAAATCTCTAGAGTGCTGTGTAACATGGAGGACCTGATCACCAACCACACTGGTAGACAGTGATATACGGACCCAGGAACAGTAGGTGTTTTAATGCCTCTACTGACACAGATTTTTTTTCCCCCAGCAGTTTTTCTCCCTTATTGGCCCTGGCACGATTTATTTTGTGCCGGCGATGCCGGGGACTTCATCTCCGATTTAAAATGAGGGAGTTTACCGAAAGGGTGCAGCTGCTGGATAATAAAATGTTCATGAGCAGTGAAGGCATTAGACAGCTCATAACACACAAAGCAGCACTGACACTCCAGACTCTTTGGACTGGGCAGTTGGTTTGGTCACCTTCTAACGATGGGTTCTTCACTAAGGATGAAATTCCCCCTAGTGCCTGGGACAAGTGCACCGCTTAATTCTGCTGTCCATCTCTGGTGCAGGCCCAACTGCTCTGTCTAGATACCGACATGGCCCCCATGACCATGGTAACTGACAGCGTCAGACGTTAATGCGTTTATCCTCACAACACCCCTGTGCGTTAGAGAAGTATCATTAGCCATATGTTATGGCAGTCGGAACTGAGGCCTGGAGAAATGAAGGGCACCATTTGCGGGATGAGCACAGCTTTTAGGTGCCTCGGGGTTCGAGAACACAGCTTTCGACCCTGCTCAAGTGGTTTTTCACAATGGCTGAGCACCTACAGCCCCAAATGAAGTCAGCAAGAACCACGGGTGCTCGGCACCCCTGAAAATCAGGTGCAAAGCTGGGCACCCCAAATTGCCGGCCACGTTTGGGAGCTTAGTGGCTTAGTGGGTTGTCCACGGGGGGGGGGGGGAAGCCCAGAGCAGCCAGCGTGCACTAACTCCCACATGAGCACTTTGGAAGTATATTAAGCTAAAGCGCACAAAGACACTCTGAATGTGGAGTAAGCATGTCCAGACGTGGAGTTACCCTGACTTACTCCACACGAACTTCCCTGTGTAGACAAGCCCTTGGTGACTTGCTTCTCTCGGCTATTATAAAACAGGAGGGATGGCTCACGGGTCACTATGGGCCTGATCCAAACCCTTGGAAGTCGCGTGGCGGGGGGAGTTGTTCTGTTGACTTTGGGATCAGGCCCTGTGTCCTTTGATGAATCTGATGCAGAGTCAAAGTTCAGGGTGTTCTGAACCTGGGGGTTGGTTTGACTCAACTTTATTCTTAATTTTAAATACCTTGATCAAGGCCCCTGGAGCTCCAGCATGAACCAGAAACCATCATTCCATTATAGGGTGCTTGCTTTGGCTGCCATGTCGTTAATCTGATGGGTGATTTTGTTTTCTATGTATAGGTTACTCGGGGACAGACACAAAACGGGTCACTATTAACAAGGTCCTGTCCAATGAGGTCATGGTGCAGGAGAACCAATACGTACAGGTAACAGCTCCCGAGGGCTGAGCATGGGGTTGTGGCACATGCGGGGCACTCAGCTGCTGCTGGTGGGCAAGGAAACAAAGGGAGGGTGGTGGTGTCCCATTGATCAAATATGTGCCCCCAGAAAAATAGCTGGCAAGGTGGGACTAGTGGAAGCACAGGGGATCATTGCAGGAGCTAAGAGTGTTTGCAGAGGCAGCATTTTCATGCCCTAGTGGGAGGACCGACTGAAGGAAACCTTCCTACTCTCTTGACTGGAGGGCAGTCACTGCAACGGGGTGAGATTGAATGTCCTGAAACAGACAGGAGAGCAGAATGGATAATTCATAGATTCTAAGGCCAAGAAGGTGATCATCTAGTCTGGACCTCCTATACAGCACAGGCCAGAGAGCTTCCCCCAGATAATTCCTAGAACAGATCCTTTAGAAGAACATCCACTCTTGATTTTAAAATTGCGAGTGATGGAGGATCCACCATGACCCTTGAAAACTTGTTCCAAGGGTTAATTACTCTCACTGTTAAAAAATGTACACCTTATGTCCAGTCTGCATTTGTCTAGCTTCAATTTCCAGCCATTGGATCAGGTTATATCTATTTCTGCTAGATTGAAGAGCTGTTATTAAATATATTTGTCTCCCTACCTGCTTCGAGAGTCGAGAATGAAGATAAAGGGGGTGATCCTGTGTGCTAGCTGCCTGGAAGTTTCCACGTCAACCTCATTGCTTGAATATCTTGTGTGGTCTTGCATTGCTAATGCATTTGCACCTTAATCACGCTAGAGAAGCAAGCAGATTTTGATGGAAACCGAGATTGCCCTGTCGTCAGATAATTATAAAATTGTAGGGCTGGCAAGGACCTTGAGAGGTCATCTAGTCCGTCCCTCTGCATCGAGGCAGCTCAACTTGTTGGACTGACTTGTCCTTGCCCATACTAACCATGGGATTATCCCCCTTCCTCCCACCCCAGCGCTGCATCGACTGGAACAGAGACATCCTCAAGAAGGAGCTGGGGCTGACTGAAAAAGACATCATAGACCTCCCAGCTCTCTTCAAGATAGACAAGATGGGCAAAGCCATGGCATACTTCCCCAACATGGTGAGAGAGGCCCGTCCCCTGGGGCTGGTTGGCTCGGTGCCCCATCCATTGTGTTTTAATATACATAGGGCACCTGTCATGATCGCCGTAGGTGCACAGACCATATAAATTCAGTGATATGTCTCCTCACGACACTGAAATGAACGACCAACCCAAACGACCCTTCTCCTCAGAACAAAGCCTAGAGCCAATGTTTTCAGAAAGACCCCCCTGGTTTCTGGGTATCCAATTTGGGACTCTGTGGGTCTGATTTTCAGAGTTGTTGTGCACCTGCAGCTCCCATTGACTTCATTAGGAGTCCCAGGCACTCAGCCTTTCTGCACAGGAGGCCCCAAGGTGTCTCTTGGTGGGCGCCCAAAATGTAGTGATTTTTTTTTTAATTAGGCCTAAATAAATAGATTGATGTGGCCCCTCACCCACGAGCTCAGCAAACTTAGAGTCTTGCAGACCAAGGAAAGAGAAGCAAATCCCAGAGTTAAGAGCCCCCTGTTCAGAACACTTTGCCTTAAACTCTCAGATGTTTAAACCCAACTTGAGTATCTCAGTTCATCAGCTGTCAGGGGAAAGCACAAAAGAAGGGACAGAGTAAAAGATACCGTATCTCTAACCTGGGCCATAAATACGAGGTCTGGTCAGGAATTTTCCAATTACATTTTTTAAAATCAGAATTTAAAAAGGTCCATCAGTTTGTTGAACCCAAAACTGTTTGTGGGAATATATCAGTTTCAGCTAAACGTTAATAGGGAAGTGTTTCTCAGATCCAAAATGGAATTCTGGTCAAAGCAGAGGGAGAGCAGAATAGCCATTGGTTAGCGCAGGGACATCTCCCACATCCCCGGTGAGTGGCTTAACCACCAGGCTATTCTGGTCTCTCTGTTTTTGGTTGTTTTGTTTGGTTTATTGTTTTTGGTTTGTTTGGGGGGGTTTTGGGAGGCGGGGGGAGTGTTGCAAACAGCATCAAAAGGTCACAGTTTCATCCTGATGCTGAACAGGAAAAATTTTCAAATCAGGAAAATTTTTGTAGGGCGGGAAAACCGGTTCCCACCCACAGCTCCTTAAATTGCATCCAGAGGTCAATGGAAAGCAGTGCAGTCTCCAAAGCATATGTGTCGTTTACCAGGGAAGTCACTGAGGGACAGCAAGATGTCAGTTTGACCTTTGTTTCCTGACAGTTACTAGCCTTTTTTTATTTTATATGGTAAGGGGACATGTCACTCAAAAGCCCACGCATGCCTTGATCGCCTCTCTCATTGCACAGGTGAACATGATCGTCCTATCTAAAGACCTGGGAATCCCTAAGCCATTCGGGCCAATCATCGAGGGAGACTGCTGCTTGGAAGCCCATGTCCGCTCTCTGCTGGAGCCACTCGGGCTCACGTGCAGCTTCATTGATGACATTTCCTCCTACCATAAGATGCTGGGGGAGGTCCACTGCGGCACCAACGTCCATCGCAAGCCCTTCTCCTTCAAGTGGTGGCATGTGATCCCCTAGCTGCCGAGCAGGTTCAGATTCCTACATTCGAAGCTCGCTTGGAGGCTGCTTTTTTTTTTGTTGGTTGGTTGGTTGATTGTTTGCTTGAAGTTGATCATATTAATCACTAGAACTTTGGTATGGAGTCTTGGTGCCTTGCTTTGGCGGCTCTACGTGTGATGTGTTTTGCCCATTAGGTGGGAAGGTCCTCCGGGCAAGCGCCATTCTAATTTGCATACTGCAGGTCCCAGCCCATTCCATCCTTGGTTTTGGCAAAATCTTTGAGGTCATGGCACCTGGGAGCTGAACTGATCGGGGGCATTCGTACCAAAAAGATTGATAGAAACGATGGTAACAAAAGCTGTCCTCTGCTGAGTTCTGTTGGCAATGATTTATAATAATGATAATAAAATGGGAAGAGTGTGGAAATCTCTTGGACTGCTCTTTAAATACACACGTCTTGGCTGCACTAGTTCTCCGCATTGCACAGTTCAAGGTGTGGTCTCTTCATTAGGACAGAAACCAAGACTTCAGCCATTGAACAGTGCGAGTTCTGATCTAACTGGTACTTTTCACAGCATACAAACCGAGACGTGAGATAAGAACCTAAACTGTTCTTGCTGGGAGGCTGCAATGTAACACTACTTTATTCCTGAGAATTCAGAATAACACACAAGAGTGGAAAAAACCAAAACCAGAGAAAGACAAAGCAGGCTGCTCCTTAAGGGAGTGAGGCACGACTTGCCCCGCCTTACTGTAGGCTGGTTGGCTGGAGACTGGCTGCCGCAAGGCCCCGCTCACATACTTCTGTACAGAACCTCCTAGCAAGAAGAACCAGGAACCCCTCCCTCCGCTCTGAAAGTGATACCTTGCGAGTCCTACACAATCCACCACGCCAACCTTCACTTCTGTTAATTTGGAAAGCAAGGTGTAAAGGGAGGAGGAAAAGAAAGTGGAATTAGAGGGTGAAAGGAATGTAAACTCTTTTAGTAGCCAGCGATGGCATGTTACTTTTTTAAAACTACCAGGAAAGCAGACTAATACACGGAAAACATGTTTGCCGCTGGTGTTCAGCAATATTCTTATGTGTGTGAAGGGCACTCAGAGCAAACGAGTTGATCTGTTTCCATTTAAGGCTGTAAGAAGCCCTGGCACAGCGGTTCACCAATAACCATTTATTTCAAAAGTCTAATTTCTTCCCTTTCTGTTCCATCTAATCCAAGACATTGTTACTGAGTTTGAAAGTCTCATGTCTGCTGCTGAAAATTAAGCATCAGTGGCCGTCAAACTGCCACCCTGGCCCAAGATTCAATTTAGTCTCAAATTGCTCAAAAGATAATAAATGGCTTTTAGGGTGCAAGACTCCCAGTAAAGACAGGCCAGCCAGCCGGCTGCCAGGGAGGGCCAACAGATGACGTAGCTGTCTGTTCTGGGAATCTGCCAGCTGGGGGGACTTGAGCGTGGGGTCTGGAGATAGATAGACCACATAGCTGGTGAGCTCCAAGCCTGCCTGTCTTTGTTGTGCTGCAGGATAGGGTTACCGTCCTGCGAAAGTGTTTAGAACTTGCAGCAGCTGAAGTGCCTGCAACTATGTGCAATGCAACCCCAGCTAGGGGTGCATGCCCTCTCGCTCCATACGGGGCTGTGTCTTCTAGTGAGAGGGCCCGGTTGAGCATGACTGTTTCTCCTCGACCACCTGTCTTGGAAGATGGAGTCCACAGCTGGAGGAAGCTTTACTCATACATTCCTTTACTCCCAAATGAAGGGTGTAATTATGCTCATCAATTTGCATGAAATGTTTTCGGAGATCTCCAGCCAAAGCAAACAGAAGAAATAGCTGACTTGTGATGCAATGGCCATGCTGATTAGATGAGGACATCCACTTAATGAGCCCAGGTCAGATTTCCACTGTGTTTAGTAACAAGTGGCAGTAACTTATCCGTATACATTTTTAACACCACAATTATTAGCTCTTCCATCAGCGACGAATGCAGAGGAAGATCAGTTGCTAAGACTTCTCTCGGCCAAATAAACTCCCAAGTCTTTCAAAGCCCTTCAGTGTCAGCTCTGAGCAGACACATTAAATGGATTTTTCTACAAGTTCAAGTCCTGGCATTGTTCTGCAGCAGAGAGTTTACCGTTGAGCATGCCAAAGGAATTACAGAGCGTTCTGCTCGTAAGCTGCAATGGGCATGACACCACAGTCCTCTTTCTCTCCTCCTTTCCTCAGTGATGTAAATCGGGAGTAACTCCATTTTCTTCTGTGGCATTGCACTAGTGTGAGAAATTTATTTGTATTACAGCAGCACCAACCAAAATCGGGACCCCCATTGTGCTAGGTACTGTATGTGGACATAGTAAGAGACAGTCCCTGCCCTGAAGGAGAGGCATAACATGGGAGAAAGAACACGTTACCTCTTTTTGAGCCAAAATTCAGGGGCTAGCATGGTGTTTTGCTTTGGAGAAAAAAAACTAATGATGGAACCAGGTATTTCTTGGATGCATTCCTTTATATTTACAAAAAATATCCAAAGCCCTGTTTCCCCGAACACAGGAGGAATCCCACAGTAGGTGACAGTTTCTTTGCTCACAGAAACCAAGCCATTTTGTGTCTGACTCCCTGAGCAATTATCCCGGACACCTTTGCAAAGTAGTAATGGCAACTGCCACCCCATTTAGAGTTGGGAATGAAGGGCATGATCTGGTGCCCACTGAAACTCATTGAACGTTCCCCCACATTGACTTCAATGGGCTTTGGACTGGGCTCATAGGGCCACACGCTGCTTTCAGTTACACTGATGTAATCGCACCGTGTAACAGAGCAGAAAATGGTCCATGTTAGCTGGGTCTGTCATTATTAGTCTTCAATTCTGCAAACAGTCAATAGAAAAGAAAAAGGTATTTACTGCGTAGTTGCTGATCTGACAGTGGGAGGATCGATGCTATAAAATCTGGCCTTGCCCAGCCTAGGGGAGCCTAGGCACTGAAAGGGACCCAGACCAAAAGCAAGTTAAGGGCCGGAATCTGCTCCCATTGAAATCAAGCAAGCAAGCAACACCTATTGCCCTTAATAATGCAGGATAAGACCTTAAATACTTGACAAAGCTATTCTGATCTCTAGGGAAAGGTGACCTTTACCTAATGTAACAACTGGTTGTAGAGATACTTTCTCTTTTCTGCAGTTAATTGTCAATGTGTAAGAGCCCTTTGTCTGGTGATTAGGTTGTTTAATGGTTAAAGCAGAGGCATTCAGCTCCAGTGACTTCAGTTCAAATGCTGTTGTAGGTCAGCTCATAAGTGAAAATGAGTCACGTGGTTTCATCTGAGTCCTCAGTGGACATCTGCCCAGCTCCCGAAACAACCACACATTTTGGCACAACTGAACATGATTGACAAACTCATGAGAGGCCCAGGACTGAAATAGCAAGGGGTGCTTCAGGTCAGGAGTGAGATACAGCTGGAGGGAGAGAGAGCATAGGGACGGGGCATGACAAGGATAGCAAGGGGTTGCTACAGGTCAGGATGGAAATTAATTCCTTGAAGATGTCAGAAGGGTTAAAAGGTCACTCCCCCTCCCTGTTGCGCCTCCCAGCATGGCGGGGAGGAATCTGCTCCTGTAGATGTACAGTGTGTAATTTATCAAAACTGTGTCATGAGAATATTTAGAACTTCAGCTCGGCTGGGGCTAGGGACACCGCTGGCTGCTTTTACAAGCAGAGCCCAGGAACGCTCCGGTATCTACTGGATCCTTCATCCAGATTTATGTGACTGACTGTGAAAGCACAGAAGGAGCTTATCCCTTGTCCGAGGGAATCTTCAGCGTGATCAGAACCAGCATCTTTAAAACAAGACAGGAGACAAAGCTATTCCCGCAAAATGTGAATGGCTCTGCTTTGTGTGTGTATGCGATCGCTGGCAAAGATTGACTTGCATGCTGCAGGGGAAGGTCAGCTTGCTCAACAAAGTAATTCACCCATTGGGGTTTTTATTTGGTGGTCTTAAATCTCATCTATCCTACCAAATATACCCTTTGCTACCAACAGGCGTCAGCAAAGAATGCAGCTAATCACACAGCTCATTGTAGGCACAGTGCCGCTCAGTATATGCAAAGACAAGCAACTTTCAGCATTGTTAAAACCAGGGAAAGCACAGGTTCAGCGGTGGGTGTGCTTTGTGATGACACCTGTGGTTAGCAATGGTTCTTTCTATAGTGGAGACAAGCACACAATGTTATAAGAAAAGAAACAAACGAGAAAAATCCACTTTGGGTTCCGACCCAGCTGTTTAGCAACTGCGTGGTGGGTGATCTCTAGTGCTCTCTCTTGACTATTAGGTGGTAGCTGTTTTAGTGAGGCTCATTTTATAGCTGCTAAGAGCGCCCTGGCACAGCATATGTGTATGAAAGGCAACGTTCTCCGCCTCCTCCCAGCTTCTCCCTCTCCTTGATCATACGGTGCAGTCAGATTTCATCAGTACTCATCACATCTTAGTCTGATGGCGGCAGCAATGACTGAAGTGTCATAAACTCAGTGGTATGACTTTGCTGCTCCAGGGTCCAGTATGTGGAGTAGATGCAATGGGGGGAAGAACATGCCCCTATGAGCGCATACACAGAATGTATCCTCCGCAATAAGTGCCAGGCCAAATGATAGAAAACATCCAAAAGACAAAACACGTCCAAGTTTGAATCTGACATTGGTGGAAGTTTTCTCCTTCTTCTGCCTCAGCCAACAGGAGAGCAGTGTCACCTGCCACTCTCAATATGGCCTCCCACTGCCACCCTCTGTTCTCGGCCACTCCCAATATGGCCTCCCATTGGCACCCTCTGTTCTCAGCCTCTCCTAATAGGGCTTCCCATTGGCGCTCTCTGGTCTCAGTCACTCCCAATATGGCCTCCCATTGGCTCTCTGGTCTCAGCCGCTCCCAATATGGCCTCCCATTGGCTCCCTCCTTAGCCACGCCCCCCGTGCGGTCACCTAACCTAGTCTCCGCTCTATGGTCTTTTGGGAGGCAGCATCCATCTATCCTTTCCTGTCCCTGTTCCGTCGCAGTGGCCTGTGGGATAGCGGCGGCTTGTCTGCCGCCGTTGTCAGCGCCCAAGATGGCGGCGGCCGTAGTCAGAGTCTCCTTGAAGCGCAGCGTCGCCGGGGTGACCCTCCGGGCGGCCCCGCTGCAGGTGAGGGGGGGGGGGGACCGCGGCTGCCGGCGGCCTGTGAAGGGAAAGGGGGGTTGGGCGGAGCGGGGCAGGCCGGGGAGGGGCGGAGGGAATCCGGAGATGGAGTCTCCTGGTCGCGCCCTGCCCCCGTCGCCCGGGCCGGGCTCGCGGGCTGCAGCCCATCGTCGCCCCTGACTGACTGACTGACTGTCCGTCTGTCCCGTGCCGTGCCTCAGTGTCCCTCCCCGTGCGAGGGGCGGGCGCCGTGGGCCGGGTCGGTGTGGGGGCCGTTGGCTCTGTGGCGTTGAGTGACACGGAGCTGCTGCGTTGGGCTGAAAAGCGGGTTTTTGGGGGGAGCCGCAGGAACCCTCTGAACACCAGCCGGCTCGGGGCTGCGCCTCGCCGCCGTCATACCCAGCCCTAGTGCGGACAGGTAAGTAATGAAAACCCGGCCTGGCTGCGCCTCGTAGGCGTTATATGAGGCGTTTACACTGGCCAGCGCTGGCAGTATCTGAACAGGGCTCCGGAACAGGGCTAAATTTGCATTTATTTATTTACTTAGGAAAATGCGAAGGTTGCGACTTGTTGAAGGTAACACAGTCGGTCAGTGGTAGATCCTGGATGCCTGACTACAGATACCCTGCTTTAATCACTAGGCAACAAAATAGATCTTTTCCCAAGGCAATACGTGTTGCCGAGAGAGATTCCTTCATGTATTCAAATACCTGTGTTGTCGTTGTTTGAGCGTAGGCCTGCCGTAGAGCACAGACAGCTGCTGCTGCTGCTGCAGCACCCGCTTCTCAAGCAGTAGCACCATGTGTCAAGACATTTGCCATCTACAGATGGGATCCGGACAAGCCTGGGGACAAGCCGCACATGCAGACCTATGAAATTGACCTGAATAGGTGAGTATGCATGTAAAATGATAGGGATACTGACTCCAGAGTGCTGCTTCACAGAGAGGCCTTTTCCTCTGCCCGCTTTGCACAGGTGTAAAGCGTTTTAAGACTGCAGATGTGGATTTAATTTAGCAACTCTGTAGCTGTTGATTAAAGGTCATAATAGCACTGTTAGATTTACATGACTACTAAAGCTATGTTAGGATGACCAGTTACTGAACAGATGTGTCTCAATCATGTTATAACATGGCTTGTTTTGCTAGTGTAGATGGGACCAAATCATGTTGTCTCCAGGTAAAGGAAGCCTGGTACAACCACGTAGCATAATTCCTTTAGCCAGAACATGACAAATAGAACTGTGTCGGGGTGAGCCTTCCAACACAGCTGTCTCCCAAGATGATTGACAGGATATTTCTATTTCAGAATGTACAGGAGACCCTAAACATGTCCCCAAGCCATACTAGAAACTCAAATACATCCAAGGCTTTAGCATGTTTAGAATACATGATAAAGTTGCCATGCACATTCTAAAGTGGAATCATGCTACATGTGCAACTTGTGCAGGTGTACTGAGAGACAGATCCAGCAGAAATTATGGAGGTTACATCCGCTTCTCCCCAAGTGAGCATGTGTGCCTGCAGTTTATCACTTGGGTTTGCAGCTGAGGGTTATATTAGAGATACTCAAGTGGCAGCTAGGTCCAAGAACATTTTTTTCCCTCTGCAGTTGGCAAGAAGTGTGAAACCTTTTCTCTGGGATGTAGGAAGGAACCTTGGTACAATCACCTGTGCCTCTGTTTCCTCAAGATCCATTGCATGCTCCTTGGGCTCCACCTTCACTCCATTATGAAACTTTAAACTAATACAGAATGTGGCCTCATGCTTATTAAAAAAGACCTCACGCAGAGAGCTGACTGTATTGCTGCTCTGTAGTCTGCACTGGCTTCTGACTAGTTTCTGGGTGGAGCTTAAGGTTTTGTTTCTTATCTGTTACATAAAACTTTGAGACCTGACTACCTGAGACTGCCTCCTTCCCGATGCATTATCGCCTCAGCTGTGATTAATGAGGACACTCAAACTCATAATACCTTGATTTAAAGGGGAGGGGCACGGTAGCAAGATAGTCAGTTGTGGAACTTTCCCATTGTCCAGCCCAGCCAGAGGTATTGATCTTTGGGGCACAGTGCAAAGCTCATCTGGTTTTGGGGAGCTTTTTTTTTCCACCTCAGGAATTTTGCTGAGGGTGTGTATTAAAGCACATGGAGTAGTGTCTGAGAATTTTATTTGATTGGGTGATATATATTTTGTCACCTAGGATGGGCTTAGATAGGCAAGCTATTGTAATTAGAATTTTTATCCTTAGTATATTTGATAGGTACTTCCTAATAGAAATCCAAAGAATAAAAAATCCAGTTTCTGTAGGATCTGTGTTCTGTAGCAAAAGGCATATAGGCCCAGAACTGTGGGGATGCTGATTCTGCTCCTCAAATAAGAAAATGAATCACTTTAGAATTTCAGTAGGACCAAAGAGTGAGTTGTTGTAAACAAGGAGGTCAGACAGTAACTTTATTTTCAGAATCTAAGAGGGTTTCACAAATGTGTGGGAAGAGTGGAACGGAAATAGTGGGGATGTGGGGCGTATGCAGGCTCATTAAAGTGATTGGTTTCCATTATAGATGTGGGCCTATGGTACTTGATGCTTTGATCAAGATAAAAAATGAGATGGACTCCACTCTGACCTTCCGCAGATCATGTAGGGAAGGTGAGGTTCTCTTTTTAAATTAATTAATCAATCCGTTGTGCTGAGGATCATTTGGCACACTGGGTTCTGAGAAGATATTCATCTAAACAAAGGTTGATGCTGACAGTGGATATCCTGTATCCAGCAGAACATTGCAGGACAGACCTTAGTGTACTATGCTGCCTCTTCTGCTATTAAGTACAGGACACTTGACATGTGTCTGATTCATGTAGTAGACTCATTCACAGATCAAAGTTATCAAATAACTGTTTCAATCTCAGTACATAAATCAAAATGATTGCTCCTGAGTTTGGTTTTGTTTGCTGGGAATGATTGAGGGATTTTTCGCTCTGTTTGCTGTCAACCAGGTTAAATGATTAGTGTCAGGGAAAAGTCAACCGTGGTGATTCTAAAAGTCACTTTGATTGTGTATCGTTGTGTGTGCTGGTATGCAGGAGTTTGTCACTAGCTCATAATACTTAAATCTGCAAAGATGAGATGTCCGTACCACAAAAAAACTTTCTCTAATAGAAGAGGTTAATCGGCCGTGAATTGTTGCTGGTTTTGCAAATATTTCATAGACTATAAGGCCAGAAGGGACCACTGTGTTCATCTAGCCAGGTCTTCTGTAGAACACATGCCGCAGGACTTTCCTGAATTAGTTCCTGTTAGAACTAGAGCAGATCATTTAGAAAAACATCCAATCCTGATTTTAAAATTTCCAGTGATTGAGAATCGACCATAATCCTTGGTAAATTGTTCTACTGGCTAGTTGTGCTCACTGTTAAATATTTGCAGATTATTTCTAGTTTCAATTTCCAGCCATTGGATCTTGTTGTTCCTTTGTCTGCTAGATTGAAGAGCCTTTCCTCTCCTATCAAATTTCTGTTGCCCATATAGGTACATGTATACTTTGATCAAGTCATCCCTTAATCTACTGTTCGATAAATTAAGTAGGCTAAGCTCCTTGAGTCTCCCTATAAGGCTCCCCCACTCCCATCTTTCAGTCATTCTTGTGGCTCTTCTCTGAACCCTCTCCAGTTTTTCAATGTTCTTCTTGAAATGTGGACAGCAGAACTGGACACAGGATTCCCATAGCAGTCACACCAGTGTAAAATACAGGAGTAATATAACCTCTGTACTCCTAAATAATATTCTCCTGTTTATACTTCCAAGGATTGCATTAGCCCTTTTATTCACAGCATCACACTGGGAGATCATGTGCCGCTCATTATCCGTCATGATCCCCCATCTTCTCGCAAGTCTCTGCTTCCCAGAGTAGTCCCTTTAAATGTGGCCTAGGCTCTCGTTCTTAGGTCATTGATTTGGCTGTACTGAAACGCACATTGTTCTCTTGCGCCCAGCTTACCAAGCTATCCAGATTGCTCTGTATCATTTACCTATTTTTGTCATTATTTTCCATTCACCAATCTTTGTATAATCTACAGACTTTATCAGTTCTCTTTTTCTTCCAGGTCTTTGATAAGAATATTGAGTAATATTGGTCCAAGAACCAGTCGCCTGGGGGACCCCACTAAAACACACCCAGTTGATGATGGTTTCCCATTCATAGTTACATTTTGAGACCTATCTGCTAGCCAATTTTAACCCGTTGAATGCGTGCCATGTTGATTTTTTGTAGCTTCTCTGCTATCTAGCCCAGCTTTTCTTGCTCAGTCCCAGCATGAGAGAATGCTTCTGTTGGTAATGTCCGTGTGCAGCCCTGGGAACAATTGTGCTGTGATGCCATGGGAAGGAACGATGGGTTGAAAGGGCCCTCATTAATTAGACACAGTTGCAAATAAAAACCAGAAACAAATGGTCGGGGAATAGATTTCTGTTTAGTTTCAAATACTAGAAACTGTTTCCCAGAACTGCCTGAAAGATGTCTTGTTTGAAATGCTATTGCCCATTATTGATTCTGGATATCACAAGGAGAAATTTCACTCTGTGCAGTTGCTTTCAAAGTCTGGTATTGAGGAAACAAATACCTAAGTGGTGGTGCTTACTCTCGATTCAGTTCTTTATGCATTTGGAAGTAGTTGCTTTGAATGTTTTTCTTTAAAAGTTTAACAGTCTCACAGCTCATTGGGCTGACTTAATATATGGGCCCTCTTCTGCCACAGACATTGTTTTGCTCTCCAGTTCCTATGGCTAGCTTGCTGGGCTGTCAGAAGGTGTAGGAATTCCACACCGCATCCAACTAGTGGTCTAGCTAGTCCAGTACCCTGTCTGACAGTGGTCAATACCAGATCCTTCCAAGGAAAGTTCAAGAGACACCATAATGGAATAAACAAAGGAAGCTCCTTAACCTGTCCGTTACTGGTTGGCTTATATCCTGGAACAGGGCTTTATGTCCCTTAAAATGTTTGTATCTATATAAACAGTGAATCCCTTTTTGAAATACTAAATCTCCTGACCTTGGTGATATCTGGGACCAGTTCCACAGAACCTTTGTTAAGCAGAAAAGTGTTTCTTTTTGTTAGGCTTAAAATGGTTGCTTTTCAGTTTCATTGACTTTCCCATTATTCTTTAACTGTAGAAAGAGAGAATAGTGGTATCCAATACCTTCTTTATACCATTCATTATTTTATAATCTTCTGGTACGTCTCATCTCTAAGCTACACAGTTCCAATTATTTTCAATCTTCCCCCTTTATGGAATTTCACTGTGCCTTCAATTTTTTTTGGGTTATTTGTCTTAGGACCCCTTCTATTTCTGCTACATTCCTTAAGGGATGAAGTGACCAGATCTGAACAGAATATTCCATCTAAGGGGGTGTGATTGATTTTATATAAAGATAGTATAATCTAGTTATTTTTCCATTCCATTGTGCAGAAACTTCCAGGGAGCAGTCCACAGTTACACCCAAGTCTGTTTCCTGCATGGCTATAGCTTAGTATGTGAACGAGTAGTTCAGATTACTTGTTCTGATATGCATCACCTTACATTTGTCAACCCTGAATTTACCAGCTACTGCTCCAGACCCAGCATAGTCAGCCATTGATGGAAGAGGGAAGGAGCCTGTTTCATTGTTTAAACAGTGGCACTTCTGGCTGGCACGACAGCTGCTTTGAATGAGATCCTAAGAGAATTCTGATCTTTCTTTTGGTAGGATAGTGGCAACTACACTGGCTTTTAAGAAGGCCTAATGGCAATATGGCTTTGGTGGGAAGTAGTTTGGGGCAAGAAGGACTCCAAGAGAATGAAAGGATACAAGTCAGATGCTCCACTGTCTCTTCTCTCCTTCTCAGGTATTTGTGGTTCCTGCGCTATGAACATCAATGGCGGGAATACCCTGGCCTGTACCACAAGAATTGACACCAATCTTAGCAAGGTCTCTAAAATCTACCCTCTCCCCCACATGTATGTGGTAAAGGATCTTGTTCCGGTGAGTTTCTGCCTCTGTTATGGTTTGACAATGTTTCAGACTGTACCTTAGTTTTCGGGGTGGTGCTTGGCTGAGAGAACATTCCAAAATTCATGTCTTTATAATGTCTTTCTAAAAACGTTTGTGACAGAACAATGAGAGCTGCGGCAGAGAGGTCTGAGTAACTGATTCCTTTTTGCTATAGCTTCAGAGCCAGTGGTTACACCTGTTAGTGTTAAATAGGAAGTGGAAGGTTGACAGTTAAATGCAACATTTTCTGCCTGAATGTGTGTTGAGAATGTCTGATCTCTTGCTAGTACAAACTGCAATAAATAGTCAGTAAAATACTTTTTGTCTCTCTCTCTTTAAACTCAGGACATGAGTAACTTCTATGCTCAGTACAAATCCATCGAGCCTTACCTGAAGAAGAGGGATGAATCAAATCAGGGCAAAGAGCAGTATCTGCAGTCCATAGAAGATCGTCAGAAACTGGTTAATACTTTTTTTTTTTTTTTTTTTTTTTTTTTTTAATATTTCTCTCCCTATCCCCCAATTGCTTTAGTTTCATCCATGTAAAAATTAGGTTAGATATTTTAACATACAGTAGTCATGCGTAAGTCAGGGCGGTTCCTTTAGAGTAGGTGCAGAGTGGAATGTGGAATCATTTCACCATCTCTGCTGGAATCCTTTCAGAAATTCCCTTATGTGGTGGGAATTGATTGGTTGGAATGTGGTGTAGTGTTCTTCTGTGGGTTTGTCTGTATGTGGAAACTACATTGTGTGTGTTATCCCAATCTTACGGGGACTTTAACATCAGATCTGCTATCTGCACTGAGGTTTGTCTTCACTGTCAAAGAAAAATGTTTTTTTATATCAAGATAATGTGCATTAAATACCTCACTATAAAATCACAGAGGAGACTAGCTTTTGTAGCCATTACCTTAAAGTAGCTAGGTGAGGTCAACTCTATATTCCCCTATCCAAGTTAGACCTCACTGGTCTACATCACGGTAAAAACTATAGTGCCTTGTGTTCACTAAGATTTTATGGGGATATAGCTAATGCATGTTAGTTACCTCAGTGTGAAAACACACATTTTTGGCATTGTAGACATAGGCACAGTTTTAAGTCACAGTTAATATTGTGTAAGGGCACCATGGGACTTTGGTGATGTTTTTACATATTATTTTCCCAGTTAAGTCTGTCTTTTGGGGACTTTACATTGTTGATAGCTCGGCTAGAAGACTGAAGGGCCTTTAAAGAGACTTGCCCACTGGAAAAGTCTTGAAGGAAAAAGAAAACATGCCTAGAGAAAACAGTTTGCACTGTCATTCATTTTCTGTGTTTCCCCTGTTGCTACAGTTGATGTGTGTAAATACAGGTTTTTCCCCTTCACCCCTCGCCTGTCCTGATAGATCCTGCAGTCAAGTTTTAAATCTGTGCTAGGGACGTAGGTCTGTTGCCATGGCCAATTACCAGGGTGTTGCAAATGTGATATCACTGCAGTATCAAGGAGGAGCAGATGGGTTAGGTTGTCAGGAGTGACAGAGGGCTTAGTTTGAACTGCAAAGGTTCCTGGTTTTTAAAAAAACCAAAAAACCCTAAGAAATTACTTTAAAATATGCCAGAAGTAACAGGATCTAACTTTCTAAAGCAATATCTGAAAGTTTTCCAGTGTGAGTCTCTGTTTATGAAGCCATCATATGATTGCTAAAAATGTCAGTGGTGCCATACAATACAAGTACATTGTTTAGCAAAATCCCTGAATTTCCCATCCAATGGTCTGAAAGTCTGGGTTTGGGCATGAAAAAGATGCAATGGAGCTAACTATATGTGGGATGATTAAATTAAATGCCCTGTTAGTTTTCCTTTTGGAAAGTGGCATCCATTGAAATCTCATCAGTTTAACAAAAAAAAAATAATAATGAAAAGTCGTTTCAGTTGCTATACAGTGCAGGAGTCAGATTACTCATTTGCTGCAGCAAATAATCAAAATCAAAACGTAACTCTGGTGTTTTGTATATAGAAGTGGCTTTATGTTGTGGCTGGGAGTGCAGGGATGGTGTGACCACCACAAGTTGTATTTGTGGGTCTGCTCAAAGCACATGGTAAAATACCACTTCTGTTCATTACTGGTTTTGCCCTTCTCTTTTGGCAGCCTTCACTGTTTCCTCCTCCTCTTGGTAATGTTGCCTTGAGCTCTGAATCAGCTGTTCATATATCAATGCTTTTCCTTCAAGCCCACTGGGATCTGCTGGGGAAAAAAGCTGTTGGAATACAAGCATGGTTTTCTCATCCACTTCCCCTACTCCACCCTTCCAAAAGAATCCTGTTACTATACAGCTAGAAGTAAAGGATCCCTGGTTTTCTGTTTCAAAGCACCAACTGACAGGAATATTTCTTTACAAGTGCAGAAACCGGTCCTTTAGCACACCCTGCATATGAACATCTCAAAGTAGGAAGTCACCAAGGGGATGGTCAGGGAAGCACATGTCTGAGACAATCACTTTTCAGAAGAATTGTTCCTAGATAATTCCTTGCATTGCTGACTGTCCTCTCTCCCGTTTGTGTCCAGGACGGGCTCTATGAGTGCATTCTGTGTGCCTGCTGCAGTACCAGCTGCCCCAGTTACTGGTGGAATGGAGACAAATACCTGGGCCCTGCAGTGCTGATGCAGGTGAGAAGAAGGCGACCACTTTGCGGGGGGGTGGGAGCGGTATGATGTTTGATAAAACAGGATTATTGGGTTCCTTTCTGGTGCTTCCCCTTTTTCTGAAGCCAATGAAAATGTCTGATGTGGCACTGTAAATGCTTTTCAGAGGGTGTTATTTACTCAGAGCTCAAAAGCAAGGGGATTTCTGTTAAAATAAATTGTGACAAGTCAATAGTGCCACAGAGGGATGTGCCTCACTCTAATCCTGTTTAATTCACCCCCAGTGAGTGTTGGTTGTGCCACTCTAAACCATGCTTGTTGTGGATAGTGTGGGTGGGATGTAATGCAGATGTTATGAAAGTCCTTGAGATGCTTCACAGGTGTTAGATAATGAAAAACGCTTGTTACTTAACAGCCTGAGAGCAGTAAGGCACAAAGAAATCACCTTGCTTTTCCACTGCTTACCAGGAACTGGCTTGCTTTTCTGGATGATACACATAGATTAATTGGGCCATGTTCTTTGCTGTCCTATGGAGATTCTCTTTTCTCACCTGTTCCTTTCTCACCCCAAAGAAGTGCACTGAACCCACTTCATGGCTGATTCCAAAAGATCAGTGGGTCAATACTGAGTATAATAAATTTGTAGAGAGAAAGACTAAGCACAAAATAGAAATCCGGGAATTCCTGGGTTCCAATCCCAGCTCAGAGATTCCCTCAGTGACTATGGTCTTGTCTCTAATTTTTCTCCCTCAGTTTACTTGGCTGTGGTATTAAACTGACAATAATACTTGCCTACATCACTTGAGTGTTCTGAGCAAATCACACTTTAAGTGCTTTGACAATGAAAAGTACGAAGTGGTTTTTATTACATCTTACCTGTCATGCTAATGCATTGAGCATACTGCATTGGCAGAGAAAGCAAATTAGTCACTGTTCCATTGATGAAAGACCACATTAGCTATTGCAACAATTTCCAAATATTTTAACTAATTACTTCTAGTCACAAATTGCATCCAGGATTTGACTGCCTTTTAGAGTAATAGTTGGAATTTTGCAGTTTATTAAAGGAAATGGTTTAGACTCCACACTGAAAGCCTTAAGTTAATTCATGCTTTTGATATGTATCTGTAATCAAAGAAGTGGTTTATCCAAGTATGGAAGGGTACAGCATGGTCTGTTTTTCAGGCTTATCGCTGGATGATTGACTCCAGAGATGACTACACAGAAGAACGTCTGGCGCAGCTTGAGGACCCATTTTCCCTCTACCGCTGTCATACCATCATGAACTGTACAAAGACTTGCCCCAAGGTATGTATCCCTCTGTGACAGCCTGGATCTCTATGTTCACCCCTTTTTCAAGACTATGATAAATTTCGTACAAAGTATGCCTTGTGAGGTACCATTTGAAAACACGTAATTTACTGATCATTACTGTCCTAGTAAAATGTGTGGCAATGTTGTATTTGAAGTTATAGGATTCTTCTGTATGATATTACTAAAGATATGTTCTGAGTCTGGGGAAGAGTGTCAGACCAGTTCCCCAGGGACAAAAGTTTAGCCAATGCCTCAGCCATGTGTCAACAAGATCAAATGGACAATCAGCTAAGGGATAGTGGCCATTCTTTGGCAGGAAAGAGGTTGTGAGTGAAAATCTACCTCTTGACAAAGAAACAGGTGGAAGTTCCTGTCCACACAGACTTCGTGTCCTGAATGTCAGCTGTAGATGATTCTCAAAGCAGAGAGCTATAAAAAGCTACAGGACATGCCCCAAATGATCTCTTCCTCTTTTCTCTCGACCCATGGCTTCCGCAACACCTGGAGACCAAATGAAACTGCTTTGGACTGTGGGAGGGATCCTGACTGAAAGATGCAGTCAGTCACTGCTAAAATGGGATGTGAGAGACCTGTGCTTTGAATTCACTCTAGCTTGCTAAGTTAGGCACTAGTTGCAATTTACTTTTATTTTCTTGTAACCAATTCTGACTTTTATGCTGCTTTACCTGTAATCACTTTAAAACCTCTCTCTGTAGTTAATAAGCTTGTCTTATTGTTTTATCTAGACCAGTGGTTCTCAACCTTTCCAGACTACTGTTCCCCTTTTCAGCAGGCTCAAGCCTGAGCCCCACCGCCCTGGGCTCAAACATGTAATTTACCTTCGCTGGGCCGCATGTGGCATTTGCCCCAGACAATTGCCCTGCTTGCCACCCTGTAACGCCTCTCCTGCACTCGCGACCCCCACCCCCATGGGGTTTGTGACCACCAGGTTCAGAAACACTGATCTAGATGAATTGACATACTCCCTAAAGACCTCTGCGTGCCCGCAAGGGTACACATACCCCTGGTTGAGAACCAGTGATCTAGACCAGTGTGTTTTGGATTGAAGTCTCTGGGAATCTCCATTTGGGATAACAGGATTGGTGCATCTCCATTTTCTGTCAATAAAATGACAGACTTTATATGAGCTTGTGTTATCCAGGAGAGAGCTAGGCAGTACAAGACGTACATTTCTGGGGAGAAAGTCTGGAGCTGGGAATTTTCCTGGTGTTGCTCTGCAGCGTAATTCAAGGGTTGCTAGCTGTAGCACTCTTGCAGTATAACTGGGAGTCACTTACGTGCTGGAGGCTGTGTGTGAGGAGACCAGGAGTGGTAAATTCACAGTGAAGCAGTGTAAAAGGCACCCCAGATTGGAGAACTGAGGGGGGACAGCTGTTCAGCAGTCCAGATGGTACCCATGTCACACCCTCCCTGCAGGATCTCTCTGCTAGGAGGTTTGCAAAGACTACGTGGGGTGGGAGCAGGTAAGTATAATCCTTGGTAGGTTGTTAGACGATCAGGTTGAGGAATGAGAGAGCATCAGGCTGAAGAAATTTTTACACTTGGTCTCTGAAAGGTGCTGTGTGTTCTGTCTGAGCAATCAGCTGCTGCACTTGCATAGCAATAAGTGAAGCCTACCTGTAATGGAGAGGTAACTGAAGCCCATTGTTTGTATTATGAGCAATGGTGACATCCCTTCTCCCTCACAAGTGGGCGTCGGGTGCAGGGGTACTTGCACTCAGTCTGTGGGCCCAGTGACTGAGTTCTGGTGGTGAGGGAAGTCCATCATGTGGTTCTAAATAGTGGTGTTAGATCACCAAGAGCCATACACTTATCCATGAAATAAAATATTTATTTATATTCCTGAGCTACAAGTTGTCATTGAAGTGCTGTATAGCCTATGTGGGAAAGAGAGTGAAGAGACTAAAGTGGGCTTCAGCTATGTCTGGGAAATATAGTGCAGTGGGAGCCTGTGATAGAGGCCAATTTAGGTAGCTCCCAGTTTGTTACAACCTGCAGATTGAATTTTTCAAGTCAGATCTGTGCATAAAGTAAAATCTCCATCATGCAGTGACCTAGTAAGGGGTCATGGTGGATAACCGAGTTGGAAGGGCCTCTAGCTCACCTGCAAACAGTATTATTCTTTAACTGGACCTGGGTTGCACCTGGAAAGGTGTGACATTCTTCCCTAACTTTAAAAACAACAAAGAAATTGCTTCTAATCAGATCCTTTAAAACTGAAATCCCACTGTCTAATAGGCATGAGGCAAATGCCTGCTCCAGTAGTACATAACTCTTGGAAGTAAGATTCTCGGGGATCATCCATCTCTACAGGTGCCGATCAGTAAAACTCGGTGCTTCTGTGCCTATTACGCTGTGATTCTGGGTTACGTTTATTGATGACTTCTACAGAATATAGGTAGCCAGTTCCATGTGGAGACAAATCATTGGCTGACGTGAATTGATGTAGCTCTATTGAAGTCAGTGTTCATCAGTACCAACAGAAGATCCTGTATGTGCGCATGCATGTGAGAGAGAATTGTGTGGGCGTTATAATGAAGTAACACATCATGGGTTTTGCATTTTTTACAAGGATATATGACTTATTAGTTAATAATCGCCATGTTTCAACTCCGATACTGTAATCCTGGGTCTGCCCTTGGTCGTATCTGAATTCTACATGATTAGCTGTCTGGCAGAGTAATTTCCTGCTCCTTTCTGTCCCCCAGAGCTTCTGCAGTAATCACAATGAGAAAGCAGGGTGCTGGGGATTTTCCTTTTCTGTTGAGATTAAGCATACTCGTTCAGTTAGGTGGTACTACAGGATTGCATAAAGCCCTTTCACAGCAGGAGTGGTGGCTGTACAGTACAACAAAAAACTCCTTTGGAAAACTGAACAGCCAGAAGCATGTTGACGTGCTAGAAACATTTTTTGTGTTGTAGCCTGAAGTGCTTTTGCTTTCTATCTCTCTGGTCCCATTTCAGATGAGGCTCTTGCTTTTCTCCTAGTTTTAAATAAAACATTAGGTTTTTTTAATCTTGATGCCAATGAAATTTATACAAGAGATCACCTTTATTAGGCAAGCTTCTGCCTGCAGAGCCCATGTGGAAAATACCCCCAAATATATTGAGTACAACTCTGCTCCAACTTTGTCAAGAGACCTTATCTCTGAGCAGTTAGATTGTTTTGTCAGTCCCTTGACTGGCTGCCTCTCAGGTTTTCCTGTATTCAGAGCAAAAGATACCAGAAATATTTTCTTCTTAAAATGACATGGGCTGGTGCTAACAAAGATCTGTTGCAGCTCAGGAAGGGGCTGCAAACATTTGAACAAAAGCCCTTTTTGAAGAATTTATCAGCGGTCAGGATTGTGCACAGGTGTAGCCACTCACCTCACCCTAGCTTGCCTCTTCCCCCAGACGTTACTCCACTCATTACCTTGAAAGATGGAACTGGAGGTGCAGTGACATTGCATCTTCTCACATTATGGTATACAGAGGCATCCAGGACGTTGCCTCTCTTGTCTGGGGCAGATCTAACCAAGAGGCTCCCTTGTTCACCATATCATGCTAACAATCAAAAGGAGACCCCATCCTGGGGCTTGTCATCAGAGCAGCTGGTCTCTACCTTTATTTTTCAAAACGAGGAAGGGTGGATTTTTGCATCATACATTCTGCCAACTTGCCTCATTGGGGCCAGCATGGCTGTGACCTTGCAGCACTGATCCATGTTGATGATGTAAAGGAAACTATTAAGTATAGTGTTAATTTCTCTATCAACTGTTTCACTTTCTCTTTTTAGGGATTGAACCCTGGAAAAGCAATTGCCGAAATCAAGAAAATGATGGCAACTTACAAAGAGAAGGCAGCCAGCGCATAATGCTGTTTCTTAATCAGAGGCGTAAAACGCACATACTGTAGCTGAAAGTAATTTATATCTGATTTAGGAAGAGGGTTCCACCAGGAACCCATGTTTTCTGGAGATATGCATGTACAATAAATACTGTAAAAAACAAATAAAAGAGCTCCTACTTTAATATAATTCAACCAACTTCTCTCTCTTCCCTCTGCCTCCTGGATGAATTCGTAAATTCCAGCTGAAGTCTGACATTAGTTGGCTTCTGGTGTGTGCAGCTTATAGGGGTGCTATGACTCAGACTTTACTCCAAGAGTCTGGAATTGGATATGGGGCAGCATCTGTATCCATATTGGCACCAAAGCAGTCATTCAAAGACAGTAATTTATCTACCGCTGTTCATTCAAATATAACCATCGCTGAGGTTAAAGGTATGGGGGAAGCTTTCAGGGAATAGGTGTGAGTAGGAGGATCACCATCCTGAAGAATTTTTTGGTGTCATGGAAAGAACCCTGCTACAGTTTCATTGTCAAGCTAGTTAGGAGAGTGCCATGTTGCCTTAGACCAGTAGTCTATCTAGTTCAGTATTTTGCCTGTTTTGTCAGTTATCAGATGCTTACAAGTGCAAGCAACCCGGTAATGCACAACTGTGGAGTAACCTACCCATAGTGGAACAATATTTATTCCCCTGCCAGTAACTGGTCTGCCCTGAAGCATGAGGAGTTATATTCCTCCTGCAGCATACTTGTATTTATTGTAACTTTGGATGTTCTTATCCATTTAGCTATCTGCTCCTTTTTGAGTACTTAGAACTCTGGGCTGCTTTCAGATCTTGTGACAATGAATTCCATAGGTGGGTTATGCATTGTGTTAAAAATTAGCACTTTTTAAAACCAATTTGTTGCTTTTTCAGTCTCATTGAATTCCCCCTATGTGCTATATATTTCACTCAGGTGCAGTTGAGCTGTGGTTAATAGTTCTTGAAATCATCAGCACTGGTTAAAACCATAATACGATACAGATCCACAAGACACCATGTGCAAATATTTTAATGGCTTTCAGCCAACTGCAGACACAAGTCCCCTTTAACTTATTGATATGTATGTATTCTATTACATTTTCCCTTCTGCAAAATCTGATAATCTCTCCCATCTATGAGAAGAATTTAGTTTCCTCATGAATAATTGGATGCCTTACAACGATGCGCTCTGCGTGCTCCATATAGCTAAGAGGCAAAGCAGCATCTGAGTAGATAGTCATATTTTCATCACATGTTGTTCCTGGAGCCAAACGAACAATCCCATCTTCAATTCCAGCAAATTTTATCTGCTGACAACTTAATTCAGTTTTGCTACTTATCTTCATATGACAGGCAAATGTCATATATTGAGTGAAAGAGACCCTGCAGAAGAAAAGGGAAGCATGAGAATAATGTGTGTGGTGCTCCATCAGCATTATCTATGTAGAAAGGTTCCTCTGTGAAACAAAGTTTTGTTGATTTCTTAACTAGGCTGTCTCAATAAATCCCTGTTATGCAGAATTTTGTTTAAGTGGGAAGGAAAGGGAATGTATGGGCTGGCCTATTTTAGGGAAACATTTTTTATGGCCTATGCAGAATAAGTATTTACATTTTTTTTAGCTCTTTTTGTGCCAGAAGCATCCAAAATACATTGCAAGGGCTAGCCCATGTATACATCATGCACTAGGATTGCCTTACCCGTTGCTGAAATACAGCCACCTCTGGAGTAGAGAATATAGCAACAACTCCATCTCCATCCTCTACTCTTGTGGAGAATGCTGAAAGCACAGGAGAGCTCACCATGTAATTACCAGAGTTGGAATTTGTCTGGGGAGGGTGGGTTAACATCCCTATTCCACTTCAGGTGCTATGGCTTCTTTTCAGAGCAGGAGCTCGCACTACCTCCAACAGCACAATGCATTATGGTCACCTGCTGGGCGTTAGGTCCGTACTGATTCAGCAGAAAGATTGCTTCTTCCTTGGTTAACTCCACTTCCTAACGGACACAGCAATCCCGCCTTTATGATAAGCAGCCACTCATTTCGTCCTCTTGTTTATGGGAGCATGGGAAGGGGGCTACTGAATGCCGAGTCTGTGTTTCAGCTTACCTTGCCAACCCTCTGCTCGGCTGGAAAGCTTAAAAGCCAGCTAGGTATGGCTTGGTTTAAACAACAAAAGGAAACTATAGAGGCTCTGACTTCCTGTATATCACAGGCCACCAACAGCACTCTGCACCCAACACGGAACCCAGCAACTGAAATTAGACCCAAATATTACAGCCCACAGATGACTAGATAAATTACGGGCCACAGGCAGCGAATAGGAGGAAACCAAAGTGCACCAGGGCCTGAGGCCCCTGCAATGGTATGGAAATGATTAACTGAGATGTACTCAGTTAATACTGGTAAGTGACCTGCATTACACGCTGCAGAGGAAGGTGAAAACACCCCCAGGTCACTGCCAATCTGACCTGGGGAAAATTCTTTCCTAACCTCACATGTCCTGATCAGTTAGATCTTGAGCAAGAACCAGCCAGCCAAGCACCTGAGAAAGAAAATGCTGGGTGCCACCTCAGAGACTTGCTCCATCCCATCCAATGTCCCATCTGAAGCCATGGCCATCCCCGATGCTTCAAGAGGAAGGAGATTTTAAAAAATAGAAATCCAGACTATGTGGGGTCAAGGTTGGGTTCCCTTCCTGACCCGAGTAGGTGGCCAACTGCAGCCCTGAAGCATGAGCAGTAAGACATAAATTAGAAATGAGCCTGCCCCCTGTCATCAAATCTAATGAGAAGATGAGACACAAAATCCCAGGGAGGGAGAGTTGTTTATGAGTATAATTGGGATAAATGGCCCCGTTCAGGAGGTCGGTTCTAGTAAGGAATAGTCTACAAGGGGAGAGGATGGAAGCCTTACGGAGTTTTAAACTCCGGCTTTAGGGCGCAGTGAGCAGAACCGTGGGAAGAACTGGCGGCTGTGGGAAGGCAGGATACTGGCCCGGCGGGACCATGGCTCTGGCTCGGCATGGCCCTTCCTGCGCCGGCTGAGTGGCATGGACTGACCATTGGCCAGACCTTTTCTCTCCCTCATTCAGAAGGGTGACACGGGCAGCCCAGAGACTGACTTGGCGGAGGGCAGGAGAGAAGGAGATGGGTGGGGTGGGGTGTGGCCTGGAGATCCGGGTAAGCACAGACATCAGTGGGCACGCAGACAGACAGACAGACAGACGGACGGTCGGTGTGTCCAGATAGCGAAAGCAAAGGCCTGGGGAGTCGGGAGCGGACTTCGCCTCTGGCGCAGAAGTGGGCCCCGCCCCGCGTAACCCTGGGCGAGCCCCTTCCGCCGCGGGTGCCTCAGTTTCCCCTCTGCACAGCGGGACCGGGCAGCAGAGTCTCCAGCCGAGGGCGGCGGAACTACAGCTCCCGGCAGCCGCCGCGCTGCCCCAGCGCAGTCCCCGCCCCGCCGAGCCGCCGGGACCAGCCGCGGCTCCTTTGTGTCCCCCGCAGCCGGCCCGGCAGCAGGCGCAGCAGGCGGGTCGGGCGCCCGGGAGCGGCCGCTCGGATCGCGGCGTCGCCATGAGCGCAGGTGAGCGGGAGCCCCGGGGCCGGCTGCGGCCGCCTTGCACCCGGCGCCTGGCCGTGCACGCTGCACCGGGGGCGACCGCTCCGCTCCGTGCACGCTGCACCGGTGCGCTGGGGGGGGTGGCGGCGGGAAGCGGTTCCCCCCCCTCCCCCGGGCAGGGTTTGCAGAGCGGGTCTGGGGCTGTCAGCCCCCGGCTGCAGAAACTCTTCCACACACACACACACCCCGGCTCTCGCGCCTGCCTGCACGCGGGGTCCGGCTGCGGAGTGCAGGGCCAGGACTTTGGTCCTGGTGCTCCGGACCCTCGCCTCTGCAGGAGCTGGGGGATGCTGCCGCCGCTGCCGGGACTGAAAAGGATGCTGGAGCCTGGGGAAAGCCGGGAGCGCAGCTGGTGGGGTGAGGAAGGAGGGGGTGTAACAGCCTGCTGTGAACATGGGGCTGCAGGGAAATGAATAACCTCTGAGTGATGCGAGTCCCTGCTGGTTCTCTGCTCCCAGTCCATCTGGCATGCTCCTGCCCCAATGACGGGCGGCAATGTGGGGCGGATTGTCTGGTTTTGTTTGGTGGTGTGTGATGTGCAAACCGTTGTGCGCCCTTGGGAACAAAGCTGTGTCTCTGACCAGACGCCGGAGACTCAGTTTCATATGTCCACGCACGCCCCTGAGGCTCTGGCAGTCTGTCCTTTGAATGATCTGTTTGTCTCTTCCCGGCTAAGAGGATGATGGGGCTTTCTGGAGTTGTGTAAATTGGACATGCCCTGTGTTAACAAACCACCCCTCGCAGGCCAGCAGGCCTCTCTGCCTTGTAGCTGTTTGCAAAGGAAGCAGGACTCGTGTGTTACCAAAGTCCTGGCCATGGCAGGTGTCTGCTTGATTTGTGTTTCTGGTTCTGCCCCACTCCACGTTGCCAAAGTGGGCTGTGGGGCTGAGCTGGGTCTCCAGCGCTTCTGGACCCTCTGGTCAGCAAGTGTATTTCCCAAGGACTGTTGTTCCATTCCGTCCCTTGCGTGGCTTAGAGCAGCGGTTGTCCCGTTTGTGGCTTAGACTGGTTCGCAGCCTGTTTACCATCATGGGGTGCGTATGCAGCTCTCTGTGTGTTATGTGCGCCCCATCCACACACCATATATACTCCCTGTATGGCTCTGAGGGTGTCACACAGCCCACAGCTTGTGTGCTGATTGGGTTGAGAAACACTGGCTTGGAGCCTTCCTCTCCCCATTACAACCACATACTAGCCCTGGACCCGCTCCTGTAGTGGCTCCGGCACAGAACTGGCAGTAGGAAAGTCTTTGTGTGTTTTTAGCTGTATTTCAATGTGGGTCCGCACCAGCTGGGGGGAAAAAAAGGGGTGGCCAGTCAGCCCGCCAGGGATCTGGAGCGTGTTCTACAGCTGCTCTTCAGATGACAACTTAGGATATAACACTGGGAAGTCTCTTTTCTTGAGCTGGACCCCTAAACTGCTACTGAGAGCAGAAGGGGAGGTGGCAGCCACCTCCTGGAGGTGAGACTCAGTGACCCTTGCCAGATGACTTAACACTTACTCTTTAAAGTAGTGGGTCTAATGGTATGGGGGTCACCCCAGAGAACCCCCCTGTGGTCAGACATGGCACTGCTGGTGAGCCCCTGCCTCAGTTTCTCCTCACCTCATCCTTCCTAGGAGGGGTTTGCTGCTTTAACTAGTAACTGTACTGATAGAATTCTACTTCCTAGTGTGGACAAGACTTAACCCGGCCAATGCACCGAAGCCATAGGCTTTAGGAATGCTGAAGCAAACCGGTTTTGTTTGCTGCTTTCTGTTTTAAAGGGCCATGCTCCCCACTTTTTTTTTTTTTTCTCACTAGTTTTTAAACATTCCAGAATCTGCCCGAACCCTTCTATAAATAGTAAGTCCCGGAACTTTTTGAAGATGCTCTTCAACAAGAGAGGAATTATTCAGCAAAAGCCCTGCTCCTGCGAAGGCTTGCATGCCGGACTGCTCGCTGCCCGAAGCTAAGCACTTCCAGAAAGCTTTGCAGGGCGGTGACTTGAGTAGACCGAGGGAGCCGTGAAACTGATGATAAACCAAGTTCTCTTGAATGCACTGAGGTGACAGCCTGGAAACAAAAGAGAAACACGCCATTTTGTTTTGTTGACTTCTCTCAGGTATGAGCAGAGAGAGCTGTTACGCCTACGGGAAGCCCCACTGGCTTTAAAGGGGTTCCATGGCCCATGCGGTATCGGGCCATGTAGCTATAGTAGGTTTAAAACATTCACAGCAAAATGTGAGGATCAGTTTCATAGATTCCACCCTCCCCCCCCACCCCCAAGGCCTAAATGGTTGATTA
This sequence comes from Emydura macquarii macquarii, assembly GCF_026122565.2. Classification (NCBI taxonomy): domain Eukaryota; kingdom Metazoa; phylum Chordata; order Testudines; family Chelidae; genus Emydura; species Emydura macquarii. The sequence continues at coordinate 50,775,117 of NW_027132905.1, forward strand.
TGATCTTCTAGTCTGACCTCCTGCATAAGGTAGGCCAGAGAATTTACCCAGTGAAATTAAAGGTGTCTCCTTAAAATCTCAATTTTCTTATGGTGATCAGGGAGGCATTGATAATCTATGGCAAGTGACCTCTGGATCAGTGATTCCTTTTGCTCCTGTTCCACTGGAAACATCCATTGCATTTTACATAAACGCACCTAAAACAAGGATCCTGCCCCAAAGTGCTCCCAGTTGAGCTGGTACCCAGGGTCAGCTCTAATGCATTATTCTGCAAAAACTCCTACCTGGAGGTTGTGAACCTCAATCAGAATTTCCTCTGTGCAAGAGGAGTCTAAACCAGTTACGAACTCAAAGTTCCCTTTAGAGAAGTTTCGTGTGTTGTATAGAAATATAACAACTGACCTTGGCAAAACTGAAATCTTGTGATGAGAAAGGAAACCATCACCCAAGATGTACTACTTCTGTACTTCATAATGGGTTTCAGTTCTTCGCGTCCTCAGGGCACATACGAACAGTGACTCAAGAAGGTAAACGGTTTGTTTAGATGCCTTGAGAACTTTGATACTAGACTGTGTTATAATAAAGGGACACCTTGAGTGTGAATTTCTTTCTGTTGTTCTGAATGAGCCAGGCAAATGCACTTTGAGTGAATAAACTGCTAAGTGCTGCTGGGTTTCTGAAGGTTCCCCACAATTCATTATTCACCAAAGTCTTGACTGGATTAGAGGAATTGGTTTTACAAGTGTTTGGGGATGGATTTGCTGCTCCTTGGAGAGAAAGGAACTGATAGTGCTGGCCATAGTAATGATAGGCCCTGTATAAACTTCCCAGGTGGTGCTTGGCCGGTGGCATCTCAGTTCTGAGCTTCAGCGACCCATCTCTTCCCGTCCTGGGGGTGGCTAGTGATGCTAAACTGTAGGATGGTTTAATGATCCACGACACGTTCGGTAAATCTCTAGTTGTATCGTTTCTAAAGCGAGGTGGGCCAATAATTCTGCATCTAAAGGTGTTGAGCGAGGCTACCCTGGGGGCTTAATGGCAGCGTACACCATTGGGAGACTAGTCAATAGCTGGTCCAAACAGCTCCAGCATGGCTCTTTCCTCCAGATGGCAGGTATCCCTGCTTTTCTCATTGGTTGTGGTGGCAAAGCCGGCGGAGCTTCCTCAGCCGGTCTGATGATAAGGACTTGGACTCCTGGGCTCTCTTCCTGGTTCTGCCGCTGGCTGGCTGTGTGGACTTGGGAGGGGGAAATGATGCAACTTCCCTGTGCCTGTGTGAATACAGGGTGCTTTGGGTCACACGACAGCATCGGCATTTTCTGAAAATCCAGGCCTCCTTTACGGGGCTTAAACTTGGGATCCAGAATTATTACTCTTGGAAATCTTGGCCGTAGGCTGGAGATGAACTGTGTGCTGTTCTTGTGAGTTTGCCTGTATGTTACTCGGAACATCTGCAGTAGGAAACACGTGTGTCTACAGTGTGATCACTAGCACTTGGTTCAGTGGGTAGGGTACAAAGAGGGAACTTGGGGACCTGGATTCAGTTCCCTGCTCTGCCACAAATTTTCTGGGTGACCTTGGGCCAGTCACTTAGCCTCTGTGCCTCAGTTCCCCATCTGCACAATGGGGATAATAGCCCTGTCCTGCCGCACAGGGGTAGTCTGAGAACAAGTACATAAAGACTGAGGCACCCATATGCTATGGTGATAGGTGCCTTATACCTTTGATAGCTAGAACATGCTAATGTAGATGGGGAAAGTTCTTGTTTTAGCTGGTGAAATCCAAGGGGAGCCTAGATTTCAATTCAACCAGCTAAATCGAGGGATAACTCCAACTTGCCCTGTCTACACTAAGATTCTCCAGCACAAGAGCAATCATGGCGCAAAACCCCACGCTCTCCCTGGTGTAGACGAGGCTGTTGAGTTGTCTGGTTTATCGGGAGGAAGTGATCGGTTCCTGCGTGGCCCAGATCCAGGGTCACAGCCTTGGTATTGACATCCCTGGCTTAGTGCTGACGGCTGTATGACGCACAACAAGTCCAGCAGGTGTTGTCTTTCTGCAGCTGCTGGATGGAAGTAGCTGAGCCCTGGGGGTGAAAGGAAACTGCCTGGCCTTGTTGTTGCTCTTGTGTTCTTCCTGAGTAGACACGTTATAAATAGTGTTGTTAATTTTGACCTCCGGGCTCGATTGCTGTAGTTTTCTAGATCTAAGAGTGAAGCCAAATGGCCTGGGGAAAGCTTGAACTGGTAGAAAGCTCAGCAGACCATTTGTTTAGCAGTGCTGTGAATTCATTTCCCGTTCCCCCTTTCTCCCTGGTCCTCTGCTTCTGCACTGGTTCCTGCTAAACACAGAGTCCAAATCAGGGTCTCTGTCCTAATATCCAAAGCCCTCCCTTGGGACTGGCCAACGCTCGCTCTGCAACCAGGACCGCCACGTTCCACTGGGCCAATGAAGCTGGCCGTGGAGATGTACGGGGCAGTGCTTGCCTCTTGAAGCTGTGTGTTTCAGGCTGTCTGCAGACTCAGGCAGTCATCTCTTTATCAGATATGTTTGGTTCATGTGTTCAAGGTTTCCCTCTTGCCATAAGAGTGAAGGTTGAGATTCTGGAGCATGAAGGAATGAAATACACAAGGTCCTGGCACTGATTATACGCAATAGCCCTCAGATCTGTTGCAGAAGGGGAGAGTAACATTCAGGCTTGCATTCCAGGTAATGGCGGTGTTGATTCAGGAGGGCATGCTCTTTCCTCTGACTAAGTATTGAGCTAGTGCCTCAGTGTAGGGCTGGCAGAGACAGCTGTGCTGAAGGACTTGTCTCTGGGATAATGCAAAGACAAGGGCCCAACCACTTGTGGTTGTTCGAGATCCCAGAGCGTGCTCCTCTCAAGAATCTTGGCTGGTTGCTGCATTCTGGGTGGTACCTAAATGTCCCCTTTAATTTTAGCCAGATATGTTATTCCTTGCTTCCTCCTCCAGCATCCCTGGCTGGTTAAAACCATGCCATGTTCCAGCTGTGAGCTGGGTGACGTGATAGACAGAACCACATCTTGGGGTCTGGATCTTGCAAAGAGAAGAGATTATCACGATTTGCCCATCTGGATAGAAATGGTCTTGAAGGCCATGCTAACACCCCCTGTCTTGCTGTGCCACTAACCCAGTATTCTGTTTGAATAATCCTTCTTAGCACCCTGCTTATGAGGATCTCCGAGCACTTTGCAAACATGAATGAATTAAAACTTCACCGGCCTGCCCGCCCGCCCCCCAGGGAGGTATTACTCTCCCCCCCTTCTGTAAGATCAGGATATATCTCTGTGCTCGGATTCATTGAAGGTCAGGCAGGAAGCTGGGATCAGAGCCCAGATCGCATGATTTGCAGCCCTAGGCTGTTAACCACACACCCATCCTCTCTTCCCCTCTGGGAGTCTCTGCTTGTGAGAGGAGACAGCACTTCCCAGCGCTAGAGAGCTGGGTGCTTGGTTGCAGGGGGGAGGGCCCCAGGTCCAGCCCTCACTTCTCAGAAGCACAGCACTCTGATCTCACTTCTGAGAAGTGGGGCCATGGGCGTGCTTTTTTGGGACTTCCCTCCCCAGTGGCACTGCAACCCCCACCCAACGTGACCTGAACTGCCTGTTGCCCCTCCTCTAGTGGGCAGCCTGCTCTCCTTCCCCCTCAGCACCTCCCCTGTGCCTGACTAGCCCAGCTGCCACGCTCCCCTCGCCCACGTGCGCTGTGTGGGCTGCACACGACCGGCGCCCTTGCCCTCCTGTGGGACTCTGCCTGTCTTAGGCCCAGCCCGGCTTGGTGCAGGTCTTGAGCTTCTTTCTTGTTCTTCCAAGAACTAAGCTGCTCGGAAGGGGGTTCTCTTGACCCAGCACCCGAGTGGTCCCGTGTGGCTTGCAGTCATGCCCTCCCCTCCATGGCAACCATTTTGGCAGGCTGGGCCGCGTGGCGATCATGGGATCAGCAAACAAAAATGACCCCAGTTTATTTTTAAGGAAGGTACGGTTGCAGCTTCCCGGGTTTCCAGTATTGACCAATGGTTTCTCAGCCACAGTCCGTCCAATCTCCTGCTTAGTCGTTAATACGAGAGCAAAAGGGAAGTCAGTTACAGGCAGAAGGTCACGTGTGCCTAGTATTGTGGGAAGCCCAGGGCAGCAATGGGATGTTTGTGAAACCTCCCTAAGTAACGTCGGCGGCTTCTATTCACGTGCCGGCTTTGTTCACGGCCGTTCTTGGGGTGGCAGGTTTGCGTTTCCTTGGGTCCGACTCCATTTGACACTTAACGAGTTATTCCTGCCAGAGCTGTCACAGTCGGGTGAGAATCGAAATATCCGCAGCGATTCCTGTCTGCGGCTCGTCGGCCTGTGAAACATCTGATCTGTCGGGGGGGGGGGGGTCCTGCAAAGTGCCTCCAGAGCCTTCAGATTTCTGGGCTGTGCGGAATCCAACTGGCAGCTCACCTGCTTCCCACCAGTACCTATAAGGCTTTGCTGGGATCCTCTGATGCGTGTCTCCTTGTCTTGCCTGTACCTAACTAATGCCCCCAGGTTTGGGGGTGTTGAGCTAGGGGCAGGGCTCCTGTGGTGTTAATTCAACACTTCCCTTTACCCAGCACTGGCCAGTCTGCCTTAGGGTATGCGCTCCTCCCGCCCAGGACTCCGGAGTCCAGGACTTGCATAGTTAAACCTTGCACAAGAGCACACTCCTCTCATGCACCAGTTAATCGGAGGGCTGTTTTCCCTGCCTGCACGCCTGGCGCTGGTTGGTGAGGAGGTTACTAAAGAGCCAGCCCTAGTGTGAATGAACGGCAGTAAAGCCAACAGCGCTTCAGCAGGGGTGAGTTTAACTCCATATCTCTAAGCTCCTGTGGCTCCAAGGAGAAGCAATTGATGCTGCAATCCTTTTGAATCCAGTGGCATTAGCTGGCTGTGCAAATACATCAGGTGTGGAGGCATCATGGGGTGGGTGACCAGATAGCAAGTGTGAAAAATCGGGACGGGGTGGAGGGTAATAGGTGCCTATATAAGACCAAGTCCTAGGTATCGGGACTGTCCCTATAAAATCAGGACATCTGGTCACCCTAATCGTGGGGCCTGTTCTCCATACAACTGACGCCCTGTACTTTATTGTCAGGATCTGCACAACGATTAGGGGAAACCCAGATGCAATGTGCTCCTGTTTTTGTAGTAAAGGTGGGTGCTTAACCCGGGCCAGGAAGGTTGGGATTTCCAAAGGGATGTAGGGGAAGTCGGTACCTAAGTCCTATCGCATTCTTATTCTGCCCCAGGGCTTTGGTGCCATTCCAGGACATGGTATAAAGTCGTGTCCGCACAGCAAAGTGGAACCAACCAGTGTGGCTACGTTTGTATTTTGAGCCTTGTCTGCACTGGGAGATTCTTACAAAAATTCCCCACCTTCGCTAACTCAGGAGCTATAGGAAAACACGGTGCTTGTTAAGGGATAGACGGCTTTCCTGCCGCGTTGGCGCTTTGCACAGACCAAGCTGCCCAGCAGAGGCACCCTTTTGCCGAAACAGATGGGGAATTTTGGCCACTGTCGGGCTGTAACGTTCACTTGAGGTGGGAAAGGCAAGTCCTTGGTTTAAGGCCTTCTCTCAATAGAGTGACCAGATGTCCCGGGTTTATAAGGACAGTCCTTATATTCGGGGCTATTTCTTATGTAGGCACCAATTACCCCCCTCCCCACACACACACACCCCACCCCGTGTCCTGATTTATTTTTTGTTTTACACTTGCTGTCTGGTCTCCCTACCTCTGAACCTCCGCTAGCTAGGTTGGAAGAACTCGATTGTCATCAAAGAGCTCGTACAATGTGACCCAAGAAGAGGAATGGGGGTGGGGGTGTAAAAGAGCCTCTTTGCTCTCCATGCAGGCTGCCCACCCTGGGTTACAAAGTGGGTGGGGGGAGTAACCTTAGCTGTGGCTACTACCCTCTTCCCCCTCCGCACATGAGTGGTGAGCAGGTAATAGAGGCAAAAAACCTAGCTGGCTTCAAGACTGAGCTGGACAAATTTCTGGAGGGGATGGGATGATGGGACAGCCTCGTTTGGCAATGAACTGATCTGTGACTACTCGCAGTAAATATGCCCAATGGCCTGTGATGGGACGTTAGATGGGGAGGGTCTCTGAGTTACTACAGAGAATTCTTTCCGGTGTCTGGCTGGTGGGTCTTGATCACATGCTCAGGGTTTAGCTGATCGCCATATTTGGAATTGAGAAGGAATTTTCCGCCAGGGTAGATTGGTGGAGACCCTGGGGGTTTTTCACCTTCCTCTGTAGCACGCGTCACTTGCTGGTGGATTCTCTGTACCTTCAAGTCTTTAAGCCATGATTTGAGGACTTCAGTAACTGTCATCGGTTAGGGGTCTATTGCAGGAGGGGGTGGGTGAGGTTCTGTGGTCTGCGTTGTGCAGGAGGTCAGACTGGATGATCATAATGGTCCCTTCTGACTTTTCAGTCCATGAGTCAATGAATGTGCTGAAATAACTTTATTGCTTTTTATCTCTGCTTCTGCCTTCGATACACTTTAAAATAAATGAGTATGTGGCTTTTATGAACTTCCCACTAGCCCCACCTTGGAAGCAAACAGCCGTATCTGTAAGATGTGCTCATACCGGCTCCAGGCAAGGTGTTCAAATGTAGCTAGGAAGCAACCAGTCAACAACACTGAAATTGATGAGCCTGCTCCCCCCATACCTCCTCCAACACTCCACACAGTCCTGCTGGACATTACCCGAACACCTCACCAGCCTTGAGTTTTCTTCTTCCAACCCTCTGCACGAGAGGAGAATTTTATTATCCCCATTTTACAGAAGGGGAAACCAACACTTGGAGAGCTTCGGGGCCAGATTTTTAAAGGTCTTCAGGTGCCTAATTCCCATTGATTTCAGTGGGAGTTAGGTGCCTCAATACCTTTACAAATTTGGCCCTCAGTGACTTGCCGGAGATCACAGGAGAACTCCGTGGTAGAGCCAGGACCTGAATCCAGATCTCGCACACCCCAGTCCGGTGCTATAACCCCCAACCCTCCTTTCCTCCTTGCTCCTTTCACTCAGAAACGCAGGCCTCCTCCAGCTAAGCCAGGTAAGAGTTCCTGGTAAGTCTCATTGTGTGTGAGCCTGCCACTGGAGGCAGCTCGATCTCTCTCACGCGTTTGTGTATCCCTCATTATCTCTCCCCAGTCCCACTGCATCCTGATTTCCCACTTCTCTCTCTGCACACAGGGCCTGCAGCTTCCGAGTTGGGGACGCCGCTAACACACTTGCCAAACGCGTTCTGTTTGAGGGGGAACATCCGAGAATGCTTGTTCCCTAAACAGGCCTGGTGTCTAGAACAAGGAGCGTTGCTAACCGGCAGGGGTTGCTGCACATCCTCCTGCTGAAATTTAGCGTTTGATTTGAAGGCAGGGATTACAATATCCCGGTAGCTGCATGCCCTGTGTGCTGGGGTGCATCTGGCAATTCGGTCACCCCAACAATGTGCACCGAGAGCTGCTGCTGAGCAAACCCAGCCCTTTGTGTTCTCTCTCAAAAAGCAAGCGATGGATGCGTCTCGCATCTCCCGTCTCTCCCTCGCTCTCCCCATCTCCTCTAGCAATGAATGGAAACAGAATCGTTCCCCTTGGGATTCTTAGGAATGAACCTAGGTGAGCACATGGTAGCCAGGTGCAATCGCAGGTACTGGAGATGCACTACGGATTTCCTGCTGAGCAAAGAGCATCCAGCATGGATTGGGAGGAGAGAGGGAGCTTGAGAATTAATGCTTTAAAAAAAACAAACCAGTGTGATTTTATTGTAAGTTCGGGTGCTTTAAAAACCATGCAACTGGAACACCCAGATATGGAGGAAGGTGATGCCTGAGCCTAAAGACCAGTCTTGTGTTCAGAGCCTGGCACTCGGAGTCAGAAGCGTTTGATTCTGTTCCCAGCTGGTAGTCACTTCCCTCTCGGTCAAATCTATTTTAGGTCCTGTGCGGCCTCCGTTACCACAGAATCTGGGTGATCCTGAACGGATTTATCCTCTTAGCACCCCTGCGAGGTAGGGGAGTGTCTTTGTAAAAGAGAGGCTGTTCTTTGACCACAGGCTATTGGACTTGATACAGGAATCTCCTGGGTGGAATTCTCTGGCCCAGGCTACACAAGAGATCAGACTGGATGATCATACACGGTCCCCTCTGGCTTTTAAATCTAGCACTCTCTTAGACAAACTCGCCCAAGGATTTTGTGCCTCCTTGCCCATGTGCTGCTAAATCTTCCCTCCTTTAGTGTATGTTTAGGCCCTGTCTACACGAGGGAGCTTACAGCTGTACCAGTGCAGCTGCGCCACTGTAAGATCACTTATGTAGCCACTCTACCGACGGGGGGACATCATAAAACCACCTCAACGAGCAGCGGTAGCTATGGTGGCGAGAGAAGCTCTCCCGTTGATGGAGCGCTGTGCACACTGCCATTTATGCAGGGTGGTTTTTTTTCACATCCTGAGCAACATAAATGTTGCCGATGTAAGTGGTAATGCAGATATGGTCTCAGCCCTTGCTACTTTGAGCAGAAGAGTCTGAACACGGCGGTGGTAGCTTGAGCTGGAGTAGACCTGCATCAGATTCTCTCTTGGACTAGTTCTTCCTGACTGTGTGCAGGAGTGAGATTTGCCTTTTCTGCCCTTATAAGGATATTCTTCCTGCAAAACAAGTTCCCGGAGGTGGAGCTGGTTCTGTCACCTTTAGAACCACAGCACGGACCTTTGCAGCTGAGCTAAATGCATCAGTGAGCTGGTAGCAGAAGTAGGCTGTTAGCCCCTACGTGGGACCCTGCTAGGGAGGGAGGGATCACATGTCATGCAAGCGTTACATGGTCGCCAGTGTCCGAACCGTGGGCCCTGCCTTGTGTACGCTGCTAGGGATGAGTCAAAGGGACAAAGGCCCAGTGGCTGGAACTAAACCCCGGGAAGCATTTGCAGGAGCTGGCCCCTGGGTGTGTATCCACTGACTGGTGATTTCTCACTTCCGTAGGAGAGGCTGCTGGTGTAGCTGGGAGCAAATCTCGGTGCGTTCTGGTCGTTCAATGCAGGTAAATTAATGTAGTGACATGCTTGGGATACTTCCAGTGGCTGCTTGGGGCAGTCCATCACTGAAAAGGAGGATCCTTCATGCATTTTCCCTTGCATTGTAGAGAGCAATCCCACTCTGGCAGGGAGAGGTGCTAGGTCTTGGATTCCAAGAGTGAAAATATAACCAGTGTCCGGAAAGGGTCCGATTTCGGTCCTGAAATCTGCTTAGGTCGGATATGGGTGCTCCATAACCTTCTGCATATGCACAGCTGACAACATAATGGATGGGCGCTTCACAGCTTCCCTGTCGTCACACCTTTGAAATCAAAGAGCCTTGTGTGTCCCTGTCTCTGCTCCTTTCCACGGCTGTCAGTAGGCAGGCTGTTCTGATTCCTGTTCTGTTCTCCCTTTGCCGTGGCTAATTGAGAAATTCTTGTTAGATTATTACCTGCGGCTGCTTACGTGGCTTGCAGGTAATAGGTGTGGTTGCTTTTTTTTCAAACTGGTAGTGCAAGCTTCTGAGGTAGAGCATTGTGTTACTCCTTCCTTCCCCCCTCCAGTCCCCCCGCCCTCCCCCTCCACACACACACGCCCCAATGCTGAGCTGTTATGTGGACACATCTGTTGTAGGAGGACAGGTGAGGAAGGCTCTGATTTAGCTACAAGAGAACGGGAAATACGTTGTCTTGCAAAGCAAAAGGGGGGATCCACCTGCTTTGAAACAGGTAAGCAGCCAGGAAATCCTCTCTAGAATGTGCGTATTGGAAGGCAGCTGGCAGAGAAGGGGAGATCAGAAATGCATCTGTGCAGATTTAGCAGATGTAATGACTTGAAGCACTGTTACTCTAGAGATACAGCCATATTAAAAATAGTCTGGCTGTGTGAGCTGGATCTCTCCGTTCTGTTGAAGTGAAAGGCCTAAAGGGACATGGTCAGATATTGAAACAAAAATCTTTGTTGCCAATACCATCTTTCTAAAATGAACAGACATTCTAAAATGCTAAAGTTCTTCTTGCTGGTTATGCTGCCTGGCCCAGTGTAGAGAGGTTCCGAAAGCCAATTAATCACTTCCACATTCCTTTGGGTGGTCCGAGTCTACTTAATTTCATTTGCCATTTCACATGCATTAGTGGCAATATTTGGGTTGCAAAGGCAGCTAGCGAAGGCTTTGTGTTTACAACCCTTTCTTTTTTTTTCTCTCCCCCTCTCTCCTTTTTAAATCGTGGCAACGTTTTTTCTGTTGATCTTAGGTTTTTAGAATAGAAATCATAGAACCAAGGGTTTAGAAGGGACTGCAAGGGTCAGCTGATCTCACCCCCTGCCAAGATGCAGGATGTGTTGTGTCTAAACCATCCGAGACAGCTGGTTTCAGCCTTGTGTTCACCCAGCTTTTATGCATAGCTGACCTGCCAGAAGGGAATGTATGGCAGACCCTCTGGTTCCTTGGCATTAGGTTGATAACTAATGGCTCTGGAACATGCCATTAACCCTGCCATCTCCCAGGCTTTTCACAGACTTTCTGGGGTCCTGCCTTTGAGGATTGACTTTGTTTGATGAAACTGTTGCAAGGCTCAGGCTTGTTCCTTGTGAATGGGTGAAATGGCCGGGAGGCATGTTTGTAGTCAGACAAGTGGAATGTGGAACAAACCGAACCGGGTTGCGTGAGTTGAGAAAGTGACCGTCTACCTTCCCCATGGGAGGCCAGACCTTACCCAAGAGCTCAGAGCCAGATTTCCAACTGCTCAGCACCCACGACTGGGGCTGGATCTTCGAATGCCCAGCACCTAATGTGCACTCAGCACCCTGGGTCCCTTAGATAATCTAGCCACTTACGGCGGTGTCTAAATGGGAGTGGAGCTCTGCTGAAGGGCCTGGCCTTTATTGTTAACTGCCTCTTGGTGTCAGATGTTTATCAGCTGCCCCTGTGGATTTTAATCCCTTGTTAGGTGCCTTAGAACAGACTTTCTCACACTCTCGCAGTGGGTTGCGGTTGTCTGTGGCATCCCTTTGCTGTTCGTGCCAAGAGAAGGGAGAGGGACACACCGAAATACACACAGTGTAAATGTGGTACCTCTTTGGGAGACGGCTCCGCTTCAGATGTACCACAGAACACCCTCGCCCCTGAAGATCTGTCTGTAATCCAAGCTGGCCAGTGGATTTAGCTACGTGGCTGCCGCTGACAGGCACGGGGGCTCTATGGCTCCGATGTCACCCCCCCCCCCACTTCCCCAGTCATCTTCGAGATGTTAAACCGTAGTCCTTGTCTTGGTGCTGCCATTTTAAGCCCTACACCTAAACCAGCATGAGTCCATCTGCCTGGGCTGAGAGGGTGAGAGCAGGTGTAAAAAGATGTGGTGAGGAGCCGGAGGGTGAAACAATTTGGAGAGTCGATGGAAGCAGAGAGATGGCAGGAGCTGCACCGGAAGCACTGAGAACGTGATGGCAACGAGGAGGAGGAGGAGGATGGCTCATAGAGACCTCTTTTATTAAGGGCCATCTTGACTCGAACCCTGAAATGACAGAGAAGCCCATGCTGGCTGTTTGAGCATGGAGGGAGCTGATAACCCAGTGTAGAAGAGGGGAGGTGTGGACTTAGCAAGTGTCTGAGATTATTGCCTCTACGTGAGGTTAGAGACAGTCCTTGTGCAAACAGAGTAGCTGCTGAGCACACACAGGGAGAAAGCGGATGTAGTAGGAGAGAAATCTTGGCTTAGTTTGCATTATCTAGAGCTGCTTGGGAAATGCTCTGTATTGTATGTACACGCATGTGCGCACACATGCTCCCCTGGGAAATTTTTCATGGAAGTTTTTTGGTTTCTCGACAAAACCAAACCTAATTTTGTGGGGGGGTTCCCCCCCCTTTTTTATTTTCCTTTCACTCACCCCATCCCCAAAACTGTGGGGGGAGGAGGAGAGAAAAAGGGTAGAGATGAAATTTTCATTTTTGCTTTTAAAAAAAAAAAAAAACAAAGCCAAAGAAAACCCAGAAAAGTTTAACCAAAATATACATTTTTCCAAAACCGGTTTTTCCTTTTGACTTCAGCAAAGGCTGGCCGCCAGTGTACATAAGTTGCCAGGTGGGCTGGTACAGCCCAGGCTGTCACGTCTTCGCTGTTCTTGGTAGTTGTGGTTAGACCACAGCTACACATGCTGCAATCCTATCTCTAACTGCAGTGTAGACGTGTCCTTCGACAACCAATCAGATGGCGTAAACAGAGTATTCAAAGCTAATCCTTCGACTAATTCGTGGGCTGTAAACGATTCGGCACAGCTGGTCCCTGGGGGCCGGGACTGGGGCTGCCTCATCTGGCTGGGATGGTTTAGTTGGGGTTGGTCCTGCTTTGAGCAGGGGGTTGGACTAGATACCTCCTGAGGTCCCTTCCAACCCTCATCTTCTATGTTACCAGTCACCATGCGGAGCCTCTTGTGGTCACCCTTCTCCTCTCTGTCTGACCTATGTGCTTCCCAGGACCGCTCACCTGGCTGGCTGTGGAGGTGCAGATTGAAAGGATGGCTGCTGTCGGGGTCTACCATGCCCCTCAGTGTGCTGGAGCCCATTATGATTCCGAGAAGAATCCATCCATCAACTCATCAAATAACGTGGTGTTCCTCTGTTTCCATTCGCAGGTAGCAGCAGGCTGCTGGGAAACCAGCCTCCCGTCTACGGGACTCTTCAGCAGGGCGCTGGTAAATCCTGCATGGTAGGTACGAGGATTTCGAGCTGGGAAATGCAAGGACATTTTCAGAACCGACCATGAAAATATCTGTCAATGGTTATTTTCAAGGCCAGAAACAAGACAGGGAATATTTGCAAGTGAATGGCCATCAATGACGGTTCTCTATGGGGCTCTTTATAGAGCGGGGCACGAAGCTGTCATAGGCGAGCTGGTTTCAGGCACAGAGAAGTTAATATTTTCCACTGCATTGTAGCATGCAGGGGGTTCAGTAAAGGCCAGCGTGTGATGTTATGACATAGGCATTGTGAAAGGAGATGTCTGAGTGCCTGGCATGCGGTTTGGATACTGTCTCTATCTTGGGCCACTTTACCTGCCCTGCATTGTCCACCCCATCAACGGGATTTATCCCGTCTCTGAGAATTTAGGAGATAGCTGTGATGCCCCGTCGAGTGGCGCAGCGGACACACATGGTCAGCCACGCTGCACCGGTGTCTTAGGTCCTCACCAGTGACCCTTGATCAGCCTGTTAGCGGAGCTGAAAAGGGGCCCCGTCTCAGACTCACTGAAGCCAGAGGCAAGGTCCTCATTCTCTTCAGTGGGTACCGGATCGGCAAATGGTTTCCAAAACTTGATCCTGGAATGTCTATTTCACCTCAGAGCAGCTTGGCTCTAGTTCGCCATGTTTTCAATCCACCAGTGCAGGAGGCTGAGTGAACTGAGGCTTCTATCAGGAGGGGCTGGATGTTTTGCATTCCTTTTTTGGGGAGGACGCTTTGTTTTTAAAGGGATACGATATCCCACTAAAGATGGTGTAAGCGCATCCCTGATCAGCACATGACCCCCTTCCTGGTTTGTCCCATGCTGCTGCTGCTCACACTAGGAAGCAACTCCCCATAAACATCTGCAAAGTTACCTCTTTATCCTCCTCCCAGCCCGTCCTTAAAACTCTCCTCTGCTGTGAGGCCTGTGCAAAACTCTCCAGTTAGGCCGCTGGTGTGCAGAGCTTGTGGCCTGTCGTGCTGACCCGTATTGTCTCATTGCTTCCTTTTGCTCCCCTGTCGGTTGGCCTGTACCCATCTGTTGTCTCTTGTCTTATACTTAAACTGTCAGCCCTTTGGAGGAGGGGCAGTCTGTTTGCTCTGTGTTTGTACAGCGCCTAGCACAGTGGGGTCTTGGTCCATGACTGGAGCTCCTTGGTGCTATGGGGTAAAACAATAATATAATATTTCTGTTGTTAAGTCCACTGGCGTAGTTCTTCTTGTCTCTGTCCAGTGTTCGCTAGTGCAGCGGATCTCTCTCCTATAGGCATATAACAGGAGCGAAAGGTAGGAAGGAAGATCTTGATGATAGAGCTCCATCCCCTCGAGTCTTTAAATCAAGTGTGGATCTCTTTCTAAAAGATCTGCTCTAGATCAGCCGGTTATGGGGCTGATGCAGGAATCACTGGTTGAAGTTCTCTGGCCTGTGTTGTGCTGGCGATCGGACTAGCTGATCAGAATTGGTCCATCTGGCCTTAAAATCAGTGCAAATCCCCCATCGAAGGCGGAATGGGTTGAATTCAGAGTATGGTGGATGTGAATTTTTCCCCGTAAACACTAAGCAACAAGACCCATGGATCAGTGGTGCCCGTTTCAGATTAGGACATTGTGCGGACGTGGCATGGGGGAGGGGGAACCCGTTGGCAGGTCCGTTAAATGACTCTTGGAGTCCGGTGGAGTCTTTAAATTAGACACACCTGGACCGTCAGGTTACGAAGTCTGCTGCTGCCTGGTGCTGCAGCTGCCTCTTGCCCAACGACACCTGAGAGCAGTGAATTGGTCTGAGAAGAGCTGTTTCTGGGTGAACATCTCCTGCCTGTGCCCTCTTCCCAGGGTGTCAGCGGTTACCAAAGCAGAACATGGCGGATAATCCTTTGCTACGTGTTCTCCGTGCTGACGGCAGGCATCCTGTTGATTGTCTTTCGCTGGAAACCAAGCCTCGAGGTCCGAGCAAAGTGCAGGCCGTGTCCTCTTAGGCAAGCCGACTGGATCATAATCACAGTGAGTAAACATAGAGGGGGGAAGGAGGGTTTTGTGGTGAAGACCCTGGACTGGGAATCAGGAGATCCGGGTTGAATTCCTGGCTCTGCCACAGACTTCCCGTGTGACCATGGGCAAGTCACTTAGCAGCTGTGTGCCTCAGTTTCCCATCTGTAATTTGGCATGATAATACTCCCTTTCTCCCACCCTCTGCCTTGCCTAATTTATAAATTCTTCAGGGCAGAAACTCTCCTACAGAGCCTAGTTCAGTTGGGTCCTGGTTTCCGTTGGAGCCGTAGGTGCTATCGTGGTACATGTTATCAGCCCGTTACCAGAGATGGCATGAAGCACAGGAACAGAGCTCCCGTAGCATGAAAATTTAGGGGTAGTCACAGACTTTGATGAGCTCCTTCAAGTCTGGCTTCTAGCCCAGACAGTTCTGTGCTGCAGCTTAGAGACATTTGTCCCCATGGACCTGAATGAAAGTCGGGGGGGGGGGGGGGGAATCGTTCAACACTGGAACGCTTAGCTAGCTAGCTTCTGCAGTGCAGGCCCTGCTCTCCAAGGGGATGACAGGAAAGGGCTCGCTTCTGAGTTAATCCATGCTGTCCCTAAATCACTGGGCGGGTGATTATTAAGAACCATAGGGTGCTTCTTCATTCTTCTCTTCCTTTCCACCCCAAAGCTGAGAGCACCGCTCTCCTCCTTGGAATCCCTGCTGTTTTCTACCCCCCCCCCCCCCCCCACCCAAAGTTTATATGAAACTGAGGTGGAAGGTGGATTGCTTATTTGGACAGTGTGGTCTAATGGTTAAAGCAGAGAGTCAGGACTCCTGGGTTCTAGTCTTGACTCTGCTACTGACTTGTGTTGTCTTGGGCAAGGCACTTAACCTCTCTGTGCTTCAGCTTCTCCATCTATAAATTGCAGTAGGCATGATGCTATCCTGTGCTGAAGCGCTTTGAGAGCTTCACTGAAACTCGTTCTGTTTGGTTCTGTTAACCCAAATGACAGTCACCACCCAGCTGAACTATTCCAGGCTTAAACATTTGAAATCCCAGATACGAAATGACGGAGTAAAATGCTGCTCTGCTTCTCCTGGCGCATGGGGCACAGAGTAGGCAAACCAGCCACATTTCCTTCCGTAGCAGCTGCTTCTTAGGCCATGTCTACACATACCCCAATACAGCTGTGCCACTGCAGCGCGTCTGGTGAAGACACTCTGTGCCAACAGGAGAGAGCCCTCCCGTCAGCATAAAAAAACCCCACCCCTGTGAGCGGCAGAAGCTGTGTCGGTGAGAGAAGCTGTCCCGCTGACGTAGCGCTGTGCACGCTAGCACTTATGTCTGTGTCACTCGGGGCTGGAGTATTCACACCCCGAGCAACATAAGTTATACCGACATAAGTGGTTTTTATCCTCACATCAGGCATGTGAGGCAGGGCAGGGCTATTATCTCTGTTGTACAGGTGGGAAACAGAGGCACAGAGTGGCTAAATGACTTGCCCAAGGTCATACAAGGATTTTGCGGCTGAGCAGGAACTTGAGCCCAGGTCTTTTCATTCCCAAGCAAGCACGCTAAACCCTGGGCCAGCCTTCCTCAAGCCCTTGTTTGAAAACTGTGTGTTCCAGGACCGGTTTGGGCAGTGCTTCGTTACCCAGGTGCAAACCGAGCAGATCAGCGAGGGCAGGTAAGTGGGACTTCTGGATTCTCTCCTTCCCCAGCGTTTGGGTCAACTCGCAAATGATCCCACCGTGACTTTGCCAAGAGAGCAAATGCCCCCTCAGGTACTTGCTGTGTGCTCTGTGATGGAAAGAAACACGATGAAACTGATGTGAACAGAGCTGAACTGCTTGCAGCCAGGAGGCTTTTGTTCCATTTCACACACCCAGTGTGCCGATTGGCATTTGGGGTTTGCACAAAATCACTATCAGTCTGAAACTCAATGAAGCCGACTGAATATACTCTTGACTATTACTTAGATAGCCGTGGAGTCCAAAAGTCACTTGGTGCTTTCCAAACACAGAGGATGACACAGTTTCCCAGCCTGATGATGCCTGATCCCACATCACAAACATCTGGAACAGTTTGGCTTCGATGTGAAATCGAAGGTTGTGATCCTGCAAACAGTGACACACGTGAGTGACTTTAGACGTGAACAGTCTGGTGGAGCCACTTATGCGTGTGAGTGTTTGCAGGATCAGGACATAAACTGACCTCAGGCTCCCTCTGATCTGGTGCCTGGGTTAGATTTTGTAGCAAACAGAGACCGAGGGTTGTTATGGGTCTTTTATATGGCTGGGCGACCTGGGTTCTAGTCCCAGCTCTGACACGCACACTGCGAGTAAGTCACGTAACCTGCTAAGGCTCCATTTCCTCATCCGTGAAAGTGCTCCTAAATCACAGAAATACTTGGGGGCCTGAATCCCATAGGCTGCTCTGAAACCTTCAGCCCGAGCATCCAGCCCAGTTACTCCTGGGTATTGGGAATCTCTCCTGACAGAGGGCACAAATTATTTTCCTCAACTTTTCCAGGTTTGTTTGTACCATTATCAGTAAAGCCCTTGAATGCTCAGAGAGGCGTGTCGCTCCTGTTGGCAGAACGGTTTTGTCACTGTTCACTTAAAACTGAGCCGGAGTGCGTGCGCATGCGGGCAGTGGAATGGACACACGCAGTATTGCTCAGGGAGCATGTTGTTCACGGGTTACTTCCTGTTCAATTGTTTTCTCCTCCCCCGCCCAGGTTGGGTAGGAAGAATTTGAACCAGGAAGGTGGGTTCTCCTCTGCACCTGGCTGAGCTGGTGTAAAGCAAGCATGGTCACTGCAGCTATATTGTGATGGGTCTGTCTGTCTGGTTTTCCTGTGCTGTATTATTCTGCACGGTGAGGCAGTTTGCTTTAGTTTACTACGATATGCTCCTACCTGCCATCCAAGCTGTGGACTGAGACCCCAGCTGCCTGATAATCCTTGTCAATGTTTTTTCTTACTGTGATGAAATAAGCAATTTCCTTGGTACCAAAGTATCCTTCGTCCACACTTACATTTAACTAGGTCTCTATTGGATCCTGCTTGTCTTCAGAGCACGCTGGACTGAGTCATTCCCCAGAGCTTGGATTTGGGTTAGACCTATTTTACAGTAGCTTTTCTGAAACAGAAGAGGAGTGTACCCTGACTAGTTGCTGAGGAGGGAAACTAAATTCTTCATTTGTCAGCATCTTCCATGCTGTCCTTGACTCTCCTGTGCCCCACTTGCCATTAGAAATCGGTTGGGTGCAGCGGTTGTAAAAGCAAGACTTTGAAGAACATTAAAGGGGCACCATCTAGTGAAAAGCCAGTTGGTTCTGAAAAATCGGATTATTATTTATTTGTATTGTCATAGCACCTAGGAGCCCCAGTCATGGACCAGAACCCCATTGTGCAAGGTGCTGTATGAAAGTAGCTTCAGATTTTAGAGCAGCAGCAAACATCCTAGAATGGCGAGCGAGTTCCCACCTATGCAGGAATTGCTGTGGGATGCCCTGTAGACCAGAATAACTGGAAAAGACCATGGCTTTATTACAGATTACAATTGTTCAAGCGTCTATTTTTTGAGTGAAGTCAGAGCCAGATTGACTCTTCAGCCCATGGATTGCATGGAGTGCCTGCATGCATAACTGCTGTCAGAGGCACTGCAAGACGGGCTTGCACGTAGTTGCAATTTGCAAGGCTCTTGGAGTTGGCCAGGTTTCCCCAAGCCCTTGCATCCTGAAGCTCTGTGCTCATAGTAGCACCTAGAGATGGTGCCTTTCGTTCAGGGACGAGGCTTTTTAAATGTTGGCATTGTGCTCTCCTTCCCAAGAAGCCTCGAGCGTCATCCTGGGGCCAGAACCGATGACGGGAGAACCAGCATCGCCGTTGGAGTCTTGGACGAGGACGGCAGCGGAGACACCGTCCGGCTGCACAGGAAGGAGGAGGTAACGTCCTCCCTTCTGCTTCCTGTTGGGTCCTGCGCTGGGGGCCCTCAGAACCTCCCCCCAGAGGGGCTGGGCTGCCCTAGGCGCTGAGGACTCTCCGTTGTGTGTTTCTCCCTACGTTTAGAAAAACGTCCTGCGCTACTATCTCTTTGAAGGGTCGCGCTACGTCTGGATTGAAAGACGGCAGGCGTATTGCAAAGTCAGGTATGGCATCCATCCTCACCGGAGGATGGGCTGGAAGACCTGTTCCCGTCTGTGCTATCCCCAGGGCTGTGTTGTGCACGCGTATCAACGTTTGAATGTTCTTCTTCACTCTTTGAGCCCCAATAACTGAATTCATTGCGCAATAGAAGCACCTGGAGACCCCAGCAGAGATCGGGGTCCGTTGTACTGGTGCTGCAGAGATACTCAGGGCTTGTCTTTCACTACAGAGTCAACTCCGGTGATCACACCAGGTCTGAACGTCAACCTCTTGGAATTACTTAATTTCTTGCTAAACGCTCACACCAGTGCATCATTAAGCTTACTGGAGCAAGCAGCGTTTATAGCTTTTGATTCAGCGATATTTACCTGTTCATCAAGTGATCTGAGAACGTATTTCCTTAAAGACTAACAAATTTCTGCAGGCATAAGCTTTCATGGGCTGCAATCCACTTGTCAGATGCATGAAGTGGAAATCACAGACAGGAGGTGTGTGTGGATATATACATCCAAGGGTAAGAAACATAACAAAGGGGAGAGCAAGTGCTAACAAAGTCAGTTCAGTTAGTGGATGAGGCCTATTCACAACCCTTGATTAGATGATTGGGGATCAACGGTTGTGAATAGGCCTCATCTACTCTAACTGAACTGACTGTTGCAGCCCACGAAAGCTTGTGCCCGCAGAAACGTGTTAGTCTGCAAGGTGCTACAGGCCTCTCGTTGTTTTTGCTGTGTACAGACTAACCCAGCCACCCCTCTGGAAACGTATTATTTCAGTCATCGTACTGTTGAGATCTGCAGATGTTGAAACTCAGTAAGAATCCTGGCACATGTGTGTGTGCTGCATAGGTGTGTAATATAGAAATGGAGGGCTGGAAAGGACCTCGAGCGGCTGTCTCGTCCATCTGCCCCACACTGAGCCAGGACCAAGTATACTTAGACCATCCCTGACAGGGGTTTGTCTGACCTACTCTTTAAAACCTACAGTGATGGGGATTCCACAGCCTCCCTGGGAAGGCTCTTCTAGAGCCTAACTATCCTTAGAGTTAAAAAGTTTTTCCTGACATTGAACCTAAATCTCCCTTGGTGCAGATTAAGCCCATTTCGTCTTGTCCTGCCTTCAGGGGACGTGAAGAGCAATTGATCTCCGTCTTCTCTGTAACAGCCCTGAGCACATTTGAAGACTGTTACCTCAGTCGTCTTTTCCCAAGACTAAACATGCACAGTTTTTTTTTAACCATTCCTCAGAGGTCGGGTTTTCTAAACCTTTGACCAGTTTTGTTGCTTTCCTCTGGACTCTCTCCAGTTTTTCCACATTTTTCCTAAACCGTGTGCACATAATACCGTCGCTCTCGTTGTAGGAGACTAGCAGGTCCAACTATCTTGGCATAACTAGTTGGTATGTGATGACACCAGTTTTGTATTGTTGGGATGGTTCAGAAAGCGAAGGAACAGGTTTACGTGGTGGGCTTTCTCTCTCATACTGAAGGAGATTTGAGAGAATATCCACACGCCCCTGAGTAGCGATCATCTTCACTTCTAGCCACTTACCTTCCCCTGGATCTGACTATTCGTGGCCTGGTGTAAATCCAGATGTCTTTTGTGTGTGTGCATGTATTTTTCAGTGCCTTAGATGAAGGCTGGACCTGTACCGATATCCATCTCTCCCAGTCAGGCCTCAGCCAGCAAGACCACAGCACCAGGTAAGTACACGATGGCTTTGCTAATGACTGGGGGTGCGTGTGGCTGCAGATCAGACTGTTTCAGGGAGTGGCGAAGCTGGTTTGGGAAAGGACGCGTAATAAGCTGGGCTTGTGGTTAACCTTTGAGATGGGGCACACAGTGCAGGAGCCGTGCATATTGCATATTACGATGGCGTATCGTCAGGACTTTGTTGCGCTGGAGGAAGATGGAAAATTCTGTGCTCGCACCCAAAGAACTTATGATTCAATAACCAGCTGGAGGCACTCGTGCGTTTAACCAACAGTCAGACGGAATGGGGGTGGGAGGGCAGGGGTTATGCTAAAAATCCCAAGCTCACTCAAGTGATCTGTGTGCACGGCTGGATGGGGTAGAGACTTCCATAATTGTGGTAGACGACCCTGTGCCCCGCTTTAAATATATACCGTGAGCCGTGGTTGAGAGCTGGGCGATGTGTAGGTCGCGTAATGGCAAAGTTTGAAATTCCAAGTCTTCACCTAAAACCTCTGGCTTTTTTTCTGTTTTTTCCTGCACAGGAGAAAGGTCTATGGACCCAACTTGATTGATGTGCCGGTCAAATCCTACCTCCGGCTGCTGGTGGACGAGGTACAAGGCCACAACATGTAACTTGGCTCTCCGTAGCCTTGCGCAGAAGGGAAAGATCAGTTTTTTCCTACTCAGAGCTGGCAGAAATAGATTGCATGTCAGCCAGGTCTGGACGGACCCGATGGGGCCCTCTGGGAAGCCCCTTGTTAGGGAAAAGCCCTGCTAAATACGTGGTAGGGCAGAAGGACCTAGTGACTAGGGCTCTAGACTAGATGTTTGGCGTACTGGGTTCTATTCCCAGCTCTGCCGGTGACCTTGGACTAGTTACTTCCTCTCTCTGCCTCCTGTGTCTATCTTGTCTAGTTAGAGACCCTGCCCCAAAGAGCTTACAGACTTCCTTACTATGCGTTTGTACAGCACCTGGCACAATGGAGTCCTGATCTCAGTTTGCGCCTCTAGGTACTCCTCTCATGCAGTCCTCTTCCTGTGTCCTTCTGCCACAACCAGAGGTATTTCCAGCATTGGGCACATTGATATGGCCCAGTCTGGAGCCCTGACAGGATCTTCCATGGTCCACGGTTCTCCCAGGAGCCAGCAGACCAAAAGATGTTTCAGGGTTTGTGTTTCACCATCTGCAAATCCTTCCGATGAGCACCTGCCACTACTCTAATGCAGTGCCACCTAATGTGAATTTTCAGAAAAGGCCTTGGAGAAACACCCATCGCTCTCTTGCTCTATCTCCAGTCAGTGGCTGGGCTGGTGTGGTTCGTGTGAAGTGTATTGTGTTTTCTCTCTCCTCGCGCCCCTTGTTGGTTTGTAATACCCAGGTCATGTCTTTGCTGTTCTCTTGGAGGGCTGGAGAAGGGCCCGTCTGAGCTCTGAAGGGGTGGGGCATTGACTTGCCAAGATCAAAGCAGCAGGAAGGAGACCAATGTAGCAGACGCAGTATGGCCAGAAATGATGGGCCTGGGTGAGCTGAGAGAGGCAAGGAAGCCAGCCCACATCAGGCTGCAGGATCTCCTAGCTCGGACGGGCGTGCCCTTCAGGAGTTGTAGGGGATCGATAGAGGTCCACATCCTGAGGAATGCAGTGCTCCCAGCCAGCAGGCAAAGAACTGGAGGCCGAGACGTGCTCTGCCCCCCAGCTTTCCCGGCATTGCCAGTCACGCCCTAATCTCGCTGTCCTTCAACAAGCCACCGCGTGTTGTCTGTGAGTTTCTTTGCACACTGGTTGCGTGAGCAGAAGTGCCCTTAATGGCACCTGCTTTTTCTCTCTTTCAGGTGTTGAATCCCTTCTACATCTTCCAGGTTTTCAGCATCATTCTGTGGGTCTGTGACACTTACTACTACTATGCTGCCTGCATATTCATCATCTCGGCGATATCCATAGGGCTGTCTCTCTACGAGACTAGAAAGGTGCGTGTCCGGCCTCCCTGGGAGGGAAGAGACAAAGGGCTGCGTTCTGCTGCCCGTCAAACAATCTGGGGTGGTTCCGGAGATGCTGAGTTAACAACGGCCAGACTGGGCAGACCCATGGTCCATCCAGCCCAGTGGCCTGTCTGCCGGCAGTGGCCAATGCCAGGTGCTTCAGAGGGAATGGACAGACCAGGCAATTGTCGAGTGATCCATCCCCCGTCGTCCACTCCCAGCTACCGGCAATCAGAGGCAGGGACACCCAGAGCATGAGATTGCGGCCCTGACCACCGGGGCTAAAAACCACTGGGAACAGTGGGCCAATTGTATTTTATATGGGACTAGGAGCTCTAGAGAAGTATCCTTTCATAGTCCCCATCCTTCCTGCAGGCTTGCACTCCGCACGGCTCACTTTACTTGCATTCCTTGTACAGCTGCAAGCATTTGTCCAATAGCCTTTTCCTAGCCAGGTAAGAATGAGTGGGGGTGAGATGGAGCAGGAATTATCAGCACGCAGCCAAATGGAGATCTCACGTTGTCAACCGTAGCACGAGCGCATTTAAAGTGTGACAGCAAATTACACCCCCCGGCTCCAGTGCCTCTGGCACTGCCTAAAATAACCAGCACCAGCAATCCAAGGGTGCTTCTGGGGTTTGTATCCTCCTGTGCGTCGTGAATCTCTGCTCCACACTGTAGGTCCTTGTGCCTTTAGTGTATAACTGTGAAAGCATGTGAGTGGGTGGGAGATGAAGAAGGAAGAGGAGAGACACAGGAACATGACAAAGATGGTACAGAACAGAGCCAGATCTCGGGTGGATTCTCCATCGCGTGAAGTCTGGAAATCAGTCCTGGGGGGCTTTCTGAAAGATTTCGCTCTAGTGCAACCTGCAGTTATGGGCGTGGTGCAGGTGTCACGGGGTGAAATTCTCTGGCCTGTGTGATGGAGGAGGTCAGGCTAGATGGTCCCGTCTGGCCTTAACATCTATGAATCCCTGGGGGATTTGCCCCGCCGTCACGTGGTGCCATTTCCGTTCTAGACTAGTCCCCGTAAAGTGTAAATCAGCATCGGTTAAAGCCCTTCCCGCCCTGCTAGCGGAGAGCTGTGTTTGATTCCTTGCAGCAAAGTGTGACGCTACGGAACATGGTGAAGATGTCGATCAGCGTGAGAGTCCGCCGAGCCACTGGAGGTGAGCAGCAGCACTAGGCTGTAATTCTCCATTGCCGCGTGAAAGGCAGACAGATGCCAGGTGCGTCTGCCCCGTCAGCACAGAGGTAAATTGGCCGGTGTTGGCAGAGCCATGTGGGGGAAGATCACCTTGTGCCTGCTGCTCTGAGTAGCCGGGTCAGGCGAGGCGGCGGGGGTTGGGGGTAGACTGGAGTGGATGCTTTGCCGGTTGCACCAAGGGTATTTTTGCAGTTGTTAATCAACAGAGAGGCTGCTGGCTACACTCTTAGGAGCTGATCCTGCAGATGCTACTGGGCATGCACGCTTGCTACTGTGAGCGTGTCCAGTAGCTTCAGTGGGGGTAGTTGGAGTATTAATTGCCATGCTCATAAAGTGAAATTCACCCTCCGCCCCCCCCCCCCCCATGAGCCTCCCCGTAAGCCTTTCAAACAGGATTCAAGCGGTGCATCTGCCTTGTGCTGGCTGCACAGCTGTGAACTTCACCCCATCAGGCCTTGCGGTAACTCTGCGCTGTTGCGGTAGTGAGATCTGATGTGTAAACTGCTCAGCAAAGTTCAGTGCCATGTGCAAGGACGCTATTGAATTTAAATCAGATACAGATCTAAAAAAAAAAACTTTCTCCCCTGTGATTATGGAGGCAGTGTTGTCTGGTGGCTAGAGCACAGGCCTGGGGATTCCGGAGACCTGGGTTTTATTCCCAGCTCTGCCACGGACCTGCTGGGTTTGTGCCTCAGTTTCCCCAGCTGTAATGTGGGGGTGGTGATACTTTGGGAAGCACTTTGATTATGGCGATTCAGCATTCCGATGAAACTGGCTTTTGGGGTTTAAACTTTTCCTTATGAAGGCCAGGAGCCTGTGAACGTTTAAGTAGACCTCACCCCCTGAGCAGCTCCATTCGTGTGAGTAATGCCAAGCACAGGTCTGCGGGATCCAATGCACATGGAAACTCCCTAGGCAAGGAGAAGGGGAACGCACGAGTTTCCCTTCATTGCCCATAATGAAGTGAGCTGCAGAAAGCAACACAGTATGACTCGTGAAAGGAAAAGCCAATTTTCAAAATGCTTTTTGTTCTAGCAACCGAGGTGCTGTTGTGAAGCACTAGGGATGATGATGATTTATTATCTAGTGCTTTCCCATCACTAGATCTCACAGTGCTTTACAAAGGAGGGCAGGATCATTCTTCCTGTTTTACAGATGGGGAAACTGAGGCACAGGGCAGTGGAGTGACTTGCCCAAGGTCACCCAGCAGGCTAGAGACAAAGCCAGCTATAGAAGCCAGGTCTCCTTAGTCCCAACACAGTGCTCTATCCACTCAGCCGTGCTATATTAAGCTTTGTAAAACTTCTAAAACAACATCTAAATTTGGGATGTAGGCAGGGAGCTGATGTCCCGTTCTAAAAGGAAAAGTGTACCTCCTGTTTAAGAAATGTCGCATCCATGTTCTCTTGTAAACCAGCCCAACTGAGCAGCTTAACCACGCTCCATTAGGCAGAATTTCTGACAACTGCCTTTCGGCTGAGCTCCAGTAAGCCGCCTTATTAGTTACAATTAAATTTTCTCAGTAGATAAAAGGCTGGCTTCTTGTTTTCCTTTTTTAAGCAGCTGTTTGCCTGGAGTCTGGCACCCTGTGATCACAGGATTAAAATGAAAAGGTTAAATATTACATGAGACTTACTTAAAGAACCGATTCCCGCCAGCCCCTGCTGACTCGGCTCTTTGTATCTCATCTGTGAAAGGTTCTCTCTTACGCTGGCAGGGATTTAGGGCTTTGCGGAGTACCCAGTACGGGATATCGCCTCATGCTGTCTGTGTGTGCGCCTGTCAGTGTGATGCTTGATGTTCTATAAAATAACTAAGCAGCCACTCAGAGCACAGATATTAAATGCAGCACAACAAATAATTGTAAGCCTTCAAAGCGGTAATTACTAAACCGCTCCAATTTCAGCCTCGATCCTAGGCAGAGCAAGCCCCGTTCATTCGTTAGTGAAGATTTGGACTTTAATGCATTGGTGATTAAATGGAGGCGTGTCTCAGGGAAAAGTTGGAGGACCGAATCTAGGAGGCCTTCTCCCCAAGTGGCATGCTTTTAGTGATACTGACATGCTTTCCCTCAGTGAGGTGAGGGGAAAAGTACAAGACACACCCGGCCACATGTACCCAAAGTGTATTGCTGCTGCGGAGATATTTGCTCGAGGAGCACATGTGGCCAGTGTTGTCTCTTGGGTCCCAGTCCAAGGCCCTGGGTTCTAATCCCAGCTCTGCCACTGACCTGCTGCATGATCTGGGGGTGTCCTTTCCCTCCTCTGAGCTTCAGGGTCCCCCATCTGTGAAATGGGGCCCGTGCTCTTTAACTCCTCTGTAAAGAGCTGTGAGATCTGCTGGTACCAAGCGCCACGTGCCTGCTTGTTACAGCAGGAGGAGTCTCTGACTGCGCTGTGGCTTGCCTGCCTTTGCAGAGGAGGCAGAGGTGAGCTCTCTGGACCTGGTGCCAGGCGACTGCATCAGTCTCCCCTCTGATGGGTTCGTGGTCCCTTGCGACGCTGCACTGCTCACCGGGGAGTGCATGGTCAACGAGAGCATGCTGACAGGTGAGCAGGGTGGGGAGCCCAGGGGGGCCAAGAGAGAGGCATCCTGCATGCTGGGGAGGGTGTTTGGTGGGGTGGAGAGATCTCCGCTTACCCAGACCGTGACTGTGCCGCTCCGGCCGTTCGCATCGCCCACGCTGCCAGCTGGGGAGAGGAATCGGAGCTCAGATGTCTGGCTGAGCCTGTGTTCCCTGGCGCCGCTCAAATAATAGCAGCAAAGTCGCATCAGGATCGAGGCTAGCCACTCGCGGGTAGCCGGGGGCCGGGTGGGCTTGTCCAGCCCGTGCTGCCATGACTTTGCTGCTGCTGTTGTTGGAGCTAGCTGGACCGAAGCTAGTTCAGGGACATCTACGTGTTCCACAGTCGCACCTCTGAGTGCAGTGTAAACCTCCCCTAAGCCGCTTTTGGGACGAGCGCGTCATTTAGCTCCTGAGTGCCCCTTTCTGGCCATCCAGAGGAACAGCAAGGACTGGCTACGCCAGGAGACTTTCCCTCAGGGCCCTGTGGTGAGGGCACTAACCTGGGACTTGAGAGAGTGGTGTTGGATTCCTTCCTCTGCCACAGGCGCCCCGTGTGACCTGGAGTGAGTCACTTCGGGCCAGAATTGTACAGGCATTGAGGCGCGCACAGGTGCAGGTCGGCACCTCGCTGGATTCTCAAAAGCGCCTTGGTGCCCACCTCCCACTGATTTCAGTGGTTGATTTTCAGTGGGCCCCTGTCTGCATCTTTAGGCATCTGAACATTAATGGGGCAAAATAAAATCTGGCCCTTAGAGAGAACTCAGACCCTGGCTGAACATAAAGGCATTTCTGTATAAATCTGTCTGTCCGTAACTTCGGTCACCAGCTGAGTTTCTCCTGTAGGGGAGAGCGTCCCAGTGATGAAGACACCTTTACCCAGCGGACCCCAAGCCACCAACGCGATCTATTCCCCCGAGGAGCACAGACGACACACGCTGTTCTGTGGGACTCAGGTCCTCCAAGCCAAATCCTACGTGGACAAGGAGGTCCTGGCTGTGGTGACACGCACAGGTAGCTGCATCTGGGAGCAAATGCAGAGCTCCCGGTCCCGAGCGTCCCTCTGGGCTGCAGCATTACCCAGGAGCGACCCAAGTTTCATTGCTGCCTTGGGTGCGCCCCATGGGCTGCTTCCCTTTTATCCTGAGGCTATCTGGAATTCTCCTTCCAGCCACATACACCTGCACTAGCGACTTTGCTCTTGGTTTAGCTCTGGTCCATTGAACAGAACGTTCTTAGTAGCCAAATTAAAGTGTATGGTCTCCTTGGCTAACCTGGCACCATGGCAGAGCAGTCACGATGCGGGTCTGCTGCTGAAATCTCTAACCTTCCTCACCGCCTGGCTGCTAGCTAACCCTTGTTCTCTGTCGTTAGCCTGCTATCCCCAGCGTTCAATGCAGCGTCCGCCCGGGGCCCTTCTGCACACGGTGTGTAATCTGCTCACTGACCCTGCTCTGCCATGGCTCACCGCACCCACCCAGCAGCATTTTCACGACGTGTTTCACTGGCCCACACCTACAGCCCTGGAGACTCAGGTTCCCACCCGTGCTGCGGGGGATTTCCTGCCCCGCAGGGTGAGTTCGGCTGGAGAGCACCGAGCTCTGCTGAAAGCGGGAGGAAAATCTTCCTTCCTTCCTTCCTTTCAGGGCAGGTGGAATTTTTAGGAGTGCAGAGCTGTGCTGTCTAGGAAAATGTGGGCAGCTGACTCACCTCGGCAGCCTGATCTGCTGGTCCTCGGGTTCTCTATACTGTGGTGTAAGGCACACCCAGCCCTGGGAGGTAGAAATACTGACTAGTCTGAACGGATGGGCTCTGACACATGCACGCACATGCTCCACGTGCACAGGTGCTTCGGTGATCCCCTTGGCACGGCAGCAGAACCTTGTTTACAGCCTGTCAGGGATATTACAGCCAGGTTTGTAAGCAGGGTTGAGACATGCTCCGTTTGCACAGTCAGGAGCTGTGAACTGATGAGGGAGGGAAGGAGGGGTGTGTGTGTGTGTGTGTGTGTGTGTGTGTGTGTGTGTGTGTGTGTGTGTACGTACGAACACCCTGTATTAAATTAAGTCTTCCAGCTGTGTTGCAAGTGCCTGTCTGCTCTGAGATGAGTTATGTCAAAGGGAATTGCAGGACTGCATCTTCACTTCGCCCCAAAATCCATGTCTGCTAATGGCCACAATTCACCGCACAAGTTTCCAAGTCAATAAGCATCTTTTTTCCCTGCCTCCTCTCTTCCCCAGGGTTCTGTACAGCCAAAGGGGACCTGATCAGCTCTATCCTCTACCCCAAGCCTGTGAGTTTCAGGTTCTACAAGGATGCGGTGAAGTTCGTCCTCTTCCTTGCAGCCCTGGGTACGTCTGAAAGCGGGCGGCATTACAAGCACCAGTAGACTGGAGCTGAGTGTCTTATTAACTGAGGAATCCCCTTTACAGCCGTCCGTTCTCTCTCTTGCAGCTCTTATTGGCACCATATACAGCCTCATCATTTTGATTAAAAACCAGGTAAGCCGACAGTGATGGGGAAATCTTTCTCCCCTCCCAGCCCTCTTCCTTCTGCTCCCCTCATGCATCCTTTGATTTGGATCCAGGCTTAGACCAGGAATGGTCTAAACAAGTTTGGTATGTTAAAGACGCTGGCACGGACGCACCTCGGCATTGTGCTAACTCCAGTTTTGTCCAATGGCCAGCACTTGCAGACTCCACCTGGGATCTGCTCTGGGTTCCTTCTAGCTCTCTCCTCCCTACTCGTAACAAACATCCTGCAGCTGAAACTTAGCTGATGAGTTGGCTGACACGGAATAAACCTTGGCGTTCAACTCTCCTGGGCTCTGCCGGGATAATGGCAAAGACAGTTTGTCTTTAGTGACTGATGAAGGAAGCAGAGGGTGACTCAAGACAAACTGTCTTTAAATTTAGAGACAGCCCCTCCAAGCAGAGGGGACACCTGCAGAAATGCCTGCGGGCAAATCTGGTACTTGATCGTCTCATTGAC
This sequence comes from Emydura macquarii macquarii, assembly GCF_026122565.2. Lineage (NCBI taxonomy): Eukaryota > Metazoa > Chordata > Testudines > Chelidae > Emydura > Emydura macquarii. The sequence continues at coordinate 50,804,464 of NW_027132905.1, forward strand.
CCTGCAGTAAATGCAGAGGCAAATCACGCTCCCAGAAAGGGAGCTGGGGCTTCTGAAAACCTGCATCACATTCCAAGTTTTTATTTCCTCCCTCTGTCTCTCTCTGGGGTTGTCAAAGGCATTGCTGGCTTTTGTGTGCCTGATGGGGAAAGGTCTGGGAAATCCCAGGTGCCCTCAAACCCAGGTGGAGTCTGCCAGCGAAGATCCACTCAGGAAGCCCTTTGCTTTATTAAATACAGCTGTGCAGTGTGCTGTGGGCATTTGTGCCTGATGGGCCATCTGTTCCTGATGGTGCTCACGTGACCTGCGGATCCGAGTGCTGCACTGTGGGTTAATGTCCTACAGAACCTCCACCCGGAAGGCGCCTAATTTAAGATGCGATCTCTCTCTCTCTCTCTCTCTCTCCCCTTCCCATTCCTGGCTGTCGCACGTGGACAGGTTCCTCTCAAGCAAATCATCATCCGTGCGCTGGATCTCATCACGGTCATCGTGCCCCCCGCGCTCCCCGCTGCAATGACCGTGGGCACCATCTACGCCCAGAACAGGCTGAAGAAACACGGCATCTTCTGCATCAGCCCTCCCCGGATTAACCTGTCTGGGAAAATCCACCTGGTGTGCTTTGATAAGGTGAGTCCCCAGGGATGTCCGCCTTGCGCCATGACCTCTGCTTCTGGGGCTGCAGCTGGCTTGATGGACTACCAGCTTGTGGGCTGATCAAGTTATTTCCCCCCCCCCTCCTCCTGCTGCAGACAGGAACCCTCACCGAGGAAGGCCTGGATGTCTGGGGCGTTGTTCCCTTGGAGAATAACTACTTCCTGCCCATCACCCATGAGCCCCGCCGCTTGTCCGATGGCCCCTTGCTGTACTCACTGGCCACCTGCCACAGTGTGTCTCTGCTGCGGGAGCAGCCCATAGGAGACCCTGTGGACCTCAAGATGGTGGAATCCACTGGCTGGGTAAGAAAGAGAGGAGTCAGGGTATGAGCCGAAAGGTTTTGGTCTGATTTGGGGTGCAGGGGGAGGTTGGGAAGCTTCCAGGGGAGTGAGTGTTGGCTTGCATCTTCTGTGGGTGATTTGCAGAAGGGGTGAGATAGTGGCTGGTCTTCTGTATCCCTCTCGGAGCCCTAGGGCCCTCTCCCTACCCCCGTCCCCTTCCACTTTACACCCCACCCGACTGCACTGGCTCTGCATCGCAGCCTTCGTCCTTCTAGCCCAAAGAGACCAGAAGAAGCACCTGGGGGGGGCCCGTTCATGCTACGGAGAGGGCGCCATCCAGGTAGTGACTGAAAGGCATAGCCACTGAGTGACTCTACTTGTGGTTCGATGTGGAGAGTGTTCAAGAGACCAAATAACCACGCTCAGCCAGATCTGTTGTCTAAAGTCCGTCAGTGCAGCACAGGGCAGAAAGAGTTAACAGGCAGAGTTCCTTTCCCGGAAGTGAATTCTCTGAGCTGTGCTCAGTTCACCTTACACAGATGATGGGCTTTCAAATGCCCCCTTAAACTAGCCGTCTTTCGTAGCATGGCTGCTTGTAAGTCGCACGGCGCCGTTCACGTCCCGTGACGTTTAACTAGCCGGCTGGTGCCAGCTTTGTCTTCGGTGCCTCCCTGGACTTTCCCACCTGTCCTTTTGAGTATTGAATTCCAAGCGTTCGAGGGCTTGAAGATACTCCCTAAAGCGTTTGGACGTATCACAGCATTTCCTTGCGCCCCATTGATCCTTTCTTCCAGACATTACATTGAGTACACGGCGCTCATCCATCTAACTCCTGACACTTTCTGTGTTTGCCTATGCCAAGTGCTAAACTATACTTGTCCCAGGGTGTCGTGGGATGTATGCCTTATAAGCACAACACAACTTAACATGATTGCCCAACACACACACACATCTCCTATGAATACCCTTCACATAATACCTATCAATGTGATCTGTGTATATTGTGTGCGTATAATCCATAGGTGTTGGCTAACAGTCCCCTGCTTGGTAACGTAAGCATTCCGTCAGGGCAACACCTTAGCCAAATTAACACAGGAAGCAAAGGTCAGAGCCAGATGTATAGTGTTCTAGCCAACTGCATAAGCAGCAATACATGATTCATAAAACCATAGAAGATGGGTTGGCAGGGACCTCAGGAGGGCAGCTAGTCCCACCCCCTGCTCAAAGTAGAACCAACCCCAACTAAACCATCCCAGCTGCGGCTTTGTCAAACTGCCCCTTAAAAACCTCTACAATGTAGATTCCACCACCTCCCTCGGTGATTAATCCCTCGGTGATTAGTACAATTCAAACAAGTACTCCTTGTAATATAATCAGAACCTAAAGCTTCTGTCCAAGTGTGGGAATTGATCATCGTCAAGGGTAAGGTGATCCAAGGTTTGCTCTGCTTTAAGCATGTCATTGCTCACCTGAACCGTGTGCTCTCTTACCTTTTTGTTTTAATAAACAATTACAATTTAAAATGAGGGGATCCATATGTACAGTCAAATCTGGCACTTGTATTTTGTATTTCATCCTGGTGTGACACTTACTTGGAATTATTTTGAAAAGGGGGGATAGGCATTAGTAGTCTATGACCCGAAGTACTACGCACACGAGGAGTAAAACAGACATTTGGAAAAGTGATACCACAAGTGGAGGTTTCCTGTATATAAATGTCCTGTAACTAGCTACTACACAGAACTGCCTATTCGAAGTACAGGTTACCCTTATTGCTGGCTATCATAGATCTAGTGCCACTTAGCTGCTGCTGTCTCATGCCATGTGACGCTTACTGGCTTTCCTGTCTCATTATACTGGGCCAGGCCTGCACGGCCACACACTGGAGTTGCAATGTCAAAAAAATATTAAGGCAATGCATTTTAGAGAACAAAAGTTAGACAAAAGAATGAAACATTTAATGGGGCTTTGTTACCTTTTTATTTAAAACATGTAATAAGAATTGATAAAAATCCCTATTTGCCCACTTCCTTTTATTAGTTTAATTAACTTCAGGAATTTCACATTACAGAGCTGTTCTTAAGGTAAAAGTATAGGCGTAAGAGAAACCATGTTTCATATATTCGTATCTAGGATTAGAAGCAGAAGCTGTATTTTTGTTGTTTGGCAACCATGTTTTCAAGAAAGTGAGGAGTTTCTTTAGTAGTTGCATTCCTGAAGGGTTAAAACCATTCGTCTTCCTGGCTTTATTTAAAGGTTTCATTTGAAGTATTTTGATGATTTTTGTTGCTGTTTTTTCAGTCCCCCCATCTCTCTGTGCAATGGTGCTTCTGTAATAATTATAACTCTTAAAACAAAGGGGGAGGATAGAGGGGGAAGAAGCAATATAGGAAGAGAGAGAAACCTGAGCCAGTGGAGACCAATTAACTTTGTGAGTGCATTTTAAAATGCAAGCAGCAGCGAGTTTAGCAAACTGAGCTGAGTGAGTAATACAAAAGAAAAATGAAAGGGGCAGGGTTTGGACAGAGAGAGGATGTAAAGGAACGATTTGAGCCATATATAAAAACATTAGTGGCAGAAGTTTGCATGAATAACTCTGGAGAAGTGGAGTTCAGTGGGTTAGAGCAGGGGGGCTTGGAGCCAGGACTTCTGGGTTTTATCCCGGCTCTGGGAGGAGACTGGGCCCTGCGATTGTCCCTGCAAAACCTGAATGTGTTTCCCCAAGTCCCTGTTGCTTGTGTCTGCCCTCCCAAGGGATCACAGGCGTGCTCTGCCGTGCTGCAGTTAACCATTTCTGGGCCAGTCAATCCACGTTGTCAGGATTTTTAACCTGCCTTTGCCAACCTAACGTCTGTCCGTCTTGCTGGCTGTGCCTTACCTGACTGTCTCCTGGCTTCCCTTTATTCCTTGTCAACTAGAAGCAATTACAGCTGCTGCTACCTTCCGTTGATGGTTTTCATTTCCTGTTTTGATCTTGTTCTGGTTTGAACCCTTCTTCTAGTCCTTCGACTTGTTTCCTTCTTTCTCTAACTTTTACTTCACAGAAAGAATCCCAGAGTCATGACCCGCCTGGGTGAACCACCCCCATAATTAGCTACATATTTTCATACAAAAGAGCCGAGAGCTCTTTTATTATGGTTTTCGGCCATCGTTACTGCTGATTCTTGGGCTTTGGCGTTGTGCTGTTTTAGCCTACAGGGCTTTATGCCCAGAAAAGTAGTTTGCTTTTATTAGTTTCTGCTAACCGGTTATTTTAAGGTGCTTTGCCAACGTAGCACGTATCAACTCTCTGTCCCGCCCCACAAGCGGGCTAGTCTGCAGCAAGTGTGCATAGGATCTCTACTCCCCAAAATCCAACCGCTCTGAGATGGCTATCTTGAATCCAAATGGCCCACTGCCCCATGCCAAGATGGCTTGGCAAACAGCTCCTGTCTGGCTTGCCAACTATTGACTGAAGGGTGTAGCCAACTCACTGTCTGCACGTGTGGTTCAATACTCAGAATGTTCAAGAGACCCAATAAATCCGGCTGGGCTTGGTTCTTGTCTAAAGGCAAAGCAATATGGTACAGGAAAGCAAGAGTTAACACATCACCAGTCCTTCCCAGGCAGTGAATTCTCCCAGGGCTGCAGTTGCTTCTTGCTGCTTCAGCTCTAAAGCACATCTGTGTGCAGCTTCCTCAGTTTCCCTGGCCTTAGCTGCTGCTTTAAGCTAAGGGTATGTCTACACAGCATTTTGGAGCAAGCCAGGGTTGACAGACTTGGGCCGGAGGGGCTTGGCGCCAGTGCTTGAAAAGTAGTGGTAGAGACATCGCTTTGAAATTGCAGTTTGGTCTGGGAAGCCCACCCCCTACCCAAGGCTTCAAACACTAGTGCAGGTCCCCAGTCCGTTGATTCCCGTCGCTCCAAAATGCTGTGTAGACGTGTCCGAAGAGGCCACGTCTGAAATGCAAATAGCCGCCTTTGTTTAAGGAGCCCGTTGGTTTCGTATGGGTTGGTGCTGCACGCTCAGCTGTTGGGTGGGGCATGGACGCTGGGCCTGCAGAGAAGGGGCTGCATCTTCTAAAGTGCCCGACTTGTTGGTTTCAGATCCTGGAGGAGACCGAGGGGGAAGAGGCCGAGCTGCACGCCGTCCAGCTCTTCAGGACAAAGGTGCTCGCGGTGATGAAGCCTCCGCCTATGGAAGAACAGCCCCACGACATGGTGAGCGCCGGGGCTGGGTGGTGTCCTGACGGCACAGTGCTGAAAGTGCCATGGCTGGAGTGGAAGAGAGGGGACGTTCTATACTGCACTTCAGAGGGGAGCAGCCCTGTACCGCTGAGTTTCTCATGCCACGAACAGGGCCCCCCCATGGGGTGAGGAGGGAAGGGTACACTTTACCAGGCTGCAACCCCCATTATCATGAGGAAAACAATTGTCCTGGCTCCTGAGAGTGTAGATATGGGATGAGGGATTGTGGTATGTGTGTGGGACGGGGCCCGTGTTACAGGTTTGTCCTGGGCCCGAAAAAATTATGCTTGGGCCCTGGCCACAAACTCTTAATTAACGGGCTGGCACCTGCTGCCAGGGTGACATGGATTCCTAGGTTCCAGGACCACTGTGATCATCCAGTCTGACCCCTGTTGAGTACGGGCCAGAGAACGTCCCCCAAAACGTCCCAGAGTTCTGCCTCATAGGAAAACATCACTTCTGATTCAAAAATGGCCCGTGATGGAGAATCCACCCTGCCCTTGGGCAAATCGTTCCACTAGCTCACCGCCCTCACTGCTAAAAATCTGCTCCTCGCCCGCAGTCTGTAGCTGACGACCCTCTGCCTCCAGCCCTTCGAGTGCGTCCGACTTTTCAACGCAGTTTTTTTTTTTTCAAAATTTTTCATCAACCTAAAAAAAAAAAAAAACCAAGGCCCAACACCATGTTTTGTTTAAGATCAGCCAAAACCTCTCAGGTCGATTCAGAATGCAATTTTTCCTTTTATTTGTGTCAAGGGGATTGAAACAAAAACACTTCTGGTTTTTTGTTTTTGTTTTTTATTTGGTTTGGCCATTTTCAGGAGTTTCTTCACTCTTCTTTTTTTTTTTTTTTTTTTTTTTTGAATTGGCCAAATGTGAATTTGAAATGCTTTTTCCAAATGAAAAGTTGAAATGAAACATTTTAACTTTAAAAAAAAAAAACAAAAAAAAAAAAACATTTTTCAGTTGAAATTATTTAGTCAAATATCAACCCGAATTCATGAATGGTTTCAGAGCCCCCCAGAATGCACTTTTGATGCCCCTCCGCCCCCCCCCCCCCAAAAAAAAAAAGAAAAAAAAAAAAAACTTATTCAGATGTGCCGATTCCTACCACCCCAGAGGCAAGCAGTGATTCTGGAGGTGGGTATGTGTCAGTTTGTGGCTGGAACCCTGCCACCCACAACTGATGTGCCATATAGTCTTAGTCTCAGCAGTCCCTGGGCATGTCACTGGGTTCCGTTTCCTCCCCAGAAACACACGGTCTCCGTTGGGATTCTCCGTCGGTTCCCGTTCTCCTCCTCCCTGCAGAGGATGAGTGTCCTGGTGAAGCTGCCTGGCGTCGCCCCTTCAGAGGCGTACATGAAGGGGGCTCCAGAAATGGTGGCCAGCCTCTGTAAGAAAGAAACAGGTAAAGGGCAGGGCCTGTCGTTGGCACCCACCTCTCATAGCCAGGGGTGTCTGACCCGACTGCTGGGTTTGCTGTCCGCAGTGGAAACCACCCATTGGCATTCCTTAGTTCTTCACTGATGACCTAGGTAGGAGGCAAATGGTTCAGGTTTCATGAGCAGCGACAACAGTGAAACCTCTGTTTATGGTAGCCTGAGTTTGGAACGCTTTGGTTACTCCATCTACAGCAAACCATGCAAGGGGATCAGCTGTTAGGATTGGGGGGGGCAGGTACTCACTGAACAAGGCTAAGAATCTCTGCCACCCAGATCTCTCTAGATCGTGTGCCTTGATTGCCAGCTACTTCAATAGCTATGAACTTCCTGATCCCTTATCTTGAGAGCAAAAGGGAGGGGCTCAAACCACCATGTGGGCAGTAGATGAAATGAGTTGCTCTTGAATTTCCAGTAGCCCTCAAAGTGCTAGGAGCTCACACACACTAGATCAGGAGTCTGATTTGTCTTTCGTACCCCCAATTTTCACCTTACTTAAAAACGACTTGCTTACAAAAGCAGACACAAAAATATAAAAGTGTCACAGCACACTGTGACTGACGAATTGCTGCCTTTCTCCTTTTTACCATTTAATTATAAAATAAATCAGTTAAAATATAAATACTGTACTTGCATTTCAGTGTATAGTATATAGAGCAGTATGAATTTGTACTGACTGCGCTAATGCTTTTTATGGAGCCTGTTGTAAAATGAGGCAAATATCTAGCTAAGTTGATGGTACCCCCAGGGATATGCGTACCCCTTGCTGAGAACTACTGCACTAGATCAGACGTTGTTCCCAAACTAGTTCTGCCAATAGTCCCTGGTACCTTGGACATAGTTTACAGTTCTGAACTGACACAGCCTTTTTATTTTTTGCAGTCCCTGTGGATTTCTCCCAGTTATTACGACACTACACTACAGATGGTTTCCGGGTCCTGGGGCTCGCCTACAAAACACTAACTACTGTCCGAACCTTTGAGGAAGCTCAGCAGCTGACTAGGTGCGTGAGCCTGCATGAGATTTCCATTCATTCTTACTCTCCTCTTCCCCTTTCATTTCTTGTGTGATCCTTGAGACGCTTCAAATCCCCCTGCGTCAGTTAGAACTGGTGACATTTTTTTGATCAAAATTCTTTTCAGAGAAGAAAAAAATGGATTCAGTGACATGGGAATGTTTCACAAATTTCTGTCTGTTTCACTGAATTGTTTCAGCTGCAGGGAGAAAAAGAACTAAATAAAAAAATTAAAATGTTTTGGGTTTGTTTGTGTTTTGATCTTTTAATTTTATTAAACTGATCAAAACTGTTTAAAAATAGTTGAAGGAAATGTTTCATTCAGTCCCAAATGGATGGATGGATGGTTGGTTGGTTTGTCTATAATTACCAGCAAACTGAAAAATCACTTATTTGCATAACTCAAGAGTCAGCATTAAAGCAAAAATTAATTCAGGGAAGTTCTGTGGCCTGCGTCATAGGCGGTCAGGCTGGATGATCACAATGGTCCCTTCTGGCCTGAAGATCTGAATCTATGAATATTAGGAGATCTAAATGGCTTTGAAAGGATTAAAACGTCAATCCGTCTGAAGTAACAGCCAGGCCATTATCCAGTGATATCGCTGCACGCTCTGATTCCCTCCCCTAAGCTTGTTCTGGCATCTGACACTCATGCCAAGTACCTGGTTGTGTCCTGGCAGGGACGCCGTAGAGAGTGGAATGACTCTCCTTGGCTTCCTAGTGATGAGAAACTTTCTCAAGGCGGAGACGGCCCCGGTGATCCACCTGCTGAGGACTGCAAACATCCGCACCGTCATGGTGACAGGTAATTGATGGAGCTGCTGCTGGGGTGGGGACAGGAGAGGTCAGGTCTGTGGAAGGAAACATGTGTTTATACCTCATTGCAACTTACAGGAATAAACGGCCTTTCTAATAAGTGTGGGATCTAGTGGTTAGATCAGGGGACTGGGAGCCAGGACTCCTGGATTCTTTTCCCAGCTCTGATGGTTAGAGCAGTGGGGACTGGGTGTCCTGGGTTCTACAGCGTTTTTGACTCTGCCGTCAGCTCTCTGAGTGTCCTTGGGCAAGATGCTCTGTTCCTTAGTTTATTCATCTGTAAAATGGGGCTAACAAAACAGACCCCTTTCACAGGGGGAGGGGACTGGGAGCCTCATGTGTTCATAGTCCCTTTCATCCAAGGATCTCTAAGTGCTTTACAAATGTCCCAGAGCACAGAAAAGACTCTTGAACCAGGCTTGTGCCTTACTTGTTTTTCTCTGATGGATAAAGAAGGCTTGCAGGTTTTTGGGGAAGAGCGTGACTTTAATGGGGAAGGTCTGCTTTCTTGCTTTTTTTTTTCTCGTTATTTTATTATTTATTATTACCCTTGGCAAAATCAGCAGTGTTCAGCCTGGTTCTGGCTGTGGAAACACGAGCCAATGCGGCGCTGTCTGCTGTGAGCTTCCCAGAGGTGTGAACTCCCCCGTTGGTCTCTCGTTGCCAGGGGACAATATGCTGACGGCGGTGAACGTGGCCAAGAGCTGCGGGATGGTGGAGCTGAAGGAGCGGGTGGTGTTCGTGAACGCCTCGCCTCCCAGCCCCGACAAACCCGCCGCCCTCAAATTCATCCCGTCCGAGGACTCGCAGGGACAGGAGCAGCCCGAAGTGAGTCCTGGCCGGGACTGCAGGAAAACCCAACAGCCTCGTGTGTGGATCCCTTCCCTCCATGCAGCATTATGGTTATGGAGCACACGGGGCCATGCAAGAGCCCTCTTCTCCCCTCCCCAGAGCTGGAGTTTGGGTTTGGAGAGCTGGATGCCCCGCGTCCCATAGCACAGGGCATGTTCCTCCTCCAGCCCCAGGAGCCTGCAGAGGCGCTCAGTGACTGTTGCCCTTATTCTTTCCTCTTCTTTATTATTTGCATCCTAGTGTTGCCCGGAGGCACCCATCAGGAGCTGGGCCCCATTGCACCATGAGCTGCACAAGTGCTCTGTATCTTGCTCATGCAGGCAGGCCAGGTCCCTGCCCCCTAGCCCTAAGAATGTGCTCGTCCTTGGGTTTTTGGCTGAGCCACTAAAACCGGAACATGCAGGGCCAGACTGGAGCATGGCAGGTGCTGAGCGTATGTGTGGCTGTGCGAACGTCTGGCTGCTTTAGGCAACGGGATACGATTCATCTTGCGCTTCCTCAGCCGGGGCAGGACACCTTCAAGGTGCCACCCCCCGGGCTCAGCAGGATGGTGACTGGGTCGTGGATCAGGCTGCGCCCCTGATTTAGGGGCGGCGGGATGGCCCAGATTTCTCAAACTCCAGCTCTTTCTTTGGTCCGGAGACGGATGGTCTCCCTGCCTCTGCAGTCTCACGGGGCTCCCTCCCACGTGTACAAACAGGCCCCAGGCGTCTTGGCTGATCGCAGATGCTAGGGCTAGGTTAGGCCGTGGAAGGAAGTGAGGGCAGCGGGGAGCTGAGCGGCTGTGGTTTGGTTTTCTCTGCAGGGCCTGTACCAGCAGGAGGGCTGTTTCCTCCAGCAGCAGCAGCCTTGCCATTTGGCGCTGAATGGGAAATCCTTTGCCGTGGTTTGCGATCACTTCCCCCACCTGCTGCCCAGGGTGAGTCCTTCCCCTCCCACCCCTTCGCCTCCCCCCCTTATTTAAACAGATGCTGGCAGTGGGGATGGCTAAGATCTCCCACCCACCACCTGTCTGTGCTTCGCGCTCCTCTTCCTTGTTTTCTGCCCCGGCCTGGCAGTAGCAGAATAGAGACGCACAAGCTGCGGGGTTCCCAGACTGCCAGGAGTTTGTCTCCCTGCCATACGTGTGAGGAGGCAGCCCCTGCCCTGTAGGATTTCAGGGCCCTGTGTCATTGCTGCTACGAGCCTCTCCTACGCTTGCTTGCCACGGTCCAATGCTCCAACCTAATCCCTGTGGAAGCAACCCGGGGACCAGAGTCACACCAGCAAGGAGAACGGCCCTTCTCTGGGGCAGCAGCCGTTCCCGTCGTGTTAGGGAGCCCCGGCCTCTTGCCCTGACGCAGCGGTCCATTAGCCTGCCGAGTAGCCGCGCTGGCTCTTGCTCTGCTGAAGTGCTTCTGACGCTGTGACTTACCTTACCGCGAAGCCCTTCCCCTTGCAGATCCTAATTCAGGCCACGATTTTCGCTCGCATGTCGCCTGACCAGAAAACTCAGCTGGTTTGCAGCTTACGGGACCTAAAGTAAGTTCCCTGCCCCGGGAGGTGGGGAGACGGAGGAGGGGGACAGGGCAGGTTAAGTGCCCTCTTGTCAATACAAAACGGGACGCTTCCTTTCTCATGGGCTCTTGGCAGCTGTGAAGCCCCTTCTGACTGACTAGTGTGAATGAGTGCCCGTCACCACAGACTGAAGCACGTGGCCTGGCAGCTAAGTCACGGTGGGTGGCCTGCGAAGTGCAGGCCAAACCGGAAGGCCCTGATTTTTAGAGTCCTGCCCCTCCTCAAGCATGGTGGGTCCTGGCTGCTCCGCCAGCAGCCCCCACACCCGCTGCAGCCGGATGGAAGGAGTTCAGGGAGGAGGCTGCCTCCGTGCTGGTCTCCCATCCCCCTGGGTGCAGCAGGGAAAGCGTGTGCGTCCTGTAGCCCCATGCACTCTACCTGGGTCCTGAGGCAGCAGCTGCATTCTGCAGCCAGCAAGAGGGGAGTGGCAGGCCACTTCTGGCCCCCCTGACCACAGATTGGGACTCTCTGATATAAACATTATACCGGGTTGCAAATGTTGCCCCTGCCGTCAGGGGTTTTGAGTTAATCTTTACGATTAAATGATTTTTATGGGGAGAAATGTTTCATAATGAAATGGGGCAGGGCAGGGAGTCGGACTCCTGGCTCCCACTCCTGCCTCTGCCACTGATTCTGGGGCAACTTGGTTCCCCTTCAGCGTGGTGAAGAGCTTTGCACAGGTCTGGCACCTTTGTCGGCAGATCTCAACGTACCATCAGTGCTTCTAACGCTCGATGCCAAACGTTTGCCCTTCCTTGGTGCGGGGAGCTCCCGTTTCCGGGAGCAGCGGGGGCCGGGATGAGGTTGGAATCCTTATGCCCCTAGTGCATGCGTCTCTCTCGCCGCAGCTACTGCGTGGGGATGTGCGGAGACGGCGCCAATGACTGCGGCGCGCTGAAGGCCGCCGACGTGGGGATCGCGCTCTCGGAGGCGGAGGCCTCGGTGGCGTCGCCGTTCACCTCCAGGACCGCCAACATCGAGTGTGTGCCCCTCGTCGTAAGGTGAGCGTCGGCTGCCACGAACCGCAGTCCCATGTGTTCGGGGAGGGAGGGGAGGAAGGGGAGCTCTGGGGGTGATGCCAAACGAGGCAGGGAGGGGATGTGAACACGCCAACGGGTTGGCAAAATGGCAGGAAGGACAGGTAGGGGCTGCCGGCGTGTGGCCTGGAACGTGGGGATTAATCAATAATATTCTGAGAATCTCGGCGCTTCTGTTCTGGTGACCGTGGCCTCTGACTTCCCGTTCCCAGGTATCTCCACGTCTTGCCCTCTCTCCTCTTCACCCGGCCAGGAGTTTAGAGCACCAGGGCATGCTCTGCTCTGCCCCCTCCCTGGGCAGAGTGGGTCCCAGGAGGTCCCTTCTGGCTCTCATGCTGACTTTCTTGCTGGGCCCCTGTCCCTCCCGGTCATGCTTCTCAAGGGTTTCTCGATTGCCCCGATCCCAGAGTGCTGCAGAAATGCCAAGTGGGAGCGTTCCTGACGTGCCCGGGTCCTAGCCACGGCCTCTCTTGGCGTTAGGCCTGCTGGCAAGCTGCAGTCACCAGCAGTGTTTGTGAGCAAGGGAAGCCCCTCCTTTCCCTCACTGTCCCCCCCCTCCTTGCCCCAGCCCCCATGTAACTTAGGGCTCCTGCACTATCCACTGAGGCTGCTGCTTTGCCCATGAACCTGGTTTTCCTCCCTCCCCTCCATAACAGAGCGCTGTCCGTTCATAGCTCTGTCCGCACAGAGCGGCCCGTGTCCACGAATGGCGGGTGTGTCAAGTCTTTCTGATCTCTCCCCCAGGGAAGGCCGCTGTTCTCTGGTCACCTCCTTTGGGGTTTTTAAGTACATGGCCCTGTACAGCCTGGTGCAGTTCGTCTCAGTGCTTCTGCTCTATACGGTGAGTGTTTCTGGTACCGGCATTTGTGGGGCAGAGGAGAAGAGGGGACTGGATGGTTCTGGGGAGCTGTAAGGAGACCCTTCCACCTCCAGAGCCCCTGGTTTGAATCCCACAAGGGCCTGTTGTTAGCTACCAGCTCACGGCTGGTTAAGCAGGGCTAGCGAAGTGATGGTGTTGCTGCTTTGGGAGCATGGGGAAGAGAGGCCAAGAGTCGACTGGGCCATGGAGACTGAACTCTCCTGGGGCCCTTAGAGATGTTTTGGTGTCCAGTCCGGACAGGGGTGGGGTGCGCTGGCTGACTGGAAGGGAGGCAGCATTGCAGTTCTGGGTATAAGCCGAGGCCCGGGATCTCTGAGGCCATCAATTGAGCACCTTTCACTAGAGCAAAATGCTGCCAGGGCCGGGACTCCTGCGGGAGGCAGAACATGGAGCCCAACAAAAGAGGAGGCTCCCTGGCTCACCAGCGTCTCTGAGAGCCCTCCCTCCAGTGAGAGGGGGGTGGGCTTCAGAGGAGATCTCATCCAGGCCTGGGCTGCGAAATCAGCACTTGGTGAAGTGGGGGGGAAAGAGTTTGGGCAGGGGAGGGTCCTGTGATGCAGGACAGTTTGTGGCGCTGTGCGGCTCCTCTTTGTAAACTGGAGCTTGTCAAATTGAAGGACAAAACGCACCACTGCCCACTGCTGGATGGAATTGGAGCTGCCCCACTGTGTGTCATAACCCCTTTACTGCCAACAGCAAAGTGGGATTCTCCTTTAGCTCAAGTAGTCAGGGCCTGTGCTTTTCGTAACTGAGTCTCTTCCTGCAGCAGCCAGGCTGGTCTGAGCAGCTGGGCTCTGCAGCCACCATAACTTCCGCATCGGCCACCGATTTTGTTGCAGTGTTTTGAATTTGGGTTTTTCCTCACGTGATTCTGCTTGAGGGACTTTCTGTCACTGCTGGATTTGAACCAGTCCCCGACTGCCTAGTCCCCTGAGCCATCCCAGTCTGCTCCTGATGGAATTGTCCATTTCTCCTCCTTTCCTGCCCACGCCCAGATTAACACCAACCTGAGTGACTTTGAGTTCCTCTTCTTTGACCTGGTCATCACTACGACCGTGGCTGTGCTGATGGGCAAGACCGGACCTGCCAAGGAGCTGGGCACGAAGCGCCCCCAAGGAGCACTGATCAGTATTCTTGTCCTCGGCAGCCTCCTTCTCCAAACAGCTCTGCTAATCACAGTTCAAGTCATGAGTTACTTCATCACCGTCTCACAAAGCTGGTACGTGGCTGCCTGGGGCAGAAAGTTCCTTGCCTGGAACCTGCTAGAGCAGGTAGAAGGGGAGGACCCCTGCGGCCCAGCATGAAAGGTACCGTGTTGGGGATCCCCAAACGGAATCGGAGCTGGAGGCATCCAGCCTATATCCGGTCTCCTACCTGGCCGGGCATCACCTGTGTCAGGTGCCAGAACGTTGCAGTAGGCACGTAGGGAACCACCTGCCCCCAGAGGAAGTTCCTTCCTAACCCCTATCAGATGGGTCATGCCCTGAAGCATGGGGGTTCATACCCTTTCTTGTCCACTAATCCTCCACTAGAAACCGCATGCTGCTCTCTGCAGGCAGGTCCCGCAGCACCCCACTGCTGTCTGCGTTCAGAGCTCATGCCTGTTCCCTGCCCCCCCCCCCTTCTTCTCACCCAGGTATGTCCCGTTGAACAGCACAGTGACCGCTCCGCAGAACCTGCCCAACTACGAGAACACCGTCGTCTTCTGCATCTCGGGCTTCCAGTATCTGATCCTCGCCGTCGCCATGTCCAAGGGGTACCCCTTCAGGGAGCCGCTGTACAACAATGGTAGGGGCCGCCTCTCCGCACAGGTTGTCCCTAGTGGGCGGTGGCTCCCGTGGCTACTTGGCGTGAGTCTTCCGTTTTGGCCAGGGGGGGGCTCACACGTGAGCGCCGGCAGCTCCCAAGAGGTGGAAGGGGCCACTGGATCGTGGCCCCGCCCCTGCTCCGCCTCTTCCCCGAGGCCCCGCTTGCCACTGGCTCCTCTCCACCCCCTCCCAGAATAGGGAGGGCCGTGGCCCCATCGCTTTTTCCTGCCTTAGGCAAGCCATGGGGGTAGGGGGTGGAAAGGAGCAAGTGGCAGGCAGGGGGAGGCCTCTGGGGTAGAGGCGGAGCTAGGGAGGTAAGAGGCGGAGCAAGGGCGGAGCTAGGGAGGTAAGAGGCGGAGCAAGGGCGGAGCTAGGGAGGTAAGAGGCGGAGCAAGGGCGGAGCCTCAGGGGAAGAGGCGGAGTGGGGGGTGGGGCCGGGGTCCAGGTGCCAGTGGCCCCCCACGCTCGCTTCTATGGAGCCGCGCTTGCAGTGCTGTATAGGTAGCAGCAAGCCAGAGCGCCTCCTGGGGGGTGATCCGCTCTGCAGCCGCGGCATTACCCCCCCTGCTCAGCCGCCTTTTTTGGGGGCGGCTTAGCCTCCCCTAGCCTCTTCTACGCCCCGCCCAGGGTAACCAGCCCTTTGGGGAGGAGGGTGGGTGTCCCGGGTCTGTGGCCTCCGCAAACCCTCCGCCTGGCTTCTTTTGCCCCCAGTGCTGTTCCTGCTGCTCCTCCTCGCCCTCTTCGGCCTGATGGTTTGGTTAACCCTGTACCCGCTGGGCTTCATGAAAGCCGTGCTGAAGCTGAAAGACATCGGCGACATGAGCTTCAAGCTGCTGCTCCTGGGCGTGGCCGCGCTTAACTTCTTCACGTCCTTCATGCTGGAGGTAGGGGGCCGCTGCCTTCGGATGAACACCCCAACTGCGGGGGCAGGGTGCCCCCCTCTGTCACTAGTCCCCCTCACAATGCCCCCCCCCCCGGGCCCGACATGCCAGTTGGAGTGGGGAGTGCTGGGCACTGCCCCTTCTACAGCCAGCCGGTGCTACAGAGCGGCTCTCGCAGGGCTGGCGTTGGTGTGCACGCCCCCATGTCTCCTGCGAGGCTGGAACCCCGCTGAGGCTGCCCTGACCCTGTGTCCCTTCCTCTCCTCCAGACCGCCCTGGATCACGGCATACTCAACTGTGTGCGGAAGCTGCGCCGGAAGAAGGCGTCCAAGAAGCTGTTCAAGAGGCTGGAGAAGGAGCTCAGTCAGCAGCAGCTGTCCTGGCCGCCCCTCAACGAGCCCCTCTTCGCCACCCCCAAAATGTCCATCTCCGTGAGCTAGCTACGGCTCCTGGCTAGTTCTGCAGGGAAGGGACCATCTCCATGAGTCCAGCAACCGCCTGAAGGAGCTTTCTGGCCTTCCCCGATACAGCTCTGCTTATTTATTGTCATCTGTCCATCGCTGCCTTCCCCCTGGGCTCTGGGTACAGCAGAGATCCCAGTGCCCAGCCCCAGTGAGAGACCTCGCTCTGACCGCCCCAGGCGTGCTCGTCTCTGGGGATGGGGATGGGACGCAGAGGAAGGTGCAGGGGAGCCGATCTCCCCTCGGGCGCAAGTACTCAGCTCTCCCTTGCCACGCAGCAGCGCTACCACAGCGCCAGCTGCCCTCCCCTCGGAAACCTGTTACAGATCTCTGGCTGCGCTGCGTGCGTTGGTCGAACGCCAGCCGGGATTAGACACGTGCCAGTGACTGATCTGCTGGCTAGGTCCAGTGGCGGCTGTGAACCAGGAAGAGGAGCTGTCCGGGACTGCTGCTGTGTGCCCTGCAGAACGGGCCCCAGCTGACCGCCTCTATTCCTTCATACCCCATGGGACCACACTCTTCCACTCGCTGTGGGCTGACTGGGTCAGATCCGCAGCTGGGTGATTTGCCCTGGAGTGGGCATGGAGCAGTCCTCACAGCTATGCTGCACCTTGTTGGGGTGGGATAGGGGGTAACGTTTGAAAAAGGGGAACCCCCTACCCCGCACCCTTCTGTCCTTGGTGTTAAAAGCCACTCCCAAAAGATGGCCTCTTTCGCCATGATGCTGCACTCGTGTTGTGGCTCTCCTCACTGTGAACAAACCGCCTTTGTCCCTCCCCAGACGAGGCGGTGTCCCTCCGAACGGCCACGCGGAGGAGACGCTGTTAGCTTGCAGGACCTGTTTGCAACCCAGCCACTGTAGTAAACAAGTGCGTTCCCTGGCATGTGTGATGCTTGGCACTCCTTGAGAGCCCAGGCTTGACTAGCTGCTGGGACGTGGCCGAGGATGGGGCTATAGATGTTTAATTACAAGTATAGTTGAGAGGTATTTTTCTCCCGGTCTCCTGTTCATCAGAGCAGCTAGAATTGTAGCACCCGGCTGTACTCTCCATCCATACCGATCCTGGCCTCCTCTCATGGGAAGCACATTGCTGCTGCTGCTGCTGCTCCAAAAAGCTGGGCCGTCTGCAGCTGCCCTCTCTGAGAAGCTGCATGCCAGATTCCAATCAGGAGCCACCTCTTTGAAAGCCAGGGCCGGTGCACTGGTGATGCTTCGGCAAAGTCATGTAATTGAAATGGAAGATGTGTAAGATACAAGATCTATTTTTATTCGTCAAAGTGTATAGAGAGGGGTGTGCGTGCGTGTGTGTGTAAGTCAGGTATAATCTTCAACTTCGCTGTGGTACTTTTGTGTGTGTGTCTAATAAATCGATATTATTTTCTTGAAAACCGGCTTGTGCCATTTAATTCCAAGTGGCTACATTCCCCAGGTGCATCACAGCTTTGATATTCCGCATGTAATGGAGAGCAGGTACTGAGATAGAGCCGGGGTACCCAGGGACTAAATCATGCCTACCAAGAAACAGGAATGTGTATTTGTGATTGTGGAAAAATTCCTTTCTTCAACTAGCAAATGAACAGTAGTATTCATTATTTTTCATGTTTTTTACTGAGTACTGTTGGTTGTAGTATTTTTATATCTGCTCCTTCTGTCACTTGCAGTCTGTTGGCTTTACTGATACAAACCCATTTTAACACTGCCAAATGTAAGGTCACACATCTCTGAACAAAGACGACTAGGTCACTGTGTCATACCCTGATCGTTCAACAGCCATGTCCCCTCAGTTCTCCATCCTGGGGTGCCTTTTACACTGCTTCACTGTGAATTTACCACTCCTGGTCTCCTCACACACAGCCTCCAGTGTGTAAGTTACTCCCAGTTATACTGCAAGAGTGCTACAGCCAGCCACCCTTGAATTACACTGCAGAGCAACACCAGGAAATTCACAGGCCCAGGTTTTCTCCCCAGAAATGTACGTCTTGTACTGCCCAGCTCTCTATATGAGCTTGTGTTGTCCAAGAAACTCCATCGTTTTATTAATAGAAAATGAGATGCACCCATCCTGTGATCCCAAATGGAGCTTCCCAAACACTTCAATCCAAACACCCTGGTCTAGATAAAACGATAAGACAAGTTGATTAACTACAGAAAGACGGATTTGAAGTGATTACAAGCAATGAAGCATAAAAGTCAGAATTGGTTACAAGAAAATAAAAGTAAATTGCAGCTAGGGCCTAACTTAATAAGCTGGCGTGAATTCAAAGCAAAGGTCTCTCTCACCATATGTTACAGCAGTCTTACTGGCTGAATCTTTCAGGCAGGATCCCTCCCCCAGTTCAAAGCTGTTTCCTTTGTTCTTCAGGAGTTGTGGATGCAGTGGGAAGGGAGACAGGAGGAACTATTTGGGGCATCTCCTGTCTCCATTTATCGTTTTTTCTCCTCTTCGAGAATCATCTCCAGCTGAGGCTCAGGAGGCAGAAAGTCTGTGCAGATGGGAACCCCAGACTGTTTCTTTGTCAAGATGGAGGTTTTCACCCACATCCTCTTCCCTGCCAAAGAACGGCCACTTAACCAGGCGATGGTCCGTTTGATTTTGTTGACACCAGGCTGAGGCGTTGGCTTGGCTTTTGTCTCTGGGGAACTGGTTTGTGGCTGCTCCCCCAGACTTGGAACATGTCTAGTAATAACCTACAGGGGACTTCTATAACTTTACATGCAAAGTTGCCATGCATATTTTGCCTGGACAATAATGATCAGCAAACTGAGATTTCAGATGATACATTTTGTACAAAATATGCCTTGTGAGGTATCAGTCCTGTAAACAAGGGTATTGACCGTCAGTCACCCTTTACAAAATGTATAGCGTTTAAGGCCAGAAGGACAATTACATCATTTCGGCTGACCTCCTGTATCTCAAAGCCTATTACATTTCACTC
Source organism: Emydura macquarii macquarii (assembly GCF_026122565.2). Taxonomy (NCBI): domain Eukaryota; kingdom Metazoa; phylum Chordata; order Testudines; family Chelidae; genus Emydura; species Emydura macquarii. The sequence goes on from NW_027132905.1 coordinate 50,823,308, forward strand.
AGTTACCCTGTATTGAGCCCAATAACTTGTCTTTGGTTAAAGCATCTCTTCCAAAAAGTCTTGATCTGAAAACCTCAATTGCTGGAGAATCAACCACTCCCCCAGTGGTTAATCGCCCTCATTGTTAAAAAATGTAATGTCCAGTTTGAATTTGTTGAGCTTCAGCTTCTGGCCATTGGTTCTTGTTTATGCCTTGCCCCAAACGACTGTTCCTTGGAGAGCAATGGGTCTGAAAAGGATTTAGGGCTCCCTGTGGATAACCAATTTAACATGAGCTCCCAGCGCAATGCTGTAGCTAAGAGGGCAAATGGGATCCTTGGATGTATAAGCAGGGGAATATCGACTAGGAATAAGGAGGTGGTATTACTTCTGTATACAGCATCAGTGAGACCATCACTGGAGAGCTGTGTCCAGTTCTAGTGTCCACTCGTCAAAAAGAACGTTGACAAATTAAAAAAGGTTCCGAAAAATGCTACAGGCACCATGTCAGGCATGGAAAGCTCTTAAGAGACTAGTCAAGATCAGTTTGTTTAGTTTATCCAAGAGACAGTGAAGAGGTGACTTGGTCCTGGTCTGTATCTGGGCAAGAGATTTCTGATAACAGATGGTTCTTGGCAGTGGCAGAGATCCAAAGACAAGAAGCGGAAGCTAGAAAAATGCATGCCAGGAATGAGGCACCAGTTTCTGAGCTGTGAGGGTAACTCACCTTTAGAACGATTTACCAATGGGTGCGGTGGATTCTCCATCACATGAAGCCTTTAAATCAAGACTGTGTCTCTTTGGAAAAGATCTGCTCGAGCTCCAACATATGTTACGGGCTGGAGGCAAAAGTCACTGGCTGAGGTTCCCTGGCCTGTGTTACTCAGCTCAGCCTAGTCTGTGAAGCTTCCTTCTGAGCTGAGCCAGTAGAGCTGAGAGAGAGTCGGCGTTCCTATGGCTTTGTGTATAGCAAGGAAATCCTCCAGGTGCAATCTGGCTGCTGAGACAGTCTCATCAGCCGCAGCAAGAAGCCCAGTGAATGCAGCCTGGTTCGAAACCTGTCGCTTCTTTTTTACTTTCCAACTTCGGATTCTGGTTGCAGAGCTCAGCTGCTTAATAATTTTGTGACTTCAGAACTGAATATTGGCCACAGACGTCACCAAGGAGGAGTACACGGGGACCATCCACCTGTAATATTCAGAGGCCGTCTCCGATTATATGGGCTTGATCTAAAGCCTGCTGTAGTCAGTGGGAGTCTGTCCACTGATTTCCCTGGTCTTTTGGATCCGTTTTGATCCGTACTTGCACATAACGATTCAGTGTTTCCACCCCGTGGATTCATCTGCAGATCAGAGAGACAAGGTGGCTGAGATGATATCTTTTATTGGACCAACTTCAGATGAGGAAAGAGACAAGCTTTCGAGCTTACACAGAGCTCATCTTCAGGTCTGGGAAAGGTACTGCAAATATCCCCTAGAGGGGGATGTGAGACTGGAGCTTGAGATTATAGAGGAACAACCATAGCCTCTGAATCAATTTCCTTGTGGATCTACTTTCATTACTACTAGTTTGGAAAGAGGAATTCCATTCTGTCCTTGGCCTCTTTGCTCTCAGTGCCACTCAGGCAAACACTCAGAGCCTGATCCAAAGCCTAGTTGGATCATACGCTCATTGTGGCAGGGATGGATGGTGGTTTTGTTCTGTTTGTACAGCACCTAGCGCAATGGGGTCCTGGTCCGTGGTGAGAGCTCCTAGGTGCTACCACAGCACCAGTCATAAATGATATTGTCTTCCTGTGAAAGTACACTGCACATAGCCCAGTTGTGCAGGAGAGTGAACTCGAGCATTCCCGCTGCATGGTAAACCTGGGCTTCCAGTTGCTGGACCCAGGTCTCACCGCTGTCTTAGTGCGTCCCGAGCGCACTACACAGGCCGCCCGCCTCGGCTCGGAGATTCGAGCTGCATCCACACTGCAAAATGACAGGGTTTGTTGCATGCGAGTCTCGGCGGGACTCGGGCTCTGACCCACCCACCTGCAGCAGGGGCCAGGGACCTGAGACTAAAGGGACGCCTGGCCTGGGTTACGCTGGGTTCTGTGTGAAGGGAAGGGGAGTTGCGGCACAAAGGGGTTTACAGTGCAGTGAAGACACATCTTAATTGACCTGAGGGGGGCTTTGGATCAGGCTATTGCTACATACTTGTCTGCTGGGACCTGGGCTAAAACCACCAGGGTGTTGTTCCCAGTGAAAAGCCCAGATAGGTGAATGACTCTTGACCACCACTGTCCTGGGCTGTACTGGCACCAGTAAGCCAGTTATAGGCGTGCTCTGCCTCCCGTTACCAATCCCTTGAGATTCTGCTGTTCGTATTGCTAGGATTTGCATTGTGGAAGTGCCTGAGAGCCCCACTCCTGGACCAGGGACCCACTGCGCTTGGTGATGTACAAACAAAACATCCAGCCCCTCTCCCCTTTCCTTGATTGTGCAGCTACTAGGTTTTAAGTAGTTTTAAAAACAGTCGTGCAATTCAGTGACTGACAGTAACTTCAACTTCTATTTTTCCTTTAAAGGAAGCAGGAATAAAATTGCACTGGGTATAGCATTAGGACCCAGTGGTGCCATCATGTTGGAGGTAGGAGCTACTTGTCCCATTTTGGAGCTTTTGAGGCCAGACAGAAGAGAAGAGATCAAGGCATTTGGAAGGGAACAGACCGGCACACAGCTCCCAAACTGGTAAGAAAATGAGAAGGGGTGAGAGGACACGTTGTGATATGGAGAGCAATTTGTATAGGTCGCCTTTGATTTGGGGAGATGGGAACTTCCCAGCTGTAGATGTGACATCTTTGGGTTATGCTAGGAGGGACAATAGGCGTTACGATTTTAATGTATATTTAACTCAAAGTGAGGAAATGCAGAATTTCTTGGTTGAATAGAGGAAGGAAAAAAGCCCCTACAAATTGCATTTTTCTTCTTGCAAACTGTGTTGATTGTATGCCTTTCTCCAGCAGAAGGTGCAGATCAGCTCTTGAAATCTGTTCTCTGTGCTTTAAACAAAAAGGGGCCAAAAAGTTTTGCTAGTGTTTGACTGGGGAAAAAAGAGGTATGGGGGAACGTTTTTAAATCTAGAACTAGACCATTGTAGAATTACAGATGTTTAGCCACTAAATAAATCTAAAAATATCCGAACGTTTGATGGAAGCGCTAACTTTTTTTTCCTGGACACGAATTATACAAAAGACTTTTAATGTCTCCCCTTCTCCCCCTCCTACCCCAAAAGCAAACAAACTGTGTGTGCGGGGTGGGGGGAATTAAGCCAACTTCACTGAGTTTTACCTTTGGTCAGTGGCCCAAAAAAATTGAAACCTCTCTCCCTCCCTTTGTTCTCTCTCTGGCAGCTGGATTGCTGTGTAAAAAGTTGGGGGAGGGGGTGAGAGCATTTTGGAAGGTGGGGTTTAACAGAATGAAAGAGGGAGACTGTTGTTCTTTCTCTGCGATTGATTGTTCCCAGATGTGTATTACAAAAACATCTGGTTTCTTGGAGCACTAGACCCCTGCACAGAGCAGAAAGGAAAGTGCCTCCATAAACTGAGCAGACTTCCCCACTTCCAGCTCAGCGCATGCAACAGACACATCTTTCATAGCAGCGCAACTGTGCTTGGCTGTGGGGAGGGGGTGATTTAATGGGGTTCTTAAATGAGGTGAGTTGGAGCCTGGAGGCAATGAGGAAACCGGTTTATTTCTTGGTGCCTGTTGACTGATGATACCCCATTGATCTGCTCCCAATGAGACTGTGGGATGCATGTGGGGTAGGGCTCGTCTGTTGGGACCCTTCTGCCACTAACTCTTCGCAGGGTGAAGCAGGCATGCCACTGGGTGAGCTTGTAAAAGCACCCTGCTTCCCAACGGAGGGCCTGTCAGCTGAAAGGATGAACTAGGGACCTGGGGGGGCAAGGAGGGACAGAGGGGGCTTGTGGCTTGAGTGCAGCTTTGGGGAGAGTCAAAGCCCAAGGCCATAGAGCAGATCAGTGGCAGAGCTGGGAATGGAATCCCCTGGACCACGCTGCCTCTCCTAGGCAGGTCAGCTCTGAATTTGTGGCAGATCTTGGATGGTCATGGCTCTAACGCTAACGGAGATGACCCACACATTGAGATAAATGCTGGCTTTTGAGGTGTAAGTGACTCTCAAAGAATCGATGAGTTAAAGTTGAATTGATCAGACGTTGCCACCCTTCAATTCACAACACCCTCACTGATGGTAGATGTCCCTGTGAGCCAAAAGCACGGCTCTGAGATGCGCTAGGACCCGCGCTCCAGTGACTGTGCAGCTGCACTGGTGCATGGCCAGGGCATGGGCATTTTATCCACTGGCGTGGGGTTTTGTGGCAGTGGTAAAAACACCAGGGCCTTCCCTGCATAGCACCGGTGCAGCTGTGTCATTGCTGGAACATGGGTAGTAATCTTTCCTAGTGTAGATGAGGCCTGAATGAGCCAGGATTTGGCCAACTGTGGGCTTTAAAGATTGGGCCAGCGCTGGCTGGAGTGATGTTTCTCTCATCAGCGTGTATTGCCTATTGGGCAGGCTGCTGTCTGCTGGGCTAGCTGAATCTTCTGGGCAAGCCCCAGCTAAGAAGCAAATGAGCCTCCCTCACTCTGGACGCTGGGTGACCTTCAGCAGCTCTCTTCCCCAGCCTGTGCCTCAGTTTACCCTTCTGTATAATGGGGACAGTTATCCTTGCGTATCTCACAGGGATATTTGTAAGAGTCTGGGCCTGTGAAGAGGCGAAAAAAGGGTGACGAGTGTTATTAGGGACGGGCGAACTCGTTTGCTCTGATTGCAGAGGCACTCGAACGTGGTGGGTTTGAAAGTTACGATTTGGATTTAGCGACTTCATCTGTAATTCAGAGGTGAGACGGAGAATGCCGTGGGGGGGAGGGGCAAGAGTGTAATTGGGAGGGGTGGGAACAGAGCCCATGTGTGCCAGCTCAGCTTTCGGGGGGTGGGTTTGCCCCTAGCCAGCAGCACAGGCTGCCTCTCCTGGAGCTGGGGAAATCGTGTGTGTTTTAAAATGTGAAAGTACCCAGGGCTTCCAGAGAAAGGCAAAAGGTCTAAGTGGCTTTGTCAACCCAAAAACAAATGCCAGCAGCTCACAAACCGGCCCCCTCCCCAGTGACTATAGTTTATGTTGGAGGATTTTGTATCCTTGCTATTCATTCATCACTGAGCAGTGATGTGTAGAAGATGCAAAATCCCCCTGCCGCAAGGAGCGTCCCATCGAAGGGAGCTGTCAGACCCTGTTCAGCTTCCAGCGAGGGAGAAATCTTGCAAGAGGCGCTCAGTAATGTCGTGTGTTTCAAGGACTGGGTGATGTAGACAAAGCTATGAGAGGGCCCCGGGCTGCAATAGCAGGAGCGGCTGGACGTCTGGACTGAGGTGTCCTGCAAAGTGGAGGCAGGACTGGGGTGCCGGGGGAAGTTGCAGGACAGGATTTTGGCGCGTGGGCAGACTGGAGGGGGAAGAGGCCAGAGTGGACCAGCAGGAGGCGCTGCGTGTGGGGACTCGGGCATTGGCAGAGCCACGTGTGGAAGCTTCTGTAGCACCTCCCGCCTTTCCACGGTGGCCTACGATCAACCTCCCGTTGTGTGTCCTTTACATGCAATTCTCGAATCTCCCTTCCGGAAGCTACCGCGGCATTGTTTCTTTGTGCTGCAACGGGAGCCTGGCAGGAATCTCCGCAGCAAAATGCTCCGGAGAAGGAGGACACGGACCCTTGCATGGAATCCTTCCCAGATGGGCTCAGACCTCTGCAAACCGCTGAAATCCAAGCACGTGCAAATACTGAAGAAACCAGCATGGCTTGATCCAGTCTAGCCCGGTGTCCAGCCCTGGAACGCTAACCGATCCCATCCTGGCTTGGGGGCAAAGGCCCCGCTCCCAGCCACCCCATGCTCACACTGGGGCTTCCAGCTCCTTTCCAGAGAGAGGAACCCATCTTGCTTGTCGAGAAGTGCTTTCCTGGATCATTGACTTCATTCCTTGTCAAGCTGACTGCATCAAGGGGACGTCTGGCCCTGGATTAATTGCTTGATTGGAGGCCGGGGGAGAGAAGAAGAAGATCGACCTGGAGTTACGTAGCATTTCTGCAAAGGGGGAGAAAGAAATACCGGGAAACTTTCCTAAAGAATTCAGGGCTTTCTGAAGAAGACTCTGCCCAGAGCATCCAGCAAGTACTTCCTTCTGGGTGAAGGGCCTTGCGGGTGGGTGAAGGGGGAGGGGAGCATTCCAAGGAAAATGGGACTGGTCAGCCAGTGGGGGGGTAGGAGGGGAAGGAGAGGAAAGAAAATCTCCTGCAGCTCAGCAGAGCAAGTCTCTGTTCATGCCTAGAAAAATCAAAGGACGCTGGGACAGAGCTGCTGGATGCATTAGAATGGCTTTCAACCTGATGCTGGCCCCTTAAATAGGATGCTTTTGACCACAGTGTGCGCTTATTGCAGAGTGTGGCTATGTGATCTTACACCACACACGCAGACGTGCACCCCCCACCCAGCCACCCCCCCAAGCTGTGATCTATGCCACCGTCTTTTTCAGTTCACATCAGTCTGGAAAAGAATATTGTCAAGCATTTCCCCCCCCCACACACACACACACACACACACACACACACACACACACACACACACACACACACACACACACACGGTGATTTGCTGTTTCTGCAGCTGCCAGATCGGGTTTTTGGCTCCAATTCCGCAAACACCCCGCACATGTTTAACTTGACTCATGTGAGTTAAATCAAGCATGTGGGTAAATTGGGGGGAGGATCAGGGCCTTTGTTTTGAGGGTGGGGAGTTTATAGGGGGAAATCCCCTTTAAAAAAAAAAAAAAATCAGTTTAGTAAAGGTTTTGCAGAGGCAGGATAAGCCCAGGTTAGCAGTGCTGGGTACAAAGGATTTTTTGGAAATAAGCTTCGTATGCTGATCCAGATTTGATTTCTCTAGAGGAGGAAGGAAGTGTTCCACATTGGATTAGCACTGACGAGACTCGGGCAGCAGTCCAGGCAGTGGTTACCCCCTGCAACTGCGTCTTTGCAAGGGAAGCTGGTAAACATGTGGGCAAAACAGGGGAAAGACAAAGGGAGAAAAAGACTTGGTTTTTTGTTGGCACGTTACCTCCTCTTTTCCTTCTCTCCCCCCTCACCTTACAATCTGCACCAGCAAGTCGTTTGGCTGGCAGCTGTAGTACCCGAAGGGTGTATCCTACTCTGAGGAAGAGCTCTGTGTAGCTCGAAAGCTGGTCTTCCACTAGCAGAAGCTGGGTCAGTAAAAGGTATTATTACCTCACCCACCTTCTCTAATATCCTGGGCCCAACACGGTTACAACAGCACTACACACAACTTTTAAACGTAAGCAGGGTCTGCTGTGTTCGGTACAGAGGTGAGCGTTCTCCAGCGCAACCCAACTGCTGCAAGAAAGAGGCAACATTATGATCCCGCTGCCCCAGCATGACGCTAGGGGGTGCAACACTGCTGGAATTGTTTTGTCGCGTGACCCATCACACTGAGGTCCTGGACCCTGCCGCTTGGAGCAGTTGAGATGACACAGCACTATTTTTGTTTGTGTGTTTGTGCGTAACATTTTCGAATGAGTATTTGCATATCACCCTCGTTATTATCTAGCATTTTTCATCCATAGATCCCAGAGCACTTTACAAAAGAAAGTAAGAATCATTATCCCCTTTTAAGAACGGGGGAAACTGAGGCACAGGGAGGGGACGTGACCTGCTCAAGCAGCCAGGAATAAAACCCAGGCATCTTTTTAGTCTAAAAAACCCAGTTCATCTTTCGTTAAATTTATCTGGACTCCAAAATGAAAGCCACTGAAGCTACAGTGTATTTAATGAATTGGTAGGAATTATGCCAGCAATCCTTTCTTTACAGAATCCCATGTCCAAGGCTGCTTTTTCCAACCTGAGTACAGCAAAAAAAACCAAAAAACTCCACGGGAGCAAGTTTCAGAGCCCAGGTCTACAGACTTTGGATTGATGGGGGGGGGGTCCCATTACAATTCTAAAAATAGCCATGTATATTTCTGGCTCAGGCTGAAGCCTGGGCACTGAAGTGCAGAACCGGAGCTCCAGCCCAAGATGGAATGTCTACATGGCAATTATTAGCCATAGCGCGAACCCAAGTCTGTAGACAGAGGGTCTGAGACTTGCTGCCACGTGTTTTATTTTGTTTTATGTTTTTGCTGTGCAGACATATCCTAACACACTTTGGCTTTCTGTTCATAAGCAGGGGCAAAACCAGGCTATGTCTTTGGTTTCCTCATGCCCAAATCCCAGCTCGTTTGGGATTTGTATTTGTTCGTTTTGCAAAGGATACAGTGCATCCATAGTTGATCCTGGCTTCCCAAGTTCCTAGAATCTACTGGAGAGCTTGTTAGTTGTGGGAAACGTCCACTTCTTTGCTAGAGTGTTTGGTGCAGATTTTGTAACACTGGCAGATGGTTTAACGAGCTGCAGTCTTGGGGGACCCGTTAGGAAATTTTTCCAAAACGGTTTCTAGCAAAAGTGAAATATCCAACTAAGTTACTTCTCTTATAGATCAGGGTTTGCATACTTCCCTCGCCCCCTTGGGCATTGGGGAATGACCCATAGCAAGCACTGCTTAGCTGCTCAAATTCCGATTGGGGCAATTACCGTGCTTTCTGCCTCTTACAGTTTCCTTTTTGTTTCAGCTGGGCAGGATGGTTTTCTTCTGTTCTTGTGCCAAACTGTGGTCTTTGTATGTAAAACTGAATTATTTTTAATGGAAAAGGTAGGAATCTTTGGGGGCGGGAATCAGAAACTTCCACCCCAAACCTGAATGTTTTTTGTGAAATGCTGCCCCACTGCCTCATGGGAATTGTAGTTTGGTGGCCTCATGCCTCCATTTTAGTCCATGGGCCAGCTCCCTGGTCAGGTTACATCTCCCATGATGCATCACTGTTACCCTTCTTGTTAAGCCATGATGGTGTATCATGGGAGATGTAATCAGGCTGAGACGCCTGCCCATAGAGGAGAATGGGGCCATGAGCCACCAGAACAGCAGCTCCCAGGAGGCATTACAGCAGCATTCCTGAATTGAATTTTTGGGGGGTATTTAGTTTTTCAGCTAATAGTTGAAATTTGCAGTGCGAAGCAGACACTTCCCACAAAAAAATCTTTAATCTAAACCCCAATTTCCCATTAGATAAATAGTTTCCACCAGGCCTAGTTGTGTTGCTGTGCTCTATTGCGTAGCAGTGACATTCCACCCAAGAGGTGGCTGCATTTCAGAGGGAGGGGAAGGGCGTTCTACAGCATGTGGCTAAAAAAAGCACCACTAATGAACGTGTGAGGACTCTGATGAGTTAATTACCATTTTAAAGCAATTCTCTCTGTTACGAGAGAGGAGAACAGGGGGTTAAGATGAACATTGGGAAGCCAGGGAGACAATTCAGCACAGCTGTATCTTAGTGCTGACTGTCGCTTGCGGTTTTGGATTGAGTCAACGGCCATTTTTAGAGGTCACCCAAGATGCACCCGGGGTATGGGCTTTTTCTGCCTTCCTCTGAGGATGATGATACCTGGAATCATTCCTCTAACTGCCTTCCACTTAGGGCACCATCCATGATACCTCCACTGTGCCCCCTTTGGACGTCTCCTGGTTTCAGATGATCCTGGTGTTTAAAAACCGAGAAAAAACAAATTGCTGAGTAAAGTCAGGCTAAGCATTAATTGCTAAGCATTGACAACCCTGGTCACATTTTCTGCATGTGATGGGTGGGGGTTTGATGCTGTCTGGGCCGGTGCAGATCAAGAGAAATCCCGATCTCACCACTTGTGCAATGTTCTCCTGAACCAAAGCGGCTGAGATGAGGTCTCTGCAGACGCGTCTGTTCCCGCTCCAAGATCAGGCCGCCATCCCATTCCTTGCCTCCACCAGGAATGTGGAGGAGGAAGATGGAGTGAATTCACCCTTGTTTGCTTGGATTTTAGGCCATTTCTTTAGTGAGACATTGAAAGAATTTCAGGTCCAGTGAATTTAGGGGTGGCAAAAGACAGGAAAGAAAGGGTGGTTTTGTGGTTAATGCACTGGACTGGGACTCAGGAGATCTTGGCTCAGTTCCTCCCTGTGTGATCTTGGGTAAGACACCTCATCTCTCTGTGCCCCATCTAGGCGCTGATCAGCACTCTCCTACCCTTTCTGTCTTGGACAGAAAGACCACTGTCGCACGGACTCACTCTTGCTAGCACCTCGCACAGTGGGACTCTGATCTCGGCTGGGGCCTGTTGGTGGTAGCAGTGAGTGCAAGGTGCTGGATTGACAGGAGCGAAGGCCTCTGTTTAGCCACAGGGTAAGGATCACACGCTGATGGCAGTACAAGCTTTCTCCGGGCTGCTGCTCCTCCTGTTCTGCTTTGCTAGTGTTCCTCCATCCATCCCCAGAGGGACCCTCCCTAGGGGCAGGAGGAGAATTCAGTCTCCAGTGGTCCTTGCCTTTTCTTCTGGAGGTGTGGCTTTGTGATGTAGACACCAGCCCGCAAGGAGCTAGACTGAGATCCTCCCCACCCTGCTGTGGGGTGAGGGTGAGCTACGGACAGAGCCGCCTGGTACAATCCATAGCGCAGATCACAGATCCTCCTTCCTTGGATCCAGCGTGCGTGATGGGCTTTCGCCAGATGTCCTAAGGGCTGGGACTCGGAGAGTTGTCCTGTTCTGGGAAGAAGGGCGCTCTCGCTCGCCTCCCACCAGCAGGACATGCTTGGCGAGATATTAAACTCCGTGGGCCACTTGGCTCCGCGTCAGCCAGCTGTTTACCCTGTGTGGATACAGCAAGAACAAGGATAGTACGTGCTTAAGTCAAGTGACCTTTGGAGAAGGAGCCCAGCATGTGTTCTCACTTAGCCAGGCTGGACGTGCCCTCCAGGCTGAATGTGTGGATTTGAAATTAGGAACAGCCTGCATTCCAGACTGGGACCAGTACACACAGGCTGCTGAGAACTTGGACGCCGGCTTGAAGGAAAGTGGCCGGTTAGCACTGCCTGTTCCTTGCTGGAGAACCCGGGTTCAAATCCGGCCCCGCTCCCTTGTGGAAAAAGTTTGGCGGCATCACTTCTTGGCACCCTTTAGCTATGGCGCTGCACAGTTCCTTTTGCCCGGCAGCCTCTGTTCTCGAGGCCCTGTGTAGGAGAAGCAAGGGTATTGCAGACCAGGGCTAAGAGTTAGCATTGTTGGGTGGGGGATCTTGGAACTGGACTACTCTGGGGTATTGCAAGACAAGAGTGCGGGGCAGTGGCAGAAATATGCATAGGACCCAGGTCTTGGAGGGTGGATGGGTGGGGTTATTATTTTTTTTGCAAGTCAAGAACAATCCCTCCCAACAGTCCTGGGTTTCATGGGACTGTCCTGCTTTGACCCCCCCAAAACCAGTATCCTGGTTGAAGGGCAGTTTGCCAAGGGCCCCCTCCAAATGGTGTAGGGACCTAGTGCAAAGGATCACAATGCCACTCAGATTTGGCTCGTCCACCCTTCTGCTTCCATCTACACAGGGGCGGAAGGGCCAAACTTGAGTGGCGCGGCATTGCGCTTCAGCCACTTGCGATGTTGGAAGGGACGAGAAAAGGTGCAGTGATAAAAGTGAACGTGCATGTGTGTGTGTGTGCAAGGATTCCGGACTGCTGGCAAATGGTGCGTTGTAAATCAGAATGAAGGTGTATTATTGGCTGGTCAGTGATAAATGTGTCGCTGCTGTCTGCTGTGTAACTCCCAGCCGTTGTTCTTGCAGCTTTGTCTCGGAGCAGTAAAGTTTTTCATGTTCACCTAAAATCCTTCTAAAAAAGAAACAATGAAATATGGTCCATCCATCTCCTCTCTAGCCCCCTTCATCTGATGCGCTCAACGTGCTTTACAAAGGGAGGTTGGTAACATTAGCCTCACTTTCAGTGACTGGGAAACTGAGGCACAGAGCGGTTGTCCAAGGTCACGCAGCACATCAGATCTGGGGACAGACCCTGGGTCTTCTGGCTCCCAGCCCAGTGCCCCATCGATCTAGGGTACGACTTCACTGACGGTGGCAAATTCACCGCCGTCAGATCGATCTAGCCGGATTGCCGGAGCCGTCAGGGAAGACCCGCTCAATCCATCTGGAAGTCGACTTGTTAAAACGCCCCCCTCAAGGGGCGGAGCACAGTGCCGCCGCCACGCACAACGCAAGTTTAAGTCGACGGGAGTTACACAAGCGTCTCTGCGTAGCTTGCATAACTCCCATCGACTGCCGCCGAATTTGAAGGTAAGTGTAGCCCAGGCCCTAGCGACAGGCGCTGGGGACGTGCCTGGTAGAATCGGGCTGACTACAGTTCTGTCTTTGCTAGATTTCTCTCTTGAAAACCTGGAGGAAGGCTTTCCACTGAGCCTTTTTGCCATGTGCACAGAGGACGTGCTCTGCTTCCGCCAGGGAGTGAAGGAATACTGCACATTGCGGTGATTCTCTGGGGGGGGGGCGTATTGGACCCATTAAGCAGAAAGCACTGAAGGCTCCTTTAAAAAATCAGCTGGTCTCGGCAGGGAGCATCCACATGGAGGGGCTGCTGAGGGGGAGGAAATTCACCAGCTCTCAGTTTCCCTGTCTGTAGTGGGAGGATGCTGGCTGGCAGGTGAGGCTGGATTAACAGTTTGTCAGGATGCTTTGGGACTCACGGCTGCGAAATGACACAGAAATGCCAGGTGTGCTAAAGGGTTCATTCGCAACGCTCTGATGTGGGCGAGCTTAGAGCAGTGGTCCCCAAGCTTTTTACCTCCTGTCCCCCCTTATCCCTGTCTGCGTCTGCCCCCAGCAGCCACGGCTGGAGGTGGGTTTGGGGCCAGGAGCGGGACCAGAAGCGGAACCACGGCTGGGTAGGGCCAAGGCTGGGAGCAGGGGTGGGGCCGCGGCTGGGGGCACAGTGGGACTGGGTGGCGCGCCTTCCCCACTCCCATGGGGGCTGGACCGCACCTGCTGCACCCCCCTGAACATGGGGGGTGCGCCTCGCAGTTTGGGGACCTCTGGCTTAGAGCTAGGTCTGCGGGTGCCATTAATGGGTCAGACTCGCCCATCCCGAGGGTCCCAGTGATTCCACCCCATTTGCCTGGGTGACGAGAAGCGTCAGCACGAGGAGGGTGTAGAATGACCCACTGGTCTCTCCACAGTGACCCCAGCAGCCACCTAGAGATTGAAGGGTGGAGGGGGCACCCAAAGCCTCCTGCTGATCCCTCCTCCTCCTCCTCCTTCTTCTTTTCCAGACTTCCCAAAGCTCATCCAGCTACCTCCCGCGTGGCTCCGCTCCTCCCCGCTGCCCCCTGTGACAATGAGAGCAGTCTGTCTCTTCCTGCTGGGTCTGCCAGGTGAGTGCACAGCCAGCTGTCCCTTTCCCTCCAGCCCCAAGCCCGCTGGCAGGGGCTGGCCAGCGCGGCAGGCAGGGCACGTGCCTTAGGGGAAAGTGACCTGCTGCCCCTGGCAGTGTCGCCGTTCGAGATCCACCCGCATGGTCGGCGGTGGACCGAACCCAGACGGGGAGGCGCAGTCCCTCCCCCCAGGATCCTAAGATCAAAACAGAAGAGTGACACCATTGATGTGTAGGATGCACTGACCGACCAGATCTCCAACTCTGGCAGGGTTTCCATCTCCTTAACCTTTGGGAGTGAACAGAAAAAAACCCAACCGAGGACAAGGCGGCCAAGGGGCCACGGCAGTGGATTGGCCTTAACAGGCGTGGATTCAATTCCCTGCTCTGTCACAGATTCCCTGTGTGCTGCTTAGACTCTCTGGGCCTCAGTTTCCATTGCAATGGGTGATTCTGTATGTCACTTGCTGTCTGCGTTGTGGTGGCAGCTACCACGCCCTGCCTGCACCCAGAGTGTGTTTGTGTCAGGGGTTGTTCATGCCACTCTGGGGGCTGTTAATGAAGGACATTCCCTGTCCCAAAACGCTGCCAGTGTAGCTGGAGCAGGGCCACAAAGGGTGGCAGGGGGAATAGACGCACAGCAGTGAAGTGACTAGCCCCAGGTCATGCAGAGAACATCTCTGAACTTCCAGTTTGCTTGTATCCATTGCACTGCGCTGCCTTTCCTAAGGATAGGCCAACACCGCAACAACAACAAAATATCAACAGGTCTCCCAGCTCAGGTCAACTGACTCAGACTCACGTCCGCTCTATAGGGCTGAAAATAGCAGTGTAGATGTTCCCACTTGGGCTGGAGCCAAGTGGGGAGGGTCTCAGGGGCCCTGCTTCAGCCCAAAGGAGAAGGTCTGCATCTGCACGGCTATTTTTAGCCCCGTGCAACAAGCATGAGTCAGTTGATCCGGGCTCTTTTGCAACTCGCTGCTGCGGGGTTTTTGTGGTGTTGGTGAACCCTAAGACAGGTTGCTGCTGCCGCTCAAAGGACTGCAGCTGATGAGATCCCAGGAGTGGATCTGGCGGGTGGATGTGTGTGTGCGCGCCTGCGTTTCTCAGGAGCGCTTTGTTCAGTGAAGGCAAGTCTGGCTGTAGGGACCTCTTGCCTGACTTTGGACGTCTGTAGATGTTCTTGTGTCTCCATGTAGGCTCATGGATTGGCCTCAGTGCACAGAGCTGCTCTTCCAAGGGACGCTGTCAGGTTGGTTTCAGTCCCAAAGGAAGGTTTTGTAAGAAAAACCTGCTGCAAAATCAAAGCTTGCTAGAAACATTTCTCTGAATTGCTTCAAAAATGCTAATTGTTTCATTGTGTTCTGGGTATTTTGTCTTCGGAGGGAGCCCATTCCCTGGCAGCCCTAACTTTGCAGCCGTGTGTTTTACATGAAGTCCAGCAAGTGAAACCAACCAGCCTGTCTGAGTGTTGAGTTAAGCGATACTGAAAAAAGCGAACTAGCGTTAATAGTGAGAAATATGCGCTACACGGCAGGTGTGTCCAGTGCTTAATTTGGAACGAGAAGAGGTGCTGGATCTCAAGCAGTTTTTTTACATTCATAACTGATGCAGCAAGCCCAGAGGTGCCAGAGCTATGAACTGCCAAGCCTCGAATGCCAGGGCTCAGCCCTGGCACAAAGTAAGCCCCAGGAGTAATGTGAGAGAACACGAGTTTGAACTCTGTGTCACTTGACGGCTGTGCGTACAGTACAGCTGGGGAGTACAGTGCATACAGTACCGCTGGGGAGGAAACGGTTTTACCAGGCCACAAACATTTTTGAGATTTAAAAAATGTTCCCTTTCCATGTCAGGAAGAAATCGACTGGTTTTTTTCAAAATTTTTCATCTCACTCTCACACGCACGCACGCACAAACGCGCGTGCGCGGCAGTCATGTCCCAGATGAGTGCCCTAGGCACTAGGCTAGGTTGGGAGCTTTCTCTGGTTTTGACGAGAAATTCCATCCGGGACCTGAGAAACCTCAGTGAAAGTTTTGTCACAACGGCTACATTCCCACAACGAGTCCAGGTGTGACAAACGGGGATTTTCTGGTTTAGGAATCTTTTGATGAAATTGTTTTCACCAGTGCTGGTGTGTGTGCTTTTTCAGGAGAATCTTATTGGTGCATCGCCCCACGTTCCTCTGCCTGCAGGCGCACTAGTGCAGGCAGGGATTGGACATTCTCACTGGCGTGTCATCTGAATCCGGCAGATCTAACCGACGTGATGGGGAAAAATGCCCGTGGTCCTTGAGCCCTGTTTATACTCGGGCTCTCTCTGCCACTGGCAGAGCTGTGCCTGCGATAGGGGAACGGGGATGGTGGATTTAGAAGAGGCCGAAGCGTGACTCGAATGAGCAGTGCTGCTGAGTGGAGCAGCGTTGGGTGTGCGCTCAGAAGGATGCTAGCCAAGTGAAAACAGGGATTGCAGGGTTATTTCTTCAGTGGTGCAGATAAGGAAGGGGCAGTGTGTGGTGATCTCCACTGGACGTTGGTCCTGTCTTTGTTAAATACATGCAAGTGTATCTCACAGGGAGGAGAGGATCTCCTAGGAATCTCCAGGCTCCCACGTGCCTACCGAGGGGAAGTGGGGGTTTCCCAACCTCACAGCGGGGCCTTAAGACCAACAGGGGAAAGCAATGGGAGGGGGTTGAGCAGTGATTTGGCTCGTACAGTTTATTGCCTTGAGTCATGTTAGGCTGTTGCTCGTTCTGGGGCTAAGCCAGGCCTCTCTGAGGAGCGGAGCAGCTCTTGTTCAGTCAATTACTTCCAGACGGAGGGAGACTTGTCCAATTTCCTGCTCCCTTTGCAAAGCCTCCGACGTCCCGTGCAGCCGCTTTCCTATCTGCATTTGAATGCGATGGCTGGAGAGGCTAGGCTGCGAGTGTCCCGTAAGCACGGTGGCTTTGGGGCATGTTCCCAACTCGACGTGCGTATCCCATAAGTGCTCTGTACAGCCAGAGGAGAGGATCTTAAATGTCTACTTTGCTCCACATCCTGCATTGTCGGCGGCTCAGCCCAGGTTGGACCCAGTGCCCTTTAACTTGGTTCCAGCCACACGTAAATCCATTGGGCTGTCCAGACAGAGCACGAGGAGGTTGTCTGTGTACCTCGGCGAGGACTCCTCGTTCTAATGCACTCCCTGAACTTGTGCTTTACGAGGCAGATTTCCCAGACTGTCTGCCAGCCAACCTGCTGCAGGCACTAGATCTTGCTGTGGATCAAAACCAGCTGTGTACAAGAGGCAGAGGGGAAGGCAAAGGGGCGAGGCTCAGAAGCAGATGGGCTGACCTCGATTTGTAGGGCTGCCCTATGCTTGGGATCGTTCACATTCTGGACCTAGCGCTTTTTGTGCTCTCTGAGGGCCCTGTGTGAGTGTGTGGCTGCCCGTTGGCGCTGCCGGAGTAGTGCTCATCCCAGTGCCTGCGTACACAGCTGGATTCATCAGCCAAGAAGTGGTGGGTCACAGCTGGTTCTAAGTCTCTCCAATTTGTCCACGTCCTTCCAGTAGTGGGGGGCCCAAAACTGGACACAGTACTCTAAATGAGGCCTCACCAGTGCTGAATAGAGGGGAATAATCACTTCCCTCCATCTGCTGGCAATGCTCCCGCTAATGCAGCCCAATATGCCATTAGCCTTCTTGGCAACCAGGGCACACTGCTGACTCAAATCCAGCTTCTTATCCACTGTGACCCCCAGGTCCTTTTCTGCAGAACTGCTGCCTAGCCCGTCGGTCCCCAGTCTGTAGCTGTGCAAGGGATTCTTCTGTCCTAAGTGCAGGACTCTGCACTTGTCCTTGTTTAACCTCATCAGATTTCTTTTGGCCCAATCCTTCAATTTGTCTAGGTCACTCCGTATCCTATCCCTGCCCTCCAGCATATCTGCCACTCCCCCCCCGCCGTGTCATTTGCAAACAGGACATCCACCCGGAGCCAAGCACACGCTCCCAGAACACCTGCACGTCCCCATCCAGGAGGCTCTGGTGCCTGTCCATTCAGCGGTGGTGGCAGGCCATAGTCTGCTTCTGATCAGCTCTAAATCGCGGCGATGGAGAGCCTGGCCCAGGGCGCTCAGGTTCAATGCTCTGCGCAGCCTCCAGCGTCGCGGCTATGTTGTGTTCAGCTCACACTACTTGAGGCTGCTTCGGGAAGTGCCATCATGGGGCAAGTAACTGTAGGAGACTCGCTGCTTGGCTTGGGCTGTTTCTCCCATTTGCATGGTACTGGTGTTTGCGTCAACGTGGAGTCCTCTGCTGAGCATTCCTGCTGCTGGGTGGCCCTGTCCAAACACTGACAAGCGGCGATCCGGCTAGCCAGGGCTGTCCTCTCACAGCGGCTGAGCCCCTGCGGGCCAAAGCCGACCTTCCCAGCTACTAGGAAGGGTGGCTCCCCGTCCTGCATGGAGATGAATGCCGAAGATCCTGGGGGCAAGCAGACGAGCCCTGACAATGGAACGCAGGGAAACTGAGGCCCGTTGTCAAAGCAGGGCTGGGAAGCTGCTACCTGCCAGCTTCCAGACACCAAGCCTTTGAGCCAGCGTGGGGCTGCGCTGCGGTTTGTCCAGCATTCGCCCCCGATAGGCTGTCCCGGGGGGGGAGGCCTGTGAGCCAGAGTGCTTTGCTAAGATATCTGGTTCATACCACAACCACCCTCGTTATGAACATAGAGGGGAATTCTGACTATTGATTTCCAAGAACTTTTCTATTCCAATGGATTGGGGATCTCCCAGAGCTGCTGGGTGGGGTGTGTGGTGGGGGGGGGAGGGGTGAACACACACACACCTGTACGTTGGCTTGTGCCTGGGATGCTGGCTCCCCTTCCAGGTGTCCATCCCACAGCAGTGTGGGGGCAGCTGTATCTGCCAGCAGACAGGCCAGCGCCCCAGCTGTATCTGCCAGCAGACGGGCCAGCGCCTCAGCTGTATCTGCCAGCAGACGGGCAAGCGCTGGAGGGGTGCAGGGGGCATTTCTGAAAGGGTCAAATACTGGGATCACTTAGTAAAACGCAATGATTTCTCTCTCCTGTTTGTGTGTGTGTGTGTGATACCAGCAGCACTCCTGGCCCAGGGACAGTATGATCTCGAAGGACCCCCTTATCCCGACCAGGTGCAATATTCCCAGTACGACTCTCCGTTAGGTGAGTGGGACTCAAAGCCTGGGGGCTTTATATCTATATCTCCCAGCCGCAGCCCTCCGCACGCACACGCGTGCTCTGTGTCTCGGTGAGACAGCTTCACAGCCTGATAGATTTTGCCATCCGGAAGAGTTTTTTCCCTGATATTCAGTCTAAATGTCCCCCTTCTGAATTTCATTCCATTTTGTCCTGCTCCAACTCCTTCCCCTCCCTCCTGGATATTTACCCCTTTCAAATCCTTGGAGAGATCTGCCCCCAACCCCACATCCACTCCCAGCTCACAGATGTAAATTTCCCCCTAAACCAGTCCCTCCCGGCCCACGTGCGCCCCTGAACTCTTCTGGGACCTCCATGGGGCATCTCAGTGCAGGGGACTCTAATTCTACGTTCCAGGATGCTGCTGCCTTTAAACCGTATAAAATGTTTCTCACTGTCGCATTGCACAACAAACTCGCAACCAACTTACTGCCCACTACCACCCCTCGCTGATAGAGAAGGCTGGGTAATGTAGGATCCTCCTGAGTAAAATAATCTGCCTTTTCCCATCTGGCAAGGCTAACCGATTCCATTAACAGAAGTTTAGCTAACTCACGTTTCTACATCCCCTGCTCAGACTGGCACAGGAGATTTCAGGGAAGTGATTATTGCAATATAGCCCCTGGCAGCTGATCTCTGACTCTTGCTGGTATCTCGTTGTGTCAGATTGCTTCCAAGAAATGTATTCGCTGCCTGTGAATCTGGTTCAGTCTAAGATTTGTTAAAAGCATGTGTATTTTGCACTCCCCAGTACTGTAACTGTCACTGAATTAAACAGAATGTGCTTTATAGCCCGATGTGCTTTACAACAAAGTAGTGTGGGTGCTACATTGAATGCCCAGGCAAAGGCAGCAGTTGTTATGTCTTCAGTAACTGCTCTCTGACAGCCTGGTGTGCTCAGACCTTCCTGCAATGGAGTGTTGTCTAAATCACTGGGATTATCATTTAATCTGAGCTGGAAAAAAAATTACTGGGATTTTACGTTCCCCCCCCAGAGAGTCACTAAAAACGGGCAGAAGAGATGCATGGCCAAGGTTTTCAAAAGCAACTAGTGATTTTGGGGAGGCCCAACTTGAAACATCTTTCAGAAAGTGCTGGACACCTGACCTCTGAACGCACGGCTTCTGTAAGGTGTCTTGATCAATCCACTAGTCCCTTTCGAAAATGTTGGTCGCCTCTCTCAAACCATGTCTTCCCATACTGCAATGGGTGAAAGCTTATGCCTAGATTTTTTCCCCAGAGATGCTGAACATTTATATCTCCCGTTAACTTGGACTTGTAAACCCTAGAGTGTATTGTTTGTACAATGCAGCCACCTGGAACTCCACTGCCCTCTGGGTTAGGAAATCGGTCCGTATCCCAGGCTTGATGTAGGGACCACTGAGATGTCTGGGCGAGACCTGTTTTACGCCGTGAGAACAAGAACAGTTTGTTTCTTTCTCCCACGTGCTGGGGTGGTCTTTGCTGTTCCTCAGATGAGACTTTTCTCTGTGCTTTGTTTTTTCAGACACTCAAGATTACTATGACTATCAAGGTAAGCGCTTCCTCTGTGGAGTGTTCATTTGCTCATGTTTGCGACAGCTGGCCGGTACCGTCTGGAGTGTAACTAACGTGACACAGAGGCTCCAGAATTATGCGTTGTTGGGAATATGAGTTCTTCCGTTCTGGCTTCCTTTTCGCCTTGGTCTTGCAGGAGAGATCTAATCCTGTGGCTTTTTCTGGTGCAATCTGTTGCCCTGGTTACTATTTGGCCTTGATACTTGATGAAGGAAGAAATGGAGGGGGATCCAAACTGCAAAACAAGTCTAAGGTGCCCACATCATGCCTGTCACATGGATAAACAGAGGGCTTTTAGCCTACAGGGTTGTCCGCCTTGGACTTGGAGCGGTCCCATGATTTTAGGCAAGCTGGCACCTTTCGCTCTGCATCTAAGATGGCTTGTAAAGAAAACTGAAGGGGAGGGAAAAGGAAAGCAAGCAGGTGAAGGGATAAAGACGATTCCTTTGAAAGCATGGTGGAAGCGCGGCTCTCACGCCCTGGCTGAAGCCAGGAAACCCAGCCATGCAGCCGTTCAGTGATGGTGGTCGGGGGATCCGTTTCCAGGTTAAGGCACTTTGAAAGGAGGATTTTGTTCCTGATCTCCTGGGGGCTTTGTTTTTCAAACCACTTTAAACAGAAGCAAAAATAAAAATTGTGTTGGGAAAACTGACCAATAAAACAAGGTTCAAGGGGAGTGAGGAATGCTGGGGTCTCTGGCCCCACTGGACTAATCTGTACTGAACATGCCTGTGGTCCATTGCAGAGGTCACCCAGCTTACTCCCGAAGAGCAGTTCCAGTTTCAGTCCCAGCAACAGACCCAGCAGGAGATCATCCCAGCACCAACCCCAGGTGCGTGGTGGAACCTTCACTGCTCCTGACGAAGGGGGCTTATGGGCGGTTACCGTACTCTGCGGGTGGCAATTGGGGTAGCTCTGCTAAAGTCAATAGATGTACCCTGACATACACCAGCTGAGGAGCTGATCCGCCGTGTTTCAGTAGTTTCAGAGTATTAACAATGTCCAGTGTGCGTGTTGCTTTCCTTGACAGTAACACCTATCCCAGAGAGGGAGGATGGCCCAGTGGTTAGTGCACTGGCTTGGGACTTGGAAAATCTGCATGCTCTGCCAGTCTTCTTGTGTGATCATGGGCAAGTCACTTGATTTCTCAGGGCCTGGGTTCCCAGCTGCACAGTGGGGATAATGTCCTGCCTTGCCTGACGGGGCGTTGTGAGAATCAACACAGCCGAGATTGTGAAGCGCTCAGATGCTGGAATAATGGGGGCCACCTATGTACCTTAGCTAGACAGGCGCCTGAGTTGTACTGGATTGCAGCCTGGTGCTGTGTTCTCAACTCTGCTTATTGTCTGTCCCCTCCAGAACTTCCCAAGACTGAACCCACAGAACCAGGACCTCTCGGTAAGTCCCGCAGCTCACAGTTCTTCTCCGACCAGCAGGGTGACTCCGGGAGCTGCAGATGCCCGAAGTCAGCTCTGAGGGGGAGGAAAGGCCCGCAGGAGGCAAGGATGGAAAGTTTAAAGGAGGTGGAAAAAACTGCTCACTCAAGCTCTGAGAAAGGAGCCAGAGCACTGCTTTTCCCCCTCTTTCCTCCCCATCCATCCACGCCCTGAATACAAAGGCAGGACAACCTGGGGTGCAACATGAAGGAGACACCACAGCTGGGTAGCTGGGCTCTGGGCTGCCTCCAGCTGGCAGGGGCTACGTGGTGGATTTCTAGCCTTGGTGATGTTTTACTTGCAGGAAACGCTTTAAACTGAGCAACCCTTGTACTTGCTGATTCTTAAAATCCCCCCTGATTGAGTGTGAGCATTTCTTCTGCGGGCTGCCCACTGCGTAACAGACCAGTCCATCTCATCGCTGCCAGGACACCAGCCAATCTGCTTTCGATCAGGGGCAGCCTTGAGTCTGAGAGAGACCCTGCGATTTACACGTAGGGTATCAGATGGGACAGAGCGTTCTCTCCGTGAACTAGACCCTGCAGCCCTGGCGGCTGGGAGCAGACTTGCTGAATCCAGCAGAGCTTCTCCGGGAACTGCAGGCTCAGACCCTTGCAGTAAGCAGCAGGAGGAGGAAATATTCAAAACCCAGAGAAAGCACAAAAATCCCCCTTGATTTCCACCCGCCTGGATAGATTTCCAAGCCTTCGTGCCTGGTGGAGCCCTTGAGGCTACCAACAAACCTGGCTACACTGAGCAGCGTGTCTCTTGTCCTTTCCCTCAAACACTCCTGCTGATGTGTGTTGGGGCTGCTGCGTGTGCGGCTGGCTACCCGACCACGGCTGCAGGGGTTGGCGGGGCGGTCCGGCGATCCCGCCAGGCGTGCAGAGAGGCTGGAGTGCTCTGCTCCGCTCCAAGCTAAACACAGAGCGGCTGCCCGCAGCGTGACGCATCCCCACCAGCACGCTGTCGAGAAATCACATTTTCCCCGCTTTCTCCCCCCCCCCCGAGCAAAACGTTGGTAGAAAGGAAAATTGTGCTCACCTCCCAGATGGTAACAGCTCACAGCGCTTGCCAAAGGGGGCGTAGAACGCCTGAGCCCTGCCTAGGGAGGCCAGCTTTCCAGGAACTGCTGGATGGACCCAGCATGGGCTGCTGGCAGCACCCAAGGTGTTATCTGCCTGTCTCCTGCCAAGTGCTGATTACCCTCGAGCCCCATGGACGGCTGTGCTATTCAAGGGCATTGCAAGATGTGGCTTTTAGCTTGTTCGTTCTTTGCCGCTCCACCCCGGGAGCAGCTCTGGATCAGTGCAGCTGCCCGCTCGGCCACTGAGCTACTAGCTGCCAGCATGGCTCCCACAGGCCACTTTGCCTCCTGGGCCCTGCAGCCGTGCCAGGAGCAGGGTTTGCAAGCTAAGCCAGGCTCCGGCGTCCGTGCAGTTGAGGAACGTTTCCCTCTGACAGCCGGGTCAATGCCTCAGCATTCTGCAAGGGGGCGTTGCGGTGCTTTGGAGGTGCTGTTTTTTTCGGGGCGCCTGGCCTCTTGTGGTCATTAAAGAGCCTGGGGCGCTCACTCGTCATAAAAGGAAAGGCTCCAGTCAGTCTAGCTCCAGTAACTAAATTCTCCTTCCCTGAATTCCCCCTCCACCTCCAGTTTTAACTGGAGATAAATTTCTTCACTTTCCGCCCTATGCTGTTGCTGTTGAACTGTTCAAGCGGCTGTGCTGCTCCACCCCAGATGTGGCTGCACTTCGGTGCTCACTACAGCAATCCCCGCGCATGTGGGCACAGTTCTTTGTGGTCCTGCGGGGTGGAATGTGCAATAGCGATAGGACATCGCTACTCCGGCTCCACTCCGCTCGCGTGGCACTTCATTCACCCAGAGAACCAGGACTAGGCTGACAGGCAGAGGAAGGTCCCAGTCAGCACTGGCATGTGCCTGGCGTGGTACCCCCAGGGAGATGGTGACTGGGCATGCTGGAGATCTACTGGCCCAGGCCGTTCGGAACTGCGGTTGGGCTAGGTCTGCAGAACCAGTAGCCAATGCAGAAGAAACTGGAGTGGCCGCTTTTCAGGAAAGGGTTAAGGGAGGCGGATAGATTGCTGGCGAAGGGGACCCTAAATGACATGGTGGGTTTTTGTTTAAACACGGGTTCCTACTCCTCACTGCCCAGTCGCTAGTCCCAGGGCTACACTGGGGACCTCTCGGTTTAAGCAGCGGCCGGTGCTCAGCCGGCAGTTGGATGTTGTGCTGGTGCTCTGCCCCCCAATGCATGTGGTCTCTTGCTGGGCAGATTGCCGGGAGGAGCAGTATCCCTGCACCAGGCTCTACTCCGTCCACAAGCCCTGCAAGCAGTGCCTGAACGAGATCTGCTTCTACAGGTACGTCGCGGGCCGGGGCGGTGCCCACCTGGCCGGCACCGAGGGCCAGCCCCTGGTTTTCCCTAGGCTGTCCCAGGCTGCGGGAGATGGGCCCGGGTTGCATTGAAGAAAGGAAAAGGAGCAGGTCCTGCCGGGCATGTTGCTGCTCTGAGTTCACGCCGTGATGAGCTGCTCCTTTGCGCAGCGCGAAGCTGAACTACTCTTCTGTAGGGCCGTGCGACACTCGCAAGTTAACACAAGATCACGCCTGGCGTGTCCTCAGCCTGTGTCCGCACGTGCACACCCCGCACATGGTAACACGAGCGGGGGGCAGGTTACAGGGTAGACCTCGAGTGAGCCTCCCTTGACGGCCACTAGCTAGCGTGGACGTAGGCGAACGCTGCGACGTACCAGAGCCACTAGTCCTCCAGCACCTCCCCCCCAGAGCCCCTGCCCTGGGGCTGGTGTTAGCGTGGGGTGCTTAGCCCCCATTCAGCCGCTGGTAGCAGCAATACCACAGCCCACGTGATTCAAAAGAGGCCTTGCCTGGGGCAGTTCGTTACCGCCGAAAAACGGGTGCCAGTTTGTGAGTGAAAATACGGGGCACTTTGGCACAAGTGTGGGCAGGGACCAAAGAGCCCGTCCCCCACCTGCCACATCCAGGGCTCCAGCCACTGGGGGGGTGTCTCAGCCTTTGCGTTTTGCTCTCCCTTTCAGCCTTCGGCGGGTGTACGTCATTAACAAGGAAATCTGCGTCCGTACTGTCTGCGCCCACGAAGAGCTGCTCCGAGGTAAGAGACCTGGGGCTGAAATGCAGCCGCAGCAGAAATGGGACTGGAAGAGGTGGCGCGTCCTGGTCCCTGGAGGACCCTGAGAGGGGGCGGGTCGGCTGAAGGCTGGCTGAACGGCAGCTCTCCAACAAGGGGGAGACTTAGCCTCAGCCCCTGGGTGGCGCCCGGCTACACTTGTGCAGTGGGTGCGAATCACTCATAGATCCACACAGAGGAAGGACTGGGGGAGGCAGAGCCTAGCGGGTGTGTAAGCTGGGCGCAAGCCCATCCATTAAGCCCTCTCTCTGCCCTCCTATGACAGGCCCCTTCGTCCCCAGCCGTCCCTGGACACAGCTGCTCGGAAACTGATTTCTTTTATCCCCTGCGACAAAAACAACAAAAGTTGTGGGGTAAAAACACATTTTCAGCGGTGGAAACTTTCTGGCGAGTTTTCAGTTTGGAGGAAAAAAACCTGAAAACACAACACAGGGGCTTGGGTTTGTTTGGGAGGGTTTTTTTGGTCTACGTGGAAATGGTGCTAATTTTTTAGCAAAAAAAAAGGCTGTGTATTCAAAACCATTTTCCTTCCAAGAGCAGAAAGCCGCCCGGCAGGGCTCCGTGCCATTAGACCCTGTCTCCTAGTGAAAACAGCACCAGGGAGCCCGCTGTAGAGTTGTTTGGCTGATTCTCGTTTCCTCTCCTGGGCTGATCGTGTCCCAGTCGCTGCATCTCTTTCCCCCCCAGAGCTTTGCCCCGTTCCCTCGGGGCCGGTTCTCTTCGGGTGACCAGTGTGAAAAATCAGGACATGGGGTGGGAGGTGATAGGCACCTATGTAAGATAAAGCCCCAAATATCAGGACTGTCCCTATAACATGGAGACATCTGCTCACCCTGGTTCTTTGCCTCCCCTCCACAGCCGACCTCTGCCGTGACAAGTTCTCTAAATGCGGCGTGCTGGCGACCAGTGGCCTCTGCCAGACTGTAGCTACCTCCTGCGTCAGAAGCTGCGGCGGCTGCTAAGGCTGGACGGCAGGTGCCGCAGCAGATCCACAAGCCACGACTCTGCTGTCTAACGGCCGGGCCCTGCCAAACCAACCCAGAGGGAAACGCCCTCCCTGGAGTTACCTCCCATCTGCCCCAGTAGAGTAATATTATCGTTGTGCTCGTGAAATCAATGGTGCTAAAGAAACATGGTGCATGAAACAGCATAAAAGTCCATTTTGTGCACATACTATAGGGTTTTTTATTACTTTGTATTATATTGGAAGGGTCGCCGGCAGGCATCGGGCTGAGCCGGTGCAGGCTGATTGGACCCAGCTCGCACAGGCCAGTCCAGCCGGGCTGATGGCTTGTTTTATATGTAGAGTATCCAAGAGAACAAGTGTAAGGAATTGTCTGAATTTCTGGGCTCTCCCCCCGACCCTGGTGCTGCTCGGTTAGACTGTTGCTGCTGTCTCGCCTTCCTCTTCCTCAAATTCCCGCTGGGTTTGGTGCTTTATTCTTTTGTCTGGATTCAGCTGCTGGCCCCAGCGGCAGCTGGAGCAAGGGGCTAGTTGATTTTTTTGGCCCATGTGGCCCCAAAGTTGTGCAGGCCTTGTTCACCTCGGTAGCTGCAGGGATGTTGGAGTAGCTGGGCTCTGCCTACGGCACCCCCGCCCCCTCTGCCTCACGCCCAGCTCTCCTGGTGAATGCGCCGGCTGGCTGACTGGCAGAGTTCACCTCTGCTCCATGGTGTCAGGATAGCACCCATCGCTACCGGCCACGCTGCACGTGCAGTGATGGAAACCGCTGCTGCGCGGAAGGTTTCTGAGCGGGGCTGGAGCAGGGAACGCGGTTCTGAGCTATAGACAGCCCAGGGCAGATTTTGGCAGCTGGTAATTACATCCTTCGGGCTTCGCTGCAGCCAAGGGACAAACCCGTTCTCTCGGTGCCGGGCCTGAGTGGATCCCAGGTGGGGAGAGGATGGGCTAGAAAGATTCAGCTGCCGTAGCGAATCACTTCTGCCCTTCAGACACTCAGGCCATGGAGTGCCAGCAGAGCTGGGCACAGGCTGGTGCCAGCTCCCACCTGGTCCAGGTCATTCCTTACTTGAGGGGAAAACTACCTTTTGAGGCAGAGACCACACGGGTGGGTGGATGGATGGATGCCTCTGTTTCAGCTCCCTCCATGCTTTACCCAAGTCAGCCCTTTCCCCGGGTGCAGTTTAACTTTTTCCGAGCGCTCCTCGAGCGGGCGGCAGCTCCCCAGTCCCCACGCCTAGCCATGCCCCCGGGTGTGACCAACAGCAGGCCAGCGTTGGGGTGCCCTTGTTCACTTGAAATCATTTGCTGCCTCTGCATCTCCAAGCCAGGAACCTGTCACTCTTGCAGCGACATCCCTGAGCCTTCCCTTAGAGCCCCGTATTTAGGGTGACAGTGCTCAGCATTTCAATGCTTAAATGATTTAGGACCCTAAATCCCCTTGACAGCCAATGAGATTTAGGCTCCCCAATTGCAATGCTGAGTGCAGCAATCTCTAAATACCTTTTAAAAACATCAGGCCTGCGTGCGACAGCTGCAGCTATGAACCTGCCCCTGGCCCCAGCTGTTTTTCCAATACCACTTACTCCTCATCCTGCTGGGCGGAGCCCTGCGTTCTCCGGTGCTGTGCTGGTGTTCTCGCTTTGACTGTAGCTTTGTCTGGATAATTCCTTTGTTTTTGGTTTGGTACAAAATGAATGTGTAAAAAACAAATAAATAAATAAACAGCCCAAACCGCTGATGGCTGGCTGCAGGGATGACGGCTGGCTGCAGGGAGCCTCACAGCGTGGGTTGGGGAGGGAAGGGCTAGGGCAGCGGAGTAGCAGCAACTCAGCCTCCACCCGCTCTACTATGACAATACTTTGCGTTAGGCTCCCCCCCACCAGGGCTTCAGGAAACGCCTGACAGCAAAGCGCTTCCTGTCCCCGTGCAAGTTGTAAGAGAGCCAAGTGCCGGGGGTCTGGGCAGGCTGTAGCTACTAGACGAACGCTTTCTGCTGCAGTCACCCCGGTCCTCTGCCAACCCTTCATTTTTAACTACGCTTCAATCGCCTGGAGGCAAAGCAGGAGTTCCTGCCCTGGCTCGGCCCACGCTCCCTCCTTGCCAGCTCTTCAGCCTGGTAACGCTCACCCCTGTACTAAAACAGCGCTGCAGGGAGCATTAGCTTCAAGCGTTTCACCTCTGGCTTTCCCTAGCAGCAGCCTGAGGATACATGTCTACATGGGAGCATGCTAAAAAGAGCAGTGGGATAGATTAGCCGCCCACTTCCATAGCTAGGGTCCAGGATGGATTTTATGCAGGGGCGCTATCCCATCCTGCTTCCCCCCCCCCCCCACCCCACTGCTATTTTTAGCATGTTAGCGTGATCAGAGCTCCTGTGGGTAAGTCTGCTTGAGCCAGACATTACACCCCCCCCGCCAGTGTAGACACAACCTAAAAGTGACCATTCATGTAAGTTTCACCTCTACTCTGCGGGGACTGTATGGCAGCAGTGAAACTACTTCTCATGTTAACTCAACCATACATGAAAGGAGAAGGGCCTTCCTGGATTTGCACTCTAGGACTGGGAATTATTCTGCTGCTGAGTAAGGCCCAGGACTGGCTCTTGAATTGCTTTCTGGCCCTATAAATTCTGTCCCAATGACAGCAATAGATGGCAGGAGAAAAATAAATCTCACACACTCAGCACACTTTTTTTTCTTCCTGTTTAATGCTACTTTGGCCCTTCTGCTGGTCACTGACAACACATCAGGGGTAAGGGAGAGGCAGGCTCAACAATCCCCTGTGTGTTGTGAATTTTTTTTTAAAAAAATCCCTCGCATATTTATACAAATTTTGGAAATGTTTAAAATCTGAGGCACGGGCAAAGAGTTTCCTGGTTGGTCTTTCCAGTGCCTCAACTTGCAGGGCATTGCCCATCTGGGATTTAAAATGCAAGGGGAGCTAGAAAAACTTCTGCGCGTGCCCCACAGCCCCCACCAAGCCTCAGGCAAGCTCTCCTTTCCCCTCCCCCCAGTCCAAATTTATCCATCACGTATCAATAGATATAAAGTCCTTCAGGGCATGATTATTTGTTACACGAGTGAAAGAACCACAAATAAAGTAGGAATGTTGATTAGAAAACCTGGTCATTTTAAAACTTCGTCAGCCCCACCGCTGTAGAAAAATCTTGTGCTAGAGAACCAGGAGTTACATAACGCTCTCCCAGGCTGCTGCTGCTGCTGCTGCTGCGTGCGTCCCATTGAACCCGTGACAGGTGGTCCCACAGCCCCTCTGTGAAAAGAACGGTTCTAGGCATGAAAGGACTAAAAAAACTACAGTGTGCTTTAAAAGGGGCATCACCTCACTGGACAGAACAGAACAGCACCTTCTGTGCGACGGGCAGCACCTGCTGATTTGTAGTGGGTTTCTTTATGAAGTGTTCAGCTGCCCCTTTCAGCCTGTGTTAGCCTGAGTCTAGTCCTCCGTGGGCATCATCAGCATGACTTGCTAAATTCCAAATCAGGTACACCTGTGTCAGTGAACACAGCATTAGATACCGCTGGATCTTCATGCAGGAGAGGGGAAGGGTCCAGGCTGACTGAGAGCCTGGAGCTAAAGTTAGGTCGTCTTAACGTGTGAAGCACGTTTTAGCTGAGCGGCTCCAGTCAGCGCAGAACTGCACTTAGCCCAAACACGCCAGATCCCCTGCGCAGAGCCTGTTCCCCCATTCTCAGGTCGACGTCGTGCCTGGGGCTTTTCCTAGGGCCCTGAGACGCTGCGGGGCTGATGCTTAGAGCGTGGATGAGTGAGGCAGGCTCACTTCTGGCCTGGGCTGCCTCCATGGAGTTAATCTGGATTCCTCCTTGTCAAGTGCACTGTACAGAGGGGCCAGTGGGGGTTACAGTACAACAGGGCTAAGATCGGGGCATAGGGCCTAATGCAGCATGTCTTCCCAGCCCCCTGGGTGCCTTTCTACTCATCTCACCCAGCAAGCCAAGCCAGAGACAAGCGCCCTGCAAATCCTTCCTGCACTAGGTGTATTTCCTTGCCATGCACTACTTTTACAGCTGCCCTTCCACCGCCGAGTCGCTCGTTTGCCACACAACGGGCCAGCCACTACTGCCAGCGAAACGGCTGAAGCGATGTGCCAATGATTAGCCTAGACGGCTCTGCCCAGCAAACTAAATGGCAGAGACCAGGATTGCGGGCAGCGGATTTGGGTCTGGGACACCTTGGAATCAGGTCAGCTGCCAAAAACTGAGTGAAGGTGTTCCAGGTGCTGCCCCTGGCTCACAGCTGTGGGGTTTAACACTCACACTTTCCTATCTTAAGAGACACTCCCCCCCTCCCCCCCATAAAACAGGGGACACAGTGAAACTGACTGTACACCCGGTGCTGCCAAATGCACAAAACAAAATTAGAGACAAATACATGCTCATTATCTTGGTGGTAACTGTAATACGTTAAAACCGCTCAGACATCAGTGAGCAAATTGGCAGGAGCTCTTTAAACACCGGACGCTAACGCCAAGGCTGGGTTCTGTACAGCGTCTGCTGCTAACGCCACGAGACACTAATGAGCAACTTGTTGCTATTGTGGAAAAGGAACTTCTTCATGTTCACTTTGTCTCTGAAGCCAGTTGTCGTAGGGTTTGTGGGTTTCAGGGTCATTCAAGTTTCCACTGCCTGGTAACTAGCAGTGCAATAAAGCAGCCTTTGGCAGGCGCGGATAATTAGTATGGCCCTGAGGACGGCGTTCATTCACCCGCTGGCTTCAGGCAGCAGCTACAGGCTGAGTTTGTACTTCGAGCACACCAGGGAATCTCGCTCGCGCCAATGAGTCATCCCAGTGCAGGCGCTGGGAGGAGCTGGGCCCCTGAGGTGGTACCGGCCACACAACTACACTAGGGGCAGCCTGTCGGACAAGGTACGCACGCAGCAGCAGCAACAGCCTGTGAGCCTGCCCTGTCCTGTGCCCCTGGAAAGCATTAGAAAACATTCCACATCAACAGCTGCTTAGACGCCCGGTCTGTGAAACTGACCCTTCTCTGCCCTCAGGGAAAGGCCAGTATCGAGCAGAGCACGCGCCTCGAACACTCAACTCCGTGAGCCTTTAAAAAAACCACCAAAACCTTCCCTCCATCGCGAAATCCCTTTTATACAAAGGGTTATTGGGCTTCAAGGCAACGGCACATTGGGTGACCCAGAAATGCAGAACCAAGGTTCATGCTAATATTTAGACAAAGTATTGAAAAGTTTCCAAAACTCTGGTAAAAAACTGCAGTAGAAAAGGACACGTATCAAATATACAGTCGCCTTCATTTGTGTTAGCCCCTTCGTAAAGTGCTGTTTTTAACAAATGGAATGGCAAACGCAGCAATTTGGTTGTAGATTTTGTTTTTGCCCCACTCCTCACTTGGCCCCAAAATGTATTTTTGCTTAAAACACAGAAAGGGGACGTTTTGGGTTGATGAAATAGAGGGACGAGCCAGATCAGCAAATCCATTTCACTTGTGACCGAGCGCCTGGGTGGGTGCCAGTCACCAAGGGGCATTAAATCCTAGGCCTGCAAAAACACGCCTCTCTGCAGAGATGCATTTTAAATGCTAGCCACCAGCATGACCAGCTAGACAAAGGAGCCACCGTTTCTATTAAACTTAAAAATAAACCCACTGCAGAGCACCTTCCAGCAGAGGATCTCAAAGCACATCACGGTAATTAGTTAACCCTCAGAATTCCTCTATGAGGTCAGTATCATTAGCCCTGCGTTAGATGGGGAAACTGAGGCACAGAGAGAGGCAATCATACAATGCATCAGCATCAGGAGCCCGCACGCCCCTTCGTCTCCTGCTCTGAATACTAGCCCATGCTACCTTCTCCCACTGCTTCTAAATGAAGGTGGCTGCTGTCTAATGTGACTAGTGGAAAGATGCTATAAAAAGACTGAAGGTGGCTTCTAAGTAATGACCCACGGGGCCTGATTTCCTGGTGCTGAGCCCCCCCTAGCTCCCACTGACTGTATCTGTGGGTGTTCAGCGCTTCTGAGAGTCAGCCCCAGGCTGACTGTCGTCACTGATTACCGAATTAGCAGATCTGAGACGCCCCACGGTTCCATTTCAGTCCTTTGGGGGCCTGACAGTGCACCATCAGGGCAATGTGTGCGTGTGCTTGTCTTTTGTACAGGACTGAGCACCGAAGGAATCCACAGGGCCATATGGGGCAGGGGGTGGTGGTGATGTGGGGCATCCCTTTCTATACAAACCCAATTTCCCCCCCAGAGGGCGGGCGCATAAAGCAGGAAGGTGCTTAGCACCGACGTCTCCTTGGTCACAGTGGCGGTAGTGAATGGCACGGGACCTAGTTACCCGAGAGGATGGAGGAGTGCGAATAATGGGGCTGGCACCGCCGCAGCTCTTGCTGCAGTTGCTCCTTCAGTGTTGAGATCTGTGCCGGAGAGAATGGAGACAAAAAAAGGGGAGCCAGTCAGCACGTTGGATGGCCCGGGGCCCTCGAAGCCGTGGCACAGCCAGATGGTGCAGCAGCGTTTTGGGGATCTTGCCACAAATAGGCAAAGGAAACCGGCAGGACATGAGCTGAACGGGCACTCAGGGCTGCTTCAGTCCCAGCGTCTCCCAGCCGGGAGAGACCCTGGCTCCAGGGGAGCTGGCGGCTGATCCATTCCCAGCAGGCGTCCCCACAGGGCCCAGATTCAAGGCCAGCCCCAGCCATGCACAAAGCTCACCTGCTCCTCCAGCCCTTTCACGCGCTGCCTGTGCGCTCGCTCCCTGGCCTCCAGCGTGCGCTCTGCCTGCAGCTGGGCGCCGCGCAGCCGCTCGATCTCCTGCTGCAGCTCCTGGCGGTGGCGGGTGGCCACCTCCACCAGGCTCTGGGACTGGGTCTGCTCCATCTCCGCAACCTGAGCCTGAACAAGGCAGAGAGAGGTTAATACAGCCAGGCCCCCTCTGGTCTCGTGCCCCCCACGGGCCCTCCGCTGAGGTCTGATTTACTCCACCTTGGGAGTCCCCCACAAAAAATCCCCTCCAACCCATCTCCCTGTGAGCTACTGGTGAGGGCCACGGTCCGGAGAGCCAGGATCTGAGCCAGTCGGCTCCCTCAGGGCTGGGAGAATCTGGGCCCCTCGCCTTAACCATCCCTTCCCATTGCACAGCGATGCAGCGGGGGCGCGGCCCTGTCTCTTTTTTACACTCGCGTTCACCACCTTCCCTCGGCTAGCTGCTGCCCCACGCCAGGCCCAGCCAACCCCTCTGTGATCACATCATTCATCCACCCCAGGCCTCATCGCCTCCCCAACCCGAGCCAGCTCACAGCCAGCAGAGCAACAGCCACCTGTGTGCTTCCTAGCCTGCCTGGAGACACTAGGCCAGGCCCACCCTCATAACCCAGTTCAATACAAGGGCCTCGCCCCACCGTCGGGAGGCGTCAGTCCCCCCAACATTCAGCCCCGTTTACACGACTGCACTGCTGCTGCGGCAGCATCTTAGCCGGTAAACGCTCTGGGTTTGTCTCGCTGCAGGCTGGGTTCTTCCAAGCAGTGGCTGAAGGTCCCTGCACAGGTCCGCGGTGTCTCTATGCCTCGGACATGATGGCCTGTCCCCACGCCAGGACTTCTGGCCCCTGGTACCACACTGGCTTCAAATTCACTCCTAAGCAAGTCGTGCCACAGCTGTGTTACAAAGCTGCTATTTTAAGGCTCCCCCCCCGCCCCAGGCAACTCCCCGGGTTCAGTCCTGGCTACGCAAGCACACAAGCGCCGGTTCTCCGTCCATCCTACGGAATGGTTTAACTCGCGCTGGCTGCCATTTTTTTTTACCAAAAAAGTTTTTCCTGGCAGAAACACGTCGTTTCATTGACCTCACACGTTCGCTACGGGAAAATGGCAGCTTTGAGTCCGGTTTTCAATTTTTTTACAATAAAAATAATTGGGTCAAAACTGACCCAGCGTCACTTCAGTTCGGGTTTTGGAAACCAAGACGTTTCCGTTTTCTGTGGGGATTTGTGGGGTCCTGTTGCCGCCTTCCTTTTTTTTTAATTACCTCCCCCCCAAGTGGAAAAAGCTGGAAAACAGAGCTTGCGGGAAAGGCGGGAAAGAAAACACTCCTCACACCTTCTTACTGGCTCCCCACTGGAAAAAGTGTTCTGCAGTTTTGATTTAACACAGACAGCTTCACGGCTGAGCCGCCATGGCGCAAGTGCTGTAGTGTAGACAAGACCCCAAGTCTCTATGCTCTCACCCAGGCCATCGACACCATGAGTCTCCTAGAGGTGCCATTTCACAACCGCCTGCGCCTGCATTCAGTCCTCTTCACCCCCGAGACCGTGGACAAAAACACCCCTTTGGTCTCAGCATGAATAGACCAGGGGCCACGGAATCTCTGGCGGGGGCGTGATGGACTCTGGATACTGGTTTCACATAAATGCCCCCAATGGGTTCTTTTCTCAGTCACTGCCCGTGTAACTCACTGGGGCGTGTGTGTTACAGGGCCCAGCTGTGCTCGCGCCAGAGGCTACGAGGCTCCTACAGCCCCCAGTTAAGGCACCGGGGTTCTTCAGCAGCTCATGAAGGGCCCTGGTTCAGTCCCCACTGAGTCGTTCACCTTCAGCTGCAGCATATTCAAACCTTGGCAGCTCCCCCCTTCTGCACGGCTCTGGCACTGAAATGCTGTGTGACCTTGGGCAGGTTACTTCACTCCTCTGTGCCTCGGTTTCCCCTCCCACCCATACAGATGATAACCTGGCAAGGCGTTCCTCTACGACATGCCTGTAGGGGTCCTAGGATCCTGAGCTCAGTTACGCCGGCTGGAACAGGAGTAATAATAACCAGCAGGTAGCCCTGTTCTGCTTAGACTGGGCTCGCGGTTAAGAGGGGAAGTGGCGTCCGGACCGGGCTGTGCAAAGCCCCACGCCAGCTGCGTCACTCACCCAGGAACACGTTATCGTCCTTCTAACCAGAACTAGGTTCTCCTTCAAGGAACAGCAGCCCAAGCAAAAGAGAGAAGGCAATGAGCACACCAGCGAGCGCCCCGGGTCAAAGGTTACCTGAGCTAGAGGGAGGGGGACAGGTGAGCAAGGCTCCCCCCGCCCAGGAGAGCCAAGGCCCTCCAGGTAACCGGGGGGGAGGGGGAAGGTGCACCGGGCGTCTGACCCGCAGCCACTGGGAATCTTTCACGTGACGGCGCTGGGCTTTGCGTCAGGCCCCAGGCTGTGACCCCGACTCACTCAACCCCGGGGGCCCTGCTGCCTCCTGCAGCCGCGCAGCGCGGGGTGGCAGCAGCGCATGCTGGGGGGGGCAGGAGGCATGTAGCACCCCCTGCTGGCGCTGGGAGGAGGGCGCTCCCGGGGTAATGAGGTTACAGCTCCACGCCAGCGTGGGGAGAGGCTGCGCCCTGCTTGGGCAGCAGGAAGGAGGGTGGGCTGGGGCTGCTCCTCGCTAGAGCCAAAGGAAGGGGATGGTAGCTGGGAAGCAGAGGGAGGCGGTGGGGGGTGTTTGGCAACAGGGGCGGGTCTCTGGCTGTCAATCAGCACAGTCACAGGTGCTGATCGCCCACTGCTCTCCCACCGCCCTGGCCCCCCACTCTCTGTTGCCCCGCAGGAAGCATTAACCCTCCACGGCCGCTGCAGAGAGGCGGCAGGGCGCAGACGGCACCGCTAAACGTAAGACTCTTTGCACGTCCACAGAACCTGCCCTCCGAGGATCTCAAAGCACATTCCTGACCTTAGCGTCCCATGCCACAGGTCAGTATCCCTTGTTTATTGCGGAGGCACAGAGCGGGGAAGCGACCTGCCCCGGGTCACACAGCGTCCTACTGGCCAAGCTGAGAGGGAGAGAGCCCGGAGCTCCCGACCTATGCTCTGGCCTGTGCTTTATCCTCCATTTATACCCACTGGGCTCCAGGCGTCTACTGGGGAAAGAGGACGTCAAATCCACCCTGCTCAGCCCATTCCGTGGCTCTGGGGCTATTCCAGCGTGCTGGGACATGGACTGTAATGGACGCTCAAGGTTTCTGGCGTGAGTCTGTGTGCAGGGAGCGGGGCCAAGAAAACAGGCTGGACAGGCCCTTCCTCGCTGTAATTCACACCCACACTGCAGATTCAGTTGTATTCGACCCCTCTCAGACCCACCACATCTTCATCGTCTGTGTCTCTTCCCCCGCTGCCACCCCCCGGTCCCACCTACCATTGTTTTCCCCCGTCTCCCTCACCCACATCCTGCCCGAGGCCACAGAGACCCTGGGGTTAAGGTCAGGCAGGAAAGCCTATTAAGGGGCACAGTTTGGGCAAGGTCTGGCCCGCCCTGGGTCTTGGGGGTTTAACAAAACTGGCTACGGCTTAACAGCCAACGCAAGTGACTGAGGCTGCGAGCAGAACTGCTGGGGGTTTCTGCCCCCGCGGCTTCCGAGGGAACCAGGACTCCGAGGGAACCAGGGCCCCGGTCTCTGGAAGAAAGCCACTCTCCCCAGCTGCTACGGACAAAGCACCGAACGGGGCGGGTTTGATGGGTAACCTCCAGCAGCTGGATCTGCCGCTGGGCCTCGGCCAGCTCCTGTTCCACCGTAGTGAGGGAGCGGTCCAGCCGGCCCTTCTCCGCTGACAGCCACACCGAATCCTCATGCGTCTTCAGCTTTTCGCGCTCCACCTGCCAGCCAAGCAAGCACAGGGAGGGAGCGCGCGTCAGGCCGGGCTGGGCATGGCTACCCGCCACCCCGAGCCCTGGTCTGTGAGACCCGGGCTGGTGGACTCTGGTTCCAAGCCGGCGCTTGAGCATCCGCACTGCATCGGAAAGCTGGGCTTACAATTGCTGGACCCGGGTGTCACAGCTGTGCTAACCCATCCGCGTTGCACTGCGCAGCTCTTCCAATGTGGCTCTGCGGCTTGAGCTGCACCCACACCGCAAAAGGGCAGAGCTCCCCCCCGCTAACCCGGGCACCGTTTCTTGGCGGGACGTTGGATAAAAGGCTACAGCTGAAATGGGCATGTCCCATCCGGGCTGGAGAGCACAGAGAGCCATGCACAGGAGCAGAGGAAAAGAGGCACGAGCCCCATCCCCTGCAGCTCACCTTGTCCAGGGTCTTCCTCAGGGCCGTCTTGTCCTTCTCCAGCCGCAGGGAGGAGCGCTCCGCCTCCCGCTTCTCGTTCTCCAGCTGGGCCAGCGCCCGCTGCAGGCTGCCCAGCCGCTCCTGCAGCAGCTGCTTCTCCTCCTGCAGCTTCTGCAGGCTCCGCCGGGCCGCGCTCTCGCTCTCCTGGCGCTGGTGCAGCAGCTGGGCACGAGAGAAAGGAAAGGAAAGGAAAGGAAAGGGGGGGAAGAGACCTGGCTGAGCGAGCACAGCATGGCAGGGTGGGGAGCCACGCTAGTGAGAGGGGTGTGGGACTGGCCGGGTAGCCTAGTGGTTAGAGATCAGCCCTTCCATGGGGGAGACCCGAGTTCAGTGCCTGGGCCCAGCCCCTCACTCTGTGGCTGGGAATGGGGTGAAGGCGACAGGACGAGCTGCTAGGGGACGTGGGGCAGGACTCGTAGCTCAGCAGTGATGGGCTCAGAGCAGTTAACGTGCGGGCTGCCCTCGGGTGGAAGGACTGAGGGCCTCAAGGACAAAGGGAAGGATCCCCCTGGGGGGAGCAAATTCCCGCCCCCAGCAGGCACGGGGCTGGAGGCAGTGAGCAGCGCAAGAGGCAGGGGAGGTTTAGCACCATGGAGGGGCTCAGAGCGGGGCCCGCGGGGTGGCAGGGCAGGCAGGACGAGCACACAGGAAAGGTGGCAGCTTCAACTGCGAACGCCCCGGCTCGGGCAGGCGGATACCACAAATCCAGAGGGAGCCTGCGTTCAGCTGCTGTGTGGGGGGAGCCACACGTGAGCCCTGCTGCCCCCCTCCCCACAGGCTGCTCTGTGGAAAACCTGGAGGTGTAACAGGGAGTCCAGGGACCACAAGTCTTGCTCTCAGCTCACACCCGCCAGCGCTGGGCTCCACCAGGCCCCCCTCCCGCTGGTCACCATGGAAAGCCAGGCCCGACCCGGTGCCCCGACCCACTGCAGCAGGTCCTGTGTCTCTGTGGAGCCAGCGCCCCCACTGCCTCCCGGCCCCGATCCCCAGCCCAGCTGATCAGCAGCAGGCTGGCTCTTCGGCCAGCTCCGTCTACATTCGTGGACCGTCGCCCCCAGTCCCAACCTGGCGCCGCATCCTCACCTCCTGCTGCTGCCGGACCTGCCCTTCCAGCTCTTCCCTCTGCAGCTCCAGCTCCGCCTGCTCGACTTTCAGCCCCTGGATCCGCTCGGCCAGCACGCCGTTCTGCTTCTTGGCTTCCGACGCCGCCTGGCGAGCCGCGTCCAGCCGCTCCTGCGGCAGGAGAAGCGACGGGGAGGCCGTGAGGGCCCAGCGCAGAGGGGCCGGGCTGCGCAGAACTGACCCCGACAAAGCTGCCCGCTTGGATCGATTACCCCCACGCTAGCAGGAGGGAGCCGCCGGCCAGCAGCAAAGAGAGGAGGTAGGGGAGCCCGTCCCCGGGTGGTTTAGAGGGGTCGCTGGCAGGGGGCGGGTGGTGGGAGACGGAAGGAGGTGTCGACAGTCCGGCGCAGAGCAAGCACTTTCCCCACAGCTCTGCTGGTGCCACTCCAGCCCTGGCCCATCCGAGATAGATCCACCGATGCGCCCAACCCGCACCTGCTGGAAGCCATGGGCACCAGCCCCACCTCTGCCAGCGTGCCTCGAGCCTCTCCTGCAAATCTCTGCCCGCCCCCCCACTCACACTCACACTCACACACACACACACACACACACACTGCCTCTGCCCCTTGCAGTGCCGGGGGACGCCCACCTGTAGCACCCTGCGGTCATGCTCACTGGCCGTCAGCGTCTTCTGCAGCTGCAGCACTTTCTCCTGGGTGGAGCCGGCACTGGCATTGCTCTCCGAGAGAGACAGGGACAGGCCCTGCACCTTCTCCTTCAGGGCGCTTTCGCCTTCCTCAGCCTTGGCCAGGGTCAGGTTCAGTCGGTCCACGGACAGCCGCAGGGCGCTGGCCTTCATCTCGCTGTCGGTGACCTGCGGTGGGGTCGGCGCAGACGGTCACCGAGCCCGGGCCGACGTCTGCCCGAGTTACTGGCTCTGCCGTTAGTGACACAAACTACCCGGCCGCTGGGGACCCTTCGAAGAGGCGCAGCGTGCATGGCGCAGCATGCATGTAACACCCAGGTGCTAGGCCACGCCCCCATCCAGTAGGCCACACCCTCTTGAGACGGGGCGACCAAGGGGGTGCTAGGAGAAATGGACTCCACCCTCTAGCGCAGGGGTTGGGGCTGGAGCAATGACCATGGCTTTCACTCACCCCCCTGGACTGGGATGGTGACCCTAGGGCACTGGTTCTTATTCTGGGGGGGTCGCGACCCCTCCGGGGGCTGTGACTTGGTTATGTGGAGGTCATGAGCTGTGAACCCCGACTCCGACCAAGAATGGGGCTGTGGGCCTCCCTGCTTCCTCCTGGCGGAGGAACATGGTGGTGGGGTGGGCAAGCAGTGATACACAGGTACAGCTCCCCCCCCACAAACATTCCTCTGCACCCCCTCCCCCTCAGGAGACTCTGGGGGGAGTGAGAAGCAACCCCAGGGCTCGCTGCATCCAGGTGACTTTCCCCACCTGGGCTGTGTGCAAGGTGAGCATCAGGAGCTGCTGCTCTCTGCCCGCCCCTTACACAGCCCAGGTGAGGAAAGTGACCTGGATGCGGGGAGCCCTGACATTGCTTCTCGCTCCCCCCTTCCAGCTCCCTAGGGGCACGTGGAGGAGCAGTTTTTGAGGTGGAGGCAAAGCAGCAATACCAGCCGCTCTGTGCGTGCACGTCCCTTTCCCCAGGTGGGCGCAGGAGGGGGAGTTGCAGGGGTGAAGAGAGCACAGTGCAGGAATTAGGGGAGTGGGGAGCCCATGGGGGCCAGGGGGTCGTGGTCTCGGTCTGCCCCAGGGGCACAGGCCCGGCCCAGCTGCAACGGCGACACTACCTGTCTCTGCAGCATGTCAGCGCTGTCCCGCAGCACCTGGATCTCCATCTCCCGGTCGCTCAGCACCAGCTTCGTCCTCTGCAGCTC
This sequence comes from Emydura macquarii macquarii, assembly GCF_026122565.2. Taxonomy (NCBI): domain Eukaryota; kingdom Metazoa; phylum Chordata; order Testudines; family Chelidae; genus Emydura; species Emydura macquarii. Next base: position 50,863,099 of record NW_027132905.1, read on the forward strand.
CCCCTCCAGCGAGCGCCGCAGCAGCTCCAGCTTGGTGCAGCGGCTCTCCGAGGAGTCCAGGATCTCCTTCAGGCGCCGCTTGTCATTCTCCAGCTTGGCCTCGCTGGCTTTCATCTTGCTGATCTTCTCCTGGGGGGAGAGCGGGGAGACGAGTCACCAGCCGCCTCCCCTCTCGCCCAGGCTGCGGGCGCCTGACGGGGCGAGTGCAAGGCTCACGGAAGACGAATGAGTGACCCAAAACCCAGGAAGACAGCACCACCCCCTAGGGCTAAAGGGCTATGGAGGGATGGGTGCGGCCTATGGAACTCAGCACTTTGGGGCAAGGACATCGTCTCTTTCTGTGTTTGTACAGCACCTAGCACAAGGGCGGGTTCTGGTTTGGGACAGGGGCGCCAAGGCACTACCACAAGGTAAATAATACACAGGAACACACAGCGCTGACCCTGGGAGAATCCTCCGCTCTGACCCCCGGCCTACTCACAAAGCAACAGCCTCCAACTGCACCAGAGGACACAGGGTGAGCAACGCATCAGACAGACACCTGGCTGTCCCCAGGAGAGTGGCCCAGCAGCCGGCTTGCGCGTTGCCCGCCAACCTGTCGGCCTCCTCCCCAGAGTCAGTTCAGAGATTCCCGAGAGCTGGGAAATCATGGCAAGCCTCGTGACAAGAAGGGGAGAGGTGAATTATCCTTTGGCTCGGGGGTAAAGACCAGACTGGGGGCTGTCTGGCAGGGGTTAATTCCATGCTATGGAGGAGGGTGCACGCAACCAGAGCAAGCCGCATTGCACGCAAGAGACAGGGTGGCTGCAATTGGCTCTGTTCCAGGCGTAGCTCTGAGGGTCCGCGCCGGGGGCCCCTGCCATCCAGGAGAAGGGCCTCAGAGTGGGCTCTCACCCAGCTTCAAAGGCACAAGTCAATCCCCCTCGCTGATCGGGGAGGAACCATGCAGAAGAAATTAACACACAGCAGTGAGCTAAGCGGGGCGGGGGGACTCCAGCAGAGGAACGCCCCCTCGCTCTGTGCGGGGCACGGCACGTCCAGCCAGCCCTGGTACCCATCTGCCTGAGCTTCGCCAGGAGAGGTGCACACATCCCGCTCCCCTTTGAGTCCCCAGCCCCGGGCCGGGAAAAGTCCTTCTCTTCCTACAAGACACAGAGGCAGCAAGCTGGCCCCGCACTTGGCCTCCCGTTTTGCAAGGGCAGAACACAGGCATAGCCAATGTGGCCAGCCCCCTCCCCAACCCTGAGATCTGGCCCCCGCCCTGGGGCTCGCGGAGCATCGAGGAGACAGCGGCCAGCAGCAGAGACCCCTGCAAGCCCGTCCCTCCCTCCCCAGAACGCGCCCAAGCTGCACACTCAGCAGAACACGTCCTTTGGCCTTCGTCCGAGCCGACAGACCCAGGCCCTGCCAGACTGGCAGCCTCCCAGCTTTGTTCCTTAATCCAAAGAGATGGCTGGCCTCCAAGCCCGGCAGACATAACACACACACGGCCCAGACACGGGGCGCCCCCGGGGACCGTGAGCAAAGAGTTCCACCAGGCAGAGGGGGGGCCGCAGGCAGCCGAGAGCCGGCTCTGCGAGGCACAGTGAGGGTGCACCGCTGCCGGCTCCAAGCCTGAGTCCTCGCCCCCAGCTCCCCAAAGCAATGCGGGGCTGGTCCCTGCTCGATATTCTCCCCCGTGTTGCCCTGATGAGCTGGCGACAGCAGCAGTAAGAGGGGCGCAGGGCAGGTCTTGCGCTCTTCAGTGCTGGCTTGGAGGCTCGGCCGGACCATGTGCTTCGTCAAACCACCCCGTCGCCCTGCACCCAGCCTTTCCACGCACAGTTTTCTCCTCCCACCCCCCTTTGTGGAGCAACGTCCCCGCAGAGAGCCTGTCTCCCGAAGGCGATCCCAGCAGCCCAGTATGCACCCGGGCGCCCTGCAGGGCTGGCATTCCTGCCAGGAGCTGCAGGCAGCGGGTATCTCTGCTGCGGCCAACCCAGTCCATAGCACAGGGCGTTTGCCACCGGCCGGGGAAGCTGAGCTGGGAAAACCCAGCTCCTTGCCCACCCAGGGCAAACCATGGTGAATTGCTAAACAGCCACGCCAGGGGCGGGCTGACCAAGCCAGTATCCAGTGCCCGCTGCAGTCAGAAGAGAGGGCCAGCCTCTGGATGGGTCACTGCTTCCAGAGGGGAGAAACCTAGAGCTGCCCGTACCAAAGGGAGATCCTAACCCTAACGCTCATTTCAACCCCCTGGTGCCCAGAATGGCCTCGACCCCGTAATGGGAGCACACAGAGCTCGCTCCAACCCATCTCCCAGCCCAGTCGGAAACACCTTGTTTCCCGGTTACCCTCACGTGCCCTTTCTTTATCTATTTCCTCTCCCATCCCTGCTCCCTTATAAGCTGCCCACCCTCCCCGCCCAGACCCTGCCCGCAGCCCCGTGTACCTGCGTGGCGCGCCGGTCGCCGTCTGCCGCCTGCAGGCTCCGCTCCAGCGCCGCGATCTTCTCCATCGAGGCCTTGCGCTCCCGATCGTTGTGGCGGAGGGTCTCCTCCTGCAGCAGGAGGGCGGCCTGGGCGCTGCTCAGCTTGCCGTCCGCGCTGCGCCGCCCTGGGGCAGAGGACGGGGGTGCAGAGCGAGTAAGAGACACACCGGGGGCATTTTGCACCAAAACCAGCAGTGAATATGAGGCACACGCAGTCTTACCTCTGAGTAACCCAAACTCCAGTTAGCAGGGGGCAGTGCCGTCTAGTGGTTATTGCAGGGAGGGGAGGGGGGGGGGAGAACATGAGCCAGGGTGCCTGGGTTCTAATCCTGGCTCTGACACTGATGCTCTGCGAGACCTTGGGGCAAGTTCTTTAAATCCTCCGTGACTCAGTTTCCCCATCTGTAAAATGAGGCTAGTGCTTGCCTAGCCCAGAGGGCGAGGGAGAGAAAATCCGTCACCACTGAAGATGCGACACGCTCACTCCCAGAGCGAAGCTTTACCAGGCAGCTTGAAGCAACACTTGTCCCTGAAGGGGTCGTCTTCAGCAACAGCGCAGGGGCTGCCTCTTGGAGTCTGAACGTATAAACCAGGGGATATCCAGCTTCTTCACACCGTGTGCCGCGTCTCACAGCACTGGGCTGGGACGCAGGGGAAGTGGCTTCGGTTCTGTCCGCCTAGCGCTGTCTACACCAGGGGTCAGGCTGACCTAGTCCTACGGCAAAATGCAAAAATCCCGGAGCACTCTAGGTGAGGGTAAGAAAACGACCACGAAGAGGCAGTGCAGATGGGGCACAGGACAGAGACTCAGAATAGCTGGGATCCTCAGTCTGCCACAGGCCTGTCATTTCCCCTCTCTGTGCCTCAGTTTCCCCCTCTTGAATATGAGGCTATTAAGCCTAACCCAGGATAAGGCTGTGAAGCCAGATGCATCCATCTGCACACGGAGTGCTTGGAGAAGGCCGTGGGGCTGGGTCACGCCTGGCTAAGAGGTCTAAGATGGACACCCCCCCACACACACGCAGAGCTTCTCCCTGCACTCACCTTCCTCGCTCTCAGTCATTAGCTTCTGCAGCTGCTGCACTCGGGCGCTGACCCCGTCCCGCTCCGACTCCATCTCGGCCAGCTGGCGGGTCAGGCTGCCCAGCTGGGCCCGCAGGTCGTCCTGGATTCAGAGGGGAGGGCGAGACGGGAGATCAGCCGCCGGGAGACCCACCAGGCTGCTCGCCCTACAGGCAGAGCAGCGTGGGCAGAAGCGCAACCCCTTCTCCCCCCCCCCCCCCGCATCGGTACCCGCTCTCGCTGCGTCTCCCGCAGCTCCTGCAGGAAGTCCCGGAGGGCCGTCCGCACCACCTCGGGGTCGATATCGGCCACCAGCTGCTCGCTGCGGCCGGGCGAGAGCGCGCGCTCCGGAGACAGGGGCCGAGAGCCGGGGCTGCGCTCGGGGCTGCTCGCCTGCCGGGTGGGGCCGCCGTGCCCATCCGCGGCGCTGTACGCGTGGCCACCTGGGGGGAGACGGGCAGAGCGGAGAGAGGGTGGGCCACGGCCGGGCTCCCGGCAGAGCAGGGGTTAGCCTGACGGGAGCGGTACCGGGAGCCACCAGCCCCAGGGGAAATCTTCTGGCAGGGAACGACCCATTAGGGCTTTGCTGGTCCCCGCCTCTGAGCCCTGAAGGAGAAGGGGGACACCTCCTGACAGGAAGAGGAGCTGCAACAGCCTGCAACTCTCCGGTACTGCAGGGTGGCAAGGGGCAGAATGTGCGGCTGCTTCTCCGGCGCCCCTCACCTCACCCCGAAGGGCTGACGGCAGCGTACAGGGAGGGAAAAGCCACTGGACAGACATGAGAGGGCGTCCGGAGCGAGTCCCAGCCTGCCAGTCAGGCCAGCAAATACTCCACCCTCCTGTCGGCCCTTCCCCGGGGGCAAGCAGCCGGGATTTATGCTCCCAACCCCCCTGGGGAGGCAGGGGCCTACTACCCCCACCGTGAAGATGGGGAAACAGGCACGGGAAAGGATGTGACCAAGGCCACGTGGCCAGGCAGTGGCACAGCCAAGAAGAGGACTCAGGAGCCCTGGCTCCAGTCCCGTTTTCTAGTCACTCCCGTACCCCGTTACCTTTGGCGGGAGAGACGAATCTTTCGGGGGAGCCGCTCCGCCCCCTGAGGGCTGGGCTGGGGGCCCGGCCTCCCCGGCTAATGCCCATGGTGCGTCTCAGGGCGGAATGCAGGCTGCCCAGCTTGAATTCCACGTCCCGCTTCAAGACCTCCACTCGCGCCAGCTCAGCCTCCAGGCCCTGGACGCGGCCCTCGGCGGCGCTCAGCCGGAGGCTCAGCTCCGCCACCTCGGCCCGCGCGCTCTCCAGCTTGATCTCCAGGTTGCGGGCGTTGTCCAGCAGCTTCTTCTCATTGCCGCGGGCCTCCTCCAGGCTGCCCAGCAGGTCCTTCTCCCGCACTCGGAACTCGCCCTCCTGCTCCGACAGCTTCCGCTGCACATTGCGGAGCTGGGGAGACAAGCGCGAGGGCTGGGAGGCGTCCCGGGGAGGCAGAGCCAGCCCAGGAAGGGTGCACGGGACCGAGCGTGGCGCAGCCTCCTCCGCGCGGCCGCCACGCGTCAGCCTGGCCACGTAGCTACGCCAGGGGGACACGGTCTCCTCCTCACGATAAGCGAGAGGCTGGGTGGCTCAAGAGGAACGGCCAGGAGGGAATTCCTGGGCGGAGGCGGGAGACGCGGGCCAGGTCACACGAGCCGGACGCTCACCTCCTTCCTGGCGGACTCCCTGCCGGCTTCGCTCTCCACGATCTTCTGCTTGAGGCCGAAGGATTCCCGCCGGCTCTCCTCCTCCCGCTGCTCGTCCAGAGCCACCCGGGCCTGCAGCTCTGCCACCTCCTTGTTCTTCTTGGTGTTCTCGCTGTCCAGCATCTTGACCTGGGGGCACCGGAAGCGGGACGAGGGAAGCCCGTCTGATTGCGCCCCATGGACCGGGCAGGCGCGGCCCAATGGAGAGGCACCGAGGCCGTTCTGGGTCTCCAAGGAGAACTGCAGCTGACCCCAGGGCCGGAGAGGCGAGGTCCTACGCACCCCCGGCCCCTCCTGAACGGCAGGTGCTCAGCCCCGTCGCCCCGACTCTGCCACTCCAGCTGTGCACGCCCACGCCTTCCTGCCCTCCCAAGGCCGAGTCGCCAGCGGGGGGCCAGGGGCGCCCGGGTACGGCAGCGCTGCTGAAGGGTCTCCCCCTCCCAGATGCCTCGCCAGCCCCTCGCTCAAACCCTGCTTCGCCTCCCTCGCTGCCCCCGTCCAAGACACTCCTGTGGATCCGGCACCTGCCCGGTCCTGGCCCTCCCCAGGAGGACGGAGGAAGAGAGTCGCTTCCCATCGGCTCCTCCTCTCAGGGGCCTGCAGGGCAGCTTTTGATTCCCTGGCTGAAGCTCCCAGCTCGGGAGAGGCGGGGCCGCGGGGGAAGGCTGAGCCCCCAGACCTGGGGGCAGCAGCGTCGACAGTGCAGTGTCTGGGTCACACCCAGGGGGTCCTCGGGCACCGCATCAGGGAAAACAGGGCCTGTTGGAGGAGCTGGGCTGGAAGGTTCCTGCCCTGCCCCAGGGCCAGGTCCCCGACACTCGGGGCAGGTGCACAGGCCAGTTTCCTATGGCCGTGGAGCCTGGCCCCCCCAGCCACACGCCCGCCTTGCACCCTCCCACCTGTCGCCTCAGCTCCTGCAGCTCCCGGCGGGCCTCCAGCCGCGACCGCTCCACCTCCTGCAGGCTGGTCCGCAGCTCAGCGGCCTCCTTGCCCGTGGCCGCCCGCGCCTCCTCCAGGATGGACAGCTTCTGCTCCTTCTCCTCGTTGGCCCGCTTCAGGCTGGAGATCAACGCGGCAGAGCCGGTCAGCTCCCAGGGGGACGCCGGGACGTAACCCGCTTCCCCCGCCCGCTGTGTGTGTGTGTGTGGGGGGGGGACACGAAAGCCACCCCCTCCGGCCACGCCCTTCTCACCTGATGCGGTCGCTCTCCGCTCGCTTGACGGCGGCCCGCAGCTCCTGGTTGGACCTCTGCAGCGCCTCCTTCTCCTTGGCCTCGTCGCTCAGGCTGCGCCGCAGGTCCAGGAGCTCCTTCTTCTGGATCTCGTGGCCCTCCTGGCTCTCCCGCACCTTCCGGTGGGCCTCCATCACGTCCCGCCGGATGCTGTCCCGGGCGTCCTCCAGCATGCGCAGCTGGGTCCTCAGCTCCTCCACCTGCGTGGCAGAGGACAGGAGCGGCCGCCGTCAGCGCCCTGCTGCCCCAGGGGCTTCTGTTCGCTCATATGAGGCAGCCCCAGGCCCGCGGGACCCGCGGCTGGAACGATCTCCGAGCACGATGCCCCGGGCACCCTCTTCTCTAGCGGGGACCTGCAGCCCCCTCCCCCCCCACCCCCACAGCGCCGCGTGCAACACGGGGAAGCCCCGCTGAACAAGACGCATTGTGGGACGGATCCTGGCTGCACTGCGTGCTGGCATTCGTAGGCTCGCACCTCCATGGGCAGGTGACTCTGCCGCATTTTATGCAAGCCGACGGCACCCAAATTCTGCACCACGTCCGCCCCAGGTGACTCTCTCCTCCCCCCTGAGGACGCCGCTTCCATCCCCTTCTGGCGGCGGGTCCGCCCCTCCACTCCCCGTCCCCATGCCCGCGCTCACCTCACGCAGGGTGCCTTCCCGCTGCCTGGCCAGCTCCTTGGCCTGCTCGCGCAGCCCCCTGGCCTCCCGCTCGTGGGCCGCGGCGGCTTCTTCCAACTGCGCCTGCACGTTCTTCAGCTCGGAGCTCAGGGCGTTGATGGAGCTCTGTGGGCAAAGAACAGCCCGGCCGTCAGTGGCCTGCACCAACCCCCCTCACTGGGGTCACATTTACCGGGATCACCCAGCTGTCAAGGATCCCCTGGACATGCTTTACACAGCCGCCAGACACAGGGCGGGGGCGCTCTCGGGGAACGGGGCTCCACTTCCGTCAGGCGCTCCCGGAGGGGAGATGGGCGGGTTAGCACAGCAGCCTCTCCCCTCTGAGCATCACCCCCGGCGTCACTGCACGACTGAGCCTGGTCTCAACCTGACCCGCCGCGGTGACGGTGCTTATCGCCCAGGCGAGGCGTGACCCAGCGCAGCAGCCAGGCTCCGCCCCGGGGCAGGCTGGGATGTGGCCTGCAGGAGCTGTGGCAGATTAGGAGTGAAGTGTACTGGCAAGGTCTCGAGGGGGGACACTGGGGACAGGAAGGAAGGAGGAGAGGGGACAGCATGCCAGGAGTTAGGTGCACCGGCATCGGTGCATGGGGGGGCTGCAATTCGGGTTGGAAGTGTCTCGGCAGAGGACCTGAAAACAGGTTCCATAGATACGGATTAAGAATCTTCTATGGAGCCGTGTCAGGGAAAGTTGGGTAAAGGGAGGCACTGTGGCCTAGTGGCTAGAGCACTGGAGTGGGATTCAGGAGATCTTCGTTCCATTCCCAGCTCTGCCACCACCCTAGCGGGTGACCTTGGGCAAGTCACTTTGTTGCCCCATGCCTCAGTTTCCCCATCTATAAAATGACGCGAACGATGCTTCGATGGACTAATGGAAAGCGCTATAGAGGAGCGAGGTGGCATTGTTATTTGCTTCTTGAGTTATGCTTCGGTCCAGCTACTGCAATCACGGCCCCTCCCACACCACCACAAACACTGTGGTTAAAGGGCTAACCACCAGCAGTGGCTATCTCACACCAACCCGGTCCTGCTCCTGCCGGCTCATAGCCTCTCGCTTCTGCCGCTCCATCTCCATGGTAATGCTGGCGAGGCTGTGCTGGGCGCTGGTCAGCTTCTCCGACAGGAGGGCCTTCTCCGACTCCTTGAGGGACAGGGCCTGGGCGGCAGGGAGAGATCACAGCCAGGGAGAGAAATTCAGAGTGCCCGTGGCCCGGATGGGATAGGGATGAACTCTGTGGGCAGGGAGATCCCCTGAACAGCAGGGACACAGAGAGGCGCACTAAAGCGAAGTGGCAATGAAGGCGTGCGGGGCTGGAGCCCCAGGATGTTGTCAGCACATCCTGGGTCCGGTGTGGGACAGAACAAAGCTGGGCCGGCCCTGCTCTCTGCGCTGACCCACCACAGGGCAGCTGCTGCAGCTCAGGGTGCTGAGCGCCTCCCAGGATCCAGCCCCCGCTCACAGCTGGTGTTAACGGGGAGTCTCCCCCAGGCTGGAGCTCGGAGGAGCGCCAACAGCCCCTGGCACCCTCCCCTACCTGCTGCTTCTCATTCTCCGCCTGCAGGAGGCTCTCGTCCCGCTCTTGCTGCAGCGCGGTGATCTCCTCGCTCAGCTCCTCCTTCTCCGCCTCGTAGCGGGCCAGCAGCTCCTCCCGCTCGTGGCTCAGCCGGTGCAGCAGCTCGTCCCGCTCCGACTCCAGCTCCAGGCGCACCGTCTCCTGCGCGGACCAGGCAGCAGATGCCAGAGCTGTCGGCACATGCTCTGAAGCTACAGCTTGTGCACGAGCCTGGCCCCGTTACCGAAGGGGACGTCAGAGCCGCACACGGGCTTACGGTCCCGCAGCCCTCTGGCGGCAGGAGGCCAGGGAGGTGCATGCGAGCCCTAATACTGACGCAGCTGATGGAGAGACCCCGTTAGTTCCAGGGCTAGAGGATTTGCTTTGCTTTCAGAGCTGTCGGTCCCAAGGAAACTAACCAGTAAACCAAACTGCCCAGCTTAGTTGATCCCCAAAACCATGCTAAATCCTCCATAGACCCCAGAGTGCCTGGTGGGCTCCGTAGCCCCTTCCCCCACCCGGCCCACCCCTGTTAGGAGCTGGCCCTGGAGTGCCGATGCCAGAGCCGCCGGGACCCCCCCTGGATTCTAGCCCTGTGCTCAGAAGAGCTGCCTGCCTCTCCCCCCAAAACCCGCAGGAAAGATTCATGCACTCCTATTGGGGGGGGGGGGGTGTCCTATGCGCAAAGCCTGATCCGGCCCCATAGAAGGCAAGGAGGTGTTTGCTCCTGACTCGCCGGGACCCCTTCCCCTACCTCACTGAGCGAGCACGGCTATGTAATGTGGGGCTGGTCTGAGCAGGCATGAGGAGCCCAGGCCTGCGCCGGGCCGTACCTTCTCCCGCTGGAGACGATCTACGTCCTCCTCGTGGGCCACCTGCGTGTTTCTCAGGGCCAGCTGGGCCTCCTGCGCTGTCTGAGCCAACTTCTGAGCCAACAGCTCCTTCTCCCGCTCCAGCCGGGCCACGTCCATCTCCCGCTGCTTGCGCACGCCCGCCAGCTCCACTGGAGTTAGAGCAATGAGGGTCTGATCAACGTCGACAGCGTGACGGGAGACCTGCTGCCTGGCTTGGCAGACCCTGACCCGGCCTGTACATAGCCCTGACGTAGGGCCTCTCAGCCACAGAGCTCACAGCACATTACAAAGGGGAGAGGTCATGCTCCCCAGCTCACAAGGGGGGCACAGAGAGAGGCAGGTGCTCAGCATCTCTGTCAACCAAGCCCTAAGCGACAGACCCAAGGTCACTCGGCCAGTCAGCGGCAGAGGCAGGACTAGAACTCAGGTCTTCAGGCTCCTAGTCCCGTCTCTTACCCGCTGGGCCAGACTGCCTTCCCCCTCTCAGGCCAGCTACGTGGGCTTCAGGATGCCAGCGACAGCTCAGGGAACGGGAGAGGGACCCTGGAAAGGGGTGAAGCTGGGAGCTGAAGGAAGGGGGCTGGGGCAGCCAGACCCAGATTACCCTGAAGCGTCTCCTTGGCCAGGAGCAGGTTCTGGCTGTCAGCCTCCAGCTGCTCCTTCCGCGCGTCCAGCTGAGCGAGCTGCTGCCGGATGTCAAAGAGGGTAGTCTCCAGGGCCTCCTTCTCCGACCTGGGAAAGAGCAATCAGAGCGAGTCCTCCCAGACCCAGCCCCTGCCCTCCCGCGGGAGCTGTCCTGCCTCTGGTCTCATGGAGAGAGGGAGAAAGCCACCGAGGAAGTGATGAGGCGGATGTGTGTCGGGGTAGCACTGAGGAGCCCCCGCTCACGGACCAGGCCTCCATTGCGCTAGGTGCTGGACAAACCCAGAACAAAACGGCCCCCAGGAGCTGGCAATCGAAGGTGTGAAGCAAGTCGATTTGACCACTGAACAGGCGCATCGTAAATCCTGGCACATGGTGGCACCTGGGCCTCCGAGCGGGCGGGCAACCAGCCCTTAAAATCCACATTGAGCCCCCCTGGTCCCTCCAAGGAGCTGTGGAAAGCCAGCCCAAGGCACCGTGGTGCATTTCAGAGCACCGGGGACGGCGCAATAAGAAGTCACTCCCTCTCCAAACCTTCGGGTCAGGGAGATCCCAGCAGCCATGCCTCAGGGGCCCATGAGAGACCCGCCCAACTGGGGCGCTCCCTGCAGACGCACCAGTGTGGGATCTTCTGCCGGGTGGCGGTGAAGGCGCCCGCTCAATCTCACACCTCCCGCCAGAGCAGGGCGGCAGCTGCAGGTCTGGCCCAATGGTGAAGGACCAGCTCCATCCCAGCCGGGGGAGCTGCTCAGGCACAGATCTGACCTGGGTCCGGGAAGCTCACGGAGCATAGAGACAGGACAGGAAAGGCCAGAGCCGGGGGGAAAACACTGACCTGCCTGGGGATTGCAACATGACCGATTCCACCCACTCCTACGGACCAAGAGCTGCCATACAGCCTGAAGGCTCCGTCTTCCCCCACCCGCTTCCCTGACCCAGCGTGTCCGTACCAACTGTGTGCAAACACCGCTGCCTAGTAACCATCGCTCACACACACGCGCGGGCTACCGGGAGAGTTCGCTGTGCACCTGGCCGCTGCAGCCTGTGCCCGGGGCTCGCCACCCCCTGGGTCTAGCAGCTCCGGGAGCCTCTCTCCAACCGCGCAGCCAGGACGCAGGGCGCACGTGCAGCTTCCCTGCGTCTCAGCTCACGCCGCTCATCCTTGCTCCGGGCCCGTCTACACTCAGAGGGTCGCCGGAGTGTCTGGAACGGTGCCAAGCACCGTCGGGCCTCGTCTCCGCGTGCGGCTAAGCCCCACCTGGCCGTACCCGTTGGAGACGCCTGCCCTTGGCTGCACTGCACCTTCCAAGCGCAGGGACAGCGCCTGAGACAGCCTGGCCATGGCAAGGGGAGAGGAGACACAGGCTGGCCCTGCCGCCAAGAACAGGTGCAGGGGAACCCTTCTTTTCTCCCCAGAGCGCCGAGTCACTCCAGGATGGGCGCAGGCGGTCCCAAAGGCAGGGTGCCCAGAGAGGGATCCCCATTCACGGCACCCGTGGGAAGAGAGAGTCCAGGGGCCCCCGGCACCCAGCCGCAGGAGGGACCCTGTTGTTCCTGGCCCGCCCGAACCGTACCTGAGCCCAGCGATCTCCTCCGCCAGCCCCCTGTTCTCCCGCGCCGAGGCAGCCAGCTGCACCACCAGGCTGGCCTTCTCCTTCATCAGCCCCTCCTTGTCCCTGGCGGCGCGCAGCAGGGCCTCGCCGTGCCGCTCCTGCTCCCGGCGCGCCTGCCCCAGCTCCTCGCTGGCCGCGTTCCTCTGGCGGGACAGCTGGCGGGGAGGGGACAACGGGCTGGGCTGAGCCTGGAGGGGAGGCCTCTGCCAGGGCTGTGCCCTGGGCACCCAGCCCCCTAGCAGGGAGGGAGCCGTGCTGCGTCTCCTCTTAGAGGGACCCCTCTCATTTGTTGCATTTGCCTCCCCGGCTCCCAGCACCCCTTGACTCCCAGCACCTGCAACCTGACCCCGCCTCCTAGCACCCCCACAGCTCCTAGCACCGAGCCCCACGTGCACCCCCCCCCAAGCGCACGCCCACCCCTGCGGCTCCCACGCCCCTACCTGCCCGAGCTGCTCCTGCAGCTGCGCCCTCTCCTTCTGCACGGCCAGCAGCTCCCGCTCCAGCCTCGCCCGGCTCCGCTCGGCATCCTGCAGGGACTGGTCCAGCCCGTGCCTCTCCGTGTCCAGCTCCAGCTTCTCCTGCTCCAGCCGGACCAGCTCGTCCCGGATCGAGGCCTTCTCCTGCTCCACCTCCTGCTTCTGCCCCAGCAGGGCCACCTTCTCCTCCTCCAGCTGCCCGGGGCAGGAGAGACCGTCACCTGCCTTGGACACACAGCCCCCCACCCCACAGCTCCTTGCTCACCCCCGGCCCATCTCCTCCTCCAGGGGCTTCGTCATCCCGCCCACAACCCCTGGATCCCTCCCCATGGGAAGGAGCCACGGGCCAGCCCAGCCCTCCGTCCGTTTAGGACAGACGGGGCGAGGGGCTTGTCCTCCATGGAAGAGCAGAGATTCAGGCAGACGCCCTTTCTCTCCGCAGACTGAGGGGGGCCGCTCGCCACGCTCAAAGTGCCCAGCCCAGGGGACCCACTGCCGGGCTCCGGGTGGCACCCACCTGGCTGACGAGCCGGTTGAGCTCGGTTTTATCCTGGGCCAGCCCCTCGTTCAGGGCGCTCATCTTGGACAGCGAGTCGCGCAGCGAGGCCTCCTCCGCCTTCAACTTGTGAGCGGCCAGCTCCAGCTCGGCCCGGCTCACCTCCGCCTGGGAACACGGGCCAGAGCGGCCAGGGTCACTGACGCGGCTTGTTCCCGAGGGGCCCCGGGGCAGGGAGCAGAGAGCTGCTGGCTACAATCCGCCCAGCAGGGGAGGACGCAGACAGACGACGCCGGCGGCGGAGGAGCCGCGGGTATGAATCGCGCTAGACCGGCGCGGAGGGCTAGGACCGCTCCCTCTGCCCTTGGGCGGCCCCCCCACCCAGTCCCAATGCTGCACGCCTAAAACAAAGCCAATGGACTGCAAGAAACGCAGCGCCCTCCAATGGTGAGAGCAGGGTCTATTCCCGGCTCGGCCACTGACTCGCTCCGTGACCTCAGGCAAGTCCCTCTGCACCTCAGACTACCTCCAAGCACCGTCTAGATATTCACCCAGGCTACACCACCTGCGTATCATTCTCCCACTTTGGCAGAGGAAGCAGAGCAGGCAAGTGACCTGTCCAAGAGCCCTCAGCAGATCTGTCGTTAACTAATTCTTTGTACTACCATGGCCTGGGAACCCCTTGTGGTAGGTGCACAACAGAACAAGATGGTCCCTGCCCCGAATTGCTGACAATCAAAGTATAAGACAAGAGAGAACAGGGGGATACAGACAGAGGGGGAGTACAATGAGACAGCGGTGGTCAGCGTGACAGGCAACAGAACGCAGGAATCCTGCCGCCTCGTCTTGAGCTCTAACCACTAGGCCGTGCTCCCCCCTAGAATGGGTGCAGCGTCTGCCCATTGGATCAGGCAGTTGTGAAGCTTGGTTTGACAAGAGGCACTAGAGGGGGAAGCATCCTCAGTCAAGATCTCCGGGGGAGCAGCATTTAAAACAGATCTGCAGATCGGAAGTGGAACAACCAGCGATGCTACCATAGCATTATCCATCAGACGCATCCATCCCAGCCAGTCCAACAGCTACTCCTGAGCCCAACTCTAATACCTGTCCCCTTTCCCCCGGTCCCACGAGCCCCTAGTGCCACTCATGGAGCAAAGACCTACCTTGGAAAGAGCCTCCGCCATCGCCGCCTTCTCGTTCTCCGACACCTCCTTTTCCAAGGTGGCTCTGTTCAAAGTCTCCTTGACTAGGATCAGCTCCTTTTTCAGACTGGATTTCTTCACTTCCAGCTGCTCCCGCTGTTTGTGGCTGCAGGACACAGAGAGGCATCAAACACCGAGCAGCGTCCTTTAACACCCAACCCACGAGCCAGCTTGTCAACTAGCCTTGGGGAGGAAGGTCTGGCACGTAGGAGCACCGGGCGAGGATGCTTGTCACTGGAGGGGGGTAGCTACAGAGGAGCCCCTCTCACAGCTTGCTCTCTCCTCCATGCTTGGGGCCCCCCACCCAGCCGGCCACTCTCCCCCCACCCACCCTCGCTCGATCTCCTTCTGCGCCCGCTCCTGGTCCTTCGTGATGTCCTCCTTCTCGTCCTCCAGGTGGTCCCGCTGCCGCTGCAGGTCGCCGTTGGCCAGCTGCAGCTTCTCGCTCTCCTGCCGCAGGGCGTCCATGTGTTGCTGTAAGGCCTGCAGGCTTCTCTCGAGGGCGCTCTTCTCACTGACAGACAGACAGGCAGAGACAGACAGATTTCTGTGGGCTGAATAGCCTTTAAGGAACAAAATGACCCGCTTCCACGGTCAGGAAGGACGCCCCGGAGCACCGGGAGACGGGCCCATGGCAGTACCTGCCCAGCAGCTCAGCCGAGGAGCGGAAGCGGTTGGCCTCCCGCACAGCATCATCCCTGGCCCGCAAGGAGCCGTCGACGTCGTCCTTCAGCTGCAGGATCTTCTGCTCCAGGGAGCGCCGCTCGGTATCGCTCGCCCCCAGCTGCTTCTTCAGGGAGCCCACCAGCTCCTGGATGGCCTCATACTTGCCACGGAGGTCCTAGCCGAAACCCCGACAAGTCAGCCCCTCTCCCTGGGTGATACGCCCCCCCCGGTACGCCCCACACTGCTGCCGCCACCCAGGCGCCCCGCAGGGCTGGCTACGCTCATTGCGATTCCCATCTCACCCCCAGAAGACTCCCATGGGAATCCCGCCGTAGCCAAACCCCCCTCCACAGAATCCTAGTTCCTGCAAGGCAAAAATATCGCCACAGGTTCCCAGCCCAGGCCGCCATTCCTCAGCAGAGGAACCCCCTAGCAATCCCGTTCCTTCCCATTTCCCTAGACAGCCCCACAGAAATGCAGCCCCAACAGCCATCACCCCACAGCTGGCCCTGTTGGCTCAGCAGCCCCATTCCTCACAGAGCTGGGGAGCGGGAGCAGGTCTGGGTGGCCCATCGAGGGCTGGGACACGGCCATGAAGGAATCCCGCGGCCATGTGCGCCGGCGGCTACCGTCCCCTCACCTGCACCTGCAGCTGCCTCTTCTGCAAGGCGGAGTGCACCACCGCCAGCGTGGAGTCGGAAAAGGCCGGCGAGAGGCTGCGCCGGGGCGAGGAGCTGCGCCGGGGGGAGGAGCGCCGGAGCGGGGACGGGGTGCGAAAGCCGGAGGAGAGGCCCCGCAGGCTGAATCCTGTGGCATCGCTGTCCGAAATGTCCGCCGTTCGCTCAGTGCCGGTGAGCTGGATGGCGCTGTCGGCGTCCGAGAGGACGGCCTGCGGAGGAGAGAGGACGGAGAGCCGCTGGGTACAGACACGTGAATGCCGAGCCACTTTCTATGTTCCCGTCGCCCGGGACACAGCGAGCTGGCGGGAGGGAGGAGAGGCCTGCAGAGGGGGACAGAGCCGTCACGCCAAGACTGCTTGGAGCTGGACAACATTTTCCCAACAAATTGGTTTTTTCCGTCAACAACTTTTGGGGCCCGGAACTCCAGCCCGGATTCAGGGCGAGCTGACGGATAGAAAACGTAGAGTCAACGCTTCCTTCCGACCATTTCAAAAAGTCTGGGTGGGACTTTCTCGTCACAGTTTCAAAATGTTGCCAGCTTCAAAATGGGGAACAACCCCCCCTACTTCCCCGCAAAATAAATTTAAAAAAAAAATCATTTTGAGTCGACTCAAAACGGTTTGGGTCCATTTATAACCTTTTTTTTTTTTTTTTTAGTTTTTCAAGTGGACAAAAAACACCGTGAAGACCTTTTTGCTTCGGTTTGACTCGAACTGGATTTTTAAATCCAGCCCCTGATGACTCCGAAAAAACAGCTTGTTCTGAAGAGGGGCAGCTCCCCCCTGCCGGCGAGCCATTCGCTGCCCTGCCACTCTGCTGGGTGGGTACGGAGCGCCTCTCCCTGATCTTTTCCCCCAGGTCAGACTGGCAGGGACCTGGTGGTGGGGCTGCCTTTCTCTGCAGCCTGTGGGGCTCAGATCACTTGCCAGCATTACCTAGGTATATCTCACTGATCAGTTTCCTGCCATTGCGGAAGCCTCAGACACTGGTGCACCTCGGTGGCTCCTGTTCTCTGCCTGTGGCACATAAACAATCTGGTCTCCCATGGGCTGTAAACTTTGCTCTCGTTCCACTGTTGGGGTAATGTGCGGGTGCTGATGGCCTGTGCCATACAGGAAAGGGGGCTGGATGATCTGGTGGTTGTAACTTCTGTGACTCTGTGACTAAATCCCCACAAGTCAGAGAACCCAGCATTGCTCACGGGATCCGCCCGCCCTGTACCTGAGCAAGGTCTCGCAGTGTCTGCTGGAGCATCTCCGACTCCGTCCGCAAGGCCTCGATCTCCTCGGCCTCCACCGCTGCCTGCTCCTGCACCCGCATGGTCTCCTGAAACCAGAGACGCCGCGTCAGCTAGGAGGCGCCCGTGACCCCCACGTCTGCTCAATGGCTGGTTCCCGGCTCCGGCTCTCAGCTGTGCCAATCAGGCCCAAGGCTGGGTTGTGATCAGCCCCATCATGTGGGGAAGCGTCAGGCTCTGAGGGAGCCCTTCCCCTGAGCACGGGCACGCCGCTGACCAGGACAGAGCGGGCAGCTCTGCCGACGAATCACTATTTCAAGTGCTTCCGTCTCCTGCAGGAGCCAGCCAAGTCACGGACGCCGCTGAGCCTCTCACCAGATTTTCCAGCTTCTGGGTCAGCGTCTCGATCGTCTTCTCCTTCTCCGAGCTCTGGGCTTTCAAGCGTTCCACGGTCGCCATCATCTCCGCGATCCTGGAGCAAGGGAGGGTGGGTGGTCAGGACAAGCAGGGCGAGCAGAGGAACGGCCAGGTGCCTGCACTATCTACGGCACAGGACCAGAACTCACAGGCATGATCCCTGGAATCCCAGCTGTGCTCGGGAGGGGTTTGCTGCACTATGTTCAGTGCGGTCTGCTCCAGGGATTCAGATGCTTTGTGCTGACAGCACCCTGGGAGTCTAACTCCCCAGCCCCACTCTCTCGGCCCTGGCTGGCGCCCTCACCCTGCCTTCCCCCGTGAGCGGGATATGCTCAGCCCACTAGCCCCACCCACCAAGCCAAGGATCTCCAAGGGTTGCTGGAGGTGCAGCGTCCCCTGATTTCCCAGGGATGCACAGGGCCTCTCCCAGCCCGGTGAGGTCCAAGGCTCAGGGCCTGGCATGCTGGCCCTGACCGAGGGCGTCCATACCTGTTGCTGAGCTCCGCTTTCTCCGTGTCACACCGGACCTGCAGCTGGATCATGTCGCGCACCTTGTCCTTCAGCTGCTCCTCCAGCTGGGCCAGCAGCAGAGCCTGCTTCTCCAGGGTGGCGCTGGCGCTGCTCTCCGACAGCCGCAGGTTGCTGCTCAGGTTCAGACAGGAGGCGTGGATGGACCGGCTGGACCGGGACAGCTCGTTGCTCAGCTCCGACAGATCTCTGCACCGGAGGCACAAAGAGAGGGCGTTTCCAGGGGCCTGGCACCCCGAGAAGCCCACGCTGCTGGATCTGCAGAACCCCACCATGCCCCGTAAGCTGCAGGGCTCCTTCCTCCAAGGTGACCTGGCTGGAACCTAAATCCGCGGGAGCCCGAGTGTTTCAAACCTGGGGCTTAGAACCTGGGAGGGGACAGCATAGGCCCCTAGGCAGAGCAGGCAGAGAAGCAGAATTCAGGCCGGGCAGAAAACCTGGCTCCCAGGGCAGGCTAACGGTTTTCTCTGGGGGGTGCCTGGGGGATCGTGAGGGCTGCTGCATTTTATGTCCTCCACACGCAGGCCGTTCTCACAGGGATCCTGAAGGAGGCGCTGTAAGCCACAAGGGTCTGGGCAGCTCAGGTCATTTTCCCAAGCCCAGCAGCAACCTCCAGCCCCACACACACACATCGCTCTGCCCCCCCTGCCCTCCTGACCTCTCGCTCATGGTCTTCATCTCACTGAAGTGGCGCCGAAAGCCCACCACTTGTCTCCAGAGGGTCAGCAGCCGGCTGTGCTCGTTGCTGAAGTAGGCGTTGAACGACTGGGAGGGGAGAGAAGAGGAGAATCGGTGGCAGCCGGATCTCCCGCCCCAGGCACACCCCCCCCACCCTCGCTGCATCAGAGCAATGCGCTGCAGGACACGGCCGGCGCCCGCCGGGGAGGCACAGGGCACAGCCGTCCACTCTCTGCGCGGCCCGTCTGCGGGCTGGGCGCAGCCACTGCTGACCTCAGTGGCAGCTCCAGGCTCGGCTTCTAGTAAGAGCTGAGTTTACACAGAGCTTTTGATCCTGCAGGCCCCCTCCCCTGCAGCCTATAGGATGAGCCTGCTTGCTTGCATACACATGTAGATCTTTCCTTACAGAGTTAAGTCTGGTTGTCTGATTATAATAAGGTTATAGATTTATATTAAAGTATTTTAGCTGTAACGCAAGGTACCCACAGGCCACAGCCTGTATGAAAGCTAAGGTCGGTAGCATACATATGGTCGGGACCTTTGGCCCAGGTAAGTAATTAAAGGATGAGACAGATACGGTTATAACCTTTACCCTAGATAAGTCAGGAGGCATCAAAACAGGGGGGGGCTGTCACAGGTTGTGCCCCAAGTAAACTTCACAGGTACGCCACAGAACCCACAAAAGGGCCAAAAATAACAGAGGTGAAATAAACAAACTGCCTGGAACCATCTGGAACGGATGTGGATACGCCATTAATCCGCACGAACTTGCCAGCCCGTAGAAGAGGTATGCCCGAATCATTTGGGGGTAACAAATCCAAGTTTGGACTTAGAAGAAAAACCCACGTTCTCAGGGCATAAGAAGTGGCAAATCGTGCTACTGGGGGCGCTGGATCGTCAGCTACTCCTGCCTGAAGCTTCTGTTAGTTAGCGTTAAAATGTTGTTCTTTGTACTTAGTATTATTTGTGGTGTCGGTCTTAGCCATATAGTCCTTAGCCCTCGAGCACGGCCTGCTCCGCCCCTCTACTCGAGAGCTGAGAAATCAAACATCTCTCTCAGCCAGGTCTCAGGGACGGGTGTGAGTATATTAATGCAAAGCATACCGTAGAAAGATACATATCACAGGAGTCTCTGAATTAAAATGGTATTATCCGTTACCCATTTAGTTATTCGTTTTCTTTATATCAATCATTTGTCTATCATTTTATGTTACCTTAATACAAAATTATACAGATTTGGCTATCACTGTGAACCTCCCTGTTCTGCACCCCGGGGTCCCTATAAAACTCTTCTGAAGCCTGGTTCCGGAACAAGAACCTCGTTATCTTCTGACCAGAGCAACTGGCGAGCCCATAACCCATTCAGATCACTAAAACACCCAAAATCAGGCTACACCCCCCACAAAGGGCTTGACCCAGCTATGCACAGACAGCACCACTGAAATGCAGCCACCTCTGGGGCGATGCACGGAAAGGACCGGAGCAGAGAGCCTTGGTTCCCACCGATGGTAAAAGGAAGTTGCAGGGGAGGCTGGAGCAAACAGCGTGCTGGGGTTCCTGACGAACCCTCCCCAGAGACTGGGCCACGGGAGGAGTCGACAGCCGGCTCCCAGCACTGTGCTGCATGGCCTACGACGGAGCCGCTGCCTCTCTGGGCCAGCGTGAGCCGCCCCGGCAGCGTGCATGCAGATCTGTCTCCGCCCAGCGGGGCAGTGCCCCGGTGATGGGCAGGCACAGGGGAGGACGACCCGGGCCAAGCAGGGCTGCGCTGAATCTCCACGGCCCTAACCTCCTCCTCTCGCCGCCACTCCACCTCCCGCTGCTCCAGCTCATCGCGAGCTTTGGTCCAGTCAGTCGTCAGCTTCCGGATGTCCTCGCTGAGGGCCTGGTTGGCGGTGTTGGCCTGGTCCAGCTGCTCCCGCAGCATGGCGTTGACCTGGGCCAGGCTGGCACTCCTGCAGACAGGGGCATGGCGGAAGCATCAGCACCAAGGGAGCCGGGGCTGAGAAGGAAACGAGGGGCCCACGAACAGGTGGGAAGGGACCGACTCTGGCGTGGGGAGAAGGGCCCGATGTCGATGATGGGCCCCGCGATCGCAGCTCTCTGAGACTCAGAGAAACCACCAAAATCCCAACAAGTCATTCAGAATAAGACAGTCACGGCCCCACTCTAGGGCCTTCCAGCCTCACCCCATGTCAGTAAGGGACATACAGGGATCGGTTTGCCCACCGCTGCCAGGCAGCTACCTCTGGGGTGCAGCGTGGAAGCAGCACACAACAGGAAGCAAGAAAAGCGCCCCTCCAATCAAATTTGCAGAGGGCATTTGGGGCAGCCCAATGTAACAACCTGGCAGGGAATTGGGCCGTGACGCTGGGGTAACACCCGGACTCATGCGAAGCACCAGGGGATCTACAATGAGCCCAAGTGCGGGGTGAGAGGGGGGGTGGGTTACAACCTAGTGCCTGAGCCATCGACACCACGGCCTGCAGCCACCAGGCACTCCTGTCCAAATATTACCCCAGCCGGACCCTGCCGAGCTGCTGAAGTCTGCCGGGATCACGGCCCCCCGTGGCACAGCTGCAGGGCAGACAGAGAAATGATGTGCCGGGTCTAGAGCACCAACTCCAATGGCAGATGCCTGGAGCAGCCCAGGCTCCGGGGAAGCTGCTCCCTCGTTTTCCCAGCCCTGCACAGAGCCCAGCCAGGCAGAAGGGGCAATCGAGGCCCGGTAGCCTGGGGCTCAGAGGATGCACCTCAGACCCCGTGGCCAGGAGCTCTCCAAGGGCCAGCTTTAGAGAGGCACTCCTTCCCCCCCGCCCCCCGCTGACACACCTTTGCTGCTCCTCCTCCAGCCGGATGAGTGCGTTCTCCAGGTCGTTGCTGTGCTCTTCGTCCTGGCGCAGGCGCGAGTCCGTCATGTCCAGCCGGCTCTGGAGGAGGGAGCAGGCAATGGCCGGTTAGCAGGTGACTGGGGGCCCTGGTGAAAGATGCCGCCCCTTCAGCCACGGGATGGAGAAGGGCAGCGTGGGGCAAGCCCCCCCAGACGCCACCCCCGCCCTGCCTGGACCCCCTCCACCCATCAGTCTCCATGGTCCATTCAGGCAGGCGCTGCGTGTCCCACTGTGAGATCCCGAGGGCGCCGGTTCAATCCCACCGACGAGGACCCAGCCCGGGATATCATTTTGCTAGTGGGCATGACGTCTGTCAGGCTTTGAACTGGCAGGAGGGCACGGGCCACTGGGGATGCTCACCGTGAGTCTCTGCTGCTCCAGCTCGGTTGACTTCTCCAGCAGCTGCTGTTCCACCTCCCCGCACTTCTTCTTGTACTGGAGAACCTGCGGGAAGTGCCGCCGCTCAGAACCCGCCGGCAGCCTCGCCCTGTGGGCGCATGGCGGGCACAAGGAAAACACAACCACCGAGCTGCCCGACCTCTCCCAGGACGGCCCCCGCCCTCTTGGCCACACCCACAGTGTCGTGGCCACACCCTCCTGGCCACACCCACAGTGCCCTGGCCCCGCCCTCCCAGCCACACCCACAGTGCCCTGGCCCCGCCCTCCTGGCCACACCCACTGTGCCCTGCAAGGCCCCTCACCCCTGAAATGCTGACCCCCCCACTGCAGGCCCATCCCACCCTGCCTATGTCGCTAGCTCCTATGTTCAGCTATCTAGACTCAAAGCGGAGGCGTTTTTGCAGTCCCTGCTAGCCGGGGGTGGGCAGGGGACCTCCGAGACTGGCCTCCCCACCCCACAAGCTGAGAATCTTCAGCAACGTCCAGCGGGGCCCTAATTCTCCCACCACTAACCCCTGCTCCCCCCCCTCCAAGCCCCACCGCCCTTCATCTGACGGGGAGCCCCAGGCGACGGAGCAGCTCGTTGAAGAGAGACGCTCCCCGGTCACTGCATGGCCTACGGCTCTGTCCTCGCTGGCGTTCTCCGAGCCCGGGCCTCCCTGGGCGCGTCTACACTGCAGTCAGGAGGTGTGACTGCAGCGCATGGCTCTCACTAGATCAGAGCTAGCTCCTCATGCTTCCCCCTCCCGACGGCAGTGCAGACACTCAGAGGGGGCGCGTGCCGCCTTCTCAAGAGACGATCCCCGCCTGTCCGGTGCAGGAGACTCACCTTAGCCTGCAGCTTCTGGACGAGCTGCGCCTGCCGCTGCTGGCCCTCCTGGTAGGCCTGGAGCTTGCGTTTGTAAGCAGCCTGCTCTTCGTCCAGGCGGCGGCGCAGCTCGATGTTCTGCTGGGCCAGGCTCTTGTTCTCCAGCGACTCCCGCTCTCGCTCCCCGGTCTCCAGCCGCAGGGCTTGCTCCAGCTAGGCCCGGAGAGATGGGGGGAAAGGGGTCACTGCAGACACGCGTTCCAACCGGCCTCCTGCACACAAGATCTAGCCCCGAGCCATCCCATCCCCAAGTCCCGTTTGGCAGGGTTCGCCCCCCTGAGAATCCAGGACTTCCCACGGGAGCCACAATGCTCAGCTTCTTTGAATGAATGCTCTGTAGAAACCCGCTGCCGGGGCAGGGTTCAAGGGACAACAGCGTTATCACTTTTTGTATTGCCGTACCACCTACGGGCCACGGTCATGGACCGCGGTGCTAGGTGCTGTACAAACAGAGAACACACACACAGCCCCTGCCCTGAAGAACTTGCAATCGAACTAAACATCAAGCAGCTTAGGCAGAAACACAGATCTACAAAAAAACGAATATGAAGAGGCAGGATCGTCGACATATTTCAGTGAAAACACCTTGGCACAGAAATGCCCCGGGACTCTTCTTTTTCTGTTGCCTCTGCAGATCCTCCCTGGTCCAGAGGGCTGTCTGCCCAGGCAAGCGGAGGAAGGAGAGTTACTGAACTATTAGCTCACGGGAAGGAATCTCGCACTCAACAGACTTTGTGCTGGAGCAGGACTGGAAAGTGAAGCCGATTGGTCTAGCCTCACCTTCCCCAGCGAAGCGCAAAAGTGCAAAGCCGCCCCATCAGCGGCAAGAGGCTGATTTGACGGTTGAAGTTCTCTTGTTCTCAGCAACCGACGGTGCTATTAGTACCAGTGTATTTATCCTGGCAGCACCCCTCCACCGTGGGCGTGAGCTTCGGGTACCCACTGGCACCGGGGTCAGGTATAAAAACTGTTTCTCTGCAGTTGAGGCCTCTCAGAGTCACATCACGTTCTGACGGCACCGTAGATGTCAGCCTCACCGATCTGGATTGGTTTCTTTGCACCCCCACCCAGCCGAATATGTCTGAGCCCCACGCCACCCGCCCCACTCCTCAGAGAGGGGCAAAGACACCGCCAACAGCTTATTGCAGCAGCTCCAATTAGCCACCCTGGTTGATGGTTCTCCACTACCTCCAGCCTGCCACATGCCTTGAAAGCAGTCCCCTGCATTCCGCTAGGTATGCACCCTGTGTTGGAGTCTGAGATACCAGTGGCTTATTATCTGTAGCCGCTGTTATAACTGAGAATCCAGGCGAGATCAGAACCCCATCGTGCTAAGCACTGATCACACATTTAGCTCGGTCTCTATCCTCTTGAGTCTCAATAGATGAGGCAGAAATGGTGGGAGGGGAAACTGAGGCACGGAGAGGCAAAATGATTTCCCGAAGGCGTTACAGGCAGGTCAGCGGCAGCACCAGGAATAGAACCCTGGTCCCCTAACTCCCAGTCCAATGCCCTATCCACTAGGTCGCACTGCCTCGCTAAAGCCTTGGTTTCCATCCACCTTATCCATCTACAAGACACACAACGTATTACAGCATGCATCCACTTCTGCTCCGACGGCCAACAGAACAGAGGCCATCCCAGGCCAACCCAGGCTTCTTACCATTTGGTTCTTCCTCCTCAGCTCCATCACTTCCAAGCGCTTGGTGCCCAACCCCTGCCAGCTCCAGCTGATGGCTTGCTCCAGCTTCCGCAGCAAAAGACATTGTGAGATCAGTGCTTGGGACCATTCCACAGACCCAGCCTAAGGGCTGGGTGACATAAGGGCTGCCAGCTGCATGCACTTTCCTGGCTGTCAACCACAAGAGAGCCACGCGGCATGCAAAGCCAATCCTCCCGTGCGTCAGCACACAGCAATGGCAAGCCATGCACCAGGCCCCGGCCTGGGTGAGACAAAAATCACTGCACTGTGATCCCCAACAGAAGGCGAATCTGAGCGCAAACAGAGCGACTCTGCGCAGACTGACTTTCGCATGCAAATTTCAGATCCCAAAGACGCGGCAACTAAATGTTTTGTTTGCAAAGAAGCATGCCAAAAAGGCCCAATATGTACAGCTAGCCTCGTGGGCTACCAAAGCCTGCAAGGATACACGGCAGCAATGCAGCTTGGCACGTGGCCCTCGCAGGGGCAGCAATTGTAAAGGCTAGGAAAGGGGTCTGGAATCTGTTGCAAGTGGTTGCAGACTAACTGGGTCGCTAGCCCAAGAAAACAGTGAGAGCCACGGGACGCACCCTGCAATTCTCACCAGGGCAACATCACGCCCGGCACAATACAGGTATTATCAGCTGTGTTTTCGCATGACCCCAGAGTCAACAACAGGCTGGAGTGAACAAGGCTCCCCCTGTCTGCACAGGGCTGGGGGGAAGGTTCCCCAGCAAGTGGAGAGAGCCGGGGGCTGCGTAAGCACAGGATGACGTGGGACTGGCCGACTGACGAGAAATGTAACGTCTAGGGACGTCTGCCACATTGATAAGCATTAAAATACCATTCCCATATTCCAACAAGGGCAGATAAAACTAGATCATATATGGGTGGGGGGGGTCATTAATTGATTTGCTGCAGAAGATAAAAGTCTCTCCCGTACATGCCCATGGAGCTCAGTAAGGGAGCTCCCACCCCGGCCAGCCAACCTCCAGTGGGGATTCCTAGTACAAAGCAATGGTGACAGGACCCATAACGCCACAGAGCTGTCCATAGAGGTGTTACACACGAGCACGGGCTGGATGGGGTCTGCTTCCTTCCATTAGTGTGAAAACAGGGCCAGGCTAAACGGACGAGGCAGCGGGAGCTGGAAACGCTAATGTTTGATTCACAAGCTGCCACGCTTGAGGCTCAGGAGTTTTGTCTCCCGAGGGGCGCAGGGGCCCTCGCTCCGGTCCAGTCCGCGAGAGGATGGACCAGCCACGAGCAGCACCTGTCGGAACTCGGGGCCGGAACCACGCTGAAACCAAGGGAAGCCTTTCCACCGAGTTCAGCCGGATCTGGCTCAGGCCCATCCCAGTCATCCCGCTTGGTAGAACTGTGGGGGGACAGGTTTGGTTCCCGCTTCGTCGTGGGGAGGAGAGCGCTGCCTTTGCCGGGAAGCGGAGTGGGACATTCAGCCAGGAGGCAACTGGTCCAAGCCCCTCGTCAGTTACTCCAATCAGAGGGGCTCAACGCCTAGGGGAGCCAGGCACCCCAACTGGCCAGGGGCTTGGGGAAGTGGGG
The DNA here is from genome assembly GCF_026122565.2 of Emydura macquarii macquarii. Lineage (NCBI taxonomy): Eukaryota > Metazoa > Chordata > Testudines > Chelidae > Emydura > Emydura macquarii. The sequence goes on from NW_027132905.1 coordinate 50,888,740, forward strand.
AGTATTTTGAGGAACCCAGGGTTACAGGGGCATGTGCTCGCTACCCCTTCCACTGCAGGATACCCACGTCGGCATTGGTCACCGGGTCCATTCCCTTCAGGCGCAAGCTCTCCTCGAGCTGTGGCAGTGAGGCAGGTGGAGAGACAGAAAACAGACAGCATGAGCACAGACACCCAGGAGGAAGCCAGCACAGAGACCAGCCCCCTGCCCGCAACCAGCTGATCTGACAGGCCAGTGCGAGCTTCGCACATACAGCTCTGCCAGTGTGTTTCAGTCCTGAGCTGCAAGACACCAGCCCTGGGTTCCCCCCCATACGGCTTTGGCAAGATGCTTCAGTCACCACCTGCAGCTGCCCCTGCTACCCCAGCCCTGGGCTCCCCACCACAGCTCTGCCAACGCCCCCCGAGCACCCACTAAGCTCTATCTAGGCCACCTCCAGAGCAAAAATTGCTAATTGTCCCACGTTGCGGAGTGGTGGCCCGGCCCAGCGCCCACTCTGGTTCGGGGGGTTATCAACTCCGCCAGCACAAAGAGGGCTCCCCGAATCATCCCTCCGGCGCTGGATTTCAAGCAAGCAGCTGCTGTGCACAGAGCAAAATCCTCCCCAGAGAGCTGACCCTCTGCACAGCCACCAGCTCCCACCACCAGCTGCCGGGCCCATCTCTAGGTCCTGCCACCCCCACTTTGCCTTCCCAGCCAACACATGCAGGACAGACTTAAAGCCAGTGGGGTCCTGCCAACCCTCTGCCTGTCCCACGAGAGGGGAATGGATTGGCGTTCCTGGCCAGCACACTCCACCCCCGTCACCCCCACCCGGCCCAGGGGGTCACCGTAAGGTAGGGGCCCAGCGATTTGGACTGCGGGCAACTCATTCAGTGCGCTTGGACTATCCAGCTACTGCAGGGAGCTCTTCAAGGCCAGGAGGAGGGGCCGGGAGATCTCAGACCCTCTCTACCGGGCTCTAGGAAGGGAGGGAACTGGGTGGGTTAAAGAACCCCCCACTTTCTCTCCCCTTTTAGAAGGAAAGAGCTCCCTGCCCCTGCCGGGCACAGCCTAGCATGGCTCTGCTCCCTGGGGCAAGGCATGTCAGAGGCCAGCCTGCACCCCACAACCTCTGGGAGGGGCTACGCAAGTCGATTCTTGCACCCACTCAATGATGAGCAGCCACGACCAGTGGGATGGCATGCAGCTCCCTGGCCAAAACCACCCCCTGCCCGCCCCTCCTCCCGAGCGCCCTCCTAGCATCCCTCTGCGAGGGCACACAGCAGCTCCCACTCCTTCCCCAGCACCCACAGGCAAGCCCAGCGTAGCCCAGGCTGCAGCCACTTGCCCGCTCCACTCGCTTCTTCACATAAGCCGGGGCGTCCTCGGGGGGCGCGGAGGGGGCCGGATCCTCAGGCTCCATCCTGCAGGCAGCGCCGCCAGACCTCTGCGCGCCCAGGTCCTTTGCACAGTCCTCCTCCTCCCCGCTCCAGCCATGCACAAAGCCCCAGCGCCGTCGAGACCCAGGCTAAGAAATCCAGCTGCCGGCGGGGCAAAGCTTGTGCATTGTCTCCCCTCGGCCTCCTGGAGCCTCATTCACATTCTAATGGGCAGCTCGGAGACGAGGCACAGAGCGACCGTCATCCCGCGGCATGCCACTGCTCCGGCCTGCCTGCCTGCACAGGCCCAGACGGGTCGCGTGACCCACACGGTGCCGGGGGGGTCTGCGGAGCAGCCTGTTCCTGACCAGGTGGAAGCCGCTGGCCAGGGAAATCTCTGCCCTCGACCTGGACAGACAGACACCAGGCCCCTTCCTCGGCGCGCCAGCAGAACCGCGAGGCAGCCGGAGAGAGTTGTGCAGAACCGCAAGCAGCGTTGCTAGGGAGATTCAGATGGGCTCCGTTTCGTTTGGGATTAAAAGGCTCCAATGATATTATCCCCCCTGGTTCTCCATCCTCAAGGGTCTTGATACAGCACCTTCCCCTCCCCCCGGAACCAATCCATGCCAGCCGGAGGGGGTTGTTCGTGAGCAGGGTGCTTCCCCGCCCCCCAACACCGTGACAGGGCATATTGCCTCTGCAGGAGGTGCCTGGTCTATAAACTTGCCCGGTTACAGGAACGCTCTTTGCATCAGCAATAGGCCCACTAGGAACACGTCAAGGATAGTCACACCCTTACACGTGGATCGGCTCTGCCTCGGTTTCCCCCTCTGTAAAGTGGGCGTGACAATCTGCATCAACCCCATAGGGCGCTTGTGTCCGTGCCGTGCTTTGAGGTGCTTGACGTCTAGAGAAGGGGAAAAGGCCGTTATTGCTACTCCGGGCAAAGTAGTTTAAAAGCAAGAGGCTCTGGCGTCACTTCCCCAGGGGCAGTGCCCAGGAGGACAGCTTGCGAACACAGGGAAGAAGGGGCAGCATCTCAACAGCCAGTGGCAACGCTCCTCCAATCTCCACTTCTGGGCACCTGCAGCCCATGGCGCCAAGAGCCTACGGTAACTGGCGCTCCAGCAACTCTATGGATTAGACAGAGAGGGCATTCAATGCTCAGTCAAGGGGGTGCAGTGCCAATCTGAGCCTTCTGACAGAGAAGAGCACCTGCTTATGTCTGCGCCTGGCTGGAAGTTTAACTCTCCAACTTCACCTTCTTTACAAAGAAATAGAAATGTTTCTATGCTTAGAAAATGCAAACGATTTTAGCGAGCCAGCAGCCGGTCCAACCCCAAGGGATCAAGTCTGCCTCTTCTCCAGTTCAATCAGGTGAACCAAGCAGAGCAGGGTTCTAGTCCCAGATCTCCCAGTGACCCGCTGGTGACCGTGGGGTTGTCCCTGTCCCGCTCTGTGCCTCAGTTTCCCCATCAGTACAATGAGGTTAATGGTGTCGGTCCAGATTTGCGAGGCATGTTGAGATCCTACAAATTAGAAGTGTGGGAGAAGAGCTAATAATATAACTGATTCGTAGTTTTCTGTCTGATCCATCCCTCTTCTCCTGGTCTCACACATTCTCTCTTACATCTAGCCACATGCAAGCCTGAAACATACAGATTTGCTGCGTGTCCTGTTCATCTCATTTGCTTGGCTCCTGGATCCTGCACCTATTTGCTTATGGACGTCCTACTTGCTGTGAAAATCTAATTAAACCATTATTTTGAACAAGGGCAGGATAACAATTGTACAATAAAATAAAAACCCATCAACAACACGTAGTGCTTATCGGGCTGTCTGCCCTCCCACCATCTCAACGCACTTTACAAAGACGAGGCAATAGCTTAGCACCCATTTTACAGCTGGGAAAACTGAGGCACAGAGCACAGCAGGTCAGTGGCCCAGCTGGGAACAGAACCCAGGGCTTCCGACTCCCCATTCAGTGTCGCATCCCCTGGATTTTGTTGCTGCATTTGTGACAGGGGTTACGTGCATCAAAACTGCCTCACGCTCCTCTCTGCGGCCCCAGAGAAGCCCAGCAAGTTCCCCAAGCCCAAGAAGCCAGAGTTGCCAAGCCTCATGCATTTAGCCTTCATTTTCCAGTGCCTCCCACTCAAACTGGGGGGGAAAGGATTCCCAACTGCAGAGCCAACCTGCTCCCAAAGAGGTTTCCTTCAGTGGGACCAAGATCGGGCCCGCCGGTATTTCCAGGATATTTCAATTGTTTTCAAGTCTCCCCTTGTTTGTATTGTCCCAGCTCGGTGGAGCCTGGAATAAACTGACCGAGAGGCCATCCCACCCCGATGGTCCGGATCAACCCGATTCTCTGCTCATCGCGCTATTAGGATGATTAAATATTCTGTGAAAGGGGTCCGGTTTCAAAAGCTCAGGCTCTGGAGTGAACAAAGTTTACCATCTCCCCTAGCAACGGCTGCCTTAGCAACCAGAGATTCCTTCTATTCTTCCGCCCGTTGCCACGGACACCAGGGCTGCCGGGAGTCCAGTGTGGAGCCCAAAATGCCCCCTAGAAAGAAGATGAAAAACTGGGAGGGGGCTCCTGCCTTCCTGCCAAAGCCTCTGGTAGGCTCCCCTCTACCCAGAGCAGGCTGGTTTCTGGGGTACAAGTGTGGAGATGCTACCAACCCCCCTAATTTGGGGGTCTGGAATACAAAGGCGCCGGGTGATGCTCTACAATTCCCCACTGGCATGGGATTCTAGCTTGCCTCTCTCCTAGTTTTTATATTCATTTAGCACTGGTTTCCCCACCCTGCTGTTGACCTCACCTCTACCCCTGTGGCACTCAGCTCTCTCACTCAGTAGCCATGCTCCACTCTGCCCTGGGCCTCTGTGCTGACAGCTGGGGCTAGTTCATGCCAGCTGCGGTGGTGATTTCGTGATGGGGACACTAATCCGGTAGGAAATGGAGAGAAACCCATCGCCATCCCCAACTGCTGTCAACGTGGGGCCACAGCAGCTGCACCTGCCGGTCACTGTCACCCAGGGCTGCACCTGAAATAGCGACTGAGAAAAGCAAGGTGTTCCTCCGGGGATGGGCTGGGCTAGCAAAGAGGAGGTTTGCCACTGGCGAGCCTGCTAGAGGATAAGGCACGGGACTGGGACTCGGGGACCTGCATTCTGTTCCTGGCTCAACCCCTGGGAAATCTGGGGCAAGTCACGTCCCCCCGTCTGTGCCTCGGTTTCCCCATCTGCACAAAGGCGATAATGTTCTTGACTTCATGGTTTGAGATCTACCGATGACCGGTCCTAGACAAGCGCTATGGTTTAGTATTATATTTCCATGAGGACAGACACACAGCCTCCAGTCACCGAAGGGAGCTACGCGAAACACTCCCAGGCCAGCAAAGCCGAGACAACCACGGCTCACACGCTTAGCCATGAAGGAAAGGATTTGCCATCGCTCGGCCGGCGCTTGGGCTCATCACCGCCCCATTTCCAGCTCACGGTTCGTGACACCAGCGTTCATGAGATCGAAAAGAGATCTTAGCTCCGCACGCATCGACCACACAGCATCTGGGATAAAACCTCTCTCCGACCACCCAGCCATTCGGGCCGGTCACGCCAAAGGGAACGAACGTTTGCCCCGCTGTCTGTCTTCCCACAGCCTTGCAGTAGTGGTGCCAATTGGGGGGCGGACTGGGGGGAGGTTTGCTCAAACTTCCATGGACCCTGGCACCAGGGTACTGACCCCCTTTAAGCAGTGGTCCCGTACCAAACCAGTGCGTCTGTGGCCCGAGCATCGCTCCAGCTGCGTGGTCACCACACGCTGACATTTGACCCGGCCACCCCGCCATGCAGCTGGAGGGGCAGCCGGGCTAAATGGCGCCGCGACCCAGTGCATGGAGCCTCGGTTCTGAGAGGCGTCCGCCGAGGACTTGACTCCTAGCAGCACCGCTCATGCAGTGTTTGAGTAACAGAGAGGGGAGAGGCCAGGGTCCCACGGGAGGAGGCAGGACAAGGGACCATAACAGGGTCCTTGGCAGGTGGAACTGGAATTCTCCCCCCCTCCCCCATGCCCTCAAGAAATCTCTGAATTGGTGCCACTGCTTTGTACCAACCTCACTTCCACACCATCCCTCTGTCTCCTCTCCTTCGCTACCCCCTGCCGTCAACCGCCTCTCCAGCCCACCCCAGGGCCAGCCAAGGATTGCCCACCAAGGGGCCCTGCACCTTGTGCTTTTCACCCAGATTTTTTACTGCACTCAGAGAAATCCGGCAACAAAACTTCCATTCAAGCAGCCTGACGGGCGGGAGTCGGGAGTGGGAGACTCTCTCTGTCCCAGCTCCCCCCTGCAGGGAGTTCGCGGTGGCAGGGTGGCACAAAGGGCGCGATTCAGAGCGAAGGTTCAGCTTCGGCTGTAGTTGCCGGTTTGAAATCAGACACTCAGTGTCCCTGGAAGGGCCTTTTCTGTGCTCTAAGCCCAGCAGCCTGCCCGGCTGTGCTGGGAACGGGTCAATACCTCACCCCCAAGGTGAGTGCCAAGGACACTCCCCAGCTGCTACCCCAACCACTAGCCACCAGGCCTTTCATTTCCTTTTGGGCAAGTCCGAGCAGGCCCTGGTCACATTCCTTGCAAAAACATGCCCAGACAGGCCCGGGATCCTGGCGTGGACAAGAACACACACAGCTTCTTCGCTCGGAAACAGCCAAGCTGGGCATTCCACTGGGGCACTGCCCCGGACGTGCCGCTGCACACGGGAAACACGGCACGTGCATCAGGGGTGCCAGTTTTGGTCAGGCGTCTTCCTGGAGGTTTCATCCCGTGACATAATCTTTCAGTAAAGACTCATCTTTAATTGTTGGAGATTCCAGGACAATCCTGGGAGGTTGGAACCCTAAGTGCATGACGGGCTCCAGCCCAGGAGAGACGTGTGAACATTCGACCCCGTGAGCACCTCCATGCAGGAGAGTGGAGACTTTCCACTCAGCAGGAGTTCGAGATCAGCTGGGCGTGCAAGCACACGGCCCCCCACCAAGTCAGGAGCAGCCAAAACCACTGCAACAATGTGCATTTGTGGAGAAGCACCAAAGAGGAGTCATCTCTCCCCTCAGCATTTATTGGCATGGGCCGAGTTTAAATGCCGCACACAGGCACTAGAAGCTGGAACTCAGCTGCCATGTACCCCGTGATCCAGCATAGGATGTGGAGTCAAAGGAGCACGACTGCCTGAGGGCAGCATTTCTCTGCTCCTAACCAGATCTCAGGGCTCAGCTGGTTTAAATGTGTTTATGCAGCAGCGTTGGGTTCCGAGCACCCCGAGATGTTCCGAGCACCCCGGCCAGGGAAGAGTCCCAAAGTGACGGGGATCCCGACACCACGTTGCCAACCCCACGAGACCAAACACCAAACCAAAGTGAACCCGGGAGATTTGCTTCCAAACCAGAACACACGGGGCCCCCGGCACCACTGCATGGTCCTCCTGCACATGCGCCGTCACGGCACCATCACCGCCGGTGCAGAAGGCCAAAGAGAGTACGCGGCTCCCAGGAAACCCTGTGGGGAGGGGGGTTGTTTCTTCTGGCTCAGCCACCTTGCTGTACCGTATTAAGGAGGGCCCGGACTCAAAGCTCTCTCTTGTTTTAGGCACGATGACTAGAGCTGGGCAAATAACAGATTGTTCGGTGCACCGGCAATTCCAAAAAAAAGGGGGGTGTTTTAGAGTCATTTTGGGTCATCTGAAAACCAAGATTTTTCAAAATGTTTGGCAAATCGAAAAGTCGGGAAAAACCGGTTGTGGGTCGAATGAAGAAAGGTGGCCTTTCGCCAGTGAGCATTTCCCTGTCACGTGTTCGTAATAAAATTCGAGGCCGTTTCAAAATGAGAAGTTGAAAATTTTGTTTAGTTTCGAAAGGACGTTTGGACTTTTTCAGAATCATCCCCCCCCCCCCCCCCCCCCCCCCACACACACACACACACACACACACACACACACACACTTCAGCCAAAGGACTCTGGTGAAAACAAGGGGAATCTGCAGAACGTTTCAGCTGACCTCAATCTTAACTTTTTTGGGGGGGAGGCAAAAAACCATTGATGAAAAGCTTCGCCCAGCTCCAGTGACGACCCCCTCCCACCCATTGCTGGGCCCCATTTCCAGCACACAGGGTTTCTACCTGAGGACACAGCTGAGTGGGAGCTACCGCAGTACATCCTATGGTGCCTGTCTGAACACAGACCCTGGGGGTCGCATCCACCCCCATCAGGATAGGAATGCCCCCCCAGGAGGTTGATTCTCACACCTACCCTCTCGCTGATGGCATTGTATTTGATGGCCAGCTCATCACGCTCTGCCCGGCTCTGTGCCAGCAGGTCCTCGACACGGGACAGCTCCTGCTGCAGGATACGGTTCTCCTCCTGGAGGGAGAGCAGCGACGACATCTCCCCAGGACTGGCTGCTGTGGGGAGAAGAGCAAGAGGCATAGCAGAGCGGGGCAGAAGGTGCGGCTGGGGGCTCACGCCCCAGAGCCACAGAGAGGCGGCTGCTTGGGAAAGAAGCTAGCCCTGTGGTTTTCCTGCCAGGGGTTCAGATCACCCCAGTTTAAGGCCATGACATCAACAATACCAGTGACTGTGGCCATATGGGTGACCACCCACGTTCCACGTGACACACCCATCGGTGCCACAGAGCGAGACAGGACCAGCCCAGCCCTGCCCTCTCCCTACTGAGCCCGGGGCAGCATCACAACAGGAATTGCAAGGGAGCCCTCAAACACAACACACAACACTAGACGGCAAGCCCTTCGTGGCGAGACAGAGGCAGGACCGAACACAGAGGAGATTCTTAATTGAGGCTGATGGACACAGAGGGACCTTGGGGTCCACGAGATGAGAAGAAAGCGGGGCCCATTGGAGGGGGGGTTATCAAATGAGGTACGAGGCAGCCGTAGCTCCTGGGTCCAAACACCTCCCTGGGCTGCACTGCTCTGCTGCTTTATTCAGTGGCCACCTTTGGCAGTGGACGTCCCCAGGGTCGTGGGGATTCTCCATCAGTTCTGGGCACTGAAAAGGCTAATCCAGCTGTCCTCAGTGGCCCAGCTCTGGCCCGGTTTGGTGACCAGATGGCAAGTGTGAAAAACCAGGACAGGAGGTGGGGGGTAATAGGCGCCTATATAAGACAAATCCCGAATATCAGGATTGTCCCGATAAAACCAGGACATGTGCTCGCCCTAGGTGCCCCCCCCCCCCCCACAGTAAGGGAGGCTTTGGGGGAGGGGGCACAAGCCTTCAAGCACACCGGTGTTGCACGTGACATTCACCATTGCCTGGGGGATGGGGAATCCAGGCCCCAGCATGCAATGCGGCTGGCTTGCTCGGATCCAGACGGAGCATTGCACACCGGGGTCTCGTCTCTGCAAGCTGCTGCTGCATATCGCAAAGCCAGCCGCACGCCACCACGTCCAGGCTGGGTCCTGAGGCTCCTGGCAAGCTACCAGTGCAGTCATCAGGTGGGCACAGCCCGGGCCTCCCTACTCGGCAAGGGCCGGTAGCCGAGAACCCAGGGAGAAGCCGCTCCTTGGTGGCTGTGGTTTAGCGTGGCAGGGCAGAACCCACGCACTGCCACAGTCCAAGGCTCAGCCCAGGGGGGCACGGCCAGGAACTGGTGACCACTGGAGAAGAGAAACGGCCGGGGGCAGGACTGCCACAACCCTACCTGGGCTATCCTGCTCCGACAGATTCTCGGCGACGATCTCTCGGATCCGGGCGGGCAGGCGGGTGGCTGGCGCGTCCTCGGAGCTGCCCCGGATGGTGAGGCTCTTCCCCTCCCCTGAGGTCAGCACGCTGCTCTCCAGCTTCTGCTGGACGCAAACACAGCAGGCTGGGCTCAGGGGCCAGGCCCACTGACATGGCGCTCGGTCACTCGTTTCCCCTACAGACAGGAGCTCCCCCAGGAGATCGCCATAGCCTGTACGGCCTCCTCCCGGCCCTTCGTGGCCCTGTGCACCCTGGCAAATGCCTTCACCAGCCTAAATAACCCACCTTGCACCTTCCTGGGGCTGCGGCTCATGCTCCCCATTATCCATCCGCATTACCCAGATGGACATACTGGGGAGGCTGCTCAGACACCAGTCAGTCAATCAGGACACAATGCAATGCCCGGCCGACCTTCCTAACCAGCCGTGGCTGGGACACAGGGACTCACGGGCTGTGGTGAGGCCACTGACAGGAGGTTGGGATGCTCGAGACTCCGTCTAGTTAGACCCTAGCTGGACTGCACCTAGGTCCACAGAAACGTCACAGGCAAAGCCAACATGGAACCAGTGGATTAGCATCCAACCTGCCACCTGGGTTCAAATCCTGCATGGCTGGTGGGTTTCATCCTATCGCACATCCACCTACCGTGCAAACTCAGTGCCTGCACCGAGCCTGCAATGGCCTGAGATGGCGGGAGGCGGGAGACAGAGGTGAGGGAGGGCCAGCAAGAACAGAGGTGGGCATGAGGGAGGTTACACAGCACCTGGCCGCTCTACGCGTCCTTTGCGTTCCTAAGAACCAAATTCACCCCGAACGGGAAAGGAAAGAAATGTCACCAGGAGCTAGGAAAAGGAAATATTGGGGGGAGGTGGAAATTTAGGGGCCCCGAGACCCAAAAGGCTAGTGGAAGAGATCAGCAGCCCCACAACCGGACTCAGCCAAGGACAAATAAAGAAACCGGTTCCACTGGACTCTGTGACGTCCCACCAAAATCCCAGGCAACACCCAGGCCCTGCAGGCCGCCAGCCACTCCGGGTTCCATTTTTCACCCTCATTTGCTTAGAAGTGGCAGCCTTTTCCCAGGGAGGATGGACAGTACCTCTGGGGCCCTGGTCACCACCTGCCTGTCCTGGGTTCAGATCACCCGGGGGAAAGCCCACTTCAGGCTCCTGGGTCATTTTCCCTTCACTTGTCACCAGCAAGGCCAATGGTGGTTTTGTTTCAGATGCAGCGGGACTAACCCACCTTTCCCCTGGGGAGAGTGACGGGGAAGGACAGACCCAGAAAAGCGTTCGATTGTCACTGGACTTTTACTGCCAGCCCCAACCAACGGGGCTCCAGCTCCCAGCCCTGAGGAAAACCATCCTCACGCCCTGTCACTCGCTCTCTAGTGCCGGGCTCAGCGCCCTGGAGGCTGAAGTCCTCAAGCAGGGCCTGATCCAAAGCCCATGGAGGTTGACAATGGGTCAGGCCCTGACTCCACAGAGCAGGGTCCATCACGGGCAGGGCAAGTTCCCAGCGCAGCACCCTCGATGTGCCACGTGGAAAGGCCTCCTCTGGGGCGAGCTGGGGCCATGCAACAGTCCATCCTTGGCCTCACCGCACAGACAAAGGGGGCTAAGGGGAGAGAGGTTTTCTTGGGGCATGGAAATCTGAGCATTAGGGACCAGCCCATTCGCTTTACACAGGTCACTGCACAACCAGCAGGATGGAAGCGACTTCCTTTCACTCCCAGCCCAGTTCAGACCCAAATCAAGAGCCTGGAGATAAAAGGCTCTTGGTTCCATTACCAGGCCCCAGCCCCCCCACTTACCCTAGGAGGAGCCTGGGTTTGGACCCAAGCTACTCAGGGGTGCACCTCAGAGCTGTGGCGCCCCCAGAACCCATGAATGGGTGAAGCACTTTGCAAACACCCTCTAGGTGCAAGTTCCCCGAGAAGCCCTTGCAAACACTGTCCTGATCCCTCCATGCCCGTCCCTGCCAGGCTATATAAACAGGCATTACTTTCCCGCTGGCTCATCTGACAGCCAGGGCCTATGTCCTGGACCACCCCTGAGCACTCCACAACATCTTCCAGAGAGACTCTCCACGGCCCAGAACGGATCGGACACGGAGTCGGACCCACCCCTGGCTCTGAAGCTGGGTGCTCTGCCGCTCTCCTTTAAGGGGGTACACACGGTGCCGAATACAAAGCAGAACAGGCAGGTGCCAGCCTCTGCACTCACTTCATGCTGCCCAGGGTTTTACAGGTGACCTGCAAAGGGGGGCAGAAATTTGGGGTTGTGCCCTCTGGGGCTCGTTCTCATTTTCTAATAGGTGGTTGAGACCTGTCCGGGTCCCCCTCCTCCCCCCTGGTGTTTCTATCACAGAAGGTGAGTTCTTGGCTGCCCTGTTCCTGCTGGGGAACGCTCCGGATTAGGGATTACCGGCTTGAAACCGGAGCAACCAGGTGCTTCCTTCAAAACCACCGAAGAACTCAAACGCCGGACACGGGGGGGACAGAGGCTCCAGGCCAGATTCAAACGCACCCGGGCTCTCCAGTACCGGACTGAGACGGTCCCCGCGGATTCTCCCGCTGCTCGAGCAAACACCGGGGAAGCGAAGCATCCTGCTCCCGGTGCAGGACGAAGAGGGGGAGAAAAGGAAAACAGCCTTTCCAGCGTCACATCCAGAGCAGGGCAGCCTCCATCCCGGCAAGCGGTGTTTGCAAGGCGGCCCCAGGACTGGACAAGCCCCGCCGGTACCCGACAGCCAAGGCAGAGGGGAAGGGGAGGGTTTGAATATACCAGGGACCTGATCCTCCTCCCCTCTACCCCCGTGTACAGCGGGAGCAGCCCCGATGAAACCCGTGCACCCAGACCAGTGTGAAACCGGTCTGAAACCGGAGTCGGAGGCGGGCGGGAAAAGGGCCGGGAGCTCCGGGCTGGCGTTAGCCCCCGGCTGCAGACGGAGGCGAGCCGGAGCCGTGGGTCCGTCCCACGCCGCTTGCCCGGCGCTTGACGGCCGGTCCGGTCCCGGAGAGTCTCCGCGCGGGGCTGGGAGCAGAGCCAGGGGCGCCCGCTGCCCCCTCGCCGCCCCGGGCTGCCCCGGGACCCAGTCCGGGCGAGCTCCGGGAGAGCGAAGCGAGCCCACCCACCTGGATCACAGCCTCCAGCCGCAGCTCCGCGTCCGCCGCGCACTCGGGGATGCTCATGGGCCGGGGGGGGGGGGTCCCCGGGAGATCCGAGAGTCCCCCCGGGAGATCCGAGAGCCCCCCCGGGAGATCCGAGAGCCCCCCACCAGCCGGCCCCGGGCAGCGCCTCCTCCGCCGAGCCCTTCCCAGGCTCAGCCTGCGACCTTCTGCATCCGCATCCCGCTCGGGTCGCACGCCACCGATTCGGATTAAATCCGCTGCATCCCCCCCTCCCCGCCCCTTGCGGGTGACCAACGGGCAGGGAGGCCCAGGAGGCGAGGCGGCCTTGGCGTTATCCCTCCCCTTCCTGGAGATTTCATTCATCCACATCCTCCCCCTGCGCCGCCCGCGGTCCTAAAGCCGCCCCGACGGGCGTCAAGTCAGAATCGGGCCCTGCCCGGCTGCCTCCACATCTCCCGGTGTGAGCCCGGCCGGGTTCCCGCTGCGGGGCCGGCGGCTCCAGCCACAGCAAGGAGGAGCCGGAGCCTGGCCTGCTTGGAGGAGGAGGGAGGGGAGCTACCTTGACAGGTGCCCACATCAGCAGAGATGTTAAACCAGCCTTGTAAGCCCCAGTGTAGACAAGGGGAGAGGGTCTGCTGAGGCCAGGAATGTAAGATGCAGACAGGGAGCGGGTGGACATTTCTGGGGGGATAGAGAACGTGCAGCTCCCCATTGCTAACAGCAGCAATCTGGGAAGGGTTATTCAACCCCAGCATCAGGCCCATCTCTACCTCTTAACCCAGTGTGGAGGGCAGATCATCCCATATCTCTCCCCATCCCCGGAGGGCTATGGAACCTTCTTCTGCGGTATCTGCCCCTGTCCATTATCAGAGACAGGATACCGGGCTAGCTGGGCCTTGGTTCTGGTCCAGTCCAGCACTTCCAGTGTTACCTGCTCGCCGCGAACTCCTTTAAAGATGAGTTAACTTGCTAACATCTCTTAAAATCATCTGTCACCTGGCCTGGGCTTGGCGCCCAGACCCCGCGGTGCACGGCGGAGAAGTGGCACGGTCTGGTTTTCCCTGGCTGCAATAAAGTGGAGGAGCCTGTGCATCCCATGCTGTTTATTGCACTACCCCCTGCCCGGCACCCGGCACTTTCACTGCTTTGCTTTTTTCACACAAGGCCTAGGGGACAAGACGCAGACAGACACGCACGGAGAAGCAGCAGCTAAATAAAAAAACCGCTGAATAAATTTTAAAAATAGCCTTCTCCCTTTAGCAATCACATTTAGAATCAGGGCATGGAGGGGACACGACACTTGCCCATTAACTAGTGCAAAACAGCTCAACATAATCTGTCACCAACATCCTAATCTGAAAGCAAACCCCGGTGCTCTAGGACCCAGGTGTAGCATGCTTTGGAGGAGAGGGGGGAGGATCAAGCCAATGCAGGAGAGAGGTAGTTGGTGCTTCGCCCAACCCCCAAGCAACCATCACTATGACAACGTCAAACCTCCATTGTCAGGGTAATACAAATGTGTGCAAACTCCAGTGAAGAATCCCAGATTCCTTTTCCCGCCTTTCCAGACCTTGCTGGAGCGTTAGCAGAACAAGGCCCTTTGATTTCAGTTTCTATTTTGCTTAAGCTCTCCTGGTAACGTATCAGTCTTTATTACACAAATTAAACAACAGGTGAAAATCAGTGCGAAAAATCCACCGTTTTCAGGGTAAAGATCAGAGTTCCTATTGGGAGGACAGTAAAAAAGCAACGAATAGAAAAAAAGGTAAGGATATTGGAAATAAAAGCAGTTTAATGCTGTGGTTTATGTCACAAATTGCACACTGACAGTATGTCCACATACGCACACACACGATGTATCTCCGCTACAGTGCCTTACTGGAACAGCCAGCCTGGCTTTTAATGCTGCAACTAACTTCTTAGTAACACGACCACCTTCGCCTAACGTAAGGGATTGGATTTTCCTAACATCCTCTGTATTTTCATGTACTTGAGTGGTCCCAAATTCAGCTGTCAATCCGTACAAACTGAACAATAGCTATTGTAAAATCTGGAAATATTTCCATAAAAAAACCAGTAACAACTGAAAATGAAAGGCCTTAAGTAGAAGCAAAGGTTGGAAGAGGCCAGTGTTCCCATGAGGTCATCCTTGGAGAGATTAGGCTGGTGAGATAGATGTCTTCCCACACATAAAAATATTTTCATCTTAAAATCAGCCTGAGAGAACCTCATACAAATACGCTGAGACTGAACGATGAAGAAATTAACAGCTGCAGCTCACCCCAGAAATCCTGCTGCCTCTGCACTAGAATTTGGGACACTGCTAGCACTACCTACAGTGCCTGCTCTGCACTTCGGTGACCCTTTAGAAACACCTACGACAGCCAAACCGGCTCCTGAACTGAGTGCTCAGATCTGAAACGCCCCAGATATCATGGGAGAAACGGCAGACGCTGGATTTGAAACCCCTAAATCCAAAGGCTGTGCAGAGTGCTTTGGTCCTAGATCAGATCTCAGGGCAGAAGATCCCTGATTTCTAGATCCAACTGGCTTACAGTCTAAGAGGTGGAAATCTCACGAGAACGGCGGCTAAGCCAAGACTTCTGCCATTTGAGAGATGTGGCCGATGGGCTTTTCAAAGCCACAGGATTTTCTCACCACAGAGTCCTGGCCTTAAATGACGAAAGGATCAGGTACCCCTGCAGCTAACAACAGAGTCCCACTGAAAGTCAGTAAGGGCAGCCGGGGTTAGAACTCTTCACGAGCAGATACACAGCCAGCCGAACTGGGCAGAGTCAGGCCACGTCAACACTAAAGCGGCACAGACGGGCTGCTGTGGCGTTGATGCTTCCCACATCAATGAAATAGGTTTTTCTGTCGACGTGGTTATGTAGGAATCCTTCCGTCCAACTCACTGTGTCTACAATGGAAGTTAGGTTGACCTCACTATGGCTGCAAAATTTTTCACAGTCTTGAATGACGTCGCTTGGTCAATCTATTTTAAGATGTAGCCCAGGCCTCAGTAAAATCTACATCCCGTGTGACATGAAAATAAAGAGGATGAGACGACTGATTTTCACTGGCCTTGACTTGGCCATCCTTCTTATTATATGATTTGTATTACAGTGGTGCTCCGATCAAAACCAGGGCCATATAGCGCAGTGTACTGCACAAACGACACCAATCAGCTTGCAATCCTGCACTAAAAATCAGCACACAGAACCACGCCGAAGTCACCTGGGTGGGCAAATTGCAGGCTCAGGGCTCAATTTCAGACAAGATGCAGAACGTGCATGTGGCAGACAGACTTTGTGCTCAGTTTACAAAGGGGGAAAAAAATCCCCCTAACTGTGATCTCTGTAGCATCACCCTGGACTCACAGTCAAGCTGGGCTCTCCTCAGGCATCCCCAGGCGTAAAACAACTTCAGGTCCCATTCTCCCTTCGCCCAGCCCTGTGCCAGGCCCACTGCTTTCAGTGGGCTCGTGCAACGGAACTGATCGGAACTCGGCAAACAACTATCCTGACAACGCACCAGGAACAATAGACTCCAGCTGCCCCCTCTGGCAGCCGCATGGCCTCCTGCAGGAAAACGGGAGTAAAAACATATGCAAGTGTCTAACGAGTGGAGCTGACGCGCACAGGGTCAAGTGGATGGGGGCCGTGTCTCCAGACTCACTTTTTGGAGTAGACCCTTATGGAAAAGCAGGGCTGTGCGCTCCAGGTACCCAAGGTACCCAAGCAGGATCTCTTATACATGCATGGAGGACTTAGCCTTCCTAAGCCAGTTCAGCCCTTTGGTTCCACAGTGTTGCATGCCCCATAAAAAACCTACGATAGAACGGAGCCAGTCTGTGCACTGGGATCCTCAACCAGGTCTAATCTACACGCAGGGGATCGGGACCACCCTCCATCCACCAGCATCCTGGCCCAGCACCGGTTCCAGGCTTATCCAGAGCACACTGAAAGCCCCATCTGTGCTGGGGTCTAACAGCAGAACCACACATGCCATTATGAAACGTATGCTACATAGCAAACATTTCACCAGGGCTGCTGTCGGCTTCCTTTAGTACCATGCTTAGCCCCCGTCTACACTACTCAGTTTCACTGCCCCAGAGGGCTGACAGTCCAAGCGTAAGTCAAGAGACAACAGGTGGATACAGCAGACTGGGGGAGTACAACGAAACAGTGAGAGAACGCTGATCAGCATGACAGGCTGTCATCCTGGGTAAGTTTTCAGTGCAGCTTCCCCATGTGAAAGCTGTTTCCACCGAGTTATCTTTTCATTGTTAATCGCATGGAGACACTTCATTAATATTACTGGGTTTCCTTAAATGGTTTTGCAGGGACATTCTGCCCCTGTAGAAAGCACAGCTCGGGGAAGGGATCAAACACAGTTAGAGCATATTTGCCTTCTGCGAATCGCCTGGAATCGCCCCCATTAGCATGATCCCTGAACCTGTGTGGGGCCCTATTAACTCCCAAGAGGCTCTGGGGTTGCTAGATCCAGGCATCAATGAGAACAGGTTTACTCTGGGCAGGGATGGTCTTTTTGTTCTGGGTTTGTACAGCACCTGGCACACTTGGGTGCTGGTCCACGACTGGGGCTCCACGAGTGATGAAGGAGAAGAGGGGAGCCACGGCCGTGTTTCACAATTGTGTTTAACCATGGGAGGGGTTGAAGCGGAGATGTGGCCCGGCAGCCTGATATGTTTCCTGGAGAAATAATACGAGTGCCGGGGGAGGCCAAAATGCCCAGCTCTGCGGCGAGAGAGCTCAGCCTGCTGAACTCTGAATCCTCCCACCCCACCGACAGCCCGGCTAGTGACCCACAGACTCGGCACAAGGGGGCCTGGACCGGGGTTGGGACCTCGTGGTGCTGCCCTCATGTCAATCCGTTTCATCCCATTCCCTCCGTCAGTGGCGTGTGGAACAAAATGGATCATTTCGCTCCCATGATCAAAACCTGAATCACCTTCACCCTGCGGGTCACACGCTGCCGGCTGGAAGCTAGCTGTACTGCACACCAGACAGGATGGAAGGAGACCGCGTCCCAGGTGCTTACTTTTCTCAGCGTTAAACAAAGGCTCACCTTGCAAGCACGCCTGAAATTCAATCCATTCTCACCACACAGCAGATCCCCAGAGCTGGAAAGGCCTCGGTAATTGGACTAGGTTCAGGCTGGCGATTGGATGCTACACTGCAGATTTAAAGTGGTTCAATCCTCCTGAGCCTGTGTCAACACCTAAATGAACTTCTCCTCCCCCATTTCCATCCCACGCTTGGCAAACTGCCACACACATCATGCACTAGGCAGATATTAGCAGCGGGATGCTCCTGCTAGAAGAGCTGTCTGACAAAGCACTGGGCCCTTCCTACCTAACTGTATCCTTCCTCTCTAAGGAGCCCAGGGGACCTACCAGACTTCCTGGCATTTCCCCTTTCCAGGGAGATCCCTATAGGGGTGGAGCTGTTAGTTGGTTACAAACAATGGATGCCAGGAACGTAGCCAGTTTTCCTGCTTGTTAATCTTCTGTTCACATCATAACTTTTACTACCGCGTTTGTTATGCAAAGCTATTCAGCCAATGGTTGTTACGAACACCCGGCAGCACCGGTAAAGATGCTCAGGTGCTCTGGAGTCACTATTTGGTTTCTCATTTGATATTCAGCATTGGCTGTTTGAGCTGTATGGCTGGTGAGCGAAGGCACATGGTAGATCCTGTCCCTCCGATTTCATGACATTTCAATTATCATCTGCATTCCCCTTCCGCTCTAACCACGTTTAGTTTCTCGATTAAACGCATCTCAGCGACATGCCCAGAATTCAGGGCTCACAAACATTTGCACCAGTAAAACCCTCCAGCAAGATATTAACATTTGGGATGCAAACTGTGCTTTTCACTTTACAAAGCTGGGTCAGTGTAAGTGTCATCTGTGCTATACCTAGGAGGTCACTAAGTCACAGCTGTGTAGAACATGAGCCTGGTTATACAGCCAGGCAGTGGCAGATTGTTATAGAAATGTAAATGTTCACCTGCAAGCACTGGAGAAAACTTAAAACAATATACAGGAATCATTTCATACATTGCAGAAATGCAGCCATCTCTGGGGCGGACTGTGGCAGATATTTGACAGACCACAGTAACACTATAAAACAGCATAGGAAAGGAAGTTTATAATAATTTATTCCTTGGAGGATTTAAGGAGCATGTACTTGAATTTATTTGAAATTCACTAGCTTTAAAAAAATGCAGGTTCCTTATAGAAAAAAATCGGAAGTTTTGTTTTGTTTTTAATCTGTTTTCAGCAAGTGCCTAAATGCCGTTTTCTGCTCCATCACCGATGCTCACACAGCCTTGTCCAGGAAGAGAGAGCACCGAGGCCTGAGAGCAGCACTATTAAAGATGCTCAGGCCCCACTCCCATCCTCTCTCCCCAGACCTGCCGGACGTCAGCATTGCAGAGATGCAGAACCCAGCATTAACCTGGGATCTGCAGACGCGTCCCCTCGCTCCACCACAAGCTTTCATTGCTCCGGACCTGCCCCTTCTCTGGCTGCCACTGACCTCAAGCTCCATGCAGCGGGCTGGGGAGTAAAGCAGGAGCCTCCCTTAGCCATTGCACTGGCTCTGTGGAGGAAAAGAAGGAACTCTCTTGGCCGCAAACTCAAACTGCAGCAGCTCTGGTGCTGTGTTTTTTGGCAAGCACCCAGCTGGGGAAGAGCATAATAGCGAACTCCCTTCCCTGCCCCAAGGAGTTTACAATCTAAATACATGTGTTCTTTTAAGCCCTGATCCTGCAGTCTCAGAGCCACTGGCCAGGACGGTGTGAAAGTGAATAGGGCTCTGCACAGGTTTAGGGATCTGTGCTAGCAGATGCAATTCCAGGATGTGGCAGCAGAAACCCGAAGTGCTACAGAAATGCTCCCTGCTGAGACAGGAAGTGAAACTAACGATCAATCAAACAGTGAAACTTGCTAAGCGAGAAGCCCAAAGAGAGAGAGAACTCTTGCAGAGTTGGCTCTAATCTTGTTTACTGCCAGCCCTCTCAGGTGTTACTTGAGAACAATACGTGACCCATTCTCAGAAAAAACGGGGGTCCAGGCTAACCACATTAGACTTTGGCCAGGACATTAGCACTAATGAGCAGAGCTTGCAAGAAAAGAAAAGAAAAGAAAAAGCAACACTGGCTTTTTAATACACTGGTAAAACAGCCACGCAGACTGAGAGCGGGGCAGCAGTAACTCAGAGCGCAGAGCACCACCTAGAGAATGGCCACGGCTGTGTCTTGGAAGTCTCCCAGCCAACTTTTGACCCATGCCTGGCCCTGCTTAGTTTGTGAGAGCACACAGCATCCCAGCACCAGGAGGCACGGCCGAGAGATACATAAACCCCAGCTTGCTTTGCCTGGGCGAGCGGACTGCACAACGGTTTTCTAGTGGCAGTGCCACTAACAGGTGCCAGCGACTGTGAAAACGATGGTGCAGACTAGGCTCAAGCATGAGTTTCATGCTATGGGGTTGAAGCCCCCTGAGGCCAGTCTCCCCTAGTACTTACACCACTGCTAGGAGCAGTACAGTTTCAACCGTATACAATTTTATAGTGTAAACGCAGCCTCTTAGTGGTGAACTAAGATTGACTTTGGTTCTGTATTTTCATTTCTTTTATTTTAGCAATTGCTGGAGGTGTTTGGTCAGGGACACATTTCTGCACAATAGCCAGAGTGAGATGCACTAATAAAATCCTTGCTATTGCTGGAAAACCCTTCCTCATATGCCTCTGCTACACGTGAACTTGCAAGAACCCCAGCTGCCACACGGTCCAGCTGCTGGACGCTTGTACGCACGGTTCACGCACATAGTCACCTCTGGATTTCACAGAAAGGAGATGGACAGCCTGACCAGTTTTCCTTCCACAGAGCTGGATTAGAGCCACTCTCCTCCCCAGCATTATGTTTAGCTGGGGGGCCAACCCAGCAGAAAACAGAAGGCCAGTTGTCGTTAGCGAGGTCTGATCCTGGAGGAGACGTGTTAATAGCGAGAGATGGAAGAGCAGCAGCAGGAAGGGCAATGGGAAGTTAAACTCCCTAAGGAATTCCTCCACTCTGTCTCCAAAGCACCTCTTTCCCAGCCCGTTCCCTGAGCACCTGTTCAGGAGGTGGAGGGAAGCAGAGCTGGATTTAACTCCTCATTCACCAGCAGGATGGCCCCTGCTCCCACCACAGCCACTGAGTGAAATCAGCGTCAAACTGCACGTTCTCCTTCCACCGTGGCAGCACTGAACAGCGGGGCGATGCCGTACTCACCTGCAGCGCTCGCTCCGATCCAGTCAGGTTGCTCTAGGACTTGCTGGAGTGTTGCTCACTCTCCCAGGGCTGGTTACCATAGAGCTCAGCACATGCTGCCAGCACTGTCCGATATCCAGGTTACCGCTCTTTTGTGGGACAAGGTCACTGCCTGTCCCAGCAGGGCCACGCTCCCCTTTCATGCATCTTGGTAACCAGGTCCCAGCAGCCCAGCCGCTTTCCCACCACACAACTCAGCCTGTCGTCATGCGCGCTGCCCTCTCTAAGCTCATTAGCTGCCAGGGGTTATCGCTCCCCGGGAGGGCTGGTAAACAAACCGGCCTGCCCAGTCAGTGACACGCTGCTGTGCAAATCCTGGAAAGACCCGGCTGCCCGTTTTTTTCCACCGTGAAGGATTTCTCCCTCCGCAGATGGCTTGGATGGCCTGGCCAGCGCTACCGATTATGATCACAGCTGGGATTAAACACCTGTGAGTAACGGTCCGGATGCTCGCTGCTTTAACTGATTTCAGTTCTCAGGAAACCTGCCCGACCTCCATTCCTCAGTCACTGTTCTTTTGCCCTGGCCCACCCAGCCCCTCTCCCTCTGCCAAGGAAGGAGTCAAATCCACTCGGAAGACTCACAAGTTATAATTTTCTAACTATGCCCCGGCTCATTCCTTATTGGCTGGGTGAGAGGGAAGCCTTGCCCCGCCCTCTCCACACAGGGCCAGGTCCCAGGCCTGAAAGCTACAGGTGTGGGATTCCTTCCACATGCTGCTTCTGCCCAGGATCCATTCCACTCCCCCCCTATTTTGTGCCTCTGACCACCCCAAACTCTTCCAGGGCCACCCCATGTAAATGGGGAGGGATGACCCCTGGGCAGTACTGCCCTTACGGGGAGCCTGCCCGGTCACATGGACCACTCCCCGTTCACAAAGTTCACACATATGCCTCTGCAGAGTCAGGGCCCAGACCGTGGCTATGTGTATTGTGGAGCCTGCAGCAGTTTTGGGCACCGGGAAAATCGTTTTCACTTCCAGTGCAAAAGAGGGACACGAGCCTAGAGACGGTGCACGTGGTCAAACAGAATCACTGTGGGATCCCACAGCTCCAGGATTCTGCCAACTCTTTTCCCTTCCCCAACATTAGAAAGTGGCCTTTCCCGTCTCGCTTTATTAGCCACTTAATACAGCAGCAGATTATCAGCAAGCGGAGATCAGGGCAGGGCAAACAGATGGGGTGGAGGATTTGCTTGTCCTATCAGGCCAGACCAGGGGTTCCTCACACACTAGCTCTTTGAAAGCCCTCTGAACACAATGGGACACTTTCCAGCTCATGCCCTGAGGAGGCTCTGACCTCTCCCCAGCAGGAGATGCCAGCCAGCCGACACCAGAAAACAGAAGGAACACGTTTTTTCCAAAGTTCCCATCTGTGCAGGATTCTTGCTCCTGCTCTTAGCTCCCTGGCAAGAGACAGGTGGAACTGCCCTCACTCTGAGGGAGGACTGACTCTTGAGGGCAATGGTAGCAGGGTAGGGCATAAGGAAGATCTACACTACTGGCCATCACGTGGTGCCCCATGGAAACACTGCACTCTGAATGTTCCACCCAACTCATCCTTTTCACCATCACAGGAGACCACCTCACCAGCCATCACTCCAGCTTTTCACCAGATCCCACCACCCTGTCAGGTTATCTGGACCCTCCATGGCAGTCGGATCCTGTGTGGTTGCGCTACATGTTAAGGCCATTGTTATTCGGCACAGTTCTACTGTGCCTTCCCCCCCACCCTCAGACCTTTGGCAACTGCCTTAGTATTTCAGTGCATATACTTCTGGTGCCAAACTGCATCCTTTTCTATCAAGGAAGCAGGGGATAACTCCCTACAACCACAGCAGAGCCTGTCTAAACAAGTCAGATAACTCTGCAAAAGAAACAGGAATCAGACCAACCATCAAAACATAATTTTATTGTTAATTTAATATGGTACATTTCCCACCTGTTTTTCCTGGGTGCTCTTCCAGCAGCTCAAAGAAACAAAATTAAACACATTCTCCGGATTTTTTTTTAAATACCAGAAATCAAATCCTCATCATCCAGTTTGAAATTAAAAAAAAGACAGACAAAGCTTGGAACACTTAAAAAAAATAGCGAGACTTCATACTTGTTAAAGGCTTTCCCCTTGAAATAAATAGATAAGAAAATATTTTTTTTTAAAGAAATCTTAAGCGCAGCTCCATAAAAAAGGCAACCATAGCTCTGTCCTTCATTGCATCTAGCTACACCAGGGACTTAATAAAATATCTGTGAAAGAAAAGAATCTCTCTTCAAAATCAAAGCATGAAAACTTATAAGGAATTCCAGAGTTTTGCTCAGATGCAGCTATTTAACTAGAGTAGTCCAATTAAAAGCTTTTCCCCATCACGTTATCTATGGTAGTTCATCTAAGTGCTCAGAAGCTTTCAGGCTGGTTGTTGCACCTCTCAAGAAGGTGAGTCTCAGAGACAAGACAACACTTCAGCAGACATGCAACACTGTGCTGTTGAAGTCTTGGGAAGGACGACACTAGAACAGTTCCTGGCAGTATTAAAGGTCTTGATCCTGCTACATCAATCCCACTGTCCTTCCTTCCTACCTACTGCCAGCTGGGGAATATTTCTTCCCCCACCACCCCACCAACACAACTATTCAAGGTGAGAAGTGCTCATGGCATACAGCCGAGGCATGTCATGACAATACACAGTTGCCATGGAAGAGGTAGCCAACTGTTATCCTTCAGATCCCTTGCCGCACGTGCTTGCATTGCATGTGTCATTCCACATCTATTGCATAGTCCATTAGCGCATCAGACAGCAAACACATACCAGATTTAATCCAAACTGGAGTCTTCTGCTACTGCTCCTCAGTCTCCCCTCACCACACGCTCTGTAATGAAGCACCTGTTTGTCTAAGGGGACCAGGCTGAGTTACTGGTTTTGGCTATCCTGAGTTACATTAGTCAACAGGGTGCAGATAAGGAGAGGGAGGGAGAAAAGACATGCAAAAGCATCCTTATTGGAAATACGTAAACACCACAGTGTGCTGGTTTGGAGAAGGAGGGGAACAATCGCTCCCCTCCTGCTGGTTTATAGTCCTCTATGGTTTACTGTGATCTCAGAGCAGAATTAAGGGCCCCAGCTGCTGGGGGTGCTGGTTTCTGTTGGGAGCTCAAGAGTTTAAGGCATCACGCTCCCACAATCCCCAGCACTGGAGCATTTATTTCCACACTTCAGTCTCAGGGCACTTATTGGTTTTTGCATAGCTCACACCCCTTTCTTGTAATGCCCAAGAAAGCTACAAAGGCTGCAACCAGTCATGGACTGGGGTCTCTTGACGCAGCCTGTCAACTCCGAGTGTAGGGGGCCTTCCCCCAGTCTTTGGTCCACAGTGAAGAGAAGAGCTTCCTTTCTCAGCATCCACACAGGAAAGCAGACAGGGTGGCTGGGTTAGAACTGAACCCAGCCTGTGCTCTGCTGATTCTGGGGACATGCAGACCTGGAAGAAAACAAAACCACGTGTTGAGATGGTGACAGTGGTTTGGGCTAAGGCTGCTGTTTGCCTCTTGAAGGGCAGTTTGCACAGAGCAGCACTGTGGGCACTGGCCAAGCTGCCATATATTGCAGAGATCAAAACCAAAACCCCTCTGAGGGTCGGTCTTCACTGCAGAGTTAACTTGGGTTGTTACTAAGGCGCTGCCCCTCCTCCTCTCCCACAAAACCCTCTCACCCGAGTTTGTTGGGGCTTTAAACCTGGGCTAGCTGGGCTGGCGGGGGTGGGGGTTAGAGTTGGGGTTCTCCTTTCATTCAGGCTGGGAACCCTCTCACTTGGCAGTGAGGATGCAGGCTAAATCCTGCTGACAGACCTCCAGTGCCTTCCCACGATTCTCCTGGTGTCCATTGGGACAGACAAGTTCTCCCACAATTCACTGGGAAGGAATCAGAGCAGCTCAGCCCAAAAAAATAAGATGGAACGTGCCCCCAAAAGTCTTAGCCACACCCAGGGGAGCACAGCACCAGTGAGGACACAGTAACCGTCCCCCCTCCCGCCAGAAAGCCATCCCCGCTCACTTAGCTACACATAACACTGAAAACCAGGCATGGCCTCACCCTGACGCTTTGGCAAAGTCTCCCCAGATATCGAGGTTGGCGGCTGTGGAGGCACCACAGGGCTGTGGCCAAGACGAAGCGGCATCTGCCAGCAACCAGGGAATTCAAAGGAAGAAGAAAAAAAAAAAGAAAGATCAGATTTCACCGCCACCAGTTATTTCCCACCAACCCCGGTTCCTTGTGGCCTCAGGAAGACCCTACATCTTTACCAATAAAACCAGTACAAGCCAGCTATTCTCACTGGCTTAACCACATTGTTTTTTAAACCAGTTACTTAAACTGGTGCCACTTCTGACTTGAGAGAGGAATGCCTTGGGCTGCTTATTAGCGATCTCTAGGGCAGACCAGGCAGCAGCACTGGTAGGCTAGGAAGGTGGAGGCTGACGGCACTAGCCAAAGCCACACATAAAGTGGACAGGTTACATTTAAAGCATGGTTCCAGGCTGAACTCTTACCCGCACAGATTCAAAGTGCTGCCAGAACAAACCAGAGTTCAGAGCACCCAGATCACCTGGGTTCTATTCCCCGTTCTGCTGCTAGCCTGCTGCGTGACCTTGGGCACCTCGCTGCTCTGTGCCTCAGTTTCCCCATCTGTACAGTGGGGATAACGATACTGACCTTTGTGAAGCGCTTTGTCATTTACTGATAAAAGGCCCTAGTTCAGAGCTAGGTATTAATAATAATTTTCCACCGCTAAAAATAAGTAATCACAAGAGCGTGGCACTGGCACAGAAATAATCCCGGGGTCCAGCACAGCGTTAGTGTGCCACAGAAGATACAGGGGAAGTGAGATTAACGTTTTGTTCAGCGTCACTGAGCTTCATCTCACAGGCCAGCTCTGGAAACACAGCTGCAGAAACTCAAGTGAACATATTGACCCTACCTTAACAATTCCCTTGGAAGTCAGATTTAACCAGCTCCTTACTGGGTGGCAGAAGGTGCCATGTGGGCATAAAGAGCTGGTCTCTTAGGAGCTAAGACATACACTTGGCCATCTCAAGGTATATGCAGGAGTTACCGAGGGGAATATTTATAATCCATGCAGACGCAGGCCAGGAGGAAGTGGTAACAACTGTAAATCACGATAATGCCACACAAGTTTGCTATCCGACTGGCAAGGACAGAAACCTCTGTGATGCTTTAGCCTCCCTTTCGTCACTGTGCTAAATGAAGGCTGCAACATCTGAGGGGAAGAGGACAGAGCTTTATGTTCTCTTCCGCCATGATGGGGCTGACTAGTCCATTCGGTTTCCATTCACCAGTTAACTCCCAGGGCGATTGCTGGGTGATGACGATTCAAGTCTGATTGTATCAGATCTACCTGATCGAGTTAGCCACGTCAGCGCCCTCCAAGCAGCCTCTCTTGGGTCTGCTCAGATCTAGCTGCACAACTTCTCAGGTGCTGTTGCGCCCTGCTCCAGATTCCTCAGTCTGGCCCGTACCACACGAAAGTGATTGATGCATTTGTCATGTCAGCACTATACTACTGCAATTCACGTTACCTGGGGTTAGAGCAGGCAGACAATGGGACACTGCAGCTGGTAAGCAGGTCACCATTTAAACAGAGTCAGAAGTGTGTGAACACATCACACCAGCACTCTGAATTGGCTGTGGGTCGAATTCTAGGATTAGTTCAAAGTCTTTGTTCTCATTTTCAAAGCCCTGAATGGCCTAGAGGTGAATTACTCTTCTCCTTACGTTCCCCACCACGTGCTACACTCACACTTGGGATGCTGCAGCTGACAGAGGCCAGGTTGCATCCTGCGAGCCTGGGGAAAGGTGTAGGATCCAGCAAAGTCCTTCAGTCATGGAACAAACTTGCCAGCCTGGTGAATCTTGCCACCACAGCTCACCACAAGGTACCTGTCTAAACCAGCATCTCCCGAAACAGTGTAGTAACGATATCCAAACTAGAAGGCATCAGCCCCCCCAGTGTAAGGAACTGGCTTAAGAGGAAAAGATCTGTCTTTCCTAGAGGTAATTTTGACTCTCTCACATACTGCTGACAAGTGCCAGAGAAATGCCTACAGAAGTGCCCAGACACCTTGGCAATGAGCACGGTATATGCATTGGCAGGTATAAATAGACCTAAAGAAAATGAAACTTGCTCCTGTGAACACAGACCTGTGTTAGCAGCACTTGTTGGCTGGGAGTCCACAGAGCATGATGGAAACTGCTCCCCTGGAGAAGGGATTGAAGCAAGAGATCTCCCTCCAGGAGGGGGTGGGAGCATGCTCAGGCCCGCAGGTCCTGTGGGGCGCGGTTTGCTGCTCCCGGCTGCTCCTTCCTTTTTCTTCATGTTCTAAAGGGAAATTAAAAATGCACAATTTAGAACATCAGCTCAAATGCAGCTGTTGTGAGCATAACGCACCTGCTTTGGCACCATTGCTCATGGGAAGCCACTTAGGTCAGCTGATTCTTTTATGCTGCTGAGCTCAGCAGAAAGTCTGCAGGGGGGAGGAAAGGGGCAGGAGAGAGGCTGCTTCCCTTTGAAATCTCAGTACCATCTTGGCCGACACCAGGGACTGCATTAGGGACCGCCAGTGCCGAATGCATGAGCCTATACAGCTTCAGTTACCGCCCAATTCTGTAGTTGGGAGCGGTCACAGACTCCCATCCTCTGTGGATTGGACAGAAGGGGACACAACATCCCCATCCCCCCAACCAGATTTGCAGAAGAAATCACTACTACCCTGCTGCAATCCAGCCAGAGTAGGAAGGGAGGACGGAGGAAGAGCTCCAGGATTCGGCAACCTCTATTAGCTAAAGCAGGTCCTATTTTGCCCATTACAGAAACTGAATTTAGCAAAAGAAAACAGGGAGATGGTGTGGAAACATTCCCCACACATCTCCTCGTTTAAACTCATCTAAGATGGTGGTGTGACTGGGCATAGGGCTGTTGGACTGTTACCAAAACCCCATCACACTGCTAAGACGTCATCAAAATTGCAGCCAATAAGTATCCGGCTTTGGCAAAGTCAGACTAATCTTTCTTAGAGGGCTAATACCGGGTAAATCAGCCTTACACACCTGTAAAGGTGAGTTTTCCACGCCTCTCATGCAATAGACCCTAAAATCAAACTACATATGGCAAGATGAATGTTGAGATTCCCTCTAAGGAGAGTTCAGGGGACGTTTTACTTGCTGGAAGCAGCAGACTGACCAAGAAAAGCACCTCACCGCAATGTTCAGTTTGATGGTCTGTCCCTCCTTGAAGCCCAGATCTAGCTTGGGTCCTTGATCTGGATTCTTGGCTTGTTTTGCAAGCTCGCTCTGCTGTTTAACCCATCTGTAGGGGGAAATGAAAGGTGTAAAATGAAGAAAGAGCACTCACGAGAGCTGCTCATGGCTAAGTGCAATGCTGCTAGAAGGAATTTAAAATCCATGTTGGAAACAAGCTGCTTCTCTTACATCACCAGCAGTCTTAACGAATTTTAAAAATCCACTTTGTTCTTTTGCATTTCTCTGAGCCCAGACCGTTAAAAATCCATGAAGTCAGTTTCACTTTTGGGCTGTCAATCAGAGCTGGGCAAAATGTTTACTATTTGCCAAAATATTGCCATTTTGGGGGCACCAAAGTTATTTGTCAAATTCGGCAAATAGTTTCGGCCAAGAAAAATCTGAAAACAAAAAATCCGGAAATATCAAAACAGTCTGTTTTGAAAAAAAATCAAAACAAATGGTTTCCAAAATGTTGCTGCGAATGGATATTCGAACAGGATTGTTTCGACCTGCCAAATTTTTTCAGTTTTTTATTTCAATGAGAAACCATAAAAATTAATTTTCGGTTTGAAACTAACTTAATTCCAACCCCCTTGTTCGGTCACTGAACCAAAAAAAATTAAATTATTCAGTCTGCTCTGCCGTCACTGGTTGGGAAGCACACTTTGCAGGGGAGACTTATTTGCCCAAAACCAATTTACTTAGTGTATTTTTCAGCTAAATCATCAGGAACTTCTGTTGGTCTCAGGTTTTATACCAACTTATTTTTATAAATTCTCAGTTGGGGTTGTGATGCTGGCAGACCAAATGCCACCTTTTGCCAAGACTGTAGGTGTCAGGTGAACACAAACTCCTAGCTGGAAACCAGCCCAGCTCACCTGTATATTAACGTTGTTCAGGATGGGTGTCAGACTTGTAACAGTGTATTCAGTCTCTACGGAGTGCTTGCAAGTTGCTGCATGCATTAATTTCACTTGTAATGTCTGTAGCCCAGGCAATAAGGTGATAGGTACGTTTTGGTTTGTAACTACAAAAATACCTGCTCTGAACTTGTGAATCCAGCAGGAGGAATGGTCCACTGGCCATCAAGGACTATCAAAACTAAATGGGCCACTGTGGAATGTCCTGATATAAAGGCTTGGTAAATGGCCCCCTCACACCGATGAAAGCACTACACGCAAGAAAGCCTAGCCCACCAGCTTGAAAGTCGGAAGGGAGTTAAACAGGGACAGAAGACAATGTTCTGACTCTCACAGGGCTGGAGCTAGGAAACAGAAGCAGAGATCCACAGGGTCAACCTGAGTTAGCCCTAAAAGACATTCAGTGCTGACAGATTACTACAACTCTATCACCTTTTGGAACCACAGACTAACTCATTTGTCTGCTTTAACCTGTAAATAATTCATTTCTTTTTCCTAGCTAATAAATCCTTAGTTATTTTACTATAGGATTGGCTACAAGTGTGGGTTTTGGTGGGAGATCGGAGGTACAAATTGACCTGGAGTAAGCGACTGTCTCTTGGGACTGGAAGCAATCTGAATCTTTTGTGATCTTTGGTGTATGGCAACCAGATGTCACTAAATCCAGCTTGCCGGAGTGACAAGATAGACTGGAGTGCCCAAGGGGACAGTCTGTGACTCCACGGTAAGACTGTTACTGTGCTCCAGGAGTTCCCATTTGTTACTGGCTGGGTGAAATCTAATGATAGAACACATCATCAGTTTGAGCTCTCTGCCCTGCTTTTTGACAGTCTGCCCTGAGGTTGGCACACTCAGGCATGGACCACTCCAGACAGCGTGATTTTGAGTTGTCCCTTTAAACAAATCTGACTTGTGTGGATTCCTGAAAGCAGCTCAGTGGAACCCAGAAAGAAAGTGTACAAAAAACCAGCATAATGTTTTGAGAGAAAATTTTACCACGATCATTTTATGCCCGGGGGCAGTAGAGGCTCTTTCAATATGCTTATGTGGCCTGACAATTAGCCAGCTGCACTAAAATACTGTGAGGCAGCGCAGAGAAAGCCACTCCCACTATTTAAAGTGACAGCAGCCCAACTGAATCGGCCAGCGTGCCCGAAGCTAGCTCAGTCAGTTTCACACTGCTCTGCTCAATGACCGGCATGCAGTGCAGGAAGAAGGAAACAACCTCCTTGGGCTAGTGCATAGCCTCATTTTGTGCTAGCAGTTAGAGGTGGTCGCTCACCCATTCCTCTGGCCATGGGGCAAGAATAAAAATGGCAACTGGCAACGTGGAGGAAGGAGACTGGGGCAGCACAAAGGGGAAACAGCAACCACCAAGGAACCCACATGGACTTGCATGTGAGGGCCCAGCAGGGATAGAAGTCATACTCCCTCTGGTGGGAGCTTGGGAAATTTTGGAAAGACAAAAATGTTCCACATTTGTGTGTGCGTATAAAGAAGGGAACCGAACCGGCTCACCAGGACCTGTCTGCCCTGTATCGCTCCCCTGACCAGGCTTCCCCTCCCTAGTGAATCAAGGGCTAATGACTTCCCACTACAGCAATTTCGGTGAACACCTACAATTGTGTGCACACCCCAGAAGTGACCCAGCCCTGAGATGAAAGGGAGAGAAGAAAACTCACTTAAAGTGGTCTTGAATGGCTACATTGAAGTCAAAAGCATCCCCTCGGTCTACAAAGCCCAGTCCGATAAAGGCACGGCGCCCTGGAAAACAAAGGAGAGCGAACGCTGGGTTTAATAACAAATTAACAACTTTTCACTTGCTGGCTGAGGAGACACTTGCTCTCCCTGCTTTGTGGTTTCACACATTTCAGAGCCCTGCCATCCTCTGAGGACTCACCTGAGAGCATATTTAATAGCTGAATTCTATTTCTTCTCCCTGCCTCTGCCTTTGCCCAGCACGAGGCCTTTGCTTCCCTTCTACAGGGTACTTGGATCAAAGGGCCCATCCATCCAACAACACTGACCAATGTTTTCAATTTATCCCAAAGGAAGATGCAAAAACTGCCTTTCAGGATGGATCTTGGGACACTCCTGACACTGGAAAAGTCATGGGGGCTAAAGACTAGCTTCCCCCCCTCTAACGGGGAAGGAGAGTGGAGAAGAGAAGGGGAGGCAGTATTAGATATCCAACATGATGGCTCTCTACCAGATGAAGATACTTTTCAGTGACATCTAGTGGCATCTCGGCATCCTCACAAGCCTTTGCCATTAGATTTGTTCTATGTACAGCACCTAACATAATGAGGGGCCTGGTCTAGAACCAATGTTTCTAGGTGCTATGGTAATAGAAATAAACAATAGTCTCTAGTAAATGCCTTTCTTTGGGCCCCTGGTGACACCCACAGCTACCTGCAATTTGTGGCCTCATTTAAGAGCTGTTCAGCACCTGCTGTATTTACTCCAGGTTTGAACAATCTCTCTTATAGGTATTGATCACAATCTGGGTCCTTTATGGTAAGAGTGAAGCCTATCCCCATAGCCCTGAGAATATTCTTCAGCAGTTTAAATTTACCTTTCAGGACTTTCCACTGTTTGACACTCCCTCCCTTATATTCTCTCTCACTCACACACAGGCTCTTCTCCTCTCATTGCAATAGCCAGTTCTCCACCCTGCACCACAACCAGCATTTATTCAGGTTATAAAACTATCTGGACCTGGAATCTTCCAGCCTTGAGATGGTTCCATGAAATTCATTTTAAAAAATGAATTAAGTGGATTTAATACTTGTGAAAGGCATTAAGTTGACAGCCCTGGAGACTGAAATCTTGTGTTTATCCACAGAAATGATCCAGTACAGCCGGCACCAGTACAGGTTTCTCTAGACTCTCCCACTTGCTTCCCATCCACAACCTGTGGCCTATTTCAGTCTTGGCCTCTCTGCTGAGACTGCCAGTTAAGAATGCTTTTTGTACCGTGATGTCACTTCCTACCAGAAGCTGGACTAATGCCTGGTCTACAAACAAAGTTGCCCCAATTTAATTAAAGGTGCAATTTTAAACAGATTTCATTAAACCAGCATAACTGTGTGAGAACTCTCTTTTATTGGTCTTATATCAATTCAGCTTCTGTTGGTAAATTTACATGCATAAGATAAACTGACATAACCAGTTTTAAACTAATAAAAGTGAATCCGTATAGGGGCTTGCATGAGCTTAACCAAATTGGTTTTTTAGCTGATTTAAATTAAACTGGTGCAAATTCAGCATGTAGCCCAGAACTGTGTGGAGGATGGAAATTCCATTTCACAAAAGATTTTGAAATCTGGCTTTGTTCTGAATTGGAACAAACCCCGACATTTTTGAAATTTATCTTTTTGAAATCAAGAACCCCTCATGTCAGAATAATTCAGAGAAAGGTCAATGGAAACCTGCTAAAGAAACTTATTCCCCACGATTTGTATGCCTCAGTATCCAGAAGAAAAGTTATCAGAACGCCGCCCATACCACTTTCATCTTCAACCCGGATGACAAAATATCTGCTGGAATCTGTCACACCCTCTACAGCGATGCTAGGAAACTGGTCCACAGGTGCCTGGGCAAAAAGTTCTCCTAGAAACAAGAGTAGGAATCACACAATAGTTCAATACCCCAGTGCTCTCCCATTCATCATCAGGATATAATACATACAGAGACAGCACTTGACACACACTAATGAATTAAGCATGACAATACTCCTGGATGGTAGATTTTACTCCTGGGAAGGGAATTAGGTATTTAAGAGATGGAGAAATAAGGATGTCACACAGGAAGCAGAGCAGAGACAAAACCCAGGTCTAAGGGTTTCTCATTCTGGGGTCTAACAATGAGACCACATTTCTTCTTTTAGACTGAGATCCATTAACTCTTCCAGGCTCTTAGATAACAAGACTCTTCTAGCACAGCCACTGACCGAGAATGAGTGCCCTTACTGGGCTGACCCAAAGAAATGTAAGAGCCATACACTGCCACCCAAGAAATCCTGGGAGAAAGAGGGCCCAAGAACACAGCAGCAACAGTGAGCCCAGGCAATCAGTGGGGGTAGGGGGGTGTGAGAGAGAGAGAATTGTGTGTTTCTCTTCAGTGACCAACCCCTTTCTGGACCTGTACTTGGCATATGGAGAACAATGGGGCTCCAGAGGCAGCCACATGGAGTTCCCATTAACCAGAGTGAGGGCTGCAGTGAAGGATCCTGCCTGGGGAGACGGGAGAATTCGAACACCTCAACCTAGCAAAAGTGTTATTTCCCAGGATGCACCACTCACACCACTCTCTGTACATCTGCGTAAGCACCACATCGTTAAGCCGCCTTCGCTATATCTGAAGTTCTGCTGTAACATCCATTACCCAGAAAGTGCTAGCAGCCTCCCTCTGGGCAGGAGAATTATTGGGCTGTAGATGTAAGTACTTTTCTGTGGACTCCAGAGGCTAGAGCCAGACAGGTTTTCCCAATTGTTAACTTGCAGCCTTGTATCAAGAGCACAGACCAGGCTCATTTCACACGGCTGACACTTGTACGGAAGCCTTCTCCCCAGCCTCTTTCTTAGGTTCCAAGGCACTGTTCAGCACCCAAATGAAGTAATTCTGCCCCACTGGGAAGAAGGCAGCTCCAATCCTGTTACTGAAGGGAGTTTTACCTCCAAGGCACCTATTCCGGGGGCATCCAAGCACTGCACAAGATTAAGGAGTATAAAAACCCAGAGCAAAATAAAGCTGCACGGTGAGTGGGAATCTTCTTCAAAGAATTACATGGAAAGGAAGAAGCCTACAGAGCAGGCAACCTCTTTGGTTTTAGCACCATCTTGCATCATGTCCACATTGTGCAAGAGAAAAACTTATGGTCTTTCTACTTCACTTAAGTCAACTGGAAAAGTTCTCTAGCACCCACAGGGCAGCTTGCAAAAAACATTCCGGTCCCCCATCTCCAATGAACGTAACCATATATTCTGGGATCCTTCAGGTTCCAGCACTGGGCATTTCTCTTTACAATCATTCCTGACAATAGCTAACGAGGCTGGACAGGCCTGCTGGAGGTAGGAGTCCCTTCATGAGCAGTTTACTGAAGGAGTAAGGGGGGAAGCCCTAGGTCTAAAGCACGTGAATGCTGTATGGCTTTCCCTTTACCTGAATTCTTATCCTCCAGTTTGATAAATGCAATATCCCCCTTTGATGTTATCCGCAGCCTGCCACTCCATGATGGCTGGTCCAGCTGCCACTCTGCAGCTCTGTGGGAGAAAACACCAGAAAAGTCACACAAATCTTTGGCTTCAAAACTCCCCTTATTATTATTACTCTTTGTATTCCAGTAGTGCCTACAGCACCATAAAGGGATTTACTAGGCTGCTACTATTAACTGTACCACAGTACTGCGTAGAAGCCTAAATCAGGGATCGGCACTCCATTGTGCTAGGTGCTGTGTGTACACGTACACACACACACGTACACACACGTCTCTGCCCTAGAGCAGCAGATACTCCACAGACCTACAAGAGGAGAAAGGTTCCTGTCCAAAAGAGCTTACAATATAAGGCCCTGATCTTGCAAGCTGCTCTGCCCAGCCAGGCCCCTTCACCCATCCAGAGCTCCATTGAAGGCCATGGGGCTCTGCCTACATGGAGCACAACAGGTGAATGAAACAAACAAATGGAGAGTGGACTTGAGGAGAAGGACCTAATGTGACTCAGGCAAATTACATTACATCCTCCAGTCTAGGTACTGTCTACTTATGCTGTAGATTTGTTTTGGAAAGATCTTTCTCTTGCTTAACCTCCCTTCATGGATTTCCCTCACAATTCTCTCTCTGGTAACTGAAATCCTATTTGCACTGATTTTTATTTTGGAAGACAGATGTGGTATTATTCATTGCCCCTAATGCCATCATCCTCAGCTCAGACATTTGCCTCAGCATGCCAAAGGCAAAGAGTTGCAGGCCTGTCCTCCAAAGCCGGTTTTAATACAACTGAAAATACAGTCCTTTGAAAAAAGAAGCTGCACAGCACGTCAGCCCAAGAATCCCAGAAGGGTTGTAAGGAAACAGGCTAAGAGGCCAACATCCTATAAGGCCACAAGCTTTCACTTCTCTTTGCTCTGTATTTCAAGGGCAGTTCTACACAGTGTGATAGTCAGTTGTATTAACTGGAGGTTTCTGCACTCTCCATGCTGCCTCTTTGAATCTGCTCCTCTCTCCCTATTTTAAAAAAAGATTATATTAAAAAATTCTCTGATGCTGTCTCAGGCAACTACCGCTGTAGGTGGCGGAAGCAGAACACTGCAGCAGCACCACTACCCCAAGGATGAAAACTCAGTCTACAATGCTGGGGAAAGGAAGAGCCTTCGAAATTAATGTAGTTTGTACAGTGACTTTAATACTCAAAGCCTAATGGACAGGCAGCGAGTCTAAGGGATGAAACACTGGACTATGACTAGCCAGATGTGGCTACTGCTCCTGACGCTGCCACTGCGGCTGATTCCGGGCACATCTGGCAGTCGTCCTTCCCCCCGTGTCTCGCCAGGCTCAGCTGCGGTAGTGGAGACCCCAGGGCTCAGCTCTGCCTCCTCGGCTTCCCCAGGGAGGGCAGGCAGCGAGCTTCCTCGCCGGGGCAGGGCACCAGGCTGCGATGGAGCCGATGGAACTCCCCGCTGCGGTGCGGGGCCGGCTGGGTTTTCACACCGCCAGAGCTGCGGGGCAGGGGCCGTCTCGCTACGCCCCGTCCGGCGCTCGGCACGGGGGGGGAGGGGGGCCGACCTCGGAGCCGAGCCGGGACTCGTCACACGCCGCTGAGGGGCGCAGGGGGGGGCCAGGCTCCTGCACGCCGCGGGCTACGCTCAGAGCCGGTTCCCCCGGGGACGGGGCCGCTGGGGTCGGGCCAGGCAGCGAGGGCCGCGCTAGCGTCCAGCCGGGCCCCGGGGGTCTCGGCGGGGGATGGGCGGGTCGGCCCCGATCCAGGGCTGCGCCCCCGCGGCGCGTGACTGACACAGAGGTTCGGGGCCCAGGGTAATTGTCCCCCCTCGGCCCCCGGCGGGAGCCCCGAGGGGCGGGGCTGGGCGGGGGGAAGGGGCCCAGATGACGAGGGGGAGGGGCCGGGGGCGGGTCCCCAGCCGGGGTGTCGGGCCGAGGGACGGGGGCCCGGCGCACCTGTATCCGCGGTTGGAGGCCCGCGGCGGCACCCGGTAGACGTGCACCTCCGGCTTCACGCACAGCACCGACTCGTAGTCGCTGTCCGCCATCTTCGGCGGGAACCCGGAAATCCGGGGCCTTCGCGGCCCCGCCCACCCGGGGGAGGGGCGAGGGAGCGAGAACTCTATGGCAGAGCCTGCAGGCTAGAGTGTCCCAGGGGCCGGGCTCTTCCCCCCATTGGCTCTATGGCAGAGCCTGCAGGCTAGAGTGTCCCAGGGGCCGGGCTCTTCCCCCCATTGGCTCTATGGCAGAGCCTGCAGGCTAGACTGTCCCAGGGGCGGGGCTTTCCTCCCATGGACTCTATGGCAGCAAGCAGAGAGGCTAGAGAGTCCCTCCCAGGAGGCTGTGGTGGGGGCATTGCCAGGCCTGGGCCCATAGAGTCGGTCGGCCCCAGAGCGAGGCGCACAGGGACAGTGTCGGGCTCGCTGCGCCAGGCCCTCGGGCTGCTGCTGGGAGGGGGGGGCGTATCCCATGATGCTTAGCGCTGGGGACGTATCCCATGATGCTTAGCGCTGCAGTCCGCTGAGCCCCTCTTTCGCAGTGCATTGTGGGAGGTCTGGCCTGTCCTGGGTGGCAGTGGCGGTTGACCACTTCCATCCCCGGGCTCCCTGGTTTGTGGCCGTGGCCTTCGTGGAGCCTGGGGGGGGGGGCAAAGCAGCCACGGCCTGGATCCTGCCCTGGGCCGTGGCCCGTGTGAACGTGACCCCGGGACCTGCACTGCTCCGGCTGGGGAGCGGGAGTCGACGCAAGGCCCGGGATGCGGTGGAGGGCGCGTCTCGGCGGCGCGGGGCCGCGAGGCAGCTTGGAATGGCTGACCCGTCGCGCTGTGCGAACCGGCCTCTTTGGACCACGGCCACCAGCACCGAGTGGTGGGAATCCGTCCTCCTGCAGACCTCGGATGACAGCCGTGGGCCCAGACTTTCTGCCTGAGGAAAGCCACGTTCCAGGGGCTGTGTGAGGAGCTCATCTGGCGCTTTGGGGTCCGGACATGCAGATGAGAGGGGCCGTGCCAGTCTGGAAGCAGGTTGCTATTGCTTATCGGTCGTCAGATGACAAAGGAGCTCAGTGGCATAGATGGTAGCTTTCTACAACTGTTCTGCTCCAGCAAGGAATCTCCCGGAAAGTTCACATCATCCAATGCTGCCTCAGCCTGAAAGAATGCGAAGACTATCATTAATTGTGTCAATGCTCTCCTCGTGCTGGGTGCTAATCAGATACACAGTGAGAAACCTTCCATGCCTTTCTGTGTTCACAATTAAAGGACACATAAAACAAAGGGGCTAGAGTAGGATAAAAATCAGCTGCAATTTTCCCTTTCTAAATTTTTCCCCTTACTCCTAATTGCACCCCTTCCATAAGCAACTCTTCCTTCTTGGGGTTTTGTATCTTCAAATGTTTATAGTCGGTTGCTCTTCTCCCCCACTCTAGCTGTCGCTTAGCCAACTTGTATAGAGTTAGTTGTTTTAAGACCCAGTACCACACTCAGTTTCAGTAGCTTAGCCGCCTTGTTGCAGGATCAATTTGTACCCTCGAAAATGTGCTCACCTTGTTCACGTCTGCAGACACAAATCTCTGTCTGGTACATATATGGCCCCCCATCACTGTCACATCTGAGCGTCTCACTAGCTTTCATTTATTTTTCCTCTCCCTGCCTGCACACCTGTGAGACATTGCAGAACTATCTTCTCCATTGTACAGATGGTGAACCAAGGCACACAGAGTTTACATGACTTGTCCAAGGTCATCCAGGAAGCCTGTGGCAGACTGGGGACTTGAACTAAGGGCTCCCATGTCCGAGGTGAGGGCCTGAGCCACTGGACCATTTTTCCCTTCAGTAGCTGCATATCCTACCTGATTCCAAGGTAACATACATTTTAGAAATACTATGACATTCTGGGGTGCAACCAGACCAACGAGGGGCTGTGTCACCCTTGCCTTGCTAAGCTGGGTGCCCCACAATGCATTGCTGCTGTAGCTCCTACCTGGGCTGCTCACAAACAGTCAAACAGCATGCAGGTCACACCCTGAGTGTCTGTGTATAGCTGCCCACTACCTAGATATCAGTCACACTCTGGCTTCCACCAGCCTTGGTTACCACTTGCAAGATGACCCCAAAACACTCCCATTTCCAGATTTCCCCCATAATGTGTGTTCTGCACTGTCCAGCCCTCTCTTGGACAGTCCAGTTATATTAGGTCTGTTGCCCTTCTAAGGGAATCAATAGAAAACAGTTTGTTACCATAAATGGAGTTACCCACACAGTTCAGTTTAAAGACAACACTGGTCTGTTCTTTATCAAAGAGTAAAACAAGTTATTTAACTACAAAGAGAGAGATTTTAAGTTAGTACAAGTATAAGGCATTAAAGTCAGCAATGGTTACAAGTCACTTCCCCATTCTGGGCCTGAGTTCCCATCTGTACAATGGGGATAATAGCCCTGCCCTGCCTCAGAGGAGTGTTATGAAGACAAATACATTAGAGCTTATGAGGCGCTCCGGTACTGTAGCAAAGGGGGCCAGATGACATAAGTACCTAAGATTGTCTTTTATCAGCAATGCCATGCCTGGGTCCTGTGTGGTCTAGCATTATAATGGATACATTTTGTAGTGTAATTTCCCTTCGGCCGTTGGTGGCTACACTGGGAGAGGCTATTCTGTCTCTGATTTTTTTCAAAGCAATAAACAAAACATTTAAAACAAACTTGCACTGACTTTAGGGGGAGGAGGATTGAGCCCAAGGTTAGTAACTCTTTTCCAGGTGCATCCCAATCATCAGTTGTTAAGATACCATCCACCGGAGACGTGATTTGTAGGGCCAGGTATTGGAAGGTGCTGACAGCCCTCAACGCCTACTGACTTCACTAGGAGGTGAGTGTTCATCAGCTCCCAGGATCTGGATTTGCAATCACTCAGACTGAAGTCAGTGGGAGTTTTAACACTGATTTCAATGGGCCCAGGATCAGGGCCTTACTCTACCACAATAGCTGTTCAATCCATTAACCTAGTTTGACAAACACGCTGCCAAAGTATACCAGCCCTCCCCCTACTTTGAGATCAGCCTAGCTCGTTCCAAGGACTCTCTCCTTTGGGTTGTTGCTTGTGTCATCCAAGATTTTCCTTGAACTCGGTCCCTCCGTGAAACTTCCCCGGAGCAGGGAGCCAGCTCCCAGTTGCAAGCAGAGGTGGTGAGCTATTCCAAAAGTGGAAGCTGCCATTAAAGCATTCCCCAGTCCCTGCAAGAGCTCAGTCATCAAGGAAGGGAGGAGATCACAAGGAGTCCACAGGATGCTGAGCAATTCCAAGGGCCAGGTAGGTCAGAAGGCAGAGATGCCAGTAAAACTAGCAAGTGGATCAGCAGGGAGAGCTGCTAGGTTTGGTTAGGTAAGTGTTTAATTAATAGGACATCACAGAACATGTTATTGGGTTCCGATCACCTCATCCACGCATCACAAGCAACCTCGTGTATATAGACACACCTTAATATTTAGGGTCAGAGTTAAAGCTGCCCGGTAGTTGTTCAGGGTGAAGGTAAAAATACATGGGCTGTGGATTGTGAAAGCAGATGCTGGAGGTGAGACTGAAAAGGGGAATCGATTACTAGAGCCTACAGGGGGTGGTGTTGAATGACTCAACTGCTTCTTTCCTGGCTGTGTGTGGTTTGCAGTGATGGGATGTGCGGGGAAGCAATCTTAACATGTTCAAAGTTTTGTCTGAGAATTTCCCAGCCTTTTAAACGGATGAACATGGATAGCTCTTCATGTGATTGGCTATGCCCGTAGTGGTGTATGATTTCCTGGATGGCTCCTATGCCACCCGCAGCTGCACTGTTTGTCCTTATCCCACCAGAGCCCCATTTCCCCTCCACTTCACTGTAATCCCACAACCCAACTCCAGAACATTTATCCTCGTACATTCAGCATCTAGGTATTACTGCAATACACATTGTTTCATGTCCTGCTGTTACACGTCTCAAGTACTTAGAGATGCCCACATACGAAGTCCTATAAAATAGCATAGTTGCAGTCCATACTCATAAGCGAATTAATGTGGCTCTAACTGGGCTCAATGCAGAAAGCCACAGGCTGGCACCTTTACTTCACAGACAGCTGCAAGAACAATGAGGTCACAGCAGGAAAGACAACTATGAACTCCTGAGAGCACCATGAAATCCTGTTCTAAAGTTTCCACTGAGTGCGCTCACAGCTGGACGTTACAAAATAATCCCCCTGGCTTCACTTCTTTTGCCTCTAGCCCCTAGATCAATAGTTGGACTAACAGAACATGGGCTACCACAGCTGCAGCGTATCAGACTGGTGGTAGTAGTTAGGTCCTGCAAACAGCATTACAGGGATTGAAAAGTGAAAGCTCTACAAAGAGCTGAGTTCTGTGTTATGGTTGCTTATAGTAGTTCGGTACCTAGCACTGTCTGTCCTACTGCGCTGGGACACCAACCACCCACTACTCAGCTACTGAAGAAACACGTATAAAGCTAAATCTGTGCTCCATTTTTTCTCGTCGTTACAGCCTGGATGCTCTTTATATAGAAATTACACCTTGTGCCTTCTCTCTGAAGATAGCAAGATGGGATTCTGAAGTGAATCTGGCACTGGAGAAGTGTGAACGGTGCCCCTGTAAATAGACAGGGCACGATGTTGTAAAAGAGCTGACATGTTCCCAAGCTTGAGTGCACCAGTGAAGCTGGAGGAAATGATGCAGTAGGATACCTAAATATATGGCAACCAACCCTCCTGCCCCTGAAGTCAAGGTCCAGTGATTGAGGAAAACTACCCCATCTCCCCCCGCATGCACGGATGCACCCAGGATGCTTTCTAGGGCTTAGTTCACTATTAAGTCTCACCTAAGGCAGCTTGTGCCACCCTCATGCTGGGAATTGCACAGAAACTGTTTTGTCTGTGATTTAGGAGAACCCGAAAAGGAAAATGGAAGTGTGTTTTGCAGAACAGAGGCAGCTTTCCACCCACACTGCTGTCATCACAAGTTGTAGAGGAACTACTGTCTTCCAGTCTGCTTGTTGTAGAGGTAACTAGAAAGCATTGCTTGACAGTCTCTCTTTTCATTCTGGTTTTCACAGATGTGAAAGGAGGCCCTATTTCTATTATCTGCCCAGCACATTAATGAGCATAATTTAGAAACGAAACAAGGAGACTATATAGGAGTCAAGTAGTTTTAATCCACTTTCAGCAGGAATAAACTCCCCATGGCCAACAGTTATTCACACCCCCTTCTCCTCCCCTCATGGTGTTGTGCCTCTTGTGTGAGTTCTCACTCCAATTTAGATTGTAAACTCCATGGGGCAGCTTCTAGAGCCCCATTTAGCCCTTGGGCGCTACCTGATGAGGACACAGTAGTGTGAAAAAATAAAACTTCATTTTTAAAAGTTTAACACATTTATTTAAAATACAATTTATAAAATGTTTTTCTGCATACTTAGGAGCACTTCCATGGGGAGACGGGCAGCTCTGTGTCCTGTGGCAGATGCACACATCTTTGCACTTCTTACCACCTGAATACACCCCCCTCCCCACCATACACACAGGCGAACACCATAAAGTGCCCCTAAGAACACACACAAAAAACCCCCTATAAACGTGTATCAGAACAAGAGCTCTAGCCCCTCTGCACACAGGGCCTTTGACTTATCCCAACACTGATTTCTGGACAGGATCACTGACCTATTGTCCATCTGGAAGAGGGGCTTAGTGGCAGGTTTCTCCAGGAACATTGCCCCCTCCCGCCCGCAGGTTGGAAGCATCCTGACCGACCATACTATAAGGATGAACAAGCTGGAGAGGGATGCTCTGGTTAGCTCCCCCCACATAATCTTACATTAGTTATGTGAGGTTGATGCTGGAGGACCAGATTTTGTCCTATGTGCAGATAGCAAGGGTTTTAGACCCCTGATATACAGGATACCAGGTGGCAGAAAAAGGATACTGTTGTCCTAACATTGGCAAGATATCTGAAGCTACATCAGGAGGCTTTTGCCAGCAGCTGGCCATCCAAAGTAATAGCTATTTGAATTATTGATTAAGGAAAGGCGTGGTGACTACACAGTTATTGCTAAGGTCTTCTCCAATCCTCTTCTCTTCTGCCCTCCCCCATCCAGCTTTTCTTCCCCTCTGTTCCTCCTTGCTGCCACGAGGGAAAGAGGTTTCCTGTGAAGCAGCTGCTGGTGGCTTGTACAGGTGCCTACTCGGCACAATCCAAGCCCTACCTGAGAGGAAGTTAAGTAAACATCAGATTACAGCCTTACAAAACCACAAGGATTTGAGCCCAACCACAGACCACATGGGACATCTGTACACCTGTGGCCACCTTGACAGCAGAGTAAAAAAAAGGTAATCCTTTAACAAGCATTCCAAGCGCTCACTTGATTTCGGGAATCACAAGAGGGCAGGACAGAAAAGAAATTCAGTTAACAGATCAAGGTTTAGTAGATTTCATCTTTTGTACACAGGTAGTTTATTTTACCAGTTACTTGTTTGCTGTATTTCTGTACATGTCTTGGTTTACTGTATGGGAGTCTCTCATACAACTCACTGTAGGCAGAGGTTCTGTACAGCTGCTTCCTTTCAGGCAAAAGAGGATAGGTTCCGGTGTCCACCATTCAACCTAAGCACAAACAGTGGCCCATATTGCACGTGTACAGAATACATCCCCCAAAAACCAACCGTGTAGAAAGGCAGCTTCCGGAAACACAGTGACGCAGACTAGCCCGTGGTCATTTTAGGTGAAGGGACAATCTAAAACCTTCTGTGACAGCAGCTAGACGTCGAGAAAGATAGAAACAAACCATATCACACAGGTTGTCTACAGTAACAGGTCCTATCAACATGCTGAAACACCTCTAATACTGGAATCTTTCCAGCACACAAGAGACATTCTTGTTGCCCCACCAGAAGGAAACTTTAGTGTTCATCTAATCCCTTGAGACAGTTAATATCAAGATTGATCAGCTTCCTTGTTGTCCAATATACACTTAGACAATGCAACAAGACAATATAGGGCACAGGAGATGCCATGGAGTAGATGTATTTGACAGGCTTACAACAGCTGATTTGGTGGTACCTTATTTCTCTTCCATGGCCAGGAACCCTTCCTCAGACCCCTTTCTTTTTCTGGGGGCTGGAGGACAGAGGTTAGAGGAAAGCCATTTGTTACCACCAATGCATGAAAACAGGGATTTTTTTCAAACTTTATTGAACGTGGTTTGTTCCCAATGTCTATGATTCTAGACGTAAATGCATCAAAGTACAGCACTGGAATTGTACCATAAGCCATCGGTCCATCACAAGCCACTCGGGCTTCAAACCTTTGAATCAGTGGTTGCCTAGCCTCCTGCCACATGTGAGCTTTCCGACAAGCACATGCTTCACAGAGCCAGGCTCATAACCATGTTTTCCATGCACCAACTGGAGCAGACCAGTACAGTACTGAACTAGTCTATTCCTAGCTTGAAAACCTAGATGCAACAGAGCTCTGTTTCTTCACCCTGCTTTCTCTGCTGGAAGGAGCAGGAAAGGCAGTAGGTGTCTCCATGGGATCTGTCTACATTCACTTCTTCCCAAATACAAGAAATGTATTACTAAGCTTTTCCTTGAGCCAGTAGAAAATTAGCCAAGCTTATGACAGGTGCAGTTAAGTGAACTATGCCACTGGACTCCACTGGTTTCCGGGGCCAAGGCAATCAGAAAGCCCAGGTACCTGGAAGTCCCCTTCCATTTGCTTGGCAGCAGTGGAAACACAGAACGAGAAGCTATGCTTGCCAAATTCTAGCCATTATAGTGTGGAAATTCTATGAAACTCTTTTAGAACACTATCAACTATCTCTCTGAATTAAAACAAACTAAACAGTTAAAACCCTTCCCATGCTCTTGGTTTAAAGTTGATCTGATTTATAAACAAAAAACAAAGATCCTTTGAAACAGAACTTGCTCATAAGTGATAGAGACAACATGCATATTTGGGGAGGCTTCCCATTCTTCTTTTAAATCCCAGGTTAATGAGTATGATAAACATTATTGCTGGCGCTAGCTTCAACTGAGGTGGCACACACGACTCTCTGCACCCGTTCAGAGTTCTTAATGTACCCCCCTTCCTTTTACAGTGACTTGGGACAGCCCTCGTCGGTGTGCCAATCACAGTGGGTGGAACAGGGGGTCACAGTGCATGGGGTTCAAGGTCACAGTGGGCGGAGCAAAGGGATCACAGTGCAAGTAAACCAGGTAGTTCCCTCTGCTCAAGTCCATTTGTCCACCACGGCAGTGCAACCCGTGGCAGCTGACCCTGCTTTCGGCAGCATGATCTCTTGCCCACATCTATCTGCGTTGTTTGAAGCCTTGTGAACCATCAGGACCCAGTGGCTGCCGTATCACATTATTGGGCTGCCTGGAATCTTCTGGCTGGGAGATCCTTGTTGGCCTGAAGGAAAGAAATTTAAAAAAATAATACTTCTACCTCAGACCATGCAATTTCAACTAAGACAGGAAAGAGTGGAGAATAAGCAGAGAGTCACGGCCATGGCTAAAGGGCTATTGTCAGAGTTCCACTGCATTCCCCGGGATCTCAAAGGCAATTGAGAATTTACCAGTACTCATTTCTCCATGCCTTGCTCTTCAGCAGCTAAAAATCCAGGTAACTTTAAAGTCTTGGATTAAAGTCCAAGTCACTATCCCGTCCCAAAGTGGAACAATCCTGCTCTGGTTTT
This sequence comes from Emydura macquarii macquarii, assembly GCF_026122565.2. Classification (NCBI taxonomy): domain Eukaryota; kingdom Metazoa; phylum Chordata; order Testudines; family Chelidae; genus Emydura; species Emydura macquarii. Next base: position 50,933,502 of record NW_027132905.1, read on the forward strand.
CCTACCAACACCTTTGTTCACAGATGTTTTTTAGGGACATTTATCATTTCTCTCTCTTTTAAGACAGTCATTTCAATGATCCCTCTTCTCCCACCCATGGCAGCACCTTTTATTAAACGGAAATCTTTTGGTCTTTGGAAGGGGTGGCTGCTATGTCTGTTCAAACGTGACTCCAGTTTCAGATGTCTCCCCCCAAGATTAAGTTTAGTTAGAGAATACACTGGAAGAAGGACTGCGTAGCACAGAGCCAATTTATGTAGATCAGAAGGCAGGGCAGATCATGCAATATGGGGAGGAAAAGTGCCTCTGGAGCTACTGGTCTGTCACTTTCCAATCTCCAGTGAGTGATAAAGCAGCATGGCCATGGGGATGTAAATTCAGCATGTTCCACACCATCTGAGTCAGGATAGCCAGCTAAGCTTGATATTCATAAACAAGATCCTCAACTCGATAGCCCCCTTCCTCAGAAGAACAGTAACATTTTGTTTAATGCTTAAGCTCACTGAGTACAGACAGATGCTCATCTGTTCAGAATTATTTCCAATCATTTTGTTTTATTAGAGACATTTGTATGAAATATGGAAAGTCCTTTCTTGCAGTCAATCTGTGCCTGCTGCCTATTCCACTAGTTATGTCAGAGAAGATTGTGTCCTCAGCGAAGGCATTTAAAAGTCCATGATCTGCATGTAAACACCTTTGCTTCCAATAAGCATTTGTTTTTATTTCTACGCATTTGAGTTATACCATGTCACAGTTGCTAACAGGATGCCCCCACCTCTCAGTGGACTTTATCATGCATGTCATGAAATATTAAGTATTGGCATGGCTCCTCCTCCTTCTGGAGGACCTCTGTCTGCAGGAAGTCATTTGCTGGAGGAGGATAAGAAGGGGTGGGTTCGGTGATACAGGTAGAATTGCCATTAAATCCCAGCCACTCTCACCTGTCTAGAATGGGTTTCTCCTGTTCCTCTTCTGGGCTCGCACTGCCCAGAATTCGTTTTCTGGCTTCTGCGTACTCTGCCTCTCTCTGCGCAAGAGACTTTACTGGGAAAGCCGGTCTGCTAGCAGAGTTGGGGTTACTAAGCACACCGTTAGTTGTGGGCCTCTTTAAGATCCTGATCTGTGGAGGAGGACCTGAGGGAAGGCTATCGTCCTGAATGACAATCGGCACTTTGGGAGGAGATTTTGATTTTCTGCGATTTAAAAAAAAGACACACACATTTAATTAGTATCTGTATCCCACTGACAAAGTATTATCTGCTTTGGGCAGGAGCCCTGCCAGACACACACAGTCTTCATGACTAGGTGGCGTCTTGCAACAATTAAAGACCTCGTTATAGTTGCAACTCATACTGTAGTAGTAAGCAGGCTCATTTGAGATTTGCCCACGCTACTTAAGTCAAACATGCAGGAGGACAGCAGACCTGGTGCTTTGGTTCCTCTCCTTTAAGAAAAGAGGCCCGCCGGGGGGGAGGGGGAATACAAACATAAAAAAGTCTCACTGACATAGCAGAGCAGCTCAAAAATGGGTTAGTACATGAAAGGGTTATTTGGTTTTCTCACCCATTTCTTCATTCTACTGCCCAGTTTTAATTTTTAGTTTTGGATTTTTTAAATGGCTTCCCTATACCAGTGGCTATATCTGCTCTTGAAGTCCTTATTTCAGGGATCAAATTATCCCCAAGGATCTTTCGGCTACACTGCTATGGATTAGAGATGCCACGTAGTGACATATTGCATACTACAAGCTCCCCATTTCTCAGTTCAAACTGGAGGTTAGTTACCCACTAAATGTGATGCATCTAATGTAATTACCCTACTGTGCCAACTCCCTAAACCTGTAAGCATCCAACTCCAGTCAGGGGAATCTAGTTCAAGAGTGTTTCAGACTAACATATCATCAATTACCTTTCCTTTTGTGTAATCTTCAGTTTCTTTTCCAACCGTCTGTCTATTTCCTGTAAGGGATGTGAGAAAGACAGTGTGAAATCTCACCTCTTTTAAAGAGATTTTACAGATTCTACTTGAAGACATTTAAGTTTTTTAGTCTCACTTTTTCCATTACAACAAAACTTTTACTTGCAAGTCACACACACAGACACTACTAAAAAAAACCATGAAATGATCATGTACATTTCACTGTATGCGTCAGTATTAGTAATAGGAAACAGCAAAGCATTAAAGATCATTTTGGACCTATACTAGTAGCTTTTTATGATTTCATGGTGATAGAGTGGCAGCTTTAAAAGTTCATCTAATTGGAACAGCACCTTTGATTCCAAGGAGTCCCCAAGCACTTAAGTCACCACTGAAGCTTCCTCTGAGGTGAAATGTGACTGTAACAAGCAGAGCAACACTAACCAGTTTCACATATTATAAACTGTTGATGAAAAGGAAAATATACCTGAATGTCTCCGCGGTCCAGTTATAATAGGGCAGACCACTGGGGGTAGCTGCTGTTCCTTTATTCGGTCATGCAGGTGGTAAGTAGCAGGGCTCAAGGAAGTTCCAGCCCTCAGTCAAAATACCAGCTGCTCAGCCTCCTGCCCTCAGCCCATTTGCTAGCTTACAAAGCTATTAAATGATCTCTTCTCATAACTAGAACCATAGTAAAAGCTGGCTCCTAAGGAGAAAGATTGTCTGCATTGCCATCAACAGTTGCAGAAAGGCACTATCAGGTAGGACACTATGTGGCCTACTGCCATCCATGCAGCTGTATGGGGTTTGAGTAGCAATTCCCCACTATACCAAGAACAGAGAAGGGACGCAAGTGCTAAGTCACTAGACAACCCTACCTGGCACTGCATAAATATGGTTTACTCTTCTTTGTGAGGTTCTAGGACCACCAGCCTGAGCACCCTGTATCCAAAAGCTCAGGCAACTATGTTGAAATTGGTCAAAGCACTACCAGGTGGCATCTTCCTAATGTTCCACTGAGTTGTGTGTTCAAGAAGCCATAGTGGTCTGGATGGAGCAAACTTTGATTTTCATTGTGAAAGGCAACGAGTGGTTTGGTAGGTTTTTCAATTGCAAAACCAAACCACAGTTAAGCCATTTGACTATGAACTAGTTCTAGACACGTGCAGCCTCTTTCATCCTCCTAAAAACTCCTAATATTGTCAGAAAAGTTAACCATGCGTTGAAATACTGCACAGAAGATTGAGGGTGTATGCATAAATAAAGCACATCAGAAGCTGCCTACTTTGGACCACCTGTAAGAACAGAAAGACTATCTGGGAACAGGAATTGGAAATGCAGATATTCTGACTGGAGGCTAAAACTCTCTTGTACTGGCTGGTGGCGAATATGGAGAATCAAGTCAAGGTGAAGGACCTGCCTCACCTGTCCGCCCAAGTCCGAAAATGGTTATTTCCTGCTATAGAAAAGTTTAAAAAACAGTTGTGACAGCCAAGTGCTTAACTACCTCTCCCCAAAGTCTCAGATTAGTAGACTACTGGAAGGACACTTTCTCAAACATCTCATCAACAACTATGTTATTTGGGAGTGGAGTAGAAAAAGAGCAACATCTCAACCAGCTTACAAGTTTAATGCTTTTACACAGTGACCAAACTTCAAAATCAGTCTTGTGTCCACAACTTCAAGCCAATCCTCTCCCACATCTCCTTCAAAGAGGAGCTAAGTTTTATAATCTCCTGCTGAGGAACATGGTAGGCTAGACTCCTTGTAACACTCAACATGCAGCCAACAGTAAAGAACAGATAGAAGCCTGGCAGGACAGCACAGAGTAATGGTGTTACACGCTTCAAAGTAGCCCTATGGAAATGCAATTGGAAGCTACATAAAAAGTGAAGGGCTTACTGTAAGCACCTGAAGCTTTACAATGAGTCAGGTTTGAAAGCCTAGTTTGGTTTCTCTTACATGTCTTTACTGGGCTGAACCCCTTACAGAGTACTGGATCTTGAAGAAAGAAACTGTTTTGGGGGAACACCATTGAACAGTTTCTCATTACATCTCTCAAATCTCTACTTGCCAAATGATACACCAAATATTTGCCTGGTGTATTTATATCTAGTGGCAACTTACAGTAGCCAGTACCAACACAATTTCTCAATTTATAAACTGACTAGGCAAGAGAAAAACTAACCCTGTTTTCTCAAGCAAGTACTGTCTTTAAGCTGCATTGTATCACATCACATCTTCAATCTATATCTTAGAAACGAGTCCCATTCTCCAATATAATCACTCTTTAGATATCAGAAAGTCTAGCTTGAGGTATGGACACCTTTGCTTTGTACTAGCAGAGATTCATTGGCACTTTGCCAGGTGTCTAAAGGCTTCAACCCATTTGCACATGTTCCAGAGAGATTAAAAAAAGATACAAGCAAGCCATACTATTTGCCTGAGATTTTGCTTCCTTGACAGAGCAGAAATTGCTTTTCCAAATTAATCAGTAGTAAGAGTCTGGGACTGTTCAGCTTTCAGCACCCTGCAGTCACACAGAAAGGGGGGCTATGGGCAACATTTTAAGACTTCACAGGCTGTTTTAAGGTACACAGATTAAATTTTATTCTTTATAGCAGAGAATTCAAAGTAATCTGAAGTCTTATTTTGATGATGCTGGAGGGCTTCCCACCCCCCATAAACACTTATTCTCTCCCTGCCTACTCTTTACATCCTCCATCACATCCTTAAAGATCTAATGTCAAAGACTTCCCCTTCTAGTCAAGACAATTCCAGAGTTAAAAGCCACCTCTCTTGTAAAACTATTATGGTTTTCACATCAGGTTCTTTTCTGCACATGACAAGTTAATGCACCACAAGCAAGAATGTGAACCTAGAGCGCACGCGCACACACACACACCCTGGTCTGCACTTTTATAGAATTCTAAAGGTTCTTTAGTGCATGTTCATGTTTGAAACTGCATCAACATCAAAGCACACTATGGACCTTTTAATGAGCTGTAGCAGCATCCACATGGAACATCAGTGCATGTTAAACTAGTGTGCTCTAGGGTCACACTGTGTCTTGCACTATTCTAAACTTGCTCGGTAGGCAAACCTAAAGTCACATTTCTCCTTAACGTTACTCCAACCAAACCTCTAATTATAATCATACTAACAATTGCAAGTTCCCTCTGACAATTTCTCCCATTTATTTCCTTGTTTAGAACAGCCTCACAATCAGAGCAGAGTTGAGATGAAGGAATATCCCGGTCATGCCACAAATCATTGTTATTAGAACTACTGGGTACTCTTCCAAGAGGGAATACTGCCCATTGTCACCCTATTCCAATTAGAGAAACCTTTTGTGGTCAATCATTATCCAATATTAGTGTCTCATACTAGATCCAGCCCACTCAGTGTTCTCCCTAATAGCCCATGTCAGCAGCGACCCCACACCATCTTATCCATCTTGTGCCATCTAAGACCTCAGTTTGGTCACACGAATCCAAGTGGGAGCAATTTTTTTTGGTGGGGAAGATACCACATGAAAAATAGAAAACAATGCTGCATCTTCACAACCTTCCCACTGGACAGGCAAGACCCTCATTTTTCCATTTCCAAATAATCCACCAGTTTTATCAGAATGCCCCTCCGGACTCTAGAGTACCTGGGTAATCCACTAAGGATGAAACTGCAAAGGGGATGGGCGTACTGGAGGAAGGTGCACATGCATCTGCTTTAGCAAGTGATTATTCACACTTAGTCAACATGGCGCACAGTCATTTAATAAACCCCTATAATTTGAAGGGAAAACAGTTGCTCTAACTCACACGGGAAATGGTTGGTCACAGAAATCACGTGCCAAATGTCAAAGTAGACTAAGAATTCAAAGCGTCCTTACAAACAGTTGACATTGTAGCCTATCAAAAAGTCAATCAATGGACTACATACAGTTGTACCCAGCTTAAGTGGTTCTACTGTATATTTGCATTACATCAAGATTTAGTATAACAGAACTGATGCTAGAGATGACCACAGTATAAGAACCTATACAGAACTGCTCTCTCCCACCATCCCTCCTATTTCTGTGTTTCATTTCTTTCCTTCTCATGACTCCTTGAAGTGTAATTCCTTGGTCAATGTCAGGACTCCTCACCGGTCCACTTCTAAAGTAGGATATGGCAGCATACAATCAGCTTTTCCCTACTGTTACCACCCTCACGCCTGCTCCCAAAGAAGGTTATCTTATTACAAATCCTCACCACTCCCTGTGTTGGGGTTCTAACTCCTGCCAAACACCCACTATCAAGCAGCAACAGACAAATGAGAGCTCCCAGTTATGTTTAGATCTCCAGTGGCTAATGCACACCAACAGGGTTTACCAAGACATTTTGTAATTCATGCGTTTTTATATCAAGATGTTAACCATATATTCTCTCTCAAAATAAACAGTGTTGCCAACTTTCTGGAGAGTTTCCCTTAACTGGTCAGCAAAAAAATTAATGACATTAGTGACCTTTCTTCCACACGTCTAGCAGTCCTTAACACTGCTTGCATTTAGGACTTGAAAAGTCAATGTACCCCACAGATGTTGGTCTTAACACTTGGAAACTGAAACAAGATCACTTTAGGGCTCTCAGCAGATCTGTTTTTGTCTGTTGATCCTCAACCAACTTCAACTACTATGTTCATGTGCTGCGTTGTGTCACTGAGCTATGCAAATAACGTTAAAATTAGGGTCTGACTTACGGCCCGTGAGTGCCAGAAGAACTACAGCAACTGGAAGGTATGAGCTTACAAGAGAGGCAATTAGATTTGCTATTAGAAAATATCATGCCGTATACGTACTCATTAGTTGGGCGGATCACACTGCACGAGATCTATTATTGGATTCTGTTATGGGAGGATATATCATCTTCATGTTTTGCTCACTACAAATAATGACGTCTATGATTTCCTATATATCCGGATTACATTAACAATAGCTAAGCAAGCCCATTTATTTAATAAATTCCCTTATGCTGTTTTTGTCTCAGTTGCTTTCTAAAGACTCAAGAGAACCCAACGGAAAGCTCAGTGTTTTGCTTATGCTTTGACATTAAAAGCCTGTCATGGGCAAGAGCTAACAGAAGTAGTATATCATGAAGTTGGCCTTTGATATCAAAATCTCCATCCGTCTGTATTAGAGACAAATGCTACAAATATCAAGACTTATAGAAAAGTAATCTGTCACATCCACTAAGAGATAATCATTCAGGACAAAAGAAAAATCTACCACTTTTATCTAATATGTCTATAGTCACTTATCTTGGTTGAGAATTCCGCTAATAGGACTAGTGTTCTGCAGCATGCATTAGAACATGGAGATGAAGGGCAGCCATCTCCAAGGCACCCCAGAGATGCACATTCCAGGCATCTTTTGGTTGGAGTCTGCATCCACAATTCAGTACAGAGCTAGATGCCACACCAGATAGGTATGGTCCTCCAATTTGTGGTGAAGTGGCAGAAAGGGAGAAAAGCAAAAATTAGTACATTGTGAATAGCTTAATTTGAGGTTGGAGTCCTCATCTAGTTCTCCTGTTCCCAAGAGACTATAATAGTGAGTGAAGGAAATTCTCTGAAATACTCTAGTGGCAGAATTTCTGGAAATGTGCAAATAAATAATGATAATTTGCCTTATTTCCCAAGATTTTCTATACATGCACAATGTTTATACTTTGGATTTACTGTTATTTCTCCTATGTCTCCTGAATAGGCTATAATTTTTTAAATGATAAAACTAGTGCTTCATCAACTAGATGAGTCTCAATTATGTCTGAAATAAAGCAGAAAGTTAATATCCAAGATTACTGGAACGGAATTCTAGCAAACAGTTATCTTCTTTTTTTTTTTTTTTTTTAAAGTTAGTTTACTTAGTGACTTGCATATTACTGTTTTACTATTTCTCCTGAAGTCAGTTTCTCCCTTGCCGAGAAGCCCCTTCTGAACAAGAGAACATAAAAATACAGGCAATACTCAAACAGATTCTCTTTCAGAAAGAAAAGAGCAACTTAAAAATATATTAAGGATAATCTTAAGCTGCATTTTCCTTCACTTTAAGGAACAAGTCTGGTATGAGCACCCTTGAAACATGTGACTATAACAGAAGAAATAGCATCTCCCCTAGCCCCAAGAACTGAAAAACACAAGATTGGAGTTATTTTGTAGAAAATGCCAAACTTCCATATTGGTAGAGCAGGTTGTAATGGTCACCAAGGAAAGAAGTATTTTGCCACCTTAAAATACTGGAACATTTTGAAGTTATGGCTCTGAACAGTAGCCATACCTTTTTCCGTGCTTTGTACAAATTACTGCTGAACACAAAACAACCTAAATCCTGTTCACTTCACTCACTTGAGTAATTCCATTTGAAGATGAGTGAACCGAATGGGATTGGGCTTTAAGAGTTGTATCCATCAGCTGTGATGTTAAACAAGATTTTTTCCACCTTTTTTAAGGATGCACTTAAAGATCCCATGGCTCTTTATGAAGAGTAGGGGGATAACTCTGAGGAGCTGGCTTGTATTCCCCTTACTTAGTGAGAACAGGTTTTAATGTTCAAGATTGCATAAACCATTACTGAATGCATAATGCAGCCATTCAACTACTAATATCAAACTCATTGCTTCATAAGGTGCTTTGGGGTATTCTCAACTATGAAAGGTATTAAATATGACTAATTTTAAGATGTGTAGTTTGTTTTCTCATTAATTTCTTTTCACAGAAAAGAAATGTTCCATTAATTCATTGAACACAGATTCCTCAGGCTGTTGGGAATCTGACAGTTCTATTAATTAATTCTCTAGGTTACTCCCATTAAATCTTGGCTGTAGTTTGTAACCAGTGCAAGGTTCAGACTGCCAAGACTGCTTTCAGCTTTACTGGGGTTTAGGTCTTCTGAAGGTAGCCAATTCTTAGCAACAGCCTGTGCAGCTAGACAACTGGGAAACAGAAGTGTCACAGTTGTTCTGGAAGCCTACATTACAGCCTAAGCAATTGCTTACAAACTTGTGGTTTCAGAATAGCTAACTATTTTAACTGGATATAAAGCCTTTAGATAGAACCTCACAATAGTATTTCACAAAGTCCTTGAAATCAAAACTCATCCTTGTGTCTTACACGTTTTAAACCTTGTCAACGTCCTCTGATGTAAAACTCTACACTGAAGCCATATCTATATGATTCTTTGTCCACACATTAAAATTCTATTGTGTTCCACTGACTTCACTGGATAATTCTTTTGTGACAAGACAACAATGCTGATTGGCAGTCACAGGGTCAGACTCCCTAGCTCTTAAATAACATTTCTCCTTATCTGTTGTACATTGATCACATTTCAGGTCAGTTAGAGTTTACTGCAAGAGGCTGGGAAAGGTCCTAAATTAAACTCCATCAGCATGATTTAGTGGCTGAAGCAGAGAATTAGAGTCAGAAGACTTGAGTTCTGACTGCCACTTACATGCCTCTGTTAACTCATTTTACAGTGCTTTGAAAACTACAGGTGAAAGGTACAAAATACAGCAAATGAAAAAAAAATGAGGATCAGATATACAGTCCCTACTCTGCTCAATTGCTCACATATCAGCTGGCTGTTAAGAATTAGCCAAATAAACTGTCTGCTCCCAATGGTGCACTATGTAGCAAGATGCATTCTAGCAAAGTAGGCAGGGTTCAAAAGTCAACTTAGACTTTGAATTAACCAGGCTCAGTTTTAAGCCTCTAGCACTATTCATCTGAAGAATTCACAGTGCCATCAGCTGGACAGTACTACTACAATGGTTGAGCAAACCCTGAATTTATCCCTCCCACTGTTTCCATGAGAGATGTTACTAATAAGACAGCTTATTAAATTGCTGAATTTGAAGCCAGAATTTGAGAATATGTAAACAAGCTTCCAAAGAATAAAAAGCTATGCTAAGGTTCCTATCAAGTTTCTTTGCAGGTGGCAGTGACATAACACCTCTGGAAAAAAGCAGAATAGCAGTACTGGAAACGGCTGTGGATAAGACTTCCCAAAACGCATTACAATAACAGGGGTGGGGAAAAAGAGAAAAAAGAGGTATGTTTCTGTCTTCCACATGAAGATTCAACAGCTATATTGTTGGGATTTTTTTGGGTTTTTTTTTTTTTTTAAAAGGACAAATTGGAATTAGTTACTTCACTACAGGTCTGTACCAATTAATTGGAATTTGGCTTACAGAAGAGAGTCAGTTTCACACAAAGATCAGAATTACATCGACTGCTAAAGTGGCAAAGAATACCATCGTCACTAATACCTCTGTTTATGAGCAGACAAACATACTCACACCAACTCCATCTAGCTCATAAGCAATGACAGCTTTTCCTGCCTATCGAGTTCAAGTAACGGTGTAGTGTTCTAGTAAAAGATGCTAGATTGTACATCTGGTATAACATGCATCATAACTAATTATGATGCATGGATTATTTTTATAGACACACAGGCTTTCCTTCTGCCCTGTATTTTTAAATAGCAACATTGTACTGAAGAGCAAAAAATGAAAGGTTAAATTCCATACAGCATCTGTCAGAGCATTTGGCCCATGAACTCTAAAGTTAGAGGAACACATTTGTTGCTGTACTGATCTTCAAAGAAGACAGCCAAAGCAGTGATCAGGATTTTATAAATAACTATTAGTCAGATCCTACAGCTGCAGTTACCTTCACTCAGAGAGTAACAAACAAACAACTTTGGAAGATGTCTGGCTATTGTGAAAACAAGCTAACATTCTATTAAGGTAAATTAGTAATTTGTTTCAAGACAAAAATCAATCGGTTAGAGGCACTGATTTAGTGGACAATTTGTAAAATACTTTTCTGATAAACATGATCAAACCAACATAAAGCAGTCAAATTAGAGCTCAGACTGACATACTATTAGCTTCAAATGACCCCTTTTCTACACACTTATAAAGCTGACTTTCTAGCCTTGAAGTAAAGCCTCCAGTTTGAAGTCTACTCAGTTTCAAAAGACAGATTAAAAATAGTTCTAGGTGCTACATCTACCTTTAGACCCTCAGCCAATTTTTGTTGTTTTACGATTACTTAAAAAAATGTTACCCCCTATAGCGGTAAAGGTGTCTTGTTTGCGTGAGTCCTTAAGTTATGTTAGTGACTAGGAAGCTAGGCTTGGATTTGGGGCAAGGTGTGTGTTTGATTCCCTGCTCTGCTATAGACTTTCTACGTGACCATGGACAAGTCACTACATCTATCCATGGCTCAGTTTCCCCATCTATAAAATGGGAATAAGCTGTATTTTCCCTACCTCACAGGGATGTTGAGAGGATAACTACATTAAAGATTGTGATTGTTCAGATACTATAGTAATGGGGTCCAGATAAGGAACTTAGACAAATGCACAAAGTAAACCAACTGAAAAAAATATTTTTCCTCTAGTCACTCTGTTACAGTCATCTTAGGTGTTGCTTGCAACAATATTCAGGCCTTCAGAAGTGAGATTTAAATAAATACCCTTTTAATTCTCAGTTTCTTGACTTTATTAGTTTAATGGTGACCAGCAAAAAAAAAAAGTTAGATTTATGCCTTACTTGCTTAAAAGATTTTTGTTTCATGGGTCTTTTGTTTCAAGTTTTTCTGTTTGTTTTCTTTTACCTTAGAAATTCAACTTTTGTCTGCCCTGAAAGACTCTAGGTACAACTACGCTGCCATTGGAGGTGTGATTGCAGCAGGTGTAGACACATCCAAGCTAGCTTTACTCTATCTAGCTCAGGTACCAATAGCCATGCTGCTGTGGCTTCACTGCAAGACACCTGAGCATGAGCCCAGGCTCCTTGGCAGGCTTGTATTAGGGCAGCTAGCTTGTGCTGCTGCAGCTTCACTGGTGTTGTGGCCCAAGATTAAAGCTAGCTCAGGTATGTGTCTACATACTGCAGCAGAGACACACCTTCTTATGACAGAATGTCACAAGAATTGAGAGGCAAAGAACATTTCCAGTCAATCTGTTCGAAACTTGGACTCCTTGGCAACAAACATTTTGAAGTTTCACCAACTCATTCTTTCAGTTAAGCTATGACAGCACACAATACATGTTCTCAGACATCTAGGAGTCCCTCCAGCAAAACCAGACTTGACATTCCTGATATCAAAGTATCTCACAAGACACAGGACTTTTACATACCAAACTGCAACAAAAGGGAACACAAATAACCAGTTCTTTAAAAATCCTTCATAGGTAATGAGAGGTATGAAAAATGACCTAAGAGTTAAAAAATGAAATATAAATGCAAAGAAATCTACAAGTTCTATATTGCCCAACCGACAGAGGACCAACTAATGAGTCAATCTTTGGTAAAGGTATAATTAAGAGGTATTCATAAAATTGCCCAAAGGGATATTATCAAATTAAAAGTCTTGTTTCCTTTTTTTTTTGCTAATTACTAATGCCTTAGACTGAGCATATGTCTAAAAAGACATTTACTTTTCACGGTTTATTTTTGCATGCATTTATCTTTGCAAATAACTAGAATTATCAATGTTACTGTCTAGCTCTCATGCACTAGAATAATGCTACAGTGTTGCACTGAGTACACTGTACTGGCTCTCAACATTTCCAGACTATTGTACCCCTTTCAGGAGCCTGATTTGTCTTGAGCACCTCCAAATTTCATCTCACTTAAAACCTACTTGCTTACAAAATCAGTGTATACAGCAGTATAAACAAGTCATTGTCTGTATGAAATTTTAGTTTCTACTGACTTTGCTAGTGCTTTTTATGTAGCCTGTTGTAAAACTAGGCAAATATATAAATGAGTAGATGTACCCCCGGAAGTCTTCCGTGTATCCCCAGAGATACGCATACCCCTGGTTGAAAACCACTGCTGTAAAGGCATGCATAAATTCAAGTGAAACTTTTCATATGAAGTTTTTAAACTAACAAATCCCTTTGTGATTTTCAGCTTTTATTTTAAACAAAGTGGGTTCTTTTTTTAAGAAACTAAGCCTAAACTTTGAATTTAAACCATTCAGGAGTACCTATTTAAACAACAGAGATATTTTAATATTTATGCATACATTTTTAAAAGCATACCATTTATAGAATGGCTTACACATTTTTCCAAACCCACCCGTCTTCTATGCCATGGTAGAATATTAACTACCAATAGTTAAGTACTTAACCTGTGTTGCTTCACCTGCCCATAGCGCTTCTCCAGATGGAAATTGACAAGCAGTTGCACTCCACTGGGTAAGCTCTGCATGTAGTAGTCATTGGGGAAGTTCTACGCCGAACAAGGTATAGGTGAAGGAGAGAGAGAGGAGAAACAATGACCTATCAGCAACAGATAAGGTCAGTTCATGGGCTCTTGCACATAGCTGTTCCCTCATGGTTGTGGTAGCAGAGAGATTCCACTAATGCAGTTCTCAAATTTTATAGCCTTATAGCAGTTACATGGAAGAGTAAGCATGTCTATCTAGAGATGTCTTTAGTATGGCAAGTGTTTTATCCTTTGTGAAGAGTCACACTGTCTGTCTTTATCTATCATGTCATCTCCCCCACCATTTCCTGTATGTTTCCTGTTTCTCTTCTTTTGTGGACTCTCTCTCCACTGCTGGTGGCTCTGGCCTCACTCTCAGCTCCTGGAGTCTTCAGCTGGTGGCTGGCATCTCCAACCTAAGGGTAGCTCTTGTCTCCTTTCCTATATAGCAACAGCCTCAACAGGAGGCAGATAGGTTTGCTCCTTCTTCCAACTGCTGTTACAGGCATCAAGAGACTAGACAACTGTAGAAGCAGCTGCAAGCAAAGAGGAGTTAGCACCACGTGGTCAGTCTGCTCTCCATTGTGAAGTAGGAGTACAGGTGCACTGAAGATTGCAGCAGTTTCACCCCATTAGACCCACTGGGAAAGCACTTTAAGGAGGACCAGCACCAGAGATGAGATTTTCCTGTAAGTGAATTTTAGAAAGAACAAACTACCAAGGGTGTAGACTGAGGGGGGAGGGAGGTAGGAGAAGAGGGAAAGTGGGTGGAATCCTAGAATTCCTACATTCCTTCAAGTCATTGGTCTGGGCCAGAATCAACATCAAAGGCCCTCCAGATGAGAGTTATGTACCTTCACAGAGCATTTTAATGAGAGGTGAAATAGACATAATTTGTTCTGGACAAATTCTAATAGCAATGAATATCACAGCATTGACAGACTGCATAACTGCTTCACTGACAAACACTATCACTCCATTACTGGCATCGCACATGCTCCTTGGTAAAGGCAATGAGTTATTTTGCTGTGTGTCTTTCAAACAAATTGTAACTCAATATCTTTTAACAGAAAAATACCATAGTTTTAGCCAAATGATAGGGAGAAATAAATTGATAGGTATAAACAAGGAAGTAGAGACACTGTCCAAGACCAAATGCTATCTTCTCTCAATTTCAGAGACTACTATTATTTATCCTGACCATTCTCTGAACATGGAAGACGCTACTGCACTTCTCACAAGAATAGTAACTTCCCCCTCACCCCCATGTCACTGATAATTGCTCTTCCCTCATCATGCAGCTGTGTACATCCTACTGGTTACACACCTACACCATCACCCAAATGATGACTGCATTTCACTGGTGCTGCATATAAAACAACTTTGGTACTCTTCAGAATGAAAGGCACTCTAGAAATGTCAGTTATTGACCTGGCTACTGAAAATAAAAAACGGCTGATTGGTATTTTAAGTGAAACAAAGAGACCAAAACGGTGCACTTTCTTGTCTTTAAAATAAAATAAAAAAAGTGGAGAGGAATCACGCTTCTTGTCAACCTCTGGTTAGAGACACGCTCTTCAATGGGAAGAGATTTAACTCTGCATGGTTGAGAGACTCAAGCACAAAACTGTGTTACCTGCCACAGGTGATGAGCGAGCGCCCATCCAACACCCCCGCCCTCCCCAGGTGTCAGGGGGTCTCTCTACAGCCGTACCTCAATGGCGGGAGGGGGCGGGCTGCAAAACCCTCCGCACCTTCCCTACGGCTTCCTGGTTTCACCCTGAGCCGCAGCTCGCAGGATCACTCAGCACGTGACCCGAAAATCACGCCGAGGCCCCGATCCGTAGCCCCGTGAGCCAGACTCCTACTGGCGGAAGTACGTGATGAAGCCCACAAGGGCGGTCAGAGACCTCTGCTGGTCAGAACCCGGCCCACCCCCCCACGGCCCGGCCCGGCCCGGCCTGGCCCGGGCCCAGCGAGCAGGAGACACAGCCCTGCCCCCTGCGGCACACGCGCCCCCGGCCCCCCTCCTCGTGAAAACGGAGCAGGGGGACGCACGTGGTCCAGCCCCCGCTGCTGGCAGCAGGGCAGGGGCGGCAGCTCCGGGCAGGCCCCCGGGGGGGCAGGCCCCGGCAAGAATGAGGACGCGGCCCCTTTAAGGAGCCTAGCAGCCGCTCCGGGGCCCGGCCCGGGCTCTTCACTGCCGGCCGGCTCAGCCCGCCCAGGCCGGGCCCCCACACCGAACCGCGCCGCGCCGCGCTCCCCAGCCGCCACCCCCCGCGCGCGGCCGGGCCCGGCCCCCTCCTCACCCCGCTGTCGGCCGCCTCCTCCCAGCTCTCAGCGACCTCCTCATCTTCCATTTTAAGTCTCCGCCGCCGCCAGGCGCCAGCCCAGCCCGCGCATGCGCACTGCCCGCGCAAGCGATCGGCGCGCCCGCGGCCGACGGCGGCATCACCACATGCGCACTGGGAGCCTGCCGCCGCCGCCGCCCCCTTTCTGCGCGTGCGCACTTCGCTGCGGCACGGTCCAGCCCTCGGCCCGCCCCTCCGACCTGCGCGCACTGTGATAGCGCCACCCGCCGGCCCGCCGCTCGCATGGCAGCTGCAGGATGTGAGGCGATGGGGGCTGGCTGCCTGAACACAGGCGTCACCCTGTTAGCCACAGGCAGCTGGGCCATGAACACACGCGTCACCATGTTAGCCACAGGCAGCCAGGCCATGAACACACGTGTCACCACGCTAGCCACAGGCAGCCAGGCCATGAACACACGTGTCACCACAGGCAGCCAGGCCATGAACACACGTGTCACCATGTTAGCCACAAGCAGCCAGGCCATGAACACACGGGTCACCACGCCATGAACACAGCCATCAGAGAGTTCCTACAACTTTGACTTGAAGTAATTCCAAGCCTCCTCCACATTTAGATCCATGAGTTCGTCAGTCCAGTCCACTTCCCCAACTAATTCCCTTCATTTTTTTAAGTCAGAGACTCCCAAAGCTCTCATTGATTCAAACGGGCTTTGGATCAGGCTCTTTACTGCTTATCTGCCTTGAAGGCGGGCTGTGAAGCTTAATTATGTAGGTACAACGCTTTGGAAGGTGCAATTTGGCTGGAGTCTGGCAGATCCAATCTTCTTTCCTCCTCAGAGCTTGAACAAAAGCCAAAATTCTGGAGCATAAATATCATGGAAACAGATGCCTGTATTTCTTGTTGAGACACCACTTCTGAAGCCACAAAGGCCTTGTTTCTCTGCCTCTGCCGACCAAGGCTAGGAATAATTCCCATTGACTTCAATGGGAGTTATTGCTGTTCTTTGGTGGGAGAATGCATGTGACACTACCCCACTGCTGCACAGTTACACAGTATCTTGAGAAATGCTGCTGTAACCCACTCGTGAGTATGTGTTACAGGGATTATACAATGGGGTTGCTTGCAGTGACTCAGGAGATCCCTTCCAGTCCTATGTTCTTGGTCTGCCTTTTTGCTGATCGACATAGAATAGGAATAGTCTCAACCCTCAGCTACAGCTCCTGCTTTGAACTCTATAGGTCAGTCTGCAGATCAGATCCAGTGTGTCAGCCAACAGGGAAATCATCACACTGTAACCATCTACAAACCATTAATCCTGCAGTTCTCTTTACAGATAACCTACAAAAGCCAGGACTCCTCTTCTCTCTAACAATGTTACGATGGTGGCAAGGTTTCAAATGAACCCTTTGAACATTGGTTTAAAATTAACCAATTTAAACAGTTGTCACAAATCTGAATTCTACCCCGCTTCAGGACATGTCACTAGGGCAGGGCATGGGGAGCGAAGGAGGCTAGGGCCTGATCTTGCAAATGTCTTCAGCTCCCAGTGAAGTCGAATGGGAATTGGTCACTCAGCCCCGCCCAGGATTGGGCTCCCTGGGATGTTCTGCAAAGACAGGTGTAGTGTTACATCCTGCAGGCAGACTGGAGTTCATCTGCAACAAGTGCAGCGGACAGAAACTGATTTGAAGGCCCCTCTGTGTCTCCTGCTGATGTTGCTGTTATTTCACTGGGTTCACCTGGTTTTCTGGTGTGCAGCTTAGACATAATGGGCTCAAATCATCTCTAGTGCAACTCCCCTTAAATCAGCTGAATTTGTGGTGCATTACTAGACCCGGGCAAAGCCGCGGATACCTGCTTTATATCTGCGGATATCCGCATCCATGGATGCCATTGTATTGTTTACCATCTTTGTGGAGCAGATTGGATATGGATCCAAATTTTTGTATCTGCGCAGGATTCTAGAGTAGTGGTTCTCGACCAGAAGTCCATGGCCCCACAGGCCAGTTTCAGGGGCCCCGTGGGGCTGAAGCCCTGAACCCTTGCTGGGGCTCAGGATTTTAGCCCTGCGGAAGGTGGGGGGTGGAGCGGCTCCAGGCTTCAGCCCTATGGGTGGTTGCAGACCCCTGGTTGAGAACTACTGCCCTAGAGGGTGCGGATGCATATACAAGGTGGAGTGGGGCTCGCAGGTCGGATACACGTTAATTATCTAGGATGCAGATTGGATGCGGATCTGAATGTTTGTATTTGAGCAGGGCTCTGCTCAATACCTGTCACAGCAGCACCCAACAGTAAATGCCGTGCACTTTTCCTGTGCCTGCTTGTCACTGTGATTGTGGCTGCAGAGCAACTCATTGGATTTATTTTTATTTTATTTATTTATTTAGATCTACATAATAAAAAAAACTCCTGTGCAAGGACTCTAAGGGCCCCGACACTTAAATGTACAACATGTTAATATCCCCAGCAGCATACAAAACAAACATTCGTATCGGAACAATAACAACACGGCCAGCTACAAAAAGCTCCTTTTCACCTCCATCATTCTGGGAACTTCCCGCTCAACCCTCCCCAAAACCCAAGGAAAGGCGACTGAACGGAATTACTGAAATTTACCAGTAGATGGCGATAAGCTTCACACAAACTCCACCTAAAACAAGCAGCAGGATGCTCAACCTCCTGCATATGCTTTTACAATTACCCTTAGATCCCTTGTCTGACATCCCCCCCCACCCGGCAGCTAAATCTGCAGTCTCACCCTCTCTGTCTCCTCTCAGATGTGGCCAGTACAGTCTTCTACTCCTCTGGGAGGCTACGCCAACAAAACACCCAGCCTGTGGGAGGAAAAGATATTGCAGTGCAAAGCCTCTGCATCTTTGGGACAGAATCTAATTCAGCAGCATGATACCATGTAGAAGCAAAGCCTTCTGTAAACCACAGCAGGACTGGGAATGGCTGTGAATATCGTCCAGAGGTGCACACGGACATTTGTATATAAAGCTCAGCCTGACTCAGTTGGTCTCTAGGACAGAAAGTTGTTGGGTTGTGTCCCATTCTAGGGCTTCGGCCCATAGCATGGGCAATGCACTGTATGCAGTTTGATGGGGGAGGGAAGCAAGAAAGGGTGCAGCATTTGTAGAGGTGCTGAGCTCCACATGCCACATTAGGCTGCTTCTGTGCGTTTCTGTGTCTTTCCAGCAGGGATTGAAACATCCCAAGGCATTTTTAAAAAAAGAATCCAGAATAGATTTATGTGTCCTGGGCAATAAAGCAGGTGATAATGCCCAGGATAGCTGCTCTGTTTCCTTGCATACAGGCTCAGGTTTACGACTTCAGCAGCTTCCACCAATGTTATCTTGAAGGGGCCCCCATCCCTCCTTTTTGCCTTTGCGTCCCTCAGATCCCTTAGGGGGGATGGAGGAGGGCCACGTCTCTATGCAATGCCTGTGTCCAGCACTTAAAGTAAAACGTATTCTAGCGACTGAGGGTAAAACGTTCAAAAGCACCGAAGTGACTTAGGCACTTGTGAAAATGGGACCTAGGTTGCTAAGTCACTTAGATGCTTTGAAACATTTAACTCTAAGACTTATGTACACACAATATTTTATGTGCTGAAGTCCAGGCATGTAAATATTTGGGGATAAAGTGTATTTATACCTGTAGGCAAATGCTGTCCCTCACCTCTGCAGGCATGTGCCTCAGTAGAGGTTGTGAAAGCTTGCTTTGAACGAGGGGCTGGGATGGTGGCAGAGGGAACGGGTTCCTACCTGGGCTCCAGCCTGACCCTGTGCACTATGGCAGATGCTCCAGCCCTGCTTTCATCTCTGCCCCTTCCTCCCCGAGTGTGCACATGGTTTACAAGGAACGTCACAGGGGGGTGAAAACACAGATCAGCTCCACAATATTTCCACTGCAGGACACTACCCCACACTTCCCCCAGTCCTGTTCTACCACCCTGTGCCTCAGTGGTGCAGAACGCCAGGTCCACAGGGTTTCTCTGAACAACAGTCCGCAAGGGCTATGTAGGTAGGTCAAGGACAGGATCAGGTGATCTGCTGCTGTACATGTTGTCCAGTCATTCCTCCACCCACACTATGCCCGGAACAGTCTCAGTGGTGGGGCATCAGTGCCTCTTCAAGAGCTTGGGAGCACAATTCTTTTCTCACTAGGGATATCGTCACTGCCCAGCTGTGATACTTGGCCTGGGTGCTGAGGAGTGGTTACATTTTCTGTAATATTTTCATGAATCCTCTGCGTGCCTCAGTTTCCCACTGTACTGTGCATTGCTACCCAGTGGATGCGAAAGGATGAACAACACTGCTGGAATTGTGTAAGTGGCATGAGGGGTGTGTATGTTTCTCGTAGCTGTCTGGGTGGAATGATTGGGTCATTGAAGAGCTGGTTGAAGTCCCCTCAGATCAATAGAGGATCCAGAGATAATGAGACCCTCCCAGTGACTGAACAATGGACATCCAACAGCAGGAAACCCTGGCAGGCAGGACATGTGACCTCAGCTGGAGAAAAAGGGGAAAAGGTGTCAGGTTGGCTGGAATAAGGGTGGCCCTTTGGCGGCACCTGGCAGTTCTCACCTGGGCTCCAAAGAGCCAGATGGAGCTGACAACAGTGTTCATCCCACTGGCTTGGCCAGGATGGACGATACTTAAACTTTACCCCTCTGTGCTAAGCTAAGGACTTTCAACTGCTGTAGTCAGGTCACTAATAAATTGCCTTGTTTTGGAAAGCCTGTGGCTGCAAATACTCGGAGCATTGTGCTCTGAAAGGGCCCAGGACAAGACTCCCACAGGCATCTGGCTCAGCTGGATTCACTGAAGGGAGCCGTGGGGAGTGACAGGGATTGTTGGGGTCCGAAGGCCGTCCCAGAGTCTTGAAGGCCATGGGCCTGCCCCTGTGAAAATGTGTGGGTCCTTGAGGCCTGGCACACTAAAGGGGTCATTCTGGGACTGATTACCGGCCTGGGGCATAGACCAGACCCTGTGAATCCAAGCCACTTGGCCTGGGTAGCAAGGAGTGGTTTTGGCTCTTGATAAGACTGTGTAATAATTCTAATTTTAAAGAAAAATAAATTCACAACCCACAGCTTTGTGAACTGAAGGTGAAAGACACTCCACAACATTGCCCGTTACAAATAGTACATACCACGAATGTCACCATTCATAACATCGAAGGGCTAAAGCCCAGAAATGATGAATTACAGCAACGCGGGAACGCCGTATATACCCTGACTGGTAATAAATGTATGGGCTTTAGGGGAAGAAAGTCTGAAGATCCACATTGGACATTTCAAGAGCAATCTTGACCCTTTCTTTCCCTCCCACGTCAGTGCAGGGGTGGCAGCGACTGCCGGCCTTTAGGTGACACGAATGTTTCCGTTCTCACCTATTTTCACTTGCGGAGGATCCTGTCCAGTCTCTGGGCTATTTCTCAGGCTCGGTCTCTGCCCGAAGGGGACTGACTCCTGGTCAGCAACAGCCCCTGGATATTTGTGGCGAGGAGGCGGCAGGAGCAAATCTCACACCTTGTCCTCGAGATGTTTTCTTCTCTTTTCCTTGTACCTGTTCTGGGGGAACAGCCTTGCTGAGGGGAAGGGGCGGGGCCTGCATGGCTCTTGGGGATGGGATTTCCTAAGCGTGTGCAGGACGTGGCGGAGCTGCTCAAGCGCACAGCTGCAGGAGGCACTGAGGGCAGGATGCCACAGCCCCCTGCCACTGACCTTCCCAACATGGCACCCAGATAACTGCCCTTCCCAACATGGCGCCCAACCATTCACGCCCCCCCGCAGAGATTGCCCTTCCCAACATGGCGGCCATCCAGTGACCTTTCCAACATGGAGCCTTTCCATGCCCTCATGCTCCATCCATATTTGCCTTTCTCAATATGACAGCAACAACCCTTCCTGTGCTAAAACTGCCCTTCCAAATATGGCCCCCCGTCTTCCGTTATTTGTTGATTTTCCAATCATGGAGCTTGTCCTTGCTCAATGGTGTCCATGCGACTGCCCTTCCCAATATGGCGCTACCCGTATGGCCCCTTTGCGTGCCCTTCTCAATATGGCGCTGAACCGCATTCCCTCCTCTCACGTGACCTTCGCACGCTGATTTCACCGCGCTCCCTGGTCACGTGACCTGGCCGGCGTGCGCTTGCGCACTGCTCCTCGCCGCCTCCTCCCCCCCACCCCCTCGCGGCCCCTCCCTTCCCGGACTGGAGCGGCGGTGGCGGCGGCTGCTGCGATGCTGCCGATGCCGAGCCGCGGAGTGAAGATGGCGGCGGCCCAGGGCGGCCCGGGCTCCCGGTGCGCGCTGCTCTGAGGGGGGTTGGGCCGCGCGGCTGCTGAGCAGGGCGAGGCGCCCCGGCTCCTGCTTTTGCCCGGGCCCGGGAGCGAGCGAGGCGGGGAGGTGAGTGCCGGGGCGGGGCGGGGGCGGGGAGGGGACCCCCTCCCCAGTGGGGGACCCCGGTCTGTGTGTGTGGGGGGGGGGGCAGGGCACAGCACCGCACCGCACCCCCAGCGGGCGGCCCCCGTCTGTGTAGGGCGGGTCGGGAGCTGCCTGTGGGGCCAGGAGAAGGGGGGCAGTACCTCACCTGGGGGGGCGGGGAGGTGTCCGAGGAGGGAGAGGGGGGCGGGGAGAACCCCTCAGCTCCCTGCCCCCAGCCCAGCCTCTGCCCTGGGCACGGGGGACCCGGAGCAGGCGGGCTCTCTCCATCCGGCAGAGGAGGGGGGGGGGGGTCTGAGGCGCTCCGTGCCCCCCGGACCCGGGGGCGGGGGGGTTTCCAGCCGCCCCTCAGCACGGCCCCCAGGTGCCTGTGGCAGCACCTGCGATGTTGCCTTGTGTCTCCCGCAGGCGAAGAGGAGCTAGCCCGGGGTGTGCGGTCCGGGAAGGCCCGTGTTGTCCTGGCGTGCAAGCGAGGAAGGTCTGGAAGGGGGGGTGAGACAGTTGGGGACACCCCATCCAGCCCCTTTGTTAGGGACCTGCCTGGTTTCCCCCTGTCTAACAAACGCCGTTTGTTTTTGCTACCTGTGATATAACGCTGATGAGGGAGTTCGCTACGCTCCAGATTACACACACTTCCTGCCAAATCCTGATCAGTCGAGAGCTGTCTACACGAGGCATGAGTCTTTAGTTTTCCGGTCTGCTTGCTATCCTTGAAGGTGGTGGCGGTGGTGGGGTCTGCTTCGTCCTAGAATAGTGCCTGTCTGAGGAGCAATTGCAGGAAGGTTCCCATTTGCTTTCTCTTTCTTACTCACTAAATACTAACTTGAGAGGACGAAGCAGCCTCACCATTTTAGGAGTCAGGAGCTTGTTTCTCTTCTCGGTATATTCATTGTTTGTGGTGATGTTACTGAGAGCACATTCTGAAAAAATGGGACTATTTCCAATACATTCTGATTTTTGTGAAGGGCATTAAACCTGGTTGTACTCATGTCTTGGGACAGCCAAAATCTTCTGAAAATTGGGATTTCATTAAAAAACACACGCTTCAGCAATGCCGTACTAAGCATGAATTTCAGATCACACAAATTCAGACTTTCAGAAAACTTGAGTTCACCTGTAATGCTTTTCAGATCAAGGCTGGTGTTATAATGAAGCTGTCAGTAGAAATAGCATTTTTATATTTATATATAAAAATAAAGATGAGTGCAAATACAATACTTCAGATCCTTGGAGAACTTTGTGTGAATTCAGAATCTAAACTAGGTTTTGCATTTTGTGCCCTGGGGTCTCTGTGATATATATGTTTGACTTTAGAAGCATAACATAGTATTAATGCTAATGGTGAACATAACATAAACAGCAAGAGATGGTAGGATGGGTATTTACGTTACCTGCCTTCTCTGACTTTCTTCTGGTAGTCTGGCTCACTGATGGTATTAGTGAAGAATGGCATTTTGTTAGAACTATAAACTGAATAGCATTACTTCAGTGGGATTGTCTCAAAATGCATAGCTCTTGCTTACAGCAATACAGTGTAATCCTCATAAGTAAGAGGAAACGAAGCCTCTCTGGCTTAAGTATTTTGCACAGATGCATTTACATTTGAAATCCTAACGTCGTCCATCTCTGATGGTAGATGTTTCTATTTTAATGGTCTCCAAGGCTGAGGGGTGGACCCTTAGCACCTTGCATTCCTAATTTTGTGATCTGAACTCCAATGCTTGCTCTTGGAGGTGATGGGAAAAGAAAGAAAGGTATATGAAGCCTTATTGTATTGAAATGTGTGTTTATCTGTAACTATTTCCTGCTTATAAATTAACCTTATAAACATATAAACTTCTGCTATGAGACTTACTTAATCCCCATTAATGGGCATGTCATTTGCATTAAAATATTTTCATTTATCATAGTGAGAACTGTTTACACTGCAGGCCAATAACTGGTGGAACCTTGGCAAAAGAAACACTGTGTATTTGGGCAGAGAAAAACAGATTTGATCTGGGTAGAAATCATGGTCTTTTCTAAAGGAGTTGTTTGCTTGAGGCTGATTGCACTTGAGGTAACCTAGAGGACTGTATTCAACCTTTAAGAACCAAAGGGCCACCTTGCCATCTAATGGCACTATGGAACTATTAAGAATCATGGTGAATGATGCCCCAGTATTGCGTGCATTGTGAAATCACATCTGTATGATGACATTGCATTGTCATGACAAATTGATGCAACATCACAATACAGTGATATAATCAGGACATGAAAAACTTACCTGATGTGCCTGTCAGGAGACTAAACCTGCTGGCTAGTTGCTGAATGGGGTCCAGGGGTAGTACTTTGAAAGGCGTTATCCTAACCCAGCTTGGGAGGGGAGGATGCTAGGGTTTTGGCTTGGGGAAGGGGGAGGAATTCTTCTGTCATCTTCTGGCTTAGCAAGGCTGTGTCTATGCTACAAACTTCTGCTGGTATAGCTATTCAGCAAGGGGTGTGAAGAGGGTGATCTCTGATTTGCATAGCTGTGCTGGCAAAAGCTCCTAGTGTAGATGCAGTTATGCCAGCAAAACTGTGCTTTCTCTGCTATTCTGCCTTTTCCCCAGCCTCTAGGTTTTGATGTCAGTTTTGCTACACACACACACACACACACGAGACGCACACACACGTCCCTCTGCAGACATAGGAAGACAGCACTGTGTCAATGAGGGGACATGTGAAAACTTTTTTCTTAGTAAACCTAGGGACTAGATATTTAGTTTTAAAATTAAAGCTTACATTTTGCAGAAACTGACGGTGTAGGCAGGCATATGCCGTGTCAGACCAGACTTCCCATTCACTATGGGCAAGTAGGTGAATGGACTTTTCCAAGCTTTGACATCACCACCTCTCTGCCCTGGCTTCTGAGAGAAGGGTCTTGTTTGCTTAGACTGAATGAGGGAATCATGGAGACTAGCAGTTACTTTCTGCCTTCTATTCTTTGCAGTTAGCAAGGAGTCCTGCTGACTACCACCTCTTGCATACATCACCGTTCTCAGCAGTAACTCTTGCAGTTCCTGCTTCTCTGGCTCTGCCTGATAGCAAGACACCTAGAGAATGCTGTTCAGATCCCAGCCTGCACTGATCATTTTCCATTCTATTCCACCTGTAAAATAAAACTGCATACTTTTATTTCTGGTACATTTTCAATTAAATACAATATTTTTCTTGTCTCTAAACTGCTGTTGTGCAGTACTGACCTCCTGCCTTGTTCCAGACCCAGCAGTATTTGATTTTTGGTAGCAGGTAAAAGCACATATAAAGCATTGGGGAATGAAAGACACATTATAATAAGATATTGCATTGTTGCATACAGTAAGTAGGGATGGTTTCCAATGCTGTGTGTACTATTTCTCTGTCATACACTTTATAATACTAACTTTCTATCTTCAGCCTTTACTGTCTCTCGATAAATAAACTCTCCTGTTAGCACTCAAGTTGTCAACTTCAATAACCACTTTTTCCATTCTCACAATTCAGGAAAGTTATAAAAGAACCTTTTTAAAGATTTAGTCTTCTGTGCAAAACATTATAGCTGTGGTTAAAATACAATATCTCAAATCATTCATTGATAGTTAGGAACCTGGATTAATTTTACTTGGTGGAGGATTTTAGGTAATCAGTATTAGCGGGTACTACTTCCATTGTTTTTGTTTCTGAATCGGGGCATTTCTTTCTCTCTTTGCTGGTAGGGTGGGGTGCATTTGGCAGTCCTTTTATTAGAATACTAAAACAGTTTGGCTCTGTATTTAGTTTTACATTTTCTTTCCATATGTTTAATGGAAAGAGTGACAAGAACGGTTATTGGCAGGGGACAAGATACACATTTCATGTGGAGAGAGGAGGCTTATTATTAGTTCATTTCCAGAGCATGAATTGTTTTTTAAATGTGTGTGCAAAACTTCAGTAAACTGTACTATAGGCATCTTAGGTAATTGCCAATTTATGCTGCTTCCACAGCATGTGACTGAGGGTTGCTTAAAAAGGTTATCAGTCTATATAAACGAACCTTTGAATCTGGGGGAAGTTTTTCCCAGTGTATTTGGTTATTGGAGAAGATATTGATTCATGTCTCTAACAAATTTGACATTGATAAATATTGATGAATTTCATATTCATTGACTTCTAAAAGGCAACATCATGTCTAATATCAGAGAAGGCTTAAGAAAACAAAGTTTGCACGGAGACTCAGTTCCAATCTAGATTAAAAGCTTTTGGAATAAGAATTTGAATGATGTTCTGATCATGTTGAGCAAGTACTTAATGGATGATTCTGAAGATAAAAATCACTTTCAGGCTATGTTTTCTGTCTTAGGTATTACTGGATTCAACTTAGAGGTGTTTTGGGAAATTCTGAACCCAGATATCTTTATTTGTTTGGGTTTAGCCATAATATATTAACATTATTAATAGTTAATACCGTTATTTGGAATATAGTAGCAAATAGCTGAATTAAAATTCCTTTCCAAAATGTTTACATTTTATGTGTGTGTATATATAATATATAGCAAAGTGAGAGATCTCTATCATTATTAAACTGGCGATAATAGGCTGGTATTATGGAGAATGCAGAAAATATTGTCCCTGCCCATAGAAGCTTACAGTCTAAAGCACCGTGAATGTCAGAGCATCAGTTCATTCCCATTTGACTTTTTTTGTGGTATGTCCTCTTCCCTAGTTTTCTAGAAATCATTGATATGTGTGTGCTCCTCTAGCATGGAGATGGACCCCTCCCAAAGGCCTGTATTGAAAACCAATAAAAACGTGAACATCTAATGTGGTGAGTGGAAGTATGATTTACACTCCAACAGTCTGTATCACTTCACATGACTTGGGTGCATTTTAAAATATGTCTGGCTCATTTTGTCCTGTGAAGTGCCTGAGTTCCATAGTGGACTTGGTTTTAACTGTTTTTCAGTGGGTTCTTAATGTCATCTGGATTAGTTTTTGGTTGCTTGCTACGTGAGCATCATTGTGCTATGTGCCTGTAACTGCACTCCCTCTGGTCATGAACTTGTCAGATCTAATAAGTTCAGTAGTGATCATCTGCTCAGTACTTTGACAGGAGACATCTAAGGACAGCCCAGAGTTCTGCAGGGAATGGTGTTTGTCTCAAATGGGAAGGTGCTACTTAGTGAGTGGGTACTGAACCAGTGCTGTGGCATGATTTGTGGAGGTACTATCCTGCTGGAATGCTGGTGTATTGGAAGAGATGTAAAAGCAAGGTCTTGTCATTACAGACACCAAGGCATTTTTCACTGTGGTAAGGATATAAACCTTGATGTCTTGGCAAAATTCAAATTTGGTGTGCATTCTGCCTAATTAAAATGCCCTCTGTAAGTTGATAAAATATTACTCTTGCTGGCACAGAAGGGGTATACTGTCCTAGAGGTGATGCATTTCATTGGTGCGTGAGTGAATGTATGTAGTCTTCAAAGTGATTTAGGATCCGTCAGGATAAAAGGCACTGCATAAGCATAACATTTTACTATGAAAAGTAGAGGCTCTCTTTATTAAACATGTCTGAATATGAGAAAGCAGTGAATCCATCTTTTTTCTTATCAGTCCACAAATGTACTGGATTCAGGTGCCAAATATTGTAAGCACTTAAACAGTGATATTTTCTTATGGCAGGGGGGGACCTGGTACTGTTCATTTTAAAACTTTTATCACACTCGAATTCAGAATGGGCACTGTGAAAGAAGTGTTTTGTAATGGGTCCAAAGTCCGCAAACTGCTCCTGTTTAAATCATAACACATTCTTTCATACTTTTAGTGTATGGGGGAACGATGATAATACAGGTGTTTTATTTGTTTTTATAAATTATTGTGAACACTCTTGTGTTTTCAGTTCTTTTCTCTGTGAACTCCCAGTTACAAAGAATGGGGCTGGGTATGTTTGGGAGATGAACCATCTTTGAAAGGTTAAATTCTTTAGAAATAACCTATATTTTTCAGAAGGCCATTGGTCTACTCCCCTCACTGACGATGCGTTAAATGACTCCAGGTCTAACAAAGCTTTTGCTTTTGTGCATTATGGTGGTAAGATTTTTTCAGATGAAAGTGGATGGAAAATCACTAGCCTTTAAGTGTCTCTTGGTTGCTTTGTGAGCTAAATTTTTTGTTAGAAAAGCAAGATGTCTGTGTTCCATTTGAGTAAATACATTTACAGACAAGTGGCAGTGGCTTTTTTACTCTTTATACATGTTCCATTTTGTGGAGTCAAATATATGAGCTAAAATTATTTAGATTAAATAATGCGGTTCAAGGGACAAAATGGGAAGTTAAATTTTTCTGTTCTGCTGAATTTGTACTGTACCCTTTTCCCACTTAGAATCCCTCAGTCTGTTTCACACGGTGGTAGCTAGATGGTTGTAGTAACAAACCATTATGAATTGATAGCATAACGGATTCTAGACTTCCAGCTACGGAGTTTGATAGTTTGGCAGGATTCTGATATGTAAATAGAAACGCTGCCTTACAAGTCAGTCCAATATTTGTCAAACTGTAGTTTGACTGTCATAGGAACACATGGTGCAGTTCTAGTGACATGCATCCACTGTCCCTGCAGTAATGTACTTGCCTAGTGCAGATAGACACCAATATCTTCCATTCTGAATTGCAGTGTACTACAGTGTGTGTAATTTTGTATTTACAGATCAGTGATCCAGGTGTTTTTGCCTCTTTGCTCTCCCTGGTCATAATCATGAGTGAGAATGCCAGTGACAAATGCTGACACATTTGAATTTATATGTTAAACCCTTTTGCTCAATATGAAGGCAAACATTTTAGTTCTCTGCAGAGTTCTGTGCTTGCTTTTCTCATATTGGTATCCACCAACCTTTCAGATTTTGCTTATTGTATTTTGTGTTTTCAGTCCAGTCCGAACTTTTGTCAGTGAACTGTCAAAATATCAAAAGACCTCTCAGAAGTAGTTGCATATTCATTTTAATAGCTAGAGAGACAGTGGCCTAGTTTATTAAGCACAGGTTAGGGGAGCCAGAAATCTCTGAAATTCTAATCCCAGCTCTTGTCAGTGATTTGCTGTGTGGCCTCTGTTGCCTTAGTTTCCCAGTCTATAAAATGGGATTAGCTACCACAGTGAAATCTACAAAGTTAGGCAGTGGAGCACCGACTGTTTTAATGCTGTTACTATTTATAATAAAAATGTTATTTATGAAAAAACTTAATTTTTTTGGTAATTGAACAGCAGGTTTATATGAAATACTGTCTTTGAATTAAGTGTATTTGATAATTGTCAAGTATATTTTTGGTGTAAATTGTTTTTCTAATAAAAAAATGAAAATTATACTAGCCCTAGTGGTTTGTGGCATTAGTTTTGTCAGCTAACAGAAGCAGTGCTTAAATACCCAAGGTTACATTTCCCTCCCCCTTGATCCTGGTCAATATGAAATAGAATGTTACTAGATGGTTAATACTTTACTAACTGATTTTGTCGTGGTCCTTCCTTTTGTAACATGAAAGCTGAATGAGCTAGTTCATAGAAGGTGATTAATGGGATCTATGCGGTTATGATTAACCAAGTGGAAGTCATGAAACATCTTTTTAGGGCAGGCTTGGTTAGTGGGTTACAGTTCTTAATGGTATAGTATAGAATAAGCAGGTAATTTGAGTGGATAGCAATTGGATATGGAGGAGAATATCAGTTGCAGGTGCTGAAATGGTAATGTCCATGACAAGCTAGCATTACCTAGATTTTCATGCCATAGCCGCTAAGCAGAAAGATCATTGCAATAGCCAACTTTTCAAAGCAGTCCATTTTGACAGTTTTAGAGATTATTAAATCGTGAATGCTCAGCCCTTCCTTTGCTAACACTCAGGTTTTGCAGTATCTGTTGCTTTTTGACTGTAAGTTACATGTGATTTCAGGTGGCAGGCACGCTTCCCATCTTCAAATTGATTGTTTCAAGGCTCCTTATGTGAATTTCTTAAGCAACATTGCAAGCTGGGTAATGGAGTATCATGGTTCTTAAACCTAAGATGCAGTATAATTTTGCTTTGTTGTAAATACAAAACTTGCTTCTCCACACACCATTCATGAAGTGTGTGCACTCTTATTCAGAGACCAGAAACTGAAGGTTGTGTGGAGTGAAACAGCCACATTGTAAATTGCTCTGCCAGTAAGCCCCCAATAAAATTGACCTGGACTACTTTTATTGAGGATTTGAACTGGTTCTCAGAGTGAAATGCTAGGCATGAATCTGGTGGGGGCTTGTCAGAAATTTGAACTTTATTGACATCTCAGTCATACCAGTACACTTACTTCAAGCTGCAATTAACTGCTTGACTTCAAGCATTAAAAATAGTGTACAAATATTAATTACTTCATTTCCCTGAAACCTCCCAACATCCTTCTAGACAAAGCTATATCAGCCTTCCTCCTCCATTTAATATACAGAGTCAGATGACATAGTTTGTCTTAATTTCTCTCTCATTTAATTTACATAATGACCTGACAAGGTAACCTTTGGACACTGTCATTCAACTCAGGCTGTCGCAGCTGCTGCTGGAGCTCACCATTAGGCCAGTACTTATATTTCTGAAATTAAGGTTTTGATGCACAGCCACTGATGGCTGGAGCTGGGCAGATCTCCAATATAGGACGGGAGGTAGTTTGTTTTTAGGTTTTTCTTATATATACTTCATGACACAATGTTTCCCATTATAAAAGCTGTTTTTGGTGTTAGGGGTACGAGACAGGGATGTTCAGTGTTTTCCTTTTGTGTTGGCTTTTGGCCTATTTGACATTTCATGAAGCAGGTGCAATCTAGCAGGATCTTTCCAGTCCAAGAATGCTGTGAACTGTATGGAATTGTCACTCAGGATGGGCTGCTGCTTTACTATCTGAACAAGTGTAATTGATACATGGTTATCTCCCTGAACGGACCTCCTGTGACAATACAGTCTTCTGGCACTCTTTTCACTTTGTGTTTTACAGCATTAAGCCTTTTCTTTCATTGTCATTACTTTTAAACACTGATATCCTGCTACTGAATTAATGCTGTCATGCAAATAATTAGTCTTTTTTTCAGCTTGGAAATTCTTGTGTTACTGCTGCAACTGGACATAATATACTGGTTGTATATTTTCTCAGACAACTCTTCTCCTTTGCTTCTGTCCACATTTTGTCCTTGCGTGTGGCTCTCCAATCTTACTTTCTATAATCTTTGTCCTGCCCCATTACATGCTTCATGATTATTTCAGTGCTTGGTTAACTTGATTCTGTGACTGTTGGTTTCTTAGTTCCCTTTAATCTGTCCCATGTGCATGATCAGTTCTGTTTGGTTAATGCCATTTGATACTCATTGTTACTCAGCTTTTTCACTTTGATCTGTCCAAGTATCATAGTTCAGATTTACCACCTGTCCATTTGTACTACACAGGCTCATTTTTACTCCACTTGTATATATTCTTTTGGCAGTTTAAAAAAGGAGAAATCGTGTTTCCCCTCCATTTACCAGGTCTGCCTATTTCCTCTGTTTGCTGATGAGTTTAAGATAGGGATTAAATTTATAGTCAGTCCTTGAAAACTAGATTTGGTGTATAAATCAGATTTTTTAAAAGTTAGAATTAAATCCAAAAAAGTTCTTAAAATAAATAAATAAAAATTCCCATGTGGCCAGTTGCCGTTTTAACTGTCCTGTGTGTTGGTAGTTGGCTATCTTAAATATAAACAGTCTTCAGATGGCCCTTTGAGGATCAGCCAGTGTTGCTATTTCTCCTAAAAAGACAGCATTTCCACATGTTTAAAAAATTAGGGAAGATCCTAAATTAAGCGTGTGGCTCATGTATTGAGTGTTTCTCTTGCATGTGAGTTCTCAAGTAATACATATGTGTTTTTGATTAACTCCTTGAAGAAACAATCACCTTTTACATAAAATCCCCAAATGTGTTCACCTGATTGTTAAACCTGAATTCCAAAAAATAAACCTTGGAAATGAATGTCTTCGCTTATTGTGGAGAATTCTTTCACTTTCATCTCCCATCCCTTGGTGACGTCCATCGTCACTTTGTGCATCTGGGAGAGCATAGACTATTTGGCTTTGTGCATGGATGGGGAGCGGGCACTAACTACGAGGAGTAGGACTGGATTCTCTGAAACCTAGGTCTCAGTCAGGTGAGTACTAGTTTTGTAGTTTGTATTGGAAACAGCTCTTCATGTTGATCAGGTGGTAGTAGTACAGGAAAAAATTCTTTATTATAGTAAAAAGCAAAATAAGATTAAGATATTACAAGTGACTGTCTACTGCAATGTAGCAAACACCTGGAAAAAGCAGCCCTCTTGGGTTGCTTTAACTCAACTCCCCAGTTCCTGTTTTTCTTTAGCAAAAACAAATATTCAATGTTTTGTGTGATTATCCCCACAAAAAGTGTGTTATTGGACATATATAGGGATATTGTATTTTAAGACAACACAGAATAAATTAGTCTAATAAAAACCTGTAAACATAACCTCTGTTTTATGACTCTTATTACTACTACATACAAAGCTCTATTGATTCTAGCATGCGTCTCCCTAATGATACAGCTGTAGGGTTGGTTTTATGCATCTAAAACCTACACCCAAGTTCATTAGTTTTAGTGGCCTATGTATGTTTATAAAAAAAAAAAAAAGTCAGATTATGATTGGGAACAATTCTGTGTAGTAACCTCGATATAGTTGTCCTCAAACAGTGGATTTAAAATTTACTGGTACAACTTCACATGCTCTGCAATCCAATATCCTGAGAAAGGAGTTGGGCTGTATTTATTTAAAATATCTAACTGACATGTTTCGTAGCCTTTATCAAATGCAAACTGAGTTCTTGGTAACTATTCATTTTAAGCAATTTTGGAAAGACACCCAGATTCTTGCTAAGGTTCCACAATTTTTCTGTATAAAATCTGTACCGCCATCAAAATAAAAGCATTTTATTCTGTCCTGATCTTATATTAGGACAGGGAAAAATTCTATTTATCTTAAGTCTTCCTGTACCCTGTGAAGCCTGAAAGCCGTTTCTTGCTGTTGTGTGTCTTTTTCCCCGTTTCCAGTTGACAAGCATGCACTTCCCCCATTGTTTCTGATGGAGCTTTTCTTTTGCCCTAGCAAAGCACAGCTCTGAAAGTAGTTTTAGTTAACAGCTGATTCAGAGCCAGCAGAGGGAGCACAGGGGCAAAAAACATGCTTTCTGTGTACTTTCCACAAGAATAAGTGTTTTCTCAGTCTCATCAAGAGCAATGCATTTAAAAAACAATCCAGATACATAGATTGAAGTTGTTCCTCGTTAACTTTCAAGGTAGTTTAAGTTAAACAGAAGAGAGGTACTTATTCCAGAATAAGCGCTCAAACATGGAGTTAATCTGCAACATGTGCCGACAAACCCTTAGAATCAGCGAATTATTCCCCTAGATTAGAACCATTTCAAAATAGGGTCAAATTTGTATATAAATTACTTGAATGTCCTTTTTATTAATTCAGATTACACAGTTTGTGCCAATTCCCAGTTTTATTTATATTTGGCTCAGTCAGTCTGGCTAGAACATCTTTGAGTGGTTTACTGAGATTTGATACCTTGAAGTGTGGAATACGCTCTTGATCTTAGTCAGGCTCTTAGTCAAGTGGTTAGGTGGGCCACCCAGTGGGAATTGTGCCCAGCACACAGATTACTGACCCAGCTTTGTAGCCATTTGACCTGCAGGCAAATGTATTTAATGCAGGGTGTGATTAATCCATGGCTTGTTTGGCTAACAATATGCACTTTATATATGTGAACTTTACCAATACATAATTACATGGCACAGAACAACTCCGTCAGTGCAGCTATTGTCTATTATGCTAGCTTTTCTAAGAGAGGTTTTTCTCCATTTAGTTTTAAATAGGTTTTAAAGAACTAAATAAACTAACATGCAGGCAAGCAACTTCAACTAGTAATAAGGCTGTGAAACAAAATAGAAAATCCATCAAATTTATTTGAGAGGGATATTTTATTGTGTGCCTGGGTGTTAAAGGTTTCAAGGAATTTTGTGCAACATTCTGTATGTGCAGAAATATGTGGAGAGAGACTAGGACTGAATGTCAGCTGTGGATATAAATGCTTTTACATTTTTTAGCTTTTTTCCTGAGTTTTGCATTAATAAATATTTTGCCAACCTTTTTTTAAAAGGTTCTGGGGTCTGATTGCGTTCTCAATTTTGTCACCAGAATTTGGTTATGGAATAAGTTTTATTATGTAAGCTTGGGTTATATTGTTCCTAAGCATTGCTGTTTTCTGATGATGTCACAACCTTTATATTGAGCTAGAAGTGGAGAACTTGATTCAATTTTGAGTATTATAAATAAAAAACAAATGTCTACCTATTTCTGAATATTTGCTATTGGTTGATGCATCTTCTGTGCTTTCAGTTTTGTATGAGGGTATTTAGGCAAAATTTTGCACGGAGAGGCTCACAAATATCCAATTGCTTACACCTTAAACCCTTGCTGCATGGCGGGAAGCGTGGAGTCATAAACTGAACTGCTTTTACAGCATTGGCTGTGATGTGTTTAGTAACTGAAAAGCTGTTTTGGGTGGGGGGAAGATTTCTGATAGCTATAAACTACCTTTTATTGCAGTATATAGCAAATGAAGTTAATTTGTAAGCATGATCTATAACAAGTACAGGATACTATATAATTGAAATTGGCTTTTACCGGCTTGTATCTGGTGTCCTTTATATATAGTAGCACTGTTCTTGTTTTAAAATGTTCAACAAGAAAGAACTAGTTATGGAAAACAATTGCTATTGCATGAATTTCACAGCTGTGATACAGCAGAGAATGTATACAAATGTTTATTTCATTCTCAAGGTTGAAGCCCCACTTATTTGGGAAAAGGAGTGTACTAGGTATCCTTTTGAAAAGCTGTTTGGGAGGGGGAGGGGAAGAGAGCTCAACTTGAAACCTCATTCCCAAGGACTCTGACTGTCCTGTCAGTTTTGTGGTGGTGATGAGAAAAAGCTTACTGAAAACGTCTTCGAACCCTCAGTCTGACTCAACCCTATGTAGCCATTTATGTCTCTGATACCAGCATAGCATTGCGGACAAAGGAATGTTGCCCATCGTTCTATTCCCCAAAGCTCATTGCCGAAATACAGATATTTTTCAGTCTTGAAATGTCGCAGCGTTTCATAGAAGAATTAGCGTTGCAGAAAAGTGTACAATTTTTGCTAAGTACAGTAGTGTCATGCCCAAATCCTTCTTCCTTTTTCCTGCTCTGCTGCTGGGCTAAGGTCAGGAAGAGTCGGATTTTGTTTCCAGTATAAGTGATGGCAGGTCTTGCTTAACATGTTACTGACACAAACTTTAATCACAATCCTTGTGCCACTCTTCCCTTCCGAATTAATTGGTTTTTGCAAAAGAATTCTAGAATCTCCCCAAGCAAGGGAGGAGGTGCTTTTCCTTTATTATTGAATACCAGCAATTCAAGGATTGTTCTCTCACGCATTACAGGATCTCTTCCCCCACCTCTCCACCCACCCCAAGATCCCTGACACTCTTAAATATCGATTCTCTCACTGCTATTCTTCCACCTGTCACTTTGTGCTTAAAACAAGTAGTCTCTTACAATTGCTAACTTATTCCTTGAGTTCTGTCATGTATGTTCAGTGCTATTCCCCGACTCCAGTGGAGTTTATACTTGAGTCTGTACAATCTGTTTTTGTAAATAGCTTTTCTCCCCTATTTTTTACTGAAGTAGGATTTATCTATTTTAGCACTAAGAAAGACGAGTGAAGTTTGGATACCTCCTGGTTTTTCTGAGGTACTGGTGGTGTTATTGGGAAGGGGATAGAATAGGTGAGGCTTGAATGTCTTGCTTTCAGTTTTCTTCCTAAGCATTTTTCCTTCAGTTGAGTGCTGTAGCACTTTTCCTACACAGTAGGAGACGATGGTGTGATCTTCCAGGGGGATGGTTCAAAGAAAAAATAGTACTTGCAGTGCAGGGCAGAAGATTTTAATATGTGACCTGTCCATAACTGGTTATCACCTGGACTGCCCCAACACCACAGCTTGAAAATTTCCACTCTGACACCATGATCTTTGGAAGGACATGACCAAGTACATAGAGGCCAGTCATTTTTATATACCAACCCATTGATTTTTTTTTTCCATTTGGCAAACATTCATTTTCCACTCCTGCCTCTAATGGAATTGAAATTAGTCTGGTGGTTCTTGTTTTCACCGGTGTCCTTGTGCTGCTGTGGGCAGGTAACTTTAGCTGTTACATGAAACAATCTGCAAATCCAACAGAAAATGTCACTTGAGAATTTTTTCTTCTGTTAGAGATGTGATTTCTTTAAGGGAAAACAAAACAAAATCAACGCCCGAGATTTAGAATCTGAAGCACCCCTCCTCTTGGATCATAATGTTTTTAAAGTAGGTTGACAATTAAATCTAAATTGTTGAGTGTCTCATTAAATGCTGACTAAGGCTATGTCTACACAACTGGGACTGCATCAGCATAGCTATAGTGCCATAGCTTTGCTGGCATAACCTCATAGTGTAGATGCAGGCTGCAGTAATGGAAGTTATTTTTTCCTTCGCTGTAGGAACACCACCTCCTGTAGTGATGATGGCTAGGTTGATGTAAGCTTTCTTCCATTGATCTAGGTGTGTCTACGCTAGGGATTAGGTTGGCATAGCTACGTTGCTCTGGGGTGTGGATTTTTGTACACGCCTGTAGCTATGCTGATCTAAATTTTAAGCGTAGACCAGGCCTCTACACTACAGAGTTAGGTCGGTGTAGGGCAACTAATTCTAAGCATCTACACTACAGTGTTGCTCCCATTGATGTAAGTCTCCCATTACCGTGACTTAATAACGCCACCTTTGTGAGAGGTGTAGCACTTAGGTCAGTGTAGTTAGGTTGACTCGGTGTCCCTATAGACTGAGCTGCCTGGGGCCAACAGCCCAGAGCTCCGCCACCCAGGCTGTCAGTTAAATTGGTGGAAGCGCTCCTGGTGAGTTGGTGCACCGCCAATAGAAGTGGTGTTGTGTGGACATAAAGAACCGATTTAATTACTCTGATGGCTATGTGTTGACGTAACTTGTCGACTTAATTTTGTAGTGTAGGTTTGTCTGGGATACCTCGGATAAGTTAGGCCTGCCTTAGCTTTGAGGGAAATGCTAAACTTTAGGCAAGATGTGTGTAGGCCTTTTGTCTTAATCCTTTCTCTGAATGCTGTATTCCTGTAGATAGATTAAAAAAAACTTGTTTTGAAGGAGCTATACTGCAGTGCTTCCCAAACTTTTAGCTTAAGTCACCCACCTACTCCATTATCTTTTTTAGGTACCCACCCTGTTCCCCTTCTCAGCCCTTCAGCCCCTTTGTTTTTGCTCTCCCAGCCCTACCCCCTCCTGTAGCCCCAGTTGGCCGCTCTCTCTCTGTGACTGGATTGTGATTGCTACCAGACTGCTAACTGTCTGCTTGCTGGCTTTGTCCATTTCTGCACTGCTACAGCTGCCCATCTCCTGCTCTCAGTTCCTGTGGACAGCAGGCAGTGGCATGGGGGGAGTGTGATCCAGGCAGCAGCAGCGTGAAGGAAGCAGCAAGAGCCAGTGAGTGGACAGTCAGCAAGCAGCCTTTCCCTATCCTGTGTGTGGCTTGCAGGTACTTCCTCCACGTTGCTGCTGCCAAGATCCTGCTCCCTATGCCTGCTGGCCAGGGGAAGTGCGAATGTGGACGGTGGGTGGACCTCCTCCAGGATGGTTGGGACCCACAATGCTGGACTGAGTCACTATATATTCACTCACAGGTCACAGTTCCTGAAGGGGGTGCATTGCAGGTACCAAAGCCAGTTGGGCCTGCTAAGGCCAGCAGAGTTGGTAAATGAGTGCTGTAGCCCAGAACCCAGTCTGAGTGGAAGAATTGCAGGAGGCCAGCCTGGGGAGGTAAAGGCTTGAGGCCCGAATACCTGGAGGGGGTGCACTCCGGCAAGATCAGAGAGGGTTACCCAGTACTGTGACAGGAATGTTTTAATGTTTATATATAAGCAATTTCATAGTCTGTGGTGGTTCTTACAAAATTTCAAGACAAGTAATTTTTTTGCTTACATCTACCTGCCTCACCGTTTGTGTTACATTGCAGTGAATAGTCACATCAGCAGACTCATAAAACAAGCAAGTTCTATTTTAAGTGTATTTGGGAAAGGAGAGGAAGGAGGAAAATGAAATCCTATACAATGAGAAAGCAGTTATGAAAGGTGTTGCTGGTTCATAATGATGCAGCTTTTGGGGACAATCAGAGAAATTTGATCACTGCTAGCTTGGCTTTAATGTTATTACATGAATTCATTCACTTACTTATCTGCATTATTTTAAGTGGCTGGGCTTTTCTTTTTGGTGGGGATTTGGAGATAGTTGGTAAATGTTTTGAAATGTTCTTGCTGCTTTGGAATAAAACCACTTCTCTCAGGAAACGAAATAGGAGAATATACATCCGGTGGGAAATTAAAGGATGCTTCAGAGCTGTCCTATTGATGGGATCATGAGTTGTCAGAGCAAAGCAGGGTGCCAGACTGTCTACATGTGGGGATTAATTGAAGACTTGACTGTACGTTTTTGTTGTGGTGCCATCATATGACTTCAATATAGATGCAATCTTGATCTCAAGTATTAATGCTACACAAATTAATATTTACAGTGTACATAAACTGAAGCCTAGTTTATAATGTAAATAGTGGGCACTCAAAGTGCAAGATTAGCTGATCAATGATGTCTGGTAACAAGTCCTCCATCATTCATGAAGCCCTGTTTTTTTTCTGCGTAGCTGAATGGACTGCTGGAAAACTAAGTTCAAAATAAAACAAGAATCATATTGAATAATTCCATAAAGGGAAGGCAAAAATGCCCTGATCTGTTCTTTTATTAACTCACCAGTAGAAATACTTCCTACCTAGATAGCACTTTAATCTGTAGATCTCAAATGTTTTATGAAGATAGATATCACTATTGCATTTTAGAGATGGGGAAGCTGATGCACAAATTGGGCAAGTCAGATCACCTAAGTCATCTAGCAATTTAGTGGCAGAGTCACTGGCCTGGGACACTTGCTGTTTTCCAAAATCCTTCTTCCCTGAATAACAGAGATTATTTTTAGTTTTGTTTTTCTGTAATAAATCTTCTGGAGTGGGCTCATAGGAAATGTTTTTGTCTAAAGTAGGAGGAATAGACTGGAATCATACAACAATTTTATGGTAGCCACTTCCTGCCCACTGTAAAACACTGCTTGTGTACATAGATTTTTCTAACAATAACAGATTAAGTTGTACAGTTATTCATATGCAAACTTTTGCCTTTGTGGAGTTGAAGGAATGTAATACTAATTTGGGGTGTTTGCATGAGAGAAATAATAGTGGGAGGGCTTGGAGTAATATTATTTATGAAGCTAAAATGTCTAGAAAACCATGGACTAGCAAAGTGGAATGAATCCAGCGGTCTCTAATGTGACATGATTTACACAGCAGGCCCTAATGCATCCCTGGCTGGAGTTATTGGGTTCATTTCTTTAAGCAAAACTCAGAGTAAATTGTCATTTCACGTTTCCATGTTGAATCTTGTTGAGCGCTGTAAGACCAGTGCCCCACCAGTTTCAACTTTCTTTGATTTTTTTCATAGAGAATTTCAAGATTACACAGATGACAATTAGTGTTAAATATAAATGTCCAACAGGGATGCATTCACTGGAACTTGGTGCTTAATAGCCAAACTAGTTAGAAGCACTTCCTCCTGTGTTAGTCAATATCATACAATGCATCTTTATATACACATTCTCCATACATGGTAAGAGGACGCTCTTTACGTAGTCATTTAAATCTTCAGAATTTAGTTTATACATATCAGAACAGATTTACTGGTTCATTTGCAGGAAATGAGAACAGAACTGAGTGGGGCTGCTGACATTTGGACTGGCTAACCCAGATGCTGATCACTCAGGCTAGCCCTACAGTGTAGACCGGCTGTAAAGTGTCTGGACAATTAGTATTGAGTTTCTCCACCCTACTACTGGCAATTATTTTTTCTGGCCTGTTTCAAAGACTGAACTTGCTAACTGCGCTTTCCCCCCATTTGGATAACTTTGCTAGGATTCTACTTCTTGAATTTTCAGCCTATATAGAGAGGGCACCGGAACCACTGTTCATGGGAAATGCAGCCTGAGAGCAGTCGTAGGCAGACATGAGACAGGTAATGGAGTGGGGGAGAACGTCATTGTTATACAGGGGACTAGAGTAGCTGGTTGTAGGTGGGCAGGAAGTTGGATTGGGCACCAGGTGTTTCATATAACACCTGAAAGGGGGAGAAAAGGATAAAGTGAGATACATGCTGAAGGTGTACTAAACACATGTCATTTTTGGTTTGTGAATTTCATCCCCTTTTGCAAGCCAGGAGAATTTTAAAATTATATACATATATGAAAATTGTGAATATGTTGGACTGATTACTGGAAGCCTGGTAAACTGAAATGGATTCTCTATTTGTAACCATAGCCAGTGTAAAAAGGGAGGCTTTGAATAGAATCTGCACTGAAAATGTATACGGCATAGTTTTAAAAAACTAATTGCAACGTAAGTGGGAGCCTTACATAGGGAAGCAGATTTGTGCAGAATGTTATAAATGGGACAAAAAGAGCTCTGTGCCCTCTGGCTAGGATGATGATGCAAGAAGCTGAGAGCAGAATAAACTACATACCTTTCTCAGAGGCACTGTACCTAACTAGAGTCCCGTCCACACAAGCAACTGAGCATCAGAAGTGCTTAGTTTTACGGTCTCTGATAGGGTTTTGCTTCAAGCAGTATTAGTGCTGTTGCACTTCGATCTTCGTCACAAAACAGCAGTTTGGATAACTTAAACCAGTGTGGAAAGGGTTTAGATGGACCAACCATCTGATTTGTTATGACAAATCCTGTGATAAAACATGAAGACTGACATTAGCTAATGGTATATATGAGCTCCAGTGCCTTCTCCTAGGAGTAGTTTGTGTGAACCCATACCACTTTTAATCTGTTTCTGAAGCACCCATCACCATGGTATCTAGGTACTGTACATAAATAACAGAAAATAGGGATCCCTCCAGACAGGACAGACATTTCTCTGTCCTGCTGTTCTATTGGATCATTGATTGCTGTTTTTAGAACACAACTGTGGATGTTTTATATCTTGTATATTTGGCTAATGCTTTATGAAAGAGGTAAACTTTGCAGCTTGATGGGAAGATGGCAAGGACTCTTCCTGATCATTTTGGACAGATTATTCCAGAGTCTTGGGCCAAAAGTCTCTTATCCTTGAGTATAGACCTGGGTTCTGTTAGCCATATTGCACTAGGTAACTGTCACTGTGGGTTCAGGAACATAGCATGGTCCTCTCTCAGCAACTAAAAATGTTTTACCATACACCTACTAGCCAGAATAGACATGAAAGACAAAGGTAGATATCTGCTAAACATGAATACCCACCTCTCTCACTGCAAGAAGGGAGAAAGCACTGTCTTTTCCCCTCTTCTCCAAAGTCTCCTGATTGCTGTGAGGGAGGGCAGATGTTCACCACTCCCTGGCTACTGTGACAAGGGGAAATGGAGAAGATTTCCACTGGGATTATTTCCAGTACTTGCTTTTGCTGATTGTGTTCTCCAGCTGCAACCCCCTGAAACTGACATGAGGTTGTCTTGATATTTTTTCACTACTTCCCATGTTGTTTTGAATAGACTTAAAGACTTTAAGGTCAGAAGGGACCAACATGTTAATCTAGTCTGACCTCCTGCACATTGTTAAATGGCCTACTGTTGTTCTCTCATTTGCTATTTGGTAAAGCTATAAACAGCAACACAAGCCCTGGAGCTAACTGTTTGCCGGCTCAGGAAGATAATGTTTGGTTCTCGTTATGAAGATCTCACCACTATATAATGGCTGGAAGTGTAATAAAATATGAAAACGTAAGTTCTGCAGAAGTTAATGTATTAGACTGTTGTGGTTGCCAGCAAAGCTAATGGTGGTTGGATTTTTCATGCCCTTCTCTACTGTTGTAAGGGTCTTTATAGTGATATCTGAGGAGGCCGCTTTGTGCCAGCTGTAACTTTTGTGAGGGTTTTGTGTAGGCTTATGCAGAATGAATTATACTAATCTAACCTGGAGGTGACACACATGCAGTTTGCATCTACTTGAATTTTCTCCCTTTATCCAAAAAAGTCAGCTTTCTGCTAGCTGCATCTTT
This sequence comes from Emydura macquarii macquarii, assembly GCF_026122565.2. NCBI lineage: Eukaryota > Metazoa > Chordata > Testudines > Chelidae > Emydura > Emydura macquarii. The sequence goes on from NW_027132905.1 coordinate 50,975,705, forward strand.
CTGTTATGTTTGGACTTCTAGCATTTCCTTGGCTTCTGTTCCTTTAGTTTCCCTTTTATTATGTATTTACAATATAGCATCATTAGAGCTAAAATACATACTCTAACAAACTCTTAAGTTACTCCTTCCCTGGGATCTCGGCTAACTTTCTGTAGCCTGTTTTTATAGCAATCCTCTGTATTACTTCCTACTCTCAGCTCCCAGGTTTGAAAAAATTGCTGTCCTATTTACTCCCAGTCCTTATGCCTCCTTCATTTAATGAATGGAAATCCTCCATTGGATTGGATGATGGATAGACGTGGTATTTGATACTTTACTTAACATAGTACTCCACTGCTGTCAATTTCTAGGATTTGTATCTGTTAAATTTTGGAGACCGTTGTATGTGTTTTACATGTTCTTGTCTAAGTAGCGTGTAATTTGCTGATAGTAACAGCAGTTATATCAAATCATTCCGGTTCCAGACATTCTTTGTCATAACATTGACTATATTAGGGAGTTAAGACGCTAGAAGATTTTGAGAGCATTTGATGATGGTGATAACTGTAGCTCTTGGCAGTCTGTAAATTTGATTATATATTTTTAACTTTATTTCAAAGATTTTGACAGCCCATCTAATTTAGACTAGCACTCATAGAATTTTACGTGGTTTTGCCAATCAGAACTTCAGGAAAGAACCCAACAAAAGCAGAGCAGTTCTGTTGAAAATTTTCAATCAACTTGTGTTCAGAAAATTTATAAAGAACTTTTCTTGTCTACTGCTATTTACCCTACAAGTTCCATGGTTCCTTTGTTGTTAGTTGACTCTGTTTCTATGTAACTTTATTGGTAAAAATAAGATACTGCGTTTCATAGCTAACAATGAAGATTACTCTCATTTGATCACACTGAACACTCATCATGCATATGTAGTAGAAGGTGCTACAGGACTCTCGTTTTTTTTTTTATGTAGTAGAATGTGTTGTATATATGCATGTCATCTTTCAAAGTTCAGTAATTTTATGCAAGTGATGGAACATTAGTCATCTGTAGTGATTGTATTAGTTAGTTGCAGAATGGTCCAGCTATCCCATTTTTTACTTCATTGATTCCAGGGGAGAATTCTGAGGTGGTTGAAATTTTCCATGCTTTGTTCCAGCCCAAGGGGGATGATATTTTTAAATGTTGATCCACTTGGTTATAGTCATTCTGAACTATATAGGTGAAAAATACACTATTTCTGATTCCCAGTCTTCATATCTCTTTCTTTCTCACACACAGAAATTGCTGTACTCTCCCTCTTTTTGTGAAATCGAGGAACATCAATATTTATCCAAAAATATAAATAACGTATCAACTCTATATGTCAATTTAACTGTGTAGCATAGACCAGGCCTCAGTCTTTTAATCTATATATGCAGGGGCTTGTCAGACCAAGTTATAACTCCCAGATCATCTTTTTTGACCAAATTAGCCAGGGTCCTAGAAACATAAATCCTATCCACCCCTGGAATAAGATCCATGAGTAGCAGAATAATATCCTGACATCTGGATTCATTTCCCACCAGGTGCCCTCATTTATATGATGCAACAAATATGCTTTTGCTTCTAGTGATCACTGTCTGCGTCCATTTGATTGATCCAGAATGGGATTAAGTACCTTGTTAAAATCTTCCCCTAGAATATCCCTTTCCCTAAAACTTCCTAAATCCCTAAAAAGAGATTAAAAAAAAAAAAGCTTGTCCTTTATTGGGAGCATATACACAGTGGCTAAGGTGAGAAGTTTACCTTTCAAGGACCCCTTAATTAAAATATATCTGCCCTCCGTCTTTGAGTTGTGCAGAAACAATAAAAGAGAAGTGTTTAGCAAAGATTATTGCCACCTTTCTTCTATTAGATTGCCCTGGAGAGATGTGTGGTGGCTGTGTCCAAGAAGTATTCAGGTATTTAATTTTTCTTCAAGTCGTAAATACTGGGGAAATTCTATTTCAGTGAGCAGACTTCCCTTTTCCTTTTTGTTGGATTGTTCACCCCTTAAGTATATTTTATCCATAGAGAGTTAAATATCCTGTGAGCTAAAGTTTTGATCCTTAAGGTCACTATTTAGAAAAGGTACTTTGTTTATCTGTTGATTTTATCTAAAGTCAGTGCTATTCTTCCAGCCAGTGATCTCTCCCTTTCCATATAACATTCTATATTCATCAGCTATTAGACTGAGTCTTTATGGGAGAAGAATGACTGACTGTATTCTGGCAAGTGGAAAATGTTTCCTTAGCCCTCATCAGAACAAATAGTTGTCCAGAGTTTCTCTTCTCATTGGATGCCTTTATTAAATGCCTACTGCAGGTTGTTAGCTTCCTGAGCAAGTCAAGACCACTCGTCTTTGGAATTTCTCCTTCATTGGTGAAGGTTTGGAGGCTTATTAGAGGGCAGTACCAAGTGGCACATTCCCAAGTCTGTCTCACATTGTAAATTGAATTCATTTATGTTCTAGTCTTGCTATTGGCAGACTACTCCATCGAGTGGCTATATAAAGAGAATAGTCTCCTGATTTACAGCTTGCCATGTTAACTTACGGCATAAAGGTCAGGTCTGAGCAGAGAACAAGCTACTAGTTTTCCCTTTAGATTCTCTTCCCATTCCCAGGATGTCTCGTCCCATCCCAGTCTTCCTTGAATCTGTGCCAGGCGATAGCAGTGTTCTGAATGACTGTCTAGATCCTGGCTCTAGGAGCCATCAGATGTTCCTCGATAATCCAGCAAAGTTGTCGTATGCCAATCAATTTGTCTGAAGAGCGGAAAAAGATTGATGCACTTTGTATCCGCCGCAAATCAACGTGTATAATTTAGCGCTTTGTTTAAAAAAATACATAAAAGGAAATTTTGTTACTTAAACTAGAAAAAAATCTCTCCTGGGAGCCTGAGATACTGCTCTTCATTATGATATCATTGGCATGAACATTAAAAGCTGGTTTGAACTAGCAGTGAGCATGTAATTATAGAGCAGCTGCAGCAGAACGCATCCCATTGATGCCTGAGCCTGGCAGCTGTGTGTGTAAACTCAAATTACCACAACTCTTCCACAAACATGGAATTAGTCATTCTCCTGGGAAATGGGGTCTGATATTTTTAAAATGACTAGGCTGGTCTTAATGAAGACAGAAGTCTGTACACCACATTGGTTGGCAGAATTGCCTGCAGTGATTGGTTAAGACAGTGAGCGCTTCCTAGTCCAGCTCTATAGTCACTGTATTATCCCAATATTTTAGTCATATCTAAATACCTGGAGATACTGACAAAGCCTGAAGGGCCATAAACCCCTAATTTGCCTGCTGTTTTCTTCTCCATGCCTGCTGTGGATAGACAGCTGGACATGGGTAGCATTGAAATAACCTTCTGGTTATTTCTTGTTTAAACTATAGCGACTTACTTGTAAGTCATCTAAGTAAACTAAGTGCTTTTACATATGAAACTCTGCAACATATGTAACAAGTCGATTAAGTGATGTTTAGCCATGTATTCTACAAGCTAACAGGATCCCAATTTTTGTCAAATATACGAGAATCCATTGTTCTAGCGTACGGAAAAGATAATAGTTCATATGGCTAAGATAAAAGCAAGAGACTGTCAGTTTAGTAAAAACTAACACACAGATTTCTGAAACCTTTTATTAGCTTGTCCTGTGGTTGAATTAACATGAACTTGACTATAGCTCTAACTGTACCGAGAGCAACCTCCTCCTACTCCTAACCATATTTTAAAGCGAGTCTTGCTTTGCACAACTGACCTCTAAATGAAGCTTTTGAAATGTATTGTGATGGGAATTAGGAACCGAAACAATGACAGGCTGAAAGACCTAATAGGAAGTTTTTTCTTTTGATTTCTGGTACTGAATGTTTTGACAAGTTGAGGGTGATATCTTCTATTATGAAAATCAAATTGTTTATAAAAACACCATGTGCAAGTGTGTCTGATTATATAAAGGGGACTGTTTAATTAAAAAGGCCTTGCCAGCTAGTTTAAGCCCCATATTTAGGTTTTATTTCTTGTTTTTATTTATTTAAAAAAAAAAAAAAAAGCTTTCAAAACTTTAAAAAATAGAAATAGTTTGTTTGGGTTTAAACATTTCCCAGTTTGAAACCCACACGTTGGAGCACAGGAATAAGAAAAGTGACTGGGACTATTACTCTGCTTTTATTGCTCGAACTGAGTGAAGTGAAGAAAATGGGTGTAGATGATAGTAAACTAGACGGTATGTTCTTTCAACTTCACTAATCTGTGGCGGCACAGGTAACCATTTGTCATTTAAAAATAATTTTTAAAGCAGCCACTGGCCTTTCAGTACTTCAGATTGGCCATCTCTCGCTGACACGCACACTTTATTAAACTCTTCACTTGGCCATAAATGCAAGCAATGCAGGTAATTGCTTGGGGTCTCACTTAGTTTCATGATCCAGTTACCTCCTTTGCTTTCAGCAGCAGGCAACTCCCAACTCAAGTTTTAATTTTCCCCTTCTCTCCTCCTAGAGCCCCATCCCAAAGGGGGCCTAAAGGAGAAAGACCCCTACCCATTGTTGGGTCCCCATGGTGAGTTCATTGCTTGGGGGCTTTCCGTTGCAAAGCCGTTCTTGATTACATAAATAGATGAGATAGGACTGAATTTCTTCATTGTGGTAATCTTTAGATGTAGATTTGGAGAGAACCATTAAAATGTACATGATATGAGACATCTTGTCTGCCTTAAAACCTTAACTTTTAGTAGCAGCAAATTTCATTTTAAGGCTTTTAAAGATGAGCCTCTCTGGTCTGAAATCACCAGTTTGATGTTTTACCTTATCAATAAAACGTAAGCCTGGAATCACAGCTGAAGATGAGATGGCATATTGTAGCTATAAGTGGCATATTGGATGAGATCCTCATTAAAAATTGATCCCACAGTCAGGTAATAGACGTTGTAAAGTTCTATGCTATGCTTGTAAGTTTGTGCATACATTTTAAGTACACTTAAAATTACCAACCAGAAGAAACTCAAACTGTTTTCCACCTTGGTTTTATGAGAATCCCCACTTTTCCCTAATCATTCTGTAGCTGGTGACCACTGGTGACACCCTCCTGCATAAGGCTGGTTCCACTGATTACTTTGCCCATCTTGCTTCCTTAAAGTAGGTGGGTTGTGCCATTGTCATGGATGATCACTGCCACACTTAGCAAGAAGACGGTGCTGACCATATGCCTTTGAAAGTAGTTCCTTTAGCTTGTTTATATCATGTTGGGAGGACTAACCGATAATGCAGCAATCCATGTCCACACGGCAGCTAAACCAAGTTGAAAAAGCTTCTGTTGTAGGGCTTAAACATGATTCTTTAATACTGCTGTAAAACCTGTAGACAGGCTTGTAGTGGCTGTAGACTGTTCATCAGCTTTAAGCAGTGCCTAACGCTGCTATCACATGGACAGGGCTACAGGACGTTGAGCATAAATGAAAGAGAAGGTATTGGAGTACAAGGCTGCCAAAAGGAGAGTTGGACAAAACCCCCTCCTATTCTTTTACCTCTTGTGCTCCCTGAAAAGTTATAGTAACCCCGAAGGAAAGTTGGCTGATTGGCAAAACAGGGTTAGCAAAGAGGATGAGTGAAAGGGACAAGAGTGAAGGGGTATCCTTTCTCTTGTTGCTTTTACAGCTCTGAGGATCCTGGTCCATTTTGCTTTCCCTGCCATGCTCTCTTACACTGAGGTTTTTTGTGGCTGCCAGCCCTCCAGCCAAGAAAAACTGGATAGCCCTCTCCCCTGGGGGCACATCAGTGAAGAACATTAATTACCTAGAGGAGATACCATAGATCAGTGATACTCAGCCCTCAGTGGTTCAGGAGTCAAATTAGCGATCAGCATTACCAAAAGTGTGAATTCATTGTTTCATTTACTACAGTACTATATATTAATATTTAACAGATTTAACAGAGACCCATTAAAGAGCCACTTGTGGCTCGAGAGCCTCAGGCTGAGTATCACTGCTGTAGATGTTCTGCACCTCCAGGGACTGACAGTGCTGCTCTTTGAGTAGTTTCTCAGGCGTGGCCAGGCTGCTGAGTGAGAGGAGAATTACTTTAATCTTTTTAAAGTCCTATTTTCAGGTTTGCCATTTGAGCTATAATGGGGAACTGCTGGATCTCTGGGATAGCAGGATAAAGAATAAGTCTCTCTAAAAGTGCAGGCCAGTAAGGGAGGGAGGTGGCTTGCTCATTTTCCAAACATAGACAGATTTCTTGCTTCAGTAATGGCAATACTGAAGCATTTGTTTTGTAGGGGGACAAGATGCTGAACATTTGACCCTAAATATAAATGACTTTTGCCCAGAGCCTGTTGCTAGACTTTGAGCATCACAGTTCAAAGGACTGAAATATCAAAGTATTTTGACTTGGAGTTTATTGGAGTAGAACTTGGTATAGATCTGATGTTCAAATCCATGTTTCTGTGGCTTTTCTAAGAAGGCTGTTTGTATGTGACCTTAATATGTTTTCTCCCCTCTCTTCTAGCAGCTGTGAAGTGGAATGCCATGGCCAGTTCCTCGGACAGTGAAGATGACAGTTTCATGGCTGTGGACCCAGAAGAAGCAGTGGTGGAAGGGACAATGGAGCAAGATGATGAGCCGCATGCTGAGCTGGAGGTTGAGGAGACCAGGCATAACAGATCAATGTTGGAGCTGCCAGAAGAGGTTTTGGAATATATCCTGTCCTTCCTCTCACCATACCAGGAGCACAAAACTGCTGCCCTTGTCTGCAAACAGTGGTATCGACTTATCAAAGGTACAAACTCCAGCAGTGAGAGCTTTTATCTTTTCATTTGTGGAAAGATCTGTTGGTTTTCCCATCCAGCGTTTTTGCTTTGTTTTTAAAACTCAGCTCTTACTGTTGCTTACCTTTCCCTTCATGCATTAATCTGGATGCTGCAGGGTCTTGCTGTGCTTACAGAATTAGTGCCAGAAGAATAGCTAAAGCTGTTTGCTTCGTTCTGTGCAGGCAGGGCTAGCAGCACAAGCACTGCAGAGTGAAGTCTCTTATCTATTATAGAAGCATGGGCTGCTGGGTTTGCTTAGTGGTCTCTGGCTAAGCTGGCAGACTCTATGTACTGTGCTTGTCAAAACCGTCACAATAAAACAAGCCAGCTGACCACTTCTGTAGTACTCCCAGGTATTGGTATATGCACTGTTGCCCGCCTTGTATTCATGTGCCTCTCCTCCATTCACTGTAGCCCCTTATTGATTCCAGGACTCCCTGTCTAATGTGGCTGCACATATTGCTGCATAATTATGTTCCAGAATCTAAGGGCAGGTCTTGCTGGCGGTTGACAAGAGTTACGCAAGCTATGCAGAGTAGCTTGCGTAACTCCTGTCAACTTTGTTACTCCACTTTAGCACGCGGTCTCCTGTGCGCCGTGCCAACGGGAAATGCGTTCCTGTCAATGCAGCGCTACGCTTTTTATGGAAGTGATTTTAATAGATCGACTTCTAGATTGATTGAGCATGTCTTCACTGCCACTCAGTCGATCTGGAAAAATTAATCTGGCAGTGGCGAATTTGCCGCTGTCAGTGTGTACATAGCCTAACTGGTTAAAAGAGGAAACAAAGGATAGGAGTAAATGGTCAGTTTTCAGAAGGAGAAAGGTAAATAGTGGTGTCCCCCAGGGGCCTGTGCCAGGACCAGTACTGTTCAACATATTTATAAAGGATCTAGAAAAAGGGGTAAACAATGAGGTGGCAAAATTTGCAAATAAAACAAAACTACTCAAGATAGTAAACTCCAAAGCAGACTGCGAAGAGTTGCAATGGAGTCTCTCAAAACTGGGTGACTGGGAAACAAGATGGTAGATGAAATTCAATGCTGATAAATGCAAATATAATGCACATTGAAAAACGTAATTCCAACTATACATACAAAATGATGGGGTCTAAATTAGCTATTACCACTCAAGAAAGAGATCTTGGGGACATTGTGGATAGTTCTCTGAAAACATCCGTTCAGTGTGTTAGGTTTTTTTGACTGCCATTGTAATGTTGGGAATCATTCAGAAAGGGATAGATAATAAGACAGAAAATATCATATTGCCTCTATATAAATCCATTGTCCTCCCACATCTCGAATACTGCCTGCAGAGCTGGTCGCCCTATCTCAAAGAAGATATATTGGAATATAATAGAAAAGGGCAACAAAAATGATTAGCGCTGTGGAACAGCTTCCATATAAGGAGAGGATTAATAAGACTGGGACTTTTCAGCTTGGAAAAGAGACAACTGGGGGGAATATGATAGAGATTTATAAAATCATGGCTGGTGTGGAGAAAGTAAATAAGGAAGTGTTGTTTACTCCTCATAACACAGGAACTTGGGGCCAATGAAATTAATAGGCAGCAGGCTTAAAGCAAACAAAAGGCAGTACTCCTTCACACAATGAACAGTCAACCTTTGGAATGCCTTGCCAGAGGATGTTGTGAAGGCCAAGATCATAACAAGGTTCAAAAAAGAGCTAGATAAGTTCCTGGAGAATAGGTCCATCAATGGCTATTAGCCAGGGATGGGTAGGGTTGCAAAACCATGCTCTGAAGTGTCTCTAGCCTATGTTTGCCAGAAACTGGGAATGGGCACCGGGATATAACTTGATGATTACTTGTTCTGTTCATTCCCTCTGACGCAGCTGGCATTGGCCACTGGCAGGATACTGGGCTAGTATGGTTGTTCTTATGTTCTTCAAGCAGCACAGCATTCATCTCCTCATCTGAAACACTCACCCTCTGTGGTTATGTGATGTGCAGTCGCTTGCTTGTTCTTGCAGTTACCATGGCTTAAAGGTATAAAGGCGAAGCCTGGAATGAAGTAGAAATCAGTGATTCACCCTAGACGAGAATGTGGGAGAGATGCGCTGTGTACAGCAAGGATGAGTAGCTTCAGGCAGCATGGCATTTGAGTGACTACTTAGTTTTTAACTCCTGGGAGTGTGGTGGGGGGAGTTGTTTCGCAGACATGTCATTTTAGCAGTTGCTATTGATTATAGCGAAAGAGTGTAGTTGCTAACCTGTACCCTGCAGAGCAGAGAGGGTCACTTGAGGTAAATGCTTTGTTTATTTTCTAATGCTTAATTTTTCCTGTTTGTGAGGATACCTCTGCTTTGAAATCATATAATTCTGGTCACATTTCCTGTGGCGCCTACTGGGGACCAACTGCCCAGGGATGTAGGGTTTTAGTTTGAAAACTTCCTGCAACAAATCCAGGAGTATGATACTTCTGGGGTTTTTTTCCTGCACAGGTCTTTGTAAGAATTCTTGGGAAAGATCTCTTGTCAAGTTCTACCATCTCCACTGTTGTAGATTTCAAGGCCAGAAGGGAACATGGTGATCACCTAGTCTGACCTCCTGAAAGCAATACAATTTTCCCCAAAAATTTCTAATCAGATCTTTTAGAGAAACATCCAGTCTTGATTTAAAAATTCGGTGATGGAGAATCCACTACAGCCCTTGGTAAACTGTTCCAGTAGTTAATTACCCTCACAGTTTTTAAAATAAATAAATAAATAAATAAATGGCACCTTATTTCCCGTTTGAATTTGTCAAACTTCAACTTTTAGCTATTGGATTGTGTTATACCTTTCTCTGCTAGATTGAAGAGCCCATTATTAAATATTTGTTCCCCATTTAGATTGTTCAATAAGTTGAAGAATCCTCCTATTTTTGCTGGAGATGTGGACCCATGACAACTGTTAAGGGCTGGGTTCTAATATCAGGTATATCGTATATCTTTAAATTGCTCCTGCCCAAATGCTGGAGATAGATGGTTGTGGCCATTTAAAGGCCAGATGGAGGAGTCTGCTCACTAGGCTGGACATGAGTGAAAAGAACCTCCCGTCAGTGATATCTGCATGCTGTGTTCTTCATAATGTGTGTGAAGCGAAGGGGGAGAGGTTCCCCCAGGTTTGGGCTGTGGAGGCAGAAAGACTGGCCACCAATTATGAGCAGCCAGATGCCAGCAATATGCTGAGAGCTAACGGTGGAGCGCTTTGCATTAGGGAAGCATTGAAAACCAGGTTCTGCAATGAGATGCGAGCAGGAGTTAATAGTCTCTTCTGAAACCAACATTACGCTCTGTCTACGCTGACGCAAAATGGACCCAATAAAATCGAATTAGGCACTACGCCACTTGCGAAGGTGGTTTTATTATGTTGACTTTTGCTGCGGTTTAAGTCGTCGGAACTGCCGTACCAGTGTAGACGCAGGCTTTCGGACATCGACCTCCATTGCCAGTGTAAACCAGGCTGGACAGAGACCGGGAGTGCTGGTGCCACCAGCCTAGTCTTGGAGACCCTGGACCTGCTCCTGTGGAACAGTGTGGGTCCTAGGGACCTGGCCCCGAAAGCAGTCACTCCCAGGAGACTGATTACAGGCTGGGGCATAGACCAGACTGGGTGACTCCGTGACCGTGCATAGTTGAAACTTGAATCTTGCCCTCAATGAGCTCTTCTCTTGGTAGACAAACCTGGTATTTGTGTGCTAATATTAAGATTCTCTTGGAGCTAAATCCTCTTTTGTATCAGTACTGTGGCTTGGTACAGGGGGTTTTGTGGATGCTGGCAGGAGCAGATGTTCCCAGGCCATGGAACATCTGCCAAGCTGCTCAGTGGCAGCTACTGCAGCCCTGACTGAGACTTCAGTAGACCCTAGACCCTTCTTCTTCCATTGGGGCAATGTCTGGTGCATCCCCCATAGCCCATCCCAGATCCCTCAGAACAAATCCTTACCCCACACACATAACAGCAGCTCTGGTTCTGGTCCTGCTCTATGTGGGGACCTTTGTGGCCACAGGCAAAGAGGCTAAATTTTCCCCCTCGGTAATGTGAGAAATGAACAGATTTTAATTAAGGCATGTTGTAACATGAATATTTAATTGTAAATTTATTGTAAAATGTTGCCCAATAGCAGCCAACATGCTCAGAGAACTTCATTATAGTGTATTGCGACTCCGCAAAGGTTCATTGTTACAAACAGGCAGATGCTCATCTGGCGAAGAAGCAGCTGTGCACAGATGATACGCATGGAGATTAGAACACTGCAGGGTTGCCTGGCAGCATAGAACACAGGCATTGTTTATCTTAAAGCACATTATTTTTTATAATGCCTGAAAGCGTACTAAGCACTTATTCACCACCAACGCAAACAAATATTTATATACACCAGGCATCTCTGGCATCTATCTCTCACTGTGTCTCTCTAGCATCTGGCTCCAGTGGTATTGCAATGTCTTTGAGGGAAGTTCGTTGGGTTTGTCACTATTACACTTTGCTTCTTTGTCGGTATGCTTAGGTCGTTCACCAGCCTGTATCCCCCATGTTTCTCCCCTGCAGAGACCCTCCTTAACTGTAGTCTAGGCATTTGGCAAACTGACCTGTAATCCTCCAAACCTCCACGTTCTCACTGTCTTCAGCTGTTGAGCCCTCTGACCTATTTCTGACTCTTCAGCTTATGCACTTGCTTCTGAATCAGACTAGTCAGCCATATTCCAGTACTGGTAATCCACCCTCATTAGCTGTGGGTTTTGGTCAGGGAAGGATAACTGATGTAGACAACGTGTATATGATTAGATTTCACAAAGGATTTATTCTGTCATCAAGCTGAAGTTGAGAAGTCTTAAAAACAGAAATACTGTGCAGATCATTTATAACTGGTTACCTCCTTTGGTCCCCACTCACTGGCTTTGAGTTGTCTGTCTTCTGCCCTCTTTAACCCTCTGTAGACTTTCACCGGAGTAGTTATAGTCCTGTCAAAATGCAAGGACTCACTTTCTGATCATTAACCACCTTCTTAAACCATCCATGCTTCTCCTTTCTGACCAACCTTATGACATCCATTAATTAAACTGTAATTAACCTTCGGTCATTTTCTTCTAGTCCTTTGAGGCTAACCATGGCCTGGTATTGCAAAAAGGAGCAGCAGCTGAGTGTGCCTGGCTTCTAGGAGAAATAAGTACAAACTACAGTTTATCCGTTGCTCCCATAGCCATGGTATTTGTCATACTGAGTTGGACCATTTGCTCATCAAGACCAGTGACTTGACCCATGCCTAATTTAGGTGGTTTGTTTTCTTCTGAAAATTGTGCAAAGCTGATTATGGAGGAACAACTTCTTCCTAGTCTTGTGATAATCACTTTATGCTAGAAGGGTACTAAAGTATTGTTTTCTTCTTTCTCTAGGTGTGGCACATCAGTGTTATCATGGCTTTATCAAGGCGGTCCAAGAAGGAAATATTCAGTGGGAGAGTAGGACATATCCCTATCCTGGAACCCCAATCACACAGCGCTTCTCGCACAGTAAGTACCCATTTAGAAAGGAAATATGAACTCTGCTCATCCAGTAATTCAGCATTCCACCTCTAGCAACTACTGTCACGTTTGCAGAGAATTTATAATACAAGGTGTTTGTACTTTGATCCAAGATGTAGCAGTAGTGTACATCCCTGTAATTTGGTAAAAGTTAAACGTATGTGTGTAATATATTTTACTGACAACATAAACAGTATACAAGTGTATGAATTCATGATAAGCCGTTTGTTATTGACAACACTCTGATTCTAAGTTGAGGAAAAGTGACTGACTCAAGGAGCACAACTCCTATTGAAAGCCAGTGTGACGTGTGCTTCTAAGACATTTATTCTCTTTTGAAAACCGCACCCTTAGACTTTGACTAATTATCTTCTTAAATATTCAGTCCCTCTTAGCTTTCTGCAGTCAAAATGACAGAAGCTTCACTTTGAGTTGGGTGCAGTGACAATGGTGTAGCCTATACATGGCAGCCGGATGGGCACCTGCGGGTTTCTGGAGTAGATAAGGTTTACATATTTCTGCACTCTTTGGAGGAAGCCAAGCTGTATTTTACTTCATATAAAGCATGCAGGATTGCAGATTACAGGTATTGATGCAGTCACATTTTGATATGGATATGACATGTTCATAGAAGCCAATGACACCTGATGCTTCTTAGTTTAGGAGTGAATCTTTGCCTTTAACTTCTAAATTTCTATAACACATTGAAAAATGTTCACATGCGGGGATGTAAATGAAATTATTATTCATTTGTATTCCAGTAGCACCTAGAGGTGGGAGTGGTCGGATTCCAAGAGCCAGCAATCATAAAATGTTCATATTCCCAAGTAATTTATTAAGTGAGCGATGCACAGAATGTGGATCCACTTGCCTAAGCAAGCACATGCAACATTGTGGGAGATTGTGGTGGAATCATGAAAAGTTTTATTGTCCCACTTTAAAAACAAAACAAAACCACACAACTTGGAGCTCAGTTTTAAGTACCAATGCTAGTAAATCACCTGAAGATGACTTGCACACTGTTCTTAAGTCTGTCCCTCACCTGTGGCAATATTTACTAAGAGCCTTTAGTAGCCAGGCTAAGGGGACAGCCAGGGAATTACAAACAGGTTTTGGGTGAAACTCACCAAACCCAATAAAACCCCCTGCCAGAGCAAAAATTAAAGAATATTTTACTAAAAATAAGATGTGAAAATACCCACAATTTCCTCTTTTTCAGTAGAGAGGCCTGTTCTGGTATATTTAGGGGTGCAGACAGACACTCTGGCATCCTTCTCTAGGCAGTAAGTGGACAGTGAGCTTGTTTCATGAAAAGGGATCTCAACCAGGCATGGTTGAAAGTGCTGGAGTGAACTTTGTGTGAGAGAAGCTTCTTTAGTTGAGAGGATAACTTGGTAGTTAAGTTTAGGCTTCAGAATGTGTCTTATGATGTTTTATACATAACCATTTGTTCCCGTCTCTCACACTGCTTTTTATTTGAATCTCTGTTCTTTCTTCAATAAATTCCTTTCCATTTTTAACTGAATTCAAGGGCTGTGAATAATACAGGAGTGATGATCTAAGGTAAAAACAGGTACACTGTTCCTTTGGGAACAGAGGATCTGGGATTTCTGTGGGCATCCAGTGATCAGGAGTTGGATATCACGGGAGGACACTTTGAAGGGATTAGGGGCCTGGGTTGCATCTGTTGTCAGCGTGCAAGGCAAAGACAGGGCTGATGTAGCCCAGAGGGGAGAGTGAGTGGTTGACATGCTGGTTGTGTTAGGGAGCTAATGTCTAGTTAGTTAGACAAGAGTCCCTCATGCAGGAGGCAGGTAGTTATAACATGACTCTCATCCATGGGTGCCCTAAGAAGTGTCACAGTAGTATCTGCTTAAATTTACATCCCATGCACCAGTCTAACCCTCTGTGCGTTGAGGGGTTTTAAATGAGGCTTTTCAGTCAGAGAAGCTGTTTAATTGAAGTTGGTTGTTGCTGTCCTTGATCAGCTTTTTGGACTGTGTCTTAGTGTGGGTGAAGAGAGAGCACTGGTTCTTGACTTCCAAATAATCAATCCTTCTGTATTTTTGAAGATGCCAACATTAAGACTGGGAGGAAAATATAGATTTTTTTTTTTTTTTTTAAGTTTGTGTGGGTCTGATTTTTGCATAGTGTATCATAAAACTCAAGCAATCTTTAATCATACAACTTTTGTCTTGATCAGAAAAAATAAGAACCTGTTATATAAATGTAGTACAATCCAAAAATATATAATTAAAACAGATCAGTGACTCATCTAGTAAAAAATAAGTGATTGATGCAGTCTCGTAGCTACATCAAAAGGTTATGGAAAACAGCAAAGGACTGTAATACGTTATGCCAGAAAAATTGATCCCTCAATGGAATATTTGGTTCTGCAGTGACTTCTAAATGCTGAATCTTTTTTCTCAGTAGTGAAGCATATTACTAGAACACTGGCTAGTAACTGTCAGGGAAGATTCTGAATAGCTGTCAGTAATCCAGGTGGTATGATTTTGTTGTTTTGTGATTTTGATAACTTGGGGTCATTAAAAACCCAGAGGCTGCTTTTGGCCTGGTGACTTTACTAAATTCCAGCTCTGGTAACTGTGGTTTGCTTCCCTAAATTTTAGGTGCTGGTGGCAGTCATTTCTTTGCCATGTCTGTGTGCTTTTAAACAGCTGCTGTATTGCACATAGCAATTGCAGCACTTCAAAGGTGAGGGAAGGAATCTGCATAGATAACGTATACCAGTTTATTATAGTGCTTTGGGATCCTTCACAAAGGAAACCATGATCTATAAAGGCCTATCCTTACCCTTCAACAGGTAGGTCCACTAGGAAGACTACACAGAGACATTTGTAGTAATATTTTCATTTGGAAGGTGGTGGCGAAATGCAAGTTTGTAGATAGAGCACACTGAGTTAATTGATGCACTTTGTTGTGTGTGTTGTATTTAGTAAAGTTAAAAAGTTGAGCCCTTCCTTTGCTATGAAGGGCTTTGTGTATTGAATCCAGTCTTCTCTGTTATAGTCCGCTGATCTTATGCTGGCTGTCTCTCAAACTACTATATGAGAAGCTGTGATACAGCATAGAAGTAAAAGACAAAATTTAGAGAGAACAGTGTTTAAAATAAGATAACTTCGTATTGTTGATCTGTCTCTACATATTAAAATATAATGTTTTTTTTTTTACTATTTTTCTGTTTTATTTATGGTGGTAGTGGTGATGGTGGATTTTCATAAGCCCCTAGGATTTTTAGGATCACAAATCCTCTTGACTTTCCGTGGGACTGGTGCTCCTAAATCTTAGTTGCTTTTGAAAATCTGTCCTATGGTTCTCAAATTCTCATGCATCTGTCCTGCAAAAAGCTCGAAGCACAGCTACTTCCAATGGACCTCATCTTTCACCCTACTTGGTGGATGGATGCTGGCCCTTTAAATATGTAGAACTGGAATTTTCAGTTGTACTGTCAGTTTTGTATAAATTGAGCTGCCTTCCTTTTCCAGAAGCTTTAAATGGTTTGCTAGAGAGAGGCAGGAAAGCACAGTTGAAATTATTTTGGTCTCTGATTAAAATACATACTGTGTGGACGTCATGGTGCCTGTCTGGCTGGCTTGTTTTTAAATCCAAATAGAGGAGAAGAATGCTGCCACCTCCCTTCAAAAAATAATAAATTGGCTGCAGTATGATGCTGCTTGCAAGCAGCAGTTGCCAAAAGTTTGCCTTGGGTGGAGGAAATAATTCCAATAACTCTTAACCTACCACTGATTAGCAAATGATTGCTTTGGTTTCCCCTTATCTCTTTGTAGGTGAATTCAGGGAAATTACTCGTATATGCATCTCTTCATTTAAATAGCACAAGATATGGGAGGCTAGAAATTGATCTGATGGGTTAGTACGCTGGCCTTTCACCTGTAGAGACTGGGGTTAGAATATACATTGAGGCCTGGTCTACACTGGCAGTGGAGGTCGACGTAACGTCGCTTATGTCGAACTCCTCAAGTATGCGTCTACACTAGCACGTTAGTTCTGTCAATTCAAAGCATGGTAAAAGTCGACCTAATAAAACCACCTCCGGCGCTCCACGGACTGCAGATGATGTGTGACAGCCTGCAGCAATCGGGAATTGTTCCGCTCTATGGCTTGTAGCAGGGCAGCCTCAGTGACATCGCTGTTTTCTGTGCTTCGGCTCCTCTCTCACCTTTGAAAATACTCCAGAATAAGCCACGAGGTATTTGTGATGCTCACAATGATAGTGCAGAGCTGAGCGGGCTCCATGTCTCTGCAGCAATACGCGGCATACACAAACAGCGCGAAAACCTGTTTCCTGTTTGTTTGGGGCAGGAAGGGAGGGGTAAGGAGCGTTGCATCAAGGGATGATGAGAATCTTCCCAATAGCCTCCAGTGCTAGCTGCACTGTGGGATAGCTACCCACAGTGCACTGCTTTGAATGTCGACCCAACTGTGGCAAGTGAGGACATATGAGCCCGGCGCAAGGAGTGTGGCGTGATCACGCTCCTGCGACTTCTAAAATTCGGCAGGTGAAAGTTAATTTAAAGTAAATCGACTTCACTCTGCAGTATAGACATACCCTGAGTCACTATGTGAAAATGAAACGTCGTGTTGTCCTAGTCCCTATCAGACGTGTGCTTCCATCACAAACCACTGCAAAATTTGGCAGTCTCTGCTTAGGAGAGGTCCAGGACTGTATAGCAAATATTGCTTCAGGTCATCATCAAGGTGAACTGGCAGAGCTTGGGAAATGGCACAAGCATCATCCTTGCATTATATTGTGTATCATATTATCCACCCTAAGATTGATCCCAATACTAATTCTATTATTAGTAATTTGTTTGCATTCTAATGCAATTCAGTAATTTTCTTTGAGTGGGTGTGGTGGACGTTATGCCCTTTCCTAGTATTCTAAGAAGGAGAAATGGCAAAAATATTTGATTACACTCACTGCCTTTGAAGACACTGTAAGCATGTATATGCATATAGGTGTGCGTGCATGCGTGCCAAATGATTATGCTCTGGGTAAGATGTTGACTTGGACCATTGTCTCTGCATGTTCCATATCTGCAAATCCCCAGTTCCTACTGTGTGGTCAGATAATGCACTGGAGTTTCCCGTGAAAGCCAAGGGCATTAGAACTGTTGGCCTTTCTGTGGGCTTTCAATAGAGGAAGCAGGTGATCTGCATGACAAGTCACAGGTCAGACAATGGAGCATTTCTGAAAGGAGAAGACGGGTTTCATTGCTTCCCCTGCTGAGTGGAGTTATTGTGTGTCAGTGGTTGAATGTACTGTTTTATTACATCTCATTTATTCAGGCCTAGTGGCTCTCCTTAGTGGGATGAATATGACTGGTGTGTCTATGGGTGGGCTGTGTTAAAAAGGGGCATTGACACTATAAATATATCACTGAGATAAAGAATTATGGCAGGGGCATTTGATTGGTAAAATCCAGGGGACATCTTTACCCTTTTACTCGTACTGAATAAACGGTTGAGTTCAGAATAAATCCTGTGAGCAGTGACCTACCCTATAAGTATCTCCTCTGGTTACCAGAGTGTGAGCATCACTCCACTTACTCCCTTTACTCCACATTTCCCTTTCTTCTTTTCTGTCGCTGCTATTTTGTCTCCAGTTACCTCCACCCAAATGTTCATTAATTCCATAACTTGTGATTTAGTGGAAGGGAAGGGCTGGTGCAGTTTCCAAATACTCTGTGTCCTCCTCAAGTTTTACGTCAAAGGCGAACAAATATCCGAGTTCATCGAAGCTGCAAAGACAGAGCGCTAGTATTGTAAACTCTACAGCTCCAGTGAACTGTGGCAACCTCAGATGTTCTTTTCTTTTCAGCCTTCTTTCCTCCCTGGGGGGATTACCACCCTCCTGTGCATTGTTGCTCTTTTAGCTTTGCTTCCCTTGTTTTGCAGGTTATTTACGATGGTGCTTGGTCTTGAACTTTCATATCTATTGCTCAGGTTTTGTTTGCATAATTAGAGCTACTCCCTCACTTCTGTATTAGATCATTAACCACTTGCTGATTTACATCATAGACTGACTGGCTGGCTGAACTTTGACGCTCTCATTTGGTTTTCTACTGTTCTATCCCCGTCCATTGTAAGAACAACAATTGGTGCTCCCAGCAAACCCCAGCTGATGCCCTTTAGAGTTCCCAATGCTTGGAGCACGTCACTCTTGCTGTACATACATTTTTTTTGTGGGGTATGATTTACAACTTGACTTTTTTCTGCTAGATTTTATTTTCCCTTGGAGATTTCTTGAGTGTGTACTAAAATAGAGAGAGATTTCGGAGAGTGCCACCTCAGGGGGACAGTTCTGATATAGGGGTGGGTGGGTGTGTGTGTGTGTGTGTGTGTGTGTGTATTTAATATGTTTGTATATGTTAAATTATATTAAATACATGTTTGTATATTTATATATATATTTATATGTTTATATATTCGTATTGCTATCACTTTGTTCAATGCAGTTCTATAGAACTTTGGATTTTCTGGAAACTTCACTACTGGATATAAATTCAGTCAGTGAATCCTGATAGAAACTTCAGTGGCAGTTCTCAGTGCCATCTGTTTTGGAGAGGGATGGTTTTGCTTTTTGAAATGGTGTGTCCAAAATGTAATCAAGCTTTGGAACAGCAGATGGGCATTCTAAGCCATTTACTGACATGACTGCCCATCTTCATGGTATGATGTTTCAGTGGAGAACAGACCCATAGAGTGGATACTTCATTAATCATAAATTTCAAGGCCAGAAGGGATCATTGTGACCATCTAGTCTGACCTCCTATATAACACAAGCCATAGAATTCCTCCAAAATAATTCCCTGAGCAAATCTTTTAGAAAAACATCCAATCTTGAGTTAAAAATTGTCAATGATGGAGAATCCACCACGACCCTTGGTAAATTGTTCCAATGGGTAATTACTTTCACTGTTAAAAATGTACACCTTATTTCCGATCTGAATTGTCTTGCTTCATCTTCTGGCCATTGGATCATTTTATACCTTTCCCTGCTAGATTGAAGAGCCCATTATTAAATGTGTCCCCCATGTAAATACTTATAGACTGTAATCTAGTCACCCCTTAACCCTTTCTTTGTTAAGCATAACAGATGGCACTCCTTGAGTCTATCACGATAAGACATGTTTACTAATCCTTTAATCATTCTCATGGTTCTTCTCTGAAACCTCTCCAATTTGTCACAATTTATCTCCAATTTATCACAATTTAGATTGTGCCTGTTGCAGAGCTCCAAGTGCTTGTACAATATTAAAAATACACAATCGAATCCAATACCCTGTCTAGCAAGGCCCACAAACACAATATAAATTAAATACCAGGAAATAAACTTCTCCCCACCTCCAACCATGCCACATGCCTCTTACCAAAGCTATGAGAAAATAGATGAACCTTGCAGCATGCCATGAAGCTTAAAAATTTGGAGCTATTTCAGATCAAGAATGGCTTGAATTCCTGGGTGCAGGATCATTCATGGGAGACCCCTCCCTTTCAGACCAGGGGATGATAGCTTGATTGCAGTCGTCAAAATTGTGCATGGTGAGATGCAGTCTCTCTTGATCGATCACAAACCACTTGTAGCTTTAGAGTGAAAACCAACTCCTTAAATTTCACCCAGACCCCAGTAGGCAGCCAGTGCAGATCATGGAGTGCTGGTTTGATGTGTTCTCTGCATGAAACGTCACGTAAGCAGGCAGCTGAATTCTGCACTGTGTATGTTTCTAAATAGTCTGGAGGTGTAAGTCCCTTTTGGAGTGCATTACTGTAGACTAATCTTGAGTGGACAAAAGCCTGGATAACTGTAATGATGTCTGTCCCAGAGAAAAGAGAAACCTCACCAAGCACAGACTGGAAACAGTCTGGCAGTTTGTTAGCTGATCATCTGGATTAGCTGAGAATTTAAAATCTCTCTTCCTGCTCTTTCCTTTCCCCAGTTTGCAAGCTCAAGTTACAAACAGCAGGTGCTCAGCCTCCGACAAGGAGGCTTAATGAAAGCTCAGCTAATCTTTCCCCTGGCTTTCCCCAGCCCACCTCACCCTGACCTTTGTCTTGTCTGGGTGATCCTGTGCCAGGTAGCTGTCATTCAGGTCCCAGTCTCTGACACTGGGTTAGATGGGAGACATGGAAAAGGGTGTCTTTGCGACACTGAACTGTGAAGTAACTGTACAGGACTCATGAGCATGACAGGGAAAGGGGTCATTATAGTAAGAGAGAACAAGGAAACCCAAGACTTGGAGAGGAAAATACTTAAACAAGGAATCACGTTGGCCTCTTGCGCTAGTCGGGACAATTTAGTAGTCTGAACTTCAGAGATCATATATCCAGAATTCTTGTAGCTCCGCATTCAAACTCGGGCAGGAACAAGCCACTGTCATTTCAGGGCAGATAGGACTTATTTATAGTTTATCTGCTCTGTATGTTCTTCTTCGAGTGCTTGTGTGTGTGTGTGTGTGTGTGTGTGTGTGTGTGTCTGTAGGTCCGCTTAGCACCTCTGCAGTGGCACGTGTATGCATTGATTATAAGGGCGCTGCCGGCTCCTCCCTCCCAGAGGCCCAGGGGGGTTTTTCTCCTTCCTTTGCCACGTGGGGCCTGGGTCACTTGCTGGTGGATTCTCTATACTTGAAGTCTTTAAACCACTGTTTGAGGAGTTCAGTAGCTCAGTCATAGGTTAGAGGTCTATTACAGGAGTGGGTGGGTGAGGTTCTGTGGCCTGGGCTGTGCAGGAGATGGGACTAGATGATCATAGTGCTTCCTTCTGACCTTAAAGTCTATGAAGTTATGCCTCTCCCCCATCCCTCATTTTATCAAAAATGTTAAGGAGCAGGGGACATAATTTTAATCAATTGTTTGTCTCCTTCTCTTCCAGGTGCATGTTACTATGATGCTAATCAGTCAATGTATGTATTTGGTGGCTGCACACAGAGCAGTTGCAATGCTGCATTCAATGATCTCTGGAGACTTGACCTCAATAGCAAAGAGTGGATCCGGCCTCTGGCATCAGGTGAGAGGTGACAGATGTTGTTTAAGACCTTCGAATACTCCTCTTCTTCTTCCTTACAGTAAACTACCAAAGTTTTACCTAAGTGTCTTGTCTGTAGGGCCACACATCTTGATACTTAGCTTGCTCATACTTATCATTAGCTTCTTTAGCTAAATGCTTTCTAGGTCGTATCAATTGGGAGATGCAGAGTATTTTGGTGTCTTTCCACCCATAGAACTGTACTATGGAGCAAGATGAATGCCTTTTCTGTGGTCTTGCAAACTGTTTAATGCTACTTTGTGCTATGTAGAATGAGTGACTTGTGAAGTTGAGAGCCTGGGTTGATAGAAGTCATTGTCTCTGAGAGCTTTGAATAGCTTTGGTTGTTGCCAGTTCAGGTATTTTGAGGAGTGGATAAACATGTCTCTGCTGGTTACCCACAGCAACCAGGGAGTGTGGGAAACAAGTACACTTATGCAATCCCCATACTGTGAGCAAAAAGGACTAAAAGTTATTTCCCATAGTGGTTTTAAACATTAAAAATCTGTGTTTAAACATGTATTTTTCCATATAACTCCAATTTAAATACAATTTAAGTAGGTTTGGCAAAGGTATAACAACTGCAAAAGTAGAGGCATCTCTTTGAAATGAGATGAAAAACACATGAAATAAAACTCATTTCAGTGTGAGAAGTCCTACTATAATGAAGGCAGCCAATGGGAGAAGAGGGTTATCACTACTTATTTGTGTTATTGTAGTGCCTTGGACACCCTAGTCATGGACCAGAACCCCATTGTTCTAGGCGATGTGCAGATGCAGAACACAGACGGCCCTTGTCCTCCTCTCATGCTCACCCTGTAGAGTTGGGTGCAGATGATATTAACAATGTATTTCTCTTTAATCAGAAAATCCAGTGTCTTGTATGGAAGGGTTAAAAATAATCAGGTAGTGAGTGCTTAGACTTGAACTCAAAATGTATAAACATTTGACTTCGTGAGGAGAAGACCTGGATGTTCCAAGAGCAGCCATGAGGGTTTTTTATAGGAATGATTTGCAGATCTATTAGAAGACAATTCTCACAGTTAAAAATGGGGAGCTGATGAAGTGTCATGGTCAAGATCGTTCTTGAGGCTCAGACTACTGACTTCAGAAGTTCTTGTATTTGAAGATCTGGGAAATCTGATTGGTCTCCGATAACTAATCCTTGCAGGCGCTCAGATGGTGATGGGGCAACCTAATCAAAACGTGGGGTTTTTAATCTTACAATGCAATAACTTAACGTGTATGATCAAACTTTGACTTATTCTCTTCTTCCTCTTCTACTGTTGCAATGCTGTCCCACTCCTGAGTATGTTTAATCTGGTGAGGAGACGGGAAGACGATGTAACTGGCAGTGTTTCTTCATTGAGGCTGAATGTAATGTATGGCCTGCAGTTTTTTATCTACAAAAATGTTCCTATTGTGTTAATGAATCCAGTTACTAGCACCTAGATCTGCAACTAGATCCCTCTGTCAGTAATATGCACAGTAAAATTCCCACTGTCTTATTAACAACTAGCATTCTTAAAGAGCAAGTCCTGTGGGAATATGTCAGAGTTAAGTCCCATGGGAAGATCCCTTAAGGAAATATTTCTGCATGCTGTCATCATGCATGTACTCAGATCAGATCGCAACTGAAACTTCAGACAAGGAGTCTAGCTAAACAGAGCACACTTCTCCATCTGTCTTGAGATGAGATGACTCACCCATGCTAGTGCTTGCGGTGATTTCTTGCACATAGCTGTCTTTTGATGTCCTTGCCACAGTGTTCTCTACTGCCAGAGAAAAAGAGTAGGAAGTTAGAGGGGGCAAAAGCAGAAAAACAGAAAGAATAAGGACATTAAAGTCAAAGGCCATACATTTGAATTAGTGAAAAGAAATGACATTTAAGGCATGTGGAATTCACTGCATCTTGAAGCAGAAGTAAATAAATGCAGGTGGGCTTTAAAAGGAGAGCTCATTTTTTCAACACTTGGTTCTGTAGAGGGAAATTTAAATCCCACCCTTCAATATAAGCTAACTGCCTGTTGGGGATAGGGAGGAATCCCAACTCCCTGTTTTCCAGATCCAACTCTAGACACATTATGGGGTGAGACTTGATTTAGAATCAGGGCCTGTGAAGGAGGCCAGATACCAGATTTGGCAAACGCTTTGATCTGATCTGGCAAATGCATGTGCTTATTTAGAATGGGTCTCTCTTAGGTAGTGAGAAATGCTTATGTCTTGAAGAAATTTCAGTACTTGTACAATTGGTGGCTAAATGGACAATGGAACTGCTTCCAGCAGTAGTTCAAAGTAGGCCTTTTATGACCATATATTAAGATCCATCTGGTCCTTAAGGAAGACGCATGAAAGATGTTTAGTTCAGTGTCTATGGAATCTGTTTTTCCATTTGGAGCAAGAACAAGGAGCTACCTTGATCAACTTCCATAAGCTCAGGAATTAGTTCTTTGGTACTCCCCATATTCTATCTTATCCCTGCCTCTTGGACAGCTGTTATGTTCAGAGAGTGGAGAAGACCTGGCTATAGCTTCTTAAAGGAAGCTGTAGTATGTTGACTGAGGGCCAGGCTGAATGCTTTGGCATTTGCCCAGTCCAAGGAATTTAAAATGAGCTGAGAAAGGTCTTACTGTCAGTCAAACCCATACTGTCAGTTCCATAAATGGATCACAGTGGCCTCAGGTGAAGGGCTTACTTTGTTTTAGTTCATATATGTTGTCTTGATTTTGTTTTTGTTTCTCTTGGAAATTAGACTAAATGACATCAGAGTTGGGTAAAGCATCTCCAAACTGAGAGATTGTGCTTAAGCTAGCAGTAAATATTTAGCTTTCAAAGAGAGAATTGGCTGATGTTTGCTTTCTCTCAAAAACATAGAGAGGAGTGAAATAATGCCTTCTGGTTGTTGAGCTTTCAAAATTCCCTGTTTATACCTAAAACAAAGGCATTAACTTGTTTATATTAACAATGTAGTTAACATTAATAGTGCTAAAGTATTAATAGCCTATAGCAGATTTTGAGTTAGAGCAAAGGAGAACCTCTTTAACCCCCTCCTCCCCCTGGCATTCTCCTGGCCATATCTCTAACCCTATTGTAACAATCTGCAGTTTCTACTCCCCCACACAAATCAATCTTGAGCAGAAGAGTGTGTGTATAGAGGTGATTAATAACCAGGGTTATTGGGAAGCTTGCATGCAACCCCATCATCTACTGGAGGGAAGAGAGCCAGGGCCAGAGAGTGAGAATCATAGAGTAGAACCTCAGAGTTACTAACTGACCGATCAACCACACACCTGTTTGGAACTGGAAGTATGCAATCAGACAGCACAAGAGACCCAGACAAAAAAAAAAAAAGCAAATACAGTAAAGTGCTGTGTTAAACATAAACTGCTAACAAAAGAGTTTAAAAACAAGATTTGGCAAGGTAAGGAGACTTCCTGTAGGTTAAATTAAGATGGCTAAAAGCAGCATTTTTCTTCTGCCTAGTGATGTTTCAAAGCAATATTAAGTCAATGTTCAGAGAACAAAGAACAACCACAACAGTTACGAACGTTTCAGAGTTACAAACAGCCCCCATTCCCGAGGTGTTTGTAACGCTGAGGTTCTACTGTACACAGGGGGCATGTAGCAGAGCTCAGAAAGGACACCGGGGTGTTTGGTTTAAGGAGGAAACCAAGTGAACCAGGGTTGGAGGATTTACCAGTCAGTATTCAAGGCTGTAGGCATTTATGCTGTGTGAGGGATCCCTGGAATATGCAGTGTGGCCAGAAGAATGCAGTAAGAAGGAGAAAGTTTGTCACCAGTCTTTGCTGCTGAGAGATAAAGCAAGTCACACGCACCCATGGAATTGAAACTTCCCAGGTATTTGCTTTTTTTCCAGTTTAGACCAGTGATTTTTAAACAATACTCATTTAGTTATTCTTAAGTGCTGAAGACTTATTTGATGGTGCACTCTTGCTTTTAGCCAAGTGGTCCCTGGCTCTCCCTCACGTTCTCGCTCATTCCCACAGCTTTCACGAAAAGCATTTTACTTCCTGCTGTCCCCATACCTATTCTTGGAGAGCACTCTGTCAGCCTAGCGCCAATGTCATGCAGAGTGGCTTCCTCACAAGGGACAAAATCCCATCCAGTTTCAGTTCTTGGCAGCTTCATGAAATGCACTAAATAGGATTCTTTCCTTCTGCGTGCCTAGAAACCACAACAGTACACAGGTCCTGGGGAGCCTACCTTAGCAAGAAAGTTAACTGTGTTCCCTCAAGACATGGGAAAGGGAGTTGGGAAATAGTTTACATCAGTGTTGCCCAACCTTATTACTCAGAGAGCCACATAAACCTAAGCACAATCTTGTGTGGGCCAAACAGATGCTACATGTTTTAATAAGATTTAGTCACCTGGATAGATTTATATTCAGCTTGTTTCGTATGTACTTAGGTTGTTTCAATGGATGGTATTGTCTATTTACACACTTACGTAAACTAAAATATAGAAACATATTGACAAAACGCTAATGAATCAGCCGTTAGTATATTGTGTTGAAGCAGGCCGTGGGCCTTATGAAATGCTCTGGTGGGCCATAGGTTGGACACCCCTGGTTTACATTAACCCGTCCACCCTGGTGTAGCTATAGATCATTGTTGGATAAATACACATGAATATATCGCCAAACAGTCATCATTCTGGTTAGTCTTTGTCAATGGAATTCCTCGATCATCTACAGTTCTCTGGTCTCTTTTCCCATTCTGTGGTTCATACGTTGATGTTCCTCTGGAGCCCTGCACTGTGTGCTTAGGCCTTGTGTCAAACCTGGAGATATGCTTTCTGACTGAGTAGAGGAAGGTCTATGGCACAGTCCACTGTAGATTGTCGGGAAGCCCCTGCTTACTAGTGGAGTGTTGAGGGTGGACAGAGGGGACGGATTTCAAAACCCAGGTGTCTGTCTTAGCATCACAGCAGTGACAACAGACCAGCGCGTTCCCCAAAGTGATAAAATCCCAGGAATAACCACGACACAGTCGTTGAAGTCCAAATGCTGTCCAAATAGATGAGCCTGTTCAGGAGCCTGCCTGCATTCCCATTGGTTGTGCCTCATCAGATCATTCTTAGCGAGATAACCACCAGCTCCTTCCTTGGTACTGTCTTCCCTGCAGCTACCTGAAAAGGAAAGCTGCCTATATTTTAAAGGTCCCAAACTCCTCCCTTTCCTCAGCATGCTTTGCTGTGAAAAGTGCCCACCGGGCAATGACCTTCCCTTCCCCCTCTGATATCAGAAGTGTTCAGTAGACTCATGGCTTACGTCTTCCTGTTTGTGTGAACATCAATACTACGCCCCTTCCAGTCAGAGGGTAAAACTTTCCAGAACCTGTTTCCTGGTGTTTTCCTGTCCCTGAAACCAGGCCATCCTAGCCGTCTGTCTCGGGAGAAAGTGGGAGCCTTCTCTTTTTTGGCTCACAGATTCACTCTCGGAGCCCTAACAAAACATAAATGGGGAAGACTAATTCCAGCTTTCTAAAAGCACTCACCCCTTCCTTAATCTCCAGAGACAGCGTGTCTTGTCACAGGGCCCTTTTTATAGGTCTCACTCCTTTGGAAAAGAACGTTCCTATTCTGCTCAACACTTTAGCCAAAAATGTGGTGATCAGAGGGTTTTCACTTTAATAGCTTTATCTAGAATATTCCGGATGGTGTATTTTTCTTAGGTAACGCAGTGAGTGATTGTATATGAGGATCGCTCCAGTAGCTGGCTTTATTAGCCTTGCTTCTTATGACTGTGACTCTCTCCTTCCGTTGATGCATGTTTCCCTTCTCCAGCCTCTACACAAGTCTATTTTCCTGCATGTGTGTGGGAGGGTAGGTAGGGAGATAAGATGCACAAATGTTGTCACAATGGATACTGAATGCCCTTATTTAGCTAAATGTTCTACTGATCAGAAGGAGGCTGAGCGTTCTCACCCAGTGGCTAGCGCCACCAAACATTAGCCACTTGAGTTTTAGGATCACAATTCCCCTCTTTAACTGAAGTGGGAAGGTGCACTTGATGTTGATTCAGTAATGCTAAAGGACTGCATGAATGGGCTAGGATGGATGTTCTTGTCATCTGTCCAAGATTCTGCTGTTAGATGCAGTCTTTCTGGTGTTGGAAGGCTGCATTGGCTGCAGTGTGATAGAGCAAGAAACTTGGCCTTCCGTCATTTTTGTGCTGTCACTGGCCTTTGAATTCTGTGGTGTAACCTTGATGAAGCAGCCCGAAAGACTCAGACTGAGCAAAACGTTCCGCTTTTGTAGCTTTCTCATGAAACAGTGAGAGATGTTGCCAAGAGGTGGTTGTGAGTTTATTTGTAGCAGCAGCACCTGATTAAATCTGACAAGATTCAAACATCAATTTCCTTGTTGAGTGCTGTCACAGATGGTTGTGCCTTCTGTGGCTGGAGATGAGGCATAATCCAATTGAAAGAAATGGCCTATTCCTAAAATCTTTGGGTACTAACAAAAATCAGTCATAAACCTGAACTGCAGTGCTAAATTAACTAATTAACTAAATTAACTGTAATCACACAGGAAAAAAAGCAGAGGTCTCACTGTGGACAGCTCAATGAAAACATCTACTTGATAGCCAGCAGCATTTTAAAAAATACCCAACAATGTGGGACTTGTTGCCCAAGAATTTAGTAGGATATAAAAAGAGAAAACGTGTATGGGTAATGGAAATACTTACAGTTTCATTAGGATTACCCATTACCCTTCTCCCCACTTTTTCAGAGTATAAACCAGCTACTACCTGCCTGAGGTTAGTTTAAAAATAAAAGCTGTTCCATAATTATCTATTGTACGTGTCTTTCACTGAAGCATTTGGTACTGGCCCCTGTGAAGGCAAGGCACTGAACTAGATAGACACTTGTCTGACCCTGTATTGCAATTCCTATGTTCTTATTATGGAAGACTTTAATGCAGTAAAATAGGGAACGCAGTGATATGCACACCTACACTGAACTGAATAGGTCCTGGTCTGAGCATGCTGGTAGCCGCTTGTCTAAGGTACTCTAAAGCCGTGTCGGAGCACAGGCATGCAAGGAGTGCAAGGAAGTGAGTGAGCCCTGATATCTGGTATGGAGCACACAGAAGAACCCGACTTTGCCAGTCAGAACATAGGAAGAATCATTAAGTAATCATTTTAGTTTTGGCCTCAGCTGCTGTCTTTAGCCATCAAATAGTTCAGTATAGAATGTTTTTAAATGGAACAGCTGGAATTTTCAGCTCTGAGTAGTAGTTATTTTGGAGGTAAATGTTTTACAGATTGAAAACCAGGATTAAAGTCAGACCTGAATTACAGTGCAGCTTTTTAAAAAAACTGCGAGAGCACGAGAGCGGAGAAGGATGCTCTTGGATATAAGTGGGTAACCCTTCCCTCATCAGGCAGAGGGGCACTGAACATTCTCTGGAAAAGGGCATTAGGACGGCATGGTCTGTAGGTATTTTTGCCCAGTCTCTTTGCTGTGAGTTAGTTTTTCTGCTCTTTCCTTCATTTAGTGGTTGCGAATGCACGGTTCACGGTGTGCACAATAGTGGCACTTCTAGAGCAACATTAGCTAACTTCCCTTTCCAGCAACTGTTTCAGCATTTGGGCCCGGGGTTACTATATCTCATTTGAACCCATATCATTCTACAGTAGACCGATACACTACCAACCTTGTCACTGTCGCTGAATTACTACATGTATCTGATCATCTGACGTATGCCTGAGGCAAACCCAGTCTCTTAGAATAATTCTTTCTCATGTCTAGGTCTGGCTTTCTCTTTCCATAGTAGTTAACAAGTTTTTACCTTGACCCAGCCACTTGACTTCTTTGCGGCTCAGCTACTACATGTGGATAATACCTCCTTCACAGATTTGTTGTGAGGCTTAATTGTTTCTAAATGGCTTTGAGAGCTTCAGATGAAGGATGTTGTAGAAGTGCAAATTATTGACTCAATCCTGCCTTGCTACGGGCTGCACAAAGGTCTGTACCAGCATCTTGGAAAAACAGATTCTGCACATGCACGTACCTGTGCTACAGTAGATCTTTCATGTTGCCTGCTTTCTGACATACGTCACCACTTTCTTGCCTTTGGTACATCGTGTTCCTGAGATGAGTTTTGTCCTTGAAATTCAATGTATTGGACACGTTTCATTGTATACCACTTTCAACAAACTCAAATGGAATTGTAAAAATTCTTCCATGGCACTGCAGTGGTCCTCTCCTGTGACATAGTGTGGTGTGCAGGAAAAAAG
This sequence comes from Emydura macquarii macquarii, assembly GCF_026122565.2. Lineage (NCBI taxonomy): Eukaryota > Metazoa > Chordata > Testudines > Chelidae > Emydura > Emydura macquarii. The sequence goes on from NW_027132905.1 coordinate 51,005,371, forward strand.
ACCTTTAAAAATGTTAGGCTGCATTGGGAAAACAATGGGAATGGGTATCAGTGAAAGCATCTCTGATGAGGGTTGCTGGTGACTAGAGAAATATGGTTACAATTGTACATTTATTATAGCATTTCAGGCTGGGAGGATCCCAAAGCTATTTTATAAATTGCAGTCACATCTCTGGTACAGGGCAGCAACTGACTGCACAATAATATGGGGAGTGAAGATTTTGGCCAAGGACATGAGATCTTTGATATCCACATAAGCTTGGTTTTACCCTTCACTTGCAACAAACTGCAAGGCACTTAGGGTACAATTTTAAAAAATGTCAGTCACATTTTCAAAAGGCACTTAGGAGCCTACATCTCATTGACAGTCACTGGCGCATAGGAGCCCAAGTCACTTGTGTATTTGATTTGAATTCCTAAGCCACTTTGATGCTTTTAAAAATGTAACCCTTAATTGATGTGCGTCAGGAGAACAGAGGCCTAGATTGACCCCGCAAGACTCAGGTCTGTGGTTCCAGGTATTTTGAACCAGATGCACATATAGACCCTCTTGGCTAGTCCATATCTGACAGATTGGCTGTTAGTTTGCTCTCTTCATTTCTGCAGCTGTGGAAGATGTCTTTGTACTGGAATTCATCGGATTAAATTATGGAAAATGTCAAGGCTGAGGGATGGGAAATCAGCATTCGCAAGTTTGCTAGAGCTGCTACTTGTCATGTTCCAAATGAATTCATCCATGTGTGCAGAAGCAGAGGGAGAGCCCCTGGGAGGTTAATCAATCACTATTTATGTTTAGTGGGGGTGATCCATATTGGAGATTAGACACTTAATCTAAGTTTTGTTTCACAACACATCTGTCCTTTCCTTGACTTGCATATCCTTCTCCATTTCCCTGCTGTTGTGGCCTTTTCTTTGTTTGCAGTTAACCTGTGAAAGGTTTAGTTTTCCTCTGTCTCATGAATGAAAAAAGAGCCAGCGAGCACTACTTTTTAGCTCAGATGAAAATAAAGCTAACTACTTCTGAGGATGGATTCTCCATCCTGCCTGTCCAGACAAGATCCTGGGAATACCTATATTCTGATAGACTACCATTCCCTTTTGGATAGCAATGAATATGGCATTCCACGAGGCCATGGTGGGAGGAGAACTGCTTCCTCTGAGGCCAATAGAGGTTATATGTGCTGCAATCCCTAATATTATTGTGTGAATGGTCATGGTAATACAGTGATGAACAATGGAAAAGTTGTGCCACAGTAGAGAATGTGCTCCCTGCCTCCAAAGGCTTACAGTTTGCAGGCATGAGCCCAGAATGTGAGTTCTGTAAGCATCTGTTTCCACCAAGCTGGAGATCAAGAGACTTATGGGCTGCTGTCAGGGCAATTATGACTACATCTTCACTGCAAAAACAGGAGTGTGCTTAAACTGAGAGCGCTATCACAATGTAATATCCTAATGGAGACAAAGCACGGGAAGTTTTTTTTACCTTGTTGTAGCTTGCCAATGTCAACTCCATGTCCCCAGTATGGGGGATACCCCTTCACTAGCTAGACCAAGGTAAAACTTGTCCCCCATATTGGGGACGACATTGACAAGCTTCATCAAGGGTAAAACCTACCTGTGTCTTGTCTCCACTAGGGTTTTACATCAAGATTAAGATCGTACATATCAACCGTCGATTTTAGCAGTTTGGTGAAATGGTTCCTCAACATGCTGCATCAATTCCATAATTTGCGGAACTCCAACAATATGCTGAACCTTCTACAATACAGAGAAAAGAGTCTCTGCTCTAAGCAGCTTAGACCGTTCAGGAGGTCACTACCTGCTTTTGTCAGCAAGCACATTGAGAGCATGTTTCCTATAGTGGGCTCTGGTGTTAGGGGAATACTGTTCACTTCACAGTTTTGATGTGTGCTAGTTACTGGAGCTCCTTGCCACCGGCAATGTAGCCTTACATGGTAGGGATATTTGTTGCTTTAACAGGACTGCCCCAGATTAAAAGAAAATGAGACGGCAACCAGAGGGAACAAGGAGGGAAATTGTTCAAAAGGATAAAAGTTTTAAGCAGTCTTCCGTTTTTCCTGGTGGTGTTGGGTGTCTCAAGGTTTTCTCCAAACCATGAAGACGCAGGGGGAAGGCAAAGTGGTCAATGCAATGGAACAGGTTCAGATACTGGTACAGCTGATTTAGCTCTTCATCTGGAAGTAGATACATTGAGTTCCATGCGGCGTGCTGGGTAGGTCTTTAGGATGAGACCTCAGAAACGGGGGACCTTTCTGTTCTGTGGACCTTGGCTCCCAGGACACTTTTTGTAAGAGGACTTGCCCCAGTGTTCTTAAGGTGGGCGGTGGAAATTCTCCTTCCCTCCATTGTTGTGCAGTGTGCTTCGCACTGATTTGCATTTTGGTGCTGTATATACCTAGAATGTAAGGTTCTGCTTTTCCTTTAGAATGAAAATTCCTCTGGAAATATTGTATAACATATCCTGTTGGGAGACTTCAACTGAAATATCTCAGTGCTTTTGTGTAGTTTAGTCTAGGTCACTGTGAAAGCCTAGGGAAGTGATTCCCAACCTGTGGCCTGTGGGCCAAAAGTGGCCCGCAGGGTCTTTCAGAGTGGTCCGCCGTTCCCCTCCCCCTGGCTGCAGAAGAGAGCCGCAGTCTAAAGACCCAGGTGGAGCGTGTTGCCGTGAGGCTACAAGACGGGTGCAGGCTCCTTGCTGCAGTCAAGGTGACGGGAGATCAGTGCTCCCCTGCCCCTGGCTGTAAGAGAGAGCATGGCAGAGCGCTCCGCCTGGGTCCTAGGCCCACGTACACCATGTACAAGCATGGGGCCAAAGGACACGTGCGGTTTCCCTGGTGCAGCCAGGAGGACAGGACATCAGCCAGGACTCTTTCTGTCTGACTGCAGTAGGGTGGGGGGGCTGCTAGCAGAGACTGGTGGCCCTTCAGGGTTGTAAAAATACCTGTGGCCCTTGACCCAAAAAGGTTGGGAACTGCTGGCCTAGGGATTCAGTATTTTTTTTCCTGGGGTCTTTCCACCTGTGCCCTTCGCATCAGAGCACCCTTTACTCTTAGCTGCTCTCCCCTCACTCCCTCTTTTGTGGAAAGGATGCAGATTGATTGCACACAGGTAGCTGATTGGATGTTAACAGAGGAAAATGTTAGAAGCTGGAAGAAGCTTCCTACCTGATGCGAACAATTGTAAGGAGGAGCACATTTTGAATGCATGGGAACAGGGTGGCTTAACTGTTCCAAAGAATACTTTCCAGGACAGGGAAAACACTTAGCATTTAGTTTTTATCCGTGTTTTTAATTGAATTTTTCAGCAGAAATACTAGTGCTCAAATCAGTGCCAGCACCCCGTTAGTGTCAAACAATCATGCATGTTCAATGGGGAAATACAGTTTTGATAAGGAAAAGGATTCTGGGTTACAATCCCAGGGATAAGTGTTGTTAATAAGAACTATTTTTAAAATACATCGTGTTGTAGGTGTATTTTCATGAACACTTACATTGTTTATCTCTGTGGAAACTAGCAATCTTGTCTTTGTGTAGGAGTCCTTTCAGTTCATCCTATGGACAGGCAGAAGCTAATTTTCATGAGCAGCTGCATTCACCTGCATATCCTCAGCTAATGAAATTGTAGATGCAAAAAAACAGACTCCTCATATGCCTTTATTATGGTGACTGCCAAAATTATTCATATGTCTGGGAGGTGGTTTACATGACCAGAAACCCACAGTGTGAATTTTAAAGACAGCTGGCCCTGCAGACCTTCTGATTCCCTGCCCCAATATTCAATTACAGAGGGGTAGCCGTGTTAGTCTGTATACTGCAAAAACAACAAGAGTCCTGTAGCACTTTAAAGACTAACAAATTTATTTTCTGTAGGCATAAGCTTTCGTGGGCTGTAACCCACTTCTTCTTGCTTTACAGCCCACGAAAGCTTATGCCTACAGAAAATAAATTTGTTAGTCTTTAAAGTGCTACAGGACTCTCATTGTTTTTGCAGTATTCAATTAGTGCAACAAAAGTAATTTCAGAAATCTTGCCTTGTATTCAGCATCTTCTCTTTATTTCTGAAACCGTCTTGCTTTTATTTCCTTAGAAACGTATGCCAAAAATACACATCTTCCCCCCCATAATACTTTATCGTTGTGGTTATAGTAGGAAGGCATGAAAAATAGCTTGTTGCTTTAACCTTCTCAGATTTAGAATCTGAGAGAGAAGGTCCCTGGGCATGAATCCCTCCAGAGAGTAATAGAAGAATTTTTCCCACTCTTTCCTTTACAGGCCTTCTCAGAAAGAGAATGGTGTAGGGAATTTTTCACTACCCCTTTCTTCCCCATGTTCTCCAAGTTAGCATGTAAAGAACAGGAAAAGGAGGGTGGCTATTAAGGATTGAGTGAGCTGCACTCCTTTTCGGAGCTTTGTGTAACGCATGCTCATTTAAAACATGATTCCAGGTCACGTGAAAACATGGAAAATATTGCTAACGAGCATTTTATACCAAAATTGGGGGAAACTATTTGTGTCCATGTTAGTAAATAATGGGACCAAGCTTTTCAAAAACGGGTACCTTAAGTTAGGTTTCTAAGTCCTTATTTAGACACCTAAATACATGGCCTTATTTTTAATAGTGCTGAGCACTCAGTAGCTCCTACTGACTTCACTGGAAACTTCTGAGCACTCAGCACTTCTGAAAATCAGGCCACTTGGGACCTTACTTTGGGCACCTGTTTTTGGAAATCATGGGCAAGGACTCTACACTAAACTGCTATGTTATGCAGCTTTTTACGAGGCTTCTCTTGGAACACTTTCCTTTTTGTTGGTCTCAGAGTCAGTTACATCTTAACCCTTCTTGGCTTAGAAGGATAAATTTTAAAAAAATCTTACATGCAACCACTTAAATGTTTAAATGTGCAATCTATCTCTTAATTCAATGGGCTGCTATTTGTTATATCTATAATGCATTGCCCTAGGAAGAAAACAGATCAGCCTGACAGATCGAACCAATGTCCCAGCATGGTGTTAGGATCAATGTACTCAAGGAAGTTTTTCAGGTAAAAAATGAAGCTCAGGTCTTGACCAGTGTGGCATTTTTAACTGGATTAGAAGCATTATCCCTGGATTCTTAGACAAATTCTCACCCTGATAAATTGACTAATTTCCCCTTGCAATTTCATTTTCATACTGTGTTCATTTCCTCTCCTAAACTGTTGCAGTTTTATTTTAGATACTTATAACCTGGCTCTGCTTCAATGGTGGGATGAAGTGATACCAGTATGTATCATGCCTATAGTACAGATGTTTTGTTGAGAATTAATTTGCCAACATTTGTAAAGCATATGGATGGAGGTCTTCAGATGAAAGGGATTAAAGAAATGCAGCATGTTGTATGGCAAAACAGTGAGGCCCTTCTAAAATTCTATGGCATGTTTACTGTGGGCTGCAGAGACACCTATTGGTAGGAGTACAATAGATCATTTGAAATATTCTATACTGCTAAATGTGCTTTACTGTAGTCTGTTTTCTCTCCATGAAGTTATAGCCCTCATTATGTCTCTGTGTTAGTGATACTCTAATACTGGTTGAATGTGCACATTTGTTCTAACTCTATTTTCAGATACTTACTAATTTTTTTTTGAGGGAGTATACTTTGGAATGAAATGTCTTGTGCCAAAGGCTAGTGCTGTCCCAGTGGATTATAGAAAAGTCACATTATGAGCATGATGAAATTGGCAAAATTAACAATGAGTCACATGCAAAGAAAAATACCCTTTTTAAATAAAAGGAGTTAAGATTAACAGCAACAAATTATGCTAATATGTCGTTAACTAATACAAAAAAATTAAATGCTGATAAATGGTGGTGTTTTCAAATTAAAATTACATTTAGAGAGGAGTATTATACCTTTAAAGAGATGCAGTAGACTGTTCTGTACTTTCAGTCACTGGATGGGGTCTATTTAAATTTTGTTATTTTATTTGCTTTAAAAATACAATGGTGAAAAAATTTCAATCAGTTTTTAATTTGTCCAATATTAAACTTAGGGAAAAAAATTAGATCTGATACACGCATACAGAATGAAAAAGCACTTGCCTAAATCATGCCTATTCGCAGCCCAAAGGTGAATTTTTGTGTATGGAAAAATTTAAAGAGCTTTATCTTCAGCAGCTTACCAGAATGGAGAGAAAAATGCATTTAATCTTCTAAGAGAACTTAAAGCCAAAAAGCATTTGGCAATTTATCAGTGTTGCCACCTACATAACATTGGGGGGTGGGGAAGGGGACAATTGGTTTTAACAGTAAGGTTTACAGAGGTGAACCAAATGCAAAAATTGTATCCAGCATTGGATCCTGAAATGCCCACACTCCAGCAGATAGTGTTTATATTCGGAGTTTTTTGCTAGGGCCTGTCCCAGGTATATCTGACCTGTACCTGCTGTGTTTCCCACTTTCTTACACTCCCCAGCACTCATTTTCATCTGCTCTAATGAAGTGCGAAGTACCAGATCCACAAGCACATAAGCATTGTATATTTGGAGTCCTGCAGGTTCAAATAAACAGCTGTTTGTTTCAGTGACAGGAAGCTGAAATAACTATAGTATCCTCTTCTTCTCTGGCATCATGCTGTAGGTAGTTCCTGAACAAACTTATTTGAATATGCAGTCAAACAGGCTGTTCTTAAAGAAATAGTGTGATGGTTGAGAGGGTCACATGGTACAAAGCCATGAAATTTAAGTTAATTGGTTCCCATTGCGGCTGTAACTCAGCTACATTGCACATAAATGATTCCCTGTAGCTTCTCTGATTTTATTAACATGGACTGAAAGAGCCAAGAGATTTCGCTTGTTTGCTGTAAATGCACTCAAGTCAACAATTCCTGTACAGAGGGCTTTAAACTTGCTGTATCATGCCAGGGATTGTGGAGCTAGGGCAGCCCACGCAGTCGTGTTTATGCAGGAAAGTCCAGCTGTGCTTGTGGAGCCATGGCTCTCCCCTGGTCTGTTTGTGGTTTAAGTATATGTACAAAGGGGCAGTTACATGTGCCGTGGAAAGGAGCTTCACTTAGATGGTGTATAAAGTGTAAGCCATGATGTTTTGTTGACAGGTATTTTGTGTGTAATATTTCTCTTCCTCCCAAAAGGGAATGTTCCTTGTGGGATGGTGAATAAAACTAGCAACGCTGTTAATTGGGATGCCTGTGGAGCAGAGAACAGATTGAGTGCACTCATCTGCTCAGCCACATACACCCACCCCCATCCCACCACACCAATTATTTTTATATTAGCACTTAGTATAATAAAACAATTTCCATTTTCTCCATGTGCATCCTTAAGGGAAGATGAGCAGCAGGCGCTAATCACCCCCTCCTCAGATTAGAAAACTCTTTAATTAGCCCCCCAGCATTGGTTTGTGTAGCATTTTCACCATTACTTCGATCACTTGAATTCTGCAGGGTGCAGTATCAGGTAGAAAACACATGGCAATTAAGAAGAGCATTACAGTAAAAAAAAGGTGGTTTTCTGGCTGGCATTCTGCTTCTATATGTGTGAGTTGAAAGGAAGCTTAAAATAGTACTGATCTCAGGGAATTTAATTCAGGCTTTGCTATTAGCTGTAAAGTTGATTTTTCAGGTTTATATGGACTACTTGATGATCTCTTACTAAGGTTTATTCAGCACTTTCTTGGAATGACATTATTGACACAAGGGCAAAGAGATGAGCAAGTTACGTTACAGCGTTCATCCCAGACTATTGCTGAAAAAACCTTTTATCCCACACCATCACATTCTGTGTACGCTGCATATGTTAACGAGCAACTAGTTTACAACCGTTTTAGATGACAAATGGGGGGAGGGGGAGAAATCCTGAGTCCTGTTTTACACTAGTCATACTTGCTGTCACTGTGAATCTGCAACAGTGGGAACATTCCTGACAAATGCTAGTGTAACAAGGCTCAGGAATCCAACTGCACAAGGCCTTGAGGGAGTCAGAACCTCTAATATGCCTCGGTAGTCACAATTGTACTGTCCCATAGGAACAGAAAACTATCTTAAGATCTGCCAGGATAGAAGCAAATGCTGCAAGTCTCATTGGAAAGTCGGGCATCTTCCCTTTCCAGTGGGAGAGAGCCCATGTTCCTAGTCCTACATGTAGGATGGTATGGTATCAGACCGTAAATCATTCACTGGAGAAGATCTGAATATTCTTGGGCCAATGTAATTGTTTTGGGGGTGGATGGGGGGGGAGGGAATGTCACACTTGAGAGCGAGAGAACCTTTCTCTGAATAAGCAGCTGTTTTTAATGTTGAGTGTTGTGCTGCGTATTTTAGTAAGATCTTTTTGGGTGCCTCAGTTTGCTTTGTACAAATGATCCAGTTAGGAGCTTGGGAAAGGTTTTATCCTTTGCACTAGTCCCATAAAGCTGCTTGGGATTTCATATACCATTAACTGTGTGCCAGGTTCCTTAGACACATTAGGCAGGGTCCCTGTCCTGAAAAGATTATGGTGGACATGGATTTTGATTATTTCAAAGTCACAATTCAGAACTTGTTTAATACTTTATACATTAAACTAAATTCCCATGTAAGACACTCCAAAAGGCATCTGTCTCCTTTTCTCTAGAGTGTGACACCTGAGAGCAGGAGGAACAAATTAACTTCTTTTTTTTTAAACCCAATTATAAGGAGCATTGAAGAGTATGGCCCTGCAAAGCAGAAACTGAACAGTACTTTCTTGACTCTTCCTTTAGGGTCTTTGTGTTGAGAAGGCCCAGTCTAAGCTAGTAGTAAATTCTTGTCTCTGGGAGCATTCATAATCTCAGTACGCCTAGTTGTTAATGTCTCAGAACAGAAACAGGAAGGGTGATTATCAGGCAATGGTACAAGGGAGCTGAATATTTTGTACTACAGTATTTTCCAGACCTGGCAGACTGAGTTAGAAGGGTAGCTTATCAGCATCCTCAAGGAACATCATGGAGATTTCCTCTTGACTTTCCTTCTCCTAGTACTTCCCCCATAGCATCTCCTAATTCTGATGCTTATCTTGTCATCATCAGAAATCTCCATCTGTGCCAGTAGCTTTGCTATCTGACCTATGAACTGTGGCTCCCCGAGGCTGACACCTCACCTTGTCAGTTGTTAGAGCTCTACTCAGCAAACTGCTTGGAAAAGGCTTGTGAAGAGCAAAATGTGGATTGGATCACAAAGGCAAGGAGTTTTCTCTTCCTTAATGCTTTGTTTGAAGGGCGAAGGACTTCTGCATTTCGAACTGTGCTGAAATCCTCATGATGTAGTGAATGAGGTTGAATACAGCATACTTGTCATACATAGTCAAGGTTATAAACATGGACGTGAACATCAGACCAGCTGTTCTCGTTCGGTCAGAATTAGTCCAGTGGATTTCATTGTTTGATAGGCAGTATTGGAGAACAAGAGTTCTGAATTCTTTGTTTTCCACGGGATGTGTTAAACAGTAAATTGACAGTTGGTGCTTTCTTTGGGGAATTACTTGGGGTGGTGCTTTAAAAGGTTGAAGGCAGTGATTTCAACCATACAAGTCAGTAATCTCCAGCAATGCACACAGCTTGTTCAATCTCATACCTGTCATAAAATCTACTAACAGCCACTCAATGTACAGGTTTTCCCAGGAGGAGTTCCTGTAGGGTATTGCTGTTAGTTATGGGAAGAGTTGCACAGAATCAGTCATAAGAAATGAGTTGTTGCACAGTTGTAGCAAACTCAGTGCAAAACCACACAAGAATTTTGATTAATTACATTCCTTTGCAGTTGCTCACATGTTACCATTGACTGATTTCATAGAGGGCCAAAAAGCTTGGGAAACATCTGCACCAATTAACAGTGGCACAGAACATTGCTTTGTGTATCTGATTATCCAAATTTCATCATCTGTGCTCATCAGAATATACCCTTTCTTGCAGGACAAGGCAAGGGAGTTTGGTTAAATTTGTTCCAGTGACTTTGTATCTGATAAGATTAAGTGCAGGGTTATCCTGGAGAGCGAAATGCCTGTTGAGAGTTTCTCATATGGAATACCTGGCTTTGACAGGAAGTTAGCCTTGTTTTCTGCAATTTCACTGCTCTGCTTTTATATTTTATGTGCCTAGGTTTACCAGTATTACTCCGCTTTTACCAAAACTGCAGGGTCCACATGTATTGAGAAGGTGACCACTCCCCTGGCCCATCTATCTCTGACACTTCCAGTATCCCTGAATTTTAGGGGTTTATTTTGCTGTCTTCCTAAGACCCATTGGCATGTCAGTTGCTTCTCTGCAAATGCTCCTCTGCCCTTACAATTAGCTTAATAAAAATTAGAGGTAAAATAAAGCCAGTTTTCCTGCCAAGGCAGGATTGTTGCCCCTGTATGCTTTTCTAGTGTCTTGTCCAGTCTTGTTTTCAGTGTTCCTTTTTAAAGGCTGTTGGCACCAAAAACATTGTTTTCTAGAGATGATGTCTACATTGCCTCTGGGAGGAAGCCTCCCACCGTGGGTACACCGACTTGTGGTCATGGGACTCACACTAGCACACTGAATATAACTGGATAGACAGTGCTTTGATGGAGCAGCTTGGGCTCTGAAGGTCACCCGCTCCTGGCTTCAGAGCGCATACGCCAGGCCAAGCGGCAATGTCTCCATAGTTACTTTTAGTGTGCTAATGTGAGTTTTTGGATCCAGGCTGAGGGACTCGCTCCCACATGCAGTGTAGATGTATGGGACATGCCTTGATGTTTCTTAAGATGTTAAATTAACTGTAAGGCTTTGGGATATGTGGGAGCCTGTGGGGTCCTGCTGTTTTTTGAGAGAGAGAGAATCTCACCCTCTGCTATGAGTTGCTGTTCTCAAACGGGCAGCGTGACCAATAGCACTGGACTGGGCTGTTGCTAGACACCCAGTTACCATGTTCTAACCTTTAAACAAAGCTCTTTCCAGATAGGAAATCGTAATCTAGATAGGGAACCTCCCTAGATAGAAAGTTCACAAGGCCTTAGAATGGTCTCCTTATTTCCTCTTATTTCATTTGTCATCTTGAAGGCCCCACTTAATGATTATTTTTCTGCAGCCTGAGGAGCTTCTATGCTGTCCTTCATGGAGACACTGAGGCAAAAGGAAAGCTGGTTTTGATCTTTGCATGTTGCATGCTAGCGCAGTGTAGCTCTGTGAGACTATTAGACTGTCCATACTCCTGAATGTACTTCGTGTATTTTAAAAATGTAAAACACTTGCCTATAAGCTTCTGTCTTAAATATATGGTCTCTGATGGAACTCAAGCTATATATATCTTCACTAGAGTCGCTACAGCTGCACCACTGTAACACTTCAGTGTAGACGCTCACTGAAGTGACAGAAGTGGTTCTCCCATCGTTGTAGTAAATCCACCTCCTCGAGAGGCAGTAGCTAGGTCTACACTAGGGGTTAGGTCAGCTTAACTACATTGCTGAGGGGTGAGAATTTGTCACACCCCTGAGCAACAAAGCTGGATCAACTTCACTTTTCAGTTTAGGCCTGGCTCAGAGGGGTAGGAGGTGGGGGGATATTTTTCCAAGCTTCCATGGAGGCTGGAGATTTCCTCTTTGAAAGATACTTGTCTGCTTCATGAGTTGGCAAATTCATCAGTTGAAAGTGAGGCAGCCAGAAGCCTGGCAGAAGCAACTCGCCTCACAAAATGGGCACAGCCATGAAGGTATAGTGCCTTGTTTAGCCATCAGCAGGCTCTCTCTATGCTCAGATCCTTTTCCTTGAGGGTAAGAATTTAAGAATTGTGCTTCTCATAAAGACTCTTTACAGCAGCATCAATGGTGACCAGGGTTGAAGTGGGAAGTACCCAGAGGTCAGTGCATTCAGCTGATAAATGCAGTTAGTAATTAATTCTAAAACAGTCCCACTAGATGTCAGTTTGTGGCTAACAGCTCCCCTGGTAGTGTAATGCCACTATGCTTTTAACAGACAGTTAGTCATAAAGAGAAATAAGCTTTCCTGTGTGGAAGAATTTGCTTCTTGCCTTTGAAATGCTGTTAAGCAAATTTTATAAAACTGTTTGAAGGAGTCTTTATGCAGCTCCAAGTAGTTGAGCCTGTCTGATGTTTGTGATGGCATGCTCCATCTGTGCATTGTGCACACTTGAGACGGGAAGTTAGGGGGGCTTCCTGTCAGTTCCCTTTTTTGGAGTGCACAGTCAGAACTTGTTTCATGCTCTTCTCTGAGAAGCTCTTGACCTTTTCAAATGCATGAACATGCAAAGTGACATGGGGAGTCAATAGACAGCCAGCCAATGACATTGTTCAGTTCATGGTGGCTTTAGCAAGTTGAGATGAAGTCATTTGCTGATTGGCTTCTATCACGGTAGTTTCTCTGTTGCATTTGCTTAACCTTTATCTAAAAGTCCCCAGTTAAGAAAAGCATCTACTGCTGCTGCTACAAAGTGCAAGGTGGTTATTCCATTGCTCAGAACAGACACAGCCTTCTGTCACTCCCTTACTTGATCACAACCAAAATTCGGTGTGCTGGACCTGGGTTCTTGTGTACTTGTTTTTCACAGTTATTCTCCATTTGATGTTTCCGTCTTCTTGTGAAACCACGTAGAAATGTCTCATATTTGTTTGGTTTCTAGATTGCCTCTTAAAGTTTTAACTCTTTCAAAAGTACTTTCCTGGTTTACCGAATTGATTTCTCCTTCATATCAGAATAAAATCCCACTCCCATAATGCACCTCTTCACTATCAGTTAGTAGACCAAACTTCTCAAACAATCAGGGCCAGACTCTGCTCCTGTGGACATGTGAACAACTCCTGTTGACATGGTTGACCGTTGCGTGTGTATATCTGAGTCAGGAATGTGACCTTCGGGTTATAGCAGTGACAAGGTTGTCACTTTAGCTGAGTACATGACTATGCATTATAGAGTAGTCAAGTCAGTCTGTTATGTATTTGTAGTGATTTTTTCCCAGGTTACACAGTGAAGCTCCTAGCACACTTTTTTTGTATAAAACTAATTTCTGTCCTGTTTTAAAAACTGATCAGAATGTATCTTTAGCTTTGGAGTTGCTATCAGCATCTTCACAGTAACTGCATACATATCAGCCGATCAGCCTTTGTTTAATACAGAGTAACATTCTATTTTTGTTACCTTAATCTCCACTAGAAAAAAAAGATGCATTTACCTTTCAAGTGGGAGACAAACATTTGCTAAATATATATTCTCATAATCAAGATAGGGGATTAAGCATATACCATATTTTAAATCTTTCTATGATGGGAATCCATTAATTCTGCATTCATTTGGCACTAGTGGTGTAGGAAGACAATCTCCTTGGCTAGTTCCTTAAGACTGGTTGGTCCTCAGAGCTCTTAATGCAAAACATTTGTGTTGGGAAAATTTAATTTTGTGGCCAAGTAATTAGCTATGAAAAGTGGCAATTGTTAAGAATTTGATTAATGGCATAGAGCAATCAAATCTGAATCATTTCTGACATTTTAGTCGTTAGGAAAATGTAAATATTTTTTGGAGCTACTATAAATATATTTTAGTGTGTGAATTACCATCTGAGCTCCATGTTTTCCCCTCTTTCCCTCTAGTCATCCATCTGTGACAGCAACAGCTAAATGTGCTCATGTCTGGGAAAAAAAGGCCACTGGGGCTCAGGGGAAAGTCTTTTTTCTTGTTTGTGTTGGGGGATGCTTTCAGTTAGGCTTCTAATTTCCCATCACTTGGGATTCAGGCTTGGAATAATGACTTTGCACAGAATGTAGCACCTTATATCCAAAGCTCTCAAAGCATTTTACAAACACACAAGTTTCACAAGTCCTCTGTAAGGCAGGAATGTTTAAATAGCTATTTTGACTTATTAAAAGTACAGTCTTGGTTCTGTCTCGTTACCTACTGAAACACGTCTGTTTAAACTGTTCTGTTAGGACTGTAAACTAATTAGCTTGGGTCCATTAGCTCAGAATTGTAGATGGTAATAGAACGTTTTAGGCCAAATGCATGGCCTTGTCTAGAATTGCACATCACTTCCTGCAGTCAGGCTTGCTTAAATGTGCATTTCTAATTTCTCTGTCTAATTGTGGGCACAGTTGGGTTTTTATCCTTGCTTTGTGTGGTGTCTCTCCTTACCGATGAAGTCACTATGACTTTGCTAAAAGCTGCTGTGGTGAGAAGATGCTAGAAAGCTTCTCTGCAAAGTACAGGGAATCTCTTCAAATCTGGTGATTGACGTGGGAGTATTTGTGGGGAGAAACATCACTGTCTATTCTATCTCAGACAGTTTTGCTATTTGACTGGGAAGTAATCCAGAATGTCTAATACCTCGGACTGTTTATTCAGCAAGGTCACCATGCAGCACCTCTGCCTGTTAGAACAGGCAGTGCTTATACTTTCTCAGTGAATTGTGGCAGGTTCCCTGATAGTTCAAAGGGATGTGTTCCTTTTCTAACTGGTCTGGAGAGAGGACTTTCTATACCTCGTAGCAGACTATCTTTGGCCGGTTCAAAAATAGTCACCTTAAGAACCAATTCTGAGTAGTATGATTAATTACAAAGACAAGGTTAAAAAAAAAAAAAAAAGTCAAGATTATAAGCAGAACAGTTCAGTAATATACTTGAGGCGGAGTGTGAGGTGAGATCTGTGTTCTTTGTCCGGTTTAGTAAAATGGAAAATAAAGGCCATCTTATCTTGGGTAATATATTACAACAGATTTCAATCCCAGGGATACAGCCACCTTTCCCTCCATTTACATGCACCACTAGTACAACCCAGAATGCCTCATCTGAGCTACGTGACCAGACTGGGACCAGTAAACCCTTAGAATTTTAAATGGAGCAAATCTAAGATAGCTTGCTTATTAGTTGGTGCTTCAGATTGTAAGAATTCTCTCCTGCCATCTGTAACCTGCAATCTCCCACCACTCCAGATTCTGAGATGAGACTGTTAATCCCTGCTGGGAATATGCAGGGTTAATTTTGCATCTTCCCAGTTCCGTAAAATGAGATTCAGTAATGCTGTGGCTTGTAAGTACCCAAAAGATCTTCCTTGGGGAAAAGTTACTAGTTACTTGGAGGTAATTATTGCTTTTATTCAGCACTAAAGCAATAATTTAAAGTGATATGTTAGAAAGCTAGTAATTTCCTGTCACTGACTGACAGATGTTTTGCCA
This sequence comes from Emydura macquarii macquarii, assembly GCF_026122565.2. Classification (NCBI taxonomy): domain Eukaryota; kingdom Metazoa; phylum Chordata; order Testudines; family Chelidae; genus Emydura; species Emydura macquarii. Next base: position 51,020,541 of record NW_027132905.1, read on the forward strand.
TACGTGAGATGTGCTTTCAGGCTTGTACTAATTATGATGACACAAATTGGCAGTAGTTTTCTTCCCATGCTGCTTACTCTAATTTTGTCTTCTCTTCCTCTCTGCCTTTTAGAGGGGAGTTTCCATTTTGTCACATTTCAGTAAGATCCATGCACAGCTTGGCTGCTGGTTTGAAGTGCTGTTTCCTAACTTTTCCCTTTCTCTGCCCCCTGCCAGGTTCTTATCCTTCACCGAAGGCTGGGGCCACTTTAGTGGTATATAAGGACTTGCTTGTGCTGTTCGGTGGGTGGACGCGGCCAAGCCCTTACCCTCTGCACCAGCCAGAGAGGTTCTTTGATGAAATACATACCTACTCGCCTTCCAAAAATTGGTAAGAGAACATCTTTAGAGTCTGGATTGGAAATCTGCTTTTTACCTTGAAGTGTATCCATACACTCTGTGAATATATACAGAACTGCTTTTAAAAGCCATGGTTCAACCCCTCTGACTGACTTTGCTTGTGGAGACACAGGAAGGAGAAATGAACATTCCCTGATCCTGGGTTGGATGTCCTGATGCTTTTGTGACCCCTGGTAAAATATCTAGCAAAGCAATGTCCAGAGATCTGAAGAGACGAGCGTGCTACTATCTGAGCTGTCCCGATGGCTTTATTTTCTTAGAGTAGTAACTAAAATGGAACGAATCCCAGTTATTTTCTTAACTCCTTCCTGCTGGGGCTATATAGGTGTATGGTAGGAGAGTGGAAGTAGGTATCTGGAACACGTAGTTCATTTGGTCATTCATTTTGATTCTTTATTATGTCTAACAATAAAGCCAAATGGGGGAATATTTAACACCTAGGGATTTTACTTAGTCAAAGTGCAAAATTCAAGGAGAATAAGGTGAGGAGGAAAAAGGACACCGAGGCGAGAGAGGAGGAACAGACAGTCTCACGTCCCAGGCAGTATTGGGATTTAGCTGGTGAAGGTGGCGATGTGATCTGGGTCCCTTTCTGTGGCCCAGTCCGGTCAGGATGTATTTCAGGATTAGGATGAAGGAGGTCCGGGAATCCATGATAGATGATGGGAATGGCAGCCATGACGGAGAAGCCTGCTCCAGTCAGTAGCCAATCGAGGCAGGCAAGCCTCTTATTTCTGAATTGCTGTCTGCTCTGTCAGCCTTTAAGATTGTCTAGGGACAACGGAAAAATTGTTCAAGCCTTCCCTTTCCCGGAATAAGTGCTCACGTACATCAGTGCTGAATGGAAATATTTTGTATGTGAGCTAATGCCATAATAAAGTAGTGATGAATCCTACCTCTGTTTCATGTAGGCATTTAATCATGAAAAAGCTCAGTTATCTATTTAAGGTTTGGGCAATGTCTATAGTGTGCTGCTGTTAAACAGTTAATGATAATAGTTGAGGACAAATTTCACTGAAAATATTAATACTACCAATTTAAGATCCTCCTTCCTTGACACGGTCAGCAATATTTAAACAGTTAACAGTAAGTTAACATCTTTAAATATTCGCTTTTAGTCATATTTGGTCTTTGTAGAAGTTTTTCCATAAGGCTTTCTTCTCTGTAATAAAACTTCTTTTATGAGCTTCTCTTTGTTGATATTATTTAGAATTGAGCTAATTCTTTTGGATTGCTGATCTCTCTGCCCTTCAGATTGCAAGCCCTCAGGGAAAGGGCTTTGTATTTGCCTGTAAAGTGCTATGCCCACCTAAGGAGCTATAGACACGTTTCCTCCCAAAAGGGATTTTTTTGGTACAGATCTAGAGCCAACAAAGAAAATGTATTTTCTGTTCCACGTTGCTAGCATGTTCTCTGACAACTGACGTCCCTGGCTCAGCCACACTCCAGTATGAGCTGACGTGCCTTGGCTGTTCTTGAATTTGAAAACAGTACCATTATTATTCACTTCAGACCTGTTTTGGTTCCAAACTAAACTGTCTGCCTTCTATTCAGATTGTGTTGCTGGTTCTGACACCAGATCATTTGTTCAAAATGGTCTATCACAGATGTATCGCTTTTCTGTCTGTTTGCATCATCACCTTGTTTTATTTCATATTAATTTACACTGTATAATTCCCTACCTTCCACCCTGTTGGTGGCCTCTGAGGTAGTTGATATGTAACATTCTTTTCCTGCTCACTGGGAACTGCTGCTGTACAGACCTGTCAGGCCTCCTTGCTGGGCTCGCTATTTCTATTACCTTAGCATGTAAGAGCCCCAGCCAGGAACCAGAGCCCCATTGTGCTGGGTTCTGTACAAACAAAACAAAAAGATGGTCCCTGCCTCTGGGTCTGGCTTCCTATGGTTACCATCAAGTGAGAACAAACGATCCAGTGCACCCTTTTAAATAACCGGCGTTTAAATCTCTGTGGCTGGAAATTGCAGCTCCCAAAAGTCATAAGCCAATGGGCTCTCTCAGGAGGCAGTTTTCCATTGAAGGGTGTAGGACTGTTGTCCAGTTTTTAAAAAGCAATCTGCCTTTTTAATTTTCACCTCTGGAGGGGAAATCTGAGGGGAATCTATAACATCATAATTCACTCATTTTACTGTATCCTCACCTGTTTCTTTAGGTGGAACTGCATAGTGACAACCCACGGTCCCCCGCCCATGGCAGGCCACTCGTCTTGTGTAATAGAAGACAAAATGATTGTCTTTGGAGGTTCCCTAGGATCTCGGCAAATGTAAGTCTATAACTTCTTTTCCCCCCCTCATATTTCTGGGAATCATGTGAGCATGAAAGTGAGGACCAAACACTGGTTAGTCATGTCTGGTGCAAGCAGGATTGATGGAAGCTTTCCATCCAGAGCGGTGACAGTGCACCATGATCCTGACCTCTCATTCTGCGCTGCCAGTCTTGGATCCTTTCTTGAGCTGAGCTTGTTCATTTTGCTGAATCCTACCATATTGTGAAGTTGAAAAGCACCCCTTACTGAAACCACTAAGCCCGCGTGGACCTCCAGTGAAATCAGTGAGGCAGGGCACGGTGCTCCGTCCACATGGAGTGTGTTACAGGGCTGTGGCCCTAGACTTCCAACTGGGAGGATTCAAGTTCAGAACTTCTTAAAATGAAAGTGGATTTAGTGGCCTCAGCTCTAAGGATTGTTTATCCACCTCGCAGTGCGGTGCAATTCAGCAAGCTCAGTTCAAGAAAGTGCCCTGGACTGAAATAGCAGAGGGAAAGTCAGGTTCCTGGTGCACTGCCTCAGCTGTGGGAGGGAAAGCTTGTATTTAGGAAAATACTAACTTCCAGTGTCTCTATGAAGCCTTGGGCCTGCTGCTCCTCACTTCCCCATTGCTGCGTCATCTTGAAACAAAGTTGTTCAGTGCTCGATGCAAGCTCCTGTTTGGCCACTGTCCCATTACTACTTCCCGTCTCTGTGTAACTTGTGTGACGCATCAATACACACAGATCCCTGGCCTGTGGGAGGAACACACAATCCTGAATCAGTAGTTTAAAGCCCTCAAAGTGCTGGTGATTTCAGCACTACTCTCTGAATGGGAGCAGTGCTGCAGTCTTCCTAACTGAGGCTTATTTTTGAGATTCCCAAGGAAGTGAGTCTCTGTGCCTCTGGTTCCATGTTTATCTTCTTGTCTTTGCAGGAGTAATGACGTCTGGGTTCTGGATCTCGAGCAGTGGGCTTGGTCCAAGCCAAACATCTCTGGGCCTAGTCCTCACCCACGAGGTGGCCAATCTCAGGTGACCGTCTCCTACAAGTTGTTCAGTAAACATTGCAGTCCCTTGCAGTGAGCTCTACAAGGAGCTTTAGCCGCCAGCACAAAGTGTCAGAATTTTGCTTTTCTAACTTATCCTTATCGGTCACTTTGTGTTCAGCTTCCAGTCCTCACCTATGGGGCTTCTAAAAAGTAACTCCCCCTTTCTAAGCCATCTTTGCAGTCTCTGCATGCCAGGCCTTTGCCCCCTTTCCACTTATTTCACCAGTTTGAGAGGATGCATTTGAAAAACCTCTTGATATTGAGCCAGTTTGTAAATGTTTCCATGTTTTGTGTATGTGCCCAAGACTTGATTAACACTTCTGAAACCCAAACCTTCCCATTTTAACGTGTTGAGCAAAACATTGCTGTCCATCTCATCATATGAAGATCCATTTCTGTTTGCCCTGTGTGGGACCCCTAGAGATTACCAGACTCACCAGATTTCATATTTCAACTCACATGGACAGTTCCTAGTAAGAGCATTCGTTCTCTGGAGCCCATCTTGATACCTTGCATAGAGCCCTGCAGCATGCATGCCAAAGCAACGCCCCAGATTTCTCATCTCCTGTCCTGTCTGACTTTGGCCTCAGCAGACTGCAGCAGGCATTCTGTCAGGGTAGTGCTACTGCTCTGTGCACCACTGATAGCATGGCGATGGAGGTCATGTAAATACTGACTGTGGGCAGTTGTGTCAAATGAACAGAGGTAAATTCCCTAACTAGTTCCCTCCACTTGGAAAGTTGCATTTTGACTCCACCTCCTGTATTCATGTCCATGTATATTATGGGGAGTTGCAAAGGCGGCAGAGCTTCAGACAGTCTGGTGAGAGGGAGGAGAAGTTGCTCCAACCCTTAAAGGAGGGTCTGCGAGTAGACTGGTGCAAGAAGGATGTCACGGGTACATTAAGGGAGCTGGATGGGAACCCACTTGTTGCTTTGCCTAGGGTCCTGCGAAACCTCGCAGCTTCATGATAAATAGTGATGGTCTTGCTTAAAATGCTGTTGTGTTCTCCCAAACCGGCAATGCTTTTCTTTGTCCCATTTAGATTGTAATAGATGATGAAACCATCTTAATCCTTGGTGGTTGTGGCGGTCCAAATGCAGTAAGTATATAAAGTGTGTAAGTATAAACACAATGTGTGCCTCTTGTCTGAGACAAGCTTCTGTGTACAGCCAGGGGGGCCCCCCAGTGGTCATAGCTGTCCATTATCCCGATAGCAGTTCCATAGGTCAGCTTATCGGTGTGCAGCAGAGCAATCTTGACCAGCGTGCTTGGCCACTGAATTGTCTTCATATAGTTCTCACCTGTGCTATAGTTGCCCTTAAATAACGAACAATAAAATGCATTCCACGTCTCTGGCACCCATCCAAGGATTTCAGAGCAGTTTACAAACGTTCCCTCTGCAATAGGTCAGAATTATCCCCGATTGACAGTTGGATGAGAAACTGAGGCATGGAGAAGTGACCTGCCCTTAAGATTCCATCCTGGTAGTCAGGGATAGAATCCTGAATCCCAATCCTGTGCGCTAACTTCCAAGCCAGGATTCCTTGCTGTCTGTAGCAAGATGGCTTCTGGAAATCGTTTTTTCTGGTGAAGATCTTCTTGAACTAAGCTGAAGTTTCTGGTTGTCACACATTTATTTGCAGCTCTTTAAGGATGCCTGGTTACTGCACATGCACACAAACCCTTGGACTTGGCAGCCATTGAAAGTGGAAAATGAAGACCATGGAGCCCCTGAACTGTGGTGTCATCCCGCCTGCAGGGTAAGGGGGCCGGAAATGGAGTGGTGGTATTACTAAGAAAAATTTGTTGTGGAGGAAAGCTTTTTTTAACTGAATCAGATCTCCTGGATCCTTAACATGTGATCTCTGCTAGGGTGTTCTCCGGTGGAGTATCCCATGAATGCTGTTTCAGTGCATGTTTGACTTCCAGCATACGCTCTCCCCAATGCACTAACACTGTGCTAGGGGTTGAGGAACGTCTCTGCAGCAGACGTTTGTAATGCTGTGCTTATTTTCATCTTTTAGGTGGGACAGTGTGTCGTGGTCTTCAGCCAGGCTCCCAGTGGGAGAGCGCCACTTAGCCCCAGCTTGAACTCCCGCCCATCTCCTATTAGTGCCACGCCACCAGTCCTGGTTCCAGAAACACGGGAATACCGCTCTCAGTCTCCAGTCAGGAACACTGACGAAGCTCCTTGTGTGAATGGTCGCTGGGGGACCCTGAGACCCAGAGCACAAAGACAGACACCATCAGGCTCCCGGGAAGGGAGCCTGTCCCCAGCCAGAGGGGATGGGTCCCCTGTACTGAATGGTGGGAGTTTATCCCCTGGAGCCGCAGCAGTGGGGGGTGCCTCATTGGACAGTCCTGTACAGGCAGTATCGCCCAGCACGCCTTCTGCTGCTGAAGGATATGACCTGAAAGTTGGACTTTCCCTGGTTGCGAGACGAGGATCACTACCAGATCAGAAAGATCTGCGCTTAGGGTCTGTAGATTTGAATTGGGATCAGAAACCAGTTTCTGTTAGCTGTCAGCTGGATGCTGTGGACAATAGGACAGTTGGTGGAAGCATGAGAAATCCCCCAGAGCACACAAATGGAATCCATAGCCCACCTCATGTCACTAGTTCTCTACCAGGGGCGGTGTCGCCAGGTGCACTCCGAAGAAGCCTGGAGGCTGTCAAGACCCTGTCTTCCAAAGGTGCATCTGCGTCAGCAGCATTAAGTCCTCCTTTGGTGTCTTCACCAGGATCCCCTGGTAGCCAGAGTGGGAGCAGTGCCGAGGGGGCGCCAGCACCACGCCCAGCCTCCGCCCAAGGGGACGGCCACTCCTTACCTCCTATTGCTCGTCGCCTGGGCCATCATCCACCGCAGTCTCTGAATGTTGGCAAGCCTTTGTATCAAAGCATGAACTGCAAACCCATGCAGATGTATGTGCTAGACATTAAAGACACCAAGGAGAAAGGGCAAGTCAAATGGAAAGTGTTTAATAGCAGTTCTGTGGTGGGGCCACCCGAGACCAGCCTACACACCGTGGTGCAAGGCCGGGGAGAACTGATCATATTTGGTGGCCTAATGGACAAGAAACAGAACGTGAAGTACTATCCCAAAACAAATGCCTTGTACTTTGTGCGAGCAAAAAGATAATGTGGCAAAAGCTGTTCAACCCCTTCCCTTCCTGCCCCACCCCCCGTCCATGGCTTTCTTTTTTTAACCCTTACTCTGTCACGCAGGCATTTAAACTGTGAACTAGGGAACGACCAACCAATAAAATCCAAACAAAACTTTAGCGCTGCCCTCTAGTTTCCGGTCTATGACCCTGGCTCTGGACTTGGTTCAAAAAGTCCTTTTTTTTTTTTTTTTTTTTTTAAAGAGAAAATTCTGTTTACAAACGGGGAGAAATCTCCATTCCAGTGGGATGAATTGTTGCTGTGTTCTAGCAGGAGCTTTGCTGCGCCTTATTTTTTGCTGGTAACTAGACCAAGAATTTGGGGAGAGTGGGTGGGGTAACCTCTAGGATCTGATAACTTCTTTAGAATTTTTCAGGGGTATGGAGGGCCTTCATATATCTCTCTACAATTGCAATCTCTATACAGATGTTGGTAAAAATGGTCTTCTAAGAACATACTGAACACCTGCAGGCAGGAGGCTGTATGCTTGTGTATACTAATAAATATCCATGCTTATCTTGCTAAATGTGGCTGCATAAAGAAAATAGCATTTTTTAAAAATCCGTCAATACTGCAGCCACTACTTTAATCCTTAATCAACAAAGAGACACAGATGCCTTTTTTCCTGAATGCTTTGGCCTGACTGTACCATTCTTGTCCTGTACAGTGAGAGAGTTAGAAGGGAGAAAGGACGGTTCTGCATTGAAATGCCAGGATCATCCAGAATTAAATTATTTATACAGCCCACCTGAGTGTCCTACCCGGTAAAGTCCTGCACTTGATCAAACCAACAGTTTGGACTGATGACTTCAGAACCCCTGACAGTCTTGAGTTGCCAGCTGCTGAAATAGTGCATATATCATTGATATTTGAAAAGGCTAAAAAATGGAAGTTACAGTTTTAGAATGATTTGTACATGTGTGGTGAGGATCTTCAGAAGAATCAGTGGCTGTGTGCATCCTTAAGGTTTGACTTCTAAGTTTTTCCCCCTAAGATTTTGTCTAGAGACTTTTATTGCCTTAAGAGTGCTCCACTTCACACATGTACGTGTGTGGACAACTGTCCTGTGAGCATTGGCATGTCTTAGGTCATCTTTGCCTATGGAACAGAAAGAACATGTGCATACAGGCCCCAATTCATCAAAGCACTTAAGCACATGCTGAAGTCCCATTGACTGTAAGCACGTATTTAAGAGTTTTACTGACCTGGAGCTACACAGACCATATTAGATCCTTTCATAGCTTGTTTGAGTTAATAATTTACAGTTCAAACTTCTTGGTTCATGCTCACATTAAAGTTATCCTGCTGGATAATGCCTCAGAAAATAAAATTAATCCAAAGCAACATTAAAATTACAATATCAACCAACCAAAGCAAGGAAATTCAGATGTAAAGCTGCTGCTCCATCCTTTACTATGGATTACCTTTTATCAGTTTGCTACTCCTTTAGTGTTACTCCAGAGTGCTTTGTATTCAATTCCTTTGAACTTTTTATAGCTTTCTTTAAGTGCACAAGAGATTTTGAAATGGCCAATTTTAGTCCTGAAGGGATTTTTCAGCCAAGTTACAAATACTTGCAAAATAGGGGTTTAAGTGGAATGCTTGCCCGGCGTTAACAGCCTCCATAGTAATCACTGATACTGAGAATTCACTTAGCTAAATCAACAAAGACTTAAAAAGGAGTCAGAATTGATTGGAACTATATACACTTTTGGATGAATATTCTTTCTTTCCCTCTGCAGCATGGAAGAATTGCAATAGAGACTGACTGATCCACATAGGGGCACCAGTTTTCCATAGGTTTCACTTTCACTAGTCTGTGATCCTGGCTGCTTCTGAAGCCTCCAATTTTCCTGTGACATTGTGGGTTGTTAAATCTGTTGGCCTCTATTCTACAATAGGCTGCATCCATACAGAGCCCTGTTGTAGTCACTGGTGTTCTACACAGTGCAGGCTGCAGGATTCAAGCTTTATTTTTAAGTCTGGTTTTAAAGCAAAAATTACATGTTGCCAGCTTTCTAAACAACCTGCTGAACTTTTTCTGCTGTCAGTAAAAAGGCGGAGTGTGGAACTGACCAGCTAGGTTCACAGTATCTCATTAGCTAATACCCAGACCTTCCTGAAAGTGGTGCCCCTGTGATGCACCACACTGTGTTACCAGTTAATACTGTCATTGAAGCACAAGGCTCAGCTTTCCCCCATCTCAGTCTATCATGAGTGTCCAGCTCTGCCTTAGCACAGGCTGTTGAGAACTGTTCAATAGGTATCGTGGGGCTGTTCAAAGAGAGTAGCATATCGTAACTACTGAGGGGAGGGTCCATAGTCCTGAAATGGTGTTTGAGCGCTGACAAAATGTTTAGACACTGCCTGCATTCCTTGACTGGAATCATCACAAAATTAACCTTAATACGTAAGTGGCATAAGTAGGAAATCATTTCCTACTCACAGTGAAACCTGCACAGCGGACAGATCCGTGATAGTCGTCATTGCATTGAATATATCATGAAGTGGCTCCTTTAAGATTTCTTATATAATTTTGTTTCGACCTTTAACTGTCTCCACTAGGCCACTGAGTTTTGCTGGACTTTTGGGTGATCACTTAAGACAGTTCTCAGTTTACCTAAATCTAGAATCACACGCCTTTTTAAAGGGGGAAGGAAAAAACCCTTCTCTTAACTCCCCAACATTCTTTCCCCGTACTGACCCCCCAGTGAGAAGGTATTTGTTTGTTCAACAAACCCCAAATGGTTTCTTTGAACCTGATGGCTGAAAACAAGAGACCCCCACCCCAGCCGAATTTGTTTGCAGCCCTCCAATAAAACCTGCCTCCTTTTGACTGGAAGGCACTGAAGATACCTCTTTGTACACTGCAATTTCAGCACACAGACTGCTTCCATTTCTATGCTCATCTTGAATGCAAAAATCAGTTTTGTCCAGTGCAAAGGTTGTGGTTGGGTGGTTTTAAAATACTTTGAGGCAGAAACAAGTTCAATTACTGTTGGCTGCTTAACGCTGGACTGGATTTAATAAAAACCTGGTCTATCTCCCAGATCCTCCAGCATCACTTGAGCCCTGAAACATTGTTTTGAGGGTGTGGGCTATATTTGAATGCACCTTTAAATGCTGTTGTATAGAATCTATTAAATCCACCTCTGATTATATTGTTTAAGATGTAAGCCAATTTTGTCTTAATGAAATTACATACCTCCCTCCCTTCCCCCAACCTTAGTAGCACCTACAGTATCTTTATCAAGATTTAAAATGTTCTTGAAGCTTTAACCCCTTCCATTTGCTGCAGAGGTGCCTTTTATGTTGACGATATTGTGTTGACTGCTGTTGCTTAACATAGCAGAGGTGCATAGCCAATGCTTGTTTTTTTCTCCTCTGCCCAATCTTGATTTGAACTCCAGTGAGATTTCCCTATACGGGAAGAGATTGATGTTTCATTTCCATGTCTGTCTTTCACCCATGGTTGATTTAGAGCAAAATTTAAAACTTTTATAAAGCCAACTGCTAGTGAATTTACACTGTCTGTCATTATAGGGTTTATACCCTCTCTCTCTCTCTCTCTCTCTCTCTCTCTCTTTCTCTCTCACACACACAATCATCATCATCATACACCAGGCCTCAAGTGCATGAAGTTCACTGCAGAAGGTAAAACTGTACAAAGTGACACAGGAAATTGTCTGGGTAATTATATAGGCAATGATCAGAATAGCTTCATACCAGGTTGCAAGCCACCTGGAAACTGTAAAGGGGTCTTCCCAGTCTTGCTTGCGGCATTTCCCGATTCTTATTTCCATCTGTTCTAGTCTTTGTGGTGATCCTGGCATGGTAACGTTTCACTGCTTTGCTTCATTTGTGGCCTCTTTACTAACACATTCATGTTCTGCCAAGTCTGCAGACTGGAGCAGAAGGAATGGAAAAATCAACCCCTTTGCCCTTCCCTCCTCTGCCCCATGTGTGTTGCAGAAGGCATGTCCTGCATGGTTTCAACATGGCTCCCAAAGTGGTCTCTCTCTGAATGACAGAAATGTTGGGTTTTATTTCCTTGCTGTCCTCCCCCATTCTGTCCCCAAACAAACAGGTTTCATGTGATACGCACAAAGTGTGATCCAATGTAGCTGGTGCTGTGGGCGAGATTTCCCGTATGACTCAGGTGTACAGGATGACTTTGCCCTGTTAGTCGGTTTAGGCTCATCCAAGTGTAGGAATAACAAGTGGATTTCATTGATATTTAAATCTGTGTAAATTTCATTTTTGTTAAATGTTTTCCCCCAATGAATTTTTAGCAATTTAACAAATAAATAATTTAAAAAAGATGGCTGGTAATGGTTTTTAAATGATTGGGTTTTAAATCTAGCTTTCAGGTAAACTCTGTAGCAAGAACTGTATATTGTTCTAGTGGCATCTGTTGGCTTTCTTCCACATATTGCTCCCTCTGTGCCTTTTCTCCCTTGTCTTAATGAGTTATTGCGATGAATTTGACAGACAGCAAACAAGCCTTAAGTGTTACCTGTTGAGATTTGAACTGAAACTGGAAGGAGTTTCTGTACCATTGTTTCAGTTAAATGTATCTGTTTTGTTGCACTGCCTTCCTTTGCAAGAGGACACTAATCCACTGAAGTCAATGGGACTCAGCACATCTCCAAATGAAGCCTTGAGTGCAATTTTTCCTCCCTTTGCAGGACCATTTAGTAACCAATTCAGACCTTTCAGAAGGTACCATGACCAATGGTGTGGTACATCCACGATTGTGATCTGAACTGGGGGCGATTATACCCCAATATACAATTTAAAAATGTCCAACCCTAAACAAAGTGATGAGACAAATATGCAGAGTGTCCTTATACAATGGGGGAAGATTTTAAAAGGCACAGATGGTAGGTGCCTTTTTTGCCTCTTTAAATTCCCCATGTGTCTTTGGTTTTTACCCCCTGAAACATTACCTGAAAGGGCAAGGGCTTAACTGAACTAAGAAGCATGCTGATGGGGTGAGTCATGCTGTGCGTTGCTAGAAGAGAAGAGCAAAGTCTGAGGGATAGTCACTAGTACAGGATGTCTTCTGCTCCAAGGCAAGGAAAATGTTCTCAAAACTTGGCTGTGAAGGGTAAGGAGTGAGCTGCTGTTTTTCCATCAGAAGTTACAATGGGAAATGTTACTGTAATGGAAACCTTTACTTACGGGGGAAAACAGGGAATGCGCTCGTGAGTCCTTCTGCTCATGTATCTGTGTTAATGCTGCCTCCACACTGAGCTCCCAGTCCACCGGGGAGTCTCTAGGTCCCAGTGTACTGCAAATAACAAAATAGGAAAATGTAGTGTGTGTGTGTGTGTGTGTGTGTGTGTGTGTGTGTGTGTGTGTGTGTGTGTGTGTGTGTGTAGAGGAAGGGGACAGATACCTTGGATGGAGATAGGGTGATAAACGCATGCACCCTTCTATTCACCGTCTGAGAACAGTCCATGCAAAGCTGTGGGCTCCTGGGCGCTCAGTGGCTGCTGCTTACAAGTCTACAGGGGTAGCTGAGCATCTCAGCGAGCCCGCGGCTGTTGCGCTAGTGTGGCGAGTACCGCGTTTACAGCTCGGGCTGCTCCTTGAACTGTTCGTAACGTCAGCACGGCTGGGGCCACTCCAGGCACCCCTCCCTCTGCAGTGGGTGCTTCTGTCCAAGCCTCTCCTCTGCCCCGCCTGCTAACGCCGGGTGGGACCCTTCCACCAGCGCTGGGAAACGCGGGCTGTGCCGCGCAATGAGACCCCCCCCCCGCCGGCCCACGCAGGACTGAGCCGCCAGCAGCAAGCGGGGCGGGGCCGAGGCTGGGCTGCAGCCGGTAACGCGCTGGCCCAGGCGGGCGGGGGCGCACGAGCCGGTGCAAGGCGCAGCACGGCCAGCCCGCGAGCGAGACCCTGCAGCCCGGAGCACGCGCTGAGCTGCCGCTCCCGCCCGCCACGTGCTTCTTCCCCCCCCCCCCCGCGGGCCGCCCTCTGACGTGTCTCCGCCAGGCCCCAGACCCTCGCGCATGCGCCGCCGGCGCCGCGCGTTCAAGGGTGGGGCGGGGCGAGGTGACGCTGCCCGGGCCGCTGACGTCACATCCGGGCCGCACCGAGGCGGAAGTGTTTGCAGGTGAGCGCGGGCGGGGCCGTGTGGGGGGGCTGTGGTAGCCTTTCTCCTGCCCCGCGGTGCTGGGGGGCGAGGCTGGCTCGCCAGTGCTCGCGGGGGGGCTGGGCGGGCACCGCCCCTGCAGGATGGGGGGGGCCCTTTCCAGAAGGCGGGGGGAGGGGTGGCTGGTGGCTGGGGGGGCCCATTCTAGAAGGCGGGGGGTTGTTTATCGCCCGTTAGAGTCGCTCCCGCCCCCGGCCGAGGCGCTGCCCCTGTGTCCCCGCCCCGGGCTTGCTGTGCGCGTCCTGCCCCCGCCGTGCCTCAGTTTCCCCCCTCCGCCCCGCGCCTGCCCGCTCTGCCCCCCCCCTCCGCAGGCCGCTGTGTCGCGGCGAGGGGGGCCCGGCCGGGCCCTGCTTCTGGCCCCCCCCCCCCCCCGACGGAGCCCGGCGGGGAGGAAGAGGCGCTGGGCAGCACCCCCAGCCCCCCCCCCGCGGGGCAGAGAAGCCTCGAACGCAGCTCGTGCCCAGCCCGGATCGTGGCCGGCTTTGCGGGGGGGCCGGCTGAGCCCAGCGCCTTCCCGAGCAGCCTTGTCTGCCGGGGAGGGGGAATGGGTCGCGCCAGGGACGACACTTGTGGAAAATGACTCTCACATCAGCGGGTCCATGACCGGTGGCGGGTTTCAGCCGGAGGTGGCCAGAGGCGCCTGACATGCAGGGGAGAAACACTGAAATGCAGCCACTTCTGGGGTGCAGCATGGCAGCTGCTTAACAGCGCCCAGCAATGCTGTGCGATAGTACAGGATTGAAGGTGGGGAGGAATTCTGTCTCCAGACAAACCTACAGGAAAGATTTAAGGAAGCAGAGCATAATGGCCTAAACTGGAGTTTGGCCAGGATGAGTGAACAGGAAATCATTGGTTAAATGGGAGAAGATGGATATTAATACATAAACTGGCCATCAGAAATTAGACGCAGGTTTCTAACCATCAGAGGAGTGACGTTCTGGAACAACCTTCCAAGGGGAGCAGTGGGGGCACAAAACCTTACTTGTTTCAAGACTGAGCTTGATACGTTTATTGCAGGGACGTGCTACAGTGACATGTAGCTGAACTGTGACGGCTAGCAGCAAATATCTCCAATGGCCGGAGCTGGGACACTAGGTGGGGAGGGCTCTGAGCTACTGCAGAGAATTCTTTCGCAGGACTTTGGCTGGTGGGCCTTGCCCACATGCTCAGGGTCTAACTGATCGCCGTATTTGGGGTTGGGAAGGAATTTTCCCCTGGGTCAGACTGGCAGAGAGTCTGGGATTTTTCACCTTCCTCTGCAGAAGGGGCATGTGTCACTTGTAGGTTTAAACTAGGGTAAATGGTGGATTCTCTGTCATTTGAAGTCTTTAAGTCACAATTTGAGGATGTCTGTAACTCAGCCAGAGGTTAGGGGTCTGTTACAGGAGTGGGTGGGTGAGGTTCTGGGGCCTGCCATGTGCAGGGGGTCAGATAGATGATCACTGTGGTCCCTTCTGACCTTAGAAAATGTTTATGCGTCTACAATGCTCACTGATGAGAATTGTGGTATGTTCTTCAACAACCACAAGAGGTCAGTAGCTCAATGAAAAGCTGCACAGGACCTTCCCACCCCTGTACCTTTATAGGGCGCTGGCTACTGACTTGTAGTCTCAACTACTGAACTACCATTAAAATGTACTAACTATTTTTGGGCAATAAAGGAAAGCTTACCCCTGGTGGGAGGGGAGCTAATGCAGGAGGGCGGACAGAGAGAGGCCAGCATTCAGTCTGTGCATGCAGATGAATAGACACCTCACGTCAGCAGGTCTAGGCCTGAATGTTTTCCATCCATTCCAGTGTCTAAAAAATCAGTCCAGCAGCTGGAAGAGGAATAATTTATGCTGCTAGCATGTCTTGTTAGTTTCTTTGCTTTGATCAGTTGCCTTTTTCTTTTAAGGGGATAAAATCTGTTCAGCCTTCTCCCTCCTTTTGAGAGGCACATGTGAGGTTGGGTATACAGCCTCTGTGACTGCCGTGATAGCACCCTGAGTGCTTGCAAAACCTAGGAAGGGGCCTCTGACTGGCAGCCACATTTATTCATCATCATGGCCTTCAGTGATACCACTTTGCCTTGTGAAATCCCATCTCCACATCAGGCCGGGTGAGCGTCCAGGAACACCCACAAGCAGTAGGATATGGTTCTAGCGAATCACTAGGTGACATTATGCCCTCAGAGTTGGTATTGAATCAATGCTTTGGCATAGCATTCTGCTCCTGAAGTTGCAATGCTTTGGCTGAAATGTAACAGTGCGGTCCTGAGCACTTGCCCTTATTAAGAATTCCCTGGTACTTTCCAGGAGTTAGTCCCCTTGTCCTGGCCAGACTCCAGCTAAAATACAAGTAACTACATTCTGCTCATCTAAATTCCCCCAGCACTTGCAACAGGGCATGGCATTTGTCTTCATTTCTTGTCATAAACTGGGCTCTTGAGTTGTGTGCTGCTAAAGAACCACGGGATAGGTAGAGAACTTGTCTTTTCTGGGTGTTCGGTCCAGCACTTGACATTGATACTAAATTCACCCAAAGAAATATGTAAAACTAGGTGATTTCAGGATTTTCCAGACCTTGAGTCCTGTTTGTGACAGAGCCAGTATTTTTATGTATTTATCAGCATTTAAATAAACACAAACAAAAGAATGACCTAGATCGCAGACCTCTGTGCCATTAGTCACAGATGATAAAAACCATTCATCATCTCTGCTTTTGGAAGCTGTGGGGCTGGGATAATCATCACTATCTCTTACATAGCATTTTTTATCAGTAGCTCTCAAAGCATGTTAAAAAGGAGATCAGTAGCATTTGTCTCCATTTTATGGAAGGGGAAACTGAGGCACAGAGCAGCAAAGTGACTGCTGGCCATCGATTGGTGGGGTAGCTGGGAATACAGTCCATTTCTCCTGAGTCCCAGTCTAGTGTCTGTCTACCAGGCTACTTTAAATCCCCTAGAGATACCTGGTAGCCAATCATTTCTTAAATTAACCCCATTATCATTTATTATTTGATATCAGCTCCTTCCCTAGTGATATCAGGGCCCCTTTGTGCCAGGCGCTGCACAGATACATAGTGAGAGACAGGCCCTGCCCCAAAGAGCTTACAGCCTAAACAAAGGGTGGGAGGGGAAACTGAGGCACAGAAAGGGGAATAATTTGCCCAAGGTCCTAAATCAGAGTGAACCTATTGTATTTTTGTGTGTTAGGAAATCTGTTATCAACAGATTTAATTCCCTTCCCCTGTTGCTTCTGACACAGATTTTGTGACAATGGTCCAGTAGCAAGCACTGGTTCTCACAGCCAACTGTGCAGAGATGGCCGTTGCCCCTGGATCTGTGATTGTCCCAGACTGGCACAAGTCCCCGGAGGGCAAAGAGTACCTGGCCACGATCCTGCGGAAAAACAAGCGGAAATTCTTTGGTGAGTCCTCTCTGCACCCATCACTGCTGCAGGCCCTAGAGGCAGCTGCTGAAAAGAGGCACTCTGTGGGGCAAGGTTAAGGGGCAGTAATGGAGGAGAGTGGTGGGAATCAGGCTGCTGAGTGCATTTGTCCCCACTGAGGCTTTTATTGATAAGTTAGATAAGCTAGATAAGTTCCTGGAGGATAGGTCCATCAATGGCTATTAGCCAGGATGGGCAGGGATTACTGTTTGTCAGAAGCTGGGAATGGGTGGTGGGATGGATCACTTGATGATCAGTTGGTCTGTTCATTCCCTCTGAAGCACCTAGCATTGGCCACTGTTCAAAGACAGGATGCTGGGCTAGATGGACCATTGATCTGATCCAGTGTGGCTGCTCTTATGAATGTTCTAATGTGTGAGGGCATCATTATCCTTATCCCATTTTACAGAAGGTGAAAATGAGGCCCAGGGAGGGGAAGTGACCTACTTAGGATGGGTCGATGCAGAGCCAGGAATACAGCCCACTGCTGGACTCTCAGTTTCCAGCTCCAGCTCCTTGCAAGCTGTGTCCCCAGACACTTTCCATAGTTAGCTGCGAGATGGTGTGTGGTAGATCCCGGGGCTGGAAGCTAAAGCCAGACAATTACAAACTAGAAATAAGAGGCAGTTTTGTAACAGGAAGGGTAACTAACCATTGGCAGAAGCACCTGGGGACATGGTGGCGTCTCCGTTGCTGGGTGGGCCCAGGCATCAAACTGTGGATGAATTTCTAAAAGACACGTTCCAGTTCAGCCAGAAGTTATGGGCTTGCTGCAGGACTCCCTGGATGAAATTCTCTGGCCTGCGTCATACAGGAGACTAGACAAGAGGATCAGCATGGGCCCTTCTGGACTCTACATCTGTGGATCTATAAATAATAGAAAATGGGATAAATAAGTTAAGACTAAAAAGGACAGTAGTGGCCAACTTGGGGTGCGCAAAGAGATTGATCCCTTAACCTGGGGCTAGGAGAGCCATGATCTCAAAACAAAACTGCTTCTTGTGGAAGTTGGGTGGGGAGTATAGGCTCTAGGGAGCCTGATGAGTTCTGTTGTTTCGTTCCAGGACTGATTGAAAGGCCAGTGCTTCCCCCACAGATGGCCACCGACATCGCCAGCTATAAGATTTTTGTCTCTGGGAAAAGCGGCATGGGTAAAACTGCAATGGTGGCCAAGCTGGCTGGACTTGAGGTGCCGAGCGTGCATCATGAAACAACAGGTGATTAATTGGAGAGGGGCAAACAGCCACCAGCAGGGGGAGAGACTGTCTGGCAGCCTTCCCAGTGCGGGGGGAGAAGGAAGACGGAATGAGAATTTGTTTCTTTGGCAGGCAGCGCTTTTCTGGGGTCTGCTGGTGATCACTAGCAGCAGGGCATCGTGCTCTAAGCCAAGAGACGACTCAGATGCAGCCACAGAGGAGAGGAAGCCAGAAGGGATTTCCTTACCCCTCCTGGGTCAGCTGGTCTGCTACGGGCCATGTCCCTGCTGTCAGTGACCTGCCTACTGCTTCTCATCTCCTCGGTCTGGATCGTAGCATCCCATTAACTAGCTTAGGAGGCCTCCTTGTCTTCTATTGCAGAAGAGAGCCCCGGTGCGTCAGTGTAGCCAGGCCTTGTGTGTATCTAGCCTGTTAACAGGGCTGTTTGGAACCCAGCTGTGTCTGGCTGGTTCCTCCTGTGTAGGGAGCACAGACACACCGCAGAGGCCAGGTCTCCCTCTGTCTCAGCAGGCGGCTGGAGCGGAGCAGTGCCTTGGAGCTAAGGAAAGAGAGCCTTCGAACAAGGGAGCAGGCAGGGGTTCTTACCAGTGTGATCGACTGGTCTGGGGGGTGGACCCAGTGCACAGGGGAAGTCGGGGCAGCAGCACTGCAGGGAGTCTAGAGCAGGCTGCAGGTGTTAATAGGGCCGACTGCAGGGGTCAGGCTGGATATTCAGATGCTCTTTTCTGGCCTCATTGTCCTCTTCCCCGATACAAATGCAATGCTGTCTGCTAAGTGCCCGGCCATGCGTGCAGTGCTTTCCCCCAGAATGACATAACAAGCAAAGCCATTGTTTTGTGGTTAGAGGGGAACAGAGACCTCAGAACTCCTGGCTTCTGTTCAGGACTCTGCCACCGCGTGACGTTGGACAAGTTGTCTTCTTTGTTCTGGGCCTTCATTTCCCCTTCGGTGAAACAGCAATGAGAATCCTTCCCTCACAGGGAAGCCTGAGGACGCTGGGTGTGTACGTGCGGGGCTGCTGTTTGTTCGGAGTATATGTGCGCTATGTTATCCGCTCTCAGCCAAAGACTCTGTCTCTGGAAACTGTTTGTTCTTAAACATCCTTTAAAGGCTGGTGAGTTTGGCCAATCGTGGCATGTTCCCCATGTTATGGATGGGGAAACTGAGGCACAGGATGAGGCTGGAACTTGTCCAAGGACACGCACCAAAGTAATAATAGACTTGACCATTACTTTAGGCTCAGGCCTCATATCTGGCCTGTTATGTGAGGCCTCATGCCTCAGGCTCTTCCTTGCTACTACAGCCACATCTCCTGTGCGCTGGCCGCTGAATACGTGAGTCCCTCCAGGCCCCAAGAAGGGGCTTTGGTGCCCTCAGGGAGTGTGGAGCCTACAGTTGGAAGCTAAAAGCTGTGGGCGATCTCATTTCAGGAATCCAGACGACGACGGTGTATTGGCCGGCCAAGCTGAGGGACAGCGGCAGGGCGCTTATCTTCAGGTTCCACTTCTGGGACTGCGGAGAAGCAGCTCTAAAGAAGTTTGATCACATCCTGCCTGTGAGTCAGCCCTGGGCTGAGGGAAGCTTTCATGACCTGCCGTCAGCCTGGGGGCTGAGACGGGCTCAAAGCACAGAACGGGGGTCCGGATTTCAAGCACCCCAAAGCCCCGGGGACATGCAGAGCTGGGCTGGAGGGTTAGGCCTGTCTCTTACAGCAGGTGTAAAGCGCCTTTCTGGGTGCTATAAACTGGACCACAGTCACATCACAGCAAAACCATGGGGGAGGAGTGGGTCTCTTAAAGGAATAAACGGCCCTGTCAGGATTGAGGGCGTGGGCTGTCAGCACACCCTGCGTGGTAAGGGGTAAGGCTGCGTGTTTGTGTGCGGGGAGGGTTCACAGCAGGACCAGCCCCATCCCCCCTCCTTTGTCTCCCTGAGGGATGGGCATGTAGGACACAGCTTGGCTCCAGAAGGAAATGGCTCTAAAACTCATTGGGCCTGTTTCTCGTTTCCATTTTATGTCCCTCTGGCCTTGGTGCAAATGAGAGTCAGGCATGCTCATGTCAGGTACACACCCTACTGGGACAGTGTGAACCAGGATTGATGCTGGTTGGCCTTTTACACTTGGAGAAATTGAGGCACGGCAGGAGGAAATAACTTGCTTTGCGTCACACAGGTGTCAGTGAGGAATGGAACATGGGTGTGTCTGCCAATCCAGCATTAAGGCTGATAGCCTGTCTCTCCCTGTGCTGGCTGGGAAGCAGCAGGACGGCTCTGGACTAGCTGTGTGCACCCCGTCTGACATCCAGTGTTGCTTCCTTCTAGGCCTGCAAGGAGAAGGCAGACTGCATCCTCTTCCTCTTTTCTTTCACCGACCGCTCGTCCTTCGATGACCTCCCCAACCAGATATCCCGCGTCATGGAGGGATCCGAAAACCTTGTCAAAATAGTGATCGGCTCCAAGTATCCTTGACGTGCTGGTTCCACGCCACCCCGCTGATTGCTCGGCCCTGCGTGGCGTGGGGGTTATCTAGACACATGCAGGCATGTTTGTTTCTTGTGGTGCTGCAGAGTGAGCTGGGGATTTTTAGCACATACACCATAGTTATGCCTTCAAATCCCAGTGCAGACTGGACCTGGTCCTCACAGGCACCTGTCAGGAGAGTCAGTATCATTAGCTCTGCTTCACTCATGGGGAAACTGAGGCAGAGAGCTGGGAAGGGACTGGCCTGAAGCTACAGTGAGCCAGTGGCAGATCTGGGAATAGAACCCAGGAGATCCTGGTTCCCTTCGTGTTGGAGGGTACTCACTGACAGATTGCCTTCATTCTTACTGAACTAGTCAGGCAAGGGCTCGGAAACAGGCAGTCCGTACCCATTCCCTGTACCCGCACCTCTCTGAGGCTGCTGTCTTGTTCTGCAGAACCTCCGCTTCCATTAGGAAAAAAAAAACCAGTGACCTCTCTAGCTGTTCCAACTGTGATTAAAGCCTCAAAAACTTGAGTGAGCTGTCACCGCTGCAGGGCTGAGTTTGCAGAGAGCCTGGCACCATTGCTTGGAGAGGTGTGAACTGTAGTAAATTCTGCTTATTGGTAGCTCCATGGTTGCCAGGGAGACGTTGCTGTTATCCAGCAGTGCTGAGAAGGGCTGCGGCCTCTGCCTGTGGGTAGGGCAGCAGTGCTGGCATTTCTATGGGAGTGGGGAAGCCGGGCCACTGCTCTCCAGGGGTCAGGGCTCAGCACGTGCCAGCGCTTCCTTCCTTGCCTGCAGTCCCCCATCACAGCACAGCCTGGAGAACTCGGGGGAGCGGAGGGAGTGGTACGGTGCAGCTCCGGCATCCACTCTGCAGCCCCTCTCTCTGCTACCGCTTTGCCCACAGCCTCCCCGCCTGGCCTGCAGCCCCCTCACCTCCTGTGTGTGGACCCTGTGTGCAGGCAGGTTTGCGGGGCTGTAGCCAGAGAATTCCTGTCCCGGCACTTCCTTCCCTGAGTGCAGTCCCGCAGACCTGCCTGCAAGTGGTGTCTCTCTTCCCATACAAATTGCCGATACGCAGCCTGCTGTTGCTAATATCCGAATCCCATGAACAGTGGTATTAGTGGGCTGGGATAGGTTCCCAGCAATATATTGCCATTAACAGGAAAGCTGCTAATGTCAGGATTGCCGCTAAGCGGAATCCATTGTATTTCGTTCCTCGTGTAAGGCTGGAGAGGAAGGGTCACAGATCTGCCGAATTTATGAAGAGCGACAGCTCGTTTTGGTGCCAGAAGTGGCTGGCGTTTGGGGGAGGCCACCGCAGAGCCCCTGGACATGGCTCCCCCTTGGCAGGTCCGACTGAGTCCAGGTGCTCAGCAGCACCCAGGGAACATGTACGATCCTGTCTGGAGCAACTGCCCAGTTTACTGCAGGTGGCGTCTCCTCGTATGGGCGAGACTCCTCTAGTAGGCGGAGCTTGGAAGAGCCCCGCCCTGCCATGTCTTCCCCCCTCGACCTGACCCCGAAGTCAGACAGTTGGAGTCTGGGTGGGTGGGACTGGGATCCCGCGGGGCAGAGTCCCTTGTTCTGTCTCAGGTTTTCTGCAGTGCCTGTTACTCTGTTATCAGACCTCTAGGGCCACGTGCCGCTCTCACGCGCTGCCTGGGTTTGAGTGGTTCTCCTGTCGCTCTGCCCCGTGGCAAGCGGAGAGCTGGGCAAATGGCCCAGTGCTGCCAGGAGCCCTTCCCGTTGTCCGAGCAGCCAGCGAAGAGGGTGGTGAAAGAGGAATGGGGGGTATTTGGCCCAATCTGGAGTTGATGGTGACTTCAGTGGGGCTGCGCCCACATGGCCCAGGTTTGAACATGGCCCATCGTTCTGGATGGAGCCACGTGGTGGTTGTGGTGTGATGCCCCGGCAGTGCGTGGTGCTGGCGCCGTGCTGCCTTCCGCATGCCACGCAGTGAGTGCTGTCTCCTTGACCGAGCCCACCCAGGTTTGATCAGTTCATGCACACCGATGTCACGGAGCAGGACCTGACAGAGTTCCGGCGAGCCTGGCGCCTGCCCGTGCTGCGGATGAAGAGCGTGAACGGGCCCCGGCTGGCCGACGGGCGGACCCTGGACGGCCGCGCCGGGCTGCTGGAGGTGGCGCATGTGCTGAATGGGCTGGCGGAGCACCTCTGGTACCAGGACCAAGTGATGGCCGGCCTCGTCCCAGCTCCCCAGCCTGGCGCAGAGGAGACATCCCCGTGCTGAAAATCAGCTTGTCTAAAATGCTGGCCGTGACCGGCAGGTGGAGCAGGAAGCCTTTCAGAGGCTTGTTTGGTGGGAGTCTGTTGCAGCCATGTAAGGACCGGCTCATGCGCAGATCTGGGAGCCCTTTGCTCCCACTGGCTCTAGCATCACACAGAGATGCCCTGCTCGGCGCGGCCATGCTGCAAACCTGCGGCCAAATTGATCTGTGCGGTCTTAGTGTCTAGGACCCTGCCCTGAGACAGCCTGGGCCCGATTTCTGGAGGAGTCAAACACCCCCAGCCAACACTGATGTGATGTGGGGTCACGGCACCTCAGTCTTGTGTGTCTCATGCTGGGTCCCCAAAATCACTCACCACGCCTGGCTTTAGCTTGGATCGGAGCAGTCTAGAAAAAACCCTTCCTTGGGAAAGCTCCAGCCTGTGCTGCTCCTTACCTCCCTGGCGATAGCAGCCCGGCGACAGGGCCCAGGGCCGTGTTCCTGCCATCACTGGAGGCGGGCACTAGAGGAAGCACTTCCTGCACCGTTGTTTGGGGCGGGGAGTTTTGAAGCTCTAGGGTAGTAAATGCCCCATCATTGGCGTGCCAAGGCAACAGGACAAGCAAGGTGGATTGTAGCTGACGCTGCATTTGGACGTGGCATTGCTAGAGCGTATCGTTCAGTGACGTGTACTTCGGGAGCTCCCGTCACCTTAGGATCTGGGCTGGCTCAGGGCTCACAGGAGCTGGTGGTATCCCTTTCAAGGTTATTAAATGTTGATTGGGCCTGTCAGGATTGCACTGAATCTTATCGTACGGGGGCTCAGCGAGTGGCATGGCTCTGCCTGTGGCATTGGATAACAGCCCTGGCCTGCCACACAGGGATGTGTGAAAGAAATACAGTTAAGATTGTGGGGGCTCAGATGCTGGGGGCCAGCTAAGGATCTACAGAAAGGTCCCTAGTGTACAGATGGGCCCAGAGAAATTAAGTCTCACAGGGAATTGAGCTCAGGCCCCCTGAGCCCCAGGCAAGCCCTAACCACGAGGCCATCATCCCTCTCCTTGGACGAGAGGGTGGTGATTCCCCCTTTGGTTCCTTCAGCTTGGCTGTTGGAAGAGGGTGAGATCCACCCAGGGGGGATGAAGTAGAGGGGCTGTGGGGCAGATTGGGCAGGCCAGTTTGAGGGGATACAGAATAACCTCGCTGGGGAGGCTTTGCTCTGAAGTCTGCCCCTCCGCCCTGGCTCTGCACTCCGGGGTCGCAGCAGAAGCCCCTGGGCGTTCAGCACTGTGCTAGGATCCATGGCTTGGCTCAGAGACAGATGCAGCATGTGGAAACCGCATGGTCAGTAATGCCCCTTTCCCCCTCCACCATCGCCACCACGCCCTCTGCTTCTCACAGCAGCTGGTAGGAGAGAATCATGCATGGCATCTTACAGGGCATCTTCCCGCAAGAAAAATACTAGCACCAGTGATCTTTTTTGCTGCATATCTGTACCGGCAGGGAGATCTACACTGTGCTGTACCGGAGACAGCATGGAGAGCGGAGAATGAAGGCCGAGAACTTCACTGTGTCCTGGTTTCCGCGACTGTGATGAGAGGCAGGCCAGGAACACTGGCAACAACACTAAATTCCTCCATCCTGGAGCTTTTGCTGGGAGTTAAACCATCAACCCACTCTCTTTAAAGGTCTGGAGAACTCAAATAATAATATGCTGGGCGGTATCAATGGCTGCCATCAAGCAGGTCTTTGATCTATAGACAGGCCTGGTTAAAGCCGATGGGTGCACTACACCCTCTTCTCTCAGGCAAAATAGAAGGAGCAATTAAATGCCACATTATGGAGTGATGATTAGAAATAATGGGAGGTTACTGCCCAAGGCACTAGGCTGCATGGCTAAGCCATGTGATCTGAGGGGTTTCCTTGGGTCTAGTGCAAATGCAGGTGCTGAGGCATTGCTTGGCATGCTCTGTGTAAGGGAGTTGAGAAAACTGATAGACAGCAAGAGACGCAGTCGTGAGCATGGCCTGGTGAGGGAGCAGAGAGACAACACTCCTTGAGCACGGAACTGATTGGGGGAGCTGAGTTGGGGCTTTCAGAGCAAGGGTCCTGCCTTTGTTCTTGCTGCAGCCGGGGAGTAGGCCTGGCTGGACGTTCTCTGTAAAGAAACAAGATTTCACCAAAGCAATATCTGACCCAGATCATCCATTTCTCCTGCTAATGGAAACAGCAAGGCCTCGGATGTTGTCTAACTGCTCAGTGCAAAAGGGGCAACCTCTGACTTCTGTTTTTCTCAGGAGCCTGAGAATACAATACAAAGCGCTCCCCCCACCTCCTTCCAACCAGGGCCTTTTCCTCCAGCCGTCATGGCCTCTGCCAGGGTGGGAAGCTCCAGAGATGAAATTGGATCCTGCCCACGTGCTGGCCCCTGCCTGCCCGCTTGGCCCACCCACCACTTCTGCTGATCCCTCCCCAGCTATTGGGCCGCCCCCCAGGATCATTCCCAGAGTAGAAGCTGGGTGCGTGTCACAGGTGCCTTGCCCGCTGCATGGCATCAGCGGCTGGAGGGGAGATGGCAGCTGGTGGAGCGGGTAGATCAGTGGTCCCGTCTAAAGGCTCGGCAGCGGGGCAAGCAGCAGTGATGAGCACGGATGACTGATCAGCGGTGTGCTGTACCGCACGCGGCTGTAACCACACGCAGGGAGACGCAGGGTGTGTTCCCACCGCGGCCCATTAGCGGAGCTGTGCAATACCAGAGGGCACAGAGGCCTCGCAGCCCTGGAGACGCGATGGGCTGAGGAACAGCTGGCTCCGAGCTGCTGTGGCCAGGCCATGGCTTTGCTTTTAATGGGACCTTTGTCCCCAGGCTGTTATCTCCCCCCAGAATCGTAGGGATCAAAATCAGAGACTCCCATCGTGTGGCGATGCACCTCAGTCCTACCCCGCAGCCTCCCCGCCCCACTGCTGTGCCAGTCCTGAGCCCCCCCAGCTCTGCTGATCTGCAGCCCCCTGCTATTCCAGTCCTGGACCCCGCCCCAGCTCTGCCACCGCATCTCAATCACAGCCCCTAGCTCCAGACCTGGCCTCCTCACCCACAGCTCTGCACCTGCCCCTCAGGCCCAGCCGGAACCTTTTACACAGACAAAGCCGGGCATGGCCTGAGCTCGGCAAACTCCTTCTTTGCTTGGGTCCAAGGTCAGCTCAGCCTGGACCTTCGAACAGATCATTGGTGTGGGCGGCTCACAGCCGGCAGGCCACTCCAGCGGTCTGCGTCTCCGAGCCATGCGCCGCGCCCTGTCCCGTCGTTGCCTCGCCCTCACGTCATGTGAACGTCAGCCGTCTGCTGAGAGCGGAGCACGGGCTGCCTGCAGAGCCTGTTACGGGGCCCAGGCCCAAAGCCTTGTGCATGTGAAACGAGGCAACGGGCATCTTCTCTTCCGGTCGAAGGGGTGTCTACACACGGGGGAGCGAGGGAGGTGCAATGGATTAATTCATCCACAATTGCTCTGCTTCTCCCTTCCTGCAGTGTCTGCGCTTGTTTTCAGTGGCTTCTCTCGCGCTCTCTGGTTTTCACGGAGGCGTCTTTAATATTTAACGTCTCTTTCCACTGGGGACAAGGACTTTGCGCAAACTTGAGAGGCCGAGAGGCTCACGAGAACTGTAACTGACGCACTTCCTCTCCTTTCGCCAGGGAACATGCAGGCTGTGTGAAGGCCAGAGGAGAATAGACGCTGAGACCCGACACGAACGGGCCAGGATTGCAGCAGCGTCAGCTTTTCTAACCCCCTAGCGCAGAGACTGCAGCTCTGACCTGCTGCAGAAGAGC
Organism: Emydura macquarii macquarii; assembly: GCF_026122565.2. Lineage (NCBI taxonomy): Eukaryota > Metazoa > Chordata > Testudines > Chelidae > Emydura > Emydura macquarii. The sequence goes on from NW_027132905.1 coordinate 51,046,753, forward strand.
CTGGAAGTGCAACCAGTGCAGGGCCCCCACAGGGGAGGAAGAAGGGTACACTTTACGGGGGCCTGGAGGCCCGGGAGGGGCCCAGTCCAGGCTGCAGTCCCCATTGTGTGTGTGGGAGGGGGCCCGTGTTACACATTTGTACTGGGCCCGAAAAGATCCTGCTTGGGCCCTGAACCGACTTGTCTGTGTGCATTGTGCAAGGTGGCCAAAAGCGTAAAGAAACTGTGGAAGCGCAGCAAAGTGAACCGGGGGTTTACAATTCCTTCCCTTAGGGCAGGGAGGGGAAAACCTTATTTCTGGCTTCCCCTGAACTTGTAGCTTAGTGGCTCTTTAGGCCGGGGTGAGATGCGTGTAGACGTGCTGTCAGAGCACTGGCCTGGCAATCAGGAGGTCGGCGTTCAGGTTCCTGCCCTGGATGTGGGTGCCTGCTCTGTGCCTCAGTTTCCCCATCTGTGAAGCGGGGGTGATTCTGCCCTGCCTCCTGGGGCGAGGGGGTTGTGAGGCTGAATTCATCGAGTGTGGGCAGCGCTTTGGGATCCTGCGCTGGTGCGGGGAAGCTGCTGTTGTGACACCAGTTAGCTGAGTGCGGCTCTAACCACTAGACGCTGCTGCCTCCTACCTGTAGAAGGAGGACAAGCCCTTAATTCTTTCATGACTGGGTAATTCTAGCTTCCATCGGCCCTCCCCACCCTGCCATGCACCCTGCCATTGACCCTCCTGCGTCATGTGGGGCCCAGGCACCTCCAGCCCCACACCGGAGCAGGTCTGCATCCGCTGCTCTCTGCCGGGAATGGAAAGCTCCATCCATGCAGCCCCCCCTCCTAGGCAGGACTCCAGTCTCCTCCCCCAGCAGCAGAGCCTCCCTGCTGCACGATTGGAGCTCTATAAATACCAGCCACCGCTCGCTGCCGCTGCTGCTGGACCCCTTCCCCTGGCAGCTCCATCCAGCCCTCTGGAGACGCTCCAGGCCGGTGCACAGGGCAGGTGCGGGAGACCCACAGCAGCTGCCGGTTAACTAGGAATGCGGGTGCTTCCTTCTCCCTCTGCCACCGCTTCTCGCCCCCCCTCCTGGTGCAGGGATGCTGCAGGAGTGCTTTGAACTGGGGTTCCTGGAGTAGAGGAGCCCCCCACCCGACCCCCCACGCTGCTCAGTGCATCCCTGGGGCTGGAGCCCAGGCCCCCAGCTGCTCCCCTTTCGGGGCAGTGATCGCTCCTGGTTCCTATCACTCCCCCGAAGCGGGCCAGGGGGCCAGGGCAGCAGGGTCCTGACGTTGCCCACCGCAGACCCAGAGCCATGATCCGCAGGACGGGGTCGGAGGCAGGCGCTCAGGACACCAGTCTGCTCATCGCCCTGGAGGAGAGCCGCTCTCACCTGTCCAGCAGCTCCTCCAGCACCGTCCACAACGGGGGGCCCTACGCTGGCTCCGTGAGTACAAGGGGGGCCCACGGGGAGAGTGGCTAACCGGGCCCTGCGGGGGGCTGGCTGCTCGGGGCCAGCCCGGGGTCTGCTTTCCTGGAGGCCCAGAGGGAGGGAGCAGGGCCCCAGCAGAATTTTTTCGGACCCGGTACAAACTCGTAACACGGGCCCCCACCACGCACACACCCATGGGGGTTGCAGCCTGGGCCAGGCCCCCCTGGGCCTTTGGGCCCCGCTAAAGTGTACCCCTTTTTTCCCCCCACGTGGGGGCCCTGGGAGGGAGAGCAGGGTGAGGCCCACTAGCGCTCAGCAACCCGGGCCGGGCCCTGGCAGTGCGGCTGGCGGTGGTGACGGGATATTCGCCCGGGCTGCCTGGTGAGGGTGCGGGGGTGTTCTCAGGGGTTCTGTTCCCCGGGGGCAGCGGTGGGGGAGCCGATTGTGCTGCTCCCCGTCTGAGCTGACGCGGAGCAGTTGGTTCCGTCCTCGTTCCCTTAAATCTTGCCTGTGCTGGTGAGAAAATCACCCGGTAAAGTTGTATCCAGGGCACCCAATGCTGGGATGTGCCTGCCGCCCCGGTAGAACCCAGACGGGTGTCTAGAAAACTGGTGGATTCGTTTCGAGAAAATCCCCTGCTCTTCCAGCACAGTGCCCCCAACACGCAGCTCTGCTGACGCCCCGCAGTCCCGGTCTGCAGCCCCCCAGCTCTCCCCGGGCTGGGCCCCTCTGGACACAAGCTGCCCCTCTCGCCAGACTGGCTGTTGTTTCTGGGCCGGAGCCACCTTGACAAAAGACTCAGCTGAGACCGACACGCTCGTTTCACTTGTGGCCCTTGCAGAAATGATGCCTTGCTGCCCGGTCGCTAGAGCTGGTCACTACAGCCGGGCGTGCCGGCACCTGGCCTCAGGGAACAGACGGCGACCCCCACAGATCCACGTCACTGCTGGGGAGCCAGCAGCTCCGGTTCCCACGGGGGCCCCCGGGGCAGAACGTGGGTGGCATCGCCAGCTCCCCCTCGTCCCCAAAGGTCTCTGTGAGCCCAGGGTCTGAGCTGGGAGTGGAGAGCCCCCCAGAGCCCCCCAAGTCATGTCCCATTTCCAGCCTCTACTCTTTTCACAGCGGATGGACGGACAGACAGACAGGCTGCAGGAGGCCGGGGCAGGGATCCCTCTGACCTCCCTGGGCAGGGCACCCCAGCCCCACGGGGCCTCTCTCTGCTTTAGCTAAAGACTGGGAGCTCCAGTGGAAATACCTCACCCCTTCCTGCCCATCTGGAGGGCAGCGTAAATATCCCCGCCCTCCAGTGACCTCCACACGGACAGGGGTCTGTGCTCCCCACCCCCCGGCCTCCCCTGCAGCTGAGCCAGGCCCGAGGGGCTTCCCCAGGGGCATCTGCCTCCCGGGGCATCAGTCCCACCCTCCCTGCCTCGCCACAGCTGGAAATGCTGCTTTTCCAGCTGTTTCCAGTTCAATCCCCCTCCCCCGCCTCCTCCTTTCCCCGGGGCCATGCCTGGGCTGTGATCTTTATTCGGGGGGTGGGTCGGGTGCCAGTTTCATACCCTGCAGCTCTTGCCATGTCCCAGATCTCTGGGAACCGCCTTCATTATAAAATCCCTGCCAGAGCTGGGGGCAGGAGCCAGACCTGCCCAACCCCCAGCAAACCAACCCCCCCCCCCGTCATTCTCGCCCAGCTGCTGCCCCGCCCGATGTGGGTTTAGGGGCACAGCTTGGGTCTCTCCAGGGCAGAATCTCCTGCTGCTCTTTGCTCCACTCCAGGCCTGGCTGCACAGCTCCCTCCGGCAGGCGCCGTGTGTATTTCAGCCCCTGTCCTGGCTTCGTGCGGCGGCGGGATCCAGAGGAGGCTGAGCGCAGGAGGCTCTCCCTGGCTGCAGGCTGGGGGGGCCCCTGGCAGCGCAGGGGCTGCGGGTCGGGATGGAGGGGCCCCGGCTCAGCTGTGTGGCCAAGCAGCACGTCTGGCTGTCGCGAGTGCGAGATCCCGCCTGAGCCCTGGAACACCCCCCTACTGTGCCCACACCAGGCAGAGACCACGAAACCGACCCTGGGCGTGGGGACCACATGGGACGTCCCTGATCCCTTCCCGCCTCCCTCCCCTCCTCTGTCTCTTTTGTTCGCTGGCCGGCAGGATGAAGAGGATGAGGACGATCCCATCTACGTGCCCTGTGGCGAAGGCTGCGGCCCTATCCCCGGGGGCAACTACTTCCGAGATGGGCAAACCAAGATCGGTGAGCAGCGCCCCCGGGCCCTGCCCCGCGACGCCCGCGCTCGGTGCTGCGCGCGGCGTGGGGTTTCCGGTTCCCGTCGTCTGACCATGTGACCCCCCCCCCCCCCGCCCCGGTTCCTGTTTTTTCATTAGCTGTCCCCCGAAATCAGCTGCGTCCCAGGTCCAGTGACTCCGCCCCTCTAGGCTGGGGGAGGGACCTGGAATACAAACAGAGCTCTCCTGTCCTGCATCCCAGTCCCAAGGCCCTGAGAACCTGTGCTCGCTACATTTCTTTTCTCAGCACCATCATGTGGCAGAGGGTTCCACAGGCTAACGTGGCCGTAATTAAATGGCCCAAAGCTTTTGCTCGGCTCCCCAATGCCCCGCTCACACCTGCGTGTTGTGGCTCGGGGGCACCCCGTTCACCAGCCTGTGGGGGGGGCGCTGCAGGGCCCGGGGAATCTCTGCTAATGCTGGCGGGGTGGAGCCCCAGCTGGTGGAGAACAAGGGCTGCATACGCCAGAGCGGGGCTGATGTTCCATCCAGCGGCGGGTGGGGGGGCGTATGTGTAGGATCCCCCCCACTAGGGACCCTCGGGCAGTTCTTCCCCCCCACACCCTGCACGCTTTGGGTCAGGTGCTTTATTATCACGGTCATTTCCTCTGCTACCCCCCGGTCCTGCGGGCGGCTCCCGGCCCCTGGCCTGCTGCAGGGCCATCCCGCAGCCCCCTCCCCTTGCCCCCGCAGACTTCGTGCTGGTCTGGGAGGAGAAGGTGCGCCCCCCGAGGAAGAGGAGGGGGAGGCTGGCGTCCCAGGAGGGCAGCAGGGAGGCGGCCCCCGAGGCCAGAGGCGAGCGGCCAGGCGGGCGCCAGGAGCACTGGAGGAGGAAGTTCCTGCACAATCTGAGCAAGGCCGGGCTCCTGATGGAGAAGGTGAGTCCCATGCATGCCACCGAGCCCCTGGCGTGGCGCTGCCCCGGGACACTGGCACATGGCAGCTCAGTCGTCCCCCCCAGGGCTCCGTGTTCAGCCCCCTCCTGCATCCCCCCCAGGAGGAGACGCAGAGCGAGCGGAAGACCATCCACTACCTGAAGCTGAGTGCCCCGTGGGACCTGCTGGTGTTCTACGCCGAGGAGCTGAGCATGCGGGCGCCTCTGCAGGTCCGTGCGCCCCAGCAGGCTGGGGCGGTGGGTGCCCAGCGGGGCAGGGTCTCTCCATCAGCCCCCCATTGCCCTGTGCCGGGGAAAGGTGCCTCTGGCCCAGCTCTGCCAGCACCCCTCAATCCCGACCCCCAGCCCCCTGCTGCCCCACCCTGCTCCCCCCCTGCAGCTCTGTGATGCCCCTCAGTGCCAGCCTACAGCCCTCGGCTATCCCAGCCCCCCCAGCTGTGCTAGGGTTGTCTGTTTGTCTGTCTGTCTGGGAGGTTCCCCTGGCAGCTTCCAGCCCTGACGCTTCCCTCTGCCGGCCGCAGGCCCAGCCCAACCCGGACCGGAACGGCTCGGACGAGGTCCTGCGGAGGCTGCGGGTCCCCAACGCGCTGCGCCAGCACGTCCCCAACAAGCCCCCCGACTATTACACCTGCGCCTTCCGCAAGTCCAAGCTGGAGAAGTGAGTCTGCGCCAGCAGCCGGGGCCGCCCTGCAGCTGGCCCCACGGAAGGGGGCAGCGGCTCCCAATGGGCTGGGGCTGCGGGAACACACACACACCCCCACACACACACCCCGTGCCCGGGAGGGCCCATCGAGCGATGCTGGGTGGGTCCCTGGCCAAGCAACGGTTCTTCGTGGGCTTGCGGGTGAACTGGGTGATTGTGAAATCGAGAGTTTCCCCCCACGCCCCGCTCTGCTGGTGCCCCTCAATCCCGACCCGCGGCTCCCTGCCATCCCAGCCCTCGGGCCTCCTACGCCAGCCCTGGCGCCCGCCAGTTGGCATTATATAGCCTCATACCTGGTGGGCCAGCCAGACACACATGGCTCCACTGATGCCCCTCTGTCTTGCCCATGAGCACCACCCCCTAGTCCAGTTCTGTGCCCCCCCTGCTCTGCCGATGCACCTGTGTCACTGCCCCAGGACTCCCTGCTCTGCCTGCCCCAGACACAGACACAGCCGGCCGTTCATGCCGGGGTGGGACACGCTCTGGGCTGGGCCGGCCTCGGCTGATGTTCCAACCATTGACGTAGAGCCCCAGGGGCCCATCGCAGTGGAAGAGGTTTTCCAGCCCTGGCCGGGGGAAGAAGCATTGTCAGGAAATTCACTCCCAGCTCTCGACTCCTGGGCGCTTTGTGCCGGGAAGCCCTGCGGTGAGGGATGTCCCCGGAGAGGCCGGCAGACAGGCTTTTAACCGGCTAACGAAGCAATTATCGAACCTGCGCGGAAGGGAGGGGGAATGACTCGCAGGATCTCGGCCCTGGGCCCCATCCCCATAGTCTCTGAGCATCTCCCTGTCTTGACTGTGTTTTATCGTCTCACTCCCCTGGGGGCCCAGCCGGCCGGCGTGTCAGCCCCATTGGGCCACGGGCCCAGAGCGGCCGAATGATGTGTCCAAGGTCACCCGGCGTCTGGGGCAGAGCAGGAACTCGAAGCCAGGTCACCGCAGTCCCAGACCGGTGCTGGGCCGCCGTGCCTGTTCCCAGAGCTGGATGAAACTTTACTGAGCCCGGTGCCAAACATCTTTGTGGGCCCCCGTGGGACACTACAGCAGGAGCGCCGCAACCTCCCCCCGACCCCGAGCGGCAGGTCCTGCCTCTTCCGCTCCCCGCCCGGGCCCGGCTGCCAGGGACAGGGGTGCTGGGGGAAAGGCGCAGCGGGAGGAGGACAGAGCCCCTCTCCTGCCCCCCCGTGGCAGGCCAAGCAGAAATGGGGGGCAGGAGAGGCCGAGTGGGAGTGGAGTGAGACGGGGTCACGGTCCGAGTGTGGGCCCGGGTCCGTGGCACCACTGACACCCTTGTACACCCTGCCCTGCCTGGCGCCTCCAGATACGCTGGTGCTGGGCCCAGCACAAACACTGGGTAAATGAGACCGTGCGTTGCCCACGTAAACCTCTCGGGGGCGCTGTAGCAAGGCCCACTCCTCTCAGTGTCCTGGCCAGGTTCGTTTCTCCAGGCTTGTCCCTGTGGCTCTGCCGGGGGCGATGGGGACCCCGGGCCCGGAGACTCAGGCCGCCAGGCAGCGCCATCCTTGCTCTTCCATGCCCTGGCCTGCCGGCCACGGGGCTGTTGGTTGCCGTTTATCCCCCGCAGGTTCCTGGGCAGCCACTCCCGGGACTCCTTCTTCACCAACACCCAGAGACACTGCATCGTAAGTAGGCTGGGGTGAGACTCTCCTGCCCCAGCCCAGCCCCGGGGCCTCCCTGTCTGGGGCCGCAGTTAACCCTCTTTCCCGTTGCGCTCGAGGCGGCTGAATCAGCTCCGCGGACGCACCACACGGCGGGATGCCCGATTGAAATCCAGCTCTGGCCCCTACCTCTCTACCGGGCCCATTTAACCCCCTGGATCCAGCCCCTGCCTCCCCCCCCCATCTGTGGGGAACCCCCAGTCCAGGTTCCCCCTTCGTGCCCAGCTCCGTGCTTCTGCTTTCAGAGGCCCCACAGTTGGTGGGAAACGCTAGGACCAGCGACGGAGGAAATCTCAGGCTCCAGGGAGCGGCTGATTGCCCGAGCAAGGGTCAGGAAGGATCCCTCTGCCCTGTACAGCACCTAGCACGGGCCAAGGGGAGCGTAGGGGCAGCAGAGCCCAAGGCAGCTACTGCACTGGTGCTTCTCTGAGCCGGGGGCTATTGGGGTGGTTGTGCCCCACGCGCCATGGCCAGGGCGGGCTCTGCTGACGGCCCCGCTCCCCCTCGGCTCGGCAGGTCTACGAGATCCTGGCTCGCACTGTCTACGGGAAGCGGAAACGCGCCGAGATCGGGATCGAGCGGCTGCTGAACGAGCGGGTGTACGCCGCTGCCTTCCCGTTGCATGAGGTAGGGGCTGCCCGGGGGGGGGGCGCCCCACCCCAGGGTGCCAGGGAGGGAGCCGCCCCCTCGAGTTGTGATGGGAGGACCCGGGGAGGGAGCCGCCCCCCCCCAGAGCTGTGATGAGGTCCTGTTGGGTCACTGCGGCTGGTGCTTGGCGGGTGTCGTGGGCAGCCTTTGCCCGGCCTGCCCCTGGGCAGCGCGGAGACCCTGCCCCTCTCCCTGGTCGCCCCTGGCTGTGTGGGCAGCCGACCTGCCTCCTGCTCTGTCGCCTTGCCCAGGGCCCCTTCGAGACGCCCGAATACGAGGTCCCCGGCGAAGGCCTGAACCCGCGCCAGGTCCTCTACCGCTTCTGGGCCCAGTGGGGCTGCTGGCGCCGCTACCAGCCCCTGGACCACATCCGCGAGTACTTCGGGGAGAAGATCGCCCTCTACTTCGCCTGGCTGGGTGAGTCCGCCACCTTCTCTCTTCTGCCCCCTGGCAGCCTCTGCCCCCCAGCCACCGCCCCCCCCCCCAGCGCCCCGGTGCAGCGTCCGACAGTCCAGCACGGGGCCGGGATGGGGATCAAGGGGATTCTTCCTGGAGTTGCTGGACACACACAGACCCGGGGCTTCTCTCTGCTCCCAGCTGGGCTCACCCAGCCTGTGCTGCCTGAGGCACCGCCCGGCGCCACTCGGCGTCCTGGCCGCGTCTGGGCACTCTGCAAAGGCTGACCCCAGTGCTGCTGGTGGGGCAGATGACCTGGGGTACCAGCTGGGGCTGGACGGGAGGCTGGAGGAGGCCGTGAGCCGGGGGGTGCCGTGGAGCAGTCACCCACACCTAACTGGTACGGAGAAAGCCACAGGGCAGGACCCCATGGGCCGTTCCCCTGGCGCTGTCCCTAAGTACCAGCGGTGCCATGGGGGTGCTGCGCCAGTGCCCTGCGCTCCTGCCCCACGGGGGCGTGGGGTGGAAGAGGGCGAGCTGAGGTGCTGCGGGGCGCTCTGTGCCCGCAGCCTGCCGGGTGGGGCGGGATGGTTGTCTGCATTGTTACAGTTGGGGAAACCGAGGCATGGACCAGGGAAGGACTTGCCCCAAGCCAAACGGGGAGAACCCAGGAGTCCTGGTGCTCCACCCTTGATGGAGAGGGGCGGGAGCGGGTCTCCGGGCCCCCGTGCGGCCCTCCCCCAGGGGCTGGTCTCATGTGCCCGTCCCCTCTGCAGGATTCTACACGGCCTGGCTGCTCCCCGCTGCGGCCGTGGGCACCGTGGTCTTCTTGGTGGGCCTGGCGGCCATGGGAACCAACACGCCAGCGTGAGTCTGCGGGGCTGGGGTTGGCAGCCCGGGGGTGGGGGGTCAAGGGGGTGTGTGTGTGAGGGAGACAGCTGCCCCCCTACCAATCCCCCCCACCCTGGTGCCCTCCCACTGGCATTCAGCCCTCAGACCCTGAGTCACACGCTCTTCCCAGCCTCGAGAAGGGGGTGAGGGGCTCCCGTGCAGCGGTGGGGGGGCAGAGAGCCGGTGAATACCGCCCCCCGGCCCTGACTCCCCCGCTCGCACTCGGCATGCTTAGCGCCAGGCCCTGGGTGCACGGAGCAGTGATTCCCCGTAGCACGCGGCCTAGAAGCTGCCATGGCCCTGTGCTGCTGCCTCGCAGGGCGGGTGGGGCAGGGCCCTTGGCGCAGCAGGATGGAGACCTGCTCCAGCCGTCCTGACCCTTCCTGAAGGAAAAACCACCCCAACGTCCACAGAGCGTGGGGGAGGGGCTGTGGGGGGTTCTCTGATGAGAATTACCAGTGCAAGAACATGTGCATTCACGTGTGTCCGTGCAGACACAGGCCTGTTTGTATGTGTAGTTGTGTGCACACGTGGCGGTGCGTGTGGGCACCTGTGCGTGCGTGTGCATGTATGCGGGGGGGGGGGGTTGGTGAAGCGCTAGCCCCGTGTTTCTGCTCAGCAGCCGTGTGCTCCGCTAACCCAGCCTGTGCTCGCTGCCCAGACAGGAGATCTGCCAGAGCGAAGGCCGGTTCCTCATGTGTCCGCTGTGCGACACCTGTGAGAGCTGGAACATCTCCGAGATCTGCCCCATGGCCAAGGTGAGGCTGCTCAGGGGTGACGCAAGCCGGGCCCAGCTTCTGCTGCTGCAGGGGGCTGGATGCTGTGGGCTCCCCTAGTGATTAAAAAGAAATCCCCACGTTTGGGGCTTTCCCTGCACAGACGCCCGTGAACCCGTGCTCTGGAGCATCCGCTGGGCTGCTGCGGGGAGGGGACGGACTCTCTGACTGCAGGGGAGCTGCTGGCTACTCCAGGCGCTGCAGGAAGTGCCGTGGTGGTGCTGGCCCCAGGAGCTGGTACCAGCCTCTGCCAGGCCAAGGCGTAGGAGCGCTGGTTCCAGGAGAGCACCCAGGGCCAGCTGGAGGCGCCGTAGGGAGCCGTGCTGGGGGTCTGAGACTGAGGCAGTGAAGACGTAAAGGCACGTGCCGGGAAAGGGCTTTTTGCGTTTGGTGACGAGGCCGGGCGGCCCTTCTGTTCTGTGCCCCCGCAGGTGGGTTACCTCTTTGATCACCCCGGGACAGTTTTCTTTAGCGTCTTCATGTCCTTCTGGGCCGTGACCTTTCTGGAGTACTGGAAGAGGAAGAACGCCACGCTGGCTCACCACTGGGACTGCATGGACTTCCAAGAGGAGGAGGTGGGTTCCCCTGGCCATCCGCCCGCCACGTCTAGCTCAGTCCATCTGCTGCCAGTCCTCCTCGCTGCACGGGACGGGGGCAGGCATGCCTGTGCATGCACACGTGCGTTACGTAGATCCCCCGGGGAGCGGGGGGCCTGTCCCTTTCCTCCCTGCGGACGGAGGGGGCTGTGGCTGGATGCACGTCTGCACCCCCCACCCCAAAGCACAGGCACGGACCAATAGAGTTGAAGGAGACTGTCTGCAGGCCTCCAACCACGAGCTGCACCAGTCCCGGCCAGGGGAGCAGAGCCGAGCGCAGTGATGCACAGATTTCCCCAGCGGTGCACAGGGTTGGCAGATGTCGCTGTATCCCCCTGTATCCCCCTCCATGGTCCACCAAGGGCCCCCACCCTCAGGCTTCTGCTCCCCAGCCGTCACCTCTCTTGGGTGGAAACCCGTGTCTCTCCCTGCTGGCCGGGGTATTTCCAGGCTGCGCTGCCCTCTGCTTACACTGAGCAAGGCAGGCTGCTTCGTGGCCAGCGTCAGCGCTCGCTTTCTCTCCAGAGGCTCTGAGCCGTGTGTTGCCCAGTTACGCGTTACCCCCAGCTCTCTAAGCAGGCGCATTGATTGCTAAGGTAAGAGCATTGCAGAGAAAACCTGTTCCAAACCACAAAGGAGCATGCACAGGTGCTGGGCAGCTGACCGGAGATCACCCCCTCAGTCCAGCCAGCCTCGGCCCCCTGCTTAGTCCTGCAACCCCACCCAGCGCTCACAGCTGGAGCGCAGAACTAGCAGCCCCAGGAGTGGCAGAGTCGCCCCTTTATCCCCTCCGGGTCTTTGGAGAGACCCTGAATAGGGAATGAGCGGACCAAAGCCCTCCCCCTCCAGGGCGATGCGCCGACAGGAGATCTTCCAGAGTAGGTGCCTTTGCGTGTTCCTCTTCCTAGCGATTCCCCGGGGAATCTATTTCAGCCGGGTCTGCTCCAGCGTTCTAGCAGAGTTCTCCGAAGCATGGGACCTGCCCGGGGTTTGCATCGGCCTTGTTCCCTCCTGAAAAGAGGCCACGAGCTGTCCCACGAAAGGACACAAACGCTGGCCTTTGTAATACCGGGAACGCCCAAGATCCTTCAACGTAACTCAGCCAGGTTTGTCCGGGCGCTGGCAGGGCGTGGTCACACTTGTTGCTGCAGGCACCTGCAGGTGCCCAGTGCCCAGAAGAGTCCAGCAGAGCCGGTTCTCTCCCCAGCGGGGATGTCCTGAGAGGGGGAACCACATCAGTCACGCCCGGCTAAGCCCGGCTAAATCTGCCTCTCGCTCTGTGTCTCCTCCCTGCAGGAGCGGCCCCGGCCCGAGTTCGCTGCCAGGGCCCCGCGGATGGAGCAGAACCCCATCACGGGGCTGAAGGAGCCGTACTTCCCGGCGCGGGACCGCCTCTCCCGCATCCTGACGGGCTCCATGGCCATTGTTCTCATGGTAAGGAGGGTGGGGCAAGGGCTGACGTCCCCTGCCCGGGGGAGGTGGAGACGGGACGCTGCCCTGCTCTTTGAACCGTCTGGCTGGGGATCAGACTTGTAGCCCCCGGCCACGGCCCTGGACAGGAGGCAACCAGCACAGGTATCGGAGCTTGGGCCAGAAGCCGCCCGGGTGCGTCAGAGACACCCAGCGCCGGAGCAGGGAGAGGAGGTGCTGCTGGCAATTCCCATCCCAGACCTCTCCTCTCCTCTCCTCTCCTGGTAGCCGGGGCGCAGGCTTCTGGCCCCGAACACAGCTCTGCTGCCTCCTATCCCGGGCGGGTCCCCAAGGCCAGCCTTCCTCTCTGGCCGGGACTGAGACCCAGCAAACTCATCTCACTCTGGCCAGCGCAATGGCCACCACATGGTGGTAGTGACTTTTGTCACCGCTGACGTGGGGCAGTTTAGGCACAAAGGGGCCTGTGTCCCGTTCCTGATCCCCTGAGGCCTTTGCCCCCCGAGCGGAGCATAGGGGACCCCGGCAGAGCTGGGGAACACAGGAGGGGTTGTGAGGGAGGCCCCCGGACGTGGGCTGGGTGCCGACAGCTTTGAAAGGAGCCCCTGGCGCAGGTGGGGAAAGGTTAGATTGTCCGTCTCCACGTGACATCTGGCCTCCTTCGGCCGGCTGGGACGGGCTCCTTCCACCAGGAGAACGGGAGCTTCTCGGCACGCGGAGAAGGAGCCTGGTGGGGTAACAGGGGGTCCCCCAAAGTTGGGCCGAGACCCACCTGAGGTTGACGTCTCCACCAGACACTCCTCACTTCCCCCAGCCCCGCAGGAGAACTGAGGCCAAGAGTTGCCCTGAGCCCATGGCAAGCTGGGGTTGGGCGCTGGGAGTTCGGGGAGGCTCAAAGCCTGCGTCTCGCTGGCGCGCGGGAGCAGTCCGAGTCGGGGCGCTCCCCAAGTCCAGCGCCAGGCCGTCCCACTCCCGCCGCTGATGCCTGGCTTCCCCTTGCCCCCCCTTTCCCCAGCTGTGCGTGGTGATGATCTTCCTGGTCTCAGTGATCATGTACCGTGGCATCGTCAGCGTGATGATGTACCACACCGGCAACGCCGTTCTGATGACCCAGGTGAGCCCCCCGCCCTGGAGAGCCCCTGTCGTCCGGCTTTGCCCGGGGAGCTGGGAGCGACCAGGGCGGGAGCGCTGCTGGTCGCCGGGTGGGAACCCAGCTTTGATCCAGCACTGTCAGACTAGGACTCGGGAGACTCGGTTTCTATTCCTGGCCCTGTGCCTCAGTTTCCCCATCTGTCTAATGCGGCAAGTGACCCCGCCCTCCTGTGGGAAGTGCTTTGGGAACTGCCTTAGGGGCCAGGGGTGAGTTGTGACCCTGGAAGCTCCCAGGGCTGGCAAGGCTGCTGGGAGGGGAGCGTGTTGCTGTTCTCGCTGTTTTGCAGGCGGGGAACATAGCGAACATCAGCAGCACCCTGGTGAACCTGGCGCTGATCCTCCTCATGAGCCAGGTCTACACCGCCCTGGCGGAGACGCTCACCAGGTGGGGTGAGTAGGAGAAGCCCGTGGCAGTGCTGCTCCCCTTGTCCTGCAGCGACCTCAGCCTAGGCCCAGGCACTGAGCTGGGGGCGGGGGGGCCACTCCCTCTCGGGGCTGCTGCGGCTTGAAGGGCCGGATGGTGTCACCCCGAGACATGCTGCCCCGCACCTGTGTTGTGCAGGTGCGGGCAGGGCTCGGGGAAGGGCTGTACGGCAGATCCAAGCTGTGCTGAAATAAATACATTCCTCCAGCCCGGGCCAATTCAGCTGCCGAGACCTTGGCACCTTCCCGAGGGACTTTACCCTGCGTGGGAGGAGGGGACGGGCTCTCAGGGACCCACCGGCTGGTCACTCCCGCCGGGATAAGCTCTGCACCGAGGTCACCGGTGGGCCTATAGACTTTGTGAATGGCTGGTGCACTTGCCGCTGGTCTGTGCAGGTCACCGAACGCCCCTGCCAGTGCCTGAATCTTTTCCATGGCCTGGTCAGCTAGTAGCCCCTGTCAGCATACTCCCCGCCGGAGAGAGAACCAGACTCCCCCAGCTGCCGACTGTGTAACAACCCTCCCGCCATCGGTCCTCAGCAGGGATTGAACCTGAGACGTTCAGTGCCCAAAAGAGCCTTTCCCGCGTGAGCTAAAGGAGCAGCTTCCTAAGCGAGCAGCGATAGTAGTCTCTTACCCGGACCAGTCACGAGAGGGGGACAAACACCCCTGCTCCTGTAGTGTGGACATGTCTGGGTCCTGCAGCCGGCTCAGCCCTGATGGCCGAGCTGTGACTGGAAATCCTGGAAGGGGCTGGGCCCTGGTCTGTCAGCAGGAGGCGCTGGTGTGAGCCGGGGATGGCTCAGATGTGGAGTGAGGGGCGCCGGCGTCCTCAGTAGCAGAGGAGCCATGTGGGTGGGAAGTGACACCTCCTCCCGCTAGCCCGGGGAGCTGGCTGGCTAGCCGGGCACATGCGTGACTTGCCGCCGCTGTCCCCTCCTGTCCCCTCGGCAGAGATGCACCGGACCCAGACTCTGCACGAGGACGCCTTCACCTTCAAAGTCTTCATCTTCCAGTTCGTCAACTTCTACTCCTCCCCCTTCTACGTGGCCTTCTTCAAAGGCAGGTGCGGGACGAGGCGCTGCTCCCGGCGGTGTGCGTGTGTGCACGGGGGCTCAGGGTGACGGGAATTACACGTCCAGGGGTTCCCCGAGGCAGGGCGGGAGTGGAATGCGCTGGTAGCAAGGAGCCGGGCTCCAGGGGCAGACCCGGCGTCTGCAGCCGCCTTAGAGACGTTCTGTCCCCGAGCCACGCGGGGCTAGGCGAGGCGCCGTGTGCCGCTGAGCTGACACGAGCGACGCCAGCAAGCGTGCACAGCATGTGTGGCACATGTAAGTGTGCACGGCGCACACGGTGCATGCACGAGCCGTACACGTGCATGCCACGTGAGCGTACGACATGATGGCATAGGCGCCTATACGTGGTGCATGCAAGAACCCGTGGTGCATGTCAGCGTGCATGACACGTACAGCAACGTGCGCTGAGCGTGGCACGGGTTAGCAGGCTGGGTGGCTGTACGGCTGTTGTGTTACCCCGAATCCTGTGACTTCCAATCGCTGTTCGACGCCGTCCTGACACTGGTCAGGGAGATGGATTCTGGGCACGGGCGGCTGGCACTTGACACGCCCCTTCCCCCAGCTCAATCACATCCCGTGTAGGGCGGGAGCGGACCCAAGGTGCGCAGTGATCAGCCAGGGAGGAATGATGTGGTTCCTGTGGGAGGACAAAAGAGCAGGTGTGACTCATCTGTGGAGCGTCTGGCTGCGCCAGTCCTGCCCGGGGTCACAGTGCCATGTGTCTGCAGACACCCCTACACAATGGATGCGTTGTTCAGCTGTGGGCTGGGAGATTCCCCTTGTAACCACACGTGGGCAAGGTTTATGAATGCACCATTGAACCTATCGCTCGCCATCACACTGCTGTGCTCTCCTCCAGTGGGTCCTCGCGCTGGTTGCCAGGACGCTCTATTATTATTAATACATAATAGATTACATCGGAAACCCCCCCCATCCCCCCACTCATCTGAAAGAGGGTCAGATCCCCGGGGGCGTTGCATAACCAGCCAGCTGGCTGGCTCAGAGACGCCGCATCCCGGCTCTCCCTGCCACGGCTGGAAATTCTTCGGAACAGATGAATTAGCACCTAATTTATGTTTAAAACAATCCCAAACCTGCCGGGTGTCCTGAGTTCAGTCTCCCCTTGCTGGAGCGAAAGTGAGCTCGGTTCTGGAGCTGGTGAACCAGAATCCTGCCCTGCTCAGGGTTCAAACCCACAGCCTTGAACCCTGACCCCACAGACACGGACCCATGCAAAGTCCAGGCAGCTGGGGGGAAAAGTGAAGGGATTAAATCTACCTCCTTGCCAGGGAGGGCAGCCGGTGCCTTGGGGGCTCTGTCTTTGGGACAGGCTGGGCGAGAGCAAGGAGATGCGGGGTCAGAGGACGTGGCTAGGGCGTCTGCTCTGCCCTGCGTAGCAGAGGCCTGAGGATGTTTTGCTCTGTGCTGAGCCCATGCAGTTGTGTTTGGTGAAAGTATCTGCCAGGAAGGCAGCCGGGCTGGCTCTGTAGCCCTCAGAAGATGGAGAACCCCACCCAACCCCTTCAGCAGTCTGCCCCAGCGGTTAGTCACTGTGAGAAATGAGCAAGGCGATGCCTGCCCTGCCGCTGATCAGAGAAACACTGACCGGCCATCTCCTGTCCCCCCAGGTTTGTGGGGTACCCCGGGCAGTACGGCACGCTGTTTGGCCTGAGAAACGAGGAGGTGAGTATACGGGGCGGAGGACACCACAGGGAGGCTGCTATTTGTATTACCAGAGCTGTGGCCCAGCACCCCATGGCGCTAGGTGCTGTACAAACCCAGAACCAGGAGCTGGTCCCTGTTCCAAAGAGCTTAGATGGTTGGTCCTTTACCAGCTAGACTCACTGCTTCCTTTGGGTCCCTCCAGCCCATCCGCCGCGCTCCCAGCCCTTAGGAGACATTCCCCTTATCTCCCACCACAACGGCCAAGAGGGGCCCGGTCTTAAGGACCCTGCTGGGCTTCCTGTGATGCTGCCCGCAGCCAGGAAGACATTTCCACCCAGGGCAGATCACGGCACCATTGCATCTGGCAGTGGCCGCGCTCAGAGACGGGATGGGGGCTCTGACACGCTGAGTCGCTTGGGGCTGCCAGTGGGCGAGGCCGTGCAATCCCAGCTATCTCCCGACCTGCACTGGGAGCGTGTGGGGCAGGACCTCCCGAGACTCAGGTCTCTCTCCCTCAAGCTGGGTCGTTCTACACCCGGGGAAGTGCTGGGGGCTGCAGGCCGAGCCCCTCACCGAGCGAACCCAGGCCAGGTGAGCTCGCCCTGTGCTCCCAGCCTGAGTCGCCGTGTGCGCCTGTCTCTCCTGGCCCCTGCAGTGCGGCCCCGGGGGGTGCCTGATCGAACTGGCGCAGCAGCTCTTCATCATCATGGTGGGCAAGCAGATCATCAGCAACATCCAGGAGTTCGTCATCCCGTGAGTGCCCAGCGCAGCCCTGGGGATGGGGGCAGCCGCGGGGCCACGGCAGGACACCAGACTGCTTGGCGTTCGGGGGCCAGGCGCTGCTGGCGCACACCCCACCCCAGACCCAGGGCTGGGAACCATCAGGGAGCCCAGGCGGGAGCCAGAAGGCGCGGGGCGGGCCAGGCTTGTGAGTGAGCGCAGCCTTCGGTTACAGGCAGGTGCCTGCGGGCATCCTGCCACTCAGTGACGGGGAAAGGAGGTTTCCAGGGCTGAGCTGGGGCCTGGTCCGTACGGCCCAGAAATCCAGCCTGGGTTTCCCCTCTTGCCATGCCCGGGGGGTGTCTGGGGGGCTCTGGCACTGACCCAGCTGTCGCAGAAGGCAGTTTGCACCTATGATGGTTGCAGGGAAATCCTGGGCAGCGCCCTGGTGCCCGTGTGATATAGGTTAGGGTGCAGCACAAGGCCACGTGCCTTGCTCCCTCTGGCCGTTATCAAAGCAGCCCCCGCCCTCCACGCACACACAGGCAGAACCAGCCCATGGATTTTCCTCGGCCCCCCTTTCCCCTCTCCGCAGCAAACTGAAGGCCTGGCGGCAGAAGCGCAAGCTGGCCAGGGTGCGGGGCGCGCAGCTCGGCCAGGAGCCCCCGCGCTGGGAGGAGGACTACGAGCTGCTCCAGTGTGAGGGGCTCTTTGAAGAGTACTTGGAGATGGGTGAGCGAGGGGGCGCAGCCGGCCGGGGTGGGAGAAGCGCAGGCAGCTGACGGCCAGCGACTCCGGCTGGGCCTGTGTGGAAATCCCAGATGGCGGGCCACTCGAGCTCCAGCCTTAATGATGAATGCAGGGCTCTTTGTGCTGGCCCCGCTGCTGGAGGGAGCGCGTTGGCCCGGACGGGGGCGGGATGTTTGATTTATAAATCCAGCTATTCTGGGAGCTCCCAGCCACGAGCAGCAGGGGCGTTGCTGGGAGCGGGGCAGACGTGCTGGCTGTGAAGGGGGTACCCCAGTCCCAGGTACCCCTGTCCCAGCCTGTCCCAATAGGCAGCGTTGTAGAGAGCAGGGCAGGAGTGCGGGCGAAGGGGGAGCTCCCAGCTGCCCCACTCCCAGCAGGAGGTGCTCCGTGGGGTGGCACAGGACAGCGGGTGATGGGGGCGCGCCCCGCATGGGGTGGTGGCGGCAGATCCGGGCTGAGCACCCTCCTGTAGGGCAGTTGCTCACGCCCTGCTCCCTCGGGTTCCCAGTGCTGCAGTTCGGGTTCACCACGATCTTCGTGGCCGCCTTCCCGCTGGCTCCGCTCTTCGCCCTGCTCAATAACTGGGTGGAGATCCGCCTGGACGCCCAGAAGTTCGTGTGCGAGTACCGGCGCCCGGTGGCCGACCGCGCCCAGGACATCGGGGTCTGGTTCTTCATCCTGGAGGTCCTGGCTCAGATCTCTGTCGTCATCAACGTGAGTGCAGAGCTGGTTTCTCGGAGGCCGGTCCCGGCGCCCTGATGGGTTTCCCAGCCACAGCTGGGATAGTCCCCAGGCCGGGCGCTCAGCAGCCCCCACAGCCAGGAACAGTCCAGTGCCCTTTCCTCTCAACTCACCCACCTCTGGGCCTGCCCCTCCTATGCCCTGCTGGCTCCCTGAGCACGGGACAAAGCCTGGCGGCTGAAGGAGCAGTGAAGAGGGGGTGGATTTTGCCCAGTCTGCCTGCGGGATGGTCTCTGAAGACAGGAGGCTGCTGGAGCAGGGTACCACCTGCCCCAGCTTTCCCTGCACCTTGTGCCTTGTTTCTCTGTCCAGGTGCTGGGGGTGGGAGGAGCTCCGTCCCTATGGCATCCTCCTGTGCTCCCCCCGTCTCCCTATGGTACTCAATCCCCCTCTCCTGGCTCTCTGCCACCTGACCCCTTCCATCTGGTCTTAGGTGAGGTGAGAGACAGCGTTCTTTGGCAGGGTAACGAGCCTTGTGGATGGGGGGATGTATCTCGACTTCGGTTAGCTTTTGAGACTGTCTCACATGATCTTCTCCTGAGCAAACTAGCGAAATACAGCCCAGCCGAACCTGCCGGAGGGTGGGTGCACGACTGGCTGGAGAACCGGGCTCAGTGAGTAGTTAGCAATGATACACAACCGAGCGGGACGGGCCTATCGATCCTGCGGGGATCTGTCCTGGGTCTGCGTCTGGTCAATATCTTCAGAAATGATTTGGACAATGGCCTAGTTTCCACTTGGAAAGTCTGCGGACCATACCAGGCTGGGAGGGGTTGCAAGCACTTCGGAGGCCAGGATTAGCATTCAAAACCATCTGGACAAACTGGAGAAATGGTCTGAAATGAAGAGGGTGAAATTCAGCCAGGACAAATGCGAAGCCCTCCCCTTAGGAAGGACCCATCAGTGGCACCTGTCCCCAGTGGGCAGTGACTGCCGTGGGGGTACTGCGGAAAGGGATCTGGGGTATAGTGAATCACAAACGAAATATGTCAGTCTGGGATGTCTGAGCAGGAGTGTTGTAAGCAAGACACGAGACGTCATTCTTCCACTGGAGGATCGTGTCCAGTGCTGGGTGCCACGTTTCAGGCAAGATGTGGGCAAACTGGCGCAAGTCCAGAGCAGAGCAAGAAGAATGATTAACGGTCTGGAAGACCTGGCCTGTGGGAGAAGATTGAAAGAACTGGGCTTGTTTAGTCTGGAGGAGAGAAGACGGAGGGGGGCAGGGTAACAGTTTTCAAGAACATAAAAGGTTGTTAAAAGGAGGAAGAAAAATTGTTCTCGTTAACCCCTGAGGATAGGACAAGAAGCAATGGGGTTAAATAGCAGCGAGGGCAGTTTAGGAAAAGCTTCCCAGCTGCCAGGGTAGTCAAGGACTGGAAGAAATTGCCCAGGGAGCTTGGGGAATCTCCATCAGGGGAGATTTTTAAGAGCAGGTTGGACCGACAGCTGCCAGGGCAGGTCTGGATGATGCTTAGCCTGCCTCGGTGCAGGGGATGGACTAGGTGGTCTCTCGAGGTCCCGTCCAGGCCTCCCTCTAGGATTCTGTGCAGTCCCTGAAACCCTGCACTGACTTGGCCACTCTCCTCCCGAGAGCGTGGCTGGCCCCAGCCAGCCGTGGGGGGCCGGGGTTCCCCTCCTTCATCGCTCCCTGAGGCCTGCGCCCCCAGACACCCCGGAGGCAGCGCCGTGCATTCCTCGGCAGGGAACATCAGCTCAGGGGGGTGGCGCTGTTCATGGAGGGGTGGGCTAGGGGGTCTGGCCCTTGAACCCCGTCCTTTGCACACGCAGGCCTTCCTCATCGCCTTCACCTCGGACTTCCTTCCCCGGCTCCTGTACCAGTACGAGCACGACGGCCAGCTGCAGGGCTACGTCAACTTCACCCTGGCCTACTCGCCCCGGCGCTACCTGGCCACCAGCAACCACACCATGTGCAGGTGCCAGGCTCGGGCCGGGAGGGGGTTCAGGGGCTTGCGTGAGATGAGTTTGCTGGGTCTCAGTCCAGTTCCCAAGGGGCGGTTCCCAGGAAGCCTCCACCCCCATTGGCACCGGCTGGCCACTCGCTGGCAGGTCAGCAGGGACCCAGGGCTGAATGGGCCTGACCTCCCCACTTGCCCCCCGGAGGGGCTCCAGGTTGGGGGGATGGCGTGTGGGAGCTGTGCAGATAAATGGGGGGGGGCTGTCAGTCAAGTGCCTTTCCCCTCCTCCCACCAAGGAGAGGCCCACGAGTAGGGGACCGAGCCAGCCCCCCCCTAAGCTGCTGCTCCTCTGTCCAGGTACACAGCCTTCCGCGATGCCAGTGGGAATTACACCCTCTTCTACTGGAAGCTGCTGGCCGTCCGCCTGGGCTTCATCATCGCTTTTGAGGTGAGGCTGGGCTGGCACTGCGCGGGCACGGCCAGCGTCCCGTGGGCCCCCCTGGCTGCTCCGAGCCCCTGCCACTGTGCTGGCCCCGGCCTGAGAGCAAGGGCTGCCCCTTCTCCTCTGCTCTGTCCCTTCAGGGTCCTAGGCTGTGCCCAGCACCCTGGTATCTGAACACCAACATGCCCCAAGTCCCCACGGTCCCCTCCCCAGCCATTCCTCCATTCATCACTCTTCTCTGGTGCCCCCAGCCCAGCACCTCGGTCAGAGCTGCACGGAGACGTCTCCTGCTCTTCTCCCTCCGCTGGCTGGAGGAGACTCGGAGTGCTGGCTCGGTTCTGTCCAAGCGGATCAGAAACCTCCAGGGGTTTTGCTCTTAAGGGCAGAGGACTCAGGCTGGACGCACAAATCTCCCCCCGAAGCCCCAGCTCGAACCAGCCCCGAGCTGTGGATCCTCTCCAAGGGCCAGAAAAGTTCTTTCCTGCTCGGTCTCAGTTATTTGCATTTTCACCTTCCCCTCCTCCTGCCCCCGGCTCCATCCAGAGGCCCAGGCACCCTAACCAGGGCAGCCGGCTATCCAGCATGCCCGTCAGGAGGAATGTGACGATGAATCTGGGCTGGGTATCCCAAGTCCAGCTCCAGCAGAGACAGCAGGAATCTGGCGAGAGGCTGTGACTGTTGTTTGGATTTATTTGCGCTACCGTCGCACTTAGGAGCCCTGGTCACAGCTCACAACCCCCCCCCCCCCCGTGCCAGGCGCTGTACGAACGCTGCACAGACACGCTCCCTGCCCCTGGGGGTTTGGTACGAAGTTCCCAGCATCCAGGAATGCAAAGCCTTGGTTAGGTGGCAAACCTGGAGGTGTTGAAGACGGCCAGTCACCCGCCGGGAGCGGGAGGGACGTTGGCTGGGGCTGTTTCTGAACAGGGCTGGGCCAGGACCTTGTGACTCAAAGGGGAAGGGACGGACGGCACTGAGTGTGGCCCGAGGGGTGGGGGGCTGGGTCCAGGCCACGGTTAGCACCCCGCCTACTGTTTAAAGACGTCTCGGCGAATAACCCAGTGGCTTGCGGCGGGGGGCTGGTGGAGAGCCCTCATTTGCTGTCGGACTGGGATCCACATAGCCGACAGGGCCCCCCCTTTACTGTAGTAACTGAGCCCCACACAATCTTCCACGTGTCTGTCCTCACGACTTCCTGTGAGCAGGGCAGGGCTGGTATCCCCACTGCACAGATGGGGGGCTGAGGCCCAGCAAGGGCTCTAACCATTGGGCCAGCCTTCCCTTCCGGCCCAGCCTAACAGGATCGAGAAGACTTCGGCATTTCGAATGGAGCCTCTTTGAATCTTGTCCTGTCTTCTTGTTTTTCATGTGGCTTGCTCCTCTCTGTCCATCTGTCCCTGCGTCTCACTTTCTGTCCGTCTGTCCTTGCCTGCCCCCCACGTTCTCCCCTTGCTGCTTTCCCCTCCTCCCCCTACCAGCACGTGGTCTTTTTCTTCCTGCGCCTCATTGACTGGATGGTGCCCGACGTCCCGCGGTCGCTGGAGCTGAAGATCAAGCGGGAGCGCTACTTAGCCAAGCAGGCGCTGGCTGATAACCAGGACGTGCTGCTGACGGTGAGTCGCGGCTCGGCTTCGCCGGGTCAGTGTGCAAGGAGCCTGCAGACGTGTGTCCGTCCCCGTCCCTCTGACATAGACGCAGGCGAGCGAGTGACTCACAGGAGACCCCCGGAGTGGGAGGCAAGGATTTCCCGCTCTGTCCCCACGCATAGCATCTCTCTGCCTCTCTCTGTCCTTCGCCCGATGTGCCAGGCCTCCCTCTGCCAGCGGCTCTTCTGGCACCGTCACGGGCACATCAGGAGAGGCTGGTTTTTGTTCTGCGGTCACTTAGCAAAGTGAGGAGCTCAGAGCTCCGGCTACTGCAGGGCATAACGTGGACAAGGGTGTGAGATTCCACATGCACAGCTCTGCCGATCCAGCCAGTCCGGTCCCCCCAGCTCTGCTGATACCCTTCAATCCTCATCTGCATCAGCTCACCCCCTCTTCCAGGCCTGGGTCCTCCCCACCACCCGCTGCTAGCCCTCAATTGCCACCTGCAGCTCCCCTGCTCTCCCAGTCCGGGGCCTCCCTTAAGCACCGCAGTATTGGCAGTGGTTTTGTGATATGCACAGACATCTGGCTCACATGGCAACCTCAGCTCGCAACTTCAAAGGCCTGTAGGCAAGAAATCACCATAGGAAAGGAGGCTCCTTTAGGAGGGATTGAAAGCAGGAAGGGGAGGCTGCTTGGTGTATGAAAAGCTGATCTCATATTTGGCCTGTGGAACTCACTGCCACAGGATAGTTGGCGGCCAGAGAGGAACGGGCACTCGGGTGTGTCACTGCGCAGGGGCGGCTGTACAGTAGCTGGAGGAAGAGTGCAGCCTCGCCGGCTTGCAGGATTTTATTACACCCCTCCCCTGCTCTAGGTACCCCCTGTTGTTGCAGTGCTGCTGTGTGGGCTCTGTGTCGCTTGCAGGATGGGGCCTGGAGTCGATCCCGCCGGTTTACTTCTAACCCTGCCTTTCCCTCCCCTCCCTGTGCAGCGGGCAGCCTTCCACCCAGCAGCCTGACCTAGCAGCGCCGGCTGCGGGCGGCCCCCGGGTGCTCGGCGGACGGGAAGGCAGA